>NC_141698.1:30828930-32228630 GCF_964263255.1 Lissotriton vulgaris
TCGATCTTGAAGTATTTTATCGGTAGCCTGAAACATATGTTCAGGAGAACTCAGATTTGATATAGCAGAGAGAAAAAGTCTTTTGCTTTCTGGACGTATTGTTTTCTTAAGGTATCTTCCCTTACCTACATATGCTATCATCTCTTTGTCTGACTGTTGCGAGGTTTCTGCTAGATCCTCTATATCATCCTCCTCTTGCGAGGAAGTTGGATCGTCTAATTCAAATTCTTCTTCAGGTGCTCGCTGGGCATGTATTTCTATTATTTCTTTACGGATCTTTCTAACCATATGATGTACACTGTTCTCCTTATCATGTTTACCCTCCGACATATTCTGGCTCCATCTAATCAGTCTATTCATCTCACTTTGCGGAAAACCTGCCTGATCTTGTTCTCTTATTAAACAATTAACCAAAAATCGCATTATTAAACCTTTAGTCTCAACTTTCTGACGTGACATGGCTTCAGCAACAGACTCCGGTCCTTCTCCTGTTCTAATAAAATAATACAATTTGTCTAGATGTTCTGGCATTTCTGGTAGTAATATCAAATAATCTGTAACGCGTCTCAAACGTATGGACGCTAACAACATGGGTCCTGACGTACCAGGCACTGGGTCATATCTGCAATCTGTAAGTTCTCTTCTAAGTTGTTCGGCCGGAGCGCCTTTCGGTGTCCGAGCCTTTGCTAAATCTCTCATTGTCACTCGGTGTAACTGTGGGGGTGTTTGATAACCTCCTGTAGCACCTCCTGAAGCGGAGGCTTGAGCATAACCTGGCTGTAGGGTCGGTACCTGCTGTAGCTGGGTTGGGTCCTGGACCACGCCAGTCCCAAAAGGATTTAATGGATGCAGTTGTTGAATACCAGGGGGGACAACGAGAGCGGGTGCGGGTAGCGGACCTGGAGGGATCTGCTGTTGCGGACCTGGGGGCTGATGATCATGGGGTAGGAGGCCGTCAGCGGGTACAGGTGGTGCGGGTACATGGGCAGGGGCAGTAGTATATGTAGGAGCTACATCGTCTAAATAGGAAGAAATAAAAATGTCTGCTGCAGTCTTGTGACGTAATTTAGTCGGAACCAATGGAGGGGGCAGATCTTTTGGTATTTCCGGAGTGGCCTTAGGTAAACTCTCGGCCAAAAGAGGATACATACCATTCACAAGAGTGTTTCGTTGTCGGTCTACTTGTTCTGCTTTAACTCGTATTCCTTCTTCAACTAGTACGTTTTCTCGGGCTTTATCTGAATCTTCTCTATGTTTTTCTGCTTTTCTGAATTCTTTCTCTGTACGTCTATGCGATTCTTTACGCCACAATTCTATGGCGTCTTTCTGAGATTGTCTGGCCTTCTTTTTCCATAGCGCTTCTTCTACTCTCATGATGCAGTCTGCATCCCATGTCCCTGTAACGGGCCATCTATATTTCTCGTCTAGGTTCTTAGTATAATCGACCCATAAATCTAGATATAATATGGCATCTAAGCCGTGCTTATGGTACATGAAATTTCCGGGAGTGTCCCTAGGTGGGACAGGAATCACTTCCTCTAGTATCCCTTTCCTAGTTCCTAACTGTCTTAACTTTGAAAACAATGGCATCTTGATCTTTGGCACTTGACACTTACTCGAACTTGAACACACTTTTTACACAGAAACACAGTAATGTATATCAAACAGTCACTCACACCCCAACATTAATCACATAAAAACATTTTGAACACATATTGACTATGCTTGAATTCTATAACGAAAACAAAATCGAACCGTTGAAGACACGAATTACTTGATATACTGCTAAACAGTACAGATACACTGCTAAAACAGTGCAGACCGGGTCTGTGTACCCAAACCCGTCTTGACCGGATACATAGTAATGCACCCGTCTAGATGCGTCCCCAGCAACGGTACTCACCGGGAAGCACGGAACGGAAGGCCTCGGAAAACTCGTCTGGACTGGACCGGACTGGACTCTACTCGACTCGTGACGTCACAGGCACGTCGGAACTGGTGGGCCTCTAGACACCTCGGACCTTGCTCTCTCGGCTGGGCTCTGGTCGGGATCCTCCGCACTCCTCACCGCCTCGTCTGGATGCTGATCGCAGTCTCCGTCACCTCCGTAGGCCTGAGGGAGATACAGGAAATCCTGCGGGTACGCGTAGTTGTCCGTCACGGCTGTGGCAGGGGCCGAAGCCTGCGACGCACCTACCGGCGCGTGGGGTGGGGGAGGAGTCCCTATTTGGGCGCCAAATTAATGTGGTAAATAAATATTTACCGTCGGAATTTCTATGCAGTAAAGTTCAATAAAATAACTCACTCGGAAATGAGAGGCAGAATCCGTGGTATCTGAGTTTATAAGGGTTTTATTCCATAAAATGGAATGGTTCGAACCATGGTATCATGTTCCTTTCACCATTAAGGATCAGGAAGGGATAGACAATACTTTATTAACAGAGTACAATATATATAGTCAATGCATATAATGGTGATGGATACAGAAGGCGTAACAGCTGAGAGAAACGAGATAAGAACACATGTGCGTAACAGAAAGGCGTGCACGAGGGCGTACACAGAGGTGTGTGCTAGAAACGTCACATGAAAGTGTCACAAGTGGGTGGATACATAGTGGAATCTTGCAATGTCAGCAGAAATCTGTAGCAAGGATGCGCGCGCAGCAGCATGACGTGTGACTGACGTGAGGCTGGAGGGTGCAGGGGACTTGACATTTAGCACCAGAGGAAGAGACAGAAGTCTGGCATGTCAGATCGACTCGTTCCCAAATCATATCTGATATCTTGTGTTTGGGGAACTATATTATCTAGAAGGAAAGGTCTCTTGGGCAGAGGCTACTCTATACTGACTATTAATGCGTGCATATGTGACTGCGGGTCTGCGTGTAATGCGAGGGGCCATGGGCCTACCATGGTAATGGGAGCAATGAATTACTTGCATGGAGACAGAGAGGCCGGGCCCTTTGCTCTGCAGCCGGGGAATTGTTTATCTATTCTGCTAGACTGGAATGTGTTTTCGAGGATCTGAGCTCGGCTATACTGATAACTTGAAGGTAAGATACTGTCTTTGGCAGGCAAGCAGGCCGAGCCGGGCACCGCTCGCCACGCAGGGAGTAGGACAGAGGTCAGGGATGTATCCCACGTTGCAGCTTTCAGGAGGCAGAGAGCAGAAAGGGCTCGATGGCAGAAATCAGGGCCTAGCTCTGCAGGGCTAGGAAAACGTGAAAGTGCACCATGAAAGACGTTGGCAAGGCATACTTAGGAACTGAATTATCGATCCATTCATGGTGGATCTGAAAGAGGACATGTTAACGTTGGACGCAAATGTATTTGCGTCTTCATAACTGGTTGTGGAGGGAAGTTACATGCACTTTAAGCTCGTACATGGAGATGGTGGGGTTCACGTTAGGGGACACAATTGACCATAAAAATTCATATTACCTCAGCTAGGACATTTTTCATTCTTGTTCTGAATAATCCGTGCTTGTAGCATATACCTCCACATAGTGGTCTGCGAAGACCTCTGCGATACCCAGTGGATTCTTGATCTCCTCCCCGAAGGTATTGGTAACCATCGGGACCCATCTGTCCGCTCTCTGCCGCTGATCCAACCAGGCCAATAGTTTGCCCGCCTTGTCTCCCGACTCATATATCCTGTGTTGTGTATCTCTGATTTTATTCCTGGCCTCCTCTGTAAAGCAGTCTCTATAATCTTGTTTCTTGAGTTTGAATGTGTGTGGTAAATCGTCATTATAATTCCTTGCAATTTGAAGTTCTAAATCAAGGATTTCCTGTTCTAGCTTTACAACTGTTGCCCTTTTCTCTTTTATGTGTCCGGCTATAAGCGAAAGGGCCTGACCCCTCACCACCATTTTATATACTTCCCATAATATCTGTGACAATGTAACTGTGTTACTATTCTCTTGAAAGTAAAGGTTAGTGGCCAACTTGATGTACCAAGGATTTATTGCCACAGGGCCCCAGCGCCGGCTTCCGCCCCCATCCCTTATTTAGCACAGAGTGCTCAGAGTTCATGATGTTGGTGGTGTTCTGGAGGTGAGCTGATCCCATGAGGTAAGTTGGCGGTCCCAATTCGTTTCTGTGAGTGCTTGAAGGTGAAGGAAGTCTGAGGGCCTGGGCTGTGGTTCAAAGTGGTGATCTTGTTGTGGAGAAAGTCAGTGAGTCTGTCACATAGTTCTTGGGAGGGGGTGATGCAGTTTTCTGTGGCTGCATGGTTGGCAAACTCTCTGGCGATATTGAAGAACTCTTTGCTGTGATTGGAACAAGACTTGATGTGGTCGGCTAGGGCTTTCCTCTTTGTATCTCTTATATGGACCTGTGGATACTCTGCAAGGCAAGAAGCAGGACTGCTGTGCTGCTGAAGGATTGCCATTCTCCTGGACTGCTGCTCTGCTGTACTCCTGCTTTGTAGTGCTGACCTGCTAGTCTCCTGCCTTGATGACTGGATCTTCATCACTTGACCCCTGAACCCAGAGTGACTCCAAGGGCTGGTTGGCTGGAGTCCTGATCTGTAGTCTCAGGGGCATTACAGGCTGCCAACCCCTGTACCTGAACTCTGTCATCTGTGAGTCTACTCTGCCAAGTGGTGCCACCCCAGTCCTGGACCCTTGGAAGTGGGTCTAAGGTGCTTTCCAGAGGAACCTGTGCATCCACTCTGCTGAGCAATACATCTCGAGCAGAACCAATGCATCTCCTCAGCCAAGCAGCGCATCCCCGAGCAGAACCCAAGCATCGCTGCTGCTGCGTGGATTGGACTTGTAATAAAAGACTCACGTCACTGTCGCCTCCTGCATCTTGGGACTGATGCATCACCTCCAAAACCGCTGCTGTGCAATGCTTTCCCAGTGCAAGCCCCTTGCATCATTCATCAACAGCAGCCTCGATAACGATGCCGAAACCCCATTGCGGCTTCACTGCTCATTGGAACCTACGCATCGCCACGACTGCGCCTCGCATCCACAAAACTGGAATTTGCATTGGAAACCCTGTTGACAGAACCAACGCATCGCCTCACTGCACAACGCATCTTCAATGCGGATCCACGCAACGCTCCACATCCAAGATCTAAAGTACTCTGTTCAGCTGGCCTTACTGGGTCCTTCTAACCTGCCCGCTCACTATCATGGTTGGCCTGAACTTGTGACTTTGCCCTGGTCCTGCGTAACCAGATACCCCCCAATAGTGCTTGTGCTTTTTGCCACTATGTTTCACTATGAACTTTAAAAATCAATGTCTCCGGTTCTTCTAATTAGATTCTTGTTGTTTCAGTCTTGTTTTGTTTATCATAATAAGTTCTATTTTTCTAACCTGGTGTGGAATGGTTTTATGTGGTGTTTCCACTGTTTTACTGTTTGAAGTATTGCAGAAATATTTTACAAATACCCTCTAAGCTCTGTGCCAAGCTACTAGAGGGTGAGCTCAGGTTAATTTATGGTTTGCCTGTACTTTACCCTGGCTAGGTTGGTGGTTGATGCTTGACCAGAGCCCATACCCAAGCCAACCAGTAAACCAATTTATTACAAAGGGTTTTATTTTTTCTCATCTGGCAGTTTAAATGGAGAGTAATGCAGGCAGTCTGAAGTCAGAATGCCTGGTGGAAGTCCAAAGCTAGGACAGGGAGGTCGTTTTTTTTCAGTAGATGCCATGTGTAGAGGAAGGGAGAATACATTGATTCTTAAATCCAGATGTAAGGGTGTCCTGTGAGGTAGGAGGATAACAGGTGTGTTTGGTCATTGTTGTCAAGGATACTGAAGATCTAAGAGAAGGAGAAGAAAGAAGGCATTATTATCAAAAGTGCAGAGTGAGTCACTGTGGCTCAAGAGTGCCTGCCTCAGTGCTGTGGCCCTGGCGATCATATTGGAAAGGGCTGAGAAGGAATGTGTGTGAACTGTTTTGTAGTCTGATGGCAGCACAGCATTCTGTGTATTTCTTAAACTAAGTCACACTTTCGATAGGCAGTGCTTTTAGAATAGTGAAAGGCAAGAGAAGGCTTCTGGAGAAGAGCACAAACTACAGAGGGAAAAGAGGTTATTTACCGACAGCCAGGTTTTAAAAAAAGATGCTTTGGAGGATTTTTTTGGACTGTGCTGGAAAGATGTCATCAAAATATTGGGTCACAGTCAAAATATTGGGTCACAGTAATGGCTCAGTAGGATGGCGTTAATGTCAGATGTAAAGTTTCAGCAAAGCTAGACCACAGATAGATTTGGAGGGAGATGGCAACAATGCTAGTAGAAGTGGATTCATGCCATATTGAACATACGGGAGCACCAGCGAAATATTATGGGGAAAAGAAAACGAGGGGAAGAGATTGACACTGACTTTGATAACTATTCTCAAGAGTTTCTTGGTCAGTTGATGTCTGGGTTTATTTGTTGGTGGAAGAATGGATATTTCCCTGAGCCGGCGACATTATTGGGCTTTTTTCGTTGTTTGTGAAACAAAAGCAGTGCTTACTCGGGCATAATGGTTTTAGGGGTTATTTGCAAACAGCACCTCCGTTTTTTCCTATCCGATGTCATAAGTAATCCAAGGAGCTATGGGGCATGTTGCAAGGTTTTTGGGAGAGAAAGGAGAGTAGTTGCCTAGGTAATGCCCTTACAAATTAAGGGTTGCTGGGTCTTGGCAGTAGGAGAAGCTTTGAGGAGAAATGAGGCAATGGAATGGATTATCCATTTGTGGGTTGATAGTATGCTGTGTTGGGAAGGTTGAGCGACTTTACAATAGGAGCAATAGCGAGCCATAAATGTTATTTCAGAAATGTCAGTCCTTAAAAACATACGATGTTAATATATTACCATCTTGGATAAATAGAAATGCATTTTAAAAACATTTAAAACCAAAATCAGTCTACGATATCAATAAAAACGAGCATCAATATACCAAGTAGAAGAGGCTAATTTGTTAATGTAACTATAGGAGCCTTAAGGCTCCGCAGTATGCGAAGTAAAGTGCTAGTGCAATCAGTATTGTTTGTACATATTAAGAGTTAATAAAATATTTAAAGGATAAGAGAAAAAAAGAGGCAAGCAAGATACTAATAACTACCTTGCACTAAGTCAGGCAATGTTTTTCTATACCAGCCACAAGAAAAATTACATTGTGATCAGTGTAAAAACAACTCCTTATTTAAGAACTAACGCAGTAACCTAACAAGGGATCACCTCAGATTTACAACTTTAGATCTTTTTCTTTCCTCAGAAGCCCTGCTGCAAACAGATATTTGCTCAGAGTGTACACAATAGATATGGATGTGTCTGCCATCAATGCCCTTAAAGATTCATGGTGTCACCTAAAGCCTAGTAGTTTATATAGTGGTCATTCCATTTACCTCTTGACTTGGCGTATGTCATTACCGGATGTATATGATAGTATGTTATGTTTTTATTTATTTTATTTATTGTTTTACATTTATATGGCGCACAGCTACCCAAAAAGGGTTTCCCGGCGCCTGTGGCATATGGATGAACAGAGGTATATGATGAGCATGGTTTTAGCATAGTTGTTTCTGGAAAAGCCAAGTTTTAATATTCTTTCGGAAACTGGCGTAGTTTTCTTCTTTATGGATGTGTAAGAGGAGTGTGTTCCACAGGATAGGCCCTCTGACCAAGAAGGATCTTCCACCCATTCTTGTCAATCTGAACCTAGGAACAGCGAAATTTGCTGCAGTTTGAGAGCGCAGATTTCTCGCTGGTAAGTAGGGAGTGGCTAGTGCTTGCAGATAGTTCTGTGCCGTTTTGGATTTGATCTTGAACATGTAGCTCAGGGTTTTAAAGCTGATACGGTTTTCTACCCTGAGCCAATGTAGATCATTCAGATGTTTAACACTCTAGCGGTTTTTGGTATTCTACACAAGAGTCTCGCGGCTGAATTTTGAATCAGCTGAAGCCGTTTGATGACTGCTTGATTTGAGCTCAGGTAGAGGATGTTGCCGTAGTCAAGACGCGATGTAATTAATGCGTTGACTACGGTCTTTTGGGTGGCGGGGGGTAACATCCATATAATTTTTTTCAGCCACATTATTATGGTGAAGCATAGGCCTACCACTTTATTTGCCTGCTGTTTCATTGACAGAGCATTATCAATGATGACTCCTAAGTTTCTTACCTGGGTTGCTGGAGTGGGGAGATTTCCCAAATCGGGGGGCCAATGGGAAGAGTTCCATAGTTCTTTGTTTTTTCCTAACAGGAGTATCTCGGTTTTATCACCGTTTAGTTTCAGCTGGTTGGTGGTCATCCAGCTGAACATTTTATGGAGGCCATGTTTAAGGAGGGAAGGAGCTGAGGGTTTTGAATCTGACAATGAAAAAATAATTTGGGAGTCATCTGCATAGGTCATGAGGGTGAGTCCTACGCTGTCAGCTAGGTCAGCTAAGGGTCTGAGATACAGGTAGAAAAACAGTGGGCTCAAGATGGAGCCCTGCGGTACTCCATGTGGGGCGTGGAAAGTGTCTGAGCAGGCAAGGGTAGATTTGATCTGGAAAGTCCTCTCTGTTAGGAAGGACTTAATCCATTTCAGTGCATCACCGCGGATACCGTTCCTCTCGAGTGTGGTCAGGAGAATGAGAGCGACCGTTTGCCCCTCATCCAGGAGTTTCCTGATGTTTTCCGTAACACCCAGCAGAGCGGTCTCCGTGGAGTATCCTGCTCTAAAGCCTGATTGTGTGGGATGGAGAAGGTCGTTTTCCTCGGTGAAGAGGGTGAGGGCAGAATGTATGTGCCTTTCCATGAGTTTGGAGAAGGCTGGAAGCAGAAATATTGGCCGGTAATTTGTCGTGATAGCGGGGTCAGCTGAGGGTTTTTTCAAGAGTGGGTTTACCATTGCGTGTTTCCAGTGTGATGGGACTGTGGAGAGTTGGAGAGAGGAATTTAGCGTGTCTGCTATAATAGTCAGGGAGGTGGTGTCAAGCTGTTTTAGGACGCTAACGGGTACTGGATCACGAGGGGAACCTGATGATATGGATTTGAGGGAGGATTTTAGGGAGTCCACGGTTATAGGAGGCCATTGCTCTAAGATGTTCATTTTGTCCGATATCACGGGGACCTCGTCCAGTGGGCCATTTCCATCGGAGCTGGAATTGATGTTAAGAATGATTTTTTCTATTTTTTCCTTGAAAAAAGAGGCAAGGTCCTGGCATTGTTTTTTATTTAAGGGACGAGTCGTAGCAATAGTTTGAGCACCTGCAAGGTCCTTTACTGTGTTAAATAATATTTTTGCTTTGTTTGCGGCGGTGTTTATCGTGTTGGCAACGTATAGGGCACGGGCCTTAATGCAGGAAGAGTGGTACGCGTTTCTGGCTTTATTATATATCATCTTTTTTTCTTGATTGTATTCTTTTTGTCACTGCCTTTCTAGGGCTTTGCATTTTGATTTTTCGGATTTAAGAAGTTCATTGAACCAGGGGGCTGGGGGGCGATGGGTGTTTCTTTTTGCCTGAGTTTGAGGAAGACATTTGTCGGCTGCGTTTTCCAGCCATAGATTGGTGGCTTCGGCTATACTTTCCATATTCTGGTCATAAGTAGGCGGTCTATTTGTGAGGATTTGGTTCAATTTTTCGATATCAAGGAGTTTCCAATTTCTCATGGAATTTGCTGGCCATGCTATGTTTGTTGGGGGGGCATTTGGTAGCGTGAGGCAGAAGCGAAGGAGATGATGGTCTGACCAACATATGGGACTGGTTTGAATCCATTTTAGTCCTGGGGTGCTGGAAAAAATGGGGTCTAATAGGTGTCCTGCGTTATGCGTAGGCCCTGAGTTGAGTAGTGTCAGATTGAGAGCAGCTAGGTCGTCAATTAGATTACAACATGCCACGTTTGTCGAGTCCTCAAAGTGCAAATTTAAGTCACCAAGGAGTGTAAAGTTTTTGTAGTCTAGATGAAAAGGGGTGATATAGTTTGCTAGGTTAGCGGCCCATGTGTTGGCATTTCCGGGGGGCCTGTATATTAAGAGACCGGAGAATGTGAAGTTGGGGTTTAGGGTGATTCTAAAAGATGCGGCTTCACAGTCGGGAATATTGACTGGCTCCAAGTTGCAGATAAAATCTTTGCAAAAAATAATCGCAATACCTCCACCTACTTGGCCCTGTCTATCTCTTCTTACGATGGCGTAGTTAGAGGGGAGGGCGGTTGCTATATCTGGCCCGGAACTTTCGTGTAGCCATGTTTCCGTTAGGAACAGGACACTAGGTTCTTGGTCTAGTAAGAAGGTGAGGATGTCGAGTTTGTGCTGCGGCAAGGATCTGCAGTTAACGCTATAAAAGTATTCGCAGGAGGCATGCTTTGAGCGTTGGGATGGTGTTTGCGTACAAGTTTCAGGAACTCAATGTGGTTGGATGTTAGTGATGGAGAAGTTGCAATTCGTACAGTGTGTGCTATCAGATGGCGTTAGCACGGTGCAGTTACAGTGTATTGCAGGCCGTAAGGCTCTTAATTGGTCGGAACTCATACCTGATATAGGGCGGACTGGTGGAGTATAATTCTTCCCTGCCCCATGCCCCGTACTGTCCCGGACGGGCCCAGACGGGCTGGTCTTAGGCTTGTCTTTGGCGCGGACGCTGCGCGTATTCGCTGCGCGTCATAGGGAGTGTCTGGTTAATGTAGAGGACGGGCTAGTCTTCAGCTCCGCCTCTACACATCCGTTTGCCCAATCAGTGCCTGCCCCAGCCTGGAAGCCGGAAGAAGGTACCGCCCGGCACCCTCCACACAAACAAGCCTAGCGCTTGCGGTGGACCGGGGTGTCATGGACTGGCAGCAGCGCAAGCTCACACACGCCTCTAACCTTTGCTCAGGGTGTCCGGCAGAAACGACTTCGGATGCTAAGCTCTCCTCCCCCCGCCAGCCACGGAACCCACAGTGGAAGTGAAACTCACTGTGCGCACACGTACCTAGCCGGGAAAGGGGAAGTGGATAAAATAATAAATGGGTAGCGATGATTCCTTGGGATCCCCGGGAGTCTGGTCACCAAGATGCGTAGGATAGCAGGAGAGGGCCCACCTGATTAGGGAAGAGGAATGAACACCATTAACACTACACTTCATGTGTTTCGGACAATACACTATTCAACTCTTAGGCACCTCACTCACCGGAATCATACAAAACCCAGGCAGTGAAGAAAAGCACCACAGCAATCCTGCAAGATCAATGATTCGTTCTATTCAGGAGTTCAGGACTGCGGCAGGCAGTATACAAAAGGATAATAAGGATAACGGTTGTTCAAAATGCACAAACCGCTCTCAAGTTTCAGCCACGAAAGTAAGTCAAGGAACCAACAAGGAAAATCACTGGAATAATGTCTCTGTCCCTTGTGGCAGGAAATTCCCGTTGAAACAAAAAAAAACAATTCCGAAACTACGTCTCCCAGAAACCCTCTCGGGAGAACATACAAGGAATTTCAGCACAGCGCGTCTTTTTGCAGAACGCTCCCTCTACAGAGTCTCCCTTGTATCAGGTAATAGAACAGGCGATGCGTCCCGGGACTATGCTAATCTATCTAGCTAGGGACGACCAAAACAATAATGTAAACAACGAAAGCGAGCCCGCTTTCGTGCTTTGTGTACTTATCCGAATAGCGACGGGTATGCCACAACGCGGGGTGATAAACGGCTTCTCACTCCTGGAATCTTCTGGCTTCTCGCTGGAATCCGGCGGGGAACACCTTCCGCCACTCCGACCTTCTCTCGAATCAAATTGACAAGCACCGTCCGTGAGGATGGGAGGTGCTAATATGCCTTAGGTCCCATGACTCTTCCTGCTTGCCCCTTGGAATGCTGGTCAATGTAGTTCACTCATCCTCTCCTACACACATCCCCACACGCATACCATCTCCGGGATCTAGATAGTAGAACCATCCCTCGTCCCCCGGGCACCGCAATCGCTACAGAACCCCCTCTCGAGGACTGCTGACTCGGCGGTCGACCCGGCTTACCCGGATGCAGGGTATGGAAACGGTCAACTAGCTCTGGACAGTGCAGATTCCCCAGAGGCTCCCAGGATCGGTCTTCCGGGCCATAACCCTTCCACTCCACCAAATACTGGATTCTGCCCCTCACCATACGGGAATCTAGAATGGACTGCACTTCATATTCCTCCTGACCATCCACATCAATAGGAAGTGGAGCTACCGGGAGTCTCATACTGGGAGGGCAAGGAACTAGGAGGGAGACATGGAACACTGGATGTATCTTCCAACCCACCGGGAGCAAGAGTTTCACAGCAACAGGGTTGATCACTTCTACTATACTGTAGGGTCCCACGTATTTGGGCGTCAATTTGGTATTCCCTTTAATGTGGAGATTCTTGGTGGAGAGCCACACCTTGTCTCCCACCCCATATGTCGGTTCGGCCCTCCTTTTCCTGTCAGCGAAGCGTTTCTGCGCGGACTGGGCATCGGCCAGGTTGTTTCGTGCGTCCAACAACACCGCTCTGAGATGGGCGTGGTGTTCGTGGATGCTAGGAACAGGGGAATGGACAGGCCATTCAAAGGGAAGGATGTTTGGATGATACCCATGGAGGCAAAAAAAAGGTGAACAACCCAGCGTTGAGTGCACAGCATTGTTGTATGCGAATTCGGCCAGCCAAAGTAACACAGTCCAGTCCATATCATTCCTCAGAGAGAAACAACGAAGATATTGCTCTAGGGTCTGGTTCAGGCGTTCCGTCTTGCCATCCGTCTGAGGGTGGTAGCTGGAAGATAGACGGGCATCGATGTTCAATGTGGTACATAACGCTTTCCAGAACCGAGAAGTGAACTGAGAACCCCTGTCGGTGATCAATACACAAGGAAGACCGTGGGCCCTGACTATATGTTGAAGAAACACTTTTGCTAGTTCCGCAGACGTGGGTACTTCCTCCAGAGGTATGAAATGGCCCATCTTCGTCAAGTGATCAACGACAACCAATATCACTGTCATTCCATTACACGGGGGCATCTCAACGATAAAATCCATGGAGAGAGTGTGCCAAGGTTGAGGAGGTATGGGCAAGGGTCTCAGCAGTCCCACCGGTCGAGCATGCACAGCTTTTCCTTGCGTACAGATGGCACAATTCCTCACATAAGACCGGACCTCATCTCTTAGTTGGGGCCACCAGAAGGAACGTTCCACAATAGCAATGGTTTTGTACATTCCCATATGTCCCCCCAGAACCGAATCATGAGACCAAACCAATACTCGTTGCCGTAGGGCTTCGGTGGGGATGAATAACGCAGTATCCTGGTAGGCGAGATCATCCTTTTCTGTGCGATGCTCTGGATCCTCTTGTATCCATTCAGGTATGTTCATATCTGCAAGGGCTATTTTCACGTCTTCAAGAAAGTTGACTGACGACAGGAGAGCTACAGATCCTACGCTTGCAGTTGCTTCCTGAAGAATCAAAGGTGTTTCTAATTCTTCGGTCTTTCTCTGTTCTCCATCCTCCAAACGCGACAGTGCATCTGCCTTCCCATTTTGGGGTCCGGGTTTGTATTTGATGATGAAATCGTAGTCAGAGAAGAACAGAGACCACCGTAACTGTCTGGGAGTGAGGGCCTTAGCTGTCTTCAAGAATAACAAATTCCGGTGATCAGTATAGATCTCAACTGTATGTACCGCCCCTAGTAGATAATGACGCCATTCCTCACATGCCCTTTTGATGGCTAAAAGTTCTTTGTCTGTTATGGCATAGTTCACCTCACAGGGCGTGAGCTTCTTGGAAAAGAAGGCAACAGGATGTACTTGGCCTGTACTAGGGTGTCTTTGAGAAAGCACTCCTCCCACAGCATATTGTGAAGCATCGGTCTCCAGTATAAACGGTAGTTGCGGGTCAGGGTGACGAAGAATGGGAGCTTGGGTAAACTGCTTCTTTAGGTACTGAAAGGACGTATCAGCATCCTTACTCCAAACAAAAGGCATATTTTTTCTTAACAAACAAGAAATCGGATGTATGATTTTGGAGAAGTCCTTTATGAACCTACGATAGTAGTTTGCAAAACCGAGAAAGCTTTGTACAGCTTTCACGGTCTTCGGTGTGGTCCAATTGAGTATTGCTTCCACTTTACTCGAGTCCATTTGAAAGCCCTTTGCGTTGATTATGTACCCAAGGAAAGACACTTCCTGGACGTGGAATAAGCATTTCTCCAACTTGGCGTATAGCGAGTTTTGTTGTAATCGGTCTAGCACGGACTTCACATGTATGACATGTTCCGAAAGAGTGGAGGAATACAC
Organism: Lissotriton vulgaris; assembly: GCF_964263255.1. Lineage (NCBI taxonomy): Eukaryota > Metazoa > Chordata > Amphibia > Caudata > Salamandridae > Lissotriton > Lissotriton vulgaris. The sequence continues at coordinate 30,843,148 of NC_141698.1, forward strand.
CAGGATGTTATCGATGTAAACAATGCAATAGGTTTCCAGGCATCCCCGCAGAACCTCATCCATGAAAAACTGAAATGCGGCGGGGGCATTGCACAGCCCAAAGGGCATTACCCTGTATTCGAACAGGCCCAGCTTGGTTCGAAACGCAGTCTTCCACTCATCCCCTTTTTTGACACGCACCAGATGATAGGCTCCACGAAGATCGAGTTTAGTGAAATATCTGGCTCCTTTGAGTTGGTCCATGAGCACTGGTATCAAGGGGAGAGGGTACCGGTTTTTGATGGTCACACGGTTGATGGCTCGGTAGTCTATACAGGGCCTTAATTCTGCGCAATCCTTCTTGGGAATGAAAAACATAGGGGATGAGGCAGGAGATGTTGAGTTTCTGATGAATCCCGATGCTAAGTTCTCTTCAATGTACGTCTTCAGATAATCTGTCTCCTTCTCGGTCATGGCATAGACCCTACTACATGGAATATCTGCTCCTGGTATGAGGTCGATTCTGCAGTCGTATACCCTGTGCGGCGGCAAATGGGTAGCCTGTTGTTTGTCAAACACAGGGGAGAACGACTGATACTCCAAAGGGAGTATGGTGGCACAACAGTATCGCTCAGGAGAACATGCAGCCGCCAGACAATGAGAAGACGAGATTTCTGTAATGCTGGTAACGGAAGAAACCTGAGCACAATGTTCCTGACAATATTCAGATGACAAGGTGATAGTGCGTGCTGCCCAACAGACCTTTGGATCATGGAGGGTTAACCAGGGCATTCCCAAGATGAGCCGAAATTGGGGTGCATCAATGAGATCGAACTGGATGTATTCCTGATGATTGTGGCCAGTTTGCATTAGCATAGGACAGGTGTGGTAGGCCACTGGACCCGATGATAAAACCGTTCCATCCACTGCTTTCACCAACTCCGGTTTTTCTTTTTTCTCACAGGCGATCCCGATCTTCATAGCGAATTCCTGATCAATGTAGTTTCCGGTGGCTCCTGAATCTACTAATGCGTCTATATTCAATGATTTCTGAGGGGTGACCCAGAGGATGATTTGAAGGTTCATATGCGCCACTGCAGGATGCAATGTATTTGCAAGACAGGGGGAGATCATTTGCGGCAAACAACCCAAGACAGAGACCTCTTCCTGGTTTGGGTTCTTCAGTTTTCCGTCGGTTGATCGGACTGTACTAGGGCTTGCACCCTTGGAACGGGGTTTCTGGTGGGACGGTATTCCTGGCTCTACAATCCTTAATGAAGTGACCTCCTTTCCCGCAATAGAGGCATTGCTTCAGACGACGTCTTTTCTCCTTCTCTTCCTGTGTCAGAGGTCCACGGATACCACCGATTTGCATGGGTTCAGGGCCTTCGGAGGATTTGGCACGTTCTTCAACAGGTCCCCTAAAGCGAGGGTAGAAAGGGCGATTGTCTCCTCTTGATCTGTCCCCTCTTCTCTCTAGGAGCCTGTGATCCAACTGGACTGTCAAATCAATGAATTCTTCACAGGTATCGGGTAACTGTACCACTTGTGCAAGGACGTCCTTTAACTCTCCACGAAGGCCTTGATAAAACAAGGAGATGCGTTTTGCAGGGGGCCAATCGGTCTCTACCACCAACCTGTTGAATGAGGTGATATAAGACAACAAGTCCTGAGAACCTTGACGTATAGTGAGCAGTTCCCTATCCAGGGTCAACATATGGGATTTGCGATCAAAAAGCTTGCGCAACTCAACACAAAAAGCAGAAAAATCGTGCAGCAATCGCAACTCAACACAAAAAGCAGAAAAATCGTGCAGCACTGGGTCGTTCTTCTCCAGCAATGGGATATTCCAGCTGGCAGCATTACCCCCCATATAAGACATCATAAATGCTGTCTTCGCTGAATCATCCTGGAAAACCCCGGGTTTACATAAAAAATGTAACCTGCACTGATTCAGGAATGTTTCAAATTTGCGGGGGTCTCCGTAAAAGCGTTCAGGGGAAGCTAAAGGAACGCCTACGGTCTGTACCACATGAACGGTATGAGCAGCTTCAGCCGAGGGGGCACTAGAGGTGGCTATTTGAGGGGGAACAGAGAACCCACCCCCTTCCGCTTCCAAGGGTTTTTTAGAGCCAGGGGGAGGTAATGTAGCTGGTTTAATATAAGGACTCCCTCCGGTTCCTTTCTGGACTAGTCCTGCGACCTCCCTTCTTAAGGTACCCACTTCCTTATACAGGGTCTGGTTTTCGGCTCTAGAAGTAGCTACTTCCTGTTGTAAAGAGGCCATGCCTTCCACCAGGGAAGCCAAGACTGCTTCAACATTCATCGTTCGGGCCGGTGTGTCAACTTGGGCTTGTCAATCTGTCATGGACTGGCAGCAGCGCAAGCTCACACACGCCACTAACCTTTGCTCAGGGTGTCCGGCAGAAACGCCTTCGGATGCTAAGCTCTCCTCCCCCCGCCAGCCACGGAACCCACAGTGGAAGTGAAACTCACTGTGCGCACACGTACCTAGCCGGGAAAGGGGAAGTGGATAAAATAATAAATGGGTAGCGATGATTCCTTGGGATCCCCGGGAGTCTGGTCACCAAGATGCGTAGGATAGCAGGAGAGGGCCCACCTGATTAGGGAAGAGGAATGAACACCATTAACACTACACTTCATGTGTTTCGGACAATATACTATTCAACTCTTAGGCACCTCACTCACCGGAATCATACAAAACCCAGGCAGTGAAGAAAAGCACCACAGCAATCCTGCAAGATCAATGATTCGTTCTATTCAGGAGTTCAGGACTGCGGCAGGCAGTATACAAAAGGATAATAAGGATAACGGTTGTTCAAAATGCACAAACCGCTCTCAAGTTTCAGCCACGAAAGTAAGTCAAGGAACCAACAAGGAAAATCACTGGAATAATGTCTCTGTCCCTTGTGGCAGGAAATTCCGGTTGAAACAAAAAAAAACAATTCCGAAACTACGTCTCCCAGAAACCCTCTCGGGAGAACATACAAGGAATTTCAGCACAGCGCGTCTTTTTGCAGAACGCTCCCTCTACAGAGTCTCCCTTGTATCAGGTAATAGAACAGGCGATGCGTCCCGGGACTATGCTAATCTATCTAGCTAGGGACAACCAAAACAATAATGTAAACAACGAAAGCGAGCCCGCTTTCGTGCTTTGTGTACTTATCCGAAGAGCGACGGGTATGCCACAACGCGGGGTGATCAACGGATTCTCACTCCTGAAATCCTCTGGCTTCTCGCTGGAATCCGGCGGGGAACACCTTCCGCCACTCCGACCTTCTCTCGAATCAAATTGACAAGCACCGTCCGTGAGGATGGGAGGTGCTAATATGCCTTAGGTCCCATGACTCTTCCTGCTTGCCCCTTGGAATGCTGGTCAATGTAGTTCACTCGTCCTCTCCTACACACATCCCCACACGCATACCATCTCCGGGATCTAGATAGTAGAACCATCCCTCGTCCCTCGGGCACCGCAATCGCTACACGGGGCTACAGGGGTCACAAGTATTTTTAGAAGAGGATCTTACCGAGGTAATTCACAATTTTCATCACACAGTGCAATTTTTAAAATCAATCGACGCAGTGAAGTTTTTAAAAGTGAGGTGCTTTTCACGCTCAAAACATACAATCGTCGGGGGGCGTGGCCAGCAGCATGCCGAGCTAGACGTGTAGCTTGTGAGCTCCCGGCCGACAGCCTTTAAATCCGACATTAAACTCATCCACGAAGCACAAAAAACCACACAGAAACTGCAGAGGAACGCCTGGAGGCAATTCGGAGCCGTGGACGGTGACCCTGATGATCTAAGGGCCAGGGAAACGGAGGTTTGGCCGGCGGCGGCGGAGACACCGAGGAGGCAAAATGGCGGCCACACTCTGACAGGGGACTCCGGGAAGCGAGGCCCAGCGGGTGGCCGCACTGACCCGTGCACCTGGCCAGAAGCCAGTCGGGGGAAGCGGCGGAATAGCGGCACTGCGGGACGCCGCGGGAATTCGCAGACCAGTGATCCGGTGAGGCGCCGGACCCCGGTGGCAACTACACCAACATGGCGGACGGGCCAGGCGCCTTACTCCGGCTGCCCCGAAGACACTAGCGGTGTGCGAATGAGGAGGGGACAAACTGACTGCAGCAGGAGACGTGGTTGGGGGCCCACCGGAGAACGCTCCCGCTAGATGTGAGACCTGTGCCACCCTGACCCCCACGGCTGACGCCGGCATCGAGACCACCCTTACCAAGATGGCGGCGAGAACCGAGCCGGAGACTACAGGCTGTGGGGATCTGCCGTGAATCCGTGCAGGACTCTGAGCCTCCGCGTAGGGGGGAGTGGTCGGCGCTACCGCACAGCATCAGCGCGTTTCCACGGAGGTCCCGGCTATAGGGGTGAGACGCCTCAATCGATCCCGCCCGCAGCCCTGACATTCCGGTAAGCGGAGCTCCGTCATTGAGGAGGAGCGCATAGCAGGAGAGCGGACTAGCTGCCCCACAGCCAATTCAGGGGAGAAGTTACCCGCCGGGACTGGAGCGGAGGCGGCACACCATAGTCCTGTGCCTTCCCGACCAGCACCACAACCTACAGGTGGGGCGGAACACGACAAATCACGGGGGCAGTGTCTGGGTGCCACCGGTGAGGGCGGCGGACCCCGGGAAAGAACGGAAAGTGGAGGGAGGCACCCGGGTGACCCAGTGGCGGAACATCACCGACGGGAAGAGTGGGCGGATGCCATCTGGGGGAAACAGAGCCCACACGGATCCATAAATCAACACGCAAGTGGCACCCCCCCCCCAGACACAGACCGCGTGTAGTGAGCGGCAGTAGTCATCCAACTACAACTGGAAGTACACAGAGGGGGAGTCCAACCAGGCTAAAGGCTGCACGCCGGGGATTGAGGGAGCAGGGGTAGTACGGGACCGGCCACCCGCACCCCACATCGAAATACTGAGTGAGGTGGGAGAGGTGCCTGCTGGAGCTGGGTGGACGTACCCAGGGAACAGCCAAACCGGGAAGAGGATCCCTGCAACTGCTCTGCCGGGGAGGGGCACGCACGGACAAGGCCTGCCTTGCACCCAAGTCGACCAACATGGGGAAAAAGGACCTACCACTCAAACCACTGCCAAAAGGCCCGATGGACAATTTTGCGGCGCCACGACAGGCCAGGGGAAACCAGGACACGTCAGCGGATGGCCTCATAGACACGGGGGCACTCCTTGCGGCAATCCAGGCTTCCAGAACGGATATTCAGGAATCACGGGCGACACTAGAAGTGAAAATCGGAGAGGTGGGATCAGAGGTCACCCTCCTGCGCCAGGACTTCAGGAACCTCTCAGCCAGGGTAACGGAGACTGAATCTCGAATCGGGGAAGCGGAGGACTCGATTACAACGATCAAAAAGGACATGGCGGAACTCCAGGCGTCACACAGGCAGCTTCTGTGGAAGGTCGATGATGCCGAAAATAGGGCGCGCCGCAACAACCTGCGCTTTGTAGGATTTCGAGAAGGAATCGAAGGGACTAATATGGCGGCGTTCCTCCACACGTGGCTCAGAGAGACCTTCCCGGAGGCGCACTTCTCGACATGCTTTGTGATTGAAAGGGCACACCGCGCATTGCTGGCGAAACCCCCGGAGGGTGCGAGACCTAGACCTGTGATAGCACGTTTCCTCAACTTCGCTGATAGGGACTTGATTCTGCGCGAGGCGCGGAAGCTTGGAGTCATAAGGTTGGAGAACACACACATTATGATCTTCCCGGATTATAGCCAGGAGGTGCAGAAGCATAGACGGTCCTTTGACACAGTGAAAACCAAACTCAGATCTATGAACATTACCTACATGCTGCTCTTCCCGGCGAAGTTGAAAGTCATATACAAAGAGAAGGCTATCTTCTTTAATCACCCGGAGGAGGCATGGCAATGGCTCGAGGAGAGACCGATACTCAACAGCAGGGAAGATGCAAGACAGGAGGAAATGGACAGAACTGTGCGAGAAAGGACGCAATGGAATCTCCCGAAACCACAAAGGCAAAAATCTAGAAGGGGGCGTTCTCGTGCCTCAGGAACCCCTTATCGAACACGCACGGCGGGAAACAGGAGGGGGAGGTCGGAGTCGCCAGGAGCCTCTGGTACGGCGGAACCGCTCTTGAGGGATACCCATAAACAGGCCTGTTCGGAAGGAGACGGTGAGGATGAGGCTGAAACTAGAGAATCGGATGCGGAGGAAGATGTAAGTGACACTCATCAAGGTTCCACTCACCCATTAGTGACAGTGATACGGGACATGGAACAAGACAACTCTGCCAAATATAGTGGGTCGGAATCGGCCACACAGGACTCTCACTCTTGAATGCTGCTGGAGTGGACGAGAGCAGACGTCGGCCGGAGCACACTATAGCACGCAAGTGGTCACCAGCCCTTGTATTTTGTTTTTTTTTGTTTTCCTTAACACTGTCTTCCCATCCTCCTTGGGAAGTTGTTCTTTGTTTCAAATCCTCTTCAAGTTTCAACATAGTTAAATAGTGGGCGGGTGTGGGCGGGCGACAGACCGACTCCTACTGAAAGCTCGATCCTCTAGGGGGATGAGTCTGGATGGGGATGGAGGTGGGGAGGGGGGGGGGGGATCGTTGGGGGGGCACAGTTACACAAGTTGGGGTTGGGGGGGGAAGCGGGGGGGAAGTCAGCCGCATGCAGAGGGATTGCAGTACAACCACTGGTATCCAACACAGACCCGAACAGAACATGAATACCACACCACACCATGGCAGGTACATTGACAACACCGGCTCAAGACGGTAGAGGGGTATCGATCCTCACATGGAATGTGAATGGCCTGGGTTCTAGGATAAAGAGGGGACTGGTAAACGCGTATATTAAGAGAGTGGCGCCAGACTTTGTCCTCCTGCAGGAGACACACCTCCGGGGCGAAAAATGTAACTTTATAGCTCATTGGAGATATGCGGTCCTAGCTCACGCAGGGTACACCCAAGACTCAAGAGGAACTGCTATTCTGGTAAACAAAGCATTCCCATTCAACAAAACACGTACCTGGAGTGATCCACAAGGGACCTATGTAGGAATACAGGGAACATGGAGGGGGCAAAGCTACACCATACTCTCAGTCTACGCCCCGCCAAAACTACAAGCACGCACATATAAGGCGATAGCCACGATCCTCATGAACACGGCAGACACGCTACAAATAGTGGGTGGCGACTTTAACGACGTCATGTCGGAAGAGCTGGACCGCACGGGGCCAACACGCAGGGGAGGGGCGGAGACAGCACTTTCATGACACATGGCCAACCTGGGTCTCACAGACGTGTGGAGATGGCGACACCCCACGCATAGGGACTACTCCTTTTACTCCGGGGCACATAAAGTATTCTCCAGACTGGACTATATTTTCATGGCCAGGCAACACCTCACCACTGGTGACGAGGCGGAGTATAAGGCTCGCGGGATCTCGGACCACTCTCCACTATATGCTAAGGTGGGGGCAGACAGAGGTAGGACTGGCACACAGTGGCGGATGGCAGCCTGGGATCTCCAGAAGCCAGACCTGATGAGAGGCCTCAGGGCGGACATTAAGGTCTACATAGCAGAGAATGAAGGCTCGGTGGCCTCTGGAGTGACCTTTTGGGAGGCGATGAAAACGGTTCTGAGAGACAGGGCACAGAGTAGGTTGCGGGAGGATCGTAGGAAGCAGCAGGCAGTGTTAGTAGGACTAGAGGCCGAAATACTACAACTAGAGAGAGAATACCAGGCACGTAGGGAGGACGATACCCTGCGGCTTTTGCTGGACAAGCAACGGGAGTATAGAGAAATAGCATCGAATGAGGCGCGAACGCAGGCGCTAGCCACCCTACATCGACTCTATGACGTGGGCGATAAATCAGGCAAGCTCCTGGCATGGCTTAGTAGGAAGGAGAGGGCGGCCAGATGGGTGGAACGGATTAGGCGGACGGATGGTGTCGTTGTAAGCACCAAACACGGGATTGCTGATACCTTTGCGTCACACTACGCAGATTTCTATGCCGCAAGAGACCTCGGGACGGTGGGTGACGCACTGCAATATATGGAGGGTGTAGACCTGCCGGCGCTAGCCGCTGAGCCCAGTTCGGCTCTGGAGGCGGATATCTCGTTAGATGAGATCTCCGAGGCCATAATTAAGCTCAAAACAGGGAAAACGCCGGGAGATGGGTGGAACGGATTAGGCAGACGGATGGTGTCGTTGTAAGCACCGAACACGGGATTGCTGATACCTTTGCATCACACTACGCAGATTTCTATGCCGCAAGAGACCTCGGGACGGTGGGTGACGCACTGCAATATATGGAGGGTGTAGACCTGCCGGCGCTAGCCGCTGAGCCCAGTTCGGCTCTGGAGGCGGATATCTCGTTAGATGAGATCTCCGAGGCCATAATTAAGCTCAAAACAGGGAAAACGCCGGGTCCCAATGGTTTCCCCGCTGAATTTTTTAAGCGTACAGCAGATTTGTTGACGCGCCATCTGAAGGCCCTCTATACTGAGTCGTATCAGGAGGGACGACTCCCACCCGACCTCGCCATGGCCACCATAGTACCAATCCACAAACAGGGCAAACCCCCTGACGATTGTGCTTCATACCGCCCCATTTCCCTCCTTAATATTGCGGTGAAGATCCTGGCTACAATACTGGCGACGCGCATGCGGTCGGTAATCCCGGATCTCATTCACGCAGACCAGTCAGGTTTCCTGCCAGACAGAGCAACTAAACTAAATTTGAGACGCACGCACAATTGGTTGCAGGAAGTCAGAGACAGAAAAGAACCCCACTGGTTTCTGTCCCTAGACGCAGAAAAGGCGTTCGATGCTGTCCACTGGCCATTCCTCTTGGCAGCACTGGAACGGTTCGGCCTTGGCCCAAAATTTCGGGGATGGATAGAGTTAATGTATACTGCCCCAACTGCACGTGTACGCGTCAATGGTAGACTGTCCAGGGAATTTCGGGTGTCCAGAGGCACGAGACAAGGCTGCCCATTATCCCCCTTACTATTCACGCTTACGATCGAGGTCCTGGCCGCCAAGATTAGGCAAAACCCCGAAATACGCGGCTTCTTTGGGGAAACGGCCGGGGGAACGGAGGAAAAAATATCGTTGTACGCGGACGATGTGCTGCTATACATAACAGAACCGGAAGCCTCGGTCCCGGAGTTATTCAGGGAACTAGAGGGCTTTGGCGCAAGAGCGGGACATACAATAAATTGGAATAAATCCATACTCTATGACCCACGGGGAGCGGGTAGATGAGGGACCCTACCCGACCAACTGCTTGCTACTGCTGAGGGGTTTCAATACCTGGGAGTGTATATCACTCTGGACAAGGCGCTCTCGTTCCGCAGAAATGTAGAACGAGTCATGACGGAGGCGGTAGAGGACATGAATAGATGGAGACAATTGCCACTCACCCTGTTAGGGAAGGCCGCAATGTACAAAATGATTACCCTCCCCACGTTCCTCTATGCCCTCCAAAATGAATATTACCCGCTACCGGCTGCCACGCTCCCTAGAGTTCACGCAGACATGCGCTCTTTTCTGTGGTTGGGGAAACAACCACGCATTGCACTTCAGACGCTCCAGCGGCACCAGTACAGTGGGGGGATTTCCTTGCCTAATCTTGAAGCGTACTACTGGGCGGAGCACCTGAAGCCAATCAACGAGTGGATCCATGCCCTGGCTGACCACCCGACATACGCACTGGAACGACAGAAATTGTCACCCCAGAGTGTATACCACTATCTGTACGGCGGGAAGACGCGAAGATCGCTTCTACCGGCAACACTGCTCACGCTACAGGCGTGGACAAGAGCGACAAAGCGCATGGGGTGGGATAAGAGACCGACCAGACAGACGCCGTTATGGCAATGCCATTGGCTGCCTGAACTTAAAAAACTGACAGGTTTCCAGCGGTGGGACGATATAGGTATTTCACATATCAGCGATGTCGTATACAGGGGGGAACTGAAGTCGTTTGACAGGCTACAAATGGAGTACGGACTGCACCGATCGCAACTGTTTAAACATACGCAATTAGCACATGCATGGAGAGCCCAAAATATCATACTCGCAGACCTGCCAGAATACGCTCCGCTGGAAGGTAGGCTCCTACAGGAACAGATAACCCATCAGGCGGTCTCGCTCACGTACAAGACACTCACTAACAATATGCTGGGGGACCTAACGAAACTTAGAAGGACATGGGAGGCGGAGGTAGGCGAGATGGAGGACTTGGATTGGGAAATGGTCTTGATGCACCCACGAGAAGTAGCTATTAAGTCACGGCTGCGACTCATTCAGCTGAACGTACTCCACAGGACTTACTTCGACAGAGTGCGTCTCCTTAAAACAGGGAAAATAACGGACCCCCGTTGTCTTAGATGCCAACAATACCCAGGTGACTTCTACCACACAATATGGTCATGTCATAACATAAGCATATACTGGACACACATTTTCACGGAACTGGGGGAGGTCCTAGGAATAGCATTGGAGCGCGACCCGAAACTGGCGTTGCTGGGCATGACCAACGACGTTGATTTGCCACGCAACCACCTTATATTTTTGGTCCTGGCGCTAGTGGTAGCCAAGAGGGACATCGCAAAATATTGGGGGGCCGCGGAGACGCCGGACTTAGAGGAATGGAGAAGGGGCCTAGATCTCTACATGGCGGCAGAAAGGGTGACATACAAGGCGAGGGGGTGCCCCAAGAAGTTTCACAGGGTCTGGATGAAATGGAGACAGTATCATGGTTTGGAGGGAGGGCAGTGAGGTGTGCTGGGTCAGGGCAGGGGGGGCCCACAATGGAAGTGGGATTGATCCCGTCATTGCAAAGACATGAGGGGGGAGGTTTGCAACGTCATGGCGGAACTTTAGAAGCAAAGACTGAAATGGTGCTGTGCGGGTGGGTGGTGTGAGGATGGGGGGAGGTGGTGGAGGGTACAATTGTGGCGGTAGGGAAATTACATCGATGGTTCTGCGGCAAGGGAAATGAAGAGGCAACAGACTTGTTGGGGGTGCGTTGTTCGGTCGCACTGAACATTGTTGAGGGGAGGGGGGGGGGGGTTTTATATGAAAAATGCATGGTACCGACTCGACATGGATGATACGCACTGATGATGGCTATGTAATGTCTGATTGACTGACCACAGTTGCGCCGCCCGGCCTCCGGGATGTGGGCTGATGGGCCGTGTCCATAACTATATACTCGGTCAACACACGATTGCTACTATGGAAAGGCAGCCTACGGGCGGAAACTATATGTGTATGTACCTGCACCAAAAATAAAGTTTAAAAAAAAAAAACATACAATCGTTTTTCAGCGCTGCTCAGCTCAGATTAGGTATTTCTAGAAATAAAGCGGCGTAATTTGCATTCAATCACGCAGCCACAGCTTCAGCATATACTTTGCTCATCAATGTCATCAAGAAGAGTGCAAGATAGTAAAGGGCTTATGTAGAGGACGGGCTAGTCTTCAGCTCCGCCTCTACACATCCGTTTGCCCAATCAGTGCCTGCCCCAGCCTGGAAGCCGGAAGATGGTACCGCCCTGCACCCTCCACACAAACAAGCCTAGCGCTTGCGGTGGACCGGTGCTACAGGGGTCACAAGTGTTTTTAGAAGAAGATCTTACCGAGGTAATTCACAATTTTCATCACATAGTGCAATTTTTAAAATCAATCGACGCGGTGAAGTGTTTAAAAGTGAGGTGCTTTTCGCGCTCAAAACATACAATCGTTTTTCAGCACTGCTCGGCTCAGATTAGGTATTTCTAAAAATAAAGCGGCATAATTTGCATTCAATCACGCAGCCACAGCTTCAGCATATACTTTGCTCATCAATGTCATCAGAAAGAGTGCAAGATAGTAAAGGGCTTATGTAGAGGAGGGCTAGTCTTCAGCTCCGCCTCTACACATCCGTTTGCCCAATCAGTGCCTGCCCCAGCCTAGAAGCCGGAAGAAGGTACCGCCCTGCACCCTCCACACAAACAAGCCTAGCGCTTGCGGTGGACCGGGGCTACAGGGGTCACAAGTGTTTTTAGAAGAGGATCTTACCTAGGTAATTCACAATTTTCATCACACAGTGCAATTTTTAAATCAATCGACGCGGTGAAGTTTTTAAAAGTGAGGTGCTTTTCGCGCTCAAAACATACAATCGTTTTTCAGCGCTGCTCGGCTCAGATTAGGTATTTCTAAAAATAAGGCGGCGTAATTTGCATTCAATCATGCAGCCACAGCTTCAGCATATACTTTGCTCATCAATGTCATGTTATGTTAATATATATTTTTAAAGCGCTCGTACGCCCGTGGGCTTCATGGCGCTATCGAAGAGGGAAGTATAAACACAACATAATACTCTAATGGTAGGCCTGTTTGAAAAGCCAGGTCTTTAGGGTCTGCCTGAATATCAGGAGATTCTGGCTCTGTCTGATCGACAGTGGTAGGGAGTTCCAGAGGGATAGCATAAAATACTATTACCACATCCGCTGTAGTCTGCTCAATCTGAGAGCGATAAACAGCCGATCCACCCCTACCTTGTGTTGAACCTCTATGGGCTTCCCAAAAATCGCTGCAGTAGATGCTCTACACAGTGAATTGTCTAGCAGCCTATTAAGATGGGTTCTTCTAAGCTGTGTCAATTCTTCAGACGTCACACAGATGTAAACAGTACACCCCTTGATCGTGTACCTGTCAGTGGCATAGAAAGGGGGGTGCGGTGGGTGCGGGCCACCTTAGGTGTCATCACTGACGGAATACAATGGCACAAATATGTGTTTTAAACACATATTTTGCCATTTTGTCAAGCCGGGAGTGACAAGATATTTTCCACACTGGGTACCACCTGACCTTGCTACGCCACTGGTACCTGTATTCTGAAAGGACATTCTCCACTAAAGAACACCCTAAATGCTCTCAGCCCAAGGATGCACAGAGCATACAACGCCATGAAGCACGCAGTCCCTGGGATGCCCAGAGCACATAATACAATGAAGCACACAGCCCCCAGGATGTACAGAGCATATTGCTGTGCACAGCTGGGGTTAGGCTTACCATGGTGCCATGAGTCCAAACAGTAAGTGACCGGGCCACAAACCGTGTTCCAGACCCATTCCCATGCACTGAATGAGGGCCATGTGCCATGCCCATCAGCTACACACCAGCCAATCACCACTCGGGCTTTGAAAATACAAAGAGACAAAGTGATGCTCACCTTTTCACCGGAACTTACATTTTTGTTGAGCATAGAATCGAGTGTTCAAGGCAACATTCACGGTGTTACCCGTTTACAAAATATAATAAGGCGTAGACACAGGAGCGAGGCTTTGACTGGAAATCTAAAGGGTGATTCACAACCACTTAACTTCCACCCAAAATGTAGAAAGGTAGAATCCAGTGGCGGCTCCTTCACTAATGCGGAGGAGCGTCCCCCACTGCTTCGCAGCAGTGAAGGAAACATAAAATGATAATAACTTGCATTATTATCAATTTATGATTCCTTTCTTCTGCAGATTTGCGTTTGGGGCGGGGCTGCTCCAACGACAGGAGTAGGGGAGAAGTGGTTTGCCAACTCCTACGTGCACATGACTGTTTGGCTAGGGCTTTCGGGCTGGCCAAACATTCAAGGGCACTTCGCATCTTCTCCTTGCAGGCTGCATTACAGCCTGCGTGGAGAACATGCCCATGCCCCCATTCCCTGGCTGAGGACCGATCTACTGCGCTCAGACCAATCACAACCATGCATTGCACCATTGTCATTGGCAATCGGGAGGCTGGGAGCCGGGTGCTTCTTGCTGCTTCCTGCTGCTTCCTGCATCCTGCTGCGGGACCGGAGTCAGGAAGAAAGAGGACAGAGAAGAGGCGGTGGCCCTCCGTCACACGTATGTTTTAAAAAAAACTTTTTTCTCCCTGCAGCCCACACCCCTGCCCCCAACCCCGCCCCACCACCTGGTAGCAGCCACTACCGGTAGAATCAATGTCCATCCTGTTCATTCTATTTTGTTAAAGTCAAAGGGAATTTCCCTGGACTAGCTATATGGAGAATAGTTTTATATTCTAAATGACACTTTACTATGACACAAGCATATTATGCACAAAGAATTTTTTGCCACCAACTAAAATGTAACGTATATACGTTCTTTATTAAAAAATCTTTTTCCTCGCTTGACAGGGTATTATCCTTAACATAAGGAACCCAAAGACAAATTAAAATTTCAGAAAAACCTATCTTTTAAACATTCATCAATACAGAAAATCTATTATAATGTACATAAACAACAAATGTCACAAAATACAAACACAATACTTGATTAAAAAAACAGACAAAAAACCCCTCTTTTCAATGGAACAATAGATATTAGTCCCAGATGATCAGATCCAATAGCCTTATTCTCATATGTATGAGTATTCCAATGTCCAAGATTGGCGAATTTATGGAAACCACTCGGATTTACTTGGATTCTATGTGCACTTTGTAATTGTCAGGGTGTGCAGATGGACATAGGCTATATATTTTTTTTTTTTTGAAGACCTTTATTTGGCAGAGCACAACATACAATATTCCCGCCTACAACCCAGCGGGCCGGCCAAACAATCAAAGCATCGTTATTACCAGAACATGAGAGACACAGCCCCTGTGCCGTCAACTCGGGAGTACGGCGGCGTTTTAAAGTGCTTGTGCTTGCAATCATGAGGTATTAGGCAGGATGATGAAGGTCCATTTTTAGTTTAGTGCATAGGATAACGACAACAGTTTCTAAATTTCTTTTTTATAAAAAGGGGGAAACAAACAAAGAACAAGCTCCCCCTTAACTTGGGGACATAGGCTATATTTAAAAAAAAAATATATGCGGTTTTAAAAAGTTTACATAAAAAAAAGTAGTCCCTTGAAAGTAGCGCCGGCCGCGCGTGCGTCCTGACATCAGGAGCGCGGGGAGGAGTGGCGTACACGAGCGCGGGGAGGAGCGGCATACAGGCGGGGAGGAGCGGCGTACAGGCGGGGAAGAGCGGTGAGGAGCAGCGGAGGACAGGCGGTGAGGAGCAGCGGACAGGCGGTGAGGAGCAGCGGACAGGTGGTGAGGAGCAGCGGACAGGCGGTGAGGAGCGGCGGACAGGCGGTGAGGAGCGGCGGTCAGGCGGTGAGGAGCAGCGGACAGGCGGTGAGGAGCGGCGGACAGGAGCGGTGAGGAGCAGCGGAGGACAGGCGGTGAGGAGCAGCGGACAGGCGGTGAGGAGCGGCAGACAGGCGGGGAGGAGCGGTGAGGAGCAGCGGAGGACAGGCGGTGAGGAGCAGCAGACAGACGGTGCGGACCGGACGACAGGCGGAGGTAAGTGAAGCAGCCGCGGGTGCGCTCACGGGGTGGGCGGGGCCCTGAAGCCTGATTGCTCCCGGACAAGGTCGGGACTGGCTGCTAGTATTCTATACAAGAATCATTCAGGTTAAATAAATATTGAAAATGCCCCTCCGTGTAGTGTTTGTATATTTCTCTGAGCGAAAGAAAGCACGAGTGACTGAGCGAAGGTTCGAAATCTGTCACCACGGTTCCTGAGGGAACAAAGTTGTCATGCTCAGTGATTACCAGAACTGTTTTCTCCCTGTTTAGGTTTAGGGGGGGCTAATGGTGGCACTGAGAGCTAACTGGTCCAAGGGACAACATATCCTTTGGGGGTGCATGGAATCAGTCTGGCACCATCCTAAGTTTATGTCATCCACAAACGTGCAGTTCTTACTGATTGGTGGAAACTGCATGACATGGCGCCGCCAGCGTCGGTTGGTCTCTTCTCTTGTATAGATCAACTAAGTAGCTCAATTGTGCTTGTGATGATACACGGTTATTCTCATGAATATGAAGTAGGTGTAATACCAGACACATACACTTCCTACGAAGAGGTAGAAATTCCTCTAACTTACCAAGAGCATACCAATGGATTTAAAGGCACCCTTCCAAATAGTATACAAAGCGTGAAACTAGGCCCTGTCAGCAATTAGGGGGGGGGAATGGCCAGTCCTAGTCGAATACGCACCGCATCCCAATGTTGATCCTCTGACTGCAGGCCAGATACGGGGATTGTATAATAATATAGTAATAATGTACATTAGTTTTACACAATTTGTTATGCGAACATTAACACTTACTCCTGCGCTGACTGTTCAAGCCGTAGCACCACAGCTAGCTACACCAGGCATTAGCCCTCAAACACCGAATGCAGTAATGGGAAATATACCCTCAAAAGGGAAGAAATTACATTTTGGATTGCCCAAAAACAAATACACTTGAAGCAGCATTTCCCCATGCTGGCCACTTAGGAAAAGCATATGATATTAACAATTTGCTTGCCCATGGGAATGGCCCCTCCAGTAGAAGATTGTGCCAATTGGGGTACGGTCTTTGCGGCAGTATATACCAGAGCACATGGTACCCCTTCACTGGTGGTATTACCTGAAGTGTTAAAACAGGTACAGAATGAGCACAGGGCAACACTGGCCCTAAACTTAGGGATGAAACTGATGGCCATCTTTGCCGCAGTATCCGACAAAGTTTTAAGGATTTGTCTTCTGCACAACGGGAGCGTGAAATGCCTAAAATTATCAAAGAGACCTATGCTTTGCTGGGCAGAGATAATTTGGGAGCCAGACCAGGAAAACCACAAGTAAAGAGTAATTCTGCATAGAATAACTCAAAGCAAGCACTCCACCCTTCTACAAAGAAAAAGTGGAGTAACAAGCAAAATAAAGAAAAAACAAAATCACGGGGTGTCTCTCCTGCACAGGAATCTTCCGAAAAAAAGTTACAAGTTACGTAACCGTGATAATGTTAAACCACCTGACAGGTATCAAGATCTTTTAGTTCCTTTCAGGATATATCCGACAGATGCTCGGAGAGAGGAGGACAGTCAGAATGAAAATGAGAAGAGAACATGAAACAAAGAAAGGAAATTATGTTTCCATCTCTCTGGGAATGTTTCGCAAGGAGGCTTGGTGCTCCCTTCAGATCCTTTTTTCCTGATCATTCCTCTCATTCCTCACAGGACGTGATAAGGTTTCCAACCCTCAGGGGTTATTTCTACCACTTCTACCTTATTTTGCAGATTCCTTCTCCTTCACTGATTCCATCTCTCTCGCTCTTCTCTTCCTTTGGAAGATGTGGGGTCTCTTCTCCTCCACAGACAAGGTATAACAAAGGTTTTTTACTGTGTTTAGACTATACCTTCCGGTCATGTTTCTGGGTCCTGTCTCATGTAGAGGCAATCTTTACTGGCCTCAACACTTGTTCTGCTTGTATAGACTGTAGCTCCCTCTGTTACCTCAGTTTTTTTATACTGGTATTTTGTTTTCAGACTTCCACTTTCGTGGGGGCTGAGTTTCTACACGACTATATCCTCTGTCTTTTATCTGATTCTTCAGCCAGGTCCAGCTCTGTCTGACTTCTCTTTCTATTGGATTTGAGAATGGTTATCTGTCTAGGCCTTCCGTATGTTGGCTTTTGTTTCAACCAAATCTTTTTCATAGATCCAGGAGGTGGTTTTCATTTCTCTATACTAGCAGTGGTTTCACACCTGCGGTTTTCTTATTTCTATCATCTATCAACCACATGATTGTAGCCATATCAGTCAGTAGTATTGTTTTCATGTTTAGATTGCCATTATTTTCTGGGATGTGTGATGTCCTCCACTCCCTCTATCCTTTTATACTGTACCATTTTGCTAGTTACCCAGTTACCCAGCTAAAGTATATATCTATGTTTTTTACTCCATCATTGTCACTGCTTCAGTCTAAGGCTGATGTATGTGTGTACTTATAAGTATCTTTCTATAGATATATCTATATGTATATGGACATATGTGTATATACATATATACACATATGTGTGTGTGTGTGTGTGTATATATATATATGTATATATAAATTTTAAAGACGTTGTGCAGTATTTCTTCAAAAAGGTGCACATATCTGCTTACACTAATGCACCTTTTTTGTGTCCTAGTGGGACCATAACTTGGTCATTGGCTATACATGTGTTTATCCTTCCTCATCTTCGGCTTCTACGTTAGATAATCCCAGAGGTGTACCTTCTCTCTAGATCTATTTTCTCTGAACAAGAGTAGTCTATACCAATAGTTGTTATTGTTGTTGTTGTTCTTGTAATACGTTTGTGGAAGCATTGATTGGCACTCTCTCCATTGAGGATGTGTTCTGAGATCCCTATTTTCCCTGTGTTTCTCAGGGCAGTTTTAGCTCACACACTTACTTTCTAATACAATGAGCTCTAGCTCAGTGGCATTGGCTGTTGTCCTTGGTCCTTCAGGCCCGTCCGAAAAGGGTTTAGATACCATCGGGGGAGCAACATATTATTTATATTTCTATGTAGTGTTGTCTTCCAACACTTTTTTATTCCATTGCCATGGGTAATATTTTCCCTATGCTTTTCAATGTACTACAGACTTTAGTCCCCTACTGACTTTACCACAGTCCTTCTGATGAAGCATTGCCCTTTCCACAACAGCATTCCTAAGACAGCCTGGTAGCCCTATTTTATTACCGACTGGCTAGTCCTATTCTGGGATCTTTAGTGGAATCAGTTGGCAGACCTTCCTCCAAAGATAGTATTGCTTATGTACCCAATTCAAAGGTAAGGAATATGCGGCTAGATGTATCTATCAGATGAATAAGTTACTTATTGTTAATAACACCTTATCTGGTAGAGACATGATCTTACTGCAGATTCCTTACCGACCCACCCATCATCCTTGTTTGGCAAACTGGTTTATCCTTTTGTTTACAAGATCCCTTTCTGGGCATTCTAATGCCTTTCATTAGGACTCTCTAATTGTTTTGACAAAAAGATGACTTTTTTTGGGCACACTGTTTCCATAGGCAGTTTCTATAAGTTGTTCTGCGATTTTGGGGTGGAAAATACTCACGGAAGAAACTGACGTCAGTGCATCAAGGGATGGCTTATATGGACCCTGCGGACGTCACATCCGGTGAACGATGTCATTATGGAGTCGCTCAAAGCAGTCTACCAATGCGCAGAGGTATTGCTGTAAAAAATTCTAGGTCCAGTCTGGCGCCTGGGGAGAAATCACAGGTAAGGAATCGGCGGCTAGATCCTGTCTCTACCAGATAAGGTGTTGCCGAACGGAAGTAACTTATTCATTAGGAATCTGGAAATAATAGAATCACAATTGCAATTTAGAGTGCTACAAACCTCAAGCCAGTGACGGCTCCTCCGCTAAGGCGAAAAATAAAAAGATAATAACTCAAAGTTATAGCATTTTTTTTTCCTGTTGTGGGCGGTGCGTGGTTGCTCTGCTGACAAAGCAGGGGAGGGGAGGAGTAGTTTTCACTCCCTAAGTGCGGATGAATGTTTGGCCGGCTGTCTTGGGCTGGCCAAACTTTCATGTGGAGAACATGCCCAGGCTCCCATTTTTCGGCTGAGCCCCGAAACACAGCACTCAGACCAATCCCAACACTGCATTGCAGTGCTGTGATTGGCTCAGGCGAGCTTGGGTGCTTCCTGGGTGCTTCCTGTTCTGTGTTCCGGCTGGAGGGACGAGGAGGAGAAAGATGACGAGGTGGACGCAGCGAGGAGGTGATTTTATTTTATTTTTTATTTACCCCTACCTCCCTGCCTTGCCACCCCTGATCCCTGCCGGCTGCCACTACCTCAAGCCTGTGTGTGGAAAGCACTATGTAAAGCCAATAGCTCTGATGTTGGCTGTTATCTTTTTGGCTTTGTAATTGCTTATTTAGTTTTACATGTTTTTTGTGGAATGTTATTGTTGGAGAAGCTGTTGGGCCCTCATCATTCTAAAATAAAAAATGCTGGCTAAAAGCAGATGTATATTTGGTCTCAAAAATCACACATTGCCATAGTAGCACCAGACATCACTTTGTGTGTTGATTTGCTCGTCATGAAAGGGCAGAATGGAGTCGCTCACAGTAAAGCTTGCAAAAGGTAGAATTGGGTTGACTCATTCCCCCATTCTGAAGCTGTAGTGGTAGCAGACATTTTTGAGTTTTACAGTAACAGATCAAGGGGTTAAGAGGGCTTGCTGAAAGTCCCCATAAGTAAATATAGTATACCGAAAATGTTCCTAAAATCAAAACATCACTGCTAACACCAGACCTAAGACAAAATCACCCATTCCCTTTCAATGTAGGTCATCCTGTCAAAAAGATGTACAGCACATACATTCATTTGAATGTTCTACCTTTTTAAGTCTTGCCTGAGACAGCTGCAGTTTGCAAAACCTTCTTTTTAGTTGCAGGTGCTTAGAGCCCACACATTGCTTACCATTAGTTTGCTTCATTGCCATTCTCATTTGCCGGCTCCTCTCTGGTCAGCACATATGAACTGTACTTCCTCATAGTGCCTTTTTTCCTTCCCCTGGAGCATTGCCTAAGTACTGCTTCCCTGGCAAGTGTGTGTAATTCCACTGCTTCCCCTTTCAGTTACTTTTTTCGTTTAGTTACATTTTATAGCACTCTATAAGAGTGCATGTGTTTTCTTTCCCCGTCCTTGTTGCTTGCTTGTGGGTCTGTGTTGCTTGCTGCCATGTCATTGTTGATTGCAGTGATGTCACTGTTGCTCGCCACTCTGCCCAACGCCATATTCAGCATTGTGTTGATTTCCCTATCCCCTGCCGCCTCCCATGTTGTGTTGCTTGCCCGAACCTCCCCCTCCCGCGTTGTGTTGCTTGCCCTCCACTCCCATCACAAAAAAAGTGCTGTAAACCTGGCTGCATCATAGAGTTTTTTGCTAACTTTTAGCCATGCTGTACTGCAGTCACACTACTGTATAATATGTCAAAAAAACATTGAGTGTCATTGTTTCCTTTCGATTACTTTAGTAGATCTGTGTAATGCACACATGCCACTGGCCTGATGTGAGGGTGGCATTGGTAATACACTTCCGGTAACTTCCCTAAGGTTATGGAATGACAGGATGTTTCCTTTGATTTCATTAGGACAAAGGAAATGTGATATTCCTACTGGTAGGACCTCAGAATGTGCTTACTCACGTGATAGTAATAGCTTGGATACAAAGCTCCCAATTAGAGAGAGTTAGTGTCACAATTAATTAACCAGCAGCCTGTGAGGCAGCTCAGTCGCCGCTGCGCCTACAGCGTGGCAGCTTCGCCCAGCAGCCAGGAACATCTTAAGGATTTTGGGGACCCTGGGCCACACATAATTTGGGGCCCCTGTTGGGAACAAATTTGAAATTATGATTCAATTTCAGTTATTTCTTGGCCTCTTTGGCTAGGTCACTAAGTGCACAGGCACACTGGTCCAAATTCTAAATGTGTTTACATCTAGTATTTCGGGATGTGACGTGTGTTTTCAATATTGTAACACAGCAGCAGTAATTACTAAAAATAATCTTTGTGACCCCCCTCCCATTTCTCAAATGCGGGATCCTGTTTTGTTCTAAAAGAAAGTTTTCTCTGAAGGTTGCATGAAACATACACACATCTACCATAGACTCCCACACATCACCCGCATTGGAAATAAATGGAAGGAAAAAGGAATTTATTAGTTTGTTGAAGACTTGTTAAAGGTCATCAGGGCAAGTCTCTGCAGAAAAGAGCTGGCTTCATCAGGGGGGCCCTTGAAAGACAGGGGCCCTGAGCCAGAGCCCACTTTGCCCATGCATTAACACGTCTCTGCCAGCAGCAGAATCGTCTGCTTGCTGCTGAGGGCCAGCACCTCGCACCCCGCACCCGCTCTTACCGGCGCCAGGCTAAATGGAAGTATGGCACGGCGGCTTTCGGGAAGCGATAACATACTTGCCTGGAGGAGTAAGCAGCCAGGCATGCCTTATATATATAATTGGAGAGATTTACCGTGTCATCCTCCCGTCCAAGAGGCCTGGGACTCGTAGGGAGGCCTGCAATGTGAAGCACGCCTTATACTATGCGAGCTGACAGGATGCAAAACTCTGGGACTCGTGGAGAGGCCTGCAATGAGAAGCACGCCTTATACTGTGCGAGCTGGCAGGATACAAAGCTCTGGGACCCGTAGGGAGTAGAGAGGCCTGCAATGAGAAGCACGCCTTATACTATGCGAGCTGGCAGGATGCAAAACTCTGGGACTCGTGGAGAGGCCTGCAATGAGAAGCACGCCTTATACTTTGCGAGCTGGCAGGATGCAAAGCTCTGGGACTCGTAGAGAGGCCTGCAATGAGAAGCACGCCTTATACTATGCGAGATGGCAGGATGCAAAACTCTGGGACTCGTGGAGAGGCCTGCAATGAGAAGCACGCCTTATACTATGCGAGCTGGCAGGATGCAAAGCTCGGGGACTCGTAGAGAGGCCTGCAATGAGAAGCACTCCTTATACTATGCGAGCTGGCAGGATGCAAAGCTCTGGGACTCGTAGGGAGGCCTGCAATGTGAAGCACGCCTTATACTATGCGAGCTCACAGGATGCAAAACTCTGGGACTCGTGGAGAGGCCTGCAATGAGAAGCACGCCTTATACTATGCGAGCTGGCAGGATGCAAAACTCTGGGACTCGTGGAGAGGCCTGCAATGAGAAGCACGCCTTATACTATGCGAGCTGGCAGGATGCAAAGCTCTGGGACTCGTAGAGAGGCCTGCAATGAGAAGCACGCCTTATACTATGCAAACTGCCAGGATGCAAAGCTCTGGGACCCGTAAGGTCTAGGGAGGCCTGCAATGAGAAGCACGCCTTATACTATGCGAGCTGGCAGGATGCAAAGCTCTGGGACCCGTAGGGACTAGGGAGGCCTGCAATGAGAAGCACGCCTTATACTATGCGAGATGACAGGATGCAAAGCTCTGGGACTCGTAGAGAGGCCTGCAATGTGAAGCACGCCTTATACTGTGCGAGCTGGCAGGATGCAAAGCTCTGGGACTCGTAGGGAGGCCTGCAATAAGAAGCACGCCTTATACTATGCGAGCTGGCAGGATGCAAAGCTCTGGGACTCGTAGAGAGGCCTGCAATGAGAAGCACGCCTTATACTATGCAAGCTGGCAGGATGCAAAGCTCTGGGACTCGTACAGAGGCCTGTAATGAGAAACAAGCCTTATACTATGCGAGCTGGCAGGATGCAAAGCTCTGGGACTCGTAGGGACTAGGGAGGCCTCCAATGAGAAGCACGCCTTATACTATGCCAGCTGACAGGATGCAAAGCTCTGGGACTCGTAGGGACTAGGGAGGCCTGCAATGAGAAGCACGCCTTCTACTATGCGAGGTGGCAGGATGCAAAGTTCTGGGACTCGTAGAGAGGCCTGCAATGAGAAGCACGCCTTATACTATGCGAGATGGCAGGATGCAAAACTCTGGGACTCGTAGAGAGGCCTGCAATGAGAAGCACGCCTTATACTATGCGAGCTGGCAGGATGCAAAACTCTGGGAATCGTAGGGACTAGGGAGGCCTGCAATGAGAAGCACGCCTTATACTATGCGAGCTGGCAGGATGCAAAGCTCTGGGACCTGTAGGGAGTAGAGAGGCCTGCAATGAGAGGCACGTCTTATACTATGCGAGCTGGCAGGATGCAAAGCTCTGGGACTCGTAGAGAGGCCTGTAATGAGAAGCACGCCTTATACTATGCGAGCTGGCAGGATGCAAAGCTCTGGGACTCGTAGAGAGGCCTGCAATGAGAAGCACGCCTTATACTATGCGAGCTGCCAGGATGCAAAGCTCTGGGACCCGTAAGGTCTAGGGAGGCCTGCAATGAGAAGCACGCCTTATACTATGCGAGCTGGCAGGATGCAAAGCTCTGTAACCCGTAGGGACTAGGGAGGCCTGCAATGAGAAGCACGCCTTATACTATGCGTGCTGGCAGGATGCAAAGCTCTGGGACTCGTAGGGAGGCCTGCAATGAGAAGCACGCCTTATACTATGCGAGCTGGCAGGATGCAAAGCTCTGGGACCTGTAGGGACTAGGGAGGCCTGCAATGAGAAGCACGCCTTATACTATGCGAGCTGGCAGGATGCAAAGCTCTGGGACTCGTAGAGAGGCCTGCAATGAGAAGCACGCCTTATACCATGCGAGCTGCCAGGATGCAAAGCTCTGGGACCCGTAAGGTCTAGGGAGGCCTGCAATGAGAACCACGCCTTATACTATGCGAGCTGGCAGGATGCAAAGCTCTGGGACCCGTAGGGACTAGGGAGGCCTGCAATGAGAAGCACGCCTTATACTATGCGAGCTGGCAGGATGCAAAGCTCTGGGACCCGTAAGGACTAGGGAGGCCTGCAATGAGAAGCACGCCTTATACTATGCGAGCTGGCAGGATGCAAAGCTCTGGGACTGTAGAGAGGCCTGCAATGAAAAGCACGCCTTATACTATGCGAGCTGGCAGGATGCAAAGCTCTGGGACCCGTAGGGAGTAGAGAGGCCTGTAATGAGAAGCACGCATTATACTATGCGAGATGGCAGGATGCAAAGCTCTGGGACTCGTAGAGAGGCCTGCAATGAGAAGCACGCCTTATACTATGCGAGATGGCAGGATGCAAAGCTCTGGGACTCGTAGGGACTAGGGAGGCCTGCAATGAGAAGCACGCCTTATACTATGCGAGCTGGCAGGATGCAAAGCTCTACGACTCGTAGAGAGGCCTGCAATGAGAAGCACGCCTTATACTATGAGCGCTGGCAGTATGCAAAGCTCTGGGACCCGTAGGGAGTAGAGAGGCCTGCAATGAGAAGCACGCCTTATACTATGCGAGATGGCAGGATGCAAAGTTCTGGGACCCGTAGTGAGTAGAGAGGCCTGCAATGAGAAGCACGCCTTATACTATGCGAGCTGGCAGGATGCAAAGCACTGGGACACCTAGGGAGTAGAGAAGCCTGCAATGAGAAGCACGCCTTATACTATGCGAGCTGGCAGGATGCAAAGCTCTGGGACCCGTAGGGAGTAGAGAGGCCTGCAATGAGAAGCACGCATTATACTATGCGAGATGGCAGGATGCAAAGCTCTGGGACTCGTAGAGAGGCCTGCAATGAGAAGCACGCCTTATACTATGCGAGATGGCAGGATGCAAAGCTCTGGGACTCGTAGAGAGGCCTGCAATGAGAAGCACGCCTTATACTATGCGAGATGGCAGGATGCAAAGCTCTGGGACTCGTAGGGACTAGGGAGGCCTGCAATGAGAAGCACGCCTTATACTATGCGAGATGGCAGGATGCAAAGTTCTGCGACTCGTAGAGAGGCCTGCAATGAGAAGCACGCCTTATTCTATGAGCGCTGGCAGGATGCAAAGCTCTGGGACCTGTAGGGACAAGGGAGGCCTGCAATGAGAAGCACGCCTTATACTATGAGAGATGGCAGGATGCAAAGTTCTGCGACTCGTAGAGAGGCCTGCAATGAGAAGCACACCTTATACTATGCGAGCTGGCAGGATGCAAAGCTCTGGGACTCGTAGAGAGGCCTGCAAAGAGATGCACGCCTTATCCTATGCGAGATGACAGGATGCAAAGCTCTGGGACTCGTAGAGAGGCCTGCAATGAGAAGCACGCCTTATACTATGCGAGATGGCAGGATGCATAGCTCTGGGACCCGTAGGGAGTAGAGAGGCCTGCAATGAGCAGCACGCCTTATACTATGCGAGCTGGCAGGATGCAAAGCTCTGGGACCCGTAGGGAGTAGAGAGGCCTGCAATGAGAAGCACGCCTTCTACTATGCGAGCTGGCAGGATGCAAAGCTCTGGGACCCGTAGGGAGTAGAGAGGCCTGCAATGAGAAGCACGCATTATACTATGCAAGCTGGCAGGATGCAAAACTCTGGGACCCGTAGGGAGTAGAGAGGCCTGCAATGAGAAGCACGCCTTATACTATGCGAGCTGTCAGGATGCAAAGCTCTGGGACCCGTAAGGTCTAGGGAGGCCTGCAATGAGATGCACGCCTTATACTATGCGAGCTGCAGGATGCAAAGCTCTGGGACCCGTAGGGACTAGGGCGGCCTGCAATGAGAAGCACGCCTTATACTATGCGAGCTGGCAGGATGCAAAGCTCTGGGACCCGTAAGGACTAGGGAGGCCTGCAATGAGAAGCACGCCTTATACTATGCGAGCTGGCAGGATGCAAAGCTCTGGGACTGTAGAGAGGCCTGCAATGAAAAGCACGCCTTATACTATGCGAGCTGGCAGGATGCAAAGCTCTGGGACCCGTAGGGAGTAGAGAGGCCTGCAATGAGAAGCACGCATTACACTATGCGAGATGGCAGGATGCAAAGCTCTGGGACCCGTAGGGAGTAGAGAGGCCTGCAATGAGAAGCACGCATTATACTATGCGAGATGGCAGGATGCAAAGCTCTGGGACTCGTAGAGAGGCCTGCAATGAGAAGCACGCCTTATACTATGCGAGATGGCAGGATGCAAAGCTCTGGGACTCGTAGGGACTAGGGAGGCCTGCAATGAGAAGCACGCCTTATACTATGCGAGCTGGCAGGATGCAAAGCTCTACGACTCGTAGAGAGGCCTGCAATGAGAAGCACGCCTTATACTATGAGTGCTGGCAGGATGCAAAGCTCTGGGACCCGTAGGGAGTAGAGAGGCCTGCAATGAGAAGCACGCCTTATACTATGCGAGATGGCAGGATGCATCACTCTGGGACCCGTAGGGAGTAGAGAGGCCTGCAATGAGAAGCACGCCTTATACTATGCGAGATGGCAGGATGCAAAGTTCTGGGACCCGTAGTGAGTAGAGAGGCCTGCAATGAGAAGCACGCCTTATACTATGCGAGCTGGCAGGATGCAAAGCTCTGGGACACCTAGGGAGTAGAGAAGCCTGCAATGAGAAGCACGCCTTATACTATGCGAGCTGGCAGGATGCAAAGCTCTGGGACCCGTAGGGAGTAGAGAGGCCTGCAATGAGAAGCACGCATTATACTATGCGAGATGGCAGGATGCAAAGCTCTGGGACTCGTAGAGAGGCCTACAATGAGAAGCACGCCTTATACTATGCGAGATGGCAGGATGCAAAGCTCTGGGACTCGTAGAGAGGCCTGCAATGAGAAGCACGCCTTATACTATGCGAGATGGCAGGATGCAAAGCTCTGGGACTCGTAGGGACTAGGGAGGCCTGCAATGAGAAGCACGCCTTATACTATGCGAGATGGCAGGATGCAAAGTTCTGCGACTCGTAGAGAGGCCTGCAATGAGAAGCACGCCTTATTCTATGAGCGCTGGCAGGATGCAAAGCTCTGGGACCTGTAGGGACAAGGGAGGCCTGCAATGAGAAGCACGCCTTATACTATGAGAGATGGCAGGATGCAAAGTTCTGCGACTCGTAGAGAGGCCTGCAATGAGAAGCACGCCTTATACTATGCGAGCTGGCAGGATGCAAAGCTCTGGGACTCGTAGAGAGGCCTGCAAAGAGATGCACGCCTTATCCTATGCAAGATGACAGGATGCAAAGCTCTGGGACTCGTAGAGAGGCCTGCAATGAGAAGCACGCCTTATACTATGCGAGATGGCAGGATGCATAGCTCTGGGACCCGTAGGGAGTAGAGAGGCCTGCAATGAGAAGCACGCCTTATACTATGCGAGCTGGCAGGATGCAAAGCTCTGGGACCCGTAGGGAGTAGAGAGGCCTGCAATGAGAAGCACGCCTTATACTATGCGAGCTGGCAGGATGCAAAGCTCTGGGACCCGTAGGGAGTAGAGAGGCCTGCAATGAGAAGCACGCATTATACTATGCGAGCTGGCAGGATGCAAAGCTCTGGGACCCGTAGGGAGTAGAGAGGCCTGCAATGAGAAGCACGCTTTATACTATGCGAGATGGCAGGATGCAAAGCTCTGGGACCCGTAGGGAGTAGAGAGGCCTGCAATGAGAAGCACGCCTTATACTATGCGAGATGGCAGGATGCAAAGCTCGGGGACTCGTAGAGAGGCCTGCAATGAGAAGCACGCCTTATACTATGCGAGCTAGCAGGATGCAAAGCTCTGGGACCCGTAGGGAGTAGAGAGGCCTGCAATGAGAAGCACGCTTTATACTATGCGAGATGGCAGGATGCAAAGCTCTGGGACTCGTAGAGAGGCCTGCAATGAGAAGCACGCCTTATACTATGCGAGATGGCAGGATGCAAAGCTCTGGGACTCGTAGAGAGGCCTGCAATGAGAAGCACGCCTTATACTATGCGAGATGGCAGGATGCAAAGCTCTGGGACTCGTAGAGAGGCCTGCAATGAGAAGCAAGCCTTATACTATAAGAGATAGCAGGATGCAAAGCTCTGGGACTCGTAGAGGGGCCTGCAATGAGAAGCACGCCTTATACTATGCGAGCTGACAGGATGCAAAGCTCTGGGACCCGTAGGGACTAGGAAGGCCTGCAATGAAAAGCACGCCTTATACTATGCGAGATGGCAGGATGCAAAGCTCTGGGACTCGTAGGGACTAGGGAGGCCTGCAATGAGAAGCATGCCTTATACTATGCGAGATGGCAGGATGCAAAGCTCGGGGACTCGTAGAGAGGCCTGCAATGAGAAGCACGCCTTATACTATGCGAGCTAGCAGGATGCAAAGCTCTGGGACCCGTAGGGAGTAGAGAGGCCTGCAATGAGAAGCACGCTTTATACTATGCGAGATGGCAGGATGCAAAGCTCTGGGACTCGTAGAGAGGCCTGCAATGAGAAGCACGCCTTATACTATGCGAGATGGCAGGATGCAAAGCTCTGGGACTCGTAGAGAGGCCTGCAATGAGAAGCACGCCTTATACTATGCGAGATGGCAGGATGCAAAGCTCTGGGACTCGTAGAGAGGCCTGCAATGAGAAGCACACCTTATACTATGCGAGATGGCAGGATGCAAAGCTCGGGGACTCGTAGAGAGGCCTGCAATGAGAAGCACGCCTTATACTATGCGAGCTGGCAGGATGCAAAGCTCTGGGACTCGTAGAGAGGCCTGCAATGAGAAGCACGCCTTATACTATGCGAGATGGCAGGATGCAAAGCTCGGGGACTCGTAGAGAGGCCTGCAATGAGAAGCACGCCTTATACTATGCGAGCTGGCAGGATGCAAAGCTCTGGGACCCGTAGGGAGTAGAGAGGCCTGCAATGAGAAGCACGCTTTATACTATGCGAGATGGCAGGATGCAAAGCTCTGGGACTCGTAGAGAGGCCTGCAATGAGAAGCAAGCCTTATACTATAAGAGATAGCAGGATGCAAAGCTCTGGGACTCGTAGAGGGGCCTGCAATGAGAAGCACGCCTTATACTATGCGAGCTGACAGGATGCAAAGCTCTGGGACCCGTAGGGACTAGGAAGGCCTGCAATGAAAAGCACGCCTTATACTATGCGAGATGGCAGGATGCAAAGCTCTGGGACTCGTAGGGACTAGGGAGGCCTGCAATGAGAAGCATGCCTTATACTATGCGAGATGGCAGGATGCAAAGCTCTGCGACTCGTAGAGAGGCCTTCAATGAGAAGCACGCCTTATACTATGAGCGCTGGCAGGATGCAAAGCTCTGGGAGCCGTAGGGACAAGGGAGGCCTGCAATGAGAAGCATGCCTTATACTATGCGAGCTGGCAGGATGCAAAGCTCTGGTACTCGTAGAGAGGCCTGCAATGAGAAGCACGCCTTATACTATGCTAGATGGCAGGATGCAAAGCTCTGATACTCGTAGAGAGGCCGGCAATGAGAACCACGCCTTATACTATGCGAGATGGCAGGATGCATAGCTCTGGGACCTGTAGGGAGTAGAGAGGCCTGCAATGAGAAGCACGCCTTATACTATGCGAGATGGCAGGATGCAAAGTTCTGGGACCCGTAGTGAGTAGAGAGGCCTGCAATGAAAGGCACGTCTTATACTTTGCGAGCTGGCAGGATGCAAAGCTCTGGGACTCGTAGAGAGGCCTGCAATGAGAAGCACGCCTTATACTAAGCGAGCTAGCAGGATGCAAAGCTCTGGGACCCGTAGGGAGTAGAGAGGCCTGCAATGAGAAGCACGCCTTATACTATGCGAGATGGCAGGATGCAAAGCTCTGGAACTCGTAAAGAGGCCTGCAATGAGAAGCACGCCTTATACTATGCGAGCTGGCAGGATGCAATGCTCTGGGACTTGTAGGGAGTAGAGAGGCCTGTAATGAGAAGCACGCCTTATACTATGCGAGCTGGCAGGATGCAAAGTTCTGGGACTCGTAGGGACTAGGGAGGCCTGCAATGAGAAGCACGCCTTATACTATGCAAGATGGCAGGGTGCAAAGCTCTGCGACTCGTAGAGAGGCCTGCAATGAGAAGCACGCCTTATACTATGAGCGCTGGCAGGATGCTAAGCTCTGGGACCCGTAGGGACAAGGGAGGCCTGCAATGAGAAGCACGCCTTATACTATGCGAGCTGGCAGGATGCAAAGCTCTGGGACTCGTAGAGAGGCCTACAATGAGAAGCACGCCTTATACTATGCGAGATGGCAGGATGCATAGCTCTGGGACCCGTAGGGAGTAGAGAGGCCTGCAATGAGAAGCACGCCTTATACTATGCGAGATGGCAGGGTGCATAGCTCTGGGACCCGTAGGGAGTAGAGAGGCCTGCAATGAGAAGCACGCCTTATACTATGCGAGATGGCAAGATGCAAAGCTCTGGGACCCGTAGGGAGTAGAGAGGCCTGCAAGAGAAGCACGTCTTATACTATGAGCGCTGGAAGGATGCAAAGCTCTGGTACCCGTAGGGAGTAGAGAGGCCTGCAATGAGAGGCAAGTCTTATACTATGCGAGCTGGCAGGATGCAAAGCTCTGGGACTCGTAGAGAGGCCTGCAATGAGAAGCACGCCTTATACTATGCGAGATGGCAGGATGCAAAGCTCGGGGACTCGTAGAGAGGCCTGCAATGAGAAGCACGCCTTATACTATGCGAGATGGCAGGATGCAAAGCTCTACGACTCGTAGAGGGGCCTGCAATGAGAAGCACGCCTTATACTATGCAAGCTGGCAGGATGCAAAGCTCTGGGACCCGTAGGGAGTAGAGAGGTCTGCAATGAGAAGCACGCCTTATACTATGCGAGATGGCAGGATGCAAAGCTCTGGGACTCGTAGAGAGGCCTGCAATGAGAAGCACGCCTTTTACTATGCGAGCTGGCAGGATGCAAAGCTTTGGGACTCCTAGGGAGTAGAGAGGCCTGTAATGAGAAGCACGCCTTATACTATGCGAGGTGGCAGGATGCAAAGTTCTGGGACTCGTAGAGAGGCCTGCAATGAGAAGCACGCCTTATACTATGCGAGATGGCAGGATGCAAAGCTCTGGGACTCGTAGGGACTAGAGAGGCCTGCAATGAGAAGCACGCCTTATACTATGCGAGATGGCAGTATGCGAAGCTCTGCGACTCGTAGAGAGGCCTGCAATGAGAAGCACACCTTATACTATGCGAGATGGCAGGATGCAAAGCTCTGGGACTCGTAGGGACTAGGGAGGCCTGCAATGAGAAGCATGTCTTATACTATGCGAGATGGCAGGATGCAAAACTCTCGGACTCGTAGAGAGGCCTACAATGAGAAGCACGCCTTATAATATGCGAGATGGCAGGATGCAAAGCTCTGGGCCTCGTAGGAACTAGGGAGGCCTGAAATGAGAAGCACGCCTTATACTATGCGAGCTGGCAGGATGCAAAGCTCTACGACTCGTAGAGAGGCCTGCAATGAGAAGCACGCCTTATACTATGAGCGCTGGCAGGATGCAAAGCTCTGGGACCCGTAGGGAGTAGAGAGGCCTGCAATGAGAAGCACGCCTAATACTATGCAAGATGGCAGGATGCAAAGCTCTAGGACTCGTAGAGAGGCCTGCAATGAGAAGCACGCCTTATACTATGCGAGATGGCAGGATGCAAAGCTCTGGAACTCGTAGAGAGGCCTGCAATGAGAAGCAGGCCTTATACTATGCGAGCTGGCAGGATGCAAAGCTCTGGGACCCGTAGGGAGTAGAGAGGCCTGCAATGAGAAGCACGCCTTATACTATGCGAGCTGGCAGGATGCAAAGCTCTGGGACCCGTAGGGAGTAGAGAGGCCTGCAATGAGAAGCACGCATTATACTATGCGAGATGGCAAGATCTAAAGCTCTGGGACTCGTAGAGAGGCCTGCCATGAGAAGCACGCCTTATACTATGCGAGATGGCAGGATGCAAAGCTCTGGGACTCGTAGAGAGGCCTGCAATGAGAAGCACGCCTTATACTATGCGAGATGGCAGGATACAAAGCTCTGGGACTCGTAGGGACTAGGGAGGCCTGCAATGAGAAGCATGTCTTATACTATGCGAGATGGCAGGATGCAAAACTCTGGGACTCGTAGAGAGGCCTACAATGAGAAGCACGCCTTATAATATGCGAGATGGCAGGATGCAAAGCTCTGGGCCTCGTAGGAACTAGGGAGGCCTGAAATGAGAAGCACGCCTTATACTATGCGAGCTGGCAGGATGCAAAGCTCTACGACTCGTAGAGAGGCCTGCAATGAGAAGCACGCCTTATACTATGAGCGCTGGCAGGATGCAAAGCTCTGGGACCCGTAGGGAGTAGAGAGGCCTGCAATGAGAAGCACGCCTAATACTATGCAAGATGGCAGGATGCAAAGCTCTAGGACTCGTAGAGAGGCCTGCAATGAGAAGCACGCCTTATACTATGCGAGATGGCAGGATGCAAAGCTCTGGAACTCGTAGAGAGGCCTGCAATGAGAAGCAGGCCTTATACTATGCGAGCTGGCAGGATGCAAAGCTCTGGGACCCATAGGGAGTAGAGAGGCCTGCAATGAGAAGCACGCCTTATACTATGCGAGCTGGCAGGATGCAAAGCTCTGGGACCCGTAGGGAGTAGAGAGGCCTGCAATGAGAAGCACGCATTATACTATGCGAGATGGCAGGATCTAAAGCTCTGGGACTCGTAGAGAGGCCTGCCATGAGAAGCACGCCTTATACTATGCGAGATGGCAGGATGCAAAGCTCTGGGACTCGTAGAGAGGCCTGCAATGAGAAGCACGCCTTATACTATGCGAGATGGCAGGATGCAAAGCTCTGCGACTCGTAGAGAGGCCTGCAATGAGAAGCACGCTTTACACTATGAGCGCTGGCAGGATGCAAAGCTCGGGGAACCGTAGGGACAAGGGAGGCCTGCAATGAGAAGCACGCCTTATACTATGCGAGCTGGCAGGATGCAAAGCTCTGGGACCCGTAGGGAGTAGAGAGGCCTGCAATGAGAAGCATGCCTTATACTATGCGAGCTGGCAGGATGCAAAGCTCTGGGACTCGTAGAGAGGCCTGCAATGAGAAGCACGCCTTATGCTATGCAAGATGGCAGGATGCAAAGCTCTGGGACTCGTAGAGAGGCCTGCAATGAGAATCACGCCTTATACTATGCGAGATGGCAGGATGCATAGCTCTGGGACCCATAGGGAGTAGAGAGGCCTGCAATGAGAAGCACACCTTATTCTATGCGAGCTGGCAGGATGCAAAGCTCTTGGACCCGTAGGGAGTACAGAAGCCTGCAATGAGAAGCACGCCTTATACTATGAGCGCTGGAAGGATGCAAAGCTCTGGGACCTGTAGGGAGTAGAGAGGCCTGCAATGAGAGGCACGTCTTATGCGAGCTGGCAGGATGCAAAGCTCTGGGACTCGTAGAGAGGCCTGCAATGAGAAGAATGCCTTATACTATGCGAGCTGGCAGGATGCAAAGCTCTGGGACCCTTAGGGAGTAGAGAGGCCTGCAATGAGAAGCACGCCTTATACTTTGCGAGATGGCATGATGCAAAGCTCTGGGACTCGTAGAGGGGCCTGCAATGAGAAGCACGCCTTATACTATGCGAGCTGGCAGGATGCAAAGCTTTGGGACTCCTAGGGAGTAGAGAGGCCTGCAATGAGAAGCACGCATTATACTATGCGAGATGGCAGGATCTAAAGCTCTGGGACTCGTAGAGAGGCCTGCCATGAGAAGCACGTCTTATACTATGCGAGATGGCAGGATGCAAAGCTCTGGGACTCGTAGAGAGGCCTGCAATGAGAAGCACGCCTTATACTATGCGAGATGGCAGGATACAAAGCTCTGGGACTCGTAGGGACTAGGGAGGCCTGCAATGAGAAGCACGCCTTATACTATGCGAGATGGCACGATGCAAAGCTCTGTGACTCGTAGAGAGGCCTGCAATGAGAAGCACGCCTTATGCTATGCAAGATGGCAGGATGCAAAGCTCTGGGACTCGTAGAGAGACCTGCAATGAGAATCACGCCTTATACTATGAGCGCTGGCAGGATGCGAAGCTCCGGGAACCGTAGGGACAAGGGAGGCCTGCAATGAGAAGCATGCCTTATACTATGCGAGCTGGCAGGATGCAAAGCTCTGGGACTCGTAGAGAGGCCTGCAATGAGAAGCACGCCTTATGCTATGCAAGATGGCAGGATGCAAAGCTCTGGGACTCGTAGAGAGACCTGCAATGAGAATCACGCCTTATACTATGCGAGATGGCAGGATGCATAGCTCTGGGACCCGTAGGGAGTAGAGAGGCCTGCAATGAGAAGCACACCTTATTCTATGCGAGCTGGCAGGATGCAAAGCTCTTGGACCCGTAGGGAGTACAGAAGCCTGCAATGAGAAGCACGCCTTATACTATGAGCGCTGGAAGGATGCAAAGCTCTGGGACCTGTAGGGAGTAGAGAGGCCTGCAATGAGAGGCACGTCTTATGCGAGCTGGCAGGATGCAAAGCTCTGGGACTCGTAGAGAGGCCTGCAATGAGAAGAATGCCTTATACTATGCGAGCTGGCAGGATGCAAAGCTCTGGGACCCTTAGGGAGTAGAGAGGCCTGCAATGAGAAGCACGCCTTATACTTTGCAAGATGGCAGGATGCAAAGCTCTGGGACTCGTAGAGGGGCCTGCAATGAGAAGCACGCCTTATACTATGCGAGCTGACAGGATGCAAAGCTCTGGGACCCGTAGGGACTAGGGAGGCCTGCAATGAAAAGCACGCCTTATACTATGCGAGCTGGCAGGATGCAAAGCTCTGGGACTCGTAGGGACTAGGGAGGCCTCCAATGAGAAGCATGCCTTATACTGTGCGAGCTGGCACGATGCAAAGCTCTGGGACTCGTAGGGAGTAGAGAGGCCTGTAATGAGACGCACGCCATATACTATGCGAGCTGGCAGGATGCAAAGCTCCGGGACCCGTAACGACTATGGAGGCCTGCAATGAGAAGCACGCCTTATACTATGCGAGCTGGCAGGATGCAAAGCTCTGGGACCCGTAGGGACTAGGGAGGCCTGCAATGAGAAGCGCGCCTTATACTATGCGAGCTGGCAGGATGCAAAGCTTTGGGACGTGTACGGACTAGGGAGGCCTGCAATGTGAAGCACGCCTTATACTGTGCGAGCTGGCAGGATGCAAAGCTCTGGGACTCATAGAAAGGTCTGCAATGAGAAGCACGCCTTATACTATGCGAGCTGGCAGGATGCAAAGCTCTGGGACTCGTAGAGAGGCCTGCAATGAGAAGCACGCCTTATACTATGCAAGCTGGCAGGATGCAAAGCTCTGGGACTCGTACAGAGGCCTGTAATGAGAAACACGCCTTATACTATGCGAGCTGGCAGGATGCAAAGCTCTGGGACTCGTAGGGACTAGAGAGGCCTGCAATGAGAAGCACGCCTTATACTATGCGAGATGGCAGGATGCAAAGCTCTGGGACTCGTAGGGACTAGAGAGGCCTGCAATGAGAAGCACGCCTTATACTATGCGAGATGGCAGTATGCGAAGCTCTGCGACTCGTAGAGAGGCCTGCAATGAGAAGCACACCTTATACTATGCGAGATGGCAGGATGCAAAGCTCTGGGACTCGTAGGGACTAGGGAGGCCTGCAATGAGAAGCATGTCTTATACTATGCGAGATGGCAGGATGCAAAACTCTCGGACTCGTAGAGAGGCCTACAATGAGAAGCACGCCTTATAATATGCGAGATGGCAGGATGCAAAGCTCTGGGCCTCGTAGGAACTAGGGAGGCCTGAAATGAGAAGCACGCCTTATACTATGCGAGCTGGCAGGATGCAAAGCTCTACGACTCGTAGAGAGGCCTGCAATGAGAAGCACGCCTTATACTATGAGCGCTGGCAGGATGCAAAGCTCTGGGACCCGTAGGGAGTAGAGAGGCCTGCAATGAGAAGCACGCCTAATACTATGCAAGATGGCAGGATGCAAAGCTCTAGGACTCGTAGAGAGGCCTGCAATGAGAAGCACGCCTTATACTATGCGAGATGGCAGGATGCAAAGCTCTGGAACTCGTAGAGAGGCCTGCAATGAGAAGCAGGCCTTATACTATGCGAGCTGGCAGGATGCAAAGCTCTGGGACCCGTAGGGAGTAGAGAGGCCTGCAATGAGAAGCACGCCTTATACTATGCGAGCTGGCAGGATGCAAAGCTCTGGGACCCGTAGGGAGTAGAGAGGCCTGCAATGAGAAGCACGCATTATACTATGCGAGATGGCAAGATCTAAAGCTCTGGGACTCGTAGAGAGGCCTGCCATGAGAAGCACGCCTTAT
Source organism: Lissotriton vulgaris (assembly GCF_964263255.1). Classification (NCBI taxonomy): domain Eukaryota; kingdom Metazoa; phylum Chordata; class Amphibia; order Caudata; family Salamandridae; genus Lissotriton; species Lissotriton vulgaris. Next base: position 30,879,628 of record NC_141698.1, read on the forward strand.
ACTATGCGAGATGGCAGGATGCAAAGCTCTGGGACTCGTAGAGAGGCCTGCAATGAGAAGCACGCCTTATACTATGCGAGATGGCAGGATACAAAGCTCTGGGACTCGTAGGGACTAGGGAGGCCTGCAATGAGAAGCATGTCTTATACTATGCGAGATGGCAGGATGCAAAACTCTGGGACTCGTAGAGAGGCCTACAATGAGAAACACGCCTTATAATATGCGAGATGGCAGGATGCAAAGCTCTGGGCCTCGTTTGAACTAGGGAGGCCTGAAATGAGAAGCACGCCTTATACTATGCGAGCTGGCAGGATGCAAAGCTCTACGACTCGTAGAGAGGCCTGCAATGAGAAGCACGCCTTATACTATGAGCGCTGGCAGGATGCAAAGCTCTGGGACCCGTAGGGAGTAGAGAGGCCTGCAATGAGAAGCACGCCTAATACTATGCAAGATGGCAGGATGAAAAGCTCTAGGACTCGTAGAGAGGCCTGCAATGAGAAGCACGCCTTATACTATGCGAGATGGCAGGATGCAAAGCTCTGGAACTCGTAGAGAGGCCTGCAATGAGAAGCAGGCCTTATACTATGCGAGCTGGCAGGATGCAAAGCTCTGGGACCCATAGGGAGCAGAGAGGCCTGCAATGAGAAGCACGCCTTATACTATAAGAGCTGGCAGGATGCAAAGCTCTGGGACCCGTAGGGAGTAGAGAGGCCTGCAATGAGAAGCACGCATTATACTATGCGAGATGGCAGGATCTAAAGCTCTGGGACTCGTAGAGAGGCCTGCCATGAGAAGCACGCCTTATACTATGCGAGATGGCAGGATGCAAAGCTCTGGGACTCGTAGAGAGGCCTGCAATGAGAAGCACGCCTTATACTATGCGAGATGGCAGGATGCAAAGCTCTGCGACTCGTAGAGAGGCCTGCAATGAGAAGCACGCTTTACACTATGAGCGCTGGCAGGATGCAAAGCTCGGGGAACCGTAGGGACAAGGGAGGCCTGCAATGAGAAGCACGCCTTATACTATGCGAGCTGGCAGGATGCAAAGCTCTGGGACCCGTAGGGAGTAGAGAGGCCTGCAATGAGAAGCATGCCTTATACTATGCGAGCTGGCAGGATGCAAAGCTCTGGGACTCGTAGAGAGGCCTGCAATGAGAAGCACGCCTTATGCTATGCAAGATGGCAGGATGCAAAGCTCTGGGACTCGTAGAGAGGCCTGCAATGAGAATCACGCCTTATACTATGCGAGATGGCAGGATGCATAGCTCTGGGACCCATAGGGAGTAGAGAGGCCTGCAATGAGAAGCACACCTTATTCTATGCGAGCTGGCAGGATGCAAAGCTCTTGGACCCGTAGGGAGTACAGAAGCCTGCAATGAGAAGCACGCCTTATACTATGAGCGCTGGAAGGATGCAAAGCTCTGGGACCTGTAGGGAGTAGAGAGGCCTGCAATGAGAGGCACGTCTTATGCGAGCTGGCAGGATGCAAAGCTCTGGGACTCGTAGAGAGGCCTGCAATGAGAAGAATGCCTTATACTATGCGAGCTGGCAGGATGCAAAGCTCTGGGACCCTTAGGGAGTAGAGAGGCCTGCAATGAGAAGCACGCCTTATACTTTGCGAGATGGCATGATGCAAAGCTCTGGGACTCGTAGAGGGGCCTGCAATGAGAAGCACGCCTTATACTATGCGAGCTGGCAGGATGCAAAGCTTTGGGACTCCTAGGGAGTAGAGAGGCCTGCAATGAGAAGCACGCATTATACTATGCGAGATGGCAGGATCTAAAGCTCTGGGACTCGTAGAGAGGCCTGCCATGAGAAGCACGCCTTATACTATGCGAGATGGCAGGATGCAAAGCTCTGGGACTCGTAGAGAGGCCTGCAATGAGAAGCACGCCTTATACTATGCGAGATGGCAGGATACAAAGCTCTGGGACTCGTAGGGACTAGGGAGGCCTGCAATGAGAAGCACGCCTTATACTATGCGAGATGGCACGATGCAAAGCTCTGTGACTCGTAGAGAGGCCTGCAATGAGAAGCACGCCTTATGCTATGCAAGATGGCAGGATGCAAAGCTCTGGGACTCGTAGAGAGACCTGCAATGAGAATCACGCCTTATACTATGAGCGCTGGCAGGATGCGAAGCTCCGGGAACCGTAGGGACAAGGGAGGCCTGCAATGAGAAGCATGCCTTATACTATGCGAGCTGGCAGGATGCAAAGCTCTGGGACTCGTAGAGAGGCCTGCAATGAGAAGCACGCCTTATGCTATGCAAGATGGCAGGATGCAAAGCTCTGGGACTCGTAGAGAGACCTGCAATGAGAATCACGCCTTATACTATGCGAGATGGCAGGATGCATAGCTCTGGGACCCGTAGGGAGTAGAGAGGCCTGCAATGAGAAGCACACCTTATTCTATGCGAGCTGGCAGGATGCAAAGCTCTTGGACCCGTAGGGAGTACAGAAGCCTGCAATGAGAAGCACGCCTTATACTATGAGCGCTGGAAGGATGCAAAGCTCTGGGACCTGTAGGGAGTAGAGAGGCCTGCAATGAGAGGCACGTCTTATGCGAGCTGGCAGGATGCAAAGCTCTGGGACTCGTAGAGAGGCCTGCAATGAGAAGAATGCCTTATACTATGCGAGCTGGCAGGATGCAAAGCTCTGGGACCCTTAGGGAGTAGAGAGGCCTGCAATGAGAAGCACGCCTTATACTTTGCAAGATGGCAGGATGCAAAGCTCTGGGACTCGTAGAGGGGCCTGCAATGAGAAGCACGCCTTATACTATGCGAGCTGACAGGATGCAAAGCTCTGGGACCCGTAGGGACTAGGGAGGCCTGCAATGAAAAGCACGCCTTATACTATGCGAGCTGGCAGGATGCAAAGCTCTGGGACTCGTAGGGACTAGGGAGGCCTCCAATGAGAAGCACGCCTTATACTGTGCGAGCTGGCAGGATGCAAAGCTCTGGGACTCGTAGGGAGTAGAGAGGCCTGTAATGAGAAGCACGCCATATACTATGCGAGCTGGCAGGATGCAAAGCTCCGGGACCCGTAACGACTATGGAGGCCTGCAATGAGAAGCACGCCTTATACTATGCGAGCTGGCAGGATGCAAAGCTCTGGGACCCGTAGGGACTAGGGAGGCCTGCAATGAGAAGCGCGCCTTATACTATGCGAGCTGGCAGGATGCAAAGCTTTGGGACGTGTACGGACTAGGGAGGCCTGCAATGTGAAGCACGCCTTATACTGTGCGAGCTGGCAGGATGCAAAGCTCTAGGACTCATAGAAAGGTCTGCAATGAGAAGCACGCCTTATACTATGCGAGCTGGCAGGATGCAAAGCTCTGGGACTCGTAGAGAGGCCTGCAATGAGAAGCACGCCTTATACTATGCAAGCTGGCAGGATGCAAAGCTCTGGGACTCGTACAGAGGCCTGTAATGAGAAACACGCCTTATACTATGCGAGCTGGCAGGATGCAAAGCTCTGGGACTCGGAGGGACTAGGGAGGCCTGCAATGAAAAGCACGCCTTTTACTATGCGAGCTGACAGGATGCAAAGCTCTGCGACCCGTAGGGACTAGGGAGGCCTGCAATGAAAAGCACGCCTTATACTATGCGAGCTGGCAGAATGCAAAGCTCTGGGACTCGTAGGGACTAGGGAGGCCTCCAATGAGAAGCACGCCTTATACTGTGCGAGCTGTTAGGATGCAAAGCTCTGGGACCCATAGGGAGTAGAGAGGCCTGCAATGAGAAGCACGCCTTATACTATGCGAGCTGGCAGGATGCAAAGCTCTGGGACTCGTAGAGAGGCCTGCAATGAGAAGCACGCCTTATACTATGCGAGCTGGCAGGATGCAAAGCTCTGGGACTCGTAGAGAGTCCTGCAATGAGAAGCACACCTTATACTATGCGAGCTGGCAGGATGCAAAGCTCTGGGACCCGTAGGGAGTAGAGAGGCCTGCAATGAGAAGCACGCCTTATACTACGCGAGCTGGCAGGATGCAAAGCTCTGGGACTCGTAGAGAGGCCTGCAATGAGAAGCACGCCTTATACTATGCGAGCTGGCAGGATGCAAAGCACTGGGTCCCGTAGGGAGTAGAGAGGCCTGCAATGAGAAGCACGCCTTATACTAGGTGAGCTGGCTGGATGCAAAGCTCTGGGACCCGTAGGGAGTAGAGAGGCCTGAAATGAGAAGCCTGCCTTATACTATGCGAGCTGGCAGGATGCAAAGCTCTTGGACCCGTAGGGACTAGGGAGGCCTGCAATGAGAAGCACGCCTTATACTATGCGAGCTGGCAGGATGCAAAGCTCTGGGACCCGTAAGGACTAGGGAGGCCTGCAATGAGAAGCACGCCTTACAGCAGGCTGTGGAGGGTTGGACGCTTCAGATGGGCCCACTCTGGTTTTTATATCTCTCGCCATCTGTCATCTGGTTACAGATGTACCCAGGCCTCATTGTGTGAGTGTTTATAATGTCTTGTGGGGAAAGAGAGAAGCCAGGCACCCTCTCTGTGGGGAAAGAGAGAGGGTGAAGGCAAGCACTCCTTCTTATGAAGGTCTTAGCAGATATATTTACCATGTGCATGTATGCGGGCGGCTGATCTCTTAAGAATACTAACCAGACACAGCAAGCAATTGCAAAATGCAAATGCATTGTTTGTATTTAGCTATGTTTGTCTAAAATTGTATTTATTGCTCTGTAGGCAACCACCCTTTTTACCATTTTGCTCTTAGAGATCATACCACTACCGCCCGCTATCTATCCCAGTCCTAGCAGGTAAGATGGATCCCACCTCCAGACAGGAGACTTTATTCCTAGATCATTCCGATTCTGAAATTCTAGTTCCACAGGCTGCCATAAAAGGGTATGAATTCCACACTTGGTATTATCCCGTTATCTGATAGGGACGAGCATCAGTTGTTGGGGCTCCTTCTGGTCTCGTGCACTCAGTCACCGTCTTGCATCATGGAGGCGGCTTGGATTCGAAGAATGCTCCATTCCAGTAAGGTGCTTGGAAATCCTGCTGAGGCGAGCTGCCCTGTGTGATTGCTTGAGAAGTCCCTGCAAACTGGGAGGTCCAGAACTCCCCTACAATTGAGAGGATCAGTCTCACTGGGTTGTCGGATAAGTAAAGTCCTGCAAGAGATTCAGGCTGATTCAGTTGTCCTCTGTTTCTGCTGTAGTGCATTTGGTACAATTCTCTTGCGGTTTTCATTTCAGGTAAGTTCCACATGATTCTCATGCCCTATGATTGTCCCCCGGACGGTGAGTCTGCCATGACAATGCTGCACGCTGATAGGTCGTGACTCGGCGAAATACACATGTCCAAAGTGGAATAACGCCTACGTAAGCGGAAGGCGATCTTGTAGCTTGTAAGACATGTCCTGTCGCAGCTACAGGTGCAGACAAGGAGGTAGTCAGGCTTCAGGTAGATTGTTTGCAAAATCAGCGAGTAACAGACCAGTATGTTGGTTGCCTTGCATTACACAATTTTTTCTGGTTTGGCACAATAGATGGATTTTGAGTAGCCGACACCCTCAGTCAAGTCAATGCAAAATACCAAGAGAGACAGCTCTTTCTCCTCACAGTCTTCCTTTTCTCCTCTGAAAGGCTCTACAAAAGGAGTCCACAGAAAAGCCACCAAAAACGATGGTCGCTTCACGTGTCTGAAGAGGACAGTACGTGATTGATCCAAGAAATGAGCAGGCACGGTCCGTGCCGGGCGTTATACTGGGGCGGTGACGTCAGGCAGGGGAGGGTCAGGGTGGGGGGTTGTAAAATGCGGGTTTTGGACCATTAGAGGTAAGTACCTAAAAAAAAAACGAATTTCGTTGCCCACGCTGCATCACATTTGGCGATGCAGCGTGGGCAACGAAATTCGTTTTTTTTTCGGTACTTACCTCTAATGGTCCATATCCCGCATTTTACAACCCACCACCCTGACCCTCCCCTGCCTGACGTCACAGCCCCAGTATAACGCCCGGCACTGGCCGTGCCTGGAAATGAGGCCAAAGCTATGCCACATAAGAAAGGAAGAGAAGACTTCAAAGACTCGAATCCGCATGCAAGTCACAACTACTGTGAGAAGACTCCTGCTCCTTGTTTCAAGTCATCAGGGAGTCATCTGAATGTCCTGCATCTCTGAGATTTATGCAGAAAGCAACAGGGTTCTTTTTGGCTCCAACGTTCAATGGAATCTGGTTTTCAGCCTTGTTCCCAAAGGATTGATTTGCTGGTAGACACTATGGTCCTAATCTGCTAAGTGCATTAACAGTTGCAAATCTTCGGTAAATCTGAGGGGTTGCAACCGCTAAAACACTTTTTGGAATTTACTAAAACCTCTTGACGATTCGGAAAAGGTCTTCCGAATCGTTAAATGGGTTTAGGAAACATTAAGGAGTTTCTGTTTGGAAGGGGTGTGCTAAGGGCGTCTCTTCCAAATCCTCATGATATGATAAGGCACCCAAGAAGAGGACATGTGCCCATGCATTTGAAGGGAACATATCACAGCCAGCTCAGTAACTAAAGCCATCTCATTTCATCAGCGATCACACCGCCACTCATCATACAGGTATCTTCAGATGAAGCCAAGAAGTGTACTTATTCTCAAGCCTACTCGGCTGGTTACAAAACTCATCCTCAGAAGAGTCGGTGAGCCACTCTTTGCCAGTTTTCCTATCTGAACTGGTTATATGTGATCTTCAGTTCGTCATGGAGGTATGACAAAGATCCACTTACAATCGGTGGGTCTTGGAGATTGTTCAGAAGGGATACCTCATCAAATTTGCCTTTCAAACTCTCGAATCAGCCGTATCGGCTGCTCCTAGACTTCAAACCAAGTAAATAAAAGAAGCATTTCTGGGGGAAGCCAAGATGGCAGCGTGAGCAGACACGAATATGCACACTCTACGCCTGCTGCAACTTTAAAGGTAATTTCTAAACTGACCAACTTGCCGGAGACCCACTCAACCATGAGAGAGAGTTGCTGGATCCTCAGAGAACCAGCAGAAACCCCTCCCAAAAGCTGCTTGGATGGCTGACAGAAGACCTGAAGAGCGGCACAGTGAGCGCCCAAGATGTTGGGTGCCTGGCCGCACAAGGGATGAATGAAGCGCCGCCAATGCTGATCTGTCCTGGAATGGTGGAGAATGCTTGCGGTCTGGGTGTGCGCTCCCGCGGGGACCCTGGCATGCTGCTTTCTATGGTTGCTACAACAGAAGCTGGCACTGAACACAAGAGATTGGAATTCAGCAAGTAATTAAAGCAGCCTTGCATAATGCTACCTCACAAGACCCCTGACCCAACATAGGGCTAAATAAACTAATGGAAAAGGCAGCTGGCAACAGATGGGAAACCAACACTGTGGGCCATAGTGTTTGGTGAGAGGCACTGTGGTGAGCACGCAAGGCCAGGGGAATCTCAAATAGCAAATTGTATTTATTGTTCGCTTTGTGATGCACTTTTAGCTGATATACACAATTTACAAATGCACAATTTACTTTTCAGTAGTGCTTCTTTCAAACAATTTCCCAAGACATCCATGACCTCCACAGCTTCCCCTTTCCTTAAAAATACAAATGCTTCCTATTAACCTGCAATTACAATTACTATATTGAAATCAGCTATTGGAATCTCATTACCAGGGCTTTAACCCTGATCCCACCTCCTTAGTGTCCAAGCTTAATCTTTAGACTTCTGTCGTGTTGCCTGAATTGCCATATTTTACAGCAGTATCAGGATAAGATGTAAAAACTCTCATCACAGGGATTAAATAAAGACATGACCTGTGTAACAAGAAAAAAGAGATAGGATCAAATCCTCTTTTTAAAGAGCAACCCTGGGAGAATGTCATTGCGTCATAGGGCTGTATCAGAAACTTTTCCTTGGTGAATGTTAGCGCTTTTCGTTAGTGTAAACATGCAAAAAGAAGAAAAGGTATGCAGGACAGTCAAAAAAGGAAAAAAGAGCAGATTATTACAGCTATTCCTAAATTGTGTGCACACCTGGATATATTCAACATCTGGAGCAAACCAGTGCCTATCTTCCATTAGTTTTGTCAATATTTAAGCAGCATTCCCCTCTGAGTTTTAATATATTTAAGTCCTCAATTGTCTTTCTATTCAAGTTTGATTTCGCTATAACTAGCACCGTGGCGCTATCATAGCGCCCGTTCTTGCCATACTTTGAGCAGCAGTGACAGGATTTTTCCACTTCTTACCTATTAGCGGCCTTGCAACAACTGTGGGACACCAGAATGCCCTGCTGTACCTCACCAACAAACATAAACAGGCATTTGCAATGCAATAGGTCTCGCATTCACACAAGTTTGAGCTATTGACATTGTAAGTGACAATGCCTTTTATTTATGTTTTGAGTTTTAAAACAAAAAAAAGGCATTGACATTTATGAAACTAGTAGCTTAAACTCTCGCAAATGCAAGACCAATTTCATTGCAAAAAGGGGCCTTCTCGACCACTTGTTAGATTATAAATATCAGACGATGAGACCACCCTGCGAGGTCTTCAAAGTAGTGAGAAATAGTGCAGTGAAGAAGACGTGTAAGTGTAAACTACACAGACACAAAGCGTGAAGTGAGAGTTACATATGATCTGAGCTATAAACACTAACAAAGTGCTCCAACACCTTTCGTCTGTTATTAGACTGTTGCGGCTAAGGAGGAAGGGGGGGGGGCTATTTCCTGCCCTCTTCGTGATTTGAGTGTGCAGTGTGGCATTGCATAATGTCATTGCTATCTTTGGCGTAATAAAAAACACTCCAGCTGTACCAAACCACCAACATTCCTTCATGTGATCTGGGATTACAAAATCACACTAATGTCTGTGACTGCCCTTTACATTGGAGGCCTATAGTCTCTCACGTCTCATGCCTCTTTCTCTTCTATTGAACTACTAACCGAAGCTACTACCATGTTCCCACAATAATTCTCTTTGCCCATCCTCTCGTCAAGTGCAAAAACAACAGTTGATGGACAGAATGCAGAACAATGTCATACATTCACCCCAGTACACCCCACCCCATCCTGGCTGAAGACTGCTGATAGCCAGATACCGGTCCTAGGATGCTTGATTCCGGTCCAGGGAAGACCTGGCTTAGCAGTTTGGGATGGACTGTTCCCATGAGGCACAGGGTCAAGATTGATTTGCATATGGCCATGTCTGAACTGGGGTGGCTTGGTGAGCAAAATAACGATGGATGAAACCCAGATCTGTGACTGGGGGTGAATGTTTTGCCATTGTGCAACATTCCATCCATAATTTTGTGTGTTTTGCTGTTCACCCTCTCGTCGAGAGCATAGACTCGAACGCGTCTCACTGATTTAGTTGACCCAAAATTTATTGCAAACCTTTGTGGCCCGCAGAGAAAACAACCAGCACCCTTTGCCAACACACAGATTAAACACAGCACATGACATACACTAAATTTACCCAAAGTACACTGTGCAACAAGCTATCTTGTGGTTCACAACAGTACTTTTGATTATTATATGTCACCCAAATATCCGACAGAACACAAACAACTGTCATACATCCAATACAGCTCCGACATACCATATAGTTGGCCATACCCAAATCCCAGCGGTCCTTTCCGTCATGAAATGCCACAAACAAACAATCCACAGGAGCGCATTAAACAAATGTAAACTGCACAGAATAAAAACTCAGATATTTCACACGGTCTAGTAGTATGATCCTCAAACATTTGCCAAGAAATGCCACATAAACACAAATATCGAAAATAAGTTAGAATACTATACACAAACTTAATATAGGTTAGACATGTCAAATACACCATTACCTCTACTTGTACTTTGTTCGCTTTTGTAGCCTGCACACATGTCACTTTTTCCTCCTGTAATGTACTGTTTGCTCCTCTTGTATTTTGTTTGCTCTTGATACCTGCACAAGTGTCACCTTTGCCTCATATAATGTAACGTTTGCTTTTGTAACATGCCCACTTGTAATGTTCTCCTCATGTATCATTAACGTTCCTATTGTGAAGCCTCGGACACCTTCGGGTAAAGTCCGCGCGAGAGAAAAACGCATCAAATAAATTAATAAATAAATACAAAATGTGCTTCGTGCAGGTGGAGTGGCTCCTTTCAATTGGTTGTTGCTGCATTAAAGTACGAGAACGATACTACTGAGAAGGAACCTTTGTGAGTTGGAACTCCCGTTTATTTCTCTATTTTTATTCCCGTCTTGTTGCTGTCGTGAAATGTGCGCGATGATGACAAGCGTTGGCAGAGATCCAGGCCCATCATTCTTGTTTTCACGGTAGAAGTGAATGAGCCGGTCAGGAGGGCGTGTCCACCCGTGGTCTTTGTTTGTCCCGGAAGCTGTGTGTCACGCGCACGAACCGCTGCTGTCCTAGCATTTGCACGACTACTGCGATTCTTCCGTCAAATGTGTGCGGTGCTCTGATTGGTCGCTCTCTCCGCCCATCAGAAGGCGTATGTTGTATTGAATCCCGGTACAGCCGCCGCCGCCATGGTACCTCCACTCCTCATCTCGCTTTTCCTCTGCCTCTCGGTGCTGCGCGGGGAGGCGCTAGGTGAGTCTCGCGGACCCGGACCCTGGCTGGGGGATTCAGGGTGCGCAGCCCGGTCTGAAGGGAGGCGGGACGCTCCACAACCCGTCAACGCGGCTTCAAATGCATGGCTAGAGCCGGGGGGCGGGGCTCAGCTTCATAGGACAGGGCGGGTCATAGGATGATACACATTGACTTCTATATCACGAGCAGCAACTATGAAAAACACATGAGAACTAGTGCTGTGTTCCGGCCTGCGGAGCGGCGTCCGACGGGGGACTCCGTGTGTGCGTGTGTTTGCCTGCCTGCCTGCGCGCGTGTGTGTGTGCCTGCGTGCATGTGCGCGCGTGCCTGTTCACCAACGCGAAAGCGTGCGCGTTCACGAGGTCAAATCTCCGGCAGGAGAAGCGCGTCACAGTCTGCTGTCCACATTCCCCCAAAAGTGATTACATAAGTTGTCGATCCCTAGACAGCAAAGCTTCGCTTTGCTTTCGTCTAGGCTCGACCTAAAAAGCGGGCGGCTCCAGAACGATGGGGAGCACAAACACTTTCCTCCTCATCCCCCCCTTATTCGAAAAGACAACCACTCAATCTCGCTCCTTCTCTGGAAACGCGCTGATCGTCTGGAATGCCCTCCCAAAGGAACTGCGTTGCAACCCCTCCTACATTGCCTTCAAAAAAGACCTTAAACTGCTTCTCCTCTGCAAATACTGGGGTCCTTAATCAGACCTTCGACCTCCTCCGACCCTACCCTCTTCTACTTCACTCCTGCCCCTTCATGTCTCCCCCATCCTACTCCCACCTCCCTTCCCTCCTCCCTCTTAAAACCCCTCCCTGCTGACCATTCCACTCTCTCATTATCTGCCTTTCCTCTTTCAAAATGTCTACCTCACTCACAGCTCAGCCCTAATCTCCCCCCAGCCACTATATATGTACGTGTATTCGCTCTGTTATGTCTCTGTTTATTAGACTTCAATGGAACGTTTGTTTTTATTGATTGTTTATATTATGTGCTGTTTGAGCAACTCCTGCAATCTTGATTTTCAAACATGTAAAGCGCTCTGATACCTCCGGGTCTAGCCAGCGCTATATAAAACCTTTCAATAAATAAACGCACCATGCGCCTGGCATTTGTGAACTGAGGGCGACTCCAAAGGGCCGACCAGCGCCTATTCCTGCCATACGTTGAGCAGCGGTGACATAGGATTTTTCCACTTCTCACCCATTATCTACCATGCAACGACTGTAGGTAAACGCGCCCTGCGCCTTCCATTTGAGGCATTTGTGAACTGAGGGCGACTTCAAAGGGCCGACCAAGGACCACCCTCTCCACCTGCGCCTCATTCTTCTCAAATATCCATTATTAAATCCCATTAAGGAACAAGAGGACACACAAGTGTGCACTTGATCTGAATTGAAACCACCACACGCTTTTTAATAGAGTCTGAGTTTATTCTAGCTGTGCTCTTCTGGGTAGAATCCGCATAATGAAGCACCATAAGATGTTGCATACGATATTGCATGGATGAAATGTTTCATATGTGATAATAAATTCTAAGATCTATAAGATCTAAGCCCTCAGCAGTCGAACGCGTTGTCAGCTAGGCCCAAAGACGTGGCTGAAGAGAGTTTTCTCATTCTAAGGCCTCTCATGCAAGTGACTCCTCTTGGGCGTGATGCGCCTTAAGAACTGGAGGTGCATTGGGCTCCTCCATTCCAATCCCAAGAGGACACCCTTGTTGGCCTCCATGCTGCACGGTGGTGTTTTGGTGCTATTCTAGGCCTCAGTTTATTCTTCATCTAGTCTCCTTGTCTTTGCGGCCTTGGTTTCTTGTATTCTTACACTCCTATCAGACTTTCTCTGGGAGTAAGTTGTAGCTCACCCATTGGGACCTTATGATTTGACTTTCTATGGTGCTAACCTACAAGACTTGGATGTCACTTTAGCAGTTAAAGTGTTTGGATCTGTGAGGTGCATTTAGGCAGCCACGGTCTCTCCTTTCTAATTCTAGCATGGTTTAGGAGGACCACGTCTACAGTGTCTATTGGTACACATCTATTCAACTCTTCTTTCAGCCTATATTCAATTGTTTGGGTCAGTCTTCAAACTTGTGTGTGGCACGGCCAACAGGAGGCGTGCCAATGAAGATCTCTCCAAGTCAGCACCTGTGCCTCTCCCTCCACTTCCATCAGCCATTACAATCTGCATGTGAGGGGTCTTGCGTGTGGTGGGGCAGTGAGTCTCCATTCTTCAGTCCAGCATGGTGTGGGAATGCCCAGCAATTGTGAAGGGTGGTGGAGATATACTGGCCCACAATGCAGAACTAGTCTACAAGGAGCCGGCTGCTCACCCTGGGCTCTGTGGGTTGGGCTGGATGCCCCGCTCAAACCAAAAGAAATTAGAATGCCGGATGATGACAGACTTGGCGTTGACATTGTACATACATAGCATAGCGATGTCATGAAAGAGTCATAGCCCCAACCTGTGTCGGCCTGGCTCAGGGACCTGGAAAACTGAACAGTGGCAGAACAATCTGCCACACATGCACTCAGTCCTCAAACCAGGCGGGTAACGCAAATCACAGTATGGGATGCGTATGTCATCGAATTAGAGTCGAAGTTGAGTGACAGACAGCTCGAGAACATAGATAGGGTAAAGTTCTCAATTTAACCCACAATGTGGTCGATGGAGGGGATACAAGTAGAGTCTTCAAGGCTGCAGATAAAAGTGGCCACAATATAGGGTGGGGGGAGGCATCAGAGGGGTCTAGTCGCAGATAAAAAGATACACAATAGGAAGGGCCAGGGTCAACTCTTGTTTTGGTTAAAGTTACTGTTCAGCGCTCTTCTTCCGCCCCGAGTTAAGTTGGTATGATGGTATATGGAGACGCGACCAAGTGCAGCGGCTCCAGATTAAGGTTGGATCTGTTGCATTGTTAATATGATGGGGTGGGGATTTCCATGTGCTAACGATGTTGTTTCCTTCACAATATGCTGATGTGCATGTTTGTACAATGTGGCTGCATAGTATAAAAACCAATAAAGAGCCATTTAAAAATCAAGTGTCTATCCTTGAGTCTATATTTCATTTAGGAACATGTGTGGCATGCCCTTGGTTTGAATACCTCATGGATATTACATTGCATTTTTGCGTGTCAGCATTTTCTTTTCGATTATTTCCTCAACTATGTATGAGTCCTTCATCTTTGGCGCATCTAAAAACTTTGAGGTGATGCTGAAGAAAGATGCCGGATTATCTGGGTCAAAATTAATTGGAAAAGTGTCTGTATGGAATAAAGGTGTTTTCTATTATAAACATAGTGATACATAAGAGGAAATTTGGTATAATGAGTATTGCAAGTAAGATTTTAAGAACGTTTTCTCATTGTACAATAAGGAATTGAAAATGTCTTTGCTGTCATTTCATCCATTGTTTTTGTCGGAATGGCGATTAACGAACTACCTAAGAGGCCCAAAAGTAACTTAAACCAAGGAAAATTGGATTTCAAATGGGAAAACGGGGAGAAAAAGGCGTCCTTTTCCGAGTACCACAGATGTAACATAATCTCACCCTAGTTTGAGGCCTTTGGCGCCCCTATTCATATATGCACCATCTTGTGCTCCAGATAGCCCTCTCCACTGCTCATTAAGGCAGAGCTTCTAGCCTCCGTTCCATCCATCCCGCATAGGCCTTCGATCGGTTTTCATGCCAAGCATCACTTGATATCATCAGGGGCATTATGCAATCATAGACGGCGGTGGCAAAGTCACCTATGTGTAAGAGATTCGGTTCATCCCTCTGGCTGCTTCCTCACGCAGCTAGAGCGTTCATACCCCACAGATTGAAGTTGACACATTTGCATAGTTTTGGAAATGATCCATTCACACAACTTGCAGAACATTCCTCACAAGCAAAGGCAAGCTCCGACCTGGGATGGAAATTACAGAACCATTTGGGAAGTCATCCCAGGACTTCCAAAAGTGCTGCCATGCCACCCTAGTAGTAGATTGTGGCTGTACACATGCCTACCACAGAACACTACATACATACATACATGCACGCATATTGTCATGGTAACAAACAACCTCCACTGTAGATTGATCGATTGACCTAGGAGTGACAGAGTGTGCTTTACAGGTGCTGATTGGTTGATTTATGGGAAGCAGTGACCTCAGCAATGCATAAAGAACTGACCTCCATCAGAAATGCGCGGAAATCTGTACCCCCCTCCCCCCAACCTGCATTGTACAGGGATTCACAGACTGACGTCACTTCCACCTTGCAAGCCGTTGGCATGGAGGGCCATCCCTTAGGAGCTGGTAGGATCCATTCCATTAGCACTCTCATGTAACTATGCGCAATGAATCCGCGCGCGCGTCCTTGAAATGAGAGCTCCACCATCAGACCAGCCCTTCCAATAGGGGATCCCACTTGTGGAAGTGAAGCTTGGCCCAGCACCAGTGGCCGCGCCCTGCAGGCTTCCCTGGGACCCTGAGCCAGGCGGTGTGCGCTTTCACACAGGCTGGGGGGTGGGGGAAGGGAGGGGATAGGATTTCTACCTCTTTGAATGCATGATGCCGCCAGCTTGAGGACTGGAGACGGGCATGCCTGGGCGTCCTCGGACCCAGCAGACTGCTGTCCGTCTGTCCAGCGGTGTGGGAAGCACGTCCATACAGCTGCCCATTCTTGGCATCGCACTCGCTGGAGGGGGCGCCTCTGGCTAGGAAAGCTGATGTTAACTACCTGGAAATCACCAAAGACAATAATGGTGGCCATGCCACCCAGGGCCTGATTCACAAAGATATTTCCGCACACACTTACGCATTAAACTTGCTAGTGGGCATGGTATGGCTCTCAAAACGTGGGCTTGTGGAAAGATGTATTCACACATGGATGTATTTATGAGTAAATGGCTACTAGAGTGATGTGTGGCTGCTGCAGATCTCCCAGAATAGTTTGTGAATTCCAAAACAAGTTTGAAATTTAGTACTCTGAGTTCCTTTCAAACCTTTGGTTAGAACCAGATCGATTGTTCCCAAATCTGTGCAACCTACTTCTTTCTGGTCACCCTAGGTCTGTACTCTGTTTTCTTTTCTCTACGCTTGCTTCTTAGCACGCATGTGGAATCAGAAACAGGAGCACCGTAAGCTTGGAAGGAAAGACAGAGCCAGGCATTGACGTCCCAGAAAGAGGTAGGCTGGAAATCTATAGTGGGAGTATATCATAACACCGAAGGCAAGCTGACTTGAAATAACTACTTTCAATTGATCAGTGTGTTTTGAGAGCAGCTTCTAGAATCCTGAGGGGCTCTTAGTCTGGAGGTTGAGAGGACAAGGTTCTAGTCTTAGGTCTTTCCTGCGACAAATCTTCTTCTATCCAGGAGTTCCTTCAGGTGCCAATGAGACCATCACTGCTGCTCATTTTAGTCCTTGTCACAGAGCATGCGAGTAGACCTAGGAATGATGAGAGCAGGTGTATACTGCAGTTACTACAATATGGGACTGACTACATCTAAGGAGTCGCTAATATAGAGCTCCAGATAACTACTGTCAATCACACTCCAGTGCATGAAGATTGCTAACTCTACATCAAACCTCACTCCATTTCATTTTGGTGTACCACTAGGCTTGCTCCTGACCTCACTATGTTTTTACCTGTATGTTATACCATGAGGTGATTGTGTAATAAATTGGGTTATTAGTTGAGGGTGGTGGGTACCCACCTCAATATAATCAAAATTGTTGTCACTGTAAACCACTAAAGTTACAGAATAAACCTGAGCGTAACCCCTGGTAGCAGCGGCACACAAAAGACAGCCTTAACTTGAAGGCAATGTGTAAAGTATTGATGCAGTATTAAAACAGTAATAAAGTTAAAAAGCAAAACAATAAACTCTCAAAACGAATAAGAAAGATAGAGTAGAATCCAATAAACAAAATGACATGAAAAATGAGAAACATCCAATAAGACTAACAGGAGATATGAATTTTTTAAGTTAGCACCAAGAAGCAGTAAATGCCAATGATAGTGAATGGACCTAGGCACAATTGCACTCTGATTGTGATGGAGCACGGGTCAGACACACTAATCAGATTCGGCCTGGTTAATGATTTTAGTCTTGAATTTTAATCCCCAACTGACCACGAGAGTACACTTCTAGGGATCCAAGACCTTTGGGAAGGCACTTAGAGACTCAACGGTGGCAAGCAGAGGTCAACAGAAGGTTGCTGTCTAGGTCTAAGTATAACTGATCAGCTGGGCAGTTGCAGGAAAAGGCCTCTTGTAGCCAGTTCTCACTTTGGTGACAGGAGGACCTCTCCTGATCTTCCAACGAGTCCAGGAGTGTTCTAAAATGGGTTCTTGGAGATACCACATTTATATCTGGCATAAGCTACTGGGTGGGAATTACCCCTGAGGACACCATAACCTATGGAATAAAGGTTCCTGGAGCTACACCTACCCACTTTGGCCATTTTCAAGATGGCTGAAGTCTTTGTCCACACTAAACCTGGACTCCGATGGCTAGGGGTGTGCATGTGGAGTTGATAATCTTAGTGTCCTCCCACATCCAACACCAAACTCTAGTTTGTTGCAGTCCCTATACCCAAAACAACTTCAGAGATAGAGGTCTGGTAGAACAAAGGTGAGTTGTCAATGACCAGAGCCATTCACTGAAAAGTACTGGATGTGGGCCCATGAGTAGATGTGTAAAGTAATTCTCATTTTACATTGATCTGCTTCAATTTCCTGCACCTATCAATCTGAGCAAAATGTATCTGTCTAGATCTACTGAGTGCCCTAAGTGTGGGATAGACAAGGCTACAATCCTTTATCTGGCCATGTCTTACTCTGAGGTGCCAAGATTCTGGGTCAATGTTATCAAAAGGCTCAGAGTCACTTTACCCTCTCACCACAGAGTGTGGCTATTTGGCATTATTGTTCGACCAAAGAAGAACAAAATAAAATACTATTTTCTACACTTTACTCTATTACAGGCAAATGAGAGAATAGCAATTGGATGGTTGAGCATGATGAGCCCTAATGTTGAGCTATGGGTAAGGGACGAGATGGAGTGGCCCTAGCCGAAGAGGTCCACCTCAGACATAGCAGCAAAGATGAAAAGTTGATAGAGGACTTAGAGGTGCAGGTGGGTGTTCTACAGACTTCTTAAGTTTTGGGGAGCAAGATTCAGATTCAGGACCCAGATCACAATTCTCAATGAATTATTATGATTTATATAGGGGAGAGGAGTTGGCCTAACGGCTAGGGCGGTCAACCTCGAATCTGGGGAACTGGGTTCGAGTTTCGGAAATGACACTGAACATCCTGTGATTCTGGGCAAATCACTTAATCTCCCCCTGCCTAACAAAAAAATGAATGTGTTGAAATGTAATGCAAGTGGTGCTATGTAAAGCGCTCTCATACCCGATTCGGGTCAATTTTGTGCTATATAAAACTCTATTAAAAAAAATATATATATATACTGATTGTATCAGTGAGTACTATGTAATGGTTTGTTCCAGCTGTGCCACTGCAATGATACAGCCCATTAGATAAAATGTTGCCTAAAAATGTTTGGTGAAAACACCATAGAGGGGTTGGAGGAATGTGCGAAGTTCATTTATTATGTATTGCTTAAATGACAAATCTGAAAATAAAGCTTTAGCCTCTTCGACGCTCATGACGAGCCCAGCTCACCATGAGTCACAGTGGAGCTGTGCTCATGACGAGCAGGGCTTGTCATAACGGCTTTGCGCCGCCCACGCGCAATTGATTCCTCGCCTGTGCGGGAGAATTAATCAGTGGGCGGGGTTGTGACTAGCCCAGCTCGTCATGAGCACAGCTCCACTGTGACTCATGACGAGCTGGGCTCGTCACGAGCACCGCTGTGCCATGCTCAACCCCCCAAACCCTCCCTGAACCGTGCGGGAATTACCCCTGCAGCGAAGGGGTTAAAAAATATTTAAAAGGAAGATTTAGTCCTGTCAAATTTTGACAGGTCGAATTTTCAATTAAAAACTGCACAGCCAGGGTACTGGTAGAAGACCTGGGATCATATTTACTTGCGGCTGTAGTGGACAGCCGCATAGGGGGTACAGCCCACTTGTGCCATTTAGCTTACAAGCCCTACGTTCATCTTGGTACCAAATACTAGAGACGTATAGGTAAAATAAATATGCCAATCAGGAGAAAAACAATTTTACCATGTTCAAAATAGGAAACAAACACTTTACCACTGGTTAGCAGAAGTAAAGTGCACAGAGTTCAATAGCCAGAAAAAATAGGGTTCAGCAAAAAGTCCACAAATCTAAAGTCAACAAATCTAGGGTGACCCTGCAGAAAGGTTAACATTTCAAACAGTGGTTTACTGCACTTGTATGGATTCTCTTACTTCAATCTACATATGACATACAAACATTAGATCAAAGTTGAAGAGCACAGTTCAAGAAATAATTCCATTCACAGACCTGTCATCCTATTATGAATGTAAAATGTCCTACTCTTCATAACAGAAAGTTTCCGTTCTATTAAGGACATGGAGTCAACGATTATGCTAAAACGTTCTTCACTTTTAATTAACAGCAGCCATTAACATCATCAATGAACTAACTTTCCCATTAACCAAAGGGTAGGGATGTAGAATAACTTTAAACCAGTCAATCACAATCCTGAAAGCTCTTCTCTGTTGTTAAGCCCCCTCTTTCTTGGTGTGGCAGGATCCATCTCCATGATCCAATTTAATCCACTTTAGTTATTTAATTTACTGTAATAAGAAAACAAGAACATCAGTACTGTACACAGTGCTCCATAGGAACATCATCTATCTTGTATGAACAAGTTTATTATAACATTTTTAGCAGATCATACAGATGATCCTTTATGCAAATGCATTCAATAAATATCCATTGACATAAAGTGAAGTCAAATAATAATACAATGATTACTTATGTCTTAGATAAAAGAATCAGTTTACCATCCGATTTATCCTTAGGGTTGGTGTACGGTCATCAGACTGTTGGAAGGGATAATCCTCACCTCCATGCCTTTAATCAAGTGTAAACTTTCTGTTACATAATCTAGAAAACGTTATATTCTATGTTAGCACTGGAGGCGAGGATTATACTGACTTTGCCATGTTAACTAACAGTTTGAAATGATCTCTCTTGAATGTGAAACCCACGGATCAATCCACAGCATTTAGAATGTCCTCACGACGAGCCACATGCAAAAAGGCTTTAGAAGCATAGCCCCAGGGGCAGAGTGGGCTCTGAATATTAAAGTATCAATACCTGTCTCTTGCATGGTCTACCTAACCCATCGTACAATAGAGGGGGAGAAGACCGCCTTAAATGGCTTGCGTGTGAATATCTGTAATTCTCTTTTGCCTGGAGGATGAAGCTCTTCTGTCATGCTGTCCCAGGCTTTGGTACATCAGTTTGAGAATATCATCAAAGGCTGGGTACGAAAATACTCTGGAATTACATTTTGTTCTCCTAAATATGTGAAAAGTCGCCTCATCCAGGGTAAATACTCTTCCTGTAACATCGAAGGCCCTGACATCTAGGGCCATCCTATAGCTAGTTTACTTGACAACTCCTTCCTTGAGGGATACTTGGTACTTTTCTAAGATAGAAAAAAGTTAACAACCATCCCACAGAGATGCGTATTGGGTTCTGGAGGAAGGGACAGTCGTATTCCACTCATTCATTTCCATAGGTGAGGATGTTCTACAACTGTAATCCCCTTGATTGGGCTATGCCTTGCCACAGTAGCTGATCTGAATGTGCTTATTGACCAGCATTTGATATTTAACAATCTAGGCAACCATAAGAGACAATCAAAGAAGTTTTAATAAATGGAAGGGAATTAAGCTACAAAATGTTTGTAAAGAAAACAATTTATTAAGAGTTAAAAAGAACAATATCACATTCACAGATTTAATATGTACGTTAAAAGAGTGTAGTTTAAACAAACTAGACTTAAAACAACAATCTATAAATCACATGGCATGGATCACAATGCAAATGAGAACATATATAAAGTTAAAAAACACTGGAAGTGGCAGATTGCTTATTGACCAGCAGCCATTTTGCGTGAAGCCAAAAGGGATAGAAAATTCAAGATAGGTACAATGTTGGACCCCACAGGATCCACGTCCCCCTGTAGACACCAATCTATTCATCTCAATCATACAGACCTATATCTTTTGTCTGTTCCATTTGTCCATGCCTTTAAAAGGACCTGCTCAGCTTTTCACGCAGGTCCTGGGACCATCCATTGTTCCCTGTAATCTTTCATGCCATGCAACACAGTTTCCCTTCCGCCACGAGGTGGTGAGTGTTCCCTGGAGAATCCAGGAGAATTTCTGAAAGTAGGGGGAGAAGGATTAGAGAATCCCAAGAAAGTTCCATCAGAACTGGATACCAGACTTGAGATCTCCGCACCTTTCATCATCTGGCTTGAGCTGACAATCTTGTATTCATCGAAATGGGGGAAATGCGTGCCCCGCCTCTTTGTTTAAACCCTAGGGAAAGATGGCCATTGTTGTAGTTTCGAGCATAGTCTCCAACTGAAAAATGTGTTGCCTTGGTTATCCAGCCTTAAGGCAAACAGATCTACTGTGAATGGCCTCTTTCAGGGGATTGGAAGCTACCAGTCAAAAGTCCCTACCACGACCAGCACCGGAGAAAACCCTAGGGGGGAAATTTGCTTCACGGAGGCTTGTGCCTTGTCCATAGACATAAAGTGGGGTCGACTTTGATTGAGAGAGATCTGCGTCTCTCCGTAGAAAGGGCACACTTAGCATTTCCCAAAAATATGAGAGCCCTTTGGGCACATCCAGAAAGAACATCAGGAGGAAATGGGACCCTGGCTGTTTAGCTTTCTGTCCCATATTAAGGATCTTCGTGAAAGGGCCAGATATGTCAAGAAATGTATCTTGGCATGATCACCATGTGCAGTTGGTGCTGTTCTTTGGTTCTGGCATAAATTTCCCCAGGAAAGTGGCCACCCGATTGTCCATTTCTGGGGTCAGCGACCTTGACGAACTAAGGGAGGTATGAGCCATTCCAGCTTTAGGCGAACAAGGACTTCCTTTTCCAGAGGTTTTTTAAATCGGCCTTCTATATAAGTCACTACTTTTTCAGCCAGCTACCATTCAGGTAAGAGGATAGGAGTTCATTCAGATCAAGCATGTCCGAGGTCTCGAGCCCCAGCCTAGTTCATTCTACAGGTGGATGAGTACTGAAAAGGGTCATGTTGTAGTGGGGCGTGGGTCCCCGTCAGAATCCCAAGGAAGTCATCCTCATCAATGTGTTCTATTGTGGCTGTGACATCTGATGGAGTTAGGGAACCCCAAGACTTTTTGTTCTCAAAAGGTGGAAGGTATCACTTCTTGGTCCTCCAATGAAGGGAGAGATTCCAATAGGAATGCCCTATTTAATCTCACAAAGGCATCTAAGTACACACCTTGATAATGCTTTCTCTTTTACCCCACTTTTACAGATGTCTTATTGGGTTGTATTAAAAATGGTCACCCCCCAATTGGAAGGGTTTCATGGAACTGTGAGCAAGCTGCATCAGCCTCCTGTCAAGAGGTGCCAAGGCTGAGGCGACAGACTGATAGATAGAGGCGTCTACTATCTTGCAAACATCGTCAAATTGGAGGAAGGAGACTAACTCAAAATTGGAAAGTAGTGCTACCAGGGTTATCACATTATAACATTAGCCATGGCCCTCTTGAAAGGCCAGAAAATCCTGCAAAAAAATGCTTAAGTTGTTGGCCTCATTCCTTGTCACATGATTACAGCAGTGACAGGTGCTCAATCAAAATACAACAGAGGTGGAGGGCAGAGGAGCAGTGGAGGGGTGGGGAAGCACTGAAGGAGGTTGGGGGAGGGATGAGGAGCAGCATGGAGCAGGTGGGGTGGAAGTTCGGGGAAGGGAAGCTTCAGACAAGGGAGAGAGCTAGGAAGCACCTGCATTCTTTTGGAGGGCTGAAAGAAAAAAAGGACAGTAGTTCTCTAAATGTAGCAAACACAAGGAGATGGTGGATGGAGCACTGAAACTTTTCAGACACTCTCATGAAGTCACAGGTCTGGGATGAATCCATCATCGTTCTTTTGCTCACTAATCCACCCAGCTCAGACCCAGCTATATACAAATCAGTCTTGACCCTGTGCCTCATGGGAACAGTTCAGACCGAACTGCCAAGCCAGGTCTTCCCTGGACTGGACACAAGCATCCTAGGAACGGTTTCGGGGTAACACCCTTCTTCAGCCCGGCTAGCTTGAATCCAGTGGCAAAGTGATCAAGGGACCCACGTCTGGGCATATCCTGCCAACTTAGGGCGTACAAAGCAAACACAAGGAGATGGTGGACAGAGCGCTGAAACTTTTCAGCCACTTTCCCCCAGTCACGGATCTGGTTTGAATCCATCATCGTTCTTTAGCTCACTTCACCACCCCAGCTCAGACCCAGCCATATACAAATCAGTCTGGACCTTGTGCCTCATGGGAACAGTCCAGCCCGAACTGCCAAGCCAGGTCTACCCTGGCTTGGCATAATAATATCTGCACAGCTGCGAATTAGAAAGGAATGTACCAATGAGTTATGATCACTATTCATCAGATACCGACACCTCAAAGGGGTGATATATAATTTGCAAGGGGGGAGAAGATCCTGCCTGACCTCTGCCCTTTTGGGAATCATAATGGTGCCCCCCCCCCCCCCCACCTCAGTGTCTTAAAGAATGAAGAATGGGGCGGGGGGATTTGCAAAGGCCGGACCGGTCCCTTTAATGGACATGTTCTAGTTTTAGGGAAATGTTTCCCTTTTGAGAAGGGCCGGAAGGCTGCTGTCCTTGGCAGCCTTTAACCCTGCACTTGTGGCCAAGCCTAGGGGCTGGTACACTAATCCATCAGGCGCTAAACGTTTCTCTCCAAGCTCTGTAGGAGCACTTTCCTTTTCTGGAGTCACTCCATCACCAATCTCCTGACCACTGTCCCCTCTGACTCATTCCTCCGCACTTTTCTCAAGTTGTTTTACGTCATCATTGCCTTATAATAAATTATTATTCACAAATGCATCGATCGGTGCCAGATCCTAATGATGGAGTAATATGCCTTCCCTGCCCATTCACACAGATGAGTGAATTCATGTTTTCATTCCTGCATTAATGAGTCTTACTCTCTCTTACACCGCCCCCTCCCCCCCCTAGCAGTTCCTCACAACTGAGCTTCAGGGGCTGAGGGATCTGGCAGGCCGCCTCTCCTACTTGAGATCAGCCGCTCTCAGTGGGGGATGGGATCTGATCAGGTTTCCCTGTCATTGGATCCATGTGATGCGGCCAACATGGAGGCTGATGCCAAGGGCGCGTGGGGACTCTCGAGGACACCAGTGCTTACTCTGGCCCAGAATTGAGAACTACTTCAGCCTCGTGCCCACCGGAAGAGCAAGTGGGCTTGTGCAGGGAGATTTCTTATTCACGTGAAAAGTGTTTTGAGTCCCTATAAATGAATCAAAATATAAATGATTAATAAGGGCCCCCTTCTTTAACCCAACCTCCTTTCGGCTTCAGTCTACTTCTCCCACGGCCAGTCCTGCACTGGCTCCACCATGTGACAGGCTTCCTAGTAACTGGTCCAGTCTGGATCTGCTATAAAATTAGGATAGTTTGCGTACATATGTCAGGTACAAACCCTTCTGCTTTTGACCCAGCATCCATCTCTCTTATCTTCTCTGAGCCATGATGTCCGCACTCATAGGTGGTATACGGTTCAGTAGTAAATGTGGGAAGAACATGCAGGAGTTGAATTGATGAAAAATGGGAAACGCTCCTAAATTTAAAGGGTTTAGGGAAATGTAGGATTTAAGGCGGGGCTTAGGGAGGCACATGCAAATGGGAGCACACACCCACAAAAGAGTAAGACCATTACTATTTACAAGCTACACTTCTAAACTTTCTACATCAACAAAGGTTTTAAAGGTGTTTGAGCAAATTTATTCCAGCGTAGTGTTGGAGTAAGTCAAGCACCACACATGCTACCCACAGAACCCTCCTATAAAAACAATGGAGGCAGGGAATTAAGATTACACTCAACAGACCTAAGCTTAAAATAATTAAATTATTTGGAGACATAAACAAAAACTGCTGCTGCCCTTGTTTGGGTATAATGCAAAAGTGGTGGTGTCAGCAGCATACCATGTTTTAGAAGGTTTAGCAGTGTGACCAGGCATTTTAAGGTCTTGCTTGCATCAGTGAAGTCACCTGCGCATGTGTTCTCGCTTACAAGAGATATTGGGGCAGATTTACAATAACTGCCGCATCCCTGCATATCAGCAGGGATGCGCCAGTTATTGTGCGCCACGGCTCCGCCACAGTGGATGCGCCACATTTACAATGCGGCGCACCATGGGGCAAAAACAGTACAGATGCGTGACACATCTGTGCCATAAAGGCAGCGCATTGCTGGAGTTCCGTCGCAAGCACGACGCAGCTCCATCAATGCTCTGGGGGGCCCTATGTTTACAATGCTGCGTCAATCCTTATGTCTGCTTCAAGCAGGCGCAGGGTTTTGACGCAGCATGGGCTCCAAAGTGACTGAGGGAAATCTTGTAGATTTTACTCAGCCAACTTTGGAAGGTGTTCCTGCGCCAGAACGACCCCCCACCCCCCTCCCAGCGCAGGAACGCCTACTTCTGGTGCCGGGCTTTACAACGTGACTCATCTCCCAGATGCTTCACGTT
Source organism: Lissotriton vulgaris (assembly GCF_964263255.1). NCBI lineage: Eukaryota > Metazoa > Chordata > Amphibia > Caudata > Salamandridae > Lissotriton > Lissotriton vulgaris. The sequence goes on from NC_141698.1 coordinate 30,904,918, forward strand.
GTAAATACCCTGCAGCATGGCGCATCTTTTGCGCCACCGCTGCGTCACAAAAGGGATGCAACAGCGACGTAAAAGAGACGCAAGGGGCTTGTAAATCTGACCCATTGTTTTCTTCTACAGGCTTGGAGGCCACTCATTGCTTCCCATTTATGGGCTTCATTGTCACTCTCATTGTAGGAGGCTTAGTCAGTATGTGGTGTACCCCTAATGGTAAGGCACCCTGCACTGAGTCTAGGTAACCCTTAGTGAAAGTGTTTAGGTCCCTGATAACCAAAGCTTGCAAGTGGTAGCTGTGGAGAGCAGCTAAGGCTTATCTAGGAGGGTGTAAAGCGGGTGCATTCACCACTATAGTCAGTCAGTAAGAAAGAACCACACCAGTGTTAGAAAAATAAATCTGTATTTATTAAACTAAGAACTACTTGGTATATCTTCTACCCGGAGATATCAATACACACAAAGAAATACTTTAAAACAGGTAAGCAAGCATAGGAAAACACATGGGCCCATATGGGTGAGCCAAGCCATGTAATAGAAAAATGGGATGCGAGGTAAGTACCAAAACGAGACTAGTGCCCAGGGATGGAGGACCGCAGGAGAGGGACCCCCGGGTGCCATGGTGCGGAGGTGTTACACCGGGTCACATGTCCATAGGATAACACGGGGAAAGTTGTGGTTGGTATTCTACTGTTTCAGGACCTTTCCCAAAATACCCAGAGGAAACCAGTTGGATCAGGGAAGGTTAGAGAGTAACCCCACTCGTGGATACCCAGGGAACCAGGATGCCTACACCAGGGAGCATATGTGCATAGGTGTGAAGTGGTGTCAGAACCGCCCGTTGATGTCAATAGAGGGTCTTGGAAGTCCAGCGGGTACAGCATCTTGTGGACCAGGTCAATGGAACCCAAACATGGATTCTGGACGAGACGTACCTGAAAGCAGAGGAGTCCAAACCACCTGGAGGTGTCTAGGAGGAGCAGGAGCCCAATGCCAGCACTTGTCGGAGGTACTTGCTGTAGCAGGAAGGTCTTGATGAAGCAGCTGTGGAGCCCAGGCTTTGATGCACAGGAGCTATCCACAAGCGGTCCCAAAATGGTCGACAAATGCAGGAGGGTTAGTGGCCGGCAGGACTACCAACAAGCCTTGGCAAACGCAGCAGTTGGATTCAAGAAACAATGCTTGGTTGCAGACCAGCAAGGTCTTTGGGACTAACACAACAAGGGTAAGTCAGGGCTGGCCCCCAGCATGCAAGAGAAGCAGCAGGAATCAATGGATCCCCCAGGAGGACCTTCTGGCAGCAGGCCCAGGGATTCGCAAGGAGGCCTCAGAAGCACACAGAAGATGGGTGCTACTTCGCAGGAGATAGAGAGAGAGCAGCACACTTGGAGCTGTACATTGTTTGAGAATGGAGCTTCTTGGAGCATGAAGATCTTCGGTGAGGAGAGCCAACAGACGTGATTCAGTCGGCTGGAGAGGGATTACACTCTCCAAAGTTGCAGGGAAGACCGGTCAGGCCTCTGGGGAGCCAACAAACCACCACCTGTGTTGTAGAACCAGGAGGTGTCCATGTGACAGCAGGAACAGCAAACCAGTCGTCGACCAGCCTGCGGTTGCAGGGAAGTGATTCCTTCTCTCCACGAGAGATTCCTTCTTGTTTGGGTGTTTGCAGATTTGTGGGAGACCCAGGGTATGCACGGCCACGGAGTTGCAAAAACTTGGAAGAGCAAGGAGATAAAGTTGCACTAGGAATCTTCCTATCAGGAGCAGTTTTGTCTTGGTTCCTGGATACATTCAGCAGCAGAGTTCCAGTGTCCCACAGCAGAAGTGTTTTCAGACAGGTCTTGATAAATCTTGATGGTGTCCAAGACATATCTAAGAACCCACCCTCAGGGGAGCCCTTAAAGGGGGAAGAACACCTTCTGGGGTTACCCATCTATCAGAGGGGGTCAAGGATGCTAGTCTGAGGACATAACCAGTCAGATGCTCCTAGGGGCCTATGCGTAGCTAAGATTCAAGATGGCAGAATCAAGTAGCCACCTGGAAGAGCTCTGGCCACCTCCCAAGGGAGGAGCTGGACAGGGGGTGGTCACTCCTCTGTACTTCGCATCAGAACGGGAGATGAGGGCTCCATTACTGGTGGAAACTGGTTTATTCAAGGAGGGCACCAAATGTGCCCTTCAATGCAGCCTGGTGGCGCTCAGAAGCACCCACCCTGCCTAATTCTAAAGGAGAGGTGGTCACACCTCTCCACTACAGGAAATCATGTTTCCTGCCTGTCCTTGCTTGAGTTAAGCTCATCAGCAGGGGGGCAAAACAGTATCTGGGGATTCAAGGAGGGCACCAAATGTGCCCTTCAATGCAGCCTGGTGGCGCTCAGAAGCACCCACCCTGCCTAATTCTAAAGGAGAGGTGGTCACACCTCTCCACTACAGGAAATCATTATTCCTGCCTGTCCTTGCTCGAGTTAAGCTCATCAGCAGGGGGGCAAAACAGTATCTGGGGTCGGCATCAGTACGAGATGGCAGGCAAACCCTGCAAGGCTACACAGGTAGGTATGGGGGGTCCACTAAGAAGCCCCCCCAGTGCATGGTATCATGCAACTAGCACTTGAATCAGTGTAGTTGCAACCACAAAGCCAGATATGGACTCTGGGGTTTGTTGGGATGTCTCTGCTCATACAGGGACACCCTCAAACTTAGTACCCAGCACCCTGGCTGTAAGGCCTACCTTAGGGGTGACTTATAAGTTTTAAGTGCAGTGACTGGGATTTAAGGGAAACCTTATATCTCAAATGAAAGGTGCATGCACCATTTCACGCAGGCTACAGTGGCAGACCTTCAGTCACAGTTTGCATGGGCTCCCATGGGTGGCACAATACATGCTGTATCCCATGGAGACCCCTGGTGTACCAGTGCCCTAAGTACCTCAGTGCCATATGCTAGGGACTTACAGGGGTACACCAGTATGCCAATTGTGGGATGTACAAAGTACTTACCAGTTAATTGAAGAGAGAGAGAGCACAGGCACTGGGGTTCTGATTAGCGGGAGCCCAGTGTATTACAGTCAAAACCCAATGACACCAGACACAAAGTGCTGGTAACTATGCCAGAAAGATCCTATTTTCCAACACTCAATTGATGCCTTTTAATTGGGCAGTACAAGCATTCTTCGCTTCCTCTTCTTTCCCCAGGAGCACAGACGAAGAACTGATTGATTCAGACAAATGTAGGTCCTTCTGCTGCTGCTATGATTGAAGTACTATTTTTTTTAGTTGTTCGCTTCTCCCCCTCACCCTTTTTGTCCCTGTTGCTTCTTAACCTTCCCACCCACACCCCATCTGTGTTGCTCCTTAATGCTCCCACCCTCCCCTCAACTCTGTTGCTTCTTACCCATCCCACTCGCCCTCATCCGTGTTGCTTGTTAACCCTGTTTTTTAATCCTCGTCCGTGTTGCTTCTTAATCTGCCTCACTGCCCCCTCTGTGTTTCTTCTTCACTGTTCATCTTTCGTCTTCCCTCGACACCTGCCTTCTGTTCCTGTTTATTATCCCCCTCCCACCCAACCCTATCCCTATTACTTATCCATGCGCTCAACCAATAGAAGGGAAAAAGCAATATGACATAGCCAGCACTAACGCTTCATAGCACTTTTTTACCATCCTGTTCTCCACCCCACCCACCCTCCTGCTCGCCACCCCTACCTGATTGACAAAGGCAATAGCTCACAGATAGATGAGACATTTTGGATTTGCCAGTGGTTGTTCCCTTTGTCATAGTGAGGGAGGCCTACTGGCTGCATTTATGTAATATTTCACTGATTTGCAAATGCCCAGAACCTCGCTCCGGCCACCCATGAATATATCAAGTGCATGCTTGTGTGGAGTGTGTGTAGCACACGTCTAGTAGTAGAGCCAAGTGTGTGTGAATGATCCTGAATACTGAGGCCAGTGAGATCAATTTTGTATGCCCCCGGCCCACCATAGCACAAGAGGGAGGTATATGACTGTTGTCTTGGATATTGGAAGTGTACTGCCTGCATTTCTGTGACTGGACGGAGGAGATAAAGACACTAAATTGAGGAGGATGGAGACGTGACAACCTTTAGAAATTGCATGAAGCCTTTTGTTGTCCAGGGGCTTCAGATAAGCCCTCCTGAGCACTGTCATTTGGTTGATGGTATGGGTGAGGGTTGGGGTTGCAGTTCTGTTGTGTATGGTGAGACATCTCTAGTTCAGCCTGTTTTTTTTATATCCCTAATTACTACTTCAGTTAGGCTTGTGACAGCCAGGCGCAGAAATCTCACTCCTCATAATTGTGTACTGGGTGATCCAGAATGAAAACAACCCCAATACTATCTGCTGTGACAGTCATCATCACACTACACAAAGGCTGTGTCTGCAGAGCAGCCTGAAAAGTACAGTTGGAAAAAGAATCACCTTCAAACCAGTTCTACAGTCTGAGATAATAGATCCACATCCCCTGTCTGAAAAGGTTTATCGAATAACAATACAAAGCATCCTACTTTTTTTCAAGGCCTAAGTCCTTCATTACAAGAGAAGGTAGTGCTCTGCAGATTACTTGAAGGCCTGCTGTGAAACCAGGAATGGTGTCCGCTTGACAGGCAGCCGCCCAGAGGTGTGAGGACATCTCCTGGAACCTGAGCTTTTTTCAGGAGAAGCTGAGGATCTGCTGAAAGGGCCCAGAAGCCTGCCTGCCTGCAAAGAGAGGGAAGAAGTCTGCATGGCCTTTCAAGAGTAGAGACAGTCCAGGAGAAGAGATCCCCAGCATGTCCCCAGTGACAGCCTTGAGAGTGAGCTAGGAGTGGCCTGCACCCCACATGGTCTTCTAGTCTCTCATCAACGGTTCCTGGCAAGAACTGCTTGAAGTTTCTGTGGTTTTGGACCTTTCTGTGATGGATCTGCCGTAATTATGTCCTTGTCATGATTGGGCCGCAACTGCCATTGGCCCTGTTGAGGCTGCATCTGCTGTGATCAGCACTTTAGCCCGATTGGGGCTCCAAATGCCTTTGGCCGTGTTAGGGCTGCATCTGCCTTGATCGTCGTTTTGGCCCAATATGGCCTGTGACTGTCTAATGACCTATTCAGGCCACTCCTGCTGCTATTCCTGTATTGGCCAATTGGGTGCACACCTGTCTGTAATAGCCGGTGCATCATACCCGATGTCCAAGGAAGCTGCAGTAGATGAGGCCAAATCTGTGCCAGGGCCACGAGGATGCACGACTAAGCCAGGCAGGTACGCTGACCGAGACATCACCTGCACCTGTTCCTCCCAGTGGCCTTGGACTGCCTTCTCGCACCACAGCCCTGGATTACAGAAGTGCAGAGGGGCTGTTCTACCCGAGGTACGATAAGAATATTATTTACCTGCACAACGAGGGGATTAAGAACCAAGAAATTGTCAGAACATGGGTCATTCATTTGGGAAAAGGCTACCCCTGCCAGCTCCATAAACCTACTCTGGTTAGACCAACACACAATACTGAGAGATTCTCTTCTGACCCCCTGCTAGCTTCAGCATAAGGAGCAGACAATCCCAGAGAAGTGTGTGTACATTCAAGCAGTAGCAGCAGTTTTAAAATAAATACAACACAATAAAGCTCCCAATCCAATTTCGAAGAATGGAGACAAATTATTGAGCAAAAAGACACATGATCATCAAAATAGGTTAAAGTGAACTGGAGAGATTGAGATAGTCAAGAACTATCTAAAGACAACAGTTGACAGTGGACTAGGACCTAGGCGTAGTTTGAGGCTGACCACTTTGGAGCGGAAGTTGATATACACCGAGCGGGTTATCATGGCAGAAGTATATTTTATCACATATATGGGTGCTGTAAATACACATTGCAGCCGGAAATGTAATTTAATTTTCCATATAAACCACACAGAAGTACGTTGGCCATATGTGCGCAGGGGGACAGATGGGAAAAAGAAAGGGGAAACAAGGAGATCTATCTCTCCAATGAAGAGCGAGTGCTAATTAGAGACCGGTGGGGGCGGGAGATTTCCCTCAGAACAGGAACCCTCACTCACCCTTACATGCTTCATCATGTGGGCTCCCTTCTCACACCGTAGTGTCGGCTACTACTCCCCGAGGGGAGGAGCAGAGGTGTTTTCTCAAAAGATGAGCAAATAGAAATGGGTGAGTGAGGGGCATAGGGCAGAAGAGCGTGAGGAAAGTGATTTAAAAATGCCTGGTCTACTTAAAAGTTTATTAGGTGGTCACAGCAACATAATTAAAATGCAGGAGGAGTTAGGGCTTCAACAGATATACCCTAATTTAAACGGCCAACATTTTTCTGCCAACAGGCATTCGCCAGGAACTATATATTCAAGTACTCTGCGGATAGTGATTAAAAGTGAAATATAAAAGAGAAATACAAGCCACCAATGGAACTGTGTGGCCCGTTGTCCAACGTCCCTCTTCCTTTCAGAGGGGGCTGTTAAACTAACATGCAAGACAGTCATGTGCACTCTCCATGCTCATTCGAGGGAATTGATATTGCAGCCCTGAATCAGTATGTCTACCTATTGATTCGATACTTGTCTCTCTTTTAACTTCTTTCTTCACAGGAAACAATACATTATCATCAGGCACTTTTGTTCCTGACCCAACTTCAAATGACCATTGTCAGACACAAAGTAGTAGATAGAACCATTAAACCCCCATGTGCCCCATACAGCACCAAAACCATATAGTTGGTGTAGGAAATTGGAGGTTTGGTTGAGGAGGGTGAGAACCCTTTTCAAGCAAAAGCCACAATCCTCATGAAGGTGAACCACAAAGTCACTAAATTGTCTTGCACTTAACCCTCTGGTAGCTTGGCACAAAAACAGCCATGCTTAACTTAGAGGAAATGTGTATTTATGCAGCACTTAAAAAGGAATAAAGTGAAAACACAATGCAAGGAAAATCCACACACCAATTTAGAAAAATGGAGAAAAAGTTAATAAATAATTTGAGACCAAAATGACAAACATCTAATCAGGAGATTTGAAGTTATGAATATTTTAGGTTTTTGGGAAAAACTAGCACCTTAAAGTTCAAAGTATCAACTGTGGGTAACTAGTCACACAAGACTGGGACAAAGCTTAAAGTTATGGCTGACGTCGATGGAGCGTGGTTTGATACACAAGGTGGTTTGGCCCAGATCTAGGCTTACCTTTGGACGTAAAAACTAATTTGAAGAAAAATGTCTGAAAAGGTAACGTTTAGTGGAACAAGGCAGCCGGCAATGTCCAAGGAGAAATTGTAATCGGAGAGCCGCTGGACGAAGTCGCTTTGAAGATTTCTAAATTCTGACTTTTTGGGAAGTCGAAAAGCTCCAGTGGGGCGAGGTTGCAGGCTATATCCAATGAGGATTCCAGGAGGTCGGATGCCCTGGGAAGAAAAACCACTGAACTCAATTTGCTACAGCAGAGAAGAATATAGTGGAAGCAAGCACAAAGTCAAGACAACCAGTTATGCACCTTGTGCAAATTTGCAAGCAGGTAGGTTTTGGTCTCCTGACGGTTCTCAGAACACGTTTTGTTGAAAGATTTCAAGTCCCAAGGACTTTGGATGTTTGGGCACCTTGAGCCTCACCTCTAAGAGTCCAGGACTGGAAGGGCCCCACTTGTAGGGTAGGACTCATTTCAGGCAGGGCACAGGTGCAGGATTCACGTTTTATGTCCCTGCAGCTCAGAAGAGGAGGCCAGTCAGCTAGCCCTCGGAGTCACTCTGGTAGTCCTGGGATCAAGCAGCAAGGCAACGGGGTAGTCCTCTGGTAGGAGCAAGGCTGTCCTCTGAACTACAGAGCAGGCCTCAAGTAGCAGGGCAGTCATCTGAAGTACAAGGTAGTCCTTCTGGGGGCCTTCCACAGGTTCAGGAGTGAACTGAAGAGTAGGTCTAAAGTTCTGCATTTTATATCTGGTTCCAGCTTTGAAGTGGGGTTTTCTCCCAAAAAGGTTTCTGAAAATGTCCTTCTCCCTGGACAGACTCCAAGACATCTGGGGTGGAAAAGGATAATTTGAAGTCCTTTTTGCATGTACTGACATTTGAAGTCCTTTGAAATGTAAGTGGGGCAAGGAACAGCTCTGCCCCACACCATCCTGCCAACACTTAGTCCTCTTTTGTGTCACTGTCTGGGAGGACTACACAAAGGCCAACTGTTAATAGCAGTTATGTGACCCAGGACACAGGCTGCAGGAACCAAATAGTTAAAACTAGAAAATTTCAACTTTATAAAAGTGCCATTTTCAGAATTGTGACTTAAAATCTTTCTTTACCATTAAAGAGGATTTTAAATTTCAATTCTTTTGAGACCAAACATGGCAATTCTACCTGTTCCCAATCAAAAGTTATAACTTATTAAATGCAATAAGGCAGCTCAATGCAGGGTAGGGCAGGTAGGCTTTGGAGCAGTGAAAACCTAGGAAGAGAGTTTTTTTGCTTCAGGGATATGCTAAACTTAAAAGTACATGTCCAACTTTTTAAATGCACTGCGTCCTGTCCTAAGCGCTGTCTAGAGTCTACCTTAGGAGTGGATTATGTGTAATAAAAATGAAGTTTTAGGCCTGGCAAAGGGGTATTTTTTCAAGTTGAACTGACAGTTTAAAACTGCACACAGACTGACATGGCAGTCCTGAGACATGTTTAAAAAGAATAGTTTAGTGGGTGACACAATAAGTCCTGCAGGCCGACTAGTAGCTTTTAATTTACAGGCCCTAGGTACATATTATACCACTTTACTAGGGACTTATAAGTACATTAAGTGTGCCAATTAGGGGTATGGCAATTTTACTCGCTTGTAAGGAGTGAGTACAACCACTTTGGCACTATTTAGCAATGGTAAAGTGCTTAGGGTCCAAAAAACAACAAAAGCGAATTTCAGCAAACAGAAGGGCAAAAAGGAAAAAGCTTGGGGGAAGACTGCCCTAAGGCTGACAGATCTAACAGTCGGTAAAATACTGCAGGCCTAATAACAGAATGCATTTCATAGTACCTTTAGTAGTGCTACAATAATACTACCAAAGTGCTACAAAATGTTATTTACAAACCTATGAGTGAAGGTTCTGGAAAAGATCATAAACAAACGACTTGGCGCCTCCCAGTCCAGCGTCCGCAGCAATCACAGAACCAAAACTGCCCAGATCATAGCTACCAATGACATCCGAACCATCCTTGACCGAGGTGAAAGAACAGCCCTGATCGTCCTTGAGCTCTCTGCAGCCTTTGATGCTGTATCCCATCTCAAGCTGATTCAAAGACTCCACCACATTGGCATCCACTCAGATGGATCACCTCTTTCATCAGTGTAAGATTCCAGAGGATCCACCTCCCAACTTTGCCCTTTGAACCCAAGGTGATCACCTGTTGTGTCCGCCAGGGCTCATCACTCAGCCCCATGCTACTCAAAACATATATGACCCCGCTAGGCAACATCGTTAGATCCCATGGTCTCAACATAATTTCCTACGCAGATGACACCAAACTCATCCTCTCACTCACCGATGACCCCACCACCACCAGAAGCTGCGTCACAGGTGCATGACAAGCGTCACCGACTGAATGAAGAACAACTGCCTGCAGCTGAACACAGACAAGGCAGAAGTACTGATCTTCGGCGACAGCAGCAGCACATGGAACAACTCCTGGTGGCCATCAGACCTAGAACCTGCACCCACTCCCTCCGACCCTGCCAGAAAACGTCTGAATCATCTTTGACAACAAGCTCACCATGAAATCACAGATCAACGCCATCTCCTCTGCCTGCTTCCTCACTCTGCCTATGTCATCTAAGATCTTCAAGTGGCTACCTCTACACACCAGATGCACCGTGACACAGGCCCTCATTACCAGCTGACCGGACAACAGCAATGCCCTCTATGTAGGAATCAGCACGCACCTCCTACAGAGACTTCAGACCATACTGAACGCCGCAGCCAGATTAATCCTCAGCCTTCCCCGATGAACTGTGTTCTTCAAGTCATGTACATATCAGCTTTCTCTCTTCAAATCACCCATTGTGATGAGCATCTTGAAGGGACTGGGCCACATGTTTCCGCCAACACCCTTTCTGAAGCCACAGTAGGACATTAATTTAGTTCTCACTTACCTCATGTGTACTCCTTTCGAGCCAAAGCACACATGTCCCCTTCCTCTGTTAAAGATTGAGGCAGTCTTCCCCATTGCCATAATATAGGCTAGGTGAGCGAGTGCACTGCAGTCATTATTTGTGATGCCATTGTACACTTCGTTCTTCCCAGACCAACTGGTCCTCCAGACAAGAGTGGCAGTCCTGCCCAAAGTAGCCATACCCTTTCACATGCACTGCCTCATCCTTCCAAGGCGGAAGAATGGTTCCATCTTCTTGACTCAAAGCTTTAGCTACTATGCTGATCTTTTGGGGGAATAGCTACAGGGTGGCCAACTTTTCATCAGTTTCTCTGGAGCTGAAAAAGAAAAGCAGTGCACCAGAGAACCATATTGCAATGGAGTGTGCAATGCATCAAGATCTTCTGTAGGCTGGCTACAAAGTCACCCACTAAAGGTTTGTGAGCTCCTTCTACCAGACAAAGTCTGCTACCACGGCACTGGCATGCGGTGTGTCAGTCTTGGATACCTTAAGGCTGTTGCATGGGTGTCCCTCCATACATTCATGAAGCATTACTGCTTGAGAAGTCTTCTGAGCTGGGTATTTTACCTGATCTGTCCTGCAGGATTTCCTGGTTTGAGCCATTCCACAGACCCACATCTCAAAATGTGTCCTGCTTTGGTATCTATTCACCAGCTGAGGAATCTGACGTTAGAAGTCTCTATCAGAACGACAAGTTACCTTGATGAAATTCCTTTTCTGATAGAGACTGTATCTAACTGCAGATTTCTCACCTACCCACCCTCCTCCCTGTTCTGTGAAATGGACTCATACTGTCCATTAATAACGCTCCATATATTGAACACATCTGCACTCTGTTACATGTTGATTTCAATTGGCTCCACATCATTTGGTGCGGACAGAGTTCAGAAAGAGACTGACATCAGAGCACAGAGGGGGTGCATATATAGGGCCCCAATGCCATATCCAAGTCGGAACGGATCTTTCACAGAGCTGCACAACTCCACCTGCCAATGTGGAAGGGAATGTTACGAGCGTTTCCTGATCCAGTCTGATGCCTGGACATATTCACAATGTGAGGAATCCGCAGGCAGAGTGTCTACCAGAAAAGGGGTTAGCAAAGGTAAGTAACTTATTCTGGGGATATGTTTTAAGGTAAAAAAAAGTTTGGATGAATCATACTGTTACAGATAAATCGAATGAAACGGAATAAGAAATAAGAAGGTACAGGGCTTAACACCTCCTGTAAATAGGATCATATATTTTCGGGAAAAAACACCTGAAAACAGATGATAAAAAGATGAAAGATGGGAAAGGAGTCTGTGTGGTGCACAGAGACGCCACTCCAGAGATGCAAAAACAGTGGAATTATCATACTTATGACCACGAAAATGTATTGGATTTTGATGTGTTTGGTTTTAATTTGGATGATTAGGACAAGCAAGGTTTAACTCAAGCTACTTTAAAAAGTGGTTTTCAGTATATTCTTCTCATCAGATCTAGACTTGGGGAAGTACAGAGATGATGTGGTCAAGAGTTTCTGATTCACCTTTGTCCAATCTACAGTGCTCGTTGAAAAATATAAACATTCTCCAGCCAGATCTGAAGTCACAGATAGGGATGGAAAAATGCCAGAACCATATATTTTATTTATTGATTGTATTTCTAAAGCGCAACACTTATCCCCTAGGGGATTTCATGGAGCTAGGTAGTTACCACACCCAGTAGCGGCCGGTGGTGGGAGTGCTGCGGGACGGGGGTGGAGCAGGGTGGGGGGTAGTAAACTATGGAATACGGCCAAAGAGAGGTAAGTTAACAAATAAATAAATAAAACGAATTTTGTTGTAGGCACTGCATTGCATTTGGCAATGCAGTGCGCGCAATGAAATGTGTTATATTTATTTATTTGTTTACTTACCTCTGTTCGGCCGTATTCCATAGTTTACTACCCCCATCCTGCTCCACCCCCGCACAGCCCCACCGCACGCCACACTCCCACCACCGGCCGCTACTGACCACACTTATCCAATGAGAGTACTTCACTTCTAGAGAAAATCTTAACTAGGGAAAAAGCAAGGTTTTTAGTTTTTTCCTACATCTGCTGTGGTTATCAATAAGCTGAATGTCCAGCAGAAGCGCATTCCATAGGGCGGCACCCAAATAAGTAAAAGGGAAGCCACCCATTCTAGTTCCCCCTATACGTTTAGGGGCAGAATTACAAACCCCTTGCTCCACTTTTGTGTCACTTTTCTCATGTTAAAAAGGACGCAAAAGAGGCGCAAGAGGCTTGTAAATCTGCCCCTTAGTGTTTACAAGGGCTGAGTTCCGCAATCTCAGGTCGTGAGTAAGAATATAGAATCCTACTCTGCCTTGTAGAATCTCAGCTCCTGAGTTATTAAGGGCTTTATGTGCATAGCATAAAAGTTCGAAATTGGCTTTTTGACGTATAGGCAGCCATTGTAAGGCTACCAAACAGGCGGAAGCAGAGCAAAATCTGTCCATGTTGCAGATGAGTTTGGCAGCAGCGCTTTGGATTACCTATAATCTAGTGAACAGATAGCCCGCCATGCCACGCCATGACATTTATCCCTATTTAGTTTCATATCGATTGATCTAAATAAACATGCTGAGAACCAAGGGGCATATTAGCAAGAACCTTTTTTAAAATTATCACCGTTTTAGGTGCAGGAAACTGCAGCCAAAACGGCGATAATGGGCTTGCTAATATGCGTTATAGAATTCCAATAGAAGCCCAGGTTAGATGTGCAGGCGATCATTTTAACGAGGTTCTTGCTAATATGCCCCCAAGAACGTTACTGTCTGTTATATAAAAAAGACCCCCTTCTAGTATTTAAATCATTCCAATGCAGGTCTCAAGAAAGATGTTCAATTTGCATCTTTACAAATCTAAACGTAATGGGAGCTCCTAAAACTTACTGCATTGCAAACTGGTCAACGACAGAGAAACACAAGTAGGCCAGTAATTAGTTCTAAGAGTAGTTCTATTTATTTGGTAGAAAATTAAGATTAACGACGAAGGAGGTGTAGCTGTTGATGAGGAGGGGACACAATCAGATCTGCAAGTTAATGATCCTCAAAGTATGAAAATGATTGATCCACCTGGACGTCATCATCAGAGGTCATGCAGCAGGTTAACAAAAGGATGAGGAGCCTGTTACATGAGTGTGTGCTGGTTCAACAGACTTGCCATAAGACTACATGCTTAGGGTTAGCTCTAGTTACTTTATTGCATCATTTTCCCAGTTCAAATAACACAGTTTATTTTTATTTGATCAAAGAATCTCACTCAGGCTTCTTGCTTCTCTTCTGCAGGTTCCACAGCTTCCTCTCTGCCTTCTCCCAGGCTGTCCTTCTGGTCACCCCTGGAACGCACCACTGGTGTTTTTTTCCTCAGAAAATAAAAAGTAAGTGTTAATAAAGTTTGATGAAATAAAGGCATTGTGTCCAGGTCTTCTTTTCTGGATGTATTTCTCTCTGTTCGTGTTCCCTTTATTTTCTCTTTCTCTACTTATCTAGGTTCTACTTTCGTCTTTTCTTTACTTAGGATTGCTGCCTCCTATGACTTCACGAAATCCTCGTTTTTTTATACGTCTTATGATCCTCACAAGGGTATTCACCGCTCCTTATACATTTCCTCTTGTATAAATGTTTGCAAACTCCCTTTTCTTATGTCTTCCTGAAACGTCTCTGCCTGTGTCTGCAGGTCTCATGCCACCCTCCCTTTAAAAAAGAAAGAATTTGAACCATCCATAACATCAATAATTAAAATAGCCAACTCAGTATTTATAATAATGATCCCGATAACTGATAGTTAGAAGACTCCCCATCACCCACCTCACAGACCACGGCCCTCTCCGTGACCGTGCCGGGAAGTTAGGAGTTGGGGTAGAAGGCTGGGAGCCAGCACCTATGGGTCTCGTTCTCCCAAGGGTTGTGTCTCACTCTGTTTGGGCTCACACCTGTCGGTTCCTGTCTCCCTGGAGCTGTGTCCTCAGTTCCGCCTTTGTCGTCAATCTGCGCTCGCCGTTCCTGAGGCTGAGGTTGCCTCCCTCTTTGGTCAACAGGATCCTGAAGTCTGCTTCTGTCCTGGTTCCAGAGAGTGTGCACCATACCCACTGCAGTCTTTACGTAGGGGCACATGCATCCAGCAATTTTGCGATCGCAAACAGTGTGATTCGCAAAAATCAGCCGTTTCCGATCACAAAATAAGCAATGCATCCATGTAATTTGCAGATTATTTCGGAAATTTGCTAAATTTGCGATTCCCATTTTTGAAAAAATGAAATAGCAAATTCTTATTTGCAAATTCGCAATTAGGTAATTGTACACCTATGCATCAAACATTCACAAATTGCACCTATGCCAGGATTCACAATTTTACAAATGCAAAATAGCACCAATTCAAATCAGGTGTTAACCAGCTGAAAACTATTTAAACAGCCCCAGAAGGCCTCCGAATGTTTCACAATGGCCGCGCTGTACTTCATGGCAAGGAGGATGAGGATACAAGGAGCAGCACAGAGGAAAAGGGGGATACAGGAACACATTTTTAGATTGCACATCACATTGTTGGGGCATACAGAGGAAGAGATTATTGAGAAATATAGGTTGAATTCTTCCATGATCTATGATCTGATGGCTGAATTAGATTCACTACTGTGGCGTTAGACTCAGACTCGCAGAACACATGCCATCCCCACCCATGTGCAGGTACTATGTTCACTGCACCTCCTAGCTTTCAGGTAGCTTCCAGGGGGTAATAGCTGCAGCAGGAGGGGTTTCACAAAGTGCACTATTGTGTTTCTTTAACGCATTCCTCAACACTATGTTGCTGAGGATACACTACCACATAAGATTTCCCTCAAAACCACAGGTATTGCAGTAAACCAAATTAGACTTTTACCAGATAGCCCACTTCCCCCATGTAATTGGTTGCATTGATGAGACGCATGTAGCTTTATGTCCCCCTCAGTGAATGAGTACATTTACAGTAATAGGAAGTCATATCAATCACTGAATATACAAGTCATATGCAATGCAAAGAACATCATCACAGACATAGTGGCAATATTCCCCGGTAGTATGCATGATTCGTACATCTTCAGAAACAGTGGCACACATACACGTTTTCTTGGGGGTGAATTTGGTGAAGGATACCTGCTTGGTAAACACATGTAACTCTGTTTTGCTGATTCCTGGTCATTGTGAGACAAAGCAGTGAGTAATCTATTGCCTTCTACTCCATAGGTATCAGCGCATATGCTGTGCGCTCATTTATACTGAGACCATACCTGAAGCCAAATACACCAAGTGAACAGCGGTACAATGCAGCGCACATATCAACGCGCAATGTGATTGCGAGGACCTTTGGCCTACTGAAAAGTCGCTTCAGCTACCTACTTCAAACTGGCTGGGTTTTGCACCTACAGGCCAGACACTTGTAAAATTGTTGCCACTTGGGCCATGTCCCACAACATTGCAACTGCTAGAGGCTTACCTCTGGAACTCTTGGATAGTGAACCCGACGAAGACGATGAGCCATTATAGCCTCAACAAGCAGCAAGCGCATCCAGTGGAGCAGAAGGACGACAGCGACATGCAGAAATAACACAGAATTATTTTTAAGGTGGGTAATGATGATATGAGACACTAAATGGTTTCATTGCCATTTTGATTTATCTAAAGAAAAAGACTTCAGGTTGTGTAAATGCACACATACCAAGCAGACAACGTGTAACGTGTAAGTCAGAACGCAACAGGATAACTTTGCCATGGTACTTGTACATCAGCCTGGACAAATTTAATAATGGTTACCTCACCAAATGACATTCATGTGCTCACTGCCACACTATTTTCAGCAGCCACACACTCCTGTTGCCCGTTCTGGGTGTTCTGACAACTCCCTGTTTAAGCCCTCTGATGCTTAAGTATTCCTTGTGTTGCGCCTCCTACATTCGGTCACTGGTGCTATGTTGCTCCTGAGTCTGGAGTCATCCTCACTATCCCCGCCACCCATGACATTACTGGCAGCAACAGCAGTTGTTTGCCATTGCTCCACAGCATTGGTGACCTGTATCAGTCCCCTGGCCACTTCATCGCAGCAATGTATAATTTCCACCTGCATGCCTACAACACATCGAGACAATTGTGGTGTTGTGGTGCTCAGGCGGTTGATGGCCCTAGTGTAGCCATCTAAACGGCCAAGAAATTAATGGCGTCTTTTGCAATCGGACAGCTGGTCTTCCTGCATCACTGTGCATAACTCCTTGAGTGTTTGTGCTATGTCACTAATGTGTTGATTTGTTTCCCTCCGACCTTCAAACACAGCTGCTGTGAGCTGTTTGATGCTGTCACTCATCTCTCCCATGTTCCTTGCAAAAGATGAAAGGTGTGCCTGCACTGAACGCATGTGTTTTCTTTGCAGGCGCTGTACCCTCAACATTGCGTTCTCCAGCCCACCAAATAATTTACAATGCATGCCTTTAAAACGTAGATTTAACATCACAACATCCTTTCCAATGCATTCATTTACATAGCATGTTATTACATCATATTTTCAGAAACTACCTTTACAACGCATTCCATTACATCGCATTATACCTTTACAACGCATACCATTACAATGCATTTAAGGTATATTTCGGATAGAATAGGGGTAATAATTACTATTCTAACTCCAGTGAGTGCAACAGTAGGGTAAGTGTTGGATAGTGTAGGGTTAAAAATTACTATTCTAACTCCAGGGGGGTGCAACGGTAGGGTAAGTGTTGGATAGTGTAGGGGTAAAAATTACTATTCTAACTCCAGTGAGTGCAACAGTAGGGTAAGTGTTGGATAGTGTAAGGGTACTGTGCGTTGTAATGGTATGCGTTGTAATGACTTGCTATGTAATGCCTGCATTGTAGTGACATGCATTGTAATGACATGCATTGTAGTGACATGCAATGTAATGGCTGCGTAGTAATGACATGCTATGTAAAGGATGTTACGACGTAATGACTGCTATGCAAAGGTAGTGCGATGTAATGACTGCGTTGTACATTTTTTTATCTGTTACAATGACTTCCATTAGTGGATTTTGTATTAGTATAAATTACTATTCCAACTACTACTATTCCAACTCCAGTCTATACAACTGTAGAGAAGGGTTTGACTTAAAACTCCAACGCGAGTCCAACAAAGCACCCCCCTACAGCAAGTCATTGTAACGGCTTGCGTGGTAAAGTAACGTGTGGTAACGTTGCAGTTGGGGTGGTGACTTCTTTGGAAAGGCTGGTCATTGTTCTGGCTGAGGGGTAAAGAATATTTCCCGATAGTAGCACCTGCTTGATTCTTTGGCATGGCTGAAGGAGTCTAGGTAAGAGAAGTTCTGAGGGATTTGGACCTTTTGTGGGGCTGAACTCAAAAACCTATCTTTCTGCTAGGAAATGATAACTGCCCTTTAGTTAGATTTAAGTCCCTGCTTGTCAGGATCAATCCAAAGTTGTCTGAACTGGTATCCAAAAAAAGCTCAACACTTTCAGTTCTCTGGATGAGCCACAATCACATTTGTGGAGACCAGTTCGAGATGTTGAGGAAGGCTGGGAAGAAGAGGTTGATTTCCTGGATGAGGTTTTACAAGGTTCCAATATTCCCATGTATGGACAACAGTGGATTTTTTCCAAGCTCCTGCTTTTGGAAAGAAAAACCAGTAAAACTCAAACCATGTTCAAGCAGGTAAGTCTTACTTTGAATTTATCTTCAATCCTATAAAAGATGGGGTTCCACCTTTTTTTTACAGTAATGGCACAACTTAACTTCTAATGCATGCATTTTACTAACAGTCAAAGGGTATGTGATAGAATTATTTGCTCCTTTAATTCAGGAGAAAGTGTCGAATGAGATCCATTTTTCATAAGAATAATTTTCTCTCATAGAATTAGAGGTATGGAAAATGCTCAGAAAATGTGCTATATTCCGTTTTTTTCTGGAATCCCCAGGGGGCATATTATCAAGGACGGCGTTAAAATTATCACTGGTTTAGCGGCAGAAAACTGCTGCTAAAGCGGCGATAATGGGCATGATAATATGCCCTTGAGAATTCCAATAGAAGCCCATGTTCACACCAGAACATGGACTTCTATTGGAATTCTCAAGGGCATATTATCAAGCCCATTATCGCCGCTTTAGCAGCAGTTTTCTGCCGCTAAACCAGCGATAATTTTTAACACAATTCTTGATATTACGGCCCCAGGTTCTTTATGTAATATCTTTGTCATGAAGGAAAAACATAAAAGGGATGAGAACAGTGATGTATCTCTCCACTTGGGTTGTTTATCTCCATTTGAAGGCAGAGGTAACTTCTCTTCTCCAGTATTAGGGTGTCTTTCATAGATTCACATGCTTGAATATTCCCCGTTGTCGAAGCAGGATCCCCACGGTAAATAAAGTAGCAATAAAATCCCAATAAAATATGTAAAAACATAACACAAAAATACACAACCCAGAAATACTTGTAAGTACCACGTTAGTATTCTCACATAGGAATTCATAGAGAGAGAAAACTTTTGCACCATATCCCTGTCATTATGTTAGTCCAAACTACAGCCAATCAGACACAAGCACCCCTCTAGAACCTTCTCCTCAGAGGCTCAGGCCCTCAGATTTTCTACCGCACGTCGTGTGAAGGGAGTCTCCCTGAGCTCTGCTCAGTTTTCAACTTTCTTCTGGTTTTCCAGTGTTTTCTACAATGTCTTCAAGTAAGAAGTCTTTGTTTAGACCGTGTTCTTCTTGTGGGAAGTTGAGACTTTATTCTGAGGATCCCCACAAGAAGTGTATATACTGCCTCTACCCTGGCTAAGGGTGCGCGTAAAATCCGTTTCGCGGGCGAATTTGCGGATTTTCCGTGATTTCGCGATCCGTGAAATCGCGGTAAAATCCGCAAATCAGCTGGGACGAATTTTCAGCCAAGCAAGGGTTACAGCAGCAGGTGCAAAAGTTGAACCTAATTTCTTTGTAACCTTTTACAAAAGGGTTACAAACAAATTAACTTCAACTAGGACACCTGCCGCTAATTGCTTCCTGGCGCCTCGTTGCCTACTTGCAACTATTCTCTGACCCTGGTCTGACCCTTGAAGCAGGGTCAGAGAATAGTTACAAGTAGGCAACGAGGCACCTGTCCAAGGAATTAAACCTCATCAGGAAGCACTTACAGATATAAAAAACAGGAAGAAGGGAGAGGATGGCAAATACACCCATTTTGAGTTGTCAGGAGGGGTTAAACTTAAAGAGACCTTTACAGCACAATTTTCATATGCATTTTACTAAAAATAAAAAGCTGTATGTTCTGTAGGGGCAACTCAGGAATTTGGCCCTTCAGAGATCCGGCCTCTCTTTCTTTCTCTCGTTCTCTCTCTCCCTCTCTCTTTCCCTCTCTTTCTCTCTCTTTCTATCTATCTATCTATCTATCTATCTATCTATCTATCTATCTATCTATCTATCTATCTATCTATCTATCTCTCTCTCCCTCTCCCATAAACGACTGCATAGGTAACTTCGCTATGCAAGCGGCTCGCAAAGACACAAAAAGCCCCGCGAACACGCAAAAAACCCCGCGAACATGCAAAAAACCCAGCGAACACGCAAAAAACAAAAATCCGCAAATTCGCACAAATTCGCGAATTTTGCGGATCGCAAATCCGCAAATTCGCGGATCGCGAATTCGCAAAATTCGCCCATGCTTAATCCCGACCATGACGTAGGAAAATGTAAAATTTGTAGGACTTTTTCCACCAAAACCCTAAAGGATAGATAGGGTCGTCTCCTCCTTTGGTTACAGAGACTGAAAGCCAAGGACTCAGCTCTCTCTGACGCAGAAAGCCTGGTATCAGGTACGTCTAAAGCCACCTCAAAGCGTAGCAGTGTGCAGGATTTACCTTCTCCCTTCTTGAAGAAGAAGAAACTTTCCCTCTTGAAGGCTCCTGTGGTGTCTATGTCTCTTCCTGCTACGCCTACGCCCCCGAGATGTGACTCTCAAGCGTCTACGGCTTCTTCTAAGCATGTTTCAACTTCAAAATTTGCAAAATCGTCGACGGGAGTGTTGACGAGCGTCCCGACGACAAGACCTGCCGTCTTTGGCTCGTCGACGACAACTGTGACGACGACCTCGGCTTCTGGCTCGTCGACGACGGCTGCGTCAACGTTGTCTGTGTCAACGAAGGTATGCCTCAGCTTTAAGCCTGTCTCGTCGATGATTCCAATCGCCTCGACGTCTAAGAAGAGTCTTTCGTCATCGTCTGGATCTTTGTCGACGAGGATTGTGAAGAGGGCCTCCTCGTCGTCGGCTGGCCCGTCGACGAGTGCTTTGTCAAAGGCGGTTTCGTCGACGATAGCTCCGTCGAAGGTGGCTCCGTCGGTGGAGGCTCCATTGACGGTGGCTCCGTCGACAGTGGTTCCATCAGCCTTCGCATCATTGCCTCTGGTGCCACTTCCTTCATCCGGGTCAGGTTCTTCCACCGTTCACCCCCTACACCAACGTTGTCAGGTGCCTTTGGAACAGCTCGTTATTCCAGGAGACACGCAGCTCCCGTCACCTCTGTTTGCGACAGGTTCTGAACAAGACTCTGGTTCTGAGGAAGACGAAGATGATGATCACTTCCGAGCAGCACGATTTCCTTCTGAACTAGTCATAAAGTGTCAGGACTATGGGATGATCATGAGGATTCATCTTTTCAGGAGGAGGAACCTTCCACTCAGGTTCCTACTGCAACAATTCCACCTCATTTCCAATCTCCAGTATATGCTAGAGGATTACAACAGGCGTCATGGCTCTCCTTTGCCTACTGCACCTGCGCCTGGACTGTACGAAGGGGATGATGATGATAATCTTCGCCCAGACAAAGAGGATGGCGAGCTTCATGATGACGATGACGGTGACGGTGATATGCAAGATTGGGACGACTATCAGATTCAGACACCGTCCCTGCCTCCTGCAACTCTTGGGGATTCCCCTCCAGTTGACATCGCAGACTTTCACCAACTCATGAACAGAGCGGCACTCCGCTTTAAGCTTCCTATGGTCCAAAGGGAAGAAGACTGCTTTCTTTATGACTTTAAAAGTCAGCCTTTCAAACAGGTTTGGACAGTCCCCATCATCGACTTCATTTGGAATGAGGGAGTTAAGTTGATGCAAACGCTGAATTCCATCCCGGCTCAACTACCGCGTTTGGAGAAAAAGTATAAGGCGCCACAATGAGGGTTCTCCAGCTTGCTTGGTGGCGCAGCCGAAGCCAGATTCCGTGGTCACCCAGGCCGCCCAGGGCTGTTCCAGAAACCCATCTTCCCCGATTACGGCTCCGCCTGATCGTGAGGGTCATCGCCTTGATGCTTTCGGGCGAAAGTTTTCAACTATGGCTTCCACTGCCCTGGTCATACTGGGACGCTTCGACCGTCAGATGTGGTCTGACATTTCTGCCTTTGTTGCCCTCATTCCTGAGTCCTCCAGAGCGGAGGCTCTTAAAATTCTTCAGGAGGGTGAAAGAGCGTCAGAAGAGATCATAGACTGCTCCGTGGATATCGCCTGCACTGGCTTTCATCAGCTCGTGGGGGCAGCCGTTCTGCGCCGTCAGGGTTGGCTCCATTCTACCTCTTTTTGCCAGGAGGTTCAGGCGAAAATCCTTGATATGCCTAATGACGGCGAGTCACTCTTTGGCCAACATGTTGATGAGATACTGCAAACGATGAAGAAGGATACGGACACTGCTCATTCTTTGGGCACTTTACACTTCCGCAAACAGCCCTTTCGTGGTGCACGCGGATGCAGCACCGCCTCTTCCTTTCGTGGCGGATCTAATCAGTACCTCTCCTATGGCCACGGAAATCAGCGGCATTGCAACCAGCCACAACAGACTTCTCGTCAGCAGTCTTCCAAATCATATAGAGGAAAATCTTCCTATAGAGGATCCGCTTCAAAAAGGCAATGACTTGCCTTCCTCGCACAAGGTTGGAGGTCGAATCTCCCAGTTCTTTTCTCTATGGTCCTCAATCACCTTGGACCGTTGGGTGCTGGACATTGTATCGAAGGGTCACGCTTTGGAGTTTGTAAAGTTTCCTCTTCACACTCCTCCAGCTGGTCCACCTCCAGCCCATCTAAAAGAACTTTTCCAGCAGATTCGCACCATGATTCAAAAAGGTGCCATCGAAGTGGTTCCAGAACATCAGAAAGGGATGGGATTTTATTCTCGATTTTTCCTCATCCTCAAAAAGACAGGCGACTGGCGTCCAATCCTCTATTTATGGGCACTGAACAAATACCTGAAGTGCCAGTCCTTCCCCGTGCTCACGCTGGTGGAGATTCTAAGTCTTCTCTGCAAGGACAATTTCATGACCACAATCGACCTCCAGGACACTTATTTCCATGTGCCAATTCTTCCTCCACACCGGAAGTACTTGCGATTCCGGGTGGGGCGGAGAGACTTTCAATTCAAGGTGCTGCCTTTCGGCCTACACTCCGCCCCTCGTGTCTTCACAAAGGTCTTGGCTCCTGTGGTGGCTTACCTAAATCTACAGGACGTTCAGATTTTTCCATACCTGGACGATTGTCTCATCAAATCGCAGTCTCGCACCCAGCTGTCTCGAGACACTCAACTCTGTCAGGCCTTATTTCGCTCCCTCGGTCTTTCCATCAATACCGAGAAGTCTCAGGTCAATCCAGCTCCCTGCAGGACCTTTGTAGGCGCCACTCTGGATACGTCAAAAGCCAAAGCGTTCTTGTCTCACGAATGTCAGCTGCGGATTCTATTCTTAGTGGCTCTCATTTGTTCAAAATAGTCCTTTTCCGTTCATATCTTGAAGTCGTTTCTGGGAATGGCGTCCTCATGCATTTCTCTGATCCCAAATTGCAGACTCAAGAGTCGCCCCATTCAGGAAGAATTGGACGGTCAGTGGCATCAGATAACAGGCTCTTTCAGCGATCTGGTCTTTGTGACCGCTCGGATGAGGTCGGCTCTTCAGTGGTGGGTGCATCCGTCCAACGTGGCTGCCGGCACTTCATTCCTCACCATCGCTCCGGAACTTATTCTGACCACAGATGCCTCCTTGGAAGGTTGGGGTGCGCACCTTCAAGGGCCGCTCCTTAAAAGGCAAGTGGACTCAGTTTCAACGCTCCTGGTACATCAACAGGCTTGAGTTGATGGTAATCTTTCTGGCTCTCAAATCGTTCCATCCTCTGATCCAGGGAGAATCAGTGCTCATCCAAACCGACAATGCCACCAGCATGCACTACGTGAACAAGCAGGGCGGAACCAAATCTTCTCTCCTGTCTCGATTGGCGCAAACTATCTGGGATTGGGAGCTTCGGCATCACATTACACTGACAGCAGTTCACCTACCAGGCATCTCCAACATCCTAGCAGATGCCCTCAGCAGGTCCGCTTCATCGACTCACGAGTGGGAGCTGCTCCAACCGACTCTGGACTTCATCTTACGGCGTTGGGATCATCCGCACATGGATAACTTTGTGAGCACGGTGAACCGTAAATGCCCGTCCTTTGCAAGCTGGCTTCCCCATCCAGAATCATCCAGGAATGCCCTTTTGATGGACTGGTGCACTCTATTCGCCTACCCTTTTCCGCCTATTCCACTGGTTCCTCGAGTGCTATGGAAGATGCGGAGACAGCGATGCCACATTCTCCTGATCGCTCCCATATGGCCTCGACAAGGTGGTTCTAGGAACTGCTGCTTCTTTCACAGTGCGAACCCATTCTCCTTCATCCTTGAGCGGATCTCCTCACGATGGACGAGAGTCAGATCTATCATCCGGACCCCTCCTCTCTCCAATTATCGGCCTGAAACCTGAGCACCTTGAATATGCCCATTTGAACATTCCGCCAGCATGCAGGCACATTCTTGCCAATGCCAGAGCTCCACCTACAATAAAAACTTACAAACTAAAGTGGAAAAGATTCTGTCACTGATGCGCAGCGGCCAACATTCATCCTGTGCATTCCACTCCAGCTCAGTTGCTACCGTTCTTTCTAGAGCTGGCACAATCAGGACTTTCCCATTCCACTTGGAAAGTTTTCCTGGCAGCGATTTCTCGCTTCCGGCAGGATGGCTCCACCTCTCTCTGCTCATCCAGAGTCAATCGTCAATTCTTCAAGGGTCTGTTCAGGAAGTTCCTTCCCTTTCTGCGTCCTCCTCCAACATGGCACCTCAACATTGTTTTGGCGCAATTAATAAAAGCACCATTCAAGCCCATCCATAAGGCAGATTTAAAATGTTTAACTTGAAAAGTGGCCCTTCTCCTTGCTCTGATCTCTTCACGTTGCGTAAGTGACATTCACGCCTTTACAATTAAGTCTCCTTTTCTCCAATTCAAATCGGACTGTGTTGTGCTTCGCACCAACCTGGCTTTCATGCCTAAAGTACCCACTGACTTTCACCTTAATGAACCTGTTTTCCTAAAGACTTTCATTCCCAATCCTCAATCTCCAGCGGAGCAACGTTTGCATTCTCTGGACGTTAAACGTTGCCTTAAATTTTACATCGATAGGACGGCACCCTTTAGCAAATCTGATCAGTTGTTCATAGCCTACGGACGCATGCGCAAGGGGCGTCCTGTTACCAAGCCAACTATTGCACGTTGAATTTCTTCAGCAATTTCTTTCTGCCATCAGAAAGTTGGCAAGCCTCTTCAATCCTCGGTGAGAGCTCATTCCACCAGGGCGATGTCATCCCCTACTGCCCTGTTTGCTGGTGTGCCGATTCACCAAATTTGCCGAGCAGCTACGTGGTCCAGCAGGCACACTTTCACAATATTACTGCCTTAAAACGATCAACAAAGCTGATACAGCAGTGGGACAAGCAGTGCTTCGCAATCTTTTAACTAAGGTGAGCCTCTGCTTTCTACCCTCCACCTATATGGTTTGTGTAATGATAGTGTTATTATTATTATCATTCCTACCTGGCTATGCTATGCTATCTGGCATCTTTATGCCTATGCATTGCTGTTTTTGTTCTTACAGCTGGCTGTTACTGCTCACTATTCTATTCAAGCATGTGAATCTATGAAAGACACCCTAATACTGGAAAAGAACAATTGTTACTTACCTGTAAACAGGTGGTTCTCCAGTATTGGTGCCTTTCATAGATTCACATGCGACCCACCCGCCTCCCTTCAGAGGCTGGCTTCTTCTCCTAGACTCTTTTGTCACTCCTATGCTATGAAAATCTGAGGTTGTGTGAGTTGGGTGCGTGAGGAGCACTCCGTACTATGCTAGTATTTGTTTAGTGTTCAATTGGTGCCGCGATTATTTAGGATAGTCACTCCTTGTATCAATGATGAGTTATGATGGGTTTTTGTGCCCACCTAATCGCGCACTGTTCACCTGGTGCTCCGCACCTTGCTAATTTATGTTTTTTGTCTCCACACTATAAACCAACCTTTTTCTTGTTATCACATTTGCTTTTAATCACTCTTTTATCTTTAGCATTTTCTCTTGTTATTTACAATATTCATAACAATGTGCATTTATATTCTTGACATTAAAACGACATATATTATTTAGTACATTTCAGCATTTTACATGACATGTATAATCATTAGTTCCTTGATGAGCCCAATGCATTTCGGCACCTATTTGGCGCCTTCATCAGGGGCAACTCTGGAAGCAACAACCTCTCTGTGATGATGTGACTATACAAGTATCCACCTTGACCGCAAATATTCTTTGCCGGGAGAAACACTTATGGAGATACAGACGGAAGAGAATTAACGGAGATAAGAGTTTTTTGGCGAAAGGACAAAGAATATTTGCGGTCAAGGTGGATACTTGTATCAGGCACAGAGCGCTCCCAGCGCTAGGGAAAGACAAAGCGCTCCCCAAGCGCTAGACATCAAGCACAGCGCTCCCAGGTGCCCTCAGCAGGGCAGAGGTCCAGCAAAAGTCCAGGACAAAGGTCAGCCCCAGGCTCATCCAGTTAATCCAGGGCATCAGCAGTCCAGGGGCTGGGCAGGGCCCAGGGAGGCAGGCCTCCCCCTGGGCCCCAGCAGCAGCACGCCCCTGGCAGATTCAAGCAGCAAACAAGAACAAATTGGAAGGGGACACAGCCCCTTCTTATACACAGAAAAGTCTTAGAAGTTTTTTTGTGTGGTCAGTGTGAGAACCAGCTAGAACTGGTTATAGGGAAGTCCTGTCAGTATCAGGGACAGAGGTGACAGTCGCCCAGCGGGGGTGGAGCCAGCATTGTGGCAGGCAGGCACAGCCCTTCACGATCAGGTTCCATCTCCTCCCACTTCCCTGGCAGCAGATGCTGCCTTTCATCCACGGGCTGACTCAGACAACCTCCTGGGCTCTCCAGCCCCTGTCACCCTCAAACCAGACAGTCAATCCACAAGCAGGCCCAGGCACTCCTGGACCCAGGCTCACCAGCCAATCACACGCCAGACACAAATTACACAAATATGCCAACTTCTAAAAGTGGCACCTCTAGACTAGACACATTCATGCCGCATATACCATTTCGCAGCATTCAGTCTCACGAGTTCTCTCATACCAAACTCGCCCCTGCACTCCCCACACATCAGGAACTACCATGGGCATACATATTCCCCATCCATTCCTATGGGAGGGCTAGTCACTCACCACACATACACAGAGACCTCAAGCACTTTACACTGTACCACAGTGAAAAAGTGCGCAGAGGCCTAAAATCACCACCACCAGGTTCCAGAAACAGGCTAGGAAAAAGCAAAAAGTCTCGGGGTGAACCTGCCTAAAGGGCCGGGTCCAACACAGGGGCAGAAGGTGTAGGCTGATGTAAGAAAAATGTTTAAAGTGGAATAAAGTCTAAGTAAGTTTGTCATTCAGCAACCCCAGGATTAGATGGTGCAGGTGCCAGACTCAGAAGATAATCTTTGGTGTCTACACTTGTCTTTCTTTCAGACTAAGCACTAGTTATGAGCTTCCTCCTTTTTCTATGAATCCATGTGTATGTTTTCAGGTGAGGGAGCTTCAAGTGATGTTAGTTGAAATAATGTCTTTAGGTGCATCTCACTCATGCCAGCTGACTCTTCTGGATTCGAGAATAGATGAGCGTTTGCTGTTGCCAGCATATTAAGGAATGTTAGAGCATCCTTCTGGGTGACGAGCAAAATCTGTTGAGTTCAAGAAAGCTTCAGCTCCTAACTTGTAAGATTTCAGTGGAACGTGGTTTGTAAAATAAAGTGGCTTAGAGCTGCCTGGTAAATATGGCGCAAGCTCCTGCGCCCTCTGAGTGTCAAAAAAGTGATGCACCAGCAGTGCAAGTGGCTTATAAATAAGCCAATTTCGATGTTAATATGTTTGGTTTCTTTTAGGAGGCTATCAGGTGTCTATGCTTCGAATATTTCAGGCAGAGTTATATTTTATTTAAAAAAGAACACAAAGACACCTATTTTCTATCCAAACTATTTTGATCAGCACGGGTGTGGAACAAATTTTTGTTTCTTATGTGAAACCCTTTCACTAAGTTTCTGTGCCCAGTTTAGCTAGATTGGTTATGTTGGTGATAACGGAAGGAAACATAGATAATTCATTGTTTGAGGTTCATTCAGTGAGAGGAACGGTGGCCTTAAAGGCCTTCGTTTCAGGTGATGGGTTCCAGGATATTTTTAAGTTGTTCACCCACTTGAATATGTGATTGGATATGTCATTTATAAGCTTTAAAATACAATAATATAAATCTTCAGTGTCCTGTCTCTTTTTGGTTAGAGTTTTTGAGACACTTGGAGGATTTTCTTTTCCTTGTACCTTCTTTTCCCCTAGTGGGCGCCTCAATCTGTGAGTCCAGTGGAGTTTTCCTCGCTTTCCAAGAGTGAATTCAGCGTAGCCCAGCAGTGTCCTTGCTCCACCCTTAAGCTCTCTCCCTGAAAACCAAGACCAACCTGCGTCCTGGCCTTGACAATTCTGACCTATATGATCTATGGCTCTAGCTACAGTGAGCTAGGAAAAATATGAATAAGAATAAAAAGAAAGAGGCACATAGGAAGGCAACGGCGCCCTTCCTATCGCCCCAAATCTGGATAAGCTCTGCCCATTCAAGCTAGTGAATTTAACTTTACGTCTGTAGTCCATCCATCGCACAGGCGGTACCATCTTAATGCCTGGCTAGGAGACGTGCAAGGACCCATCACCTCAGTGGACATTCGTCATTCCTGCACGACTGTGGTCACCAGACGATGAAAGAGAGTTAACAATGATAGAGAGACCATCACACACTTCTTAACACACTAAAACAAAGAATGGGATTTGAAAGCGTACTACCTAAGTGGTTTGAAACTTATCTCACGAGAAGATGTCAGATGGTTAAATTTGAAAACTGTCTTTCATCTCCAGATGCTGTGGATCAATGTGCGCCTCAAGGCTCTATCTTCGATACAACTCTATTAAATCTTTACATTTAACTGCTAGGAGCCCTATTAAAAGAGATTGGAACCCTTTATCACCTTTTGCTGATGACACTCAACTCTACCTCTTAGTGTGCTACTACAGTCATTCTCTCCTTGCAGGCCTTCCCAAGACCCACCTATCTCCTTTTAAATCCATCCTCCACTCAGGTGCGCACTTCATCTGCAGGGCCAGAATAAATGACTATATCACACCAATTGCCATCATGAACTCCATGCACTCAGGAGCACCCACAGACCCCTGTCCCCACCACGTCTTTAACCTCAGGGGTAGGACGATTGGCGACGCGCTCAGGAAAGAACACTGCCATCACCTCGGCATCCTTCCCTGAGTTCTGGAAACATGCAGATGTGAGACCTCTCCTGAAAAAAACATCTACTGGCCCAGCAGAACTGAAGAACTTTCGGCCCATCTATCTACTTCTCTTTCCAGCGAAGGTTTTCGAGAATGCAATCAACCAGCAACTCACTGAACACCTGGAACCCAGCAACCTACTGGACCACTCTCAATCAGGATTACAAGCCAACCACAGCACTGAGACAGCCCTGATCGCTGCCACCAATGACATCAAGGCCCTCCTGGACCACGGGGAAACAGAAGCCCTCATCCTCCTGGACCTGTCAGTTGCCTTCAACACCATCTCCCATCACATCCTGATCAACAGACTCTACCACATCTGAATCCAGGTAGATGCCCTCAAATGGATCGCCTCATACTTCATTGCAAGAACCTAGAGAATTCGTCTCCTACTGTTTACCTTGGAACCCAAGAAGGTCATCTGCGGCATGTCCCAAGAATCATCCCTCAGACCCACCCTCTTCAACACGTACATGACCCCCCTGGCTAACACCATCAGATCGTACGGACTCAACATAATTTCCTACATCAATGACACCCAGGTCATCCTCTCGCTGTCAGAAGACCCCTCCACCACCAGAGCCAACTTCCACAGAGGAATGAGGAACGTCACTGACTAGATGAAGGACAACTGCCTCAAGCCATAAGTCCTTATCTTTGGGAAAAACACCTTGCCATAGACGACGGTTGGTGATGTTTAAAACTCTGCACACCAGCTACGCTGACAAATCCAGACCGCAACCTCAGCATCATCTTGGACGCAATCTATCTCTGAAGCAATAGGTAAACACAGTCTCACTTGCCGGTTTACACACCTTATGCATGCTCTGCAAGATCGTCAGGGGGCTCCTAGTTGACACCAGAAGGACCGCCATGCAGGCCCTCGTCACCGGCAGACTGGACTACGGAAACACACTCTACAAAGGGATCACTGCACACCTCCTGAAGAGACTACAAACAATACAAAACTCAGCAGCAAGACTCATCCTTGAGCTCTCCAGACAGACCCACATCACTCCCCACCTTAAGAAGCTACACCTGCTCCTGATCCAGAAGAGATGCCAGTTCAAAATATTGACCCATGCATACAAAGCCCTGCACAACGAAGCACCAGCATACATTGACAATCGTATGCCCATCCACCAACTGGCCAGACACCTACGCTCTTCTGCCCTCTTCCTCGCAGACACCCCTCGGATCAGTCGAGCCGTCAGCCGAGGATGCTGTTTCTCACATCTGGCTGCAAAAGCTTGGAACAACCTCCGCCTGCACCTCAGGACTGTCTCATCACTCCAGCAACTCAAGAAAAGACTTAAAGACCTTGTTGTTTGAATTATCAGATCGCCTCACAGCAGCTAGCAACTCCAGCTCCTTGAAACCCTCAGGGGTGATTTGCTGCGCTTCATAAATGATTGATTTCTTGATTGTTTGATGCTAATAACTTTTTACTGGCTTCCTATTGAAGTTAGGGCCATAAGCAAGACTGCTTGCATCACCCATAAGGCCATTCACACCTCACCCCTCGCTACCCAGCAAACAAACTCAAGATATCAGGCAGCGCCAGACCTTCACGAAAGGCTGAAAGGCTGCTGCTCGAACCTCCAACTTTCAAAGGGGAAAGACTTATGGCAAGATCTTTCTCAGGTAGTGCGACTAGAATATGGACCTCGCTACCTCTTCGCAACACCCCCTCTTTTGGGATCTTCAAAGTGGACCTTAAAACTCTTCTCTTCCAAGGACATTTATGTCAGTACCTCTCCTGGCCAAGCGCCCGTCCAGGCTTACGCTCTCACTGTTACATGACACTCTCGAGAGCTAAAGGGAGCTTTCCGCTTTAGCTGTGTTAATATGTAATATGTATTTATGTAACCGTTTTCGCTTTAGCTTTTCTAAATATGTACTGTGTAATGAATATGTGATTTGTAAATATGTACCTCTCACCATGAGCCACTATCAATGGCGTAACCAGCCGCGGTCGGTAGTGGGAGTACCTGCAGGGCGGTGACGTGGGGAGGCGGAGGGGCAGGGTGGGGGGTAGTAATGTATGGATTACGGAGCTTTACAGGTAAGTAAACCTATAAATAAATAAAACGAATTTCGTTGCGCTCACTGCATCGCATTTGGGGATGCAGTGCACGCAACAACTACAACTACCCCGTTACTCTGAATTATTCGTGTAACGTTCTTCGCTCTACTATTGTAAAGCGCTTTGACGCCTCTGGGCAATGTCCGGGCTATATTAAAACGCTTAAATCAATAAATAAATAAATATATGGGAGCTGGACTCGGGATGGGTTTCAGGATGAGCGCTGCCTCCCCTCCCCCTCCCCATGGTGGTGTAGCTGCGGGTAGCGAGGGGTTAATTCTCCCTCAGCCCGGACGGACGGAGCCTGCAACCTGGCAGGCCTGCTAGGCCGGGGAAGGGTGTCTGACACCCGATCCTGCCGGTGCCCGGTGCTGACAGCCCTCCTCGGAGCCAGGCCCCCTGGAACACGCCGCTAGTGAAGGCAGATGACAGAAAGGTCTTCGCCCCGCCACCCCCAGGCCTCACAGAAGTCACTTTCTGACGGATTTTTCTCCGACCTTGGCCCCGTGACAGGTGCGGGAGAAGCACTGGGGGTGGTGATTAGCAGCTACGACATCTGAAGGGGTCAGAGGTCGAAGGGTGGGGACCGTCACCCATGGACAAGGCTCTGAAATCGGAGACATCAAACCTTGCAGTCCGTGTGGGCCGGAGTGTTAATGTTGTGTCAGTGTGTGTGGGATGCGGCCCCGGGGGTCGAGTATCACACCCGTCTGAGTCCTGGCAGCCGCTCTCTCGGCGCAGCCCCCCTCTCTCGCTGCACCTTCACTGCGGAGGCATCTGAGAGCACCGCGCACTCTCGCTCTCTCAGGCTGGAGGACTTCCAATGGGTGGATGGGTGGGTGGGCGGGTGGGTGGGTGGGTGGATGGGCGGGCGGGCGGGTGGGTGGGTGGATGGATGGATGGATGGATGGATGGATGGATGGATGGATGGATGGATGGATGGATGGATGGATGGATGGATGGATGGATGGAACTGCAGGCGGATGGATGGGTTCCAGTTGCTAGATCTCAGACGCTGTGCAACTCTATAGCCAATTACTTTGAGCATAAGGTACAGGATATTACTAAAGACTTTCCCTCCTTTGAGCCATCTGCCCCTGATGAAGCTACCATGGTTGACACATATATGGCCATTATGACAACATTTCTTCCGATCAGTCTGGAGGAATCCCATCTAGCTATATCCTCAATCAAATCAGGGTCTCCTTTTGATCCCTGCCCTCCGGTACTGCTGCAGGCCATGGTAGACACAGCAAATCCCATCATAAACAGTATCATCAACTCTTCTCTCCTTTCTGCAGAGATTCCATCAGAATGGAAACTCGCAGCAGTAAAACCTCTTCAGAAGAAGCAAATGTCAGATCCTACGACCCTGTCCAATCTACGGCCCATATCACTCCTCCCAGCACTTTGTAAATTAGCAGACACATTTGTGAATAGGCAACTCACTGCATTTTTGGAACACAACTATATATTACACACCAATCAAGCGTGTTTTAGAGCCCAGCATTCTACTGAGTCCGCCCTTTTGTTTACGACTGAAACTCTAAGGGATGCTATGGATCAGGGCAAGAAGGCTGTCCTGATCCTTTTAGATTTATCTACAACCGTTCGATACGGTTTCTCATGCTATCCTTTTAGATCGCCTGGTAACATCTGGCATAGCAGGAACCGTATTGGATAGGCTTAGGAATTTCCTGACCCACAGATGTCAAGTGACCACTCTAGGACAATTTTGTTCAGAGGAAAAAGCGTTGATGACTGGGGTACCACACGGCTCCAGTCTGAGCTCAAAGCTCTTTAATCTGTATATGGTCCCCCTGATAAAACTAATCTCATCCTTTAAGATCAGCACTATTGCGTATGCTGATGATACGCAGCTGATCTTAGTCCTTGATAAGGACATGGAAAATGCAGAACAAAACCTCAAAAATTGTTTATCAGCCACCTTCACGTGGATGAGAAATAATCACCTGAAATGTAATTCAGGTAAAACAGAAATCCTGCCATTTGGACTTTTTAATCTATTATCTCCCAAACAATGGTGGCCTGAGGACGTGGAAGCCCCTCCGAACACTATTAGGGTGGCACGGAATCTAGGGATCAAGTTTGATGATACCTTATCATTCAAACAACAGGCGCTGGCAGGCACCTGTTTCAACATCATAAAGGGCCTGAGGAAATTCTTCGATCTTCTTCCCCTGGCAGCCAGACGTACAGTGGTGGTGGCATTAATAACATCAAGACTGGACTATTGTAATAGCTTGTATGCAGGGGCGAGTAAAGCGGTCCTTCACAGGTTACAGATGGTCCAGCACGCGGCGGCCCGCCTGGTGCTTAGATGGAAGTTTTCTGCCTCTGCTGCGCTAGATGCCCTTCATTGGCTCCCCATCCATAAACGCATTTTGTTTAAAGTCTTAACTATTACTTTTAGGGCCTTTCATTCGCAGGGCCTGAAATATCTCCAGAAAGGCTTTACACATTACTGTCCACCACGTAACCTCCGGTCCTCCACTGCCAATCTGCTCACTATTCCTAAATTTAGGCTTGCTACAAAGGGAGGGAAATCTCTGGCAGTGATTGGCTCTAGGGCTTGGAATAAACTCTCCTTTCATCTTCGTCAGATCTCATCAGAACAGTGTTTCAGGAAATCTCTTAAGACCTGGATATACACCCTCAAGGATACAGTGTGCAAAGCACTGATATGAATGCTAAACGCTCTTTGGACAGTACAGTTGCGGATCACCCTTTCATCAATCTTTGATCCAAAGCGCCAAGATGCTCCCTGGAGTGATAGCGCGCTATAGAAATGCAGTGTCACGTTACATTAAATTATATTACATAGATGGATAGATTGGATTTGGTTGGATGGATGGATGGATGAATGGATTCCAATTGGTAGATGGATAGATTGGGTTTAGCTAGATTGTTGGATGGATGAATGGATGGATTCCAGTTGGTGGATGGATCGATTGGGTTTGGCTAGATGTATGGCTGGATGGATGGATGTATCAATGACTTCCAATGCTTAGATGGATAGACTGGGGTTAGCTATATGGATGGCTGGATGGATGGATGGATCAATGACTTCCAATGCTTAGATGGATAGACTGGGTTTAGCTGGATGGATGGATGAGTGACTTCCAATGCGTAGATGGATAGATTGGGTTTGGCTAGATTGTTGGATGGATGAATCGATGGATTCCAGTTGGTGGATGGATAGATTGGGTTTGGCTAGATAGATGGATGGATGGATGACTTACAATGCATGGATGATAGATTGGGTTTGTATGGGTGGATGACTGGCTGCCTTTTGGTGGCTTTGATTGAAGGATAGATTTGGTTTGAGGGATATGGTGCAGTGACGTTTTAAGGCATGGGAAAAGTGGGCATTCCTAGGGGCCACATCATTGAGCTGTGCAGTCATGGCCCGTGTAGGGGGTGCCCCCGGGCAGTGATGTGGGGCGGGGGAGGGGCAGGGTGTGGGGTTGTGAAATACGGGAAACTGACGATTTCAGGTAAGTACCGGGGGAAAAAAAAGAATTTCGTTGCACACGCTGCATCGCCAAATGTGATGCAGCCCGCTCAACAAAAAACAAAATTCGTTTTTTTTTCCGGTACTTACCTGAAATCATCCATATCCCGCATTTTACAACCCCCCACCCTGTCCCTCCCCTGCCCCACGTTGCCGCCCGGTGGAACGCCCTACACGGGCCGTGGTTGGAGCTGTGGGAACAGTCCCAGGCTGTCTTGGGTTTTAACATAACCAGTTGGATTACTTACTTTCATTTTTTCAGCCAGCCCAGGTTGTCCGGCCAGCACGGCTCCCAGGGCCAGACTGGGACTGCAAACCAGACCTGGCAATTACGTTGCACCAGCCCCAGGGAAGGAGGGGGGGCCTGGTGGAAAACACTGCTGCTGCGCTTTTGTTACAGGGGGCTTTTGCAAAACCGACCCCCAAGTAACAAAAACCGACCACACCGGTCCAAAAACGGCCCTCACACCCTTCCGGCCCACTGGGAAAACGCCCAGTGCCCACTACGGCCAGTTCGGGCCTGACGGCTCCCACCAGAGAGACAATGAGGGGTAAGGAAAATACCTCTTAGAGTCTGTGAACATTCAGCAAGCGCTTTGACCTTTTAAAGTGCATAAGCCCAGCTCAGCTACACAGGCATTTGCCTTTAAGCAACATGTGCTTCTTACTGCACAGTAAAGATTGGCATTGTGCGTTGCCTCTGTGACTGCATCATGCTCCTGGAGCAGCTGCCAGACCAGTGTGATAACAGTCCGCTGCCACCTGACTCGAAGCACCAGTCCCATGCATCGCAGCGGTGCAAGAAAGCACCAGTCCCATGCATCGCAGTGGTGCAAGAAAGCACCAGTCCCATGCATCGCAGTGGTGCAAGAAAGCACCAGTCCCATGCATCGCAGCGGTGCAAGAAAGCACCAGTCCCATGCATCGCAGTGGTGCAATAAAGCACCAGTCCCATGCATCGCAGTGGTGCAAGAAAGCACCAGTCCCATGCATTGCAGCGGTGCAATAAAGCACCAGTCCCATGCATCGCAGTGGTGCAATAAAGCACCAGTCCCATGCATCGCAGCGGTGCAAGAAAACACCAGTCCCATGCATCGCAGCGGTGCAAGAAAGCACCAGTCCCATGCATCGCAGTGGTGCAATAAAGCACCAGTCCCATGCATTGCAGCGGTGCAATAAAGCACCAGTCCCATGCATCGCAGCGGTGCAAGAAAGCACCAGTCCCATGCATCGCAGCGGTGCAAGAAAGCACCAGTCCCATGCATTGCAGCGGTGCAATAAAGCACCAGTCCCATGCATCTCAGCGGTGCAAGAAA
This sequence comes from Lissotriton vulgaris, assembly GCF_964263255.1. Lineage (NCBI taxonomy): Eukaryota > Metazoa > Chordata > Amphibia > Caudata > Salamandridae > Lissotriton > Lissotriton vulgaris. The sequence continues at coordinate 30,940,770 of NC_141698.1, forward strand.
GCACCAGTCCCATGCATCGCAGCGGTGCAATAAAGCACCAGCCCCATTCATTGCAGTGATGCAATAAAGCACCAGTCCCATGCATCGCAGCGGTGCAATAAAGCACCAGTCCCATGCATTGCAGCGGTGCAATAAAGCACCAGTCCCATGCATCTCAGCGGTGCAAGAAAGCACCAGTCCCATGCATCTCAGCGGTGCAAGAAAGCACCAGTCCCATGCATCTCAGCGGTGCAAGAAAGCACCAGTCCCATGCATCGCAGTGGTGCAATAAACTAAAGCAACCATCAGCCCCGTATGCCCGAGGGGTACTGACAGACAAGCTACTCTACACATGCTGGACAGACGGCTTGGTCGGACCACTGGTATTTCTGCTTTTCGGGTGCAGTCCCGTTGGAGACCGCTTGCGCCGAGGTAGAGCCCGATTGTAGGCCACGTGTCAATGTGGAATGTCGAGCAGCAATATATGCTTGGTGTACCTACCGACAATCGACTCGACAATATCAGTGGGACTGACCATCGAGGACAGACTGTCGAAAATAAGATATCAAACGGTGAGCAAGTCTATCTTTTCTATACCTAATCCCACATGCGGTACATATATCTTCAAGGTGCGTAGATGTGGAGTTGGGAATACTAAATCCATATTTCTCTATGTGCACTCATCTTTCAATATTTTGCCCCTGGATATTCTGTCCTCGATATTTGCATGCCACAATTTTGTTGGTGTCGATAGCCATAGTCTAATCTACAGGCTTCCTATAGGTTGCACTGTCCCTGTGGAGCTGCTGCTGGGCCTGTGCGGTCCCAGCCTAGGGCCACTCGACTCAGAAATCCTGCTTCACATAGAGCAGGACGGGAGTACAGGAAACAGAAAAAAAACCCTCCAACGCACAGGCTCAAAAGGTGAGGCGCCCACCCACCGCACCGCGCGCAGCAGGCGTGGTCAGGCCGCTTGTACTCTGCTTCTCTGGCGCCAGCCTGCCAGAAAGCGCGTGTTCCAGGGTTGGACCTTGGTGTTAGCTGGCCAATCAGGAGGGTTATCGGTGATCCGATCATAGCTGCAGAGGGCGTGAATGAGCTGAAAATGAATAATATCTGCAGAGCTGGTCTGCGCATGGGGCCCCAAATTATGTTTGGCCAGGGGCCCCGAAAATCCTTAAGATGTTTGTGGGATGGTGCATGTCAGTTTGATGGATGATAGCTGGACAGACGGACAGGTGAAGAGATAAGTGAAGGGTAGATGGACTGGCAGTAGGACAGACAGATACTAGTTTACTGTTTGAGTCCATATAGGTGTGTGGGGAGGTCCCGCGCTGCTACCTCCAGAGGCGTGACAAAACTTGAGGGGGGCCCCCCTGCAAAGCACAGGGAGGGCCCCCCTCCGGACACACAGAGGAGCGCTCAGGCCAGGATACTGTGCTGAGGGGGCCCTTGGGGTCCCCCCTCGCATTGCGGGGGCTGCGGAGGCCGTTGTTACACCACTGGCTACCTCAGAGACCATTCCCCAATATCACAGGGACCACTCTGGGCAACTGGCTGACTGTAGTCAGGACAGACAGGTCCCTTCTCACTACCCCAAGCTGGGCCTGTGAAGCTATCATATCTCGACCCCCTGCAATCAAGGAACATCCTCAGGGCGCTGCTTTACTTCCTGGCAGCGCCCATCGACTCTCCTAACCCCCGCTCCTCCCCTCAGTACAATGAAAGCATGGACTCAAGGCTCAAGAGGCCGCCACAGGACTGCTGACTTCGCCTTGCAGGTTTGCCAAGTGTCTCCTTTGCTGTCTCCAGGACAAGTCCCAGTGGAAGGCTTGGAGTCACCCCAGACTTCAGATGGAATCTGTGAACTCCCAGCAGCTGAGCAGCTGAGCAATGCCCACTGCGCACAGCGTCTCACCCATCACATGGTGAGCTTCTGCCACCCAAGGTGCCACAGAGGCCTCATGGCAAGCACAACACCCTCCAAGCAAGTACTCCCCATCCGACAATGCGCATTGACGCCCTGCAGTGGCCTGAAGCTCTATACACAGACAGCAAAACCTACATTTGGTATACTGTGTACAGGAGTCAGGTACTAACAGCAGCTCTTACTTGGACGGATACCTACAGTCTAGGATGCCCCGATACTGAGCCTCTGGGTGTATTTCTGCTTTTCCAAGAGTTACATTCCAGGGATGCAACATATTTGCAACAATATGTCGCATCTCTGTGTTTTCTCCTGTGCTAGTGCACAAGCTGCTACCATGCGCCGGCACTGGCACCCTTGCAACATGGTGCAAGGATGCCTGCGTTGTGGTGAGATTGCTTTTGTGCAGGAAGGGGCACCTTCCTGCACAAAAACAATCGATTGAGGCAATTTCCTCTTCCAATGTGCGCTGTAGAATGCCTCCCTATGCCACCCCTGGGGTGACGTAGCATTCTGACGCATTTCCAGGCTTACGATTGCTCGTAAATCTGGAAATGCATCAGTGGACATGGGTGTTGCGTGGGAACACCCACAGCAACACCCATGTCACGCCCCTAACACTCAAAGGGTTATGTGGAAAGGGGCAATATTTACAAGCACATGTAAAGCCACGCAGGGTGGCTTTACTTGCGCTTGTAAATATCATACCTCAGGTTGCACCACCGTTGCGTAACGCAACGTGATGCACCGGCGACGCAAGGGGCTTGTAAATAAGCCCCAGATGCTTCCAGGCTTTATGTCAGTGCTTTGAAATCGAACATGCCAGGCCTGCAGTCTCAGGGCCAGTCAATGCTGATTTGTATTATATTTGGCCTATTCTGTCTGTAAACCATTCCAAGGTAAGAACAGGGCACGGCTAGGAGGTGGCGGCAAATGCAGCTAAGTGAGGCCCAGGAAAGGAAAAAGAAATGATGAATACATTTAGAAAGAACAGACAGGACAGCAAAAAGAGTGATTGGGTGATGAAAGATAAAGTGAGAAAAAAATATGAGAAAATAAAAAAACGATGGTAGATAGGGGAAAGAAGATTGAGAACAACACAGGAAGGGTGATAGGATGGAGGACTGGAAGGATGAGCGTTCGGATGGAGAGGTGAAAGAATCAATCAGGGAAAGGTTGGAAGGAAGGGTGAATGAAAGGTTGGACAAAAGGGTGTAAGGACGAATGGATGGAAGTGTGACAGGGTGGGTGGATGTGTGAAGGAAATGGTCATTGAATGGATGGAATGATGAAAGGCGGTGTAGATAGATAAAAGGAAAGGTGAAAGGGTGGGTTTATGAGTGAAAGGATAGATGAATGAATCAGTGAAATGATGGGTGGATAGAAATTCAATGGATTGCTGGAATAACAAAAGGATGGAGTGAAGGATCAAAGAATGGATGAATGGAAGGATAGATAGGAGGGGGTACAGGTGAAGAGAACAGTTCTAGGAACTGTTGGGCGTACTCGCTTTACGCACTCAGGGGCGTATATACAGTAAAATGTCAGAGCGCGGGGATGTGCCAAATTTGGCTGCACCGCGGTCCGACATTTCCAAAATTCAGGGGTGCGCCGTATTTACAACAATACAGCGCACCCCTGTGTTTCCCCGTGCTGGTGATAAAATTAGCTACAGAGTGCCAATAAAGGTACCCTTGCACCATAATGCAGGGGGGCCTGCGTTGCAAGGAATGAGTGTTTATGTGCAGGAAAGTGTCCCTTCCCATTACGGTGATTCATAGAAGTAGCAAATTGTCATTATTTAATGTTTGTTTATGTACAGGAAGGGACACTATTGTGTGCATAAAAAAAGAATTCATGGCATTTTGCTCTTTCTCTGTGGCCTGCAGAAACATATAGAAAAAGCAAAAACTAGGAGAAATAAAAGTCTTTCTCCTCGTTTCGCCATTCTAAAACCTGCTCTTGCATGGCGTAAGTTTTTAGCGCTGCCGAAGATTTACACATCCTTGTAAATATAGGCCAGCATCAAAAAGCTATGGGTGTTGCGGTGGAACGCCGACAGCAACGCCCATTGCACGCCTCTTTTACACTAAATAATGTGTGTTAAGGGGCTGTATCTACTAGGTGACATTAAGCCACAAAAGTGGCTTAAAGTTGCTTTGTAAATATGGAGAAGGGCATAGCGCCACCAGAAGGCTGCTAAAAGTGACGTTCTGGCGGCGCTCCGCCCCTGTAGATATACCCCTCAGTGTCATTAAAGATTTGTTTCAAAGTCAGGCGTATTTTAACTTTCTGGCTCTTCCCTTGCTTGGGCCTTGCTTCTCCAAGGGTGGTGGTTCCGTTGATTTAGAAGCTGCTGTTAAATATAGGGTGAGGGTCGGCTTCGGCCTTGCTGCGCGCGCCCGCTGCGCACCAGCCTGGGTACCACTCAAAAGCTGCTAAGATTCCCATCTGGAGGAATAAAGGAGTCAGATGCACGGAAATAGACCTGCAGACTCTTGCGAAACTGGCATTTCACTTCATGCCATACTGGGCAAGCGTCTATTAGTGGAGCAAGGTCACACATAGACCCGAAAGCAGCAAAACAGCCATTTCTTATGTTCAATCTGACCCCAGTCGCGCATTAAATGTTGGTTTGAGAGTAAATGAGAGCGGCTTTAGTTAGATTCGGTCACTTAAAGCACGGAGAATGAGTGTAGCATTGGTATACATAAAATATAACACAGCTCTGCTGAGGCTCAGCGCCCAAGGACTGCAGGGTGCTGTGGTGTGGCTGGCACTCAGCCCTGGCCCCTTGTGGGTACTGCAGGCCACGACATGGGGGGGATGAGCCTAAAGCCAGCGAGGGCATCTGCTGACCCAGGCAGCGTAGCAAGGATGGGGCGGTGCAAGAAATGCAAGAAAGAAAAAAAATGGCTTCTTTGAGGACCAGTGTACGGTGACCACGTCCTGGATTTGTCCAGACAGTCCTGTCCTGGCAGGTTTCAGGAAATTCAGCTCATGTCCCGTTTTTTTATAGAGAGTCGGCTGAAAAGGGTGCGAGGTATTTTTTTATGTTTCGCAAAGCAGAGATAGTTAACCGCTGTCATAGGGAAGCAATGTAATTAACAGGCCTGCAACTGGCTTTAAAATGGCATGTTATGTATTTTCTTACTGCCTGCTAAGGAGCACCGTCATTCTGTGCACTGTGTTGAAGTAAAATTGTAGTCATCCTTCTATTTTTGGGAAATCGTTTTTTTTTTTTGCTTTACAATTCTCGTCACCCTAGGCTAGTGGGTTAAAAAGAAAACATTGCCAGTGGGGTCAAAGGCCCCCCCGAGGACTCCGGGCCCCGGTGCAACTGCACCTGCTGCGCTTCTGGCTGAGGAGCGGTCCAGGCTGCCCGCTCCTCTGCGTGGCTGTCTCCGATATGAAGGAACAGCGCCCCTCGTGGTGCTTGGGGGTAATGCCGTACGGAGATTACAACGCGGAGAGGCTTTGCCGTCCCTTCTAGTGCAGGGAATGTGTATGCTGCGATGTAAAGAAGGGCGTGGCACTGACAAGGATGGCCCGGCCCCTAGGGCAAGCAAGGGAGAAGAGCCCTTCTGTACCCATGTAATAGTTCAGCACAGGCACAACTCGATGGTATGTACGAGACCCCTCGAATCCATAGGCCCGGTGCCACTGCACCTGCTTCACTATCGTTAGTTACGCTCCTGAAAGGAAAAGGCTACGAGTACCAATCATCTGACGCAGGACTTACTATAAAGAGATGTGCGTCCCTAGCGCCTAGTGTACAGCTCGGTTAATCACTGCCTGAGCTGAATCAAACTGCATCTGATTGAATGTTCTAAGAGGCACCTGTAGCGCCATGAAACCAGCAGGGCGGAGTTCGCGCTACACCAAACTGAGAAAGTTAACTTTGTGGAAGTCGGACGTACCCGACTGTCTAAAATACCAATGCCGGAACGAGGTAGAGCGCCTGCGGGGGTCCCACGAGCCCCTACCCTATACGCCCCCTCACTCTATGTTCATTTGTGATAGTGGTAAATCACCTAACGTGCGTCTCACACGTTCCTGAAACGGCACGGAAGCCCCGTAGGTTCGGGACATTGAGAAACAAGCGGCTTCACATGATCCCTTCGCCGGCGGATCTTTCATCCGCTGCAGGCTGGCCTGTCCTGTCCTGTCCCTCCAGCGAGAGCACATGTGACACCCTGTCAGTTCCAAGAACCGCGCTGAGCTCTGCGTCTGGAGACGTGTGTCATGACCCCTCCGTCACAAGGACGCTGCTGAGATATATCCAAGGCCACGGGAACTATGCGGCAGTGGAGGGGGCAACTTACGCGGCAGGGATGACTAAATGATGCGGCAAGGAAAGGAAAAGTATGCGGCGTAAGGCACCACATTTTGTGACAGCATTGCTTAACTATATTGTAATGTTTCACCTCTTAAAAAGTGTCTAGGCACTGGGCGCGCCTCATTAGTTCCCGTTGAACGCGTGCATATAGCAAAACAAGCAACAGAAAGGCGACCAAACAAGCTTTGCAAAAAGGACTTCAGCACAGCTACTTGGAGCTCGCCGACACCGACGAATATATGTCGATACTTCGCAAACTAAAACAGCGCATACTTTTACAACGTTGTTTTTAGTTCGCAAGTACCATTGCGATGCATTTTTATATAACGCATACCATTACTTCGCATTTGCTTTAAAATGCATCTAAAATGTCTTTACAACAGATCACAATTCCCCGCATACTTTTACAGGGCATTACTTTTAAATAACCCAACAATGCTGCGCACATTTATACATCCATATATACTACCCTACATAACACATACGCCACAACACTACCCTAAACCCTCAAACATTACCCCCTGCACGACCCCCCCCCCTTCCCCCAATCCGGTCCCTACATGCAAACACTACCCTGCACGGCGACCCCAACACTACCCTAAACCCTAAAACACTACACCCAGCACGACCCCCAGTCCGTCCCCTACACTGAAACAGTACCCTGCATGACCCCAGACAATACCCTAAAACACTACCCTATACGCCCCCCTGACACCAACCTAACCCTAACTTCAGCACAGACAAGTGTAAACCTGTCCTCTCTTTGTGTGTGTGTGAGCTGCACAGCGCAGCAGGCATGCAAAGCTGGAAAAGAAAGAAGAAATAAAAACACTTCTCCTGCTGACGCCTGCTTTGGAGTGGCGTTAACTTTTATGCTAAACCCTGTCTACAATTGTTTGTAGATAGGGCTGTGCATCAAAAGGCGTGGCTGTTTGCATAGGAACGCCCACGTAACGCCCCTTCGGCGCTAAGCAACACAAAAGAGTGCTGCGCGCTGCCCGGCGCAAATCTGGCTTTGCGCTGGAAAGTAAATTAGACAAAAAACATTTTGTGCTGATTGCAAATTGTTTGTAAATCCGCCCCTGTGTCTGGGAGGCGGGGATCCTCCAGTTTGCTCGGCCTGGGACGAGGAGGACTGGGATGCAGGGCAGTGAAGTTTAGGGATAAGTCATTATTTCAACAGTGCATACATGACTTAGCAGGACCGCGCATGCAGGCGTTTTTGAAGTGTGTGAGAACAAAAGCGTCAGTGCGCACCTCTCCTGCCTCGCAGCGCCTCTTATTCCAGTTTGGAATGCATGAGTACTATTTGTCTTCATTCTGTGCTGTGGTATTCTTACTTCTTCCTGTCTTACTGATCTGTGCCCACCTCCGCTCTGGCCAACCCCACAGAAGTGGCAGCCAAGGCTGGCACAATGCACCCCCTCATTGTTGTCCTCTTTAGGCAGCTCTGAAATCCGACCAATGCTATGACACTGGAGCTCCATCCCAGACACCCCCAGTGCCAACACGTGCCAGGCAGGCCGCTATATACCTATGTATAGGACTCGGCAGTGCCACCTGATCGGACTCCTGGGCACGATTACAGGGGCATTTAAAAATACTTCCTGCAGCAGCAGATCAAGGGGGCCATAAAAACCAATTAACAAGTACGAGCCGCGCATATCGCTCATAGCAGCCATTTCCTGGGCAATGGCCTGTGAAGCCACGCGCATAGTGATGGTTATGAATATGTGCAAAGCATGCCCACCTGGTATGGCTGCCAGCTTTAATATGCATTGCAAGAGTGCTTGGCTCTGAAGGGCCTCGTGCACTGGTCTCTGGTACATAATGAGCCTCGCCACCAGAATAAACACACATTAAAGATACACACGCTGTGGCACACGTGTGAGGTCACAGTGGGTCTATCCCACCAGAATAAACAGATATTCAAGATACACATGTTGTGGCACTCTTGTGAGGTCACAGTCGGTCTCCACCAGAATAAACAGGCATTAAAGATACAAACGCTGTGGCACACTTGTGAGGTCACAGTGGGTCTCCACCAGAATAAACAGACATTAAAGATACACACCCTGTAGCACACTTGTGAGGTCACAGTGGGTCTCCCCCACCAGAATAAACAGACATTAAAGATACACACGCTGTGGCACACTTGTGAGGTCACAGTGGGTCTCCACCAGAATAAACAGACATTAAAGATACACACCCTGTAGCACACTTGTGAGGTCACAGTGGGTCTCCCCCACCAGAATAAACAGACATTAAAGATACACACGCTGTGGCACACTTGTGAGGTCACAGTGGGTCTCCACCAGAATAAACAGACATTAAAGATACACACCCTGTAGCACACTTGTGAGGTCACAGTGGGTCTCCCCCACCAGAATAAACAGACATTAAAGATACACACGCTGTGGCACACTTGTGAGGTCACAGTCGGTCTCCACCAGAATAAACAGGCATTAAAGATACAAACGCTGTGGCACACTTGTGAGGTCACAATGGGTCTCCACCAGAATAAACAGACATTAAAGATACACACCCTGTGGCACACTTGTGAGGTCACAGTGGGTCTTCCCCACCAGAATAAACAGACATTAAAGATACACACGCTGTAGCACACTTGTGAGGTCACAGTGCGTCTCCACCAGAATAAACAGACATTAAAGATACACACGCTGTGGCACTCTTGTGAGGTCACAGTCGGTCTCCACCAGAATAAACAGGCATTAAAGATACAAACGCTGTGGCACACTTGTGAGGTCACAGTGGGTCTCCACCAGAATAAACAGACATTAAAGATACACACCCTGTAGCACACTTGTGAGGTCACAGTGGGTCTCCCCCACCAGAATAAACAGACATTAAAGATACACACGCTGTGGCACACTTGTGAGGTCACAGTGGGTCTCCACCAGAATAAACAGACATTAAAGATACACACCCTGTAGCACACTTGTGAGGTCACAGTGGGTCTCCCCCACCAGAATAAACAGACATTAAAGATACACACGCTGTGGCACACTTGTGAGGTCACAGTGGGTCTCCACCAGAATAAACAGACATTAAAGATACACACCCTGTAGCACACTTGTGAGGTCACAGTGGGTCTCCCCCACCAGAATAAACAGACATTAAAGATACACACGCTGTGGCACACTTGTGAGGTCACAGTCGGTCTCCACCAGAATAAACAGGCATTAAAGATACAAACGCTGTGGCACACTTGTGAGGTCACAGTGGGTCTCCACCAGAATAAACAGACATTAAAGATACACACCCTGTGGCACACTTGTGAGGTCACAGTGGGTCTTCCCCACCAGAATAAACAGACATTAAAGATACACACGCTGTAGCACACTTGTGAGGTCACAGTGCGTCTCCACCAGAATAAACAGACATTAAAGATACACACGCTGTGGCACTCTTGTGAGGTCACAGTCGGTCTCCACCAGAATAAACAGGCATTAAAGATACAAACGCTGTGGCACACTTGTGAGGTCACAGTGGGTCTCCACCAGAATAAACAGACATTAAAGATACACACCCTGTGGCACACTTGTGAGGTCACAGTGGGTCTTCCCCACCAGAATAAACAGACATTAAAGATACACACGCTGTAGCACACTTGTGAGGTCACAGTGCGTCTCCACCAGAATAAACAGACATTAAAGATACACACGCTGTGGCACTCTTGTGAGGTCACAGTCGGTCTCCACCAGAATAAACAGGCATTAAAGATACAAACGCTGTGGCACACTTGTGAGGTCACAGTGGGTCTCCACCAGAATAAACAGACATTAAAGATACACACCCTGTGGCACACTTGTGAGGTCACAGTGGGTCTCCCCCACCAGAATAAACAGACATTAAAGATACACACGCTGTGCCACACTTGTGAGGTCACAGTCGGTCTCCACCAGAATAAACAGGCATTAAAGATACAAACGCTGTGCCACACTTGTGAGGTCACAGTCGGTCTCCACCAGAATAAACAGGCATTAAAGATACAAACGCTGTGGCACACTTGTGAGGTCACAGTGGGTCTCCACCAGAATAAACAGACATTAAAGATACACACCCTGTGGCACACTTGTGAGGTCACAGTGGGTCTCCCCCACCAGAATAAACAGACATTAAAGATACACACGCTGTGCCACTTTTAAAGGTGGGACACTTTTAAAACTTTCTGCAAGCGCATTGGCAGGACGCGCTCACCGGATAAGGAGATTTAGCAGCTGCTCTTGCAGCCTTTTAAAAAATCACCTTTTGCTGGATAGTTTCTTTATTAGCTGACTACGAGCGCTGGTGCTCTGAGCTTGATCACGAAGCTCGGCTGCACTCTCATGCCATCCCCTCCGCTTGACTGAAAAGCGGCCGTAGTATTTTCCTCTCGCTCCCCTATTGCTCGCAGGGCTGACCACTACTTCCCTGTTCCAAGACCCTCTCTCCCCGCAGCCGATTGGAACGCTGTTTGGGGTGATCGGACCAACTTTGGCGGCCATCTTAGAGTGGGGTAGCCTTCTAAGGCACCGATTGGCCACTATAAAAGGGACTATGTCTCGCTGCCATTGTAATCTGTTGTAACTGTTAATCCCTCCTGAGGCTTGAGCCGGGAGGTCGCTGTTATTTTATTTGAAAAAATTGATTCTGCACGTTTTTAGCAGCTGCTCTTGCAGCCTTTTAAAAAATCACCTTTTGCTGGATAGTTTCTTTATTAGCTGACTACGAGCGCTGGTGCTCTGAGCTTGATCACGAAGCTCGGCTGCACTCTCATGCCATCCCCTCCGCTTGACTGAAAAGCGGCGGTAGTATTTTCCTCTCGCTCCCCTATTGCTCGCAGGGCTGACCACTACTTCCCTGTTCCAAGACCCTCTCTCCCCGCAGCCGATTGGAACGCTGTTTGGGGTGATCGGACCAACTTTGGCGGCCATCTTAGAGTGGGGTAGCCTTCTAAGGCACCGATTGGCCACTATAAAAACGGTTGATTATGCCTCCGCGCAGCGGACGCGATCAGCGGACGCGCCGGACCTGCGCCGGAGTCGTGCCAGAGTCCTGCCCGTCTGTGCCCGTCCGCGACCAGGATGCGACCGTGGATACAGGTAGTGCTACACCAGGTCTTCCTTTTCCCCTAACCTATGATAGCACCATGCTTACGTCTCTGCGGCCCTTGCACTGTATATTACCAACTAATTCCTGTGCTTCTATCAAACCCCCTTTTCCCTTCACTAATTGTGTCTGCCACCAATCGGGTGATGGAAAGAATAACTGTCAGTTCCAGCAGAAAAATAATCCATCTTTGCCACACTTAAAAGCTGGCCTGTTAAACTGTCGGTCTTTAGTCAAACACTCTCTGGACGTATTCCATACCCTGGAAGAGGATAATTGGGATCTTCTGTTTCTCACCGAGACATGGCTAACAGACGACACCAACCCCGCTATACATTTAGCCATCCCTACAGGCTATAGTATTTTGTGTGCCAACAGACAAAGCTCTCACCCCGGGGGTGGAGTGGCCATCATATACAGATCCCACTGGACCGTCTCATCCTTTCCATTTGTTCAAACAGAGCGCATTGAAGCTCTTCCTTTTTGTATTAACATCACACCCAATTTTACCTTTTCTGGTCTTTTGGCTTATCGACCTCCTAACTCCAAACCAGCCTTTCTTCCAGCTTTTCTAGACCTTATTTTACAAGCTTCACTACGTTACGCCAATTTTACTCTTCTTGGAGATTTTAACCTCCATGTTGATAATTCTGAGGATACCGCCTCTATCAACTTTGTATCCACACTGACTGATGGGGGTTTGAAACAACTTATCAGCAGTTCCACCCATAAAGCGGGTCACACTCTCGACCTGATCTGTACCAACTTGACGGGCTTGGAGGTCCTTGACCTAGTCCCTATAGTATGGTCAGACCACTTGCTTATTCCTTTCACAGTCCCCTGCCACCCCACTAACCGTCATATTCGTCCGGCTAAACAATTAGGTAGGAATTGGAGCAAGATCTCCCCGGAAAGTTTAACTTCTGGGCTTTCACTGGTTGTTGTTCCAGATACAAACTTAGATCTTGACACTCGCTTGATTAATCTCAATGACCAGATTACTTCGGTAATTGACCTCATTGCCCCAGTTAGACCTATTAAAACCTACCGTTCGGCTCCTTCGGCCCCATGGTACTCGAACGACCTCAGAGTGCTCAAATCAGAATGTAAACGTCTAGAGAGACGCTGGAGAACCACCTTTTCCCCTGACCGTAAAAGCCACTATAAAGCCGCTTTGAAAAATTATAGAAGGAAGATCATTGAACATAAAAGGAAATTTCTAGAAGACAAAATAAACCGCTCTCAAGGGTCATCTAGGGAAATCTTTGAGACAGTAAGGTCCTTTACGGATCCCCTTGCCCTTAAACGTCCTCCAGTGGTTTCACAGACTCTCTGTGACAACCTCTCTACTTTCTTTGAGAATAAAATAGCCACAATTTATGATTCCTTCCCCAGTAACATTCAAGTAACAAAATGTTCCTCCCCCTCCTCTCCTGCGGCTTCAGAGTCCTTGTTTTCTGAGTTCGCAGAGATCTCATTGGAACAATCTCTTGGGGAACTCTCTAAGACAAAATCTGGCTCCCCACTAGACCCTTGGCCCGCTAAACAGTACAGATCATTAGCCCCCGTTCTTAATCCTTTTTTGAATGGGATTTGGAATGACTCGTTCAAACTGGGACTCTTTCCAGATACCTGGAAACAAGCTCGATTGGTTCCTATAATAAAGAAGTCTACCGCTGACCCCAGTGACCCCGCCAATTACAGACCGATTTCCCTATTACCTGCCCCGGCTAAAGTACTAGAAAGACTCGCTCAACAACAGCTAGCGACCTTTCTCGAAACTTCAGGCGCGTTCCATGACTCTCAGCATGGTTTTAGGTCTGGTTACAGTACCGAATCTGCACTCATTGAGATGTCTGATGCTGTAAGATGGAGCTTGGATGGGGGGTCGAGAGCGGTGTTGGTGCTGCTTGACTTGTCAGCAGCATTCGACACCGTTTCCCACCCCCTGCTCCTTGAACGCCTGCACTCTAAGGGCGTTCGGGGTACAGCGTTAGGGTGGATATCTTCCTTCCTGTCCAACCGAACCCAGGCGGTGTTCACTCCCCCGTTTACCTCTGAAAGCCGTCCGCTCCGGTGGGGAGTTCCTCAGGGATCCTCCCTGAGCCCGCTTTTATTCAATATATATTTTTCCCCACTTTTTGATATCATTGCTCAAATGGGTATAAAAGTCACTTCTTATGCTGATGATATCCAGCTTTTGTTTTCGTTTAACAGCATCACTCCCACCACTTTTGACCCCTTAAAAAACTGTTTACGAACCATCGCCCAGTGGATGGATCATAACTTCTTGAGGTTGAATGCTGGAAAGACGGAGGTCCTTTTCTTCCATCAGCCAACCCCATTGGACTCTAACATCTGGTGGCCTCTGGATCTAAGTGTACCTCCCATCCCCAAGGACTCAGTGAAAAATCTAGGAGTCAGATGGGATTCCAACCTCTCTTTTAACCATCAAGTTCACACAGTTTCCATGGCCTGTTTAGCAAAAATTCGAATGATAAAGAAGTTCATTCATTTTCTGCCCAGCAACACTAGGAAGACAGTGGTACAGGCGTTAATCACTTCACACCTTGATTACGCCAATGGCCTTTACACTGGTCTGTCTGCAGGACTTTGCCACCGCCTTCAGACGGTCCAGAATGCCGCGGTGCGACTGGTCCGCGGCATCCCTCTGCGTGAGCACATAACCCCTCATCGTCGCTACCTTCACTGGCTTCCAGTTCATAAGAGGGCAGAATTTAAAGCTCTGGTCTTGGCTCATCGAGCCTTGCGTGGCAAGGGCTCTGCTTATCTCTCCACGTGCCTTATTCCCTATAACAACTCCAGGACCCTTCGTTCTTCTGGCAAAAACTTACTTTCCGTACCCAGATTCAGGAAAACCCGCTCTGGGGGGAAATCCTTCCCAGTACTGACAGCGGCCATCTGGAATAAATTACCCAATGCCATTCGGCTGATCAAGGATGAACAACCCTTCCGGAGAGCTTTAAAAACCTACCTGTTTTGCTGATTCTCTTCTTTTTCAACCATCTCATGCAGCATGAAGTTACTCAGAAGCGTCGGGACACCCCGTTGGGGTAGCTGTACGCTATATCAAGATACACTTAAATTAAATAAATAAACCCGTCTTGAACCCGACTCGACGCCGGACCTCGCCGCACCCGCTCCGCGGGTGCCGCATCGCCGGAGGCTGTGAGGGTCATCTGCTTTGGACTCCACGGGGGAAGCTTGCCGTTTGCATCTTTGGCTGAGGGCTGCAGGGCTGCGAGCGTCAGGGACTCCGTGACCCAGGAGTCCCTGCTAGACCGTCTACCACTTCCGGTCCGCTCTCCCTGGCGGCCCGCCCACCGCCCACCTGAGGGCTTCTTAAACCCCTAGCCTCAATACCACCAGTGGGACACTTTTAAAACTTTCTGCAAGCGCATTGGCAGGACGCGCTCACCGGATAAGGAGAAACCCGTCTTGAACCCGACTCGACGCCGGACCTCGCCGCACCCGCTCCGCGGGTGCCGCATCGCCGGAGGCTGTGAGGGTCATCTGCTTTGGACTCCACGGGGGAAGCTTGCCGTTTGCATCTTTGGCTGAGGGCTGCAGGGCTGCGAGCGTCAGGGACTCCGTGACCCAGGAGTCCCTGCTAGACCGTCTACCACTTCCGGTCCGCTCTCCCTGGCGGCCCGCCCACCGCCCCCAACGCTGGTATAATTAGGCCCATCCCTCCCGCAGCGCGGGACGCAGCCCGGAGCAAAGACCGGGCTAAGAGCGGGCCGTTTGAGGCCGTTCGAGGACGGCAGCGGACGGCCCCGGCCCATAACCCCTGGCCTGCTGCGTTACAAGTAAGATAGGCGAAATTGTGCCCAAAGCGGGTTTTTGTTTATGAGTATTCGTA
Organism: Lissotriton vulgaris; assembly: GCF_964263255.1. Taxonomy (NCBI): domain Eukaryota; kingdom Metazoa; phylum Chordata; class Amphibia; order Caudata; family Salamandridae; genus Lissotriton; species Lissotriton vulgaris. The sequence goes on from NC_141698.1 coordinate 30,956,010, forward strand.
CTGACTATCAGGGCGGATTATCTAGTTATTACCGCACTTGTATAAATAGTATACCCAGGTCCGATTACAGAAGCTGGTGTTAACTGTGAAATCATGGTTTTAAGATCTGGTAAAACTCGCAATGTCCAAATCCAAACACCCACAGGAGTGGTATCAGGTCCATTAGACGCTTTTATCACTCGAGCCACGGGTATCCTGGAAAAAGAAATTGCAATGGTGGAAAAGCGTCTTTCATTAGATTTAGTTAGCGGCAAACGCTCTTCACTAGGTAGGTTGGCCAAGATCCCCAGCCCCGTGCCACCTGCACAAGCGCACGCAGCCTTTAATTGTATACACCTAGACACCACGGAAGCTATTGTCCACATGGATAGCGAGGGGACAGATCCTCCCGCTCACACCACACTTTTTCCTAAACATCCTCTGGACGACCCTGAAGTAACAGGAGAAATTGAAACTCAGGATAGCCATAACACCAAACAAAGTTCTGACACTGTCGATTTATTCATCGACTCACCCAAAGTAGATTCTAATGTTCCAGTTCACACAGATCTCACAGGTATAGACAAGGGTTCTAGGAAAAGAAAACAAGACTCCAGTTATAAGGGAGGGAGAGAACCCAAGATGCCGAAATTAAAAGACCCCGTTGGTAATTTTACATCGGGATCAGGCCATCCAAGCGGAAATCAATGCACAAATGCACTGACTAACACCCTATGCCCCTCCCTTATCTCCTTAGGTTCCTCAAACCCATGCCCAACATGCCTAAGCAGTGATGATTCCCTGCTGGCAAAGATAGAGGTTCTAATGAAAAACCTCCTATCACCTGTCTTGGAGAGGACTAGATTAATGACACTGCAAATAAACTCTCTGGAGGCAGTAGTTAATGCGAACTCTGCAATACTATTGTCCTTATCAGACATAGATTCCGGGTTGGCTAAACACTCCCACTTACCTTCAGCCCCAAAAACAACTATTATTCCACCTAGTCTCGTTGTTAACAATCACAATCCGCCAGGGCCAGTAATCGATAACTCTAACAAAGGGGGTGCTCATAAAAATTCTCCAAGCAAGGTATCAAAGGCCGCGCCCCAACGCTCCCATATGACAAAGCCTACGAATAAAACCCCGGCTAGACGCCAATCAACCAAACCACCCCCTCAGGTAAAACCCAATCCAGCCACCCATAGCCTCCCACCCCATAGGCCCCCAGCAAACCAGCAAAATACACTAAATCCCCCGGCAAAGAAACAACCCAGGCATCCTACGCCGCGGGTCGATATCCCTATAGAGGCAACACCTTATACCATGGTGCTGACCGGTGTAGCCCCACTGCCATCTGGCAAAAGGGAGACCCATGACGACCTGCGCAATAAGGTTACCTTTTGGTTGAATAAAAACAGACCCCTGCCTCCATCCTCGCCAACAGAAATCCTATTTGTAAGAAGGGTTGACTGGGTGGGCCAGGGCCCTAAGGATTTGGAGGGTGATTGTATTTTAATATCGTTCAGGGACTCCTGGGTGGTGGATACAATCTGCCGAGAAGCTAGGTTTGCCAGACAGGGGGACGTCCAAACTTTAGATCTTTCCTATTTTTATCCCCAAAGACAGGCTCACTTCCAAAAGGCCCCCAAACAGGGACGAACCATCACTAGGAACTACCCCATGACACCACATCTACAAATTTTCCCACCACTATTCAACCGCTTTGGCCCCCTGTCTGATTTGGAGGCCATTGATTGACTCCATAAATCACCCCAAACACCTGAACCCGTAGAAAATGCCGACCCTGGGGTAGGGGGTAAGAGGCAGGGTCAGGCGCCTACCCAACTCACAGTCATGGTAGAGGAGTGTAAAAGGGTCCCAGTACCAACAGGGAGGGATACACCATCTTCGAGGGAAGGGGGAACCTCTTTGTTGTTGATTGAACATAGTTTTACGGGGGGGTCTGAAAATGGGCTAGAAGCTGGGATAGGACAGGATACGTTTGTAGCCTCCGAGGTGGTGCCCTCCTCTACGGTATCTACACCGGAAACTCTTGCCCTAGTGTCCTGGAACATTGCTGGGATTAAAAGTCGCATCCACTCTGGTGACTGGCTTGAGTTCATTGATAAATATGATGTCATCCTACTCCAGGAAACCTGGGCTGCCGACCCAATTTTCAAGCAGGGCTATGTAAATTTTTATAAAGCAGCCACTCGAAGTGCTATTGGGAACACCAAAGGGAGAGCCTCCGGGGGGCTACTGATCTGGGTGAGACAATCTCTGGGTTACTGTATTACGGAGATAAGTGTACCAAACCCGGACCTCCTTATTGTTAGGCTGAGAAAGTCTGGCCATCGGGACTTGATCTTGTTAAACATATATGCACGAGGCCTGCCAGGTGGTCGTACGCCACCGCTGTTGGAGGTATTAGAATCTGTTCTGGCAGCCCTCGATTGTACTAATGTCATTTTGCTTGCTGGGGACCTAAATTGTTGTTTCGAACCCCCGTTAGACCCTGGGGATTGCTGGGGTTCAGTGGAGGACATTGTATGGGGCATACCCGACTTGTTGACTGTTAAACCAGTACCTGCCACAGAGGCGGCGGTGAATTGGACGGCCTTTTGTCTTAACAGTGGCTTTCGGGCCTGTAATGGTCGAACTAAATCAGACCAGGGAGCCGACTGTACTTTTGACAACGGGCTAAGAAGAAGCCGCATTGATTACATCCTGTTGAAAGTAGTAGATTGGTCCCTGATGGTAGATATGGAGATAATTCCCCGCCCAGAAAGTGACCATAATCCCTTGACCTTGCAATTAAAATTAATATCAAACAGGGGGAATAGGGGTGGACGATTTTTTGAGTGGGGTCCAATGTACTCGTCCTGAACAGCAGCGAACAACAGTGTTGTACAGAGTTCCCCAGGGGAGAGCCAAGAAAAAACTTTTTTTCAGCCTCTCTTATCTCTCACTCAATAAACACAGGGGGGGTTTGTGCATGGGTGTAGACCCTCTTCAGAATGTAAGGATACCTCACACAGGCTCATGGCAGGACCACAACTGTTGTCCCAGCCGATGACCGTCCAGCGTCATCATTGGTATCCTGCTCCTACGGCAGGCTGGCGGTGCAATGCCCGTCGGGCAGCGAGTGAAGCTGCACTTTAGCGGAGATCTTCTATTCCGAGCCAACGGGTGTGTGAGTGTGAGGGGCCTATAAGGGGTGCAATAGTGAGCGTGGTGGGGTGTTCTAAAAAAAGTCAGTGGAGTCCTAAGTGGAGAAAGTTTTAATGATCAGGCTCACTGCTTTGTTAAAAGATAAAGGGGTATTTGAGGAGTGGTGAACAATGAGACCAGACCTTTAATTCAACCCTTTTAGTGGAAACGGTCAACATGTTTCACGCCCTAAGGGCGATTCATCAGGACCTTGTGCTCAGATAATTGCTAGCATCCCCCGTTTAGGGAGGACACCGGTATACGACCTGTGTAGTGTCGTTTTCAAATGATTCCTTATGAGGGACCTCCCGTTAGGATACCTCTTTCAAGCCTCACGAGCTGTCCAGGTGGGGCCAGCAGCTATTGAGGAATACCTCAAGTGTCGCCGGTGGCAGGCTTCTCTACACCTACCCCTCCCACTGGACTTCGGGTGACTGGACAGCCGGCCAAAACCCCCCCTGTGTTTATTGAGTGAGAGATAAGAGAGGCTGAAAAAAAGTTTTTTCTTGGCTCTCCCCTGGGGAACTCTGTACAACACTGTTGTTCGCTGCTTGCAATTAAAATTGCCAGGATTTGCAAGATTAGAGGAACCCGGTATCTCTCAGACGGGGGACACCTACCTAACAAATGATAGGAAGAGGGTAAAATGGTCCAAAATTGAGGGGGATGAGCTACTGAGAAACAAGATTACTAGCGTGGTTAATAATACTCATAACAAAATGCTGACCCACGCTGAGTCGGGGGACAACACTAGAGAAGCTGACCTCATTTTAAATCTCCATATTCGTTGTTTTGATGACTTAAAAATCCTGCTATCGCAACCCTGCCGACAGGGAAACAACACAGCACCTACTCGTCCCCATAAATGGTACAACAAAAAATGTAGGGAAGCGCACACCGCTTTGGTTAAAGCTGTTAAGTCTCGAAACATAAGTTTGGTGAAAGCCGCCAGGTCATCCTATAGGAAACACAAGGGGAAGCTAAAAGGGAGTGGGAGGATAAATACTGGTCCGACCTCTTGGAAGCCTCCATGTCTAACAACCCCATTAAATTTTGGGAAATAGTCAAGTGGGGGAAGGATCCGGACGGACGCATCCCCACAAACCATGTGCCCCCCAATGAATGGGTGATCTTTTATGCAACCCAGTTCCGTGCAGTAAAAACCACGCCACAGAGTACATCAGAAAAGACACCCCACCCCACCCAAAGTGAGACTATCACTTTCACAGAAGGAGAGGTTGAGCTCGCATTAAACCGCACTACGCGAGGGAAAGCGCCAGGTATGGATCTCATACCTGCCGACTTGTTCAAAGCCAACCCCGCCCTGTGGATACCATACATTGTCACGGTGGCAAACTCCATAGCTGCAGGTGCAGGCATACCCAAATCTTGGAAGGGGGCGGAGATCCTGCCGATCTATAAAAAGGGCAATAGGTCTAATCCGGGTAATTATCGCCCGATTAGTCTTATTGACTCTATACAAAAACTTATTGCTCGCATGGTTTTGGGCAGGGTCCAAGGATGGATTGAGATGGAGGACATCTTATCCCCAATGCAGGCGGGCTTCAGATCGGGAACCAGCACCATCGACCAGGTGTTCAGGTTCTGTCTGATCTACTGGAAGGTGGTGCAGCTTGGCGGCGGTACCATCTTTGCAGCGTTCATCGATCTGAAGTCCGCCTTCGATCTTGTACCGAGGGAGAAAATGTGGGGAGTCTTGAAGACCCTAGGAATGCCAACAGAACTGCTTGATCTGATAATCAAATTGCATAAGGACAACTTTGCAAGGGTAAGATGGGGTGGACAGGGCCAGGTGACAGAACCCTTCCCAGTCACCCGTGGTGTCCGCCAGGGCTGTGTCTTGGCTCCTACCCTTTTCCTATTGTTCATTGACCAAGTGGTAAAATTCTTTGAATCGACCCCAACCGATGCCCCCATGCTGGCAGGACAGCGATTCCCAATGCTCATCTTTGCTGATGACACCCTACTCCTCTCCAGAACACGCAGCGGACTACAGCGGGCTCTGGACCGCTTTGAGGAGTTCTGTGTCATCAGCGACCTTAAGGTGAATGTTGGGAAAACCAAATTTATGGTGCTAACCAAGAACCACCCTGCCCGGAGTACAGTTAGTATGGGAGGAGTCAAACTGGACCAAGTAGAGAACATGACATACTTGGGGGTTATGCTAGATAGTCGCCTGAAATGGAAAACACAAGTTGATGCCCAACATCTTAAGCTTGCCCGACTTACTGGCTGCTTACTCAGTGAGCAAAGGAAATCCATTACCAAGCGGGTCACACCAGCTCTCAAAATTTACGATGCAAAAATCAATCCTGCAATTCTATATGGTGCAGACCTGTGGGGCCACAAGGATCTGACGGGCCTGTTTAAAATACAGTGCAAGTTCCTCCGCAACTTGGTAGGCTTGCCACAGTCGTCCCCCTCAATCCCCCTTTGCTTGGACTTAGGATGCCCTCCAATAAACGAGATGGCCAGATTCAGACTGGTCGCCTTTTGGAGGCGCCTTTGGACCTCGCCTGACCTTATCCTATTTGCAAATGGGGTAGCAGAAGTTAGGGCAATTAGTGGATCGGAAAAAATTCCCTGGTTCCGAACGGTCAAATCCATCTTGACGGATATGGGCTTAGAGCACCTTTGGACATCCCCAGCCGCCAGTATTTTCCCAACTAAACTGGCATTTAAAGAACTGTACTGGTCCACGTTCCGCCTGAACAGAATAAATGCCTCCTGCTCTACTAATCTTACTGGTAGGTTTCTTTGTTTTAAGTTGGACCCCACACGTGAACTTTATTGGGACACGGTTTCCAAATCCTTAGACAGGAAACTTTTCCACCAGTTCCGGGTGGGCACTTTGCCGTTGAATACCTTCACGAAAAATTGGTCCTCAAACACCACGGACCAATGTAAATGGTGCCCAGGCCAGAAGGAAACAGAGGGCCATTTTCTGTTTGCTTGTCCCAAATATCATGAACCAAGGGTCAAATGGCTAAAACCACTTTTCCAGAGCCTGCCCATAAGAAAATCAGAAGAGGCTATCCATGTATTAAAAACTAACACACTGGAAATTATTACAGTATGTATAGCCAAATATCTGGGCTGGGCGTGGATACTCAGGGCAAAACAATAGTTTAATCTGGATAGTATGAATTTACTGGTAATCCCATTCCCCCTAAGGAAAATTTGTTTCAGGATTGTCTACAAATTGTTTAATTCTTTTTAATGTATGTGTATTTAATGTCAATTAATTATTGCTTGTAATATTTGTCTTTTATGATTCTTTTAATAATCGAAATAAAGACTTTAAACCTGATACACACGCTGTAGCACACTTGTGAGGTCACAGTGCGTCTCCACCAGAATAAACAGACATTAAAGATACACACGCTGTGGCACTCTTGTGAGGTCACAGTCGGTCTCCACCAGAATAAACAGGCATTAAAGATACAAACGCTGTGGCACACTTGTGAGGTCACAGTGGGTCTCCACCAGAATAAACAGACATTAAAGATACACACCCTGTAGCACACTTGTGAGGTCACAGTGGGTCTCCCCCACCAGAATAAACAGACATTAAAGATACACACGCTGTGGCACACTTGTGAGGTCACAGTGGGTCTCCACCAGAATAAACAGACATTAAAGATACACACCCTGTAGCACACTTGTGAGGTCACAGTGGGTCTCCCCACCAGAATAAACAGACATTAAAGATACACACGCTGTGGCACACTTGTGAGGTCACAGTGGGTCTCCACCAGAATAAACAGACATTAAAGATACACACCCTGTAGCACACTTGTGAGGTCACAGTGGGTCTCCCCCACCAGAATAAACAGACATTAAAGATACACACGCTGTGGCACACTTGTGAGGTCACAGTCGGTCTCCACCAGAATAAACAGGCATTAAAGATACAAACGCTGTGGCACACTTGTGAGGTCACAGTGGGTCTCCACCAGAATAAACAGACATTAAAGATACACACCCTGTGGCACACTTGTGAGGTCACAGTGGGTCTTCCCCACCAGAATAAACAGACATTAAAGATACACACGCTGTAGCACACTTGTGAGGTCACAGTGCGTCTCCACCAGAATAAACAGACATTAAAGATACACACGCTGTGGCACTCTTGTGAGGTCACAGTCGGTCTCCACCAGAATAAACAGGCATTAAAGATACAAACGCTGTGGCACACTTGTGAGGTCACAGTGGGTCTCCACCAGAATAAACAGACATTAAAGATACACACCCTGTGGCACACTTGTGAGGTCACAGTGGGTCTCCCCCACCAGAATAAACAGACATTAAAGATACACACGCTGTGCCACACTTGTGAGGTCACAGTCGGTCTCCACCAGAATAAACAGGCATTAAAGATACAAACGCTGTGGCACACTTGTGAGGTCACAGTGGGTCTCCACCAGAATAAACAGACATTAAAGATACACACCCTGTGGCACACTTGTGAGGTCACAGTGGGTCTCCCCCACCAGAATAAACAGACATTAAAGATACACACGCTGTGCCACACTTGTGAGGTCACAGTCGGTCTCCACCAGAATAAACAGGCATTAAAGATACAAACGCTGTGGCACACTTGTGAGGTCACAGTGGGTCTCCACCAGAATAAACAGACATTAAAGATACACACCCTGTGGCACACTTGTGAGGTCACAGTGGGTCTCCCCCACCAGAATAAACAGACATTAAAGATACACACGCTGTGGCACACTTGTGAGTTCACAGTCGGTCTCCCCCACCAGAATAAACAGGCATTTAAGATACACATACTGTGGCAAACTTGTGAGGTCACTGTGGGTCTCTACAACAGAATGACAGACATTAAAGATATGATAAGTGTGGCTCAAATCCACCTGAGCGACTTACCTCACTCATCTATCACTAACAATATAATAATCCAGCCAGGCAGTGGAGAAGAATTAGACACATATTTATTTAAATAATATTCATCTGCAGATGGGCCCTGTCAGGTCTACACCCCAGGGAGTGCATCGAGAGGACTGACCCCTCTCATCACAGCAATACATTATCACATAGCATGGCAGAGTAAAACCACGCCCAGACTGGAAAAGTACTGGGCTCAGCAGAGGGAGAACAATGAACTCATACATGAGGCATCTGCACCTGCGAAGGCAACCCTGTTATCACCCCTCAAGGCCACAGAGCCGAAGCTCTGAGGAAAGAAATGCTGAAACAGGGACTTTCTGCTCATAAGGGAGGGGGGAAAACTGTACCATGAGACATTGGAGCTGCAGAGCAAATGTCAGCATTAGAAATCTGCCTGTCATAGACAAGCTTCTTGTTATTATAAGAAAGTATACAAAAATATCAATAATGGGAACCTAACAGATAGAAGGCAATGTACTACAGCAAGTCTTCTAACTTAGAAGGCAAAAATAAGACAAAAGTTTAACCATTACAGAAACAGTTCTATCCAAATGAAGCTTGCATATAAAGAAAAATAGCTCAGTGGGTTGCAGCACATGAATAATAGGCTGTAACTGCATATTAATTTAGACACATTAGGCTAACATATTTACAACATCATTAGCAGGAAAAATACAATCTATCAGATACACACGCTGTGGCACACTTGTGAGGTCACAGTCGGTCTCCACCAGAATAAACAGGCATTAAGGATACACATGCTGTGGCACACTTGTGAGGTCACAGTGCGTCTCCCCCACCAGAATGAACAGATATTCAAGATACACACGCTGTGGCACACTTGTGAGGTCACACTGGGTCTTCGCCACCAGAATAAACAGACATCAAAGATACACACGCTGTGGCACACTTGCGAGGTCACAGTCGGTCTCCACCAGAATAAACAGGCATTAAAGATACACACGCTGTCGCACACTTGAGAGGCCACAGTGGGTTTCCACCACCAGAATAAACAGGCATTTAAGATACACATGCTGTGGTACACTTGTGAGGTCACAGTGGGTCTACCCCACCAGAATAAACAGACATCAAAGATACACACGCTGTGGCACACTTGTGAGGTCACAGTGGGTCTCCCCCACCAGAATAAACAGATATTCAAGATACACACGCTGTGGCACTCTTGTGAGGTCACAGCCAGGCTTCACCACCAGAAAGATCAGGCATTAAAGATACACACGTTGTGGCACACTTGTGAGGTCACAGTTGGTCTTCACCACCAGAATCAACAGGCATTAAGGATACACATGCTGTGGCACACTTGTGTGGTCACAGTGCGTCTCCCCCACCAGAATGAACAGACATTAAAGATACACATGCTGTTGCACACATGTGAGGTCACAGCGGGTCTTCACCACCAGAATGAACAGACATTAAAGATACACATGCTGTATCACACTTGTGAGGTCACAGTGGGTCTCCCCCACCAGAATGAACAGATAATCAAGATACACATGCTGTAGCACTCTTGTGAGGTCACAGCGGAGCATCAACACCAGAAAGATCGGATGTACCATGTTACAACGCATACCATTACAACTACCTACTGTTACAACGCGACCATTACAACGCATACCATTACAACGCATAGCGCTTTGAGGTGCTGGATAGTGGTAAGTATAATTTACTATTCTAACTCCAGTCCCCGTGGACCCTAGGGAAGGTGTTGGATAGTAAATTATACTTATTCCCTATCCTAGAGCGCCCCCCAGCGCAATGCGTTGTAAAAGTCGCGTTGTAACAGTAGTGCGTTGTAACAAATGCGTTGTAACAGGTGTATACCGAAAGATCAGGCATTAAAGATACACACGTTGTGGCACACTTGTGAGGTCACAGTTGGTCTTCACCACCACAATCAACAGGCATTAAAGATACACATGCTGTGCCACACTTGTGAGATCACAGTTGGTCTTCACCACCAGAATAAACAGACATCCAAGATACACATGCTGTGTCAAACTTGTGAGGTCACAGTTGGCCTCCGCCGTCAAAATGAACAGGTATTAAAGATACACACTATGTGGCACACTTGTGAGGTCACAGTTGGCCTACCCCACCAGAATAAACAGACATCCAAGATAGACACGCTGTCGCAAACTTGAGGTCACAGTGGGGCTCTGCCACCAGAATGAACACTCATCAAAGATACACATGCTGTGGCACACTTGTGAGGTCACAGTTGGTCTTCACCACCAGAATAAACAGACATGCAAGATACACATGCTTGTGAGGTCACAGTTGGTCTCGTCATCAAAATGAGCAGGCATTAAAGATACACACTATGTGGCACACTTGTGAGGTCACAGTTGGTCTCCGCCACCAGAATAAACAGACATTAAAGATACACACGCTGTGGCACACTTGTGAGGTCACAGTCGGTCTCCCCCACCAGAATAAACAGACATTAAAGATACACACGCTGTGCCACACTTGTGAGGTCACAGTCGGTCTCCACCAGAATAAACAGGCATTAAAGATACAAACGCTGTGGCACACTTGTGAGGTCACAGTTGGTCTCCGCCACCAGAATAAACAGACATTAAAGATACACACGCTGTGGCACACGTGTGAGGTCACAGTTGGTCTCCGCCACCAGAATAAACAGACATTAAAGATACACACGCTGTGGCACACGTGTGAGGTCACAGTGGGTCTCCCCCACCAGAATAAACAGACATTAAAGATACACACGTTGTGGCACAATTGTGAGGTCACAGTTGGTCCCTGCCACCAGAGTAAACAAGCATCAAAGATACACATGCTGTGGCATACTTTTGAGGTCACAGTGAGGCTCTGCCACTAGAATGAACATGCATCAAATATACACATGCTGTGGCACACATGTGAGGTCACAGTTGGTCTTCACCACAAGAATCAACAGGCATTAAAGATACACACGCAGTGGCACACTTGTGAGGTTATAGTTGGTCTGCGCCACCAGAATAAACAGGCATTAAAGATACACACTCTGTGGCACACTTATGAGGTCATGACAGTTCTTCACCACCAGAATGAACTGACATTAAAGATACACACGCTGTGGCACACTTGTGAGGTCATGACAGTTCTTCACCACCAGAATGAACTGACATTAAAGATACACACGCTGTGGCACACTTGTGAGGTCACAGTTGGTCTGCGCCACCAGAATAAACAGACATACATGATAGACACGCAGTGGCACACATATGAGATCACAGTTGGTCTACGCCACCAGAAAAAACAGGCATTAAAGAAACACACGCTGTTGCACACTTGTGAGGTCACAGTGGGTCTTCGCCACCAGAATGAACAGGCATTAAAGATACACATGCTGTGGCACCCTTGTGAGGTTACATTGGATCTTCACCATCAGGATGAACAAGCATTAAGGATACACATGCTGAGACACACGTGTGAGGTCACAGTGGGTCTTCGCCACCAGAATAAACAATCATCAAAGATACACATGCTGTGGCACCCTTGTGAGGTTACATTGGATCTTCACCATCAGGATGAACAAGCATTAAGGATACACATGCTGTGGCACATTTGTGAGGTCATAGTGGGTCTACCCCACCAGAATGAACAGACATTAAAGATACACATGCTGAGACACACGTGTGAGGTCACAAATGGTCTCCATCACCAGAATGAATAGGCATTAAAGATACACATGCTGAGGCACACTTGTGAGGTCACAGTAGGACTCCGCCTGCAGAAAACACACATTAAAGATACACACGCTGTGGCACACTTGAGAGGTCACAGCGGGTCTCCACCACCAGAATGAACAGGCATCAAAGATACACATGCTGAGGCACACTTGTGAGGTCACAGTAGGACTCCGCCTGCAGAAAACACACATTAAAGATACACACGCTGTGGCACACTTGAGAGGTCACAGCGGGTCTCCACCACCAGAATGAACAGGCATCAAAGATACACATGTTGTGGCACACTTGTGAGGTCACTGTGGGTCTCTGCCACCAGAATGAACAGGCATTAAAGATACACACGCTGTGGCACACTTGAGAGGTCACAGCGGGTCTTCACCACCAGAATGAACAGACATTAAAGATACACATGCTGTGGCACACTTGTGAGGTCACAGTGGGTCTCCCCCACCAGAATGAACAGATATTCAAGATACACATGCTGTGGCACTCTTGTGAGGTCACAGCGGAGCATCAACACCAGAAAGATCAGGCATTAAAGATACACACGTTGTCGCACACTTGAGAGGTCACAGCGGGTCTCCACCACCAGAATGAACAGGCATCAAAGATACACATGCTGTGTCACACTTGTGAGGTCACAGTGGGTCTTCGCCACCAGAATGAACAGACATCAAAGATACACATGCTGTGGCACGTTTGTGAGGTCACTGTGTGTCTTTGCCACCAGAATGAACAGGCATCAAAGATACACATGCTGTATCACACTTGTGAGGTCACAGTGGGTCTTCGCCACCAGAATGAACAGACATCAAAGATACACACGCTGTGGCACACTTGTGAGGTCACTGTGGGTCTCTGCCACCAGAATGAACAGGCATTAAAGATACACATGCTGAGACACACGTGTGAGGTCACAGTGGGTCTACACCACCAGAATGAACAGGCATTAAAGAAGCGCACGCTGCGGTAGGCATTAAAAGATGCGCACGCTGCGGCACAATTGTGGTGTAACATTGGGTCTCCACAATCGAAATGAATACAGTTCAGTCCATTCCTTTCTGCATGAAAAAAAGCTGCTCCATTGGTAAAGACATCACAATCAGTATCCACGGGCGACTCCTCCATTATGGCGGAGGTCTGTCGCCCCACTGTTTTCTCACAGTGCGAGAAGCAGAAACATAAAATGCTATTTTAAATACAATTTTATGTTTCTGCTTCTCGCGCTGCAAGAAAGCAGAAGGGTATGCCTAGTTGGGGGCGGGCGGGTCGGGGAGCAGTGGCTTGCCCAATGCTATGGGCCCTGACTGTTTGGTCGTCCCTCTGGGGCCGACCAATCCAGTCAGGCACACTCTGGATTTTCTCTATGTAGGCTGCATGCACCCGACATGGATAAAATGGCCTCCCCATAGGCGCCCGACTGGGCGGCGTCCTCACCAATCACAATGTGCAAACCCCCGCGCAACCTCCCACCTGGCACCCGCACCACCCCACCCCAAGTCGTGCCGGCCGCGACTACCAGTATCCCTGCTTATGTTGCAGACACGCCCACCTTCTCAGCACACTCGCAGCCAGGAGGACACTATCAGATTACAGCCCAAGTGAAAAAAGAAATAATGAATGATTCAGCAGGCCGTTTCTATGCACATTGGATCTGGAACAGCAATGCTGCATCCACCAGGACAGCCCCAGCGCTGCTCCAGTTTAGGAAACAGTTGAAGACGCACCTCTTTAAAGAACACTACATCACAGAGCATTAACCGTCCATAACTTAGCTGCCCCTCCTGTCACTCGTTGGCTTCATGCTTGCCATGATCCTGTATTGCACTCTGCCACCTTCTGGCTAGGGTCTCACTAAGGAAACACCAGAGATATACAAAAATGTTCATAAACTGGTGTAACATACTTCCAGGGGCATTTACATCTTGTAAGAAAATTTGAGAATCTATTTACAGCACTCCTTGAGAGTTCGAGATTCTAATGGTCAGGGCAAAAATTGTTAGGGGCCCTAGACGTGACACACTCTACTTATAAGAGAGGAAACCAGAGAAACATATAATCAAATTGAGTCCAATGGGGATTTCCAAGGAAATTAGAAGTACAGTCCGATTAGTAAGTGTTCTTCAGTCTTTTCTTTATTTCAATTTCGTAAAACAAATACTTCCAGCATATAGGTCACCAACACGTGTTTTGTCCTACACAAGGACTTTTTCAAGGCATGAACAAGGTGGAGTGAAGAATATATTCATCATCACAGAAAAAGAAGCAACCTGTAGTTGGATCGACGCATAATACCATTTGTTTTGATGGCAGAATATCTAACCGTGCTGGGGAAAGAGGAATGTCTTCAGATCTGTCAAATATTCACGACAGTCAAATATGGTACACCTAGTGTGCTAACAATATGTAAATCAATTTGGCAATTGAGCGTCTTCTACACAGTAGTCACCATAACGAACACAAGCGTGTCTTGCTACGGGGACGGACCGGTGAGGAAATGCTATGATCTTACTTTCTGCTGAACAACTTATCATGGTTGCAGCAATACCAACTATACAAACGCGGTCTCATTATCAAGCGTTCGTTATGGTGACTACTGTGGCACACTAGTCTAGGGCCCCTAACAATTTTTGCCCTGACCATTAGAATCTCGAACTCTCAAGGAGTGCTGTAAATAGATTCTCAAATTTTCTTAATTCATGTGACACACACATTGTGTGTATCAACAGCACCTTTAGGTAGTAGGTGCCTTGAGTTTTCTTTTGTTAGCACCCTTTCATTGTAAATTTTCCTTTATGAGATCCAGATTGTGAATGTGTACTAAATTGTTTATCTAACAAGATCATCTCTTAGAGTGTTGTGCGGACGTTTCCCACTGGGAACACTACTACCTAAACTTGTTGTGCATTTACATCTTTACATCTTGTGTGTAGCTATTGCTGACAAAAGCAGTTCAGTTGCACTGTCAACATCGGAAAATAAAACAAAGGAAACACTCAAATAAACTGCGAAGGCCGGTACCTTATTCTTGGACTCGTTTATTAGAATCTACTTTAAAGCATTAACGTCAATAAGGCGTGGGCTGCACTGGGATGGAGTCAGCATCCACGCCCTACGAGGAGTTTGAGCTTGATTTGGACCATGAGTCTTCTTCCCAGAAAAACTGTTAAAACAACATCATGCCCTTTATCTGGGGAGGAATGGGCACTGATCACCCGAATATTTACTCAGGAGGAAACGAAATATTGACTGTGAATATGAATAGCCAGTCTTTGGGTTTTTTCCCACCGCCCTACTGAAATGAGCAGGCCCCTCCCCCCAAGAAACAAGTCAAGAGCTTGGGAGCAATCATAGAAGCAGAGCTCTCCTTGAACCCCCAAGACGGAGCAGGGATCTCTTCGTGCCCCTCACTTTGAGAAAGATTCAGAAGATATGTATGTTCCTCACTCTGGACGCCTTAAGTAGTAATGGCCCTAACCATATGTAGGCGGGGCTGTACATACTCAGGGGCAGATTTACAAGCCCCTTGCGCCAGTTTTACGCCGCCGCTGCAGCACTTTTGTGACGCAGCGGCGGCACAAAGCCAGTGCCAGGGTACTTACAACGTGATGCATCTGGGAGATGCGTCACGTTGTAAAGCCCTGCGCCACATGTAGGCGTTCCGGCGCCGGGTGGGGGGCGTTCCGGCGCAGGACCGCCTCCTAAAAGTGGTTGAGTGAAATCTACAAGATTTCACTCAGTCACTTTTAAGGACATGCTGCGTCAAAACTCTGCGCCTGCTTGAAGCATGCGTAAGGATTGACGCCGCATGTTAAAGATAGTACACTCCCGAGCCTTGCTGGAGCTGCGTCGCACTTGCGACGCAACTCCAGCAGTGCGCCGCCTTTCCGACGGGGGGGGATGCAACACGCATCTGCTTATCCGTGCGCCACGGTGCCCCGCATTGTAAATGCGGACAATGCGGCACATCAGTGGTGGCACACGGGTGGGCAGATGCGTCGCAACTCTTCTGGCGCACCCCTGCTGATTAGCAGAGATGCGCCAGAAGTAGTAAATCTGCCCCAAAGATCAGACCCTAACCCATAGAGTGCAGAGGGTTCAGAATCAGGCAGCTGGACTGCTTGTAGACTGCTTAGTGCTGCTGTCACGTCACCCCTTGTTGAGGGACTTCCATTGGCTACCACTGGGGCAGAGAATCAAATTCGAAATATGCTGTGTGTCTTTCAAAGCCCTCCACGGTGAGGGACCACTATTTTTAGGCAACAAGATTAACGGATACTCCCCAGCCTGGGCACTTCACGTCACTTCTCGTCAATACCTAACATCTAGGAAGGATGGCATGAGTGGACGCAGCTTTGTTGGTACAAGATCCATCTATTGGGGATTCTTAGCCAGAGTGTAGGCTCTCAAACTGACCTCTAGGGAGAAGCTCAAGACCCACCTTTTCAGAGGAGCCAATCAGCAACGCTAATCACTGTGCTATGTGTCTATGCAGATATGCGCCCATCGCTGGCACAGCAGTACCAGTCTTGGGCTGGCACTTGGTGGCCAGTGAGGGAGTGGGATGGAGTCTCCTCTTGAGCAGACCTCAAGGACGTCTGCCCGCAGCATCACCTGCAACCTTACTTCCTACAAGATCAGAGAGCGAATGTGGAATTTCAACATCTACCACTGACGATGCCCCTTCTTTAAACAGCACTCGCACTCCGCCCAATATTTAATATTACGAAACATTTTCCGTAATTCCTTTATTTGTCTTCAATGTAAAATAACCAGGCCCGCCATGGGGTCATAGATTTAATGGGCAAGCAGTCTGTCCTGTAAGTGACTTAGTGGCGCATTGGTGGGCAGTGCAAAGAAACCCCACTGATGATCTGAACCTCTTTCACGGGACTCTCAATATGGCACCATGGCACCATTCACCAGTAGTAAGCCGACTAAGCGCTTAGAGGCCAGTCATTACCCAGTCAGCGCTACTTGGAAGGGCAATGCTTACGCACACTGAAGTTGTTCTGAGGGAAGACTGTGTGGGCTCAAGTAGCACAAAACTCACCGCCCCTTCAATCATTCACTGTGTGATTATGGGTGGGTAAAATGATCCACCTCCCACCTTAATATTCAGAAGGGTAGAATGTTTATCAAAAATTATGCCCGGGTCCAGTCCCACTTAAATATTCAGAAGGGTAGAATGTTTATCAAATATTAAGCACTGGTCCAGTCCCACTTTAATATTCAGAAGGGTAGAATGTTTATCAAATATTACGGCCGGGTCCAGTCCCACTTAAATATTCAGAAGGGTAGAATGTTTAATAAATATTAAGCATGGTCGAGTCCCACTTAAATATTCAGAAGGGTAGAATGTTTATCAAATATTAAGCATGGCCCAGTCCCACTTAAATATTCAGAAGGGTAGAATGTTTATCAAATATTAAGCATGGCCCAGTCCCACTTAAATATTCAGAAGGGTAGAATGTTTATCAAATATTAAGCATGGGCCAGTCCCACTTAAATATTCAGAAGGGTAGAATGTTTATCAAATATTAAGCATGGTCGAGTCCCACTTAAATATTCAGAAGGGTAGAATGTTTATCAAATATTAAGCATGGGCCAGTCCCACTTAAATATTCAGAAGGGTAGAATGTTTATCAAATATTAAGCATGGGCCAGTCCCACTTAAATATTCAGAAGGGTAGAATGTTTATCAAATATTAAGCATGGTCGAGTCCCACTTAAATATTCAGAAGGGTAGAATGTTTATCAAATATTAAGCATGGTCGAGTCCCACTTAAATATTCAGAAGGGTAGAATGTTTATCAAATATTAAGCATGGTCCAGTCCCACTTAAATATTCAGAAGGGTAGAATGTTTATCAAATATTAAGCATGGTCCAGTCCCACTCAAATATTCAGAAGGGTGGAATGTTTATCAAATATTAAGCATGGTCGAGTCCCACTCAAATATTCAGAAGGGTAGAATGTTTATCAAATATTAAGCATGGTCGAGTCCCACTTAAATATTCAGAAGGGTAGAATGTTTATCAAATATTAAGCATGGTCGACTCCCACTTAAATATTCAGAAGGGTAGAATGTTTATCAAATATTAAGCATGGTCGACTCCCACTTAAATATTCAGAAGGGTAGAATGTTTATCAAATATTAAGCATGGTCCAGTCCCACTTTAAATATTCAGAAGCGTGGAATGTTTATCAAATATTAAGCATGGTCCAGTCCCACTCAAATATTCAGAAGGGTGGAATGTTTATCAAATATTAAGCATGGTCCAGTCCCACTCAAATATTCAGAAGGGTGGTATGTTTATCAAATATTAAGCCCTGGGCCAGTCCCACTTTAATATTCAGAAGGGGAGAATTGAAATTGAATATACGGTCCTGGCCAGCTCCGCTTAAACATTCCGACCCTTGGGGTTTACATGAAGCATATGCAATGCCTGCTGCAGGTTGACACTAATAAGGGTATAATTTAAATTAAATATAAGGTCGATGCTACTTCCCCTCATGCACTCAGACGATTCGTGTTTACAACAAGTATAATGCCTGCTGCAGGTTGACGCTACTAATAAGGGTAGGATTTTAATTAAATATACCGGGCCGCCCTCTTTGGGTGCTCTGTTCTTCCCGGGGGGAGGGTACGAGTTTTGCCCGTTCTTCACTTTTCTGGATGACATGTTGACGGGCCTTAAGGCACGCGCCCGGTGCGCGCGCACACGTGCGTCCGTCATCCACACCGGGCCTGCCCAGAAGTGCTGAGCTTCGGGGTAAACCTGAATCCCGGGTATTTGGGGCGGGCGAGGACAGGAGCGGGTATTGATTACTAGCAGGTGCCGCGCCAGGGGGCGGGGCGTGGGCAAATCTGTGGAGGCCGCGAAATGGGATCTGGGGGCTCGTTTCCATCTTCGCCGACCGCCGTTGTCCTACCCGGGGTCCTCGGGAGTTGGGAAGACCCTGCCGCCCACTCCTTATTTAGATGCCGCGGGAATAGGCTGCGGGTCAGAGGGCAGGCAGGGCCTCTATTCCGAGGCCACAGAACGGATGGGCACAGCTGCGGCGTCTTGGGTTGGCCGTGGAGGTGGGAGGTCAGGCCTGGGCTCCAGTATCCACCGGCCACGGGCTATTTCGGGCCTTCTTCGGAACAGCAAGGCCCTCGGCGTGCTCTCTTCCCTGGAAATGTTTATTGCGCCTCGGGTGACGCCCGGGGCCGGAGAGGGGTCTCCTTCCCGGCCGCTCATGGCTTGGCAGGAGGCTGTTTCTGCACTCAGCCTCAAGCTGGCTCAACACTTAGACGCCGGCCAGGCCAGCAAACACGCGAGAGAGGGGTTTCTAGGAAAGGAAGCTCGAAAGTTTCACTTTCAGGTTTTTCCAGGAGAAGAAAGATAAAAAGTTTCATTTTCCCCTGATTTTTGGGCTCAGAAAATTAAAATTAAAATGTTTGTCAGTATTGACATGTTGGCCAAAAATGAATGTATCTTTCTAAATAGGGGGAATGTTTCAAGTCATGACATTATACCGGGACCCAATATGTAACTGCTCCCGAAGGACTGTACAATGATAGCTTCCTAGAGGGACTATTGACCTTCTGACCCCACGTACGCACCAGCATTTACAGATCAGACTGTATTAGGCAGCGCTATGCAGACGCAGGGTTGCACGGAGGGCTCGTGCAGTCGTGCTGTCCTGCTGTTGTTCTAAGTAATCGGAAGCGGCATAAACTAATACATGCCCCTTGGCCTCACGTAGCGCTTCGACACCCGAAATGGGCATATACGAGTACAGGTCAGTTGGCCTCACATAGCCCTTCGACTCTCGAAGTAGCATAAAGGAATACAGGGCCGCTGGCCTCACATAGCGCTTCGACACCCGAAGTGGGCATATACGAGTACAGGGCCGCTGGCCTCACATAGCGCTTCGACCCCCGAAGTGGCATAAAGGAATACAGGGCCGCTGGCCTCACATAGCGCTTCGACACCTGAAGCGGCATAAACGAATACAGGGCCGCTGGCCTCACATAGCGCTTCGACACCTGAAGCGGCATAAACGAATAAAGGCCCGTTGGCCTCACGTAGCGCTTCGATACCCGAAGCGGCACGTGCCAAGCTTAAGAGAGTTGGACTGGATCCACGGCCTGGCTCTGCTCTGCAGGGATTGGTCAGACCGGGCCTGTGAAAGGCAAGGAACACACATTTGTTGCCCGCATTTAACATTCTTAGAGGACATTCATTGGGTGTTGTAGGGGTGGGCATAGAAAGGGCAGAGCTTCGTTCTGGGCGAGGGCGCAGCCTCTAGGCGGGTGTCCTATGCAGTGTGCAGCATGCTTTGGTCCGTTTGCGCCCAGAGTCACCGCTTGGGGTCCGAGATGGACGGAAACAACGCCAATGGAGGCTCCGTCCAGACCCAAGGACAGAGGCTTGTGCAGAAGTGAATAAAACGAATTTCGTAGCGCGCCCTGCATCGCATTTTGCGATGCAGGGCGCGCTACGAAATTCGTTTTTATTTATTAAATTGTTTACTTACCTTCAATTATCCATACTCCAGTTTTTAGCACCCCCCACCCTGCCCCTCCCCCGCCCGCCTCTCCGCCCGCCTCTCCGCCCCACCGAAACTCCCTCCACGGGCCGTGGCTGGCTATAGATCCATATAGGACAGTTGTTTGTACAAAAGTGAACGCGCTATAGGTTCCAATGGGACAAACGTTTGTCAAAAGTGAACATGCAATAGGTCCATATGGGACAAAGGTTTGTACAAAAGTAAACACGCTATTGGTTCCTACGGGACATAGGTTTGTACAAAAGTGAACACACTATAGGTGCCCCATGGGGCAAAAGTTTGTCAAAAGTGAACATACTGAAGGTCTAAATGGGACAAAGGTTTGTCAAACATGAACACGCTATAGGTCTATATGGGGCAAAGGTTTTTTACAAAAGTGAACATGGTATAGGTCCCCATGGGACACATGTTTTTACAGAAGTGAACACACTATAGGTCTATATGGGATGACAGTTTGTCAAAAGTAAACATTGTATTGGTCCATATGGGACAAAGGTTAGTACAAAAGTAAGCATGCTATAGGTCCCTGTGGGACAAAAGATGACACAGAAGTGAACACGCTATAGGTCCTTATGGGACAAAGGTTTGCCAAAATTGCACATGTTGTAGATTTGTACAGAAGTGAACACAGGGTGTAGGAGACACTAAAATTCTGGGGGGACAGGGACACTTTCCAGTGACATTATACAAATCACTGCCCGTTAAACAAATACAATTGCATACTTTCTAAGTGAAATATTGAGAAAAGCAGCCAGTTTTCATGTATGCTTTATTGTTATTTACATTCATATAGTAATCAGACCAAATGTTAAGGAACCATGTATATGAATCTTGCTGCAGGCGTGGCTAAGCACGCAATGGCGACGGACGCTCTTGGGTAGAGCTCCGCTACCTGCTCCCCTTCCCTGAGCCAATTATCCGTCAATTTTCACCGTGGCCGCCCGAAACTTCGAGCGGACCCCCCCGGAACCCGCCACGGCACACCAGGCAACTTTTCACTCCCGGCACCGACGGGGCCGACCCCGACCTCGCCTACAGCCCTCTGGCGGGACCAGGCGCCCCCTGGCCGGCGGAGCATCCAGGAGAGACCGCGGCCTGGGCCTAGAAGACAGGCCCGACGGACCACCCGCACCGGGCTGCCCGGGCCTCACGAACTGCCCACTGCCTTGCCGGGTGGGCCCACCGGTGGTCCGGAGGACGCCCCAAACGGCTGCGGGACACCAAGGACGGGCCCGGACGACGAGGAGAGCAGGCGTCCCCCGCCTGCGCCACGGCCCCCACGCACTCGCCGCCCCGGACTGAGGTGAGGCACGGCGAGGGAGAGATCGACCCGGGGGGGACGCGGGAGACAGCGGATGCCCAACGGCAGACAGCCCTCCCCCGAGGAACCACACAGCAACCGGCGCCGCCCGGGGAGCCCACTATGCCACAACAGACACTGTGAGGCCGGCAGGAGGTAGCAGCCCCCAAGCCCGACGCTAAGGGCCTGGAACCCTGACTGGGGAGTTGCGCAGCTACCGGGGATAGAACGGCCACCCCCCCTGCACTGAAGACGTACAGAGAGGCGCACCTGCGGCCCCCCCCCCCCCCCCCCCATAGAGGTGAAGGCTGCCTGAGAGACAGTGGGGCACGCGCATAGAGAGGACCTGGCCCAGACTGGCCTGCCCAGACCACACGGGCACACGCACCACACACGCCTCCTCGGCCACTGCAACGCCCGGACCGGTGAGGCGCAGCCATGGGGCGATAAGGCGAGGTACCCCCTGGCAGACCCCCTCCCCCCCCCCCCGGGGGCAACAACGACGGCCTCGACTGAGGGGATTGCTGGCATCCGCTGAGTTCCCCACCCAGGAGTGCAGCGCATCCGGGGACACTATCACCGGGACACCACGGGCGACGACCCTGCCGGACAGACGCCACCCGCACATGTCCGGGGGAGTGCGGACCCGCACCGGGACTGGTGGGGCCCCGCCGAAGGGGAAGACAGGCAAATCGCTACACAAAATGGCCACCGAACAACTGGCCTCGAGGCTTGACAGTGTGCTAGCAGCGGTGGAACGAATGGAACAGTCCCTTCAGCAACTAGAACCTCCCTGGAGTCCAAAATAGATGGAGTCGCTGTGGACCTGACCCTCCTGCGCGACGACCACAGGAAATTATCCGACCGGACCAAGACCCTGGAAGGCGCAGTAAAGGAGATCGAGCCCAAGGTCACCCAGACGGACAGGCAGGTGCAGGACCTCCTGAACAGAGTGGAGTTCCTGGAAGATAGGGCCGAGGACGCGGAAGGGAGGGCGAGACGCAATAACATCAGACTGGTGGGGGTTCCTGAAAAGTGGGAGGGGAACCGCCCGGCCCAACATGTGGAAGAATGGCTACGGACACTGTTGCCCGAGGGCTCGCTGTCACCCCACTTCGTTGTGGAGCGCGCACACCGGGTGCCGACGAGGCCCTATACCACCGGCGCCAACCCGAGGCCACTGCTCTTCAGAATACTGAACTATAGAGACAGGGACACGGTGCTGCGGGAGACAAGGCGACTGGGCGAGATACGCATAGACAATGCGTCGATCATGTTCTTCCCTGACTATACCATCCAGGTACAACGCCAGAGGCACGACTTCATGGAAGTGAAGCGGAGGCTACGCACCGCGGGCCTCAAATACTCCCTGCTATTCCCTGCCAAGCTGAGAGTGGTGGCGGGAGACAACACCTACTTCTTCAGCACACCTGTGGAGGCCAGTGAGTGGCTGGACGGGGGCACGGACACGGCACCCAAGCACTCTCGAGGGGGCGAGCCGAGGACCAGGCCGCGAGGACCGCGACGCCGCCGCAGACACAGAACCCAGCAGTCCCAACACGCGGAGGAGGGGGCACGCCACTCTCCCCCACTGGACCAGATGCTCCAAGAACAACGCGACACACTACGGAAGGTTTCTCAAATGAGCAACTCACCCTCCCAAGAGACAGCCCCGGAGGACGGCCAACAGCCGGTACCAAGCGACGACGACGAGGCCATATATGGGATCCCGAACTCACAGATCTTGGTGGAACTGCCTATCGTCACGCCACAAACCTCTGACATGATCCACTGATTCTATAGGCGATATTTGCATTGGTCCTGCCGTAACGAGGGGGGGCTGGCAGTGGTCGACTGGATGATGGTGCGCGACCGGCGCCCGCCACTGCTGGGGGCTTCTCCCTCCCCCCCTGCCAGCTGATTGAACAGTGGACACCTGGAACAGTGAGTAATGCCCTTGTGGCACTGGTGGTCAGCGGGGTGGGCAATGACGGGGTTGTCTTTCAACATACACCCGAACCTAGCCGTCTATATGTGCGAGCCAGGGCATGAGGGGGCTCCTCCCGGTGGGGGCGCGCAGCCCACACCACATGGCACTCTGCCCCTCACCTGCAGACACTCACGCAAGCGAGGCCACATGCAAGACGAGTAACTTGGAGCACTGGACCATAGTTGGTGGCCACTAGCACCCTGTATCAAGTGGCTCAGGGAAGTGACCTGCTTCCCCTAACTGACTGTATACCCTTCTTGCCGAGATTGTGCTTAGCACACACTGCCCCTTAGACAAGTAAGAATGTTCTTCTCACTTGAGAGAATGGACGGTGGCCTGTTCCGCCACTGCCCTTTTGGTATTTTAGTGGGGATAGCCCGCTGTTGGTTGTTGTTATTCATTGTTTTTCCCTGCCCTAATGTCTTCCCGAACATTGCTGAGTGTACTACGGGGGGTGGAGACGGGAGAGCTGGGAGGACCACTGCAAGAGCTCTTGGTGGAGCTGCTGTTGTTAGGAATGTCGGGGGGGAATGTGTATTGCCGAAATGTCTGCTATAAAGCTATGTACCTGGAACATTAGAGGTATGCACACACCCGCGCGCATGTATCAAATATACTCCTACTTGAAAAGGCAAAATGTGCAGGTCGCACTACTGCAGGAAACACATCTGTGTGGGGCGGAGGTGACAGCGCTGAGGCGAAGATGGAGGGGGCAACTGTATGCCACTGATTACTCCTCATATGCCCGCGGGGCACTGTTGTGGGTAAAGCCGGGTACTCCCTTCGTAATGTCAGAAGTTCACACAGACACGGAGGGGAGGTATGTCCTGGTAAAGGGTCGCATGGACGGGCAACCAGTGGTCCTGGCGTCCATTTACGCTCCAAACACGGACCAGGGCACCTTCCTAGCGTGCATATCAGAGAAATTGGCGCCCTGGCACGGCGTCCCATGGATACTGGGAGGTGACTACAACACGGTACTAGACCCAGTGATGGACCGTTCGGTCCCGCCAAGGCCGGAGGCAACATCCCAGGGGGCCACGAGGGCACTCACACAGTGGGCGGCACAGTGGGACCTGAAAGATGCATGGCGCGCGCACAATCCCGACGCTAGGGTGTACTCTTATTTCTCAGGGGCACACACATTGCACGTCCGCCTTGACAGGTACATGGTATCAACGGAAATGTTGCCACACATCACTGACTCCCAATACTTGGGCCGGACACACTCGGACCACAACCCCCACACCCTACACATGGCTTGGGAACGCCCGCACCCACCAATCCCCACATGGCGACTGCAACCTGCTCTACTGCTAGACGCCCCCTTTAGGGACTCCCTGCAGGCCTGCGTAGCACAATACTTCGCTGACAACTCAGACACAGCGTCCTCCCAGAGAATAGAATGGGACGCATTCAAGGTGGTGGTAAGGGGGCACTGCATGAGCACTCAGGGAAGCATACAGAGGAAGTTGGAGGCGGACTTGCGCAGGGTGGAAGCGGACTTACTCTGCAGGGAACAGGAGGCGGTGGGTGGCACAGGAGACCGGCTGCAGGCGGCCCGAGCGGAGCATGAAACATTATTGGAACGGCTGCGGCACGTTAACTTCGCGGCCCACTCGGCGCGGGTGCACCAGTACAGTGACAAGCCCGGTAGGCTATTGGCCTGGTTAGTCAGGCAGGAGAACCATACGGAGCCAGTATCCGCCATTCGTACGGCTGAGGGAGAGCTAGTGTACACCCAAAGCAAGATACACCAAGCGTTTGTGGGACACTACCAGGCCCTATACAAATCACAACTGAGGGTCTCCGCGGCCTACATAGCAGATTACCTGGTGGACATCCCGTTGCCCTCCCTCACAGGCTCGCAGCAGGACGCTCTAGGAGCACCATTCTTCCCGGAAGAAATGCGCAAAGCCATTTTCGCACTGTC
This sequence comes from Lissotriton vulgaris, assembly GCF_964263255.1. Classification (NCBI taxonomy): domain Eukaryota; kingdom Metazoa; phylum Chordata; class Amphibia; order Caudata; family Salamandridae; genus Lissotriton; species Lissotriton vulgaris. The sequence continues at coordinate 30,981,634 of NC_141698.1, forward strand.
CAACGGCAAGTCCCCTGGTCCAGATGGACTACCCACCGAATTCTTTAAGGCCTGTTCGGACACGCTGGTCCCGGAGATGCTCAAATTGTACCATACTGCTATGGAGGAATCAGCGCTCCCAGACTCGCTCAATGAGGCAAACCTAGTCTCACTACTGAAGCCGGGCAGGGATGGTACACACATGGGATCCTATAGACCGTTAGCCATGCTGAATACCGACTATAAAGTCTTCACCTCCCTCCTGGCCCGCCGCCTGGCCCTAGAGGTCCCAACCCTGGTGCATGAGGATCAAAACAGCTTCATGCCGGCGCGGAGCACCTCTCGTAACCTGCGCCGCCTCTTCCGGATTCAGGAAGCGGCCTTGACACATTGGCCTAGATCGGGGTGTCTGGTCTTAGACTTGGAGAAGGCCTTCGATTCTGTAGAATGGCCGTACCTGGGGGCAGTGTTAGACAGATTCGAGGTGGGCGATGCCTTCGTGACATGGTCGGACTACTCTACCAGAGACCCAGTGTCCGAGTGAGGACGGGCGGACTGCTGTCAGAGAGGGTCAGGGTACGCAGAGGCACCAGACAAGGCTGCCCTCTGTCGCCCCTCCTCTTCTCTTTAGCCATTGAACCCCTGGCGGCTCTACTGCGAGACAGAGGAGCGGAATGGGGGATCCCGCTGGCCGATGGAACGCACGCAATCTCACTCTATGCAGACGACCTGCTGCTTTATGTGCGGGACCTCACCGCGGTACCAGCCGAGCTGTCGGACATCTTCCAGACCTTCGCGGAGGTCTCGGGGCTCAGGGTCAACTGGGCCAAGTCCGGAATATACACGTTCGGCCGGGACCAGGAGAGTGCGAAGTGCACCTTGGAGGGGCCCGGCTCGCTTGGTACCCAACCACGTTTAAATACCTTGGGCTACACATCTACAGAGACCCACAGGACATACTGGAGGGCAACCTGGTGCGTGCCATTTCCTCCTTGCGAGCCCAGGTGTCCTTCTGGAAAACTCTGCCACTGAACGTGCCCAGCCGGATAGCTCTTTCCAAAATGATAGCGCTCCCCAGGCTACTCTATTACTTCGCGAATATCCCTACGTATGTCCCCACACGGATATTCCGTGACCTGGAATCAATGCTTCGCGGCTTGATCTAGAACGCGGGTCGCCCACGGGTGGCGCTGGCTAAGCTGTACTCCCCGACTGCGGAGGGAGGATTGGCTATCCCCAACATGGAGCTGTATTACCTAGCTGCACAGCTCCAATGGGTAACGTACTGGCTCAGCAGTACGCATCTACACGATACGGCCTCCGCAGACCACCAATGGACCCACCCCCAGGTTTGTGCCCTGTTTCACCCGTTGACCAAGGGTCCCCGTCCTCTACCCTTGCATATGGCCGTGGCCCGCAAATGCTTTATCCGTCGCCTGAAACTGACACACAATGTCAGACCATATGCTCCTGCCCTCCCCCTGTTAGGCACCCCCAGGAGGAACGGGATGGTGACGTCGCGCAACCTGGAGCACTGGACCACAGCCGGAGTAGAGACCATGGGCGACCTATATGCTGACGGGGCCCTGCTCCCGTTTGCGGAACTATCGGCAAGCACGGGACTGCCGGCTGGGCAATTCCTACTCCATGCGTCGGTACTGCGGGCATACACTGATCCCTGGGGAGACATCCAGGACGAGCCACCGATGCACCATCTGATCCAATATCTACATGTAATGGGCAGAGGCTCACACATCACGCATTGGTTAGCGCAGGCGCTTCTCATCCACACGCAACAGCCCACGCAGCAGATCAGGGCTAAATGGGCAGCACACCGAGGGAGGGATTGGACAGATAAGGAGTGGAACCTGATCCTAGCCGGCCCTGTGAACGTCCCCCGCAACTCCCGCTTCCGTATCATCCAGCTGTACATATTGCACCAGGCGTACCTAACACCGGATAGAATTAATAGATACTTCGCGATAGACACTGCCGTTTGTCCCAGATGTGACCTGCTGGGTGCAGACATCCTGCACATGCTTTGGCACTGCCCACCCCTGGCCACGTATTGGGGGGAGGTGATATCACTCCTGATTCACAGCACGGGCCCGGGACTGCCTGGCACGTGGGAGGCATGCATTCTCGGGTTATATAAAAGAACCAAACTAAACAAAACGCAGGCACGGTTCTGGGATCTGGGCCTCATCACGGCCAAACGGCTGCTCACTAGGCATTGGAAGCGGCGGGAACCACCCACCCCGGCACATTGGTTCACATCCTTCACAAACTGGGCCAGGGCAGAAGGCACGGCACTTCACCGGGAAGAAATAGCAGGTCTGAGGCAGTTCCCGATCGCGCAGCTCTGGGATGGCATCCTGGGGTCCCTGCAGGGGGAGGGCGCTGTCAGAGGGCTCACATAGAGTAAGCGCCACCGGGAGCAGGCCACAAAGGCTACAGCTCCGTTGACGGAACCACCACACACCGTGCCACCCACCCCCCAACCCAGACATAGATAACCCAGCGCGCAGACCTCAGACACGGCCGGCTGCCCACACAGGCGCTCACCAGCAGTCATCGCCCAGCGACACGCCCCCAGCACAGAGTCGTTAACACCGCCCCCGCAAGTACACTCCACCTCCCCCCCCTTCCCCATATCTGTTCACACGTTTGTAGTATCGGACCCCCTGCTCACCGGCGGTGGCCTCTCCATCCCCCACGACACGGTGGACGGACGCCGCCAAAGGCGCCCCAGGCAGCGAACACAGGCACAGACGTCGCCTGATACACCAACAGCTAGGCTAATCCACCTGACTGCTACACGCGCCACTAACCAGGCCGGCGGCCGGCGAAGCACCACGGCCCTCAGGAGCTGTCCCACTTTAAGTCCGAGACCACTCGCGCATGCACAACACTGGCCCCCTAATGTACTGGAGCATCGTGAACATACGCCACACTGACCAGAGGGGTCTCCTACCAGCACTGTGCAAACAGGACAGCCTTGACGCGGCGCAGCCGCGAAAGGAACATTGGGATATGCTGATACGAACTGTACTGTTTAATTTGCTGAATTCATGGTTTAGTTCTAGAAAAACTGAAAAACAAGACGTCATTTATAGAACTATTCTTTTACTGATTAAAGGTAATGTGACCATACTGCCTGTGCTCTAACATGCCAGAGACACGAGGAGCGCAACAACACGCCCTCCTGTGCAGACCAGCACACTCACGATTTACCGTTCTTTTGCAGCCGGCCCGCAGGGTTGTAGGCTTTGCTATATGTACTGCACTTTTGAACATTAATAAACGTCTTAAAAAAAAAAAATGAATCTTGCTGCACCAAGCAAACATAGGTTGCTGACTTAGGGTGGGGGCGTCGTGTTTGCAAGTGCATTATGATTTGAAAAGTACCTGCTGCTGCATTCCTGGTCTCCAGCAATTTTCAGGCAACAATAAAAATGTGAAGATAACTTTGGTGATTAATGTTCTTTATTGAGAGAGATCGGAGGTTTGTCTAGTGGAAGTTTTGACTCTTGGTAAGGTAGACACAGTGGGTTAATATGCCTGCTGCAAAGAATGTGTAGCACGCAGATCATAAAACTCATATCATGTAAATTGGTCAGTGAGTTATTGCTTTTGTCTGAGAGATTATTTTGGTATTTTTATAAGTTAAAATCCTAACATTGAACAGTGAGCTATTAACCGTCATCAAAGAGCTGCATGAAAACTTCAAGGTGTAGATTAGAACATTATGATTTTTCCCCAGTCTTTCCTTATCCTAAAGTTGGAAAATGGGTCCATTAGGATAGAAATCAATTCTGATTATTAAAGAGAACCCCCCCCAACCATGGTGTTATATTTTAAATTCTGAATTTGTGCTTCTTTAGTATTGCAAAGCCATCCTGTGCCCCCCCAACGTTTTGCTGACTGGTACTGGTGGTACCTGACTCCGACTGACCCTGCCCTCTGCCTGAACAGGCAAAGGGCCAGTGCTATTCTGAAAGAGACACTTAAAGATACTGTGAAACACCTACATACACTAGGGTGCACTATGGATTAGGGTACCCCTATGATTGGCATGACCTCTCCTATAAGGCCCTAGTTCATAATAGGGCAGGGAGATTAGAGCTACCTTTAAGTCCCTAGAAAATAATAGGACATGGCAGTTTAGAGGCCAGCAGCCCTTTCTGCGTTTGCATGTGTGCACTGCTGAAGCCTGAGGTCAGTTTAAAAGTAGCCTTGTATTGTAGGACTGCTTTTAAAATGCAAATTTAAATTGTGGGTTTGGGGAACTTATAAATTGATCAACTACAATGCAGGGGCAAAATTAAGTTAAGTGGGAAATGTATTCAACTTAACTATGCCTGTATCATATTTGCCACATAATACATCATCTGCTGCATAATCTAACAATTTGACCCAAAACAAGTTTGTAGCTCAAACGGATCAAAAATTACTAAAATAAATGTGTCTTATGTTCTTTGAAGTGCAGAGCCCTTTGCAAAGGTTGACTGGTCACCTTTCCTCTGCTGCATGTGTATGTTACACAGGTACTAATGAGACAAAAGCTTTGCAGAGGCTGTTAGGATGTATAAATATGTTAAAATAATAAAGTATCATAAAATGCACCGCATCACACTGCAGCCTTTTTATTGGTGCATCATTTAGTCAACACTGCAACCCAATTTTGGCCTCCATTGCTGCATAACTCCAGTGGCCCGAAAGAAGGCTGCACATGTTAAAAGTGTTTGCGCATGAAGCAGAGACCATGAAGTTTGCAAACTTAGGGGCTGATTGCGAAGGCAGGTGGACTTCAGTCCATCCGTCATCGAATCGGGGAATGGGACCGCTGGCCTTCAAGGTGGCGGCCCCATGATAGGCATTACAATGCGACCGCCACTATGGCGTTCACAGTGCCTATCTTTTAGATTGCAGCAGGTGCTGCTGGCTGCATCATCTGCCGCAATGTAAAAACTGACATGTTACATATATCACTGCACTACGTGGCAGGCACAATGCAGTGCCTGCCACATGGTGCAGTGATATGTAGGGGGGCTTCTTAGCTGCTCCCCAGGTCCCATGTCTGGGGGCTGGGGGCTGGGGGAAAGGGGCCCGCTTTTGGCCTCCAATGTCCCTTTCCACCAAAATTTCATGGTGGGTGAACTGCCATGGATAGGCTGGTGGTTAAGGGGTATCGTAATCCTTACTGTGGTGCCTGGTAGGTACCACCAGCATTGTAGGAACCACAAGCCCCTCCGCCGCACTGGTGGGCTCGAGGAGCCAGTCGGGTGTGTGGCGGTTGGTCTTTCCGACCACCAGGGAACCACCGCCATTGTAATATGGTTGGCGTAAATGCAGTCACCGATGGCAGTGGGACCGCTACGGACGGGGTGATGTGGCGGTTCCACCTCCATTGTAATCACCCCCTAAGTTTGGTGTGCATGCAAATTCTACATTGCCAACTCCTGGTAAGTTGCACCACTACTGCTGAAAAAGGCCAATGGATGTACCAATGGATGCAGTGGACTGGCCTCAAGGATCTTGTGACCTCAGTGACAGTCACTGTCAATCTAGGGTGTGCTTCTTCGTATGCCTGCTCACAAGACTGGAGGTGAACTGCAGTATGGATTGTGATGGACAGGCCTTCAAGTTTAACTCACACTTGCCAACGTTTGGGTCCACCTGCGGGTGCTAAGACACCAGGGCTTCTAAGGTCTATCGGTCCTTCTAAGGTGTAGCATAGGAATGAGCTCGGTCAGGAGAGCGGTCTGGTGGACTGGTCATGAAGGCTGAAAATGGTGCGCCAGTTCCAAATTCAGCAGCTTTGGCCAGAGTGCCACATCTTCTCCCACACTGAACACCATAGTGCCCCACTGAGAGAAACTTGCACTGCCTTTTGCTACAACTCAATTGTGCTGCAACTAAATTCAAATTATGCACTAGACAACAGTAAAATGCTGCCTGAAAAACAATGAAGAACACCCTGAAAAAAGCAAACACTCATAAGGAATGCAAGAATAAGCAAATCATGTGAAATGTATTCAGGAACAACATGGTTACCTTAACAGTTTTAAACTCATTATTCAGAAATTTAAGTGATTTTTCCTGAAAATTTCAGGACATGGCTACAGGACCAGAAAGGGACCCGTTTCAATGTCCATTGCTTATATCCTTTCAAAATGTAAGCAATTTGGTTTAAAAAAAATCACATCCCCGAACACAGAGCCGCAGTACACATTTTATAAGCTAAAATAATTAAAACAGTTGAAAACAATGGTATTAAACATTTCCACTTCACCCATCAACCAGGTATTGCAGTCCCTTTAGGAATGGTTCACTTCCCCACCCTGGGAAAACAATGTTGTTCAAAGAAAGAAGAGCAAAAGAAAGCGCTTTCACTGGCAAACTCTGTAAAGTGGTTCTAATATGTGTGGATGTAAATAACAATCTGGCCTGTCTGCTAGCCAGTCTGTATCGCTTAATTTAGGTATTTCATTTTTTTTCTCTCCGTCCCGAGGTTTTTCTTTGGAATTATAAAACGGTCCGTAAATGAGGAAATATCCAGCCAAAGTGTCCGCCTATTTTGGATCCATTTCACAGAGAAACAAATAAAGAAAAGAAGATGCAAGAGAGAGTACATAAGAGCTCTTGAAATCAGAACTTAAACAGGAGCGAGACAGAGACAGAAATGGGTATGAAGGAAAAGAGACAGTTTCCCCCCCCCCCCCTTGTCTGGCCTTCCCAGAACGCCGAGCTTTCCTGCAGCATAAAAAAGGGCAGAGTGGGGGTGCCTCTTTGACTCCAGGCAGGTCAAGTGCAGGGCCATTAGGTAGCGCTTTCGCCCTAATGGACCTGCCACAGACAGGAGAGAGAGGGGAAATTCTTTTGTCCCTTCGTTCCCCCACCCTTGTCCCTCGTGTCCCCCCCACTCCAAAATCCGGGGGGATATATCCCCCGCGTCCCCCAAACTTCCTACGCCCATGAGTGAACATGCTATAGGTTCTCATGGGACAAAGGTTGCGGGCAGTACAGTCCGGGCCCGCACTGCCCGCAACAGCCAGTACAGGCCCGGACTGGCGGTTGCGGGCACCGAGCAATCCCCCGGTGCGCCGCATGGATGGGGGGCCGTTTTTGTTACAGGGCCATTTTTGCAGTATAGCTGCAAAATCGGCCCTGTAGCATAATCGCCGAAAACCGGCCCTGACAAAGCGCTCAACCGCACTTTACCAGGGCCGGTTTTGGTTCCCAGTCAGGCCCTGGGTGTGTGCAAAAGTGAGCATGCTATGGGTCCCTATGGGACAGTTTGCAGAGAAGGGAACACTCTATAGGTACCTATGAGGCAAAGGTTTGTACAAAAGTGAACCCACTATAGGTCCATATGGGACAATGGTTTGTACAAAAGTGAACAGGCTATAGGTCCCTATGGGTCAAAGGTTTTTCAAAAGTGAACTCGCTATATGTCCCTATGGGACAAAGGTTTGTACTGAAGTGGGTCCCTATGGGACAAAAGCTTGTCAAAAGTGAACCTGCTATATGTCCAGACGGGACAAAGGCTTGTACAAAAGTGAACAGGCTATAGGTCCCTATGGGACAAAAGTTTGTCAAAAGTGAACCTGCTATAGGTCCAGACAGGACAAAGGCTTGTACAGAAGTGATCACACTATCGGTCCATATGGGACAAAGGCTTGTACAGAAGTGAACACGCTATAGGTCCCTATTGGAGAAAGCTTTGTACAGAAGTGAACAAACTATAGGTCCATATGAGACAAAGGTTTGTCAAAAGTGAACATGTTATAGGTCCATATGGGACAAAGATTTGTCAAAAGTGAACATGTTATAGGTCCATATGTTATGTTATGTTATGTTATAAACCGTTTTGTAGCGCGCTCTGTTACTTGTGAGTATCCTGGCGCGGGGAAGGGATCAAAGCGGCAGAAAACAAGACAGAAGAGAATCCTCCTAACCTGCACTCGAGAATAGGTGGGTTTTCAGATGTTTTTTAAAAGCAGTGACTGTCGGCATGGAGCGAAGATGGAAAGGGAGGGCATTCCAGGCCCGAGCCACCACCACCGACAGCGACATGCCACCCAGTCTGGCGCGTTTGAAGCGGGGAAGAGACAGTTTGAACAGCGAGGCAGATCTCAGGGTGCGTGCCGGGATGTACTTAGTGAATCTTCTCTTCAGATATGAGGGGCCTTGGTCATGAATTGCGCGAAACGCCAGCACCAAGGCTTTAAACCGAATGCGTTGTGTTACTGGAAGCCAGTGAAGCGAGCGCAGCTCCGTGCGAACGCTCTTCCACCTGGGGATGTTAAATAATAGGCGTACAACCGCATTCTGAACAATTTGGAGGCGATTGACCAGGTATGCTGGAATGCCACTAAACAGTGCATTCGCATAATCAAGGCGAGCCAGTATGAGTGCTCTGGCAACCGACTCTCTGGCCTCCCTGGGGAGCAGGGGGAAAAATTTGCGGAGCATTTTCAGAGTGGCAAAACAAGTGCCGGTGAGTTTTTTGATGTGATACTCAAATCTGAGATCCTCCGTAAACCAAATGCCCAGATTTTTTGCAGGTCTCCCCATCTCTGTAGGGCCAGGAATATTTGGGGGCCAGAGTGTGCTCTTGAATGAGGGGGGAAAGGAGCCGTAAAAGAGCACCTCGGACTTGTCCTCATTGCACTTCAGCTGGGCCTGTGTTAACCAGCGAAATACTGAGGACAGACACAGATGAACTGTAGATGTGTCCAGGTTGTCATCTGGCCAGGTAAACAACAGTTGGGTGTCATCCGCATACCCTAAAATTTTAGCCCCGAACTGTTCAGCTAAGTATACCAAAGGTGTAATGTATACATTGAACAGAAGGGGGCTAAGTGTGGACCCCTGCGGGACCCCTGTAAGCAAAGGTCTTTGCTCCGAAGCATATGGAGGCATCCAAACCTGCTGGGTCCTATCTGATAGAAAAGAAGAAAGCCAATCAAGCACCACTCCCCCAATACCAATGTCCGACAGCCGGCCAAGAAGGAGATCATAGGGGACAGTATCGAAAGCGGCAGAGAGGTCCAATAAAATTAGGACCGCTCTGCCACCTCCATCAAGACACTCCCGGATGGCTTCAGACATCTCCACCAGGGCCGTCTCGGTGCTATAAGCAGCCCTGAAGCCCGATTGGGCCGGGTGGAGGGCATTAGATGTTTCAACAAAGCTCTCCACTTGTAGAAGAGCAGCCTTCTCACAGATTTTTGTGAGAGCAGGCAGGAGGGAGATGGGTCGATAGTTTCCCGGGACCGACACATCTAGTCCTGGTTTTTTCAGGAGTGGAAGGAGTTTAGCGTGTTTCCAAACCTGGGGAACCACGCCAGCGGCCAGGGAAAGATTCACCAATTGCGTAATCTCACTGCAAACAGTCTCCGCCACCTCCGAGAGCACTCGGGCAGGGCATGGGTCGACAGGGGAGCCCGATTTAAGGGACTGGAGAAGATGGAGAACATCATCTTCCATAACCTGTGCGAAGGTGGTAAGTTGGTGCCCAGGGAGTGCGGGAGAGGGTGAGCAGGGACCAGCTACAGAGCGATCAGCGGGAAGTGCCTCTAAAAGGCCTTGCTGGATCTTCGCTATTTTAGTTATAAAAAAGGTAGACAACTCCTCACACCATTGTGCAGAGGACGGGAGGGGCATGGCTTCCGCCACAGGGGACACAAAGCTTTTGACGATCGCAAAGATCTCTCTGCTGTTGTTATTGGCCTTGTTAATGCGCCCGGCATAATAGAGACCTTTTGCGTCCCTAATGGCTCCATAATAGTTTTTTTGAGCAAGTCGAAGGGCGGATTTAGCCTCGGGGCTATACTCTCTCCTCCATGAGCGTTCTAGTTTCTTACAGCCCTGCTTCAGCTCTCTTAATTCTGGGGAGAACCAGGGTTGGGAGGGCGCGCGTCTGGCTCTGGTCAGCACTGTTTGTCTAGTAGATGCAGTCGCCGCCTGCCCTATCCATTCATTGAACTCCCCCACTACATCGTCCAAACATCCCTTGAGATGTGGGCGAGTGTTAGACAGGGCAAGTCTGAACGCAGGTAGATTAATTTTTTGACGATGACATGTGGGGGGCGGGGGGCTGGACTCTGCCAACTCCCAACTAAACCTGATATGGGACAACGGTTTGTCTAAAGTGAACATGTTATAGGTCCATATGGGACGAAGGTTTGTCAAAAGTGAACAGGTTATATATAGGTCCCTTTCGGACAAAGATTGGTACAGAAGTGAACCCGCTATAGGCCCATATGGGACAAAGGTTTGTACAGAAGTGAATACGCTCACTATAGGTCCCTATGAGATAAAGGTTTGTACAGAAGTGAACATGCTATAGGTCCATATGGGAAAAATGTTGTCAAAAGTGAACATGCTATAGGTCCATATGGGACAAAGGTTTGTCTAAAGTGAACATGTTATAGATCCATATGGGACAAAGGTTTGTCAAAAGTAAACACGCTATAGGTGCAGGTGCAGCTGTAGCCTCTGATCTGTACAAAGATGTATCCAGACATCAGTACTGTATATAGAACTATATGTTTCAAAGTCCTTCCAGACATGAACACACCGTGAGTCAGTAAGAGACAACGATGTAGACAGACCTGATCAAGCTATAGACCCCTGTGGGACAGGTGTGCTGGCGTTATAACATTCATATTAAACCATACCTGACTACTCTATAGGCCCCAGCAGGAAAGATGGGGTAACAGACCGAAGAAAAGATATATCCGTCTGTCAGCGCACTACAAGTCCCTACCTCGCCAGACATCTCTAAATGTGAATATGCTATAGGTCTGGCTGTACATCACAAAATGTTGGCGAATGGAAACATATCAACCGGCTGATATAGCATTACTAATGTAGGCTGCCAAAATATAACTTGCCCAGAACTGAACATGCTATAGGTAGGTCCCTATGGGGCTAAAATGTAGCAGTGATAAGGGGTCCTTATGGGTGTTGATGTGCTGTCTGTATAAACAAGGGGGTATCCCTCACATACACAGGCTTCTATAGGGCCGATGTCCTCTCTGATCTCTATAGATGAGCTCAAAACCAGGGCAGTTCGGGTCCGGCCTGCACAGGTGGCCAATGTGTTTCCACCTGAATGTTCAGCGTCAGCGAAGGGAAAGGAAACCGCTGATAAATGAAATACTTTCCTAAGCTCAGAGGCGGCTCAGTAAACCCTAATCTCATGATGCACTCTGGAGTCTGTCCTTCCCGTCAGTGGGGCCGGTCCAGCCCCGGAGTGAGCTGCTGCCGTCAGAGGCCAGGACACTGGTAACCAGAGAGGCCCTCTCGCCCCACCATCTGCCCCAGAGTGCAGCGTGGGCTCCGGCGAGGCCCAGAATAGCCTGTGCTCGTGCTGGGGCCGGTCTATCCTGGGCACTGCTGATAGGGAGTAACAGGAGATGCCCGTGGGCGACACCTGTCATGACAGGGGCAGGCGAGGCCCTCTCAGAAAACATTCAACATTTTTAAATAGATTCCCGAAGAAAGTGTGTCTTATCGAGCCCAGCAAGCGCTGTGAATTCGAGGTAAATGCCCTCGGGCGGCAGGTTTGATGGATGGCACATGTGTGTGCCAGCCGGGAGCTGGCAGCCTGGCACAGGGCATGGTCACGTTCACCCAGGGCGAATTCAGACTGAGCCTCAGTTGGCTGTCAAGAGTGAAGGCATCTGTCAAGCAAAAGAGCCCAGAGTCTTAGCACGTGAGAGAAACCCGGATTCACCCTGCCGAGGCCATTTCCCCACGCCACAGAGGTCAGACGGGCCTGGCAGGCAGGGCCTGCTGCCCATGAAGAGCGGAGGGCAGTCACGTACATATGGAGAAGGTGGCCATCTTCATGCTACTTGCTTTTAAACACTCTGGGTCCGATTCACAAAGGTAAACTGGAAGGAAAATCTAACTTTACGACTTTCGTATTCACAGAGGGCATTTACGAGTAGCAAAGTTAGATTTCTTCTCAGTTTAACTTACGTTTCGGTCCCAGTTAGACTTAAGACCAAGCCTTAAATCAAACTGAGACAAAAGTCTAACTTCACTACTCATAAATGCCATTTGTGTATACTGAAAGTCAGAAAGTTAGACTTCGGTCTCAGTTTACCTTTGAGAATCGGGCCGGGGTGTCCTGGCCCCGCTTTCACCCCACCAAGACAGGCGTAGACGGAAGAACCGGCTATACCTCGCCTCGCACATTGATACAGTTGTCCTTCTACCTGAGGGTAGATCAAAATCTGTCTGTCCATACCCACTCTACTCGTCTCATAACACATTGCAAGATGGCCGCCAGATCTGCAGTTCTCCTGTTTTCTATTGGACAAGCTCGAATTGAAGAAGCCCCGGGTCAGAGGCTAGTCTCCTGGGAATCAAAACAAAGATTCTCAAACTGAAGAACATTGTGTGACAGCACAGAACACTTCACTTATTTGTGTACTGCGCAGGTCACGTTATATGACAGAGCTGAACTCTTTACTCACCCAAGCACTGCACCCCTCCATATTACTGCATATTATATGATAGTACAGAGCTCTTTACTTACCCAAGCAATGCACCCATCCATAGTACTGCATATTATATGATAGTACAGAGCTCTTTACTTACCCAAGCACTGCACCCATCCATATTACTGCATGTTATATGATAGTACAGAGCTCTTTACTTACCCAAGCACTGCACCTATCCATATTACTGCATATTATATGATAGTACAGAGCTCTTTACTTACCCAAGCAATGCACCCATCCATAGTACTGCATATTATATGATAGTACAGAGCTCTTTACTTACCCAAGCAATGCACCCATCCATAGTACTGCATATTATATGATAGTACAGAGCTCTTTACTTACCCAAGCAATGCACCCATCCATATTACTGCATATTATATGATAGTACAGAGCTCTTTACTTACCCAAGCAATGCACCCATCCATAGTACTGCATGTTATATGATAGTACAGAGCTCTTTACTTACCCAAGCAATGCACCCATCCATATTACTGCATGTTATATGATAGTACAGAGCTCTTTACTTACCCAAGCAATGCACCCATCCATATTACTGCATGTTATATGATAGTACAGAGCTCTTTACTTACCCAAGCAATGCACCCATCCATATTACTGCATGTTATATGATAGTACAGAGCTCTTTACGTACCCAAGCACTGCACCCATCCATATTACTGCATATTATATGATAGTACAGAGCTCTTTACTTACCCAAGCAATGCACCCATCCATAGTACTGCATGTTATATGATAGTACAGAGCTCTTTACTTACCCAAGCACTGCACCCATCCATATTACTGCATATTATATGATAGTACAGAGCTCTTTACTTACCCAAGCACTGCACCTATCCATATTACTGCATATTATATGATAGTACAGAGCTCTTTACTTACCCAAGCAATGCACCCATCCATAGTACTGCATGTTATATGATAGTACAGAGCTCTTTACTTACCCAAGCACTGCACCCATCCATATTACTGCATATTATATGATAGTACAGAGCTCTTTACTTACCCAAGCAATGCACCCACCCATATTACTGCATGTTATATGATAGTACAGAGCTCTTTACTTACCCAAGCAATGCACCCATCCATATTACTGCATATTATATGATAGTACAGAGCTCTTTACTTACCCAAGCAATGCACCCATCCATAGTACTGCATATTATATGATAGTACAGAGCTCTTTACTTACCCAAGCACTGCACCCACCCATATTACTGCATGTTATATGATAGTACAGAGCTCTTTACTTACCCAAGCAATGCACCCATCCATAGTACTGCATATTATATGATAGTACAGAGCTCTTTACTTACCCAAGCACTGCACCCATCCATATTACTGCATGTTATATGATAGTACAGAGCTCTTTACTTACCCAAGCACTGCACCTATCCATAGTACTGCATATTATATGATAGTACAGAGCTCTTTACTTACCCAAGCACTGCACCTATCCATATTACTGCATATTATATGATAGTACAGAGCTCTTTACTTACCCAAGCAATGCACCCATCCATAGTACTGCATGTTATATGATAGTACAGTGCTCTTTACTTACCCAAGCACTGCACCCATCCATATTACTGCATATTATATGATAGTACAGAGCTCTTTACTTACCCAAGCACTGCACCTATCCATATTACTGCATATTATATGATAGTACAGAGCTCTTTACTTACCCAAGCAATGCACCCATCCATAGTACTGCATGTTATATGATAGTACAGAGCTCTTTACTTACCCAAGCACTGCACCTATCCATATTACTGCATATTATATGATAGTACAGAGCTCTTTACTTACCCAAGCAATGCACCCACCCATATTACTGCATGTTATATGATAGTACAGAGCTCTTTACTTACCCAAGCAATGCACCCATCCATATTACTGCATATGATAGTACAGAGCTCTTTACTTACCCAAGCACTGCACCTATCCATATTACTGCATATTATATGATAGTACAGAGCTCTTTACTTACCCAAGCACTGCACCCACCCATATTACTGCATGTTATATGATAGTACAGAGCTCTTTACTTACCCAAGCAATGCACCCATCCATAGTACTGCATATTATATGATAGTACAGAGCTCTTTACTTACCCAAGCACTGCACCCATCCATATTACTGCATATTATATGATAGTACAGAGCTCTTTACTTACCCAAGCACTGCACCCATCCATATTACTGCATATTATATGATAGTACAGAGCTCTTTACTTACCCAAGCACTGCACCCATCCATAGTACTGCATATTATATGATAGTACAGAGCTCTTTACTTACCCAAGTACTGCACCTATCCATATTACTGCATATTATATGATAGTACAGAGCTCTTTACTTACCCAAGCAATGCACCCACCCATATTACTGCATGTTATATGATAGTACAGAGCTCTTTACTTACCCAAGCAATGCACCCATCCATATTACTGCATATTATATGATAGTACAGAGCTCTTTACTTACCCAAGCAATGCACCCACCCATATTACTGCATATTATATGATAGTACAGAGCTCTTTACTTACCCAAGCAATGCACCCACCCATATTACTGCATGTTATATGATAGTACAGAGCTCTTTACTTACCCAAGCAATGCACCCATCCATATTACTGCATGTTATATGATAGTACAGAGCTCTTTACTTACCCAAGCGCTGCACCTATCCATATTACTGCATATTATATGATAGTACAGAGCTCTTTACTTACCCAAGCAATGCACCCACCCATAGTACTGCATGTTATATGATAGTACAGAGCTCTTTACTTACCCAAGCAATGCACCCACCCATAGTACTGCATGTTATATGATAGTACAGAGCTCTTTACTTACCCAAGCACTGCACCCATCCATAGTACTGCATGTTATATGATAGTACAGAGCTCTTTACTTACCCAAGCAATGCACCCACCCATATTGCTGCATGTTATATGATAGTACAGAGCTCTTTACTTACCCAAGCACTGCACCCACCCATATTGCTGCATGTTATATGATAGTACAGAGCTCTTTACTTACCCAAGCAATGCACCCACCCATAGTACTGCATGTTATATGATAGTACAGAGCTCTTTACTTACCCAAGCAATGCACCCACCCATAGTACTGCATGTTATATGATAGTACAGAGCTCTTTACTTACCCAAGCACTGCACCCATCCATAGTACTGCATGTTATATGATAGTACAGAGCTCTTTACTTACCCAAGCAATGCACCCACCCATATTGCTGCATGTTATATGATAGTACAGAGCTCTTTACTTACCCAAGCACTGCACCCACCCATATTGCTGCATGTTATATGATAGTACAGAGCTCTTTACTTACCCAAGCAATGCACCCATCCATATTACTGCATGTTATAGGATGGCACAGAACACTTGTTACCTACATGTCTGCTGCGCCCATTCACAATATTGTACATTGAGTGACGGAACAGAACTCTTTATTTACAAATGGCTGGGCCCATTGGCATTAATGTACATTACTTGACAGAACAGAACACTTTACTTATCTGGGTGCTGCACTCAATCACCTTACTGTACAATATGTGACAGCACAGAACTTTTTACTTAACCATGTGCTGTGCCTGTTCACATGAATGCATAGCACTGTGAAGTGTGAGGCAGTACACGACTCTTTACTTGTCTGTGTGCTGGGCCTATTAGAATATTGTACATGATGTGACAGCGCAGGAGTCTTTACTTACCTGTCTGCTGCACCTATTCACATTACTGTACATTTTGGGACAGCACCATACTCTTTACTTACCCATGTGCTGCGCCTATTCACATGATGCATATAACTGTACATTGGGAGGCAGCACAGGACTCTTTACTTACTGCACCTATTCACAATACTGTACATTATGAGACAGCACCGGACTCTTTACTTACCCATGTGCTGCGCCTATTCACATTACTGTACATTATGAGACAGCACCGGACTCTTTACTACCCATGTGCTGCGCCTATTCACATTACCGCACATTATGTAACAGCACCAGACGCTTTACTTACCCATGTGCTGCGCCTATTCACATTATGCATATAACTGTACATTGGGAGGCAGCACAGGACTCTTTACTGACTTGTGTGCTGCGCCTATTCACATTACTGTACATTATGTGACAGCACCGGACTCTTTACTTACCCATGTGCTGCGCCTATTCACATTACCGCACATTATGTAACAGCACCAGACGCTTTACTCACCCATGTGCTGCGCCTATTCACATTACTGTACATTGAGTGACAGCACCATACTCTTTATTTACCCATGTGCTGCGCCTATTCACATTACTGTACATTATGAGACAGCACCGGACTCTTTACTTACCCATGTGCTGCGCCTATTCACATGAATGCATATAACTGTACATTGGGAGGCAGCACAGGACTCTTTACTGACTTGTGTGCTGCGCCTATTCACATTACTGTACATTATGTGACAGCACCGGACTCTTTACTTACCCATGTGCTGCGCCTATTCACATTACTGTACATTGAGTGACAGCACCATACTCTTTATTTACCCATGTGCTGCGCCTATTCACATTACTGTACATTATGAGACAGCACCGGACTCTTTACTTACCCATGTGCTGCGCCTATTCACATGAATGCATATAACTGTACATTGGGAGGCAGCACAGGACTCTTTACTGACTTGTGTGCTGCGCCTATTCACATTACTGTACATTATGTGACAGCACCGGACTCTATACTTACCCATGTGCTGCGCCTATTCACATTATTGCACATTGCGACAGCACCAGACACTTTACTTACCAGTGTGCTGCGCCTATTCACATTACTGTACATTATGTGACAGCACCGGACTCTATACTTACCCATGTGCTGCGCCTATTTACACTACCGCACATTGCGACAGCACCAGACACTTTACTTACCTGTGTGCTGCGCCTATTCACATTACTGTAAATTATGAGACAGCACCGGACTATTTACTTACCCATGTTCTGTGCCTATTCACATAAATGCGTATTATGTGACAGCATCGAACTCCTACCTGTGTGCTCAAGTCTTTCCCAGTACTGTGTATTGTGTAACAGCATAGAACTCTTCATTCATGTCTATGGTGCAACCATTTAGAACACGTTTTATGACTGTGTATAATTGATTACTTAGCCGTGTGCTGCATCCATTCACAATTCTCTACACCATGTGATAGTATAGAATGATCTACTTAGCCTGGTGATGCATCCATTCACATTACTGTACACCGTGTGATGGTACAGAATTATTTGCTTAGCCGTGTGCTGCATCCATCTACATTACTGTACACCGCGTGATGGTACAGAAGGACTTACTTAGCCGTGTGCTGCATCCATTCACTTTTCTGTGTGTAATATGGCAGCACGTGTCACCCATTCAGATTCATATTAATGTATACTGAGTGATGGTACAGAATCCTTTCCATGCTGCACATTCTGTGAAGCCAAAGTGCTCTTTACAGATGGGGACAATGTGCACTTTCACATTAGCATACGCTGAGTGATGACACTGATCCATTTCATGTTGGATGTGCTGTCCCAGTACTGTTACTGTACACACTTTGCCCATGAGCGTGAGGCGGTTTTTCACTGTACTGTCCTTTATGTGACAGCAGTGAATCCTTTGTTACTTGTCACCTGCGCCCTTTCACAGTGCTGGTGTGATGTGACAGAGCCTGTGGCGCGTGCGTGGTACTTAGTGGCTTTACACTACAGTATATTACACCACAGGACATTACTGTCCCGCTGCTGTGTCCACTCACATTACTGTACATTACTCTCCGTTTTGTGACAGCCAAGAGCCTTTTAGTGATGAGTGTGCCGTACCCCTGGGCAGTATGTACATTATATTACAGGGTGTGACAACACTGAACCATTCGGTGATGACTGTGCTATGTCCATCCACAGTACGGAATATTAAGGTTCTTAGAAATAAAACACAGCACAAAGAGAAGCCCAAAGTCTAACTTGCATTTAATCAAAAATAGCCAGCAGAACAGCAAAATAATCAAAAAACAATTATCCTTTCAACTGACCAGACACTAGAAAAGGGTGTTATGGAGTATAATTCTCAAATACATAACATTTAGGACAGTTTATATAGTCTTTTTTCATCTCAATACAAGTCTATGGAACCAAATCATGTGTCAGAAACGTGTTACATTCACTAATGAACAGGTGGTAGGATCTTCTCCCAGAGGAGGTGCTCATATACCATTAATGAATGCAATGCTGGGCCCATTATTCCCCCCAAGTCCAGCTTTCTTCTGCCAGGACTAAAAGTGAGGCCATGCTTCGTAGAAATGGGCCTGCACAACTCTGAATAACAGGGCCTCTGGGCTTACTAGAGCCATGACATTTAGCAAGCATATTTGAGGCTAATGGATACTACAAACCAAAGAGAAATAACTTCCATATTTGTTCATATAATATACCACTACACACTTTGTCACACACACATATACATACAACAATAATGCTGTAGTATCAGGGCTCGAGTCGGGGTACCACGGGGTGGATGGCGTCCCCCCACTTATTTTACCGGGGGGACTCCGTACCCCCTGCCAAACAGTTGGACTTCACTCTTTGGCCTCTCTGGGATGTGGAGCTCGGCACCTTTTGTCACGTCACTTCCTGTCGTGACGTCACTTCCTGCGACAACGTCCCCCCACTTCTTTTTTTAGGACGTGTGCCCTGTGTAGTATATGGCAGTATGTGATTACATTTTCAAAAGGTACATATCGCAATAGCTCAGAACCTCTTAATGACGAATGTGCTGTGCCGATTCACAATACAGAACATTATGGTACAGAGTGTGATGGCTCAGAGCAGGGCAGTGCGACAGATGCAGCCGCACTGGGTGCTGACCTATGGAGGCGGTGCCGACCTCATGGTAGGGGGGCGTTTATTTAGCAATAACCTATGATTGGAGAAATTAGGGGCACTTATGCCTGGTGCTAGTGAGAGAATCAAGGAGGTGGTCATGGTGAGTGGGGGCTTCAAAAATGTTTCTCGCACCGGGCGCCACAAGTGCTAAAGCCATCCCTGGCTCAGAGCCCTTTAATAGTGGGCGTGCTGTGTCCATTCAGATTACTGTACATTATGGAACAACACCCCTTCACTGGTGGCAGCCGCGACCCGTGCAGGTAAGAGCGGTGGAGTGGTAGGGCTGCGTGGGGTGGGGGGAGTTCACACTCTCCCCCCCACGTAGACGACCATGAAAGAAAATTAATTATTTATTTAATTTCCCCTCGTGGTAGTCTGTTGAAATCAGCCACCCCTCCTCCCCCCACTGGGCCCTACTGCCCCACCGCTCTCATCTGCACGGACCACAGTGACTGTCGGGTGCGTACGTTACTGTACTTGTGTAATGGCTCTCAACCCTTGACTGATGGGTGTGGTGCCCTTTCCCAGTACTGTACAATGGATGGTGAGAAAGGCTCCCAAGTTGCTAGTATTTGGCTGCAAAAAGTTTTGTTAAAGTGCAGATTGTGCATTTGAAACTATTGCTGGTTCTAGTGATTTGGGGGCTTGCTGCTTAGTTGGTATGTGTTTACCTATTTGTCACAGTTTGAGGGGAGCTTGCAACTAAGGGAAGTGTTCATCTGCAGCTGGACCTGGTGATTTTTGGGGCCTGACATCTGGGGTACTTTATTGCCTGCAGCAGGCTATGGGGTTTTGGCACACCTGGACACTCAGTTTGTGCATGTAAATCTGTTGCTGTCTCTGGTAGTTTTGAGGGCCTTCCAGCTAGACCTATTTTTTAGGTGTTTTTGGGATGCTGGCAGCTCAACTGAATGTTAATGAGTCAACCGTAGGGTGGAATTGAGGTCCCTAGAGTTCAGCTTGTATATGTACATTTCTTGCTGGCTGTGTTGACTTTCTGGACCTTGCTTTTCCTTTAGTGGGTGTTAACTTCTGGTGAAGACTAATGGTGCCATAGGCTCTAACGTGATCAAAAAGTTTGAGTCCCACTGCTATGGTGTGGTATTAAAAACAGTCACTTACTGTGGTGTTATTGGCCCCTTAGACCCATGGGCACTGGTGCCAGATGCATTTTCGATAGCTACGCCTCTGAGCTCTCGTGGTTTTGGGGATCACGGGGGCTACAGCTCAGTTTGGGTGTGTAAACCTTTAGTTGGCTCTGGTGGTTTGTAGGGGGTGGCAGACCTGTCAGCCTTAGTGTGGTCTTCCAGGAAACTTTGTGCAATCACTCCTCCTGCTGTTCTGAATTCGTTTTTGTTGGCCTTAGGACTCAGTGCACTTTGCCACTGCCAACCAGTCATAAAATGCTTGTGCGCCCCTTCTTTCCTTTAATCATGGTGAAATTGGAGTACACCCAATTGGCACATTAAATGTATTTGTAAGACCCTAGTTGAGTGGTACTAAAGGCACCCAGGGCCTGTGGATTAAAGGCTACTAATGTGCCAGCAGCACTGATTGTGACACCCACTTAAGTAGTAGGTGTTGGCGGAATTTACGTAATCGCGTTACGCAAATCTCTGCGAAACGGTAAAAATCTCTGCGAACACGCAGAATTGCTAATTCGCGATGCTTTTTTCCTGTTTCCAATCGCTGTTTGTGTGCTCGTGGGGGGGGGAGAATATCTTGCGAACACGCATTTTTAGAATGTGAACAAGCAAAAAATTTCACGAAATCGCGGAACGCAGAATTTTGGGCAATTTTGCGTTCTCCGTGGAACGCCAAATTACCCAAATTTCGCAAATTCCGCAAGCGGAACGTAATTTACCGCCCAAGCCTATTAAGTAGCCTTTTAAAACATGTCCTAGGCCTGCGATTGCAACTTGTGTGGGAAGTTTAAACTGCCATTTTGACCTGGCAAAATAAACCTGTTGCCGGGCCTAAACCTTCCTTTGTGTTTACATATGGCTGGCTCTGGTTATATTAGGGTGCCTTGCAGCTCAGTTTGAGTGTCGACCTGTGGGTGGCCCAGGTGATGTTAGGGTGCCTAGCAGCTCAGTTTGAGTGCCCTCATGTGGCTGTCTCTGGTGATGTTAGGTTGTCTTACAGCTCAGTTTAAGTGCCCGCCTGTTGCTGTGGGTGTCTCTGGTGATGTTAGGGTGCCTAGCAGCTCAGTTTGAGTGCCCTCATGTGGCTGTCTCTGGTGATGTTAGGTTGTCTTACAGCTCAGTTTAAGTGCCCACCTGTTGCTGTTGGTGTCTCTGGTGATGTTAAAGTGCCTTGCAGCTCAGTTTTAGTGCCCTCATGTGGCTGGCTCTGGTGATGTTAGGGTGCCTTGCAGCTCAGTTTGAGTGCCCGCCTGTTACTGTGGGTGTCTCTGGTGATGTTAGGGTGCCTTGCAGCTCAGTTTCAGTGCCCTCATGTGGCTGGCTCTGGTGATGTTAGGGTACCTTGCAGCTCAGTTTGAGTGCCCTCATGTGGCTGGCTCTGGTGATGTTAGGATGCCTTGCAACTCAGTTTGAGTGCCCGCCTGCTGCTGTCGGTGTCTGGTGATGTTAGGGTGCCTTGCAGCTCCGTTTGAGTGCCCACCTGTTTCTGTGGGTGTCTCTGGTGATGTTAGAGTGCCTTGCAGCTCAATTTGAGTGCCCTCATGTGGCTGTCTCTGGTGATGTTAGGGTGCCTTGCAGCTCAGTTTGAGTGCCCGCCTGTTGCTGTGGGTGTCTCTGGTGATGTTAGGATGCCTTGCAGCTTAGTTTGAGTGCCCGCCTGTTGCTGTGGGTGTCTGTGGTGATGTTAGGGTTCCTTGCAGCTCAGTTTGAGTGCCCACCTGTTGCTGTGGGTGACTCTGGTGATGTTAGAGTGCCTTGCAGCTCAGGTTGAGTGCCCTCATGTGGGTGTCTCTGCTGATGTTAGGGTGCCTTGCAGCTCAGTTTGAGTGCCTGCCTGTTTTCTGTGGGTGTCTCTGGTGATGTTAGGGTGCCTTGCAGCTCAGTTTGAGTGCCCTCATGTGGCTGGCTTTGGTGATGTAAGGGTGCCTTGCAGCTCAGTTTGAGTGCCCACCTGTTTCTGTGGGTGTCTGGTGATGTTAGGGTGCCTTGCAGCTCAGGTTGAGTGCCCTCATGTGGCTGGCTCTGGTGATGTTAGGGTACCTTGCAGCTCAGGTTGAGTGCCCTCATGTGGCTGGCTCTGGTGATGTTAGGGTGCCTTGCAGCTCAGTTTGAGTGCCCTCACGTGGCTGGCTCTGGTGATGTTAGGGTGCCTTGCAGCTCAGTTTGAGTGCCCTCATGTGGCTGGCTTTGGTGATGTTAGGGTGCCTTGCAGCTCAGTTTGAGTGCCCTCCTGTTGCTGTGGGTGTCTCTGGTGATGTTAGGATGCTTGCAGCTAGGTTTGAGTGCCCTCATGTGGCTGGCTCTGGTGATGTTAGGGTGCCTTGCAGCTCAGTTTGAGTGCCCGCCTGTTGTTGTGGGTGTGTCTGGTGATGTTAGGGTGCCTTGCAACTCAGTTTGAGTGTCGACCTGTGGGTAGCTCAGGTGATGTTAGAGTGCCTTGCAGCTCAGTTTGAGGGCCCGCCTGTTGCTGTGGGTGTCTCTGGTGATGTTAGGATGCCTTGCAGTCAGTTTGAGTGCCCTCATGTGGCTGGCTCTGGTGATGTTAGGGTGCCTTGCAGCTCAGTTTGAGTGTCGACCTGTGGGTGGCTCTGATGATGTTAGGGTGCCTTGCAGCTCAGTTTGAGTGCCCGCCTGTTGCTGTTGGTGTCTCTGGTGATGTTAGGGTGCCTTGCAGCTCGGTTTGAGTGCCCTCATGTGGCTGGCTCTGGTGATGTTAGGGTACCTTGCATCTCAGTTTGAGTGCCATCATGTGGCTGGCTCTGGTGATGTTAGGGTGCCTTGCAGTTCAGTTTGAGTGTCCGCCTGTTGCTGTCGGAGTCTCTGGTGATGTTAGGGTGCCTTGCAGCTCGGTTTGAGTGCCCTCATGTGGCTGGCTCTGGTGATGTTAGGGTACCTTGCATCTCAGTTTGAGTGCCATCATGTGGCTGGCTCTGGTGATGTTAGGGTGCCTTGCAGCTCAGTTTGAGTGCCCGCCTGTTGCTGTCGGTGTCTGGTGATGTTAGGATGCCTTGCAGCTCCGTTTGAGTGCCCACCTGTTTCTGTGGGTGTCTCTGGTGATGTTAGAGTGCCTTGCAGCTCAATTTGAGTACCCTCATGTGGCTGTCTCTGGTGATGTTAGGGTGCCTTGCAGCTCAGTTTGAGTGCCCGTCTGTTGCTGTGGGTGTCTCTGGTGATGTTAGGGTGCCTTGCAGCTCAGTTTGAGTGCCCGCCTGTTACTGTTGATGTCTCCGGTGATGTTAGGGTGTCTTGCAGCTCAGTTTGAGTGCCCACCTGTTGCTGTGGGTGTCTGTGGTGATGTTAGGGTGCCTTGCAGCTCAGTTTGAGTGCCCACCTGTTGCTGTGGGTGACTCTGGTGATGTTTGGGTGCCTTGCAGCCTAGGTTGAGTGCCCTCATGTGGGTGGCTCTGGTGATGTTAGGGTGCCTTGCAGCTCAGTTTGAATGCCCTCATGTGGCTGGCTCTGGTGATGTTAGGGTGCCTTGCAGTTCAGGTTGAGTGCCCTCATGGGGCTGGCTCTGGTGATGTTAGGGTGCCTTGCAGCTCAGTTTGAGTGCTCGCCTGTTGCTGTGGGTGTCTCTGGTGATGTTAGGGTGCCTTGCAGCTCAGTTTGAGTGCCCTCATGTGGCTGGCTCTGGTATGTTAGGGTGCCTTGCAGTTCAGGTTGAGTGCCCTCATGTGGCTGGCTCTGGTGATGTTAGGGTGACTTGCAGCTCAGTTTGAGTGCCCTCATGTGTCTGCCTTTGGCGATGTTAGGGTGCCTTGCAGCTCAGTTTGAGTGCCCACCTGTTTCCGTGGGTGTCTGGTGATGTTAGGGTGCCTTGCAGCTCAGGTTGAGTGCCCTCATGTGGCTGGCTCTGGTGATGTTAGGGTGCCTTGCAGCTCAGGTTGAGTGCCCTCATGTGGCTGCCTTTGGTGATGTTAGGGTGCCTTGCAGCTCAGTTTGAGTGCCCGCCTGTTGCTGTGGGTGTCTCTGGTGATGTTAGGATGCCTTGCAGCTCAGTTTGAGTGCCCTCATGTGGCTGGCTCTGGTGATGTTAGGGTGCCTTGCAGCTCAGTTTGAGTGCCCGCCTGTTGTTGTGGGTGTCTCTGGTGATGTTAGGGTGCCTTGCAGCTCAGTTTGAGTGTCGACCTGTGGGTGGCTCTGGTGATGTTAGAGTGCCTTGCAGCTCAGTTTGAGTGCCCGCCTGTTGCTGTTGGTGTCTCTGGTGATGTTAGGGTGCCTTGCAGTTCAGTTTGAGTGTCCGCCTGTTGCTGTCGGAGTCTCTGGTGATGTTAGGGTGCCTTGCAGCTCAGTTTGAGTGCAAGCCTGTTGCTGTGGGTGTCTCTGGTGATGTTAGGGTGCCTTGAGGTTCAGTTTGAGTGTCCGCCTGTTGCTGTCGGAGTCTCTGGTGATGTTAGGGTGCCTTGCAGCTCAGTTTGAGTGCCCGCCTGTTGCTGTCGGTGTCTCTGGTGATGTTAGGGTGCCTTGCAGCTCAGTTTGAGTGCCCGCCTGTTGCTGTCGGTGTCTGGTGATGTTAGGGTGCCTTGCAGATCAGTTTGAGTGCCCACCTGTTGCTGTGGGTGTCTCTGGTGATGTTAGGGTGCCTTGCAGCTCAGTTTGAGTGCCAGCTTGTTGCTGTGGGTGTCTCTGGTGATGTTAGAGTGCCTTGCAGCTCAGTTTGAGTGCCCGCCCGTTGCTGTCGGTGTCTCTGGTGATTTTAGGGTGCCTTGCAGCTCAGTTTGAGTGCCCGCCTGTTGCTGTCGGAGTCTCTGGTGATGTTAGGGTGCCTTGCAGCTCAGTTTGAGTGCCCGCCTGTTGCTGTGGGTGGCTCAGGTGATGTGAGGGTGCCTTGCAGCTCAGTTTGAGTGCCCTCAAGTGGCTGGCTCTGGTGATGTTAGGGTGCCTTGCAGCTCAGTTTGAGTGCCCGCCTGTTGCTGTCTGTGTCTCTGGTGATGTTAGGGTGCCTTGCAGTTCAGTTTGAGTGCCCGCCCGTTGCTGTCGGTGTCTCTGGTGATTTTAGGGTGCCTTGCAGCTCAGTTTGAGTGCCCGCCTGTTGTTGTGGGTGGCTCAGGTGATGTTAGGGTGCCTTACAGCCCAGTTTGAGTGCCCGCCTGTTGTTGTGGGTGGCTCAGGTGATGTTAGGGTGCCTTGCAGCTCAGTTTGAGTGCCCTCATGTGGCTGGCTCTGGTGATGTTAGGGTGCCTGGCAGCTCAGTTTGAGTGGCCGCCTGTTGCTGTGGGTGTCTCTGGTGATGTTAGGGTGCCTTGCAGTTCAGTTTGAGTGCCCGCCTGTTGCTGTGGGTGTCTCTGGTGATGTTAGGGTGCCTTGCAGCTCAGTTTGAGTGCCCGCCTGTTGCTGTGGGTGTCTCTGGTGATGTTAGGGTGTCTTGCAGCTCAGTTGGAGCGTGCTCCTGTGCCAGGCTCTGGTTGTTTAGGTGTGCTTTGTGGTTGCAGCTTTGAGTGTACTCTTGTCGCTGACTAGTGATTTGGGGGCTTTGCAGCTGCTATGCGTGTTGACCTGTGCCCGGCACTTGTGATTTTGGGGGTCCGTACTCCTGTTCATCAAATGACAGATGTTATTCCCTTCTGACCACCGCTGACTCCCAGTTAGAGCTGGGACTGGCTCTGCTGGGATACAGCCCCGCCGCCTCAGAGCTCGAGCTGCCCCCCCACCGCAGCGAGAGTGGATCAAGTGCGCAGAAGAATGTGCCGAGACAGTAAAAAGCCGGAGGCGGTAAGTGATAGCGCGAGGCTCCGCCCGGGGGGGGGGCACCCATGAACCTGTCGCCCCCGCACACATTCCGCACAGGAAGTGCCGCCGCGCACATTCCGGCCCGGCCCGGGCCCGACAGCTGAAGGAAGGTGTCTGGGCTCCTCTGAAGATGTGGGGTTTTACAAGTCTCCCAAGTGTCAGGCTGGAGTTTGGGCTGAGGGGGGCGCGTGGCAGAGGCCCCCTGCCCTTCAGGAGCACATCCGAGGTCAGAGCGCCACTGCTGACCTCCACCCGTTGCACCGGATCTGGGCGCCCTCGAGGGCCACGCCATCGCCCTCCGTCACCGGAAGTGACGGGGGACGTCATCCCAACCATATGTAATTGGATTCTATTCATGGCAAGGCCTTATATTAACAGTGCCAGGCAAGCACGCGTTATTAGGATCCATGTGATTTAAAAAAAGTATTTATGAAGACTATATTGTGACAAAATACATTTGGAGTTATGAAGAAGCGGGTCTGGTGGCTCAGTGGACTAATGCATCCACTCCACTGCAGGGGCCTGTGTTTGACCTCATGGTCACAGGTTCACATCCCGGCTGGTCCACTCAGCCTTTCATCCATCTGAGGTGGATAAAATGAGTACCTTTGAGTTGGGTAACAATAAACACCTGCTATTCGGGGCCAAGACATCCCGACGGGGTAAATGTGTGCAGTATGGATAAATTCCCAGCAAAGAGTGGAACTAAAACCTCAATCCCAAGTGTCCAAAACCCTAATGTTTAGTAAAGCCCTGATCCTCGCCCTCATCCTACCCAGATCTGTTTGGGCATTGAAGGCAAAACTCCCAGGGCTTTTTTATGAGAGGCTCGCTCAGCCGGGAGAGGCACTTTTTGGACGCTCCGGCGACGCAAGCCTCTCAGTCACATCTATGGGGGGACGCACAGCCGCTCTGCGCATGGCCTCTGAGATTCGGAGGAAGACAAAGCTGCACAAGGCGCTACCTTGCCCTACTCTGCATCAAGGAGGCCTTCCTCGAGCGTCCCAGTGGGTTTTCCCACGCAGCACCCATGGATTTTGACGCTGCCCTAGATTTACTTAACCAGAGCAGGGTTAACAAAGAGAAATGTTTGCATTTGC
Organism: Lissotriton vulgaris; assembly: GCF_964263255.1. Lineage (NCBI taxonomy): Eukaryota > Metazoa > Chordata > Amphibia > Caudata > Salamandridae > Lissotriton > Lissotriton vulgaris. The sequence continues at coordinate 31,009,064 of NC_141698.1, forward strand.
CTCGTATTTTTTCCTCTTTCCATTTGTGCAGCATTCTGCAGCACACGCAGAAATGTATGTAAATGTATAGGCATTTATATAGCGCACTACTTACCCGGAGGGTCCCAAGGCGCTTCGACCGCTGCGAAACCCTTCCTGGCTTCCCTGAGAGATGATCCCTTAATGGGTATCTACAGGGTGAGACCAGGCATCCCCGGCGGTCTGGTGGGGCCGTTAGTGAAGATGAGGCAAGCTAATGCCCAGAGTTGCCGAGTGTGATCGCTGATCAGAGTGGGCACCGAGGCGAGAGAATTATCGAGTCCGCTGACCCTGGTCCAGAAACCTGCCGCGCCAGGATTCGAACCCTGGTCCCGGGCCGTCCTCTGCTCTCGGGTCTGCCGCCTCTAACCAGTGAGCCAAGAGGAAAACACCCTTCAGGATTGTGTCAGGTTAGATTGGGTAACAATCGCTCCCAGATGGGCTACACCTCTGCTTCAGCGACACTCTAGGCAAACACTGGCTAACAATGTGATGGGGCTGAGGGTTTGAGAGCTGCTTTTAGGCCAAAAAGGACATGGAAAGCTCTTCCCTTCTTGTCGACTTTTTTAAAGGTTCCCCATAGAAATCCGGGATAGTTGCTTTTTTAAAAACTGTTTCAAGTACAGAACCATGAGGAGACATTAGATGCTGAGTTCATCTTGCTTGAACGAGAGGGTAGGCAGCAGAACCAACTTGGGAGACAAAGGGCAAAATCTGTGGTCTTATTGCTAACAGAGTGCTCCATAGGGGGGGGGGGTGATAAAGGTTGTGGAGACATCCTAAAACAACAGCCTTAGTTGGCACCTCAAGGCTGAGATTGAATGGGAGAGAATGTGGCCTAACGGCTTCGGCGTTTGAACTCGGAGCTGGGGAACTGGGGGGCATATTAGCAAGGCGGGACATATGAATTAACGCCGCTTTTGCGGCCGTTTTCGGACGAAAAGCGTTGATAATGTCATCGCCCTATTAGCAAGCTGTCGCTAATATCAGTTAGCGACAGCTTTGAGGCGATAGCGAGCTGTTTGGTGCCCGCTTTGCATGTCAGCGATATTTATCGCTAATTACATGCAAAGTGGGCGTACCCAACAGGTTAGCGACTGCTAACATCACTATCGCCTATTATCAACGCAGGCCCAGCGATAAAACATTTGCAAATATCGCCAAAAACTAACGCCTGCTCAGACCACTTCTTAACCTGTATATCCAATGGGAGTTGGATACTCAGGTTAAGACCCTATTGGCGTTAATGTGTGAATATCGTTGGTTTTCCAGCGATATTCACGCATTGAGCCGCTATCGCTGGATATTTTATCGCATTTGAGATAAACGTTGCTAATAGCACATTATCTCTGCGATAAAATCCGGCGGTGCACAGAGATAAAAAAAATGTCACTAAGTTCCTTTAGCGATAAATATCGGTAGTTGTTGATAATATGCCCCTGGGTTCGAGTCTCGGCAGGGGCGCTCAACAATCAGTGATTCTGAGCAAATCACTTTAATCTCCCCCGTGCCTAACAAAATGAATGTGTCCGTCTGTAACGTAACTGGTGCTCGTGTAAAGCGCTCTGATCTAGTTCGCGCAAAAAAAAAAAATTGATCACACCCTGGACCGCCTCTAAAGACCGTTAGATTGTGGCGCAGAAGGATAAGCTCACCTGCCAGTCACAGGAGAGTTCAGACATATTGCTCTACCTATAGCGCCTATTCGAGCGCTTGATCCTTTGTTTTGTATGATGGGCTCATAGCAAGCAACGGGTGGTTTATAAACAAATCGAGCAGAAGTCTTTTTTTTATCAGCATCCTGCCTTACTGCACCCAGGAATCCCTAATGGACAGTGTGGGCCCTAAAGATAGGTGTTCACTTCACTTTCAAAAAGTGCATATAAAATCCTCAAAAAGTAAATACACCCGCCCGCCCTCAGCTGGTGGGCAAAGGGCTGCGCACAGTAAAGGCTTGGAATATTTATGGGTTATTTATCGATACCTTTAATCAGTAATAATCAGTTGTGTTTGTTTGGGACAGGTTTGTTGTGATGTGAGCCCTGCTCTCATACTGGGGAAATGAGTCTGAAAGTGCTCTCTGAGCGAGGCAGGCTCCCTACGGAGGCCGGCAGCTGCCATGACTCTCCGGCCGCCGGTGCTTCGCTGTTGCAGCCAGGCCCGGTGCAGGCCCCCTGCCCGCGCCTGTCCCGTAGGTGCAGTAACAGCGCCCCCCAGCGAGCTGTCCTCTCAGGCCACGCGTGGTGATTGAGGGTGCGAGTCTCGAGACATCCGAGAAGCTCAAGTTTACCCCGAGATCAGAGGCCCTCGCCTCGGGCCCTTCTTGGGGAATGATTGCTGGGGGTGGGGCTGCAGGGGCGGCTGTCAGTACAGGCCCCGTAAGGGCACGGGCCGGTTCTGGGGCTTTACTTTTTACACTCGAGATGCCAGATTCGGCCCACATTAGGAAGAGCGGGGCAGACGTCCAGACCTGCCCTGGGCCCTGTGCTGCCCCGGCAGCCCTGGCGATGCCACCCTGGGGAGTGCTATGGTCACGCGCCACGTGTGTATCATTGTATGGTAAAGAACAGAGGGGCATATTATCACGAACGGCGTTAAAATTATCGCTGCTTTAGCGGCAGGCGCTAACACAGCGATAATGGGCTTGATAATATGCCCTGGAGAATTCCAATAGAAGACCATGTTCTGGTGTTAACCTGGGTTTCTATTGGAATTATCTACGGGATTATTGGGACCAAAACCAGCCCCGGCAAAGTGCTCGGCCGCCCCCCGGGGGGGGGGGGGGGTGTGGGGGGGGGGGGTGTGGGGGGGGGGGTGGGGGGGGGAGAGGGGAGGTCTGAGCTCTTTACCGGGGCCGGTTTTTAGTCGATTTTGTTGCAGGGCCGATTTTAAACGGCCCTGTAACAAAATCGACACCCAGGGGCCCAAAACCAGCCCCCACCCTTGGGATTGCCCGGTGCCCGCAATGGCCAGTCCGGCCCTGCACATTATCGCCGTTTTAGAGGCAGTTTCCTGCTGCTAAAGCCGCGATAATTTTAACGCCGTTCCTTGATAATATGCCCCAGAGTTAGTATTCTGAACTCCACGTCTCCCTCCTGTGAAGCTCTGCACCTTCCGGGTACGTGTCTGTAGATGTTGACGCTGCTTCAGATAAAAATAAAGAATCCACTGTTTTTTGGATCTGACCCGCCGCCCAGCAGGCTCAGAAAGCCTCTGAAGAAACTCTCAGCGCCTCAGAAAGGAATGGCGGAGGCCTAATAATAAAACTGTTACAACATACACTATCGTTCCTTACTTTTTACTCTTTGTTTTATGCTAGGTGTCATTTTTGTTATGTTTCAGGTCTTTGTTTAAGTTTCTAATCATATATACAGCGCTCTGATACCCTTGGGTCATGTTCACACTTTATAAAACACCCTGAATACAAAAATACAAAATTATATATATATTAAACGTTATGATCTTTTGTGGCAGTCGATATGCAGGATGCACTATTTTGCCAGGATGGGATTTATCACTTAATTCTTCCGCCAGAAAGTGTAGGATGTTTCTTTCAGTGCGTGGACACTTTCGGTGCATCAGCATTTATTTATGCCTTCTCTCTTTATTTCGCACACATATGTTTGAGTTGAGAGGCGAATCTCTCTGCAGCTGTTGTGAGACGATTTGCACTGCCTTCTCGTTTTGCTGTTGACATGCCAAGCTTTAGATGCCCTGCATGCCACCTGTCCTGGCACGAAGTGCTTAATCCGCTAGGAAGTGCATCGAGTTAATGATTTACAGCGGTGCTGTGAATGGAGGGTGGGTGGGGGTGTGGCAGGGCATGCAGACAATGTGAAGTTCCGCATTGTTTGTTTGATCCGCTGAAATCCTAACCTGTAGCGGGCCCAGAGCAGCGGCTGGCAGCCGACATTAAAATGCCAGCCTGAGCCATGTTTGCAATCCGTGAATACATCTCATCCAGCCCCTGCGCGGGGGTCCCCTGGGACTACAGAGGATGTGAATACGTGTATACTCCGCTCTGTGTGTGTGTGTGTGGGGGGGCATCAGAGCTTTGTGCAGAGTCCGGGATACGAAGACATCACCCACGGGGCTTTAAGTGGGCCGGGTCTCAACGGTGCTGAGCAGCAGCATTTGTTTAAAGGAGGCCTCGAAACGGATCTCTATTGGGCTCTGTTTTGTGCCCAGGCACAGGCGGTCCGTTTTTTTTCCGGACAGCGGGCACATCACTGCCCACACTGCTCCCTCCTCACTAGTGGAGAAGTTACATCATGACGTCATGCCAGGTGAGAGTTGTAGGGGAAGGGAAATCTTTTAAAGAGAGTCATTTTCTCTCTGATTTCCCTTCTCTCTTTGAAACACAGGAGCAGCAGCATTGTTGTGGTGTCACCAGGACTGTAAGTGGAAGCTTTTTCAATATTATCAACAAGCCATAGTTGCTGCTTATATATCTTCTGCAGCTGACAACCATTGACAAAGCCAATAGACCTGACTTGTTGTAGGTATATTACTTGTTGTATCTTATATCTGGATGCAATGACAGAAACAGCAAAATACAAGTCGGCAGCACACTATGCTAAGCACAGATTTTTAGCTTATGTGTTTTTAAGCCACACCCCAGTTTTTTCATCCCACTTAAAGCCATGGTCACCCCCACACAGTCCGCTGTGTCTATGTGGCGCACTTGGACCCTATAAGAGCAATACCTGGCATGCACAAATATTATTAAGAATTGGATCGATATGATTCAAAAAAATATCTATGAAGAAGCAATGTTAGAGAATATATTGTAACAAAACGCCTTTGGAATTATGAAGAAGCCACGTATGATAACCACTGGCATGGATAAACTCCCTGACAAAGATTGTAACTCAAACCTCAATCCCTAAGTGTCCTTAACCCTGATCCTCGCCCTCATCCTACCCAGATCTGTGTGCTTCCCAAGCACTTGAACGAGAAGCTGTTTGAGCATTGAAGGCAAAACTCCCAGGGCCTATTTATGAGAGGCTCATGCAGCTGGGAGGGTCGCTTTTTGGATTCTCCGGCGACGCAAGCCTCTCAGTCATATCTGACGCACAGCCGCTCTGCGCTGCTTCGCATGGACTCATAGATACGGAGGAAGGCTGAGCCGCACAAGGCGCTACCTTGCCTCACTCTGCATCAAAGAGGCATTCCTCGAGCGTCCCCGTGGGTTTTCCCACGGAGCACCCATGGATTTTGATGCAGCCCCAGATTTACTTAATCACGTAAACCTCCCCAGAGCAGGTGCAACAAGGAGGAATATTTGTATTTTGCCTCGTTTTTTTCCTCTTTCCATTTGTGCAGCATTATGCAGCACACGCAGAAAGAGGAAAACACCCTTCAGGATTGTGTTTGTGCAGGAAGGTGCTCCTTCATGCACAAAACCACTCCTGTCTGCAACGGAGGCACCCTCGCACCGTGGGGCAAGGGTGCCTACTTTGGCGCTAGGCAGCAAATTGAGCACCGGTGCAGTGGAATGTACAGGAATGCACCGTATTTCATAAATACGGTGCATTCCTGCCCTTTCACATTGGCATAAGGAAGCGCAGCAAGGCTTTGGGCGCTGCCCTACGCCATTTCCTCATAAATGAGGCCCCCAGTCTTTACTACCATGATCAAGAAAACAGAGACGTGCAGTTAACAGAGCACCTGGTGCTCAACTCCTTTAAAGGATTTATCAAACCCGCCAAAAATGTTTTCCTTGTTTACAAGGTAGGCCGCATCTACAAGTGCATTTGAGATATCCCACCAGCAAGGAGTCTCTGAACATCTGTGCACTCATTAATATGCATGCAAATCAAGTGCATCTCCCCCGCTGATCAGTAGCACGAAGGCCTCGGGAAGGACGTGCAAGGTCTGGGATGTGTCAGGTACAGCCCAGGTCCCTCTGGTCACAAACTATGACTTCTGAGAAAAAAATCACTTCATTGTGCTGTCATTTGTCATCCAGCATTTTAACCAGTGGCGTAACAAGTGTGTGATGATCCCTAGTTTAAGGAAGGAAATGGCCCCTAACTGCTGTTAAACTGTGAAATACATCAATAACCAGGGTTCAGGGAGCTCCTCGGGCCTTTGGGCCCCGGTGCCATTGCACCTGCTGCTCCAGGGGGAGTTATGCCCCAGGTTATAATGGTGATAGAGCGCGTCCCTTGCAGAAATCTAACCAGAATTCAGGGACGCCTGGGTAGGCCATCTCTACAGGCTCTTCCTTTAAATGCACAGGAAGCTGCAGTGTGGGCCCGCATCTCTGATCCCTACATCAGCTGTGGGAAGGTTTATTCCCTCTTATGTCAGCTGGACGATGCTGTAAGGGCTCTTAGCAGGAATATCGGCCATGGCCCGTTACTCCTCGAGAATGGGTTTCGCGCGCTCCTTATTTCATCACAAAAGTGCCCTAAAGCCCTTCTCCGCAGCAAGAAGGTGCTATTCTTCCCTTACCTTAACAGGAAGGCGCTACATGAAAGACATATTTCTGATAATGTTCCACTGTTTTCAGATTGTCCCAAACTAGAGCTGGGCATGTGTTTCCGGCTGTGTTTTGTTTCTCTCATCACTATCTCGCCCTTAGGAGCATTCAAGCGTCCACACAGAGCCAGTGGCAATGTCAGGTTAGTTTGGGTAGCAATCGCTCCCAGATGAGGTGCACCCCTGCTTCTCCAGTATTGGGGTGTCTTCCATAGATTCATAAGCTTGAATATTCCCCGTCGTCGAAGTGGGAGAACCACAGTTTACAGGTAATTAACTTTTGTTCTTCTGCTTCACCTACACTCTTCACAAACACAGGCTAACAATGTGATGTGGCTGAGGGGTGAGAGCTGCTTTTAGGCCAAGAAGGACCAGGCAGCTCTTCCATTCTTGTGACTGGCCGCTGACATGGACAGTTGGCGCAGCCATCTGGAACGCGTCACTGACAGGTCCGAGGAGAGGGGGCTCAGCTGCTCCTTCAGCGCCTCCTGCTGGCCATCCCTGCGATAACACAGGAAGGCCATCAAGGTGGGGCAGAATTCAGACATACTGCTCTACCTATAGCGCCTATGCGAGCGCGTAATCCTTTCTTTTGTATAATGGGCTCCTACCAAGCAACGGGTGTTTTATCAACGAATCGAGCAGAAGTCTTTTATTTTATCAGCGCCCTGCCTTACTGCACCCAGGAAATCCCTAATGGACAGTGCGGGCTCTAAAGATAGGTTTTCACTTCACTTTCAAAAAGTGCATATAAAATCCTCAAAAAGTAAATACACCCGCCCGCCCTCACCTGGTGGGTAAGGGCTGCGCACAGTAAAGGAATATTTCTGGGTTATTTATCGATGCCTTTAATCAGTAATAATCAGTTGTGTTTGTTTGGGACAGGTTTGTTGTGATTGTGCGCCTGCTCTCCCCTTCGCGTGCAGCACCTGCGGCTCTTTTAAGAAGTATTTACTGGGGCGATGAGTCTGAAAGTGCCCTCTGAGCGAGGCAGGCTCCCTACGGAGGCCAGCAGCTGCCATGACTCTGCGGCCTCGGGTGCTTCGCTGTTTGCAGCCAGGCCTTGTGCAGGCGCCCCGGGCCCTGCCCGCTCCTGTCCCGGCCGTAGCTGCAGTAACAGCGCCCCCTAGCGAGCTGTCCTCTCAGGCCACGCGTGGTGATTGAGACATCCGAGAAGCTCAAATTTACCCCGAGATCAGAGGCCCTCGCCTCGGGCCCATCTTGGGAATGTTAAAAAAAGATTGCTGGGGGTGGGCTGCAGGGGCGGTTGTCGGCACAGGCCCCGTAAGGGCACGGGCCGGTTCTGGGGCTTTACTTTTTACACTCGAGATGCCAGATTCGGCCCACATTAGGAAGAGCGGGGCAGACACCCAGACCTGCTCGGGCCCTGTGCTGCCCCGGCAGCCCTGGCGATGCCACCCTGGGCAGTGCGGGGCCCCTGACTCAGCCGTCCCACGTCACACGCCACGTGCACTCTGTGCTGAGTTACCCTTCTACAATTCTCTTTGTGCCCAGACTTGGTCGCCTGGGCCAGGAGGAGGCCTGCGGGTTTGCAGATAGATTTTCCACTAACCCTGCACCTGTCTTGTACCGCAACATTGGCTTTTAAATATTGCCCTTATATCGACTCCACAATATTGCGTTTGATGGTATTTTAAAGAATAACTCTGTTACAGCTGACCCTATCTTGCTTTAGTTTTAAGTCTATGTGTTATGCCAGGTGTTCATTTTTGGTATGTTTCAGGTCTTTGTTTATGTTTCCAATCGTATGCACAGCTCTCTGCTACCCCTGGGTCATGCTTGCGCTTTATAAACAAGCATTGGAAATGCAATAGGTCTCGCACCATTAGAGTTAGTGCTTTTAGAATTGTTTATGGGTTTTTTTGTAAATGTTTAGCATTTTTGTTTCCTGTAGCCAATGCTAAAGAATTACAAATAAAAAAAGCCATAAACATTTCTAAAAGCTCTAACTGAAATGGTCTGAGACCTATTGCACTGTGTGAGGGTGAGGGGTTGAGGGTGAGTGAGGGTGAGGGTGAGGGTGGGTGAGGGTGAGTGAGGGTGAGGGGTTGAGGGTGAGTGAGGGTGAGTGAGGGTGAGGGGTTGAGGGTGAGTGAGGGTGAGTGAGGGTGAGGGGTTGAGGTTGAGGGTGAGGTGTTGAGGGTGAGTGAGGGTGAGGGCGAGTGAGGTGTTGAGGGTAAGTGAGGGTGAGGGTGAGGGGTTGAGGGTGAGGGTAGGTGAGGGGTTGAGGGTGAGTGAGGGTGAGGGTGAGTGAGGGTGATGCTGAGGGGGTGAGGGTGAGTGAGAGTGAGAGTGAGGGTGAGTGAGAGTGAGGGTGAGTGAGAGTGAGGGTGAGTGAGGGGTTGAGGGTGAAGGGTTGAGGGTAAGTGAGGGTGAGTGAGGGTGAGGGGTTGAGGGTGAGTGAGGGTGAGGGGTTGAGGGTGAGTGAGGGTGAGGCGTTGAGGGTGAGTGAGGGTGAGTGTGGGTGAGGGTGAGTGAGGGTGAGGGGTTGAGGGTGAGTGAGGGTGAGTGTGGGTGAGGGTGAGGGTGAGTGAGGGTGAGGTTGAGGGTGAGGGTGAGTGTGGGTGAGTGAGGGTGAGGGGTTGAGGGTGAGTGAGGGTGAGTGAGGGTGAGGGGTTGAGGGTGAGTGAGAGTGAGGGTGAGTGAGGGTGGGTGAGGGTGAGTGAGGGTGAGGGGTTGAGGTTGAGGGTGAGGTGTTGAGGGTGAGTGAGGGTGAGGGCGAGTGAGGTGTTGAGGGTGAGTGAGGGTGAGGGGTTGAGGGTGAGGGTAGGTGAGGGGTTGAGGGTGAGTGAGGGTGAGGGGTTGAGGGTGAGTGAGAGTGAGGGTGAGTGAGGGTGGGTGAGGGTGAGTGAGGGTGAGGGGTTGAGGTTGAGGGTGAGGTGTTGAGGGTGAGTGAGGGTGAGGGCGAGTGAGGTGTTGAGGGTGAGTGAGGGTGAGGGGTTGAGGGTGAGGGTAGGTGAGGGGTTGAGGGTGAGTGAGGGTGAGGGTGAGTGAGGGTGAGGGTGAGTGAGGGTGAGTGAGGGTGAGGTTGAGGGTGAGTGAGGGTGAGGGTGAGTGTGGGTGAGGGTGAGTGAGGGTGAGGGGTTGAGGGTGAGTGAGGGTGAGTGAGGGTGAGGGGTTGAGGGTGAGTGAGAGTGAGGGTGAGTGAGGGTGGGTGAGGGTGAGTGAGGGTGAGGGGTTGAGGTTGAGGGTGAGGTGTTGAGGGTGAGTGAGGGTGAGGGCGAGTGAGGTGTTGAGGGTGAGTGAGGGTGAGGGTGAGGGTAGGTGAGGGGTTGAGGGTGAGTGAGGGTGAGGGTGAGTGAGGGTGATTCTGAGGGGTTGAGGGTGAGTGAGGGTGAGTGAGAGTGAGGGTGAGTGAGAGTGAGGGTGAGTGAGGGGTTGAGGGTGAAGGGTTGAGGGTAAGTGAGGGTGAGTGAGGGTGAGGGGTTGAGGGTGAGTGAGGGTGAGGGGTTGAGGGTGAGTGAGGGTGAGGCGTTGAGGGTGAGTGAGGGTGAGTGTGGGTGAGGGTGAGTGAGGGTGAGGGGTTGAGGGTGAGTGAGGGTGAGTGTGGGTGAGGGTGAGGGTGAGTGAGGGTGAGTGAGGGTGAGTGAGGGTGAGGTTGAGTGAGGGTGAGGGGTTGAGGGTGAGTGAGGGTGAGGGGTTGAGGGTGAGTGAGAGTGAGGGTGAGTGAGGGTGGGTGAGGGTGAGTGAGGGTGAGGGGTTGAGGTTGAGGGTGAGGTGTTGAGGGTGAGTGAGGGTGAGGGCGAGTGAGGTGTTGAGGGTGAGTGAGGGTGAGGGTTAGGGGTTGAGGGTGAGGGTAGGTGAGGGGTTGAGGGTGAGTGAGGGTGAGTGAGGGTGATGCTGAGGGGTTGAGGGTGAGTGAGAGTGAGGGTGAGTGAGAGTGAGGGTGAGTGAGAGTGAGGGTGAGTGAGGGGTTGAGGGTGAAGGGTTGAGGGTAAGTGAGGGTAAGTGAGGGTGAGTGAGGGTGAGGGGTTGAGGGTGAGTGAGGGGTTGAGGGTGAGTGAGGGTGAGGCGTTGAGGGTGAGTGAGGGTGAGTGTGGGTGAGGGTGAGTGAGGGTGAGGGGTTGAGGGTGAGTGAGGGTGAGTGTGAGGGTGAGTGAGGGTGAGTGAGGGTGAGTGAGGTTGAGGGTGAGTGAGGGTGAGGGGTTGAGGGTGAGTGAGGGTGAGTGAGGGTGAGTGTGGGTGAGGGTGAGTGAGGGTGAGGGTGAGTGAGGGTGAGTGAGGGTGAGGGGTTGAGGGTGAGTGAGGGTGAGGGTGAGTGAGGGTGTGTGAGGATGAGGGGGTGAGGATGTGAAGGCGCGTTTGGCAGTGTATGTTTTAACGCTCGGAATATCATAATGAACCCAGACATGACAGTCTCCAGCCAACAGCTGTAAATAGTTAGTCAAGTAAGCTAATGTTTGAGAGAGGCAGGCCCAAACCAAACTCCATGTATATTGCTAGAGCAATGCTTGACAGTTCTGCTGTTTAAAACCCAGCACAGTTCTAAAACAGTTCTGAAAAAGCTAAGAAGTCTGGCCTTTTCGCTTTGCCAATGCTGGTTTACATTGCTTTGGTAAAACGCCATTGTTGAAAGATGTGCCCAGCCACTCGTCATTATGTAAAAATTAAATTACCTTAATGCAAAAATATATTTTCTGGGCACAAAAAAAACCAAACTCCGCCATTGAAGCCTCAAGCCTAAAACGGAACTACTTTGTGTGCGCATGCGCACCTTGTGAGAGGGTGGACTGCTGAAACTCCGTGAACATATCCAGTCTCGATCTGCTCGATCCACCGCCCCCTGCTGTAGTGAGCAGTGAATGACAACAGCAGACCAATGGAGAGGGGTGGCTGACTGAAGACCCTTGTAAGTATGTTATATACAATTTTAGTAAAAATGAAATAAGTCTTGGCTAATGCCACACCTAAAATCACCCATTCATTTGGGGGGAAAGTCTCAGATCATGTAAAGACAGCTTGTCAGGCAGAAGGATTAAAACAACTGCAAGTTATTGATGCATCTTTAAAACTGCATAGGAATAATTCAGCTAAACAGACATTAAGATGACAACAAAAAGCAAAATGTGTGCATCAGACACATGGGCGCAAAAGAGAGGAAGAAAAGACAATCTGTGCAGAGGCAAGAGGGAAACAGACTGGGTGGGCGTCAGCTTCCGAGACAGAAAGGGGGAGACACCGGGGCGGAGACGGCATCCGAAAGAGGACTAACACAAACGCATTGGGCATGCACACATCACAGGAGGCAGGAGGAGAAAGGAGACACGGGGCTAGTTCATCAGAGACCAGAGGAGAAACAGAGCTGCGCGTCACAAAGGCGAAGAGAGAGGCCTTTGCCTGCAAAAAAACATTAATTGGACAACAAAACAAACGCACACGGCAGGTTAACGAGGCAGAGAAGAAAAAAAATAAACAAACAAGACGGAGGGAAGAGAGGGGAGGGGGGAGGAGAAATGCGACACGGCGGGAAGGGGAGGGGGCGGAGCGGGTAAAATAAACAAAAAGACGGAGGGAAGAGAGGGGAGGGGGGAGGAGAAATGCGACACGGCGGGAAGGGGAGGGGGCGGAGCGGGTAAAATAAACAAAGAAGACGGAGGGAAGAGAGGGGAGGGGGGAGGAGAAATGCGACACGGCGGGAAGGGGAGGGGGCGGAGCGGGTAAAACAAGACGGACGCGCACGCGCTTTTAAGCTCAATGCGCATGCGCATTGAGCTTAAAAGTCACGGGCACTGCAAGGAATCGCCACGATTCCTTGCAGTGGATAAAGAGTGGATAAGCCCCCATAGTCTCGCTTGCTCGATGCGCATGCGCATCGACAGGCGAGACCTAAAAACACCCTAATTAAAGAAAATACAAATTTATGATCTTTTGTGGCAGTCGATATGCAGAATGCACTATTTTGGCAGGATGGTATCACTTAATTCTTCCGCCAAAAAGCGTAGGGTGTTTCTTTCAGTGCTTGGACACTTCCGGTGCATCAGCATTTACGTTCTTTATTTCGCACACGTACGTTTGAGTTGAGAGGCGAATCTCTCTGCAGCTGTTGTGAGACGGTTTGCACTGCCTTCTCGTTTTGCTGTTGACATGCCAAGCTTTAGATGCCCCGCTTGCCACCTGTCCTGGCACGAAGCGCTTAATCCGCTAGGAAGTGCATCGAGTTAATGATTTTACCGCAGTGCCGTGAACAGAGGGGTGGGGGTGCGGGGGGTAGGGAATGCAGACCCTGGCCCATGACAATGTTGAGTTCCGCATTGTTTGTTTGATCCACTGAAATCCTAACCTGTAGCGGGCCCAGAGCAGCGGCTGGCAGCCGACATTAAAATGCCAGCCTGAGCCGTGTTTGCAATCCGCGAATAGATCTCAGCCAGGCCCTGCGCGGGGATCCCCTGGGACTACAGAGGACGTAAAATCACGCCTACTTGTATCTGCTGTGTGTGTGTGGGGGGGCATCAGGGTATGTGCAGAGTCCGGGATACCAGGAGGCACCCTCACACAGTCCGATGTGTCTATGGGGGACATTAGGGCAATGTACAACATCTGGGATACAAGTCTCTGTGTCTGTGTTGGGGAATCAGGGCAGTGTGATGTGTCCAAATGGATGTATGTTGATACCTCGCACGTGATTAATAAAGTATAATTGTCCCCTCTTTTCTTATCTTTCTCCCTGAACACAAACATCTTCTTTAAAAGCTTTTTCCCTTAGTAATCAAGTTTAAATACTTTATTCGACAACATTGTCATAAAAGCATATATCCCTAAGCTAAACAAAATAAATACTAATCTAGAATAAAAAGCATATTAAATTCCATACAGTTTACACTTTGTTGGCGAATAACACAATAAAAATGCACATTTTTAAAATAGCGGCACAGCACAAAGTTTAAAGAGAAGGGTTTGGTAATCTAATAGTTCATAAGAGTTTTAAAGTGCGCGTGCGTATTATCCATGCCCGCCCCATGTATTTAGCTACTGCAATTGCAAGGTTAGGGGCACAATTTGATTTTAAAATCCTTAAGGCCTCTAAATATTTCCTTGTACCCAAATTTCTGCATGCAGGCTTCAACCATCTATTCCTTGGGGCAGCATATAAGGGGCATACAAATAGAAAATGTGGGATATCCTCTACATGTGTTTTACAATAAAAACAAGTATTTACATTATCAGGAGACCATTTGACCGTGAAAGCATTTAGAGGTAAAGAGCCAATTCTAAACTGAAAATACAGTTTCCTATCTAGAGGCTTGGAGATCAAAACTGGGATGTCAGGACAGATGGTTGATTGGAAGTCAATGCAGCGTTGTTTATCGTGTCCCAGTACAATTTTTTCAATGTAGTCTTTGATGGAAAATCATCTGGGTCTACTGCAGACCACACGTGTTCAAGGTGGAGTTTTTGAAGTAATTTCCTCACTTCTTTAAGCCAAAGTACTTTATGGAAAGTATCAGAGTTATCAACATCCAAGAGGGCAGCTGCGTAATGACTCAACTCAGGAGTAGTTTTTATGCGCCTCCAATATAGGAGGGGACGCAGTCTGACCATATCCTCGATATTTTTCTTCCCAAGATCGTAGTGGAGTGGGGTCGAGGGGGTACTCTGTGGAACACCAATTATGCGCCGTAGAAATTTATTTTCTGCAACTACTAAAGTGTTTAAATTGGTGAAACCCCATAATTCTGATCCATAAAGACATGCACCCAGCACTTTCATACCATAAATCTCCATTAAGGCTGAATTGGTTTTGTAAATGAAGATTTTTGCTTTTGGGCTATTGCCCCTACAAGCTGGTTAAATTTTATCACTACAGAGTCCATATGTGATCTCCAGTTCATGTTAGCATTTAGAGAGATGCCTAGGTAGGTAAAAGCATCCACTTCTTCCAAAAAAGCCCCATTGTAAACCATTTTCCCCTTGAATTTCTTAGAGGGATTCAGATTCATAAATTTAGTCTTTGATGTATTTATTTCCAAGCCCCGAATCCGGCAGAAGTCACCAAAAGCGTTTATTGTCTTTTGTAAACCGCTGGGGGTCCGCGAGACCAGCAAGGTGTCATCTGCAAACATTAGTACTGGAACTCGCTTCCCGTCTAATAATGGAGCATCCGTCGGAAGTTGCTTCAAAAAGTCAACTATGCCGTTAATGTAGAGAGAGAATAAGGTGGGGGCCAGGACGCAGCCCTGTCTCACGCCTCTCTCAACAGGGAAGGATTCCGTGACGTCTCCCTGGGCTCCCCACCTAATCCGGGCATAATTGTTCTCATGCAGCCTTACAAGCAAAGTTAGTAGTTCAGGACTTATTCCGAGTTCCCTTAAGACAACCCAAAGTTTTTGCCAGGGAACTAAGTCAAAGGCTGACTTCAGGTCAACGAAAACAGCAAACAGAGGACCATTTAGCAGGGTTACATTTTTCCAGTATATAGTTAAAAAGTGGAATACCTGGTCGACAGAGCTAGTTAGAGGCGGAAACCAGCTTGGTACAGGGAGAGGATGTCCTTGTCAACTATCCAGGCTTGTATCTTGTTTTGTACCATCCTGCCCATCAGTTTTTGGGCGCAGTCGATGAGGCTGATGGGCCTATAGTTACTTGGTAGAGCCTTATCCCCTTTTTTGTAGACTGGTATTATTTCCGCTCCTTTCCATGTTGCTGGTATCTTTGCCCCTTGTGCAATGGCATTTCCAAGCCATACAAAGTATTTACACCAGCTGTCCCTGTCCGATAAAAAAACATCTGCCGGTATTCCATCGATTCCTGGCGCCCTACCTCTGGTCACTCCATCCATTGCCTCATGTACATCTTTCAATGAAAATAGTTCGTTGGTAAAAATACCCTTTCTGGAGGTGGAACAGTTTCCGAACCTGGATTGTCTGCATATTGAGGTTTGAAAAAGTCCACCCAGGACTCCTTTGCTACATGATTTTTCGGGCAATCAGCTATTCCCCCTGAGACCCACTTTAATATGGCCCAAAACTCTTTCTGGTGTTTATCAACACATGCTTTCTTCAGGTCTAGCCAAAGGTTCTCATCCCACCGTTTTTTTGCCTTAATCTGGGTTTTTCTATATTCGTCCCTAGCATTTAAAACTCCTATTTTAGATCTCAGTGCTATACTGAGATTTTGTCTTGCTATTCTGCAGGATTGGTCGTACCATCCCCTCTTTATGGGTGGTCCAGTGCCCTTCCTCTTCTTGATTGTTTTAAAGAATAGCTTCTGTATGTTAGCAAAAAACTTTGGCTGTGACTCTTCAATTCGTAGTTTAAAATTTGTATCATTCATTAAAACCTGTAGTCTGGTTACTTCATCAATGACTAACCCCTCGAGGGCCTGCCTATCCTCTGGGTTGTCTACCAAAGTTATCCATTTAATGTGACGGAGATTGTTAGATGGAACAACATCTTGGGTCGTGAGGTTCCTAGCTAAGTTTTCTGAAGTTGCTCTTTGTTCCATGTTGAATAGCAAAGACAAGGGGTTGTGGTCGCTCTCCAACCTGAGAATGACCTGCATATCAACCACTTTACTCCAACCTCTAACATCTACCAAAATGTAATCTATCCTACTACTTGATCTTAGGTTATCAAAGGTATGCCTGCCCTGTAGGTCAGAAGGAGTGCAGCCGTTGGCTGCCCTCAGTCCTCTGGATAGGCATAAACTTTTAACCTGTATTGCTACTTCTGTCCACTTTTTTACCAACGGAAGGTCTAACTGGGGAATTCCCCATTTGGTATCTTCCTCTCGTGTCAGATCGCTATCCTCACAGCCTAAAGGTTCAAATGTTGTGTTTAGGTCTCCACCCACCAAGATAGTGTACTGCGTAGGTAGGGTCTCTAAGTCATTATCTAGAGCACCTACTATATCAGAGAATGTGCCCCCTTGGGTTCCCCTTGCATAGATATTATATATTGCCAGCTTGTGACCATCAACCCAGGTGAGCACAATAGAAAGTAGGTCGCTATTAGTGATATGGCTCTGCTTGATGGTACATTGCAGAGATTGGCGTATCCATATGACTAGACCCCCTGAAGGGCGTCCCTTGGTATTCTTTTTCGTGGGCACATAAAAATTTAGAAAGCCCTGGCGAAAGACTGGTGACACTGACCATGTTTCCTGTAGCAACACAATATCGTAACGGTCAATGAACTCGCACCAGTCTGGAGTCTCTAATTTATGTTGGATACCCGCAATATTCCATGAAATGAACTTAATGCTACCTTCCCTTTCCATATTCCTCTTATTTATGGGAATAGTCAGTTTAGGGAGAAGCGCACGAGGTGGAGAAATAACTTCAACAACGTTAATACTAGTATGAACAACTGGTAAGTGGTTCTCTACTGCATTAAAGGCGTGATCTCTAGGGTCAGGTGTCTTGCCCTCACAACAATCTGTTCCTAATGTCGTGGGAGTACCAGTATTTCCATGTTTAACCTTTACAATCTTAGTTTTCCCTAAGCTCCTTGATTTTTCCAGTCAATCACATTGGCTTAGACCTGAAAGGGCAGAGAACCTATTTTCGATCGAGATGCCCCAATTATTTTTATTTTCAGGGATTTTGGCTTTTCTTATTACAGGGTTCCATTTTGTTTTCAACAATGTTGGATTTAGAATGTTTCCCTTTTTTATGTAAAAGAAATCCAACGTTAGTGGCACTATTTCAGTGGATCTACGCTGAGGGGGATATATATTAGCTAGAATGTTTGGTAAAACTTCTGTATCTGAGAAATGTAGCACCACACAATCCCCCTTAAACTTTTTGATGCCACCCCCGATCCATTCAACTCTTCTAGCTTTTACTACTTCCTGTGCCAACTGGTCCCTGCCTCCTGGTTTAAAAGCCATGTTCTTTGATAGCCAGTGGAGTGATTTATTTATCAAAGAAGGGATGTTCTCTACTTGCCCTGGTTCTAGTTGAGGGACGTTTGCTAGAACCAATATTAGTGGGGAAGCTTCCACTATTAATTCAACAGGCCCTTTCTCTATATTGTCTAGATCTTTGGTGCTTCTAGAGCTGGGCTCTGCAGAGTCCTCAACAATAGTAACTGGGTTTGGGATTCCCGATCCTTCCCCCCCTTGGAAAGGCCTCCACATGGTGTTTTGGGAAGTATTTGCAGAAAGATCTGACCCAGGTGCAATTTTAGTGATTTTTGGGTCAACTGTAACCGGATTTAATAAAGCAGTATTTGGTCTTTCTTCTGTTGTTTTTTGCAAAAGTACCCCCAGTCTAGTAACCTCTTCTGTGAGCTGGTCAATTTTGCTTAGGAGTGGTTTGGTAATAGTTTTAATTTTATTATCTATGGCATTCAGCAGCTTCTTAAATTGATCTTCGTCCAGATAAACCTTTCCTCCCCCGTTACTCCTAGTATCATCTCCAGTATTCCCCTGAGGGGAAGCGTCAGGGCGCTTTTTACCTGATCGAAGACCACCCCTTTTTGGTATATTCTTTCCCCCTCCCTTTGTTACTCTAGGAGCTGGTACCAGTGTAGGGGTTTCTTCTTCTAGAGTAATGATGTCAGTATCAGTTGTACTTTCGGGAGCTGGTTCATTGATTGCTACTAGTAATTGGGCCAATGGGTTGTTGTCTGGAGTCTGGAACACTTCATTGCTAATATCAAGAGCTGGGGTAGGTAGAGGCGTATTGTCAATAAGCAAGTCTGGCGAATAGCTAAGACCCAAAGATGATCTCCTGTCCTGGTTAATTTTGGCAACTTTCTGTACCATGTAATTGTCTATTGTATTAAGTGGAGCAGAAGATGTTTTCGCTTTAGACATTTTACAAGGTTGCAACAATGCAGGTCCGTGGGGTTTAAAATCAATGTGGTATCCCAGACACTTACAGGGATGAGGGGAGTGTATCACTTACTTGAGCGTTTTTGGGCAGCGTTCTTGGCCCTGCTCCTGCCTCTTCCTGCCGATGAGGGCCGTAGAGGGCCCGCCCTTTGCCCAGGCTTCGCTCCGGGCGTCCCGCTCACGTCCCGCGTAGCGGGTTCCTGTGGCGCTTATGTGCGCCTCCTAGCGCCCTCGCGGTGCATCCATCCACCCCTCATGCAGCCACCACCCAGCCACCCATCATGCATCCATCCACCCCTCATACAGCCACCACCCAGCCACCCACCCATCATGCATCCATCCACCCCTCATGCAGCCACCACCCAGCGACCCATCCATCATGCATCCATCTACCCCTCATGCAACCACCACCCAGCCATCCACCCATCCTCCATCCATCCATCATGCATCCATCCACCCCTCATGCAGCTACCACCCAGCCACCCACCCATCATGCATCCGTCCACCCCTCATGCAGCCACCACCCAGCCACCCTTCCATCATGCATCCATCCACCCCTCATGCAGCCACCACCCAGCCACCCATCCATCATGCATCCATCCACCCCTCATGCAGCCACCACCAGCCACACATCCATCATGCATCCATCCACCCCTCATGCGGCCACCACCCAGCCACCCATCCATCATGGTTCCATCCACCCCTCATGCGGCCACCACCCAGTCACCCATCATGCATCCATCCACCCCTCATGCAGCCACCACCCAGCCACCCATCCATCATGCATCCATCCACCCATCATGCATCCGTCCACCCCTCATGCAGCCACCACCCAGCCACCCATCCATCATGCATCCATCCACCCCTCATGCGGCTACCACCCAGCCACCCATCCATCATGCATCCGTCCACCCCTCATGCAGCCACCACCCAGCCACCCATCCATCATGCATCCATCCACCCCTCATGCGGCTACCACCCAGCCACCCCTCCATCATGCACCCATCCACCCCTCATCCAGCCACCACCCAGCCACCCATCCATCATGCATCCGTCCACCCCTCATGCAGCCACCACCCAGCCACCAATCATGCACCCATCCACCCCTCATGCATCCGTCCACCCCTCATGCAGCCACCACCCAGCCACCCATCCATCATGCATCCATCCACCCCTCATGCGGCTACCACCCAGCCACCCATCATCATGCATCCGTCCACCCCTCATGCAGCCACCACCCAGCCACCCATCCATCATGCATCCATCCACCCCTCATGCGGCTACCACTCAGCCACCCCTCCATCATGCACCCATCCACCCCTCATGCGGCTACCACCCAGCCACCCATCATCATGCATCCGTCCACCCCTCATGCAGCCACCACCCAGCCACCAATCATGCACCCATCAACCCCTCATGCATCCGTCCACCCCTCATGCGGCCTCCACCCAGCCACCCATCCATCATGCATCCATCCACCCCTCATGCGGCCACCACCCAGTCACCCATCATGCATCCATCCACCCCTCATGCAGCCACCACCCAGCCACCCATCAATCCATCATGCATCCATCCACCCCTCATGCAGCCACCACCCAGCCACCCATCCATCATGCATCCATCCACCCATCATGCATCCGTCCACCCCTCATGCAGCCACCACCCAGCCACCCATCCATCATGCATCCATCCACCCCTCATGCGGCTACCACCCAGCCACCCATCCATCATGCATCCGTCCACCCCTCATGCAGCCACCACCCAGCCACCCATCCATCATGCATCCATCCACCCCTCATGCGGCTACCACCCAGCCACCCCTCCATCATGCACCCATCCACCCCTCATCCAGCCACCACCCAGCCACCCATCCATCATGCATCCATCCACCCCTCATGCAGCCACCACCCAGCCACCAATCAGGCACCCATCCACCCCTCATGCATCCGTCCACCCCTCATGCAGCCACCACCCAGCCACCAATCATGCACCCATCCACCCCTCATGCAGCCACCACTCAGCCACCCATCCATCATGCACCCATCCACCCCTCATCCAGCCACCACCCAGCCACCCATCATTCATGCATCCGTCCACCCCTCATGCAGCCACCACCCAGCCACCAATCATGCACCCATCCACACCTCATGCAGCCACCACCCAGCCACCCATCCATCATGCATCCATCCACCCCTCATGCGGCTACCACCCAGCCACCCATCCATCATGCATCCGTCCACCCCTCATGCAGCCACCACCCAGCCACCCATCCATCATGCATCCATCCACCCCTCATGCAGCCACCACCCAGCCACCCATCCATCATGCACCCATCCACCCTTCATGCAGTCACCACCCAGCCACCCATCCATCATGCATCCATCCACTCATCATGCATCCGTTCACCCCTCATGCAGCCACCACCCAGCCACCAATCATGCACCCATCCACCCCCTCATGCAGCCACCACCCAGCCACCCATCCATCATGCACCCATCCACCCCTCATGCAGCCACCACCCATCCATCATGCACCCACCCACCCCTCATGCGGCCACCACCCAGCCACCCATCCATCATGCACCCATCCACCCCTTATGCAGCCACCACCCAGCCACCAACCATCATGCATCCATCCACCCCTCATGCAGCCACCACCCAGCCACCCATCCATCATGCATCCATCCACCCCTCATGCAGCCACCACCCATCCACCCATCCATCATGCTCCACCCCTCATGCAGCCACCACCCAGCCACCCATCCATCATGCACCCATCCACCCCTTTTGCAGCCACCACCCAGCCACCCATCCATCATGCATCCATCCACCCCTCATGCAGCCACCATCCAGCCACCCATCCATCATGCATCCATCCACTCCTCATGCAGCCACCACCCAGCCACCCATCCATCATGCCCCACCCCTCATGCAGCCACCACCCAGCCACCCATCCATCATGCATCCATCCACCCCTCATGCGGCCACCACCCAGCCACCTACCCATCATGCATCCGTCCACCCCTCATGCAGCCTCCACCCAGCCACCCATCCATCATGCATCCATCCACCCCTCATGCAGCCACCACCCAGCCACCCATCCATCATGCATCCATCCACCCCTCATGCAGCCACCACCCAGCCACCCATCCATCATGCATCCATCCACCCCTCATGCAGCCACCACCCAGCCACCCATCCATCATGCATCCATCCACCCCTCATGCAGCCACCACCCAGCCACCCATCCATCATGCTCCACCCCTCATGCAGCCACCACCCAGCCACCCATCCATCATGCACCCATCCACCCCTCATGCAGCCACCAGCCAGCCACCCATCCATCATGCATCCATCCACCCCTCATGCAGCCACCACCCAGCCACCCATCCATCATGCATCCATCCACCCCTCATGCAGCCACCACCCAGCCACCCTCCCATCATGCATCCATCCACCCCTCATGCAGCCACCACCCACCCACCCATCCATCATGCATCCATCCACCCATCATGCAGCCACCACCCAGCCACCCATCCATCATGCACCCATCCACCCTTCATGCAGCCACCACCCAGCCACCCATCCATCATGCATCCATCCACCCATCATGCATCCGTTCACCCCTCATGCAGCCACCACCCAGCCACCAATCATGCACCCATCCACCCCCTCATGCAGCCACCACCCAGCCACCCATCCATCATGCACCCATCCACCCCTCATGCAGCCACCACCCATCCATCATGCACCCATCAACCCCTCATGCGGCCACCACCCAGCCACCCATCCATCATGCACCCATCCACCCCTTATGCAGCCACCACCCAGCCACCAACCATCATGCATCCATCCACCCCTCATGCAGCCACCACCCAGCCACCCATCCATCATGCATCCATCCACCCCTCATGCAGCCACCACCCATCCACCCATCCATCATGCTCCACCCCTCATGCAGCCACCACCCAGCCACCCATCCATCATGCACCCATCCACCCCTTTTGCAGCCACCACCCAGCCACCCATCCATCATGCATCCATCCACCCCTCATGCAGCCACCATCCAGCCACCCATCCATCATGCATCCATCCACTCCTCATACAGCCACCACCCAGCCACCCATCCATCATGCCCCACCCCTCATGCAGCCACCACCCAGCCACCCATCCATCATGCATCCATCCACCCCTCATGCGGCCACCACCCAGCCACCTACCCATCATGCATCCGTCCACTCCTCATGCAGCCTCCACCCAGCCACCCATCCATCATGCATCCATCCACCCCTCATGCAGCCACCACCCAGCCACCCATCCATCATGCATCCATCCACCCCTCATGCAGCCACCACCCAGCCACCCATCCATCATGCATCCATCCACCCCTCATGCAGCCACCACCTAGCCACCCATCCATCATGCATCCATCCACCCCTCATGCAGCCACCACTCAGCCACCCATCCATCATGCTCCACCCCTCGTGCAGCCACCACCCAGCCACCCATCCATCATGCACCCATCCACCCCTCATGCAGCCACCAGCCAGCCACCCATCCATCATGCATCCATCCACCCCTCATGCAGCCACCACCCAGCCACCCATCCATCATGCATCCATCCACCCCTCATGCAGCCACCACCCAGCCACCCTCCCATCATGCATCCATCCACCCCTCATGCAGCCACCACCCACCCACCCATCATGCATCCATCCACCCCTCATGCGGCCACCACCCAGCCACCCACCCATCATGCATCCGTCCAACCCTCATGCAGCCACCACCCAGCCACCCATCCATCATGCATCCATCCACCCCTCATGCAGCTACCACCCAGCCACCCATCCATCATGCATCCATCCACCCCTCATGCAGCCACCACCCAGCCACCCATCCATCATGCATCCACCCACCCCTCATGCAGCCACCACCCAGCCACCTATCCATCATGTATCCATCCACCCCTCATCCAGCCACCCATCCATCATGCATCCATCCACCCCTCATGCAGCCACCACCCAGCCACCCATCCATCATGCACCCATCCACCCCTCATGCGGCTACCACCCAGCCACCCATCCATCATGCATCCATCCACCCCTCATGCGGCCCCCACCCATCCACCCATCCTCCATCCATCCATCATGCATCCATCCATCATGCATCCATCCATCATGCATCCATCCACCCCTCATGCAGCCACCACCCAGCCACCCATCCATCTTGCATCCAGCCACCCCTCATGCGGCCACCACCCATCTACCCATCCATCATGCATCCATCCACCCCTCATGCAGCCACGACCCAGCCACCCACCCATCATGCATCCATCCATCCCTCATGCAGCCACCAACCACCCACCCATCATGCATCCATCCACCTCTCATGCGGCCACCACCCAGCCACCCACCCATCATGCATCCGTCCACCCCTCATGCAGCCACCACCCAGCCACCCCTCCATCATGCATCCATCCACCCCTCATGCGGCTACAACCCAGCCACCCATCCATCATACAGCCATCCACCCCTCAGACAGCCACCGCCCAGCCACCCATCCATCGTGCATCCATCCACCCCTCATGCAGCCACCACCCAGCCACCCATCCATCATGCATCCATCCACCCCTCATGCAGCCACCACCCAGCCACCCATCCATCATGCATCCATCCACCCCTCATGCAGCCACCACCCAGCCACCCATCCATCATGCACCCATCCACCCCTCATGCGGCTACCACCCAGCCACCAATCCATCATGCATCCATCCACCCCTCATGCGGCCACCACCCATCCACCCATCCTCCATCCGTCCATCATGTATCCATCCATCATGCATCCATCCATCATGCATCCATCCCTCATGCAGCCACCACCCATCCACCCATCCATCATGCATCCATCTATCATGCATCCATCCATCATGCATCCATCCACCACTCATGCAGCCACCACCCAGTCACCCATCCATCATGCATCCATCCACCCCTCATGCAGCCACCACCCAGCCACCCATCCATCATGCATCCATCCACCCCTCATGCAGCCACCCATCCATCACGCACCCATCCACCCCTCATGCGGCTACCACCCAGCCACCCATCCATCATGCATCCATCCACCCCTCATGCGGCCACCACCCATCCACCCATCCTCCATCCATCCTCCATCCATCCATCATGCATCCATCCATCATGCATCCATCCACCCCTCATGCAGCCACCACCCAGCCACCCATCCATCATGCATCCATCCACCCCTCATGCGGCTACCATCCAGCCACCCATCCATCATGCATCCATCCACCCCTCATGCGGCTACCACCCAGCCACCCATCCATCATGCATCCATCCACCCCTCATGCAGCCACCACCCAGCCACCCATCCATCATGCATCCATCCACCCCTCATGCGGCTACCACCCAGCCACCCATCCATCATGCATCCATCCACCCCTCATGCGGCCACCACCCATCCTCCATCCATCCATCATGCATCCATCCATCATTCATCCATCCACCCCTCATGCAGCCACCACCCATCCACCCATCCATCATGCATCCATCCATAATTTAGGTCATCCATGCTACGCACTCACATTGCTCCCGGTGGTGTCAGAGGGTCAACTAGTGGTATCTCTGCTGAGAGTGCAAGCAGCTGCTTTGAATTTCACACCATATAGGTCATAAAGTATATTTGTATGCAAAGTACATTACTGGTGAAATTTCAGTACTACACACCCCATGCTCTTCCCGGTGGTGTCATACAAGTGCATATATCAGAAACGGGGCGAATTTCACACCATAAAGTATAATTGCTTCGCCAGGTGGTGTCAATGGGTCAAATAGTGCCATCTCTGCTTTTATTCGAAATACTTAATATTTTTTGCCAGGCACGGGGATACGTGAACCGAGGCTTGAACCTTGGTTCCCAGCACCAAAGTCGGCAGCGCTAGCCGCCAGACCACATCCTCACTCCTTTGTAGTCACCGCTAGCGATGTATATGTCAATGCGACGTTGTAGCATGCGCCCCGATAGCATGCGCCGTGAAGCCGACCGCAATGTAAAAGCCGCGTTGCGATAGCACCGCGAAGCAATACATTCGTTGTAACGGGTGTTTGCCACCACCGTACGGACTGCGGCGTCTATGTGGGTTTTCATAGCACGCGCCATGTGTCCTGGATACCAGAAGGCCGCCCATATACAGTCTCTGTGTCTGTGTTGGGTGCTTGGGCACTGTGATGTGTGTCCAAGATACCAGGAGGCCGCTTCCATACAGTTCTCTGTGTCTTTGGGGGGCACTAGGGCTCTCGGTATTGGCCAGTATCTCGAGGTCTCTCCCATAGGCGCTGGAAGTAGAGGTTTGGGGTGTTGCAACACCCCAACATAACCATGCTGGAGTTCAAAATGTGAATGAGCGATAAAGACACCTTAAAATCTTGTTTTTATCCTGTCACATTTGCTGTGCGCCCAAGAGAGAGTCAAATGTCAGGCTGGGTCTTCTGACACATCAATTC
Organism: Lissotriton vulgaris; assembly: GCF_964263255.1. NCBI lineage: Eukaryota > Metazoa > Chordata > Amphibia > Caudata > Salamandridae > Lissotriton > Lissotriton vulgaris. Next base: position 31,034,883 of record NC_141698.1, read on the forward strand.
TTATTCTTTCCACATTGAGATCGATGATTACTTTTATTTCTTTAACTGAAATTTTGTAGGATTTTGCAAATTAATCTTTTGAACTTTGTGACAGTTTTGCCCAGCATACATGGGGTGAGAAGGGGACGTTATAGGATGTTTATATTTTCACAACAAAATATAAATATCTGTTAATTAGCTGTATAAATATATTTTTTTTAAATCACACCTCATAAAGCACTTGTAGCACATATTTTGTACTTAAGGAGTGTGATGGAAACAAAGGTTTTAATGTGATGAAAGCAAATCAAGACTGTAGTACGCAAGTGATAACTGCCAGCTGAAACCCCGTACATTCATTGTCTACTGCTTGTGGCTGCATGTCTCTGCAAATGTGGTGGCCATGTCAATGGAACATGGCTGTCTGTAAATGACAATGCGCTTTTGCGAAAGTGTGCCCCAAAATGCACCACTGGCTACATACTAGGAGGTTGGTAGCGTTATTCCAGCAGGGAATGACGTCCTCAAAAAGCACTCAAAAATACAATATCCTTTCAAGGTTTAGAATTTTCAAACTGAAGTTTTATTCAGAAAGTTTTTTCGATTTGTTGAATCATTCATTTCATTTGCAATCAAATATTAATTGTTCATCATTTATAATACATAGCCCAATGCATTTCGGGCAATTTTGCCCTTCTTCAGGGGCATAGTTATTCTGTGGGAGGAAAAATAACCACAACTGTAATAACGAATACACATGGTGAATGATGATTATTCAAATTAACATAGAGTTTCATGACACTTCATTGAGAGCCTGCAATTGATAAATAAATGAACTCACAGTCTCGTCTGATAGCCCAAATGGAGCACTAGTTATATTAGCAGCATTATGGTTATAAAAAACTAAACGCGTACATGTACGTAAAAGAAGGTTGTAGAAGCACAATGATCCCCCATTTTGAAAAACACACAGTGCAAACAGTGTATAATGATATTCGTACCTTGGTTCTTAAAGATTTTTCGTTCTAATTTAAAGGTTTGGTCGATCGATATACAGACCTAAAATAACAATATCGAGAATTGTAACCTACAGTTCGTAAGAAACTAGATCAGGTAAACAATAGTCGGTCGGTAAAGACTCGATAACAAACTTACCCTGTGTTTCGGCTGCAGCAGCTTGCTCGGCTGTCAAAGATATTGCAGTCCAATCTTACGGGCAATGTTACGGGCTGAGTTCTAGAGATGAATCAACAGAACCAACCATTTAGTCTAGATTGGCAAAGGTACAAAGATATTAATACTGAAAAGCGGTGTAACGAAGGAGTCGTCAGCGTTCACTCACCCGTTCGGGAATCCCGGTAAACGATTATCCTATCGAGCACACCGAGGAAGGCAGCGTGTAGTTTGTTGGTTGCGGACTCTGCCGCTTTTAACCCAGAAGTATGCTATGCGGTTCCGGTGCGAAAAGGTAATGAACATCAAAGCCGGACGAATCTTGTTTAAACATCACACGCGCACCCGTAGGTGGCGTGAAGTTAAAGCGATGTATGCTGGTAATGGGCAAGAAGGTGAAAAATAGAAAATAAACCCGCAGGGGGACATTTAAATGAAAAGGGCAAGACGAAGGTAATACGTGACCGAGTAAAAAAAGGTCTACACTAAACTCCTCTGTCAAGGTCAATAGTCAAATAGTCAAAAGACCACATAGGTTATCTTCTGTGGTTAAACACTGATAAATGTCACTGAAAACAATAATAAATGTCACTGAAAACAGTAGAAAATTGATTCAAAAATATTTACAAATTAAACCATCTCAAGATGGATAGCAGTTATTCATAGTTCATATACAACAATTGTAATTTTTCGAAAGCAGTTTTATAGGAAGCAGTTCAGATCCATCCGGTCATTGAGACCCTTCGGGTGGCATGTATTAAGGAAGGTCATCATTAGCTGTTTTTTGTACGAATGTTACTCTTATGTTCGATTATACGTGAATTTGTAAATATTTTTGAATCAATTTTGTATTGTTTTCAGTGACATTTATCATTATTTTCAGTATATGACCTATTAAGGGAAAAAAACTGAAAAAGACACAGTAGGTACACGCCTTTGTTGTAGAAGGAAAATAAAATATCACAATCCCACATCCACAATGACAGGATCAAGGGAGTCATACATTTGATATCCTGTGGTTCATTAAACCACCTAATGTGTCACCCAACACGTGTGATTCATGACAGTGAGAGTGGCTCTCGACTATGGATACTAGATGTAGTGCATACCCATCCACGTGATGGGAGCAACTGGCTCCACATGCACAAACAAGCGGTGTCAATACCCCTGCTATGTATCGGTTTAACTGTAATCCAAAGTGTATTAAAAAGACTATATTCTAAACAATCACATGGCAAAACATATGAACTCAGATGTCCACCTACGTCTTACCCTAAGCTTTAGGGGAAACCAGTAGTCTGGTCAAGGAGAGGGTGGTATCCTTCATGGTTACAATCTTCAGAATCCACCAGTTGCTCCTATCAGTTGGATGGGGACCCACTACATGTAGTATCCATAGTCAAGAGCCACTCTCGCTGTCATGAATCACAAGAGCCCAGACCCCAGCCACAACAACCAATGACACCTTACACTCAATCATTGCAGTCCAGGTCGGACAGAGTAAAGTTCATCAGGGTGCCCAGCTCATAAAGCTAGTACCCTGCCAGGTAATGGACAAGCCAATTAACCCAGACACCAGCACAACCAAACATTTTAAACAAAACATGTGGAAACCACCATTAAACTCCATAACCTGTGGATCTATTATGATCAAAACTCTCCTAAAGCAAACATCAACAGACCCACAGAAGCACCACCCATGTGACAGCTCATAAAACCCAGCCAGACTCCGGTCCAGATCAGAGTCCTCGAAGTTAGGGTGAGCAGGTACCGGGCCCGGATGGAGCTGCAGAGCGATCCTTGTGGCAGAATGAAGGCTACAAAAATACTTCTAACCCAACATTTAGTCATCTATCCATCCATCCATTGTGATCTATTTGATGAAATTTAAATCTCTTATTAAACCTATGCAACTGTAAAGGAGAACTGGAGAAGAGACAGAGATAAAATAAATGAAAGAAATTGAGACAGCAAAAAGATTGGGGAAGAAGTGAGTAAAATCACAGAATGGAATAAGGAGATAATAAAGTAAAACAAAGAGATTAGAAATAAAGAAGAGCAAAAGGGTAAGGGAAAAAGGAAAAAGAGAAGGGAGTCAGAACTCGGATTTCAGGTAGAGAAGGGAGGAAATAGATAAGGATGAGTGACCCAGACGATGGGAAGAGAGAGACTGGAGAAGGAGAAAGGGAGAGACAGTGAAAAGGGGGAAGGGGATAAGGAGAGAGGCAAAAAGAGAGGGAGGAGATATGTGAACAAAGGGGCTCATTACGATGGCGGGCGGATCGCTCCCGCCAGGCCGGCGGTGGTCCCCGCCGGCGAGGCGGGGGCGATCTCCTGCCATCGTGACTGCAAAGACCCCTGCCACATTTTTATGGCTGGGGAGTCTGCGGCGGACGGAAAGACCGTCCGCCGCTTTTCCGCGAGTCGACTCGTCGACCGATGGAAAATGGGTGTAATATGGTGGTGGTGTCTGGAAGACACCGCCATCCATATTTAGATGCAGGCTCAGAGCAGCCTTTCCATGGCTGCATTGCCGCCATGGAAAGGCTGGCCGTTCCTGCTGTTGGTGGTCCGTTGTGGACCCCCAGGGTGTTGGGGGGTGGGGGTGCACATGGGGCGTACCTATGGTACCCCCCCTGCTTTTACATGTGCAATGTGACAGGCACCGAGCGGTGCCTATCACGTTGTACATGTAAAAGCACAACATGTTTTTTTTACATTGCGGTGGGTGCTGCTAGCAGAACCACCTGCCGCAATGTAAAATATACAGGATGCGCCCGCCACACTGGCAGGTGCATCATAATTCCCATGGTGAGACCACCGCAACTATTGCGAGCGGTCCCTTTAGCAGCTGCCCGCCCGCCATCGGAATGAGCCCCAAAGATCCAATAAGGAACTGGGATACCCAAAAGCAGGTCCACAGCTGTCGTCAGTGCAGCAGGAGCAGTGTCACCAGGGTAGCACTTGCGCAGCACACTGTATCCTAAACATGTTTCCATTTGAATACTTCCCTATGGAAAAAGGGGAAAGGGGCCTATTTTCCATGCTTGCATTAGGCCCCATAACGCTCAGACTATGCCATTCCCCCCATGCCAGGCCCAGACCTTACTTTTACTCTTACTGAGCTCCAGCAGACGGGGTTCACACGGTTCATTGATACTGAAATGGACTCCAGGGTAATGCATTCAGCTATGGCACGGAGTCAAATCAAGAAGCTGGCTGCATATAGGCTGTCATCAGCACATAAAATACAGCTGTTATAAAGAATGTAAAACGCTCCCACCACTCCAAGGATGAGGGTGCCAAGCTTGTTGGCACACACATCAGAATGTTGTTGATTAAGGGATCTGGCGCGGGTTGTGGGCAGCAGGACAGTTACTCTCATTCATGATATTTCATCCTCAGAGTCTGAGCATTTGTATACTGCAGGGGTGTCCATCCCAGAACCAGGGGGGCTGGATCCAAGATACACTTTAAGAGTATCCAGAGAAGACTCACTTACATACAATGAATCCAAATGTAGGTTGTAGATGGGTGACGTAGTATATGGTGCACACTTATTCAAGTGATGCACCTTGCAGTAATCCAGGCAACCCTTATGGTGATTTTAGTGGTCTTTGATAACCTTAGAAAGCTCTTCAAGTGGTAGCTGTGGAGAGCAGCCTTCAGGCTTACCTTGAAGGAGTGTTGAGCAGACTGCTTGACCATTTTAATCTATAGTGTAGATTAGCTGAAAAGAAACCACACAGTGTCTAGCAAAAATAAGTCTATTTATTACTACACAATATCACTATCACATTGGAATATTTCCTACCTGGCGAAATCAGCACAATACACAAGAATAATTCAAATGTATTTATTTATTTATTTATTTTTAATATTTCTAAAGCGCTGCTTATACCCGTAGGCGTCTTGGCGCTGTAAGCCAGTTATTTGTGAATGACTCTGAGCAGGAATGATTATTGGGTGAACAACCAGGTTTTCAAGAGTTTACGGAATTGAAGAAGGGTGGGGCTTTGTTTGATGTTGAGTGGCAAGGTATTCCATAGCTTGGGGGCAGCTACCAGGAAGCGGCGATCGCCCCAGGTGACAGTTTTGGTGCGGGGGGTGACTAATTGGTTGAGAGTGGCTGACCTTAGGGCTCTGGAGGGTTTGTGCATTTGTAATTGGTCTTTTAAAAACTGGGGGCCTTGGTTGTTGAGTGCCTTGAATACAATACATAGGGATTTGAATTGGATTCTTTTCTGCACAGTGAGCCAGTGAAAGTCCTTTATGCTGTTGGAAATGGATTCGAATTTGGTTTTGCCAGCGAGCAGGCGTGCTGCCGCGTTTTGAATGGTCTGCAGTTTGGTGATGACTCTAGATTGAGCATTTAGAAAGAGACCATTACAGTAGTCCAGGGAGGACAAGACTAGAGAGGTGACCAGTGTCTTGATGGCTGAGTCAGGGAGGAAAGGGTGTATTTTCCTGATCATCTTGAGCTTTAGGTGTGCCGAAGACACCGTTTTATTGGCATGGTCCATGAAATTTAGGGCATCATCGAAGATGATGCCAAGGTTCCTGACTTTGGCGGCAGGCGTAGGAGGCGTACCGAAGGTCTCAGGCCACCAGCTTGAAGGCCAAGCTGGCAGGAGTGTTCCAAAAATGAGTACCTCGGTTTTGTCAGAATTCAACTTTAAACAGTTGGTAGACATCCAGTCTCCTATATCTAAGAGTCCTTTCTTGAATTGTTCGGCCACTTGATCTCCATCCCCATCAAATGCAATCAGGTAAATACCACAAAATACAGTGGTCTCCAGGGGGAGACAAAATCATATATATTAAGAAAATGGAATGTGAACTGCAAAGGAGAATGGGACTTAGACCAGAAGACCCAGAGGAGCCAGGGACACAAGGATCCACCCAAGGTAAGTACCCAGGAACCCCACGGAGGCTGCGTGCAGGGTGGAAACACCGCGGTGTGGAAGTCAATGGAGAAGTTGTGGTTGCAGTTTTGAAGAAGAAGTAGGACCCTACCAAGAGGACCCCAGAGAAACTCTTTGTAAGACAGAAGGTTGGAGAGCCACTGGGTTACCTACACCAGGTAAGCCGGGTGCAAAGGGGCGAAGTGACATTGGAACCTGCCGTAGACAACAACGGAAGACTTCAAAGAAGATGCCACTGGAGAAGCATGTGAAGGAGTCAGGGGGAATCCAAGGGTGGATTCTGGAAGTGAAGAACCTGCAAGCAGAGGGGACAGAGTCTATGCCACTCAAAGGTGACCAGGAGGCACAGAGACACAATACCCACCGATGTTGGGAGGCAAGACCCGGAGCAGCAGGAGTCTTCCTTGGGGCAGTCTTGGTTCCAGTCGAAGTCCAATGAAGTCCAAGTATCCAGACGGTCGAAGAGTGACATAGTTTCAATGTTGTGTCTTGTCCCATGACACATCTAAGGAAGCACCCACAGGTAAGTCCTTTAGTACCCTAAGGACAGGGTTGGAACAAATTGGGGGTTCCTCCCAGAGGAGGGGCTGGACAGAGGGAAGGATGCTCCCATGTCCTTTGTTCAGTATTGCACAGGAGCCAGAGCCAAGGGCTCCCTGAACTGGCTCAAACTGGAGTATGCAAGAAGGGCACCAAATGTGCCCTTCAAGGCAGTCTGGTGGTGCTGGCAAGTGCCCCCACTCAGCCCAATACACTAAGTCCTGTCTGGGAGATGGCCACACCTCCCTGTGACAGGAATCCTATAGTTCTTCCTTCCCCTGCTCGAGCCCAGCTCAGCAGCAGGAGGGCAGAATTATGCCTGTGGCTGGCAGCTGTACTAGCTTGCTGGCTGACCCTGAAAGGCTGTTATTGGGAGCAAATGGGTGTCCTCTAAGGAGCCCCCCCCAGTACATTCAATCATACTTCCAACACTGGAATCAGTGTTGGGGTATGATTCCAACATGTCTGATACTAAACATGGCCAGGTTGGGTGCGGCCACTATATAGTTAGATATCTTGTGATGACTGATGTCCACTATATTTATTAAAATGGCACTTACAAAGCATGGGGAATCGACTCCATGGTTTGTAGGGGTGTACTGCTCAAGCAGGAGTCCCCCTCACACTTAAAACCAAGCACCCTGCCCTCAGGACTGAAGAGCCTGCCATAAGGAGACTTCTAGGTTTTAAGTGCAGTGACCTCAAATATAAGCAAACTTATATCTGTCGCGAGAGGTGAAAACACCAACTCAAATATGCTGCAATGGCAGGCCTCTAGTCACAGTTTGAGTGGTCTCTCATTGGTGGTACAATCCATGCTGCAGCCCATGGGAGACCCCTGGTGTACCTATGCCCTGGGTACCTCAGTACCATATATTCGGTACTTACAAGGGTACACCAGTAGCCAATTGTGGAGGTACCAAAGTACGTACCATGTCAATTTAGTGGTGAAAGCACAGTTGCTGGGGCCCAGATTAGCAGGATCCAGGCAGACTAAGTCAAAATCACACTGATAACAGCCAAAAAGTGGGGGTAACCATCCTAGAAGGACCCCACCTTCCTAAAGAGATCTTTTCCACAGTCCAGTTGCTTTGATTATTAGGCATGCATGAAACCCTCCTGAATGTAAGATTCAGACTCCTGGAATATTGCATCTCTTCTATCGTGACATGGGAATGCAGTATAAGATATGGTAGACTCTCCCTACCCCGGCCTGTTAAAGCTCATGTGTGTAAGGGAGAATAACAGGAAATGTTACTTTGTCAGTGTTGGATCTGTCATCATCTGGAAAATGTTACACACTTTGGAGCATTAATGACATGCACATAGGACAATGTTGTTTACGGCTTTCTGCCTCTTTGTGTGGCTGTAGAGAATGTGGTGGAAAGATTCACAGTGCCACTCCTAGATAGAATCTTTCTGCAATATGTACCAGTATGTAAGGATTCAAAAGGCTGTGGCTTACTGTGTGCTGGTCCATCCCCCTGTGGGCCCCCAGAGTGAAGGAGAGGTGGGGGGTGCACACGGGGGGTACCTGCGGTACCCCCAGCATTTGCATAAACAAAGCAGCAGGCACAGCACGTTGCCTGCCGCTTTGTTTATGCAAATGCATATGTGCATTTTTAGCATTGTGGCGGGCGGTGCTGAGAGCACTGCCCGCCCCAATGCTAAAAATGTAGGATGCGCCCGCCACAGTGGCCTCCTAATACCCCCCACGGGACCCCCGCCCTTATGGGGGGTCGTCCCAATAACCGATAGGATGGCGGGTGGACTAAGTCCGCCCGCCATCCTAATGACCCCCATAGTTCTGCAAAGATGTCAATTGTTTTCAGAAACAAACACTGAAGTAATGAGAGACAATTAGTGTTTGTTTTTAAGGATGATGTAATTTGGAGAGAACTCCAACATAAGTATCCCCTACTTGAGTCTCAAAAAGAAAAAAATAATTAAATTTAAAATGAAGAAACAAAAGTGGACAATAGAGTGAACATTTTAGAACTGACCCATACTTGCTTTCTCAGGCAAGATTACCTCCCTGTTAAGAAACCAACCCTTTCATCTGAGTCACAAAAGCACTAAGACTTCCAGTGTTGCCCAAACATGGGTTTTTGTTCACAGCCACTTTACCAACAAGGCTTTCCCTATCAATGACCTTTCTTTTTATTGAGAAGAGCACTTCCATCAGCAAAGTCTACCTTGTCAACAAAATCCATGTCAACAAGCAGGCCCATAATTTCTTCCCTGTCTACCAGGTCTTCCTCACTGAAAAAACCCTTGACAATGGCCTTGCAAGAAATAGGGGAAAGTACCCTCCTCAAGTAATGATCACACTCCTTGTTAAGGTGTACCACACAAGTCACTATATTAACCCAAGTTTAACCGCCCTTGTAGGTATGGCACTGAGCTGACAGGCTTACTTAGAGGCAATGTCTAAAGTATTTATGCAGCACACAATTAGTAATAAAGTCAAAATGCAAAACAATAAGAATCCCCAAGTGAATTAGAACATTAGAGGAAAATGTATTAACCCCTTCCATGCTCATGACGAGCTGAGCTCGTCATGACCACACCCGTTTTTATTGCTGTCCAGCACAGCAGAGGAATCTCTCAAGCAGCGATGTGGTTAAACAACATGGCACCAAAATGACAAAAATCCAATAAGGGGTCAAGAGATATTAATTTTTTGCATTTTTACGTTCTGTAGACAGCAAAAATAAAGTGCAGCTAAAAGGCCAATCACATTCGGGGTGACCCTGCAGAAAGGGTACATTTCCAACAGGCCTCCTCTCTGATGAAGGATTCCGTCTCAGTGACCATACCATGGGTAACAAAAACATTCACCTTGTTGACAAGTACATCTTACCCACTTGCAAGATCATCACTGATACCATCTTCGTCTATGACTACTGAAAGATTATCATTAATCATCAAAAAAACAGATGTAAAACACAGACTGTGCCCTTGTAGAGAACTATGTCACTCTCTTTACTCTCGTATATGCAATCTTACGTCTTTGTGAAACCTTGTTCGCACCATTGTCACCAGAGAAGACAACTGTTCAGCTTCATGGTCAACTCCTGCAAAATCAGGACCGAGAAGAAGGGTCCCTGAAGGATAATTGTCAGATCCAGTTCAACTGTACATTCATTTCATACCTACTGACAAAGAGGTAAAGTGCTCAGAAGTGGAGGCGAACACCCCAGCGCTCTCCCTGTCTTATTTGAAATGACTTTTTTCATCCACCAGAAGTGCTAGTGAGTTTCTTGTAACATTCTTTAAATTGGACAATAGACAATTTTTACAGAAACCTCTGTACCTCAGCTGACATTCATCTCTCATACTGCAGCCTTCAGCCATTCATCTAGAGCATTCGTGTGCATTGCATCGCGTGCCACGGGTTTGGCGTTCACCACCATAGGAACACCCTTGATTTGCAATGGAACAGCCCTGGATATGGGAACGATGAAAAGGTTCCTGTGGGTCGCAGATAAATATGCCCTACCTCACATTGGTGAACTCTGTATCTCATGGGCAGGGGTGTATGGTAAAATATGAAACTGGTGAGACATAAAAATTGAAACAATAAGCTCACAAAATTAACTTACTTTTCTTGCAACTTGACAAACCACTGTGATTTGAGAGCGAGAATGGAAACACCAATCTCACTTTTCTCTGCGTCCTTCATCCTCGTGTGTAGCGCAGTTAGTGTTTCTTGTGTGGAGGCGCGAAAGAGCTGTGACAGGGTAGTTCGAAATATATCCGATCACAACACTGCTTTCATGCAGGTGTGCAGACATATTATCGAATTTTAAATATCGATATGCCATAATATCGATGTTTAAATTTCGATGTGACAGAATATCGACTTGCAAGAATATCGTCAACAAGAATATCGATATGCATGTATGAAATATCGTTTTACTTAACCCCTTCGCTGCGGGGTGTTTTCCCCCTGCTGTGCCGGGGGAGGGAGGCCGCGCGCAGCGCCGCTGTGCTTGTGACGAGCTCGGCTCGTCATGAAGCACAGTGCAGCTGCACTCATGACGAGCAGAACTCGTCACAACCACATCCGTTTTGGAACGTTCGGCACAGCGGGGGAAATTATCCTCGCGTGCAAAACGTTCCAATGGTCATGACGAGCTCAGCTCGTCATGAGTGCAGCTCAACCGTGCCTCATGATGAGCTGAGCTCGTCATGAGCATGGAAGAGGTTAATATTGAAGTAAGTAATATCGTAAGTAAAAATATCGTTGTTTATAATATCAATTTATTTTGGGGTGTTCTATATGTTAGTATATGTGTTAAAAGTATGGCTTATTTTTCTAATGTATGTTTGAATTTTTTACAAGTAATTACTTTTATGTTCATTCATTTTTACGTATTTTAGTTCTGTAGTGGGTTGTGGGTTTATAGGAGAATAGGGTGGGAAGTAATTTAATTATTATATATTATTTAATACATTTATTAATTAATGTCTTTGTATTTAATAATTTATATTGTTTTTTTTTATTTATGGTTTTACAGCAGCAAGATTACATAAGTCCTTATATAATATATAATACATGCAATACAAACATACAAAAGGAAGCAGCTTAAACCAATACATGTTTTTTGTTGAAAATGCGGGTGTTAATTACTGGGGAGGGAGCAGTTAATAGTGCCACGCCTCCAATAATCTTTGAAATCCCTATAGGTCCAATTGCCAAACAATGTTTAATTATGGAACTAGATGGCAGCTACTTTAAACGAACATGATTTAAAGTCTTGTATAGTGCTTTTAAAGTCTGGAAACTGATCAGTAAGCTTAATTCATTGGGGAAAATCTCATATTACATGCCCCTGAACGTGCTAAAGTTTTTACCAAGAATATTTGGGGATAATATTTCTCAAAGTTGGAGAAGGAAAGGCATTAGGTATTTAGGGGACTTGTATTCTGCTAATGGGTTATGCAAATCATTTGATGAATTAGTTTTACAATATGGTTTCCCCAAAGCACAGTTTTTTAAATTCCTGCAAATTAGGGATTTTTTATTTCGGAATAATGTCAATATGCGACCCGATGCTGTTGTAGAGGGGGTTAGACGACAGCTTAAAATTGAAGCTCTATTCCAGCTACTGCTTTCTGATAGACCAAATGATCTTGATAAACATAAGAGTAAATGGTCTGAAGGGCTGGGAGATACAGACATTGTGATTAAGGAACTTATTGTGATGTCTAGAGAATCATTAATGTCAGCAAAGTTGAAAATTCAATTTTTTAAGACTTTATTTGATTTATATTATACCCCCGCACGGATGGCAAAATGGGAGGTGGGTATGACGGAAAATGTTTTCGTTGTGGGGAGGATAATGCGGATACTATTCATATTTTTTTTAGATGCAATAAATTGCATAGATTTATTACAGATATAGAAATGTCTTTGTCTCTGGTTATATATTTTCCTTTGACCATTACTCCTGCCATGATGCTATTGGGGAAGATTCCTACAAGTAGCTCTATAAATGTTTTATATCAACATCGACATCTGTTTTTTTTTTCCATGACTGTCGCTCATCTCTGTATCGCAGCTGAATGGCTGCAGAAAGATACGCCGGCATTTGAATTTTGGCACGCAAAAATGTATAATTTATATAAATTGGAATGGGGGTTATTCTCGGTTAAAAGTCTCAGGAAGCGACAGATTGGTATAAACATTTGGGGTGCTTTTCGCGAACATTATGAGGGTTGATCTGAAATGAATTGTGTATTAGTTATTTATGTAATTTTTGATTGATGGTTGATAATTTATATTGTTAATTGTGTGAATTAATGTGCTATTCATTAATTTTTTATTGTGTATTATTAATTAATAATTAATTGGTAAATATGTTAATTGTGTCATTTTTTAGGAGCGGGTTGTGGTTTTATAGGGGAGTAGGGTGGGAAGTAATTTAATTGAAATTAATTAATTAATAATGTTATTAATTAATATTTGTGTATTGAATAATTTATATTGTTAATAGTGTTAATTAATGTGCTATTAATTACTTTATATGTGGTTATTATTAATTAATAATTAATTGGTAAATATGTCAATTTTTTAGGAGTGGGTTGTGATTTTATAGGAGAGTAGGGTGGGAAGTAATTTAATTATAATTAATTAATAGTGTCATTAATTAATATTTATGTAGTTAATATGTTATACCTGTTAATTATGTTAAAACATGTTAATAATAAGTTATTACTTGGATATAAATTATTAATAATGAATTGGAAAATATGTTAATTGTGTATTCTTTTTAGTTGTGGGATGTGGGTTGATTAGGGGAGTAGGGTACGAAGTAATTTAAGTGTAATAACATTTTTAATATTTTTTTTATATAATATTCATTTACATTTATTTTATAGTGTTAATTGTGTGATATAAATTATTTTTGATGGTTTTGGAATTGCTTTTTAATTGTTAATAATTAATTAATTAATTAATTTTTAATACATTTTGTTTTATTTTACAGTATTGGTGGTGCTGTTTATAGGGGAATATTGTAGGAGGTAAAACATTTTTGACCAATTAATTTTTTCTTAATTAATGTTAATTATTTTGGTGGAGTGGGAACACTAAATTATTCCCCTCCGTGATCTAACACTTTCCCTACTGTTGCATTTGGTGGAGTGGGAATAGTAGATTATTCCCCTACGCTATCCAACACTTTCCCTACTATTGCAATTTTTACCCCTCTGCTATCCAACACTTTCCCTACTTTTACACTCGGAGTGGGAATAGGAACTTTTATCCACCCGCTATCCAACACTTTCCCTGCTGTTTCACTTTGTTGGAGTGGGAATACACATTTTTACATCCCCACTATCCAACACTTTCTGTACTGTTGCACTCACTGGAGTGGGAATAGTAATACCAAATTGCTCCTAGCACAACAAGGAACAACAGTCGGGGGAGTCGAAAGACCACCAGTATGAAAGTCATCTCATGAAATGTGTATGGTCTAAAAACCACGTTGTAAAACAGAGCCGCATTTGCATTTTTACAGTCTGAGGACCTGCTGTGTCTCCAAGAAACCTGGTTAATCGCTCCAGTGGTCATTCCAGGCTTTGTTCAATTCCAACAGCCAACGAAAAAGTATAATATATTTGATAGGCCATCTGGGGGCTTATCCATATATATACAAATTGGCTGCAACATAAAAGTAAAACCGTGTTAGTCACGGACACGGTTCAAGCTATTTACCTGCAGGGATTAAAACTGAACGGCCGCCCATTAACAATTCTCCTTTTGAATGTCTACTTTAACTGCAAAGACAAACAAAGACACTCTGAGATGAGAATCCTGGTAGAAATACTTGAAGATTTGCTCAATAATCACTCAAATAGTGGGATCATACTGGCTGGGGACTTTAACACCCAGAACCTGGGGACAGCAAATGATGCCCTACTGCTCAAGGATCGGGCTGGGTTCTTACTAAATACATTATAAAACACGTACAGCTTGAGGTCAATACAAGATCCTCTACTCACCAGTAATGTCACAAATAATGCTTCAAAGGGGAATAGCAAACCTCCAATTGACTACGTCTTTATGTGCAATCACTTGCATGATCAAGCAGCAGCACTATGAAACCCAGTGCTGCCGACTAGTGGCCATCTTCCATTAGCCACAGCTACTTTGCTGCAAACAGCTAGTCTCCCGTATGTTCCCCTCGTAGGCCATTCCAATGGGCAGGAAATCTACGTACTTCTGAGAAGGCTAAAATGGAACAAAATAGACACAACTAGCCTGTCAAACTGGAAAAGTAATTGGTTCGCGCTTGGGAAAAATTTCTCAGCTGGCAATATAGCTGAGAACTGGACTAATTTGGCACTAGAGCTGTTTTGCCTTTTGTCAGGCAAAAGACCAGACCATCAGCAAGTTTGAGAAGAAAGAGAGTGCTGTCAAATTCCACCAAGATGTAAAAAAATCGCACACAGCAAGCTAGCCTTGAGACAAGCCATCCGTGAACATAAGAGTGGGGGTAATGACAAATCACTTCAAAATTGGTTGCTAGCAAGAAAAGCTCACAGGAAAAACCTATGGGACCACAAAAGGCAACTGCAAGACTCTCAATGGCTGCATATTGTCAGCCTGCTGACGCCCAGTAGACAGGCTGAATTTTGGTCATATATCAACAGGTTGTCCGGTCATGGGCACGACCCGCGCAATGGGGTTGCCAGCCACACATGGGTCTCCCATGTAACTACATTGTACTGTAGTGCTCCAGATCATAGACCAGTACATCATCAAAGAGTTCCAAGTAATTCTAGTTCGATCAACTCTCAAATAAGGATTACTTAAGATCCATTTTAAACTTTTGAAGTAGGAAATCGGGTAACTCCAATATTAAAAAACATCAGAAAGGATGGGGCTCGGGGACCCAATGGCCTGCAGGGAAGCCTCTTCAAAGAAGACAGTGATTTCTGGGGAACCATATTTACTCTGCTTTAGCAGTTCTGTCTGTATAACTCAATGGTACCCGAAGCCTGGAAAGGCTCCTTGCTTCAACGGATTCATAAAAAGGGCGACACTGGAGACCCAACCAATTATAGGTTGATAGCCCTTTTGGATATTGAGGCAAAAGGATATGTAAGCCTCCTCCTGCAAGATCTGCAAAACTGGCTAATGATGATGAAATTCTTCCAGCATATCAGTCCGGCTTTAGGCCAGGAGTTTCGACACTAGACAATATTCTAGCCCTTGCCTACCTGGTAGAACAGTCTACTAAGGAAAAACAGCCCCCACTCTTCGCATGCTTTGTGGATTACTCTGCAGCATTTGATGGCTTTAACAGGAATCTGCTGTGGAGGAAATTACAAGATTGGGGGATTCTGATTACCCCGTTGAAAGCAATCAATGCTCTCTACACCGGAACTTGGGTACGAGTGAAAGTAATGACGAATTCAGTGACCAAATAAATTTACACAGATCGTGGTCTAAAACAAGCGTGCGTATGGGCACCCTTGCTTTTTAACCTCTACACTGCAAATCTCGGCAAAACTATTTCCAAAGCCAATTTGTTACCTCCAAAATTGGGTCAACCAGACTGTTTTTACTGCAGTATGCAGACAACATGGCGCTTATGGACCGTACCAAAACAGGGATGCAACGAATATTGGATGCATTAAACATCTATAACATTGAAAATGACCTAAGATTAAATGTAGGGAAAAGAAAGGTAGTAATTTTTGGGAAGTATACGAACAAACTAAAAAACTGCGGAGAATGGGTAACCTGAAAATAGAAACAACAACTAAATACAATTACCTAGGGGTATGGATCATCAGCAGTGGGAAGTCTGCAGCACACACTGCATCCATTGAATCAAAATCCAAGGCAGTGACGTATGCCCTCTGCAAACTGCATTTCAAACTAAGTAGTCCGACAACTGGACCCATCAGAAAGGTTATAGGAGCCAAATTACTCCGCTCGATTACATAGGGCCAACTAGCATTTCCCGCGGCATCAATTAACATCATGGAACGCGCCAATTGCCGGGCATTTAAACAGATCTTTCATATACCTGCCCATGCTCGGAACACCTTGGTGCACCTTGAATTTGGGCTAAACAAACAGCGCTTTGAACATTGGGCATCGTTTTTCGGTACTACCGAGGGGTTTGTGCTGACCCCCCAACACAATGAAGGAAATCTTGAAGGTAATTTTTATGAAAAGCAACAACTCGTGGGCCAACAGCCTTTTAACTGCTTGCACTGAATTGCACCTTGACTTGTCCAATTGGCAGGATTTTATTTATCAACCCGGAATTTAAAAAAACATTTTAAAGAAACAAGTTAGATTACTATCCAAGGAAGAGGACTTAAAGGAACTAGAGTCCTCGAGCAGCAACATCAGGCTATTAGACAGTTCCTTCCATGATAAATTGAGCCAGCCATACCTTGACTCTTCCCTGAATAAGTCAATTTTAAAGCAAATTTTGTTCGTGAGATTATCTGATAGAATTCACTTTTCGATGCCTCACCCGTCCCTATTTTTATATGTGAGTTAGCATCATGTGACTAACTGATGAAGTGCGTATATACCAAAAATATCAACAAAGGGAGTGAAGAGGTGGTGCAACAAGGCACCGCGGTGGGCTAATCCTCCTCTTATGAACGTCTAAATAATCAACAAAGACCACCTGAAACAGACATACAATACATATTCCGATGGTGTTGGAATACACTCAGTGTGTTAAAATACCCCTCACACACCAAAAGGGCCCTTGGTGTCATGCTTCATCATCGGGGTCTTCCCGCCCCCGCTGCGGGACGGGGCAGTGCTGCGACAAGCGGCTACGCCGGAGCACCTTTTAATTGTGAGTACTATGTGAGTGATAATGGAGTGAGTGTCAGTGAGGTCAGAAGTGATGAACAGTGAAATTAAAGTTAAAAAATACCTGGCCTGGTGTTTAGAAAAAATTATTTAATAGGCACTGGCTGGTATCATTAAAAGGGGTAAGGCGGAGTGCAAGATCGGGTTACTAGTCTTGCTCTCCTGTGTGGGTCAACATGTTTCGGGGCGACATGCCCCTTCGTCAGGACCGGGATGTATAGATCCCCCTGTCACTCACTAATGCGCTCCCACAGATAGAGAGTGTTGTGTTTGATCAATGTGTATAAATAATTTAAATACACGTGAAAGAAGCTCGGTCAGTAATACTGATGATGTAAGCCTGCAAGGATAAGAACACAGGATTTTAGAAAGAGCGCGGATCCCAATGCGCTTTACTAATGAATACCTGTAAGGAATGAAAATACACATAGGGGAAGAAAACACACTTTAGGCTGTTACATGTCACGCCAAAGACTTCTTAGGGGGACCTGGATAGCCGGATATGGAAAAGACAAAATATATAGAACTGTGGAGAAAAGCATTCATGGGCTTATTGCCTGGCTGGCCGAGGATTTCCCGGAGGGGCCAGGTAACTTCACAGGGTGCAAATGGGAAGGAAAAAACACACATAAAAATGTATACATACATACACACACCAATATAAAGCATCAAAAACTAGCAAAGAGATGCTTATTCACTTTTTATACATACTTATTGAATGATGAGACAATGCCCCATGAGCCAAGCTGGGCGAAGGGTATAGAGGGTCCAACTGTGGGGAGACATGGAGAGATAATGCCAGGACCTAGATTAGCTTTTTACCCTGAGTGAATTAAGGTAGTGTATACCAGGTCAGGACTGTCGGCTATGCCGTACTTACTCAACCCCCACACCTCAGTGCTTCCTCCTTCGTCAGTGGCTTCCGTGGTAATGGTAAGCCGGGGCAGGGCGGGTCTTATATAGTGAGGCCGTGGCTTGTTAGCAGAGCCTTAATTAATTAACTCGAAACCGATGTGCGTGTTCGGTCGAGTGGTTTGGGCGTGTGACCAGAGCGGCCATTGTTAAATGTCCGAGGTCGGCTGGGCCGGGATAGGTATTGGCAAGGGTCGGTTGCATTTCCCTTACGATAGGTAGTAGTTGGCGGAGGGGGTGGGTAGAATGCTAGGATACATCCCAGGTCCGCTCTGATGCTAGTATCTGCGTGTCAGGCGACACATGCGCCTGCGCGGTGAAGTGTCTACACTCCGCGCATGCGCAGTAGGGCTGCATAGTGACTATCTTGTCGCGCATGCGCGGGAGGGAGGTGTTCCTCCGCGCTGCTCATCAGGAGCCTGGGGGGGTTTTTTGCCAATGGAAATACGGAGGGACGCTTATGAAGATGTATAAATCATTGTCAAAGCGGAACATGTGTTATTTATCAACTGTCCTGTAGGCAGAGGTTGTACATGGGTGAAGACTGATATTCTCAAATTATGTTCCACTTACTTATAGGTGGGAAAATAAAGAGGCTCTTGTTAGGTTACAGCTATTCAGAGCGAAAAACTCTTATTTTTTGCACACAGTTTGTAAAAAGGAATAAATAAAATAAAAATTCGAGATTTTCATACATATTTACACATCATGTCGGCCAGGACCACATTGCAGGTTTCTGTGATTGCTGGTGGGACACGATGGTGTTGAGTTTTATATTAGTACTGTATTAAGGTCCCGAACTATGAAACTCGCTTAGGTTTTAATCATGCCTTAAATTGCGACCAAGGAATATCGTCATTTAATCCTGTGAGATGCGTGCCCAAGCGATAGACCCAACGTTGCTCTTTTGCAAGAAGGTCCTTGTCACTCCCGTAGGCTTCTATGACTGTCCATTGCAGATCGTCTATACTGTGACCCATTGTGGCATAGTGGGTGGCCATTCTTGTGGTAGTTTTTTTGCAACGTACGTTGCTTCGATGTTCGCCCATTCGTATCTTGACCGGTCGTGTGGTCATGCCAATGTACTCTTTTTTACATGGGCAGGTGATCAAATAGACCAAATTCCGGCTATTACAGTTGGTAAAGGAACGTTGTTCCCATGTGGATTTGTTAGAAAAAGTTATGTTACGACTTTTTTTTGTATATTGACAGGATGTGCACGAGCCACATGGGTGGTGCCCTCCAATGGTTGAAATGGCAGAGGGTCTCTCGTTCGTGAGTTGTTTAGGTCTCGTGTGGACCAGCAGATCCTTCAGGTTCTTACCACGCCTGTGTGCAAACATTGGTTTTGGGAAATCTAGTTTTCCGCAATTCAAAATTTTCCAGTGTCTGTTCACAATTTTTGTGATCTGGTTCGAATTGGTGTTGTACGTTGTGACACAAATCGGGCGTTGGTCTTGTTCTTTTTCGGCTGTAGTTTCCAAAAGGGCATCTCGGTTGTTGTTCCGTGCTCTCTTAAAACCCTTGTTGACTACCTTGCTAGGATAGTTCCTGTTACTGAGCTTAGTTTTCAAATCAGCTGCTTGGGTTTTAAAATCTTGGATAGCGCTGCAATTACGCCTAAGGCGAAGGAACTGGCCATAGGGTAAATTGTCACGTAGATGTCGTGGATGGAAGCTACTATATAGTAACAGACTGTTTTTAGCCGTGGGCTTGAAATGAGTACATGTCTCTAGTTTGCCATTAGAGGGGTAGATATTCAAATCAAGGAAAACAAGGTTTTCATTAGAGGCTGTGTGGGTGAACTTGAGGAACCGATCTTGTTGGTTCAGCCAAGTCATGAATTGTACCACAGAGTTTTGATCTCCCCTCCAGATGACTAATACGTCATCTATGTATCTTTTCCATGCGACCACATGGTTCTTATAGGGGTTCTGGTCGTTCAGGATTCTGGTGGCTTCGAGATGGTGCACATAGAGCCCTGCTAGGCTCGGCGCACAGGTGCTGCCCATACTCGTGCCGTGTTTTTGTAGGTAGTATGTGTTTTCATACATGAAGAAATTCTTTTTTAGGGTCATGGAGATGCATTCAAGGACCACTTGCCTCGGGGTGTGGTACGCCCATGGGGTTGAGAACAGGACTTCCTCAATAATTTCTAGAGTCTCTCGGTGGGGGAGACTCGTGTAGAGACTCTCTACATCCAGTCCCAACAGGAGGTCGTGTTCGGGGTCAAAAGGTATCTCTTTTACCAACTGTAGGACTGCTTTCGTGTCTTTTAGATAAGTACTCGTCTTCTGTACTATTGGTCTAAGGAAAGCGTCCGCAAATTTTGATAAGGGTTCAAGGATTGACTGGATTCCCGATACTATAGGGCGCCCAGGTGGATATGGGGCGTCCTTATGAATCTTGGGGATGGTGTAGAAATACGGAGTTTTTGGATTCTTTTGAATCAGAAAATCGCTCTCTTGTTTTGTGAGCCAGTCGTGTGCCATTGCTTCCTCAATCATTATGAGGATACAGATCCTGACTTCTTCAGTCGGGTCTTCCCTCAGTATTTGATAATTGCGTCTGTCCTCAAGTAGTTTCCTACACTCCTTATCATAGTTGGTATATGTTTGTATCACCGTCGCTCCGCCCTTGTCGGCAGGCTTGATTACAATCGTTTCATCATTAGCCAGTTCATACAAGGCCGTTCTCTCAGCTGTGGAGGTGTTGTTAAAGACATCCCCACTGTCAGTGGTTAGTTTTTCCAGATCTGCCATAACTGCCTTTTCAAAGGTTAACAGTTCAACCGGTAGCGTAGAGTCTAGAGGTGTGAAAGAGGATTTGTTCTTCAGGCCTGTATCTGTTTGGACATTCATTTCATTGTTAGAGTCCTGAAAAAAAGCTTTTAGCTTAAGTTTTCGCGTAAACTCTTTCATCTCTTGGCAGAGTTTGAATTTATCCATTTTATGGGTAGGGACGAAGCCCAAGCCCTTACTTAGGACATTCTCCTGAGCTTCCGTTAGTAAGTGGTCAGACAAGTTTACAACTAAGTTCCTCGACTGGTTGACGCTGTTTGACTCCGGGTTGATACCCCTAGGGGTTGCGCTGGCTGTTGATTCCAGTGTACCTGTGTACCTTTCCGGTTGCGGCCCTTTCTTGTTCCTTGGCGCTGGCCTAAAAAAGGCGGTTGGCCATAGTGGTTAAAGGGGGGCATTTGTTGGTCCCACGGTGGGAATTGATTCCCCATGAAGACAGGCCCTGGTGGATATTGCATGAAGCCGGGAGGTCCTTGCATGAAGGGAGGTGGTCCTTGATATGGGCCCCAACCTCTTCCACCTCGTGGATAGCCTCTGCCAGAGAATTGTGTACCTCCTCGTGTGCTCTGGTTGCTGTTTCTACTGGAGTTTGACCCGTTAGAACTAGTATCGGACATGTCAGTGTCCTGGTCATTGTTCTGATTTTTGGATACATGGTCTTTTTTAATGTACGGGTAAATACGTTCATGCGTGAAGTTCTCTGTGTCTTTTTTGTGTTTTTTATACTTATTCTTTTTGAGGGTGCACTCAAACTCTGTCATTTCTTGATTTAGTTCCTCCAGTCTTTTTTTCAGAATGGCTGGGGCAAGGTAACTTTTTATCTTCACTTCTAACTGGGTTATCTCAATCTTGAGTTCTTGTGTTAGTTTGGTTGCAGTTTTTACTATAAGGACTAGCCAGTCCCTAGTACACTTCCAGCTTATAAGAGACCAATCCCTCTTAAATTCTAGATCGTGCGTGAAGATAAATGGTTCATTCTTCACTATTAGGCCGGGAGGGGCCGTCTTTGATTTCAAATATTCGGACATGAGTAGGCCGTGCAGGGCTGTCTTTATCTGCGTTCTCCTCAGGGCTGCCAACTCGTCCCAGTCACCTTCGTTGATGCCTGGTTCAGTGTTGCTCAGCCCTTCGAATGGGCGTAGGTTTGCTAGGATCCTGTCGACCTCCTCATCGTCAAATGCGAGGCCTCCAGCTTCCTCCATTGAGGCTGGTAAGGAGTATGTATATTAGGTGTGTGTGCGTGGAAGGTTGAGACTATGTGTGTAGGGAAGGGGTGCAAAAGGAAAAAGGAAAAGTAGAAAAAACCGAGTTGGCTGTTCTACTAAAGGCCAGAAGTTCTGGTAGGCTCTAAATGGAGCGGTAGAACTCCCACAGCTGCGCGCTGTCTCAAAAACCAAAAATATCAACAAAGGGAGTGAAGAGGTGGTGCAACAAGGCACCGCGGTGGGCTAATCCTCCTCTTATGAACGTCTAAATAATCAACAAAGACCACCTGAAACAGACATACAATACATATTCCGATGGTGTTGGAATACACTCAGTGTGTTAAAATACCCCTCACACACCAAAAGGGCCCTTGGTGTCATGCTTCATCATCGGGGTCTTCCCGCCCCCGCTGCGGGACGGGGCAGTGCTGCGACAAGCGGCTACGCCGGAGCACCTTTTAATTGTGAGTACTATGTGAGTGATAATGGAGTGAGTGTCAGTGAGGTCAGAAGTGATGAACAGTGAAATTAAAGTTAAAAAATACCTGGCCTGGTGTTTAGAAAAAATTATTTAATAGGCACTGGCTGGTATCATTAAAAGGGGTGAGGCGGAGTGCAAGATCGGGTTACTAGTCTTGCTCTCCTGTGTGGGTCAACATGTTTCGGGGCGACATGCCCCTTCGTCAGGACCGGGATGTATAGATCCCCCTGTCACTCACTAATGCGCTCCCACAGATAGAGAGTGTTGTGTTTGATGTTTGTTGTGTTCTTATCCTTGCAGGCTTACATCATCAGTATTACTGACCGAGCTTCTTTCACGTGTATTTAAATTATTTATACACATTGATCAAACACAACACTCTCTATCTGTGGGAGCGCATTAGTGAGTGACAGGGGGATCTATACATCCCGGTCCTGACGAAGGGGCATGTCGCCCCGAAACATGTTGACCCACACAGGAGAGCAAGACTAGTAACCCGATCTTGCACTCCGCCTCACCCCTTTTAATGATACCAGCCAGTGCCTATTAAATAATTTTTTCTAAACACCAGGCCAGGTATTTTTTAACTTTAATTTCACTGTTCATCACTTCTGACCTCACTGACACTCACTCCATTATCACTCACATAGTACTCACAATTAAAAGGTGCTCCGGCGTAGCCGCTTGTCGCAGCACTGCCCCGTCCCGCAGCGGGGGCGGGAAGACCCCGATGATGAAGCATGACACCAAGGGCCCTTTTGGTGTGTGAGGGGTATTTTAACACACTGAGTGTATTCCAACACCATCGGAATATGTATTGTATGTCTGTTTCAGGTGGTCTTTGTTGATTATTTAGACGTTCATAAGAGGAGGATTAGCCCACCGCGGTGCCTTGTTGCACCACCTCTTCACTCCCTTTGTTGATATTTTTGGTTTTTGAGACAGCGCGCAGCTGTGGGAGTTCTACCGCTCCATTTAGAGCCTACCAGAACTTCTGGCCTTTAGTAGAACAGCCAACTCGGTTTTTTCTACTTTTCCTTTTTCCTTTTGCACCCCTTCCCTACACACATAGTCTCAACCTTCCACGCACACACACCTAATATACATACTCCTTACCAGCCTCAATGGAGGAAGCTGGAGGCCTCGCATTTGACGATGAGGAGGTCGACAGGATCCTAGCAAACCTACGCCCATTCGAAGGGCTGAGCAACACTGAACCAGGCATCAACGAAGGTGACTGGGACGAGTTGGCAGCCCTGAGGAGAACGCAGATAAAGACAGCCCTGCACGGCCTACTCATGTCCGAATATTTGAAATCAAAGACGGCCCCTCCCGGCCTAATAGTGAAGAATGAACCATTTATCTTCACGCACGATCTAGAATTTAAGAGGGATTGGTCTCTTATAAGCTGGAAGTGTACTAGGGACTGGCTAGTCCTTATAGTAAAAACTGCAACCAAACTAACACAAGAACTCAAGATTGAGATAACCCAGTTAGAAGTGAAGATAAAAAGTTACCTTGCCCCAGCCATTCTGAAAAAAAGACTGGAGGAACTAAATCAAGAAATGACAGAGTTTGAGTGCACCCTCAAAAAGAATAAGTATAAAAAACACAAAAAAGACACAGAGAACTTCACGCATGAACGTATTTACCCGTACATTAAAAAAGACCATGTATCCAAAAATCAGAACAATGACCAGGACACTGACATGTCCGATACTAGTTCTAACGGGTCAAACTCCAGTAGAAACAGCAACCAGAGCACACGAGGAGGTACACAATTCTCTGGCAGAGGCTATCCACGAGGTGGAAGAGGTTGGGGCCCATATCAAGGACCACCTCCCTTCATGCAAGGACCTCCCGGCTTCATGCAATATCCACCAGGGCCTGTCTTCATGGGGAATCAATTCCCACCGTGGGACCAACAAATGCCCCCCTTTAACCACTATGGCCAACCGCCTTTTTTAGGCCAGCGCCAAGGAACAAGAAAGGGCCGCAACCGGAAAGGTACACAGGTACACTGGAATCAACAGCCAGCGCAACCCCTAGGGGTATCAACCCGGAGTCAAACAGCGTCAACCAGTCGAGGAACTTAGTTGTAAACTTGTCTGACCACTTACTAACGGAAGCTCAGGAGAATGTCCTAAGTAAGGGCTTGGGCTTCGTCCCTACCCATAAAATGGATAAATTCAAACTCTGCCAAGAGATGAAAGAGTTTACGCGAAAACTTAAGCTAAAAGCTTTTTTTCAGGACTCTAACAATGAAATGAATGTCCAAACAGATACAGGCCTGAAGAACAAATCCTCTTTCACACCTCTAGACTCTACGCTTCCGGTTGAACTGTTAACCTTTGAAAAGGCAGTTATGGCAGATCTGGAAAAACTAACCACTGACAGTGGGGATGTCTTTAACAACACCTCCACAGCTGAGAGAACGGCCTTGTATGAACTGGCTAATGATGAAACGATTGTAATCAAGCCTGCCGACAAGGGCGGAGCGACGGTGATACAAACATATACCAACTATGATAAGGAGTGTAGGAAACTACTTGAGGACAGACGCAATTATCAAATACTGAGGGAAGACCCGACTGAAGAAGTCAGGATCTGTATCCTCATAATGATTGAGGAAGCAATGGCACACGACTGGCTCACAAAACAAGAGAGCGATTTTCTGATTCAAAAGAATCCAAAAACTCCGTATTTCTACACCATCCCCAAGATTCATAAGGACGCCCCATATCCACCTGGGCGCCCTATAGTATCGGGAATCCAGTCAATCCTTGAACCCTTATCAAAATTTGCGGACGCTTTCCTTAGACCAATAGTACAGAAGACGAGTACTTATCTAAAAGACACGAAAGCAGTCCTACAGTTGGTAAAAGAGATACCTTTTGACCCCGAACACGACCTCCTGTTGGGACTGGATGTAGAGAGTCTCTACACGAGTCTCCCCCACCGAGAGACTCTAGAAATTATTGAGGAAGTCCTGTTCTCAACCCCATGGGCGTACCACACCCCGAGGCAAGTGGTCCTTGAATGCATCTCCATGACCCTAAAAAAGAATTTCTTCATGTATGAAAACACATACTACCTACAAAAACACGGCACGAGTATGGGCAGCACCTGTGCGCCGAGCCTAGCAGGGCTCTATGTGCACCATCTCGAAGCCACCAGAATCCTGAACGACCAGAACCCCTATAAGAACCATGTGGTCGCATGGAAAAGATACATAGATGACGTATTAGTCATCTGGAGGGGAGATCAAAACTCTGTGGTACAATTCATGACTTGGCTGAACCAACAAGATCGGTTCCTCAAGTTCACCCACACAGCCTCTAATGAAAACCTTGTTTTCCTTGATTTGAATATCTACCCCTCTAATGGCAAACTAGAGACATGTACTCATTTCAAGCCCACGGCTAAAAACAGTCTGTTACTATATAGTAGCTTCCATCCACGACATCTACGTGACAATTTACCCTATGGCCAGTTCCTTCGCCTTAGGCGTAATTGCAGCGCTATCCAAGATTTTAAAACCCAAGCAGCTGATTTGAAAACTAAGCTCAGTAACAGGAACTATCCTAGCAAGGTAGTCAACAAGGGTTTTAAGAGAGCACGGAACAACAACCGAGATGCCCTTTTGGAAACTACAGCCGAAAAAGAACAAGACCAACGCCCGATTTGTGTCACAACGTACAACACCAATTCGAACCAGATCACAAAAATTGTGAACAGACACTGGAAAATTTTGAATTGCGGAAAACTAGATTTCCCAAAACCAATGTTTGCACACAGGCGTGGTAAGAACCTGAAGGATCTGCTGGTCCACACGAGACCTAAACAACTCACGAACGAGAGACCCTCTGCCATTTCAACCATTGGAGGGCACCACCCATGTGGCTCGTGCACATCCTGTCAATATACAAAAAAAAGTCGTAACATAACTTTTTCTAACAAATCCACATGGGAACAACGTTCCTTTACCAACTGTAATAGCCGGAATTTGGTCTATTTGATCACCTGCCCATGTAAAAAAGAGTACATTGGCATGACCACACGACCGGTCAAGATACGAATGGGCGAACATCGAAGCAACGTACGTTGCAAAAAAACTACCACAAGAATGGCCACCCACTATGCCACAATGGGTCACAGTATAGACGATCTGCAATGGACAGTCATAGAAGCCTACGGGAGTGACAAGGACCTTCTTGCAAAAGAGCAACGTTGGGTCTATCGCTTGGGCACGCATCTCACAGGATTAAATGACGATATTCCTTGGTCGCAATTTAAGGCATGATTAAAACCTAAGCGAGTTTCATAGTTCGGGACCTTAATACAGTACTAATATAAAACTCAACACCATCGTGTCCCACCAGCAATCACAGAAACCTGCAATGTGGTCCTGGCCGACATGATGTGTAAATATGTATGAAAATCTCGAATTTTTATTTTATTTATTCCTTTTTACAAACTGTGTGCAAAAAATAAGAGTTTTTCGCTCTGAATAGCTGTAACCTAACAAGAGCCTCTTTATTTTCCCACCTATAAGTAAGTGGAACATAATTTGAGAATATCAGTCTTCACCCATGTACAACCTCTGCCTACAGGACAGTTGATAAATAACACATGTTCCGCTTTGACAATGATTTATACATCTTCATAAGCGTCCCTCCGTATTTCCATTGGCAAAAAACCCCCCCAGGCTCCTGATGAGCAGCGCGGAGGAACACCTCCCTCCCGCGCATGCGCGACAAGATAGTCACTATGCAGCCCTACTGCGCATGCGCGGAGTGTAGACACTTCACCGCGCAGGCGCATGTGTCGCCTGACACGCAGATACTAGCATCAGAGCGGACCTGGGATGTATCCTAGCATTCTACCCACCCCCTCCGCCAACTACTACCTATCGTAAGGGAAATGCAACCGACCCTTGCCAATACCTATCCCGGCCCAGCCGACCTCGGACATTTAACAATGGCCGCTCTGGTCACACGCCCAAACCACTCGACCGAACACGCACATCGGTTTCGAGTTAATTAATTAAGGCTCTGCTAACAAGCCACGGCCTCACTATATAAGACCCGCCCTGCCCCGGCTTACCATTACCACGGAAGCCACTGACGAAGGAGGAAGCACTGAGGTGTGGGGGTTGAGTAAGTACGGCATAGCCGACAGTCCTGACCTGGTATACACTACCTTAATTCACTCAGGGTAAAAAGCTAATCTAGGTCCTGGCATTATCTCTCCATGTCTCCCCACAGTTGGACCCTCTATACCCTTCGCCCAGCTTGGCTCATGGGGCATTGTCTCATCATTCAATAAGTATGTATAAAAAGTGAATAAGCATCTCTTTGCTAGTTTTTGATGCTTTATATTGGTGTGTGTATGTATGTATACATTTTTATGTGTGTTTTTTCCTTCCCATTTGCACCCTGTGAAGTTACCTGGCCCCTCCGGGAAATCCTCGGCCAGCCAGGCAATAAGCCCATGAATGCTTTTCTCCACAGTTCTATATATTTTGTCTTTTCCATATCCGGCTATCCAGGTCCCCCTAAGAAGTCTTTGGCGTGACATGTAACAGCCTAAAGTGTGTTTTCTTCCCCTATGTGTATTTTCATTCCTTACAGGTATTCATTAGTAAAGCGCATTGGGATCCGCGCTCTTTCTAAAATCCTGTGTTCTTATCCTTGCAGGCTTACATCATCAGTATTACTGACCGAGCTTCTTTCACGTGTATTTAAATTATTTATACACATTGATCAAACACAACACTCTCTATCTGTGGGAGCGCATTAGTGAGTGACAGGGGGATCTATACATCCCGGTCCTGACGAAGGGGCATGTCGCCCCGAAACATGTTGACCCACACAGGAGAGCAAGACTAGTAACCCGATCTTGCACTCCGCCTCACCCCTTTTAATGATACCAGCCAGTGCCTATTAAATAATTTTTTCTAAACACCAGGCCAGGTATTTTTTAACTTTAATTTCACTGTTCATCACTTCTGACCTCACTGACACTCACTCCATTATCACTCACATAGTACTCACAATTAAAAGGTGCTCCGGCGTAGCCGCTTGTCGCAGCACTGCCCCGTCCCGCAGCGGGGGCGGGAAGACCCCGATGATGAAGCATGACACCAAGGGCCCTTTTGGTGTGTGAGGGGTATTTTAACACACTGAGTGTATTCCAACACCATCGGAATATGTATTGTATGTCTGTTTCAGGTGGTCTTTGTTGATTATTTAGAAGTGCGTATATATACACGTGTTTGCCTTACTCTTGCTTGTTACATTATTATTCAATTATATGTGTGATGATATTAGTTCCTTAGCTTAGCCCGTGTGCCTCCATTTTGTATATCTCCCTGAGCCTGCGAGTCGCACTCGCTCATATGCCCCTCCCGTAGGAATAGAGAATTTGACTAAGACAGCAGTTTTCGTTTCTCAGCTAACTGTGGCCGAAACTAACAAGTCTCTTATCAGTACTGTTCTCATGCACCAGAGACGCTGAGGCTTAGCTCCGCGGCCTTGAGCAAAAGATAGCGATGTATCCCTTGCAGGTGCAGATGCCTTCTGTATGAGGACATTGTTCCTCTGTCTGGGTTTCAGTAATTTTCCAGAAGGGGCGTACCCCAATGTACTGTACTGCATTATAATGTATTGCTGTGATGATGTGAGTCAGTCCTCTCGTTCGCACTCCTAGGAGTGAGGTCGGACAGGGCCCTCTCATATGAGTGTGTTTGGCCTAATAAAAGACTATTGTTTATTCTTCTCCACTGTCCGGCTGACTTTCTACAGAGTTACTATAGGTGAGTGCGGTAAGTCACTCGGGTGGATTTGAGCCACGCTTATCAGATGGCGCCCGAATAGGGACCCCGCGATAAAGATCTTTCTCACCCGTAAGTGGGTAGCTGAAGACCGGGGACCCGCTGGTCGGCACGGTGGGCCCGGGTACCCATCTGATGCCGAGCTTGGTTCTCGCAGCGCTGCCCCACCCTGCTGATCGGGAGAGGTCCCGGTTCGGATCTTATGCCGGGGTCCAGAAGGCGGAACTCGAAGCTGACCGCGTTGGTCCTGGCAGCCGGAGGTGGAGAACGGTAGAGGTCGGTACCGCGTACGGAAGGTGAGTGGTCCACCTGTGATTGCTTGAGGAACTGGAGTGTTCCGGGAGACTAGGGTGTCTCCAGTGGTTTGAGGAGCCGGTGTGCTCCTGGGGATAGTGTGCTCCGGGGAACTCAGAGTGCGAGCAGGCGCTCTGACAGACTTGACGAGGCTGGGAGAATATTTGGATGTATTGTTTGTAGTAAACCGACCGGGTGGTACTGTGGAGAAGGCGTGGCTCATTACGGGTGGACTCCGGAACTTGCCCTGAACTCCTAGAGTGGTGGTTCAGTGGAGGTGAGTCCTGGGTCTCCTGTGGTAAAGTGCGCAGTGATCCATAGTGCCGCACGGGGAGTGGATGTGTTCTCCATCCTCAGAACAGTTAGTGTACTGTTCGGTCTGCGGTAGGGTCCAGGTTCCCCAGGACTTGGTCGACGGGCCTTGTCCCATTGGTAACACGTGTTTGGGAGGATTTATATGTGTAGGATGTATATGTGTATGTATGGTTCCTTAATGTATATTACATGTGTGTGAACGAGCTCGAGCTAGCGATTCAAGGTAACGAATTTTGTGAAGAAGTGTTTTATTTTACATCAAAGTAGAGATGCCGTGTTTCAGTAAGTTACGATGTTTTGGGTGTTGTTGTCGTGTATCAGACTCCAGGCTGGCTGAGAGCCAACCTGCACCCCTTGAGGGCACTCCAAACTTTGATATGTATATCAAGCATGGATTGCCCCGATCTTGTTTGGCACTTTATGGCATCGATATACCGCTGACAATGTGGATTTACAATGGCCTTTGACAGGTTCATTCGAGGCAGCTAAATTGGATTATTTGCAAGATAAATTGTATGCTAAACGTAGCCGTCAAAGCATGTTCGATTCTTTACGAGTATGGCAGAAGGAAGTCAGGGAACGTAAGTTGAGAGAAGAGAAAGCGGCTCTTAAAAAGTCAGCGCAGACAATGGCGCAGAAAGCAAGAGAACACACAAAGAATGAGAATGAGCAACGTTTGGAGCGCGCAGATAGGCTTTGCAGGCTGAAAGAAAATAAAAGTTACGTAGTACGAGAGGATGAACAGGATGAGATGGAAGACATTTTGAGTACTCGACCCCCTCCTCCTTATGCCCCACAGTCATTGTATCCCACTCTACCAGCTCCCGCCTCCACTAGTGGGGTTCCGGGTCCACTGGCAAGTGCCCCGCACCAACTTAGCGCAGCGATTTCTGCCTCCCCACCCTCCTCCTCCTCGACGCCCCTCGTTTCTTTACTCCCGGCCAGTTCACCCGCCCCCTCCCAATTTTCTTTGGCACTCCCTACCGTTTCAGCTAGCACTACCCCTAGTCAGGAGATGTCAACGCCGAGTTGAGGCGCAGGTAGCGGACTGCTCTCACAGGTACGGAAGTTGCTTACGCGTTCTACAGTTGGTTTGGATGAGAAAAGGATAGTAGCCAACCAGGCGTGCCAGTGGGCTAGGAATAACATTTATTCGTTTGAGGACATTTGGTCCACAATGAAAGATTTTGAGCCTTTGATGCAACAGCACGCTTTGTGGCACATGTCAAATGTACTGATATCGCTATGGGAGCAGGGGTATGGAGGTGTGGCTCCGGCGACTTTACGAGATATACAAAGTGGAGCCTACAGAACAAACACAGGGGTGAAGGAGGTGATGCGCAGTCTACGTGCCATACTACAGTATAGAAATGAATTACCCTCTGCAGGTGTGCCCCATTTTCCAGGTATACATCCAATGCGTGAAGTGCACCCTATCTTTCATCCCGAGATACCCGAGATGGTAGATCCGGTCACGAACGCTGTCACCAGGAATAGGGTAGATGCACATTTCCAGGAGCAATGGGTGTATACACCATGGAAGAGAAGTGAGGTACTGGCCTTAAAGGCCCAGTTGCCAGATTCTAGAAAGAACCCGACTGCATATTATAAAGAGTAGACGGAAGCCGCGTCTTCCACAGTAATGACTTTAGCTGATGTTGAATTGTTTTTTGGGCTTCTGGTCCCAGTCGATATATGGCAGCAGGTGAAGGGTACAGATCATTCGGAAGAATTGGGTGGTACGTGGCAGGAGTTGCAGGATTGGGACAAGGAACGTAAGCCAGGGGAAAAGCCAAAAGATGAGATTCTGGCATTACCGGGGCGAATAATAAAGTACATGCACACTCTCATTCCCCCGAAGAAGGTGGACTGGGACAAGTTGACCGCTTGTAAGCAGAAAAAGGATGAGGCAGTCTCGGACTTCTTTACGAGGTTTGAAGAGACGTTTATGGACTTTAGTGGGCAGGATGTGTCACAGGATGGAGGGTTGCGACTCTTTGTTAATAGGTTCGTCATGAACTTATTGCCTGAGATCTCAGCAAGGTTGCAAGCGTCGGAGAGTACGTGGACGACGTCTTCTCCCTCCGGTATTCTTAGTATGGCTCAGTATTACGAACACAGAGAAAATGAAAGTAAGGACAAGCAGGAAAAGAAGGCTAAGGATTTGAAGACGAGAGTTTTGTTACAGCAGGTGTCTAGAGGACGAGGGAGAGGTGCTGCTCCGGGACGAGGAGGTGGCGGCTATGGTAGAGGCGACAGTAGAGAGAGACTAGGACCGAATCAGTGTGCAAAATGTAAGCAGGAGGGGCATTGGTGGAGGGATTGCCCTCTGTTTCAGTCGAATGCCGGTTCAGGGCGAGGACGAGGAAGAGGTAGTGGTGACTCTGGGAGACAGAATGTATGGTCAGAAGGGAGGCCAGGAGGAAATTACTTTGACAATGGTGCAGACAGGCAACAACTACAAAGGGGTGGTGGTCAGTATTACAATGATGACTACTCTATGGACGATTTGACGGGATTCTCCCATAACTAGGACAGCGTAGGACAGAGCGAGGGACCAGTGCCTGTGGAAGTTGATCAGAGGGGACCCTATGTCGAGGCGGACTTATTGGGGTCTCAGCAGAAATTTCTAGTGGATACGGGTGCAATGAAAAGTTCAGTGGCTCATTCTCGGGTCCCTGGGGCGGCTCTGTCTGGCAAGAACAATATCTCTGTGGGTTTTTCAGGTACCCCGGTGATTAGCCCCATTTCCAAACCCCTTACACTTACGATTGCCCTTTCACTGTGGATTCACCATTTTTATTGACATCAAATTGTGGAGAAAATTTACTGGGTTTAGACTTATTGAAGAGGTTGCACGCCACTATTTATTGTTCTCCGGATGGGGTGTACCTCACGCTAGGCCCGACTGTTGCTCGCCCACTGCAATGTTTCTCTAAAGACGATCCGCTACCACCCGAATTCAAAGGAATACCCGACAGTTTGTGGGCTACAAATGATACAGATGTGGGTAAGATGGATATTGCCCCAGTAACAATAAAGGTTAAGGTAGGAGCGAAATTACCCAGGGTACCACAGTATAGAATTCCAAGGGAGGGAGAGAAAGCCCTGTTACAAATAATACAAGATTTGATTCAGTCAGGAGTAGTGGAGGAGACAGACTCGAACATATGTAACAGCCCCATACTGCCGATCCTTAAAAGACGGTCGCCTGATGCTGCAGATAATACTCCTGATGTCTATAGGTTTGTGATTGATTTGCGCCATGTGAATAAAGTAGTGGAGCCACAATACCCAGTGGTGTCGGACATCACTACGATATTGACAATGATTCCCCCATCTGCTAAGTATTTTTCTGTTTTGGATTTGAAGAATGCTTTCTTCAGTATCCCAGTACATGAAGACAGCCGTTATCTCTTCGGATTCTCATTGGCTGGCCGAAGCTTTAGGTTTAAGAGAATTCCACAAGGTTACACAGAAAGCCCGAGTATATATAGTCAAGTACTGAAGGCACAATTGGACGAATTGGAACTTCCACCTGGCAAAGTTATGTTGCAGTACGTGGATGATATCCTGATAGCATCGGACGATGAGGATGGTTGTCGGGATGCTACGATAAAATTACTGCATCATTTGGCCAAAAGGGGGCATAAGGTGTCCCTTCCAAAATTCCAATATTGTCGAACGGAGGTTACCTATCTAGGTCACCTCCTTTCGAAAGTGGGGAGGAGATTGACGCCAGAGCGCATAAAAGCGATAACTAACATGAAGGTACCTAACACGCAGCGAGAGGTGCACGCATTCTTGGGCATAACATCGTATTGTCGCCAGTGGATACCTAATTATGCATTACTAACGAAACCCCTATTGTATCTGACTACTAAAGAAGTGCGCGAACCCCTACCCTGGACCCCTGCATGTCAGGAAGCGTTTGAGTCGCTAAAAACTGCTTTATGCTCTGCACCCGTTCTGGGAACACCTGATTACCAGAAGCCTTTCGTGCTTTATGTACATGAGGCGGAAGGTTGCGCGTTGTCTGTCCTAACAAAGTGTTTTGGAGGGAAGCAGAGACCCTGTGCTTACTTCTCTGCGATGCTCGACAATGTGGCAAGAGCGCTGCCGAGCTGTCTGAGAGCCACGGCGGCTGCTGCGGTCTCTGTAAGACAATCGGCAGGGCTCGTATTGGGTTCAGACCTCACAGTAATGCTTGCTGTGGACATTTTGTTAAACAGAACACAGACGCAGCATTTAACTAGTGCTCGTCTTACCGGCTATGAGATGACCCTTTTTGCACCTCATGTGACGATAAAAAGGTGCGCCACTCTGAACCCCGCCACGTTGCTACCTATTCCAACAGATGCAAAGGATGATGACATACATGATGCAAAGGATGATGACATACACGACTGTTTGTTTCGGACAGAAGAGGAGACGAAAGGGAGGGTGGATCTTACGGATAAGCCCTTGGACGATCCGGATGGGGAATTGTATGTAGATGGGTCTTGTTTCAAGCTTGCAGATGGCACATCGACGGCAGCATATACGATAACGACATTACAGACAGTAGTGGAGACATCTAGAATACCTTACAATTCGGCCCAGGCTGCAGAAATTATAGCTTTACTGAGGGCATGTGAACTGAGTGAGGGACTGGACGTGAACATTTATACTGACAGCCAATACGCCTTTGGCGTGGCTCATAATTATGGGCGACTGTGGGCAGAACGGGGATTTTTGACTTCACATGGACAACGCATACAGCATGGTCCGCTGATATTACGATTGTTAACAGCATTGACGTTACCCAAGCGACTGGCTGTGATAAAGTGCAGCGCGCACAAGACAATAGTGGATGATGTGGGACGAGGCAATGCCTTTGCAGATCAAACGGCAAAAGAGACTGCTCGGACAAAACTACCACGGATGTTTGTGGCAGGCCCAGCTAGATGGGTACCAGACGTTAACATGTTTGCAGATACTGTACAGAGTGTAAAGAATATACAAGAGAAAGCGACTAAGGATGAATTGAGGACATGGAAAGATGGTGGGGGGCGATTGGATGCTGATGAATGTTGGACAGATGTGACCGATAAGAGACGATGGTTACTTCCGAACGCATATGTCCTCCCAGTGGTGACGATGGCTCATGGGCCGGCACATATTAGTGCCAAAGGTATATGTAAACTGCTGGACCCAGTGTGGAGCAATAAAAATATCTCTAAAGTGGCGACTCACTTGGTCCAACAGTGTATGGTATGTTTGAGGCACAATCCAGGAAAGGGAACGCCTGTCCCAGTAGGAAATTTTGCACCCCCCTCTTTCCCTTTTGAGGTGATTCAGATGGATTATATTGAAATGGAAAGGGTTAATAATCTCAAATACGTCCTGGTGGTTGTATGCTCTTTTAGCAGATGGGTGGAGGCATTTCCAACGAAAGATTGTACAGCCATTTCTACTGCTAAGATGTTGATTAAAGAGTATTTTTCCCGTTTTGGATTGCCTAGGGTGATCTGGTGTGATAATGGCACATCCTTCAATGCTGAATTGATGAAACAGATATGTAAGGGCTTACAGATTTCCCAAAAGTTCCACGCGGCCCAACACCCTCAGGCCACGGGACTTGTGGAAAGATTTAATTGAACATTGAAATTAAAAATGGCCAAAATACAGGAGAGTACGGGACTCCGTTGGCCAGATGCCCTTCCTTTAGCCTTGCTTTCTACCAGAGTGACAGTTAATTCCAAAACGGGTGTCTCCCCTTACGAGGTAATATTTGGCCGCCCTGCCAACGTTTGGGGAGTACCCAGACCCAAATGTTTTTCAGAAATAGAGTATCCTCTGTTGATAGACTACTTGTATGCTTTGACTAAAGATCTTCGTTCTATTCATCAGCAGGTAGCAGACACCTTGAAGCCGTTGCCGGAGGGGCCCGGACATTCCATTCTACCTGGAGATTGGGTACTCGTGAAAAGATATCAGCGGAAATCCTGTCTGGAGCCCAGATGGTCGGAGCCAAGACAAGTACTACTGACCACACGTACCGCACTTCGAGTTGAGGGCAGAAAAGCGTGGACGCACGCATCGCATGTAAAGAAGGTCCCGCTACCACTACCCTACGACAAGTGGGTAAGAGAAGGCATTGCTGATGAGGAACATGAGCAGTTACCCAGATATGTTCCCTTCTCGGATGCTTCACTGAGGGGAGAGGAGCAAAGTGAAAAGACAAACGCAAAGTCACATGCAGAACAAAGTGATTCAACAAGCTCTGTTACTCCCGTTGCTACTAGTGAAGAGGCATTAGAGAGTCCAGTTCATGCTACGGATGCACCTGTTTTGTTCACTGACCCTGAAGTGCGAGGGAGCACTCGCTATAATCTGCGGCCCCGAAAAAGGTGAAAGTGTGCTGGACTGAACACTGGAAGAAGGGCTTAGTGGAGATTCTGTTATACAAGAAGATTTAGTGGTAGGGATGGACTTGTAAGAGCCCTGGTGTTTAGCCGAAGATTCTGTTCTATGAGACTATAGAGTGGTGTGGGGCCCAGATTAAGTGCTCCTCTGTTACAATTGCTGAAATTGCTGTGTGTCAAGCGACGTGGGATTAAGGTATGGACGGTAAAAGCCTGCCTGTGAGGCTTTGAAGGACACAGGGAGAAGATCCCTTTTTAGGGTTTAAGAACCCCTCTGGCCGGTTTTAGGACTGTCTGGGACTATTTTTTAGAGTATCTTTTCCATTTTTTATACACTTTCGCAATTTTTAACATGCACCCTTTTGGTCGCCCCATCCCTGATGAGGAGCAGCCCTTTGCGGCTCTCGAAGATCTTTGCCTGCTTCCCCCTGGTTGGCCCTTTCCCGGAAGGGAAGAATAGTACTCCTTATTATCGTGCTCATTGCTTTTCTAGTGGCTCTTGGTATATTGTTTTTGTTGGATAAAGCCTATCCCGTACATGTGTTTGCACCCACCCCTACTGCTGTTCCTGAACATAACATTATTACTGTGGATTATGGTGAATAAATGCTTAGACGAGGTTACAAAGAAAATGTTTTTATAAAGACTTTGCATCATGCTCATGCAACAACGAACATAACTGATTGTTGGGTCTGTGAGCTTCTGCCTTCTGCTGCCTACAAAAAGGATAGATTTCTAGCTCTTCCATTGACACCTGTGAATAGTTGTGTGGGATGGTATACACTCATAGGTCTCGTCAAATATTTTCAACAGCCAGATTTTCTGACTCCACGAATGCAAGATAGAGGTTCGACAATGACAATGCGAGTTCGCCCTATGCCCCCCTCTTCCCTTGGACGGTTGTATACTGATGGACGTTTTGATCAGACATTTATAGAGACATGTGAGAAAAAGGTGGGACGGTTTTTGATTCCAAACGATACTGACAAAGTTAGAGACAGTTTTATACAGCTGAATTCCTCCCTGTCCTACAGACACCCACCAAAAGGAAATGGCAGTGTTAAGTCTTTAATACCCTTGGCTGTAATGGGTCCGTCACCATTCTTTTGTATAGAGGGTAGGGGCCTCATCAAGGTCGGCAATAGTTCTTGTAACGTGACAGCATCAATACGTTTGCCCCTTAGTCCATCCTTGGTTACTCCCCCCAGCATTTATTTTGTGTGCGGGGATAACGGATACTTGTGGTTGCCTGAAGGGTGGGGTGGGATATGCTACCTAGCCTATATGATTTCACCGGTGTATGTGGCACCTTCTGACTATCACAAGACTCATCGTAGGTTTCCCAGTTCACCAGAACAGCGTAAAAGGAGGGAGCTCCAGGTCGATGATGTAGACCAGACTGACACTTCCCTACAACAATGGACTGATTTTTCTAAGGGTCTTTTGCCTTTCTGGGGTCCGATATTTAACAGTAGGGCCATTCGACGACTGTCCAGGGTTATGGAAAAGGTAGTACTTACTGAAGCTGAAGTAGCGACTAACATGTCTGTTGAGATTCAGGCTATGAGATTATTTACGATCCAGAATAGGATGGTACTTGACGTCATCCTGGCTGATAGGGGCGGGGCCTGTCGCGTCATCGGAACGTCTTGTTGCGTGTATATTCCAGACTCAGCTCCGACAGTTAACTTAGCGGTACAGAAGCTCCATAGATTAGCGACTGAACTTCATCAGGATAACGGGACATGGTCATTACAAGGGTGGCTCTGGGGTGTTTTCTCTTCCTGGGGTTGGAAAATATTGATGGGTTTAGTTGGTGTGGTGAGCATACTACTGACGTGTTGCCTCTGTGTATATTGCCTTCCCCCATGTTGCTCAATGTGTGCTACAAATTTGCGACCACAAAAGAAGGTGTCTGGTCAATATACTGCCTCCGTTGTTACTGAACTTCCTGATACACATTGGATGATGTTCATTGCAGATGATATTTTTGAATAAGTATGATGCCCTGCCCTTAGAATGGTTGTGAAGGCGCTACCTTTTGGCAAATAAAATGCTTGGCTGCAGTTAGCCAATGATGCTAAAAGGAGGGTCTGATAGAATTCACTTTTTGATGCCTCACCCATCCCTATTTTTATATGTGAGTTAGCATCATGTGACTAACTGATGAAGTGCGTATATATACACGTGTTTGCATTACTCTTGCTTGTTACATTATTATTCAATTATATGTGTGATGATATTAGTTCCTTAGCTTAGCCCGTGTGCCTCCATTTTGTATATCTCCCTGAGCCTGCGAGTCGCACTCGCTCATATGCCCCTCCCGTAGGAATAGAGAATTTGACTAAGACAGCAGTTTTCGTTTCTCAGCTAACTGTGGCCGAAACTAACAAGTCTCTTATCAGTACTGTTCTCATGCACCAGAGGCTTAGCTCCGCGGCCTTGAGCAAAAGATAGCGATGTATCCCTTGCAGGTGCAGATGCCTTCTGTATGAGGACATTGTTCCTCTGTCTGGGTTTCAGTAATTTTCCAGAAGGGGCGTACCCCAATGTACTGTACTGCATTATAATGTATTGCTGTGATGATGTGAGTCAGTCCTCTCGTTCGCACTCCTAGGAGTGAGGTCGGACAGGGCCCTCTCATATGAGTGTGTTTGGCCTAATAAAAGACTATTGTTTATTCTTCTCCACTGTCCGGCTGACTTTCTACAGAGTTACTATAGGTGAGTGCGGTAAGTCACTCGGGTGGATTTGAGCCACGCTTATCAATGGTACTACCAATAAAAGACATCAACAGCTGTTGGAAAACATTAAAGGATGTCACTACTTGCAGATTGTGTCACCAGTATGAGGAATCCATGGTACATTACGCATGGGCGAATTTTGCGAATCTCGCGTTCGCGAATTTAGCGGATTTGCGAACTCGCAATCCGCAAAATCCGCGAATTCTTGCGAATTTGCGGATTTTTTTTTTTTTTGTGTTCGCAAGGATTTCTGCCAGTTCGCGAGGGTTTCGTACCAGTTCGCAATTGCAAACTTACATTTCGTCGCGCAACGGTCGCGAATTATGTTGTTTCTACGTCTGGTTCATCATCACAGGTTCCCAGCACCCTCTGTTTCACCACTGCAACCCTCTGTTACATCAATGCCACCCTCTGGTTCATCATTACTGTAGATTATGGGGGGGAAAAGCAAGCACACCAGCCCTGCTTCAACTGAGATGAATTAATTTGGGGTTAGTTTATTAATGTGTCACTGTTTTAAAATTCCAGTCTGGCACCTGCTTCCTTATCTGTAATTTTGCTTTCTGTTGCAGTGCATTTTTTTTCCCCAGGACCTTCTTTGTGGCCTACTTGTAGCTATTGTATGAGCCTGCTGTGAGGGTCAGAGCAGGGTCATACAATTGTTGCAACTAGCAACTGAATTCTGGAGGGGCCCCAGTCAGGAAGCACTACCGGGAATTGTTACTAATGATGAGTTTGAACTCTTGCCCCTGCCGAGTGCTTTCACTTTTGAAAAACTCGTTTTTCTGCAATTTCGCGGGGTTCGCGGGGTGCGAACACGCGCAAGATCGGATTCGGAAGCCGCAAATTCGTGCGAATATGCTATTTGTTTTTTTTGCGGCGTGTTAGTTGGCAAGGTTTTGTGCGTTTTTGCGAGCCGCTCGTAGCGCAAGACGCGAAGTTACCCTCGCGGTCGTTCAAGGGCGCAGCCATCTTGTTTGCCTGACGTATTTCCGTTTCCGGGCGCGAAGTGTAATCTCGCAAAGTCCGCGGCTTGCCAGTACAGTCTCGCGCGTGTTCGCAAGGAAAATCTCGCGCGAACTTACCCGCGCGGTCGTGAACGGGCGCGGCCATCTTGTTTCTCATTCATTGCTATGGTTCTGGGCATGGTCTTTGTATCCTCTGTCAATCTCTGCCATCCTTTGCTTGTTTGAAGTTTTTTTTAATCTATTTTACTTATTATCTATCCCTCTATTTTTCTAGCCCTATATTTTTGTGTTTACTGCTACTTTTGGTTAATTTTAAACTACTTTTGTAAACTCTTTTCTTTTCTTTTCTTCTCTTCCCTATTCTATTTTCTTTATTCCTTTCCGCCCAGACCATGGTGAAGGGAGCCGGGAAGCATCCCGAGAAGGGGAAGGGTCCCGCACCCCGTGTCCGGCTCCCGTGCGGGCGTTTGAGGGGGGAGCTAGTGATGCCACGGGAGATCTTTACCCCGGAGGAGGTGGCCCAACTCATTTTTTATGTTCAGCGCCGCCTCCCCAGGACCATCATGGGAGGCGGCAAGATCAGTGCCGGGTACGGGGCCCGGGAGCGCCGGAAGCGGTGGGAGAAGGTGTGCCAGGCCATTTACCACCACTCTCGGGTCTGGCGCACCTACAACCAGGCCACCCACCGCTGGACGGATGTCCTGACCCGTGAGCGAGATCTGCTCGACCTCCTTGGCCTTGAGATCCCCGGGCTTGGTGAGTAGTAGTAGCTATGTCTTTACTACTATGTTTTCTCCTGCTGTGTTATTATATTGCAAATTTTTGTTTTTTACCAAGAGCAATAATGCTGCTCATTACATTGTAGGTACATTTTATTTCAAAATCTTCTGTGCATTTCAGGTACACTGCTCTCCTTCTCAGTAGTGTTGCTACTATGCTTATTTGTTTTAGATTTTGTGTTCATTTCATTGGCCTGTGAAATTATGTATGAGTGTAGTTGAAAGAACTGCGCAATGCTACACACTAAGGTTCAGATTTTTAATTACCGGCGCATCCCTGCAAAGTTGCAGGGATGCGCCAGTAATTGTGCGTCACGCCACCATCACCCATGGTGCGCCGTATTTACAATGCGGCGCGCCATGGGCCCAAAACGTCACCAAAGCGTTACGCATCTGTGCCGTAAAGGTGGCGCATTGCTGGAGTTGCGTCGCAACGATGGTGCAGCTCCATCAATTCTCTGGGGTGCCCTATCTCCCCAATGCTGCGTCAAGCCGTACGTCTGCTTCAAGCAGGCGCAGGGTTTGAGTCACGCATCATTGTCCTCAAAGTGACTGATTGAAATCTTGTAGATTTCCCTCAGCCACTTTTAGGATGCGTTCCTGCGCAGGAACGCCCTCCCTTGCGCCGGAACACCCCTATTGGCGCAGGGCTTTACAACGTGATGCATCTCCCAGATGCGTCACGTTGTTAATATACGCCGCACCATTGCGCCTCTTTTGTGCTGTCGCTGCGTCACAAAAGTCACGCAACAATGGAGCAAAAGAGCCGCAAGGGCCTTATAAATCAGCCCCTACAGACTCAAGTCCAGTCCTTCCTTTGTACACATGGCGATAAGAAGAAATAGTGGTGGTGGATTAATAGTTTGAGTATTTTAATGACTGGTGAATGTAGTAGGAAACTTTAGTGTTGTCGCTGATCTTCAATCACGATGGACTTTGGCTGTCACTTTGCGTGCTGCGGACTGCTGCCTGCCAATCCTAGGCAAACCTTTTTAGTACTTTGTTTAGTGAGTTACATAGGGTAGTTTCCAATTCGACGGTCCGCAAATCAAGCAATACTAAAGTAATGACGTAGTCGACCACATGAGATTGGTCAATAATATATCCCGTGGAGTCGTTCCCTATTTGCTATTTCGCAAAAATATTTTGTTACTTTGTTAGTTCTTTTTTAAATGTTTGATTTGGTTGAGAAATATCATCCATGTTTTCTGTTTTTCTTTCTTTCATGTTGTACATCAGCTTCCCCCAGGGGCAAGAGGAGGACACAGGAGGAGGAGGAGGAGGGTGCTGTTGTCGATGCAGGCCAGGACCGGGCAGTCGAGGGCTCCTTTGCTGGCCCCAGTAAGTTTTAATTTTAATATAGAGTACTTATTTTTTCCTAGCGTTCCTCATTCGATTTTTTCTAAATCGTCTTTGATCTTCTTGTAGACAGGATCTAAATTCTTATCCTGCCTCGACTATGACTCCGTGTGGTATTACTAGATTATTCTTATTAGTCTGTCTGTGTAGCTAACTAAGATTGCACATTTGGCATTTCCATTGGACTCCCATTCTAGTCAGCAATAGCTCTATGCACTGAGTGTAGTCCTCTGGGATTGTCCATAATGTCTT
This sequence comes from Lissotriton vulgaris, assembly GCF_964263255.1. NCBI lineage: Eukaryota > Metazoa > Chordata > Amphibia > Caudata > Salamandridae > Lissotriton > Lissotriton vulgaris. Next base: position 31,077,212 of record NC_141698.1, read on the forward strand.
TTCAAGTATTCTAAATGTTTATGCTTTGACCATTGCCAACAATAAAAAGGTGAATGACCACCACCAAGAAATAATAAGATACTACTTTACTTTTGGTTTGGATAGGAGGACAATCCATTCTACTACTGTTGCAGGGACAAATCTGCACAAACAGAACTATGGACACTAAATAATGCATCGCTTAGCTTATCAATTATAATAGGTGCTGTAACTGTTAGACTTTCCACATACCTCAGTGATAACAGACTTTGTAGTTGAACCCCCAATCTCCTTACTGACTAGATAGTGTGGCAGAGTCATTTAGCTCCCAAAGTCACCGATGGCAGAGGCACGGACTCATGCTTGCAAAAATTCAAAAACCTTTAGCTCATCCACTCTAGTCTGGAGGACCAAAAACCACAGAGTCTATTTAAGTTTAAAAGCTTTATTAAAAGTAAACACATTTATTAAATTCAAGTTTGTCATAAAAGTGAACGTGTAACTGAAAATGGAAAAGTGCTTAGTGCTGACGATTAATTGGACACATTTCTTGTGGTCGAGCCGAGCTCTCACCTGGTTTGAACTTGATCCTGCTCGTGTTCTTAGAAGTCAAGGTTCTGTCTGTTAGGAGAAAAAGTGGTGCGTGTTAAAAAGTAAAAAGCAAACATTCATCAGTTGTGCCAAAAAGTGCAGCAAGACAACAGCCTTCCCTGGAAAAAGGGACATTTTTACTCTAGAGTACACAGTCAAAAATTATTAAATTGTACACTTTTTTTCACATTTCTTTCTTCCTCCTAGACCAAATATTATATAGTAGTGAGTGGTGTATTCTAACATTATTAAATGTACTTTGTAGGTGGAACATCTGGAGACGGGGCCAGCGCGGAGGTGGTGGCATTGGACGAGGAGGACAACTCTGGGGAGGAGGCGGTGCAAGTGCCGGAAAAGGACATGCCTGTGAGGGTTCAAACGGTGGTGGCGGGCAGAGGTAAGCTATACATTCCTTAGTCATTGAGATTGAAGACTGCAGAGTGTGCTTTCTGCACGGGTGTATTATAAAAAAAGCAGGTAGTAGCCTCCTCTAAATGTACTTCGACTTAGCTGTGAAGTTTTTGGCGAGAAGAATCCCAATCAGATCTGAGGTGAACTTGATGTATGGGATGAACGAAAAGCGAAAGAAGGGTGTAAGTAAGTGTGGAAGCACGAGAAATGTAATGATGACTGGCAAAGAAGAATGATATGTGTTTGCTTGGTCCCCGAGGTGGCTGGGAAGGTAAGAAAATGGTATGGTGCATGGCTGGGTGAATGATGAAGCAAGGATGGGTGGAAGGAGAACAGCCTGGGTGGGTGAGACAGAAACTGTATGTGTGCAATATACTTTGAATGGATGGATGCCTGGATCATTCATGGTACTATCTGACTCTTAGATAGCATATGTGAATCTAGAGAGAGTAGACGGTCACTGGATGAACTAAGTGTTACTTTGAAGAGCATGTAACACCGCACCCGCACGTCCGTTCCAGTGTAGGAAAGGCAAGGAAAAGAAGTTGTAACGTTGTCCAAAGACTACCATGAATAGTAGCAGTAGTTTGTATTGCAACTGCAAGCACAGCATATATCCAGTTATTACGGTGGACACTCCCTACCTCCCTTAATAACTTTAGTTTAGTAGTAGTACGTCATTCATGTGTGGGGGTATCACTGTTCACTCAATAATAAGCAAAGCACCTAAAGTCATCCCATATGTCATCAAATACATCCCATGTGAAGTGATAGATAATCAGATAATTTAGCTTCTTCATTTTCCTTTTCTAATACTCATTTGCACTGTAGGGTGAAAGCTAAATTAATTAAGCAGTAGCCCTTTTAACAGAGTATTCTCAGTGCCACCCGTAATAGAAAAGTAAGAGCTTCACCACCTGCATGTACTGGACCGGTACAGTAACGCAAGTCTGTCTCACTCACCATGGTGTGCGTCTGTTTTTCTCGGGTGCAAGTTCACTGCGCTGGCATTATGCCGGCTTGCATAAGATAACGTACCAATTTTCCTAAACAAGAGAGAAGAAGAAGAATAAGAGTGGTGTACTGTCATAGTCGACTGTAATAGAAGTCCATAGTGCTCGTAGAATTTGTTCCTTAAACTCCCACTAATGTTAGAGCAAGGATGAAGAAGTCGGAGGTTACATAGATACTGTCCTCAATAGTTATGCACTGTGCTTTCAATTTGCTACTTGTACTGTGACAACTTTCTGCTCAATCATTTTGTGTTAATCTTAAGGAGCATTGGTTACAGACTATGTCTTTCTTTTTTCATGTAGTTGCTCCTTCCAAATCCAAGACACCATCAAGGAGGAAGGAGCTGGCTCGAATGGCCCGGCAACGGAGGCTGGATGCCACTGTTGCTGAATATCGGCGGCTGGTGGCCCTGGAGGAGGAGGAGACGCAGTCTGGAACAACAACAACGTCCACTGGGACAGCTGCATCCTCCTCCGTGCGGGCTGCCAGCCAGCGCAGTGCTCCAGCGGTACGGAGCCGGGCTACCAAAGCCAAACACCACCGCCCAGCAGCAAAGAAAGCAGCTGCCCCTCACAGGATTTGCAAGGCACACCGGCGCCGCTTATCCCTCAGACTGTCCTACCTGGAGCAGGAGGTCCATAATTATAAGAACGTGGTGGAGGGCCTCCGCTTCGAACTTGCCACCCTCCGCAAGGAGCATGATGCCCTGGCTGCTAATTCCAACAGCACCCTGCCATAGTGTCCCTTGCCCCTTTTTTAGAGACTTTTGGGGGGTGGGAATTGGGAGTTGTGATTTTTGGGGACTTTTGAAGGACAATCGTTGGGGTTAGGGAGGGTCTTGCGGGAGATTCTTTTGTTAGGGCTATAAAAATATACTTTTTGAAACTTTATCTGACCATACCTGTTTTTTACTGCTTTTGAGTCTGGTGGGTGGGGGTTTAACATAACAGTAAGTTTGTTTTCCTGAATAGTCCTAGGACTTTAGTAGTACTACCGTCAATCAAATCTCTCGTCTCTCCTAATACTCCATTATACTACCTCCAACCAAACGCCTATCTTACCTGTAATTTCTGTTTGCAAGTAGGGCTAGGCCCAGGGCTGGCTCCACGGGAAACAGCAAATAAGGTTGGCAATCCTGGGCGGATAAAATTTCCTCATAGCGGTGGTACTAGTGGTGTGACACAGTGGCAGTTGCTTGCCTATGAAAAAAAAGAAAATGAAATCTGGTTTGTCCTCCTGAGCAATACAAAGGTACAATACAGAATATAGCAGGTGACAGAAGTACACTAGAACAGTGCCACGTTGTAGCCTAACAAATGTTAAAGTATAACTAATTCGGTTGAAGTTCTTTGACATTAGCCATGGGTCTTTGTCAAGCAGAGTAAGAATATATCCTCGGATTTCTTCACCAGCCTGTTGCTATCACCTTATCCTCCCCAGCAAGTGTGTGGATTTATTGCTGTAATTTAGTCACACATCAATCAAAACCACACAGCCCGGGGGAAGAGGGTTAGGGTTTGAAAAATGGATGGGTACGGGGGTTTTTGGGAAAGGTTTTGGGAGACAAGAAAAAGTAGCACAGCATGGACGAACAATTGTGAACATAAACAAATCTTTGGGTACAAACCTATCCATCAATCTTTGAAAGTGCATACACTACTGCATGCATGTCAGTTAAAAGTAAGTAGTACTTTCGACAACTGTGGAAGAAAGAATGCGACAGTACAGGGCGTGGGTGGAAATATTGATAACTATATTCAACATAAGGTCTCTGTAGCCAGATACCTGAGAGCCTTGCTGGTCACTATAAATCCATTCACAACAACACTCAATGGGGTTGGTCTGGAAGGTATAGTAGATAGAAAAGGAGAAATTGCTTTTTTTCTAGGTGTCCCCTCACTCACCAGGGTTGCCCCTTGGTGACATGCTTCATCATTGGGGCCATCCCAGTCCTCTACGGGCTGGGGCGTGCTGCGACTTGCGAATTACGTAGGAGCACTTACAAATGACTATGTGTGGTGCAGATGTGATAGTGGAGTGGACTAAGTGATGTGTTAAGGGATCAATTTAGAAGCAGAGAGAGATCCAAGAAATGCAGTCACAGTCAGAGAAAAAGGCAAGGGATACTGTATCTATGTGGTTGTAGTGGTCCTGTTGGAAGTGGTAAGTAAGTTGCCTGCAGAAAAAAAATCCTCCTTTTAGCGGCACTCCTCCATTGCAGCCGACGCTTCGTCCATCGATGTTGGTCACCAGAAGACACCCTGTAAAAAAAAAGCACAGCATACACAAACAATGGAACATAAACAATTCTTTGGGTACAAACCTATCCATCAGTCTTTGAAAGTGCATGCACTACTGCATGCATGTCAGTGAAAAGTAAGTAGTACATTCGACAACTGTGGAAGTTTGAATGCGACAGTACAGGGCCTGTGTGGAATTATTGATAACGATATTCAACATAAGGTCTCTGTAGCCAGATACCCGAGAGCCTTGCTGGTCACTATAAATCCATTCACAACAACACTCAATGGGGTTGGTCTGGAAGGTGTCAGGTTTACTCCCCGTGATCCAGTCGATGCAAATATGGTTCCACCTCCAAATGTCACCAACACCCAGAAGTGTAAACACAGGGTGTTCGAGGCATTAGGCGGGGGAGAAAAATAACAAACTAAAATAAAAAATGTGGGATGGGTAAAGGTAGGGTCAGCAGGGAAAGGATACCTGTAACAGAAGACAAGACAGGCATCAGTGAAGTGCTGTCCTAACATACAAGGGTACTCTCATATAGTCTCACTAAATAGTCTGCAAGTCTCCCGCCTACTCATGGGAAATGTAGTTTCATAGTACGGTAGGCGCTTAGGGGCTGCGTAACCTGACAGAAGGTATAGTAGATAGAAAAGGAGAAATTGCTTTTTTTCTAGGTGTCCCCTCACTCACCAGGGTTGCCCCTTGGTGACATGCTTCATCATTGGGGCCATCCCAGTCCTCTACGGCCTGGGGCGTGCTGCGACTTGCGAATTACGTAGGAGCACTTACAAATGACTATGTGTGGTGCAGATGTGATAGTGGAGTGGACTAAGTGATGTGTTAAGGGATCAATGTAGAAGCCGAGAGAGAGCCAAGAAATGCAGTCACAGTCAGAGAAAAAGGCAAGGGATACTGTATCTATGTGGTTGTAGTGGTCCTGTTGGAAGTGGTAAGTAAGTTGCCCGCAGAAAAAAAATCCTCCTATTAGCGGCACTCCTCCATTGCAGCCGACGCTTCGTCCATCGATGTTGGTCACCAGAAGACACCCTGTCCACTGCCTGCCTGATGCTGAATTGTGGCTCGCTACTGTGAAGCCTGACTCCATCCTTTTTTCCCCATTGCAGAGACTGAAACCCGGCCTGTAATTATTCAACGAAAAACAGGAAGTGATATAATATTACAACACCACTGATAAATAAATATAAGGTATGTAGGCTGTGGAGTGCAAAAAGTCACAATTTGTTTTTCCTAGTAGACAGTACAATGTTTTTGAAAGTGCGTACTCTGAGTCACCTTTTGAAGGATAAATAAGTATGGGCAAATTAATGTAGCGGATCTTGCCCCTCAAGCTAGGTGTACTGTAAACTGTGTTTTAGAACAAAATTAGATCTTCCTAGCAGTGCTCCCACCCAGACCCTTACTAAAGCCAGTCGCAAAAATGTAGAAGACCCCCAATCAAATCTCAAAAAACGAGGCCTAGCAGAAAACTGGTGACAAAACTTACTTTGAAAGTAAAAGTAGGCCGAAGTACCCTAATTACCCATTACCCACCGTGGATTGCATTCAAACCACTTGCAAGCAACCAAGCAAAAGTAGCCATAGCCAGCATCGCTCCAAGACTCGAAATCCCCCCCACTCAAACACATGCAATAGAAATACTGCTAACCCTAACGAACCCTAAGTTAAGAATAGTGGCAAAGGCTTTCTTTAACTATGCCAAATCCCCCCTTTCCCACCATGGATTTTCTTCAAATGACTTGCAACCAAAATTACACATTCTCACGAGTGCTCTAAGACCCCAGAACTCAGTTTGAAAAATCTAGAACACCCCGAAACACATGCAATCCTGCTGCTAGGGCTAACCCTAACGAACCCTAAGTTACAAAGAGTGCCAAAACTAAAGGCTTTTCCGCGCGGATTTTGTCCCAACCACTTCTACCCGGTATTAGACCTTCCCAGGAATGCCCCAAGACCCGGCAACCCACCCGCCAAGAAGCGTAACACCCCCAAACAGGCCAAAAGCAAAATCTCATACTTGCAATATTTCTGGGCCTTCGGTCCAAACGCGCTGCGTAGCTAGGCCATAAGTCGGGGTTGGCACGACGGATTTCCTGAAAAGCAAATGCAATCAAGATTAGAGTGTCCCAGCAGTGCTCCCAGACCACGAAACTCACCCGCAAACAGACGGAACCCCCCCTAAGAGCACCTCAAAGGCAAGCAAGTCATCAAAAACACAAAAAAAATTCCGCCTGGGATTTGGTCCAAAACACTTTTATCCGGTATTAGAGCTTCCCAGCAATGGCCCCAGAGCCGTCAACCCAGGAGAAAACGAGTAGAAGACCCCCAAACAGCCAAAGAGCAAAAGTACAAAAATGGGGACTTAGTCAATTTTTCACAAATTTCCCAAATCACTCCGCGCGCGCTCTGCAGCTAGGCCCTAAGTCCCCTCTGCCACCATGGATTTGCTTCAAACCTCTTGCAAAGTAAAGTATATATAGCCAGCAGTGCTCCCAGACCACGAAACTCACCCACAAACACCAGGAAGCCCCCCAAACAGGCCCCCGAAAACGCTACATAGAGCAAAATGTCAGAAATAGCCAAAAAAAATCGGCCTGGATTTTGTCCCAACCACTTCTACCCGGTATTAGACCTTCCCAGGAATGCCCCAAGACCCGTCAACCCACCCGCCAAGAAGCATAACACCCCCAAACAGGCCAAAAGCAAAATCTCATACTTGCAATATTTCTGGGCCTTCGGTCCAAACGCGCTGCGTAGCTAGGCCATAAGTCGGGGTTGGCACGACGGATTTCCTGAAAAGCAAATGCAATCAAGATTAGAGTGTCCCAGCAGTGCTCCCAGACCACGAAACTCACCCACAAACACCAGGAAGCCCCCCAAACAGGCCCCCGAAAACGCTACATAGAGCAAAATGTCAGAAATAGCCAAGAAAAAATCGGCCTGGATTTTGTCCCAACCACTTCTACCCGGTATTAGACCTTCCCAGGAATGCCCCAAGACCCGTCAACCCACCCGCCAAGAAGCATAACACCCCCAAACAGGCCAAAAGCAAAATCTCATACTTGCAATATTTCTGGGCCTTCGGTCCAAATGCGCTGCGTAGCTAGGCCATAAGTCGGGGTTGGCACGACGGATTTCCTGAAAAGCAAATGCAATCAAGATTAGAGTGTCCCAGCAGTGCTCCCAGACCACGAAACTCACCCGCAAACAGACGGAACCCCCCCTAAGAGCACCTCAAAGGCAAGCAAGTCATCAAAAACACAAAAAAATTTCCGCCTCGGATTTGGTCCAAAACACTTTTATCCGGTATTAGAGCTTCCCAGCAATGGCCCCAGAGCCGTCAACCCAGGAGAAAACGAGTAGAAGACCCCCAAACAGCCAAAGAGCAAAAGTACAAAAATGGGGACTTAGTCAATTTTTCACAAATTTCCCAAATCACTCCGCGCGCGCTCTGCAGCTAGGCCCTAAGTCCCCTCTGCCACCATGGATTTGCTTCAAACCTCTTGCAAAGTAAAGTATATATAGCCAGCAGTGCTCCCAGACCACGAAACTCACCCACAAACACCAGGAAGCCCCCCAAACAGGCCCCCGAAAACGCTACATAGAGCAAAATGTCAGAAATAGCCAAAAAAAATCGGCCTGGATTTTGTCCCAACCACTTCTACCCGGTATTAGACCTTCCCAGGAATGCCCCAAGACCCGTCAACCCACCCGCCAAGAAGCATAACACCCCCAAACAGGCCAAAAGCAAAATCTCATGCTTGCAATATTTCTGGGCCTTCGGTCCAAACGCGCTGCGTAGCTAGGCCATAAGTCGGGGTTGGCACGACGGATTTCCTGAAAAGCAAATGTAATCAAGATTAGAGTGTCCCAGCAGTGCTCCCAGACCACGAAACTCACCCACAAGCACCAGGAAGCCCCCCAAACAGGCCCCCGAAAACGCTACATAGAGCAAAATGTCAGAAATAGCCAAAAAAAATCGGCCTGGATTTTGTCCCAACCACTTCTACCCGGTATTAGACCTTCCCAGGAATGCCCCAAGACCCGTCAACCCACCCGCCAAGAAGCATAACACCCCCAAACAGGCCAAAAGCAAAATCTCATACTTGCAATATTTCTGGGCCTTCGGTCCAAACGCGCTGCGTAGCTAGGCCATAAGTCGGGGTTGGCACGACGGATTTCCTGAAAAGCAAATGCAATCAAGATTAGAGTGTCCCAGCAGTGCTCCCAGACCACGAAACTCACCCACAAACACCAGGAAGCCCCCCAAACAGGCCCCCGAAAACGCTACATAGAGCAAAATGTCAGAAATAGCCAAAAAAAATCGGCCTGGATTTTGTCCCAACCACTTCTACCCGGTATTAGACCTTCCCAGGAATGCCCCAAGACCCGTCAACCCACCCGCCAAGAAGCATAACACCCCCAAACAGGCCAAAAGCAAAATCTCATACTTGCAATTTTTCTGGGCCTTCGGTCCAAACGCGCTGCGTAGCTAGGCCATAAGTCGGGGTTGGCACGACGGATTTCCTGAAAAGCAAATGCAATCAAGATTAGAGTGTCCCAGCAGTGCTCCCAGACCACGAAACTCACCCGCAAACAGACGGAACCCCCCCTAAGAGCACCTCAAAGGCAAGCAAGTCATCAAAAACACAAAAAAAATTCCGCCTCGGATTTGGTCCAAAACACTTTTATCCGGTATTAGAGCTTCCCAGCAATGGCCCTAGAGCCGTCAACCCAGGAGAAAACGAGTAGAAGACCCCCAAACAGCCAAAGAGCAAAAGTACAAAAATGGGGACTTAGTCAATTTTTCACAAATTTCCCAAATCACTCCGCGCGCGCTCTGCAGCTAGGCCCTAAGTCCCCTCTGCCACCATGGATTTGCTTCAAACCTCTTGCAAAGTAAAGTATATATAGCCAGCAGTGCTCCCAGACCACGAAACTCACCCACAAACACCAGGAAGCCCCCCAAACAGGCCCCCGAAAACGCTACATAGAGCAAAATGTCAGAAATAGCCCAAAAAAAATCGGCCTGGATTTTGTCCCAACCACTTCTACCCGGTATTAGACCTTCCCAGGAATGCCCCAAGACCCGTCAACCCACCCGCCAAGAAGCGTAACACCCCCAAACAGGCCAAAAGCAAAATCTCATACTTGCAATATTTCTGGGCCTTCGGTCCAAACGCGCTGCGTAGCTAGGCCATAAGTCGGGGTTGGCACGACGGATTTCCTGAAAAGCAAATGCAATCAAGATTAGAGTGTCCCAGCAGTGCTCCCAGACCACGAAACTCACCCACAAACACCAGGAAGCCCCCCAAACAGGCCCCCGAAAACGCTACATAGAGCAAAATGTCAGAAATAGCCAAAAAAAATCGGCCTGGATTTTGTCCCAACCACTTCTACCCGGTATTAGACCTTCCCAGGAATGCCCCAAGACCCGTCAACCCACCCGCCAAGAAGCATAACACCCCCAAACAGGCCAAAAGCAAAATCTCATACTTGCAATATTTCTGGGCCTTCGGTCCAAACGCGCTGCGTAGCTAGGCCATAAGTCGGGGTTGGCACGACGGATTTCCTGAAAAGCAAATGCAATCAAGATTAGAGTGTCCCAGCAGTGCTCCCAGACCACGAAACTCACCCGCAAACAGACGGAACCCCCCCTAAGAGCACCTCAAAGGCAAGCAAGTCATCAAAAACACAAAAAAATTTCCGCCTCGGATTTGGTCCAAAACACTTTTATCCGGTATTAGAGCTTCCCAGCAATGGCCCCAGAGCCGTCAACCCAGGAGAAAACGAGTAGAAGACCCCCAAACAGCCAAAGAGCAAAAGTACAAAAATGGGGACTTAGTCAATTTTTCACAAATTTCCCAAATCACTCCGCGCGCGCTCTGCAGCTAGGCCCTAAGTCCCCTCTGCCACCATGGATTTGCTTCAAACCTCTTGCAAAGTAAAGTATATATAGCCAGCAGTGCTCCCAGACCACGAAACTCACCCACAAACACCAGGAAGCCCCCCAAACAGGCCCCCGAAAACGCTACATAGAGCAAAATGTCAGAAATAGCCAAAAAAAAATCGGCCTGGATTTTGTCCCAACCACTTCTACCCGGTATTAGACCTTCCCAGGAATGCCCCAAGACCCGTCAACCCACCCGCCAAGAAGCGTAACACCCCCAAACAGGCCAAAAGCAAAATCTCATACTTGCAATATTTCTGGGCCTTCGGTCCAAACGCGCTGCGTAGCTAGGCCATAAGTCGGGGTTGGCACGACGGATTTCCTGAAAAGCAAATGCAATCAAGATAAGAGTGTCCCAGCAGTGCTCCCAGACCACGAAACTCACCCACAAACACCAGGAAGCCCCCCAAACAGGCCCCCGAAAACGCTACATAGAGCAAAATGTCAGAAATAGCCAAAAAAAATCGGCCTGGATTTTGTCCCAACCACTTCTACCCGGTATTAGACCTTCCCAGGAATGCCCCAAGACCCGTCAACCCACCCGCCAAGAAGCATAACACCCCCAAACAGGCCAAAAGCAAAATCTCATACTTGCAATATTTCTGGGCCTTCGGTCCAAACGCGCTGCGTAGCTAGGCCATAAGTCGGGGTTGGCACGACGGATTTCCTGAAAAGCAAATGCAATCAAGATTAGAGTGTCCCAGCAGTGCTCCCAGACCACGAAACTCACCCACAAACACCAGGAAGCCCCACAAACAGGCCCCCGAAAACGCTACATAGAGCAAAATGTCAGAAATAGCCAAAAAAAAAATCGGCCTGGATTTTGTCCCAACCACTTCTACCCGGTATTAGACCTTCCCAGGAATGCCCCAAGACCCGTCAACCCACCCGCCAAGAAGCATAACACCCCCAAACAGGCCAAAAGCAAAATCTCATACTTGCAATATTTCTGGGCCTTCGGTCCAAACGCGCTGCGTAGCTAGGCCATAAGTCGGGGTTGGCACGACGGATTTCCTGAAAAGCAAATGCAATCAAGATTAGAGTGTCCCAGCAGTGCTCCCAGACCACGAAACTCACCCGCAAACAGACGGAACCCCCCCTAAGAGCACCTCAAAGGCAAGCAAGTCATCAAAAACACAAAAAAATTTCCGCCTCGGATTTGGTCCAAACCACTTTTAGTGCTTCCCAGCAATGGCCCCAGACCCGTCAACTCACCTGCAAAGAGGTAGAACAACACCCCCACAAGTGCTGAGTCTTTCTTCATTGGGCGTAAACCAGCCCTCTGCTTTGATGGAAATAGGAGTCTGGAGGAGGAGGATAGAGGAGCATGTTCTTCTGAACTTGTGAACCCGAGGAATGCAGACTGCGGCACCTTCAAATAAATTAGCAAACAAGTGAAGACAGTTCTGCTGATGGGCTTGTTTTTGTGATTATCTGATTAAAGTTTGAATTATATTAACTGTGCACAACAAAGAAAGACAGACACACAGGAATAAAAGTGAATAAGGATGAAAAAGAAAGTTATTGATTCGTTGTCTCATTTTCAGGGCTCGAAGTCGGTATCACGGTCCAGGAATAAGAATAAGGCTTCGTCATCATACTCTGCGAATTCAGGCAGGGTGAGGTCAGTGTCACCTGACAGAGTAGAAATTCCCTCATCTATGTTGCTGGCCACCTCCTCTTCATCCGGCACGCTCTCTCGTACTCTGAAATCTGGTGGTATGAGGTGCTGATTCATCTTGATCATTGTTAACCTCTCCACATTTTTGGGCGAGAGGCGGCTCCGTTTGGGAGTTACAATCCCACCAGCCGCACTGAAAACCCGTTCAGAAGACACGCTTGCGAGTGGGCAAGACAAGTAGTTTAAAGCCAGGTTGGTGAGCTGTGGCCACAATTCTTTTTTCCCATGCCAATACGCCAATGGGTCAGAATTAACATAGACCTCTGTTGAGTCATTCAGATAGTCCTTCACCATCGACTCAAGGTCCTCATCCAAGGTTCCTCCACTTTGCTTAGCTCTTGCTGTGCCTCTGACCTTTTGAGAAACAAACCCACGCAGAGCTAGCCAATCCTCTTCAGCCTCCAATGTTTCTGTTGTCTTTCGTGCAGATGATCCGGTTGCCGGTGTCTTTAACGGCTGAGAGGTCACTTGTGCCACAGCCACAGGTGCAGAAGTGGATTGTTTTGACTGGGGATGGCCTGCTGATGTACTGCCATTTCCTTCAATTTCCAGCCGTTCTGTTTCAAACTTCTTGGCTGACAAGGCTAGCCAACGTTTGTACTTTAGAACATGTTCATCATCAAAAGGAAAGAATGCTTGGCCTGCCAGCGCCTTTTTGTAGCGTGGATCCAGAATAGTAGCACAAATGTAATGCTGTTCTGAGTGGATCTTTTTAAGACGTTCATCACCTTGTAGGAGCTCTAATAATTGCTCGGCCAGAAGCAAAGAGTCTTGGTTTTTATCTTTTCTAAACACAGAACACACCTCCTTCAGTTGGTCCTCCAGCATGTACAACAATGGGATAGCTTTTCCCAAATTAGAGTCCTCCTTGCTGACTGCACGCGTGAAGAACTCAAAAGGACGAAGCATGCGTGTCAGGCTTTCAACTATGTTCCATTGCGGCCCACCCATCCTCAGCTCCTCTGCACCCTCTTTAAAGAAATATTGATCGAGTTCCGTACACTGCTCATACAGACGCTCAAGCATGTAGAAGGTTGAGTTCCAACGTGTTACCACCTCCTGGATGAGTGCTTTCACTGGCATTTGATGTTGATATAGCAGGCTCCTCAGCTGCTTCCGGGCCTTAAAAGAATGGCTGAAATGCTTGCACATTTTTCGGCAGGTGTCCAATACACCGTACGCTGCACTGCCTTTATTACCCAAGAATTTTTGGACAACCAGGTTTATACAGTGCGCCAAACACGGCACTCTGAAATAGTAACCGTCCCTCATGGCCTTAACTATATTGGAGCCATTGTCCGTGGAAACATAACCAACCTTGCGTTTTAGTGGGGACAGCCAGTTAAGGACCTTTCTGTTAAAGACATCCAAAATGTTTTCTGCTGTGTGACGTTTCTCCAAACCAAACATGGATAGTGTTGCATGTTTCCGAGCACCTTTAAAAACAATGTTAGTGTCAACACCTGAGTTTAGCTTTGCTTTAGCCCCTGAAAAAGAGACCCAGTGTGCAGTGATGCACATGTAATCAGCGCCTGCGCCACTGGTCCACATGTCTGTTGTCAGATGTATAGTGTGAACAGCACTCTTCTGCAAAGCTGCCCCAATCACCTTCAGAACATCTTCATGTAGTGCTGGAACCGCAACTCGTGCAAAATAGAACCGGCTAGGAACCTTCCATTTAGGGCAGAGCGCTGTCACTAATTCTAGAAAACCAACCCCTTCTACAAAAGAAAAAGGGAGAAGGTCCAGAGCTAGCATTTTAGCCAGCTTAGTGTTATACAGACGGGTCATTGGGTGGTTGCGTTCATATTGCGCTTCTGTAAACAACATCTTTTTAATGTTGCCCTGGACCAAGGATTTACGGGATGATGATGATCTCTTCGACCCAGTTACGCTCGCTGATGAACTTTTCCGCATTGATGTCTCACTCTCTCCCACACTCTTAGTGTGGCTCCCATGGGGTGTGCTGCTGACAGGGGAACTGGGTTTAAGTGAAGTGTTTGAATCGTCTTCTACCTCCTCGTCATCACCAGATGAAAAAACAACGTTTTCATTGCGTGCAATTGCGGCTTCCTTGATCGTGTGTAGGTGCGCAAACCATTGGACATCGTGCGTTCTCCTAAGATGACCTCTCTGGCCTCCGGTACCATAGTTGGAACCCAACTTACCACGACTAACTCGAAGCTTACAAATGCTACAAATGGCTATGTTTTCATTTTTTGGGCAAACACTAAAGAAGTCCCAAACTGGAGACTTGAAATGTCTTCGGGGGGCAGAGGAGGCGGCGATACTGGTGGTGGTGGTCCTGTTGCTAATGGCAGATGAAGTGGAGGATGTGGATTGCCGAACTTCAGTACGTTTTGCACTTTCACCACCACGAATTGAGGTCGAGGACGAGGTGGGTACCTTCTTGCGAGGAAGAAATATGGAAGCGGTAGGTTTTGGTGTACTACTTAACTCCAAATCTAATGATTCCATTTCCATTGCCTCCTCGCCGACATCATCATCACGCTCAGCAGCTTCTCGGGATAGGGTCAAAATGTCTCTTTGCTGCATGCCCGGTGGGGCTGCAGTGACCTTTGTGATGACTGGCTCGTCGTCATCGTGAGAGGCTTCATCACCAGCAGTATCTGTCACTTCTTGTTGAGCCTCATCACACTCCATAGGTTTGAGTTTTTGGACGACCTTCCTTTTACGCTTAGGTACCGGTGTCAGATCATGGTGTGCCTCACTGTCAGACCGCAGTTGTGGTTCCCAAGACAGATCACTTGCATCAGAAGGAGGTGGGCTTGAAGAAGATGTAGACACCCCCCTTGATCTTTTCCTTGCTAGGGATGTGGAAGACAATGAATGATCATCAGGAGGAGTGGCTTCCAATGATACCTCGGCTTCATTGTCGATTTCCAAATGTGCCCCTACTTCGGGAGGAACAACTATTGTGGGCACTTGTGAACCTCCATGCACCTTTGCTTGCGCATCTCCTTTTGCTGCCTCTCCTTCCACATGTACTTGGGCGTGTACTTGCACATGGTGTTGTTGTTGCGGCTGTGGTTGTTCAACACTTGTCAGATGAGTTACAACAACCTGTGTTGATTCAGGGACATTGCTGCTACTTTCTTGCGATGAGCCAACATCACTGGTCGATGGTGATTGGAGAAGTACACTGACTGCCTCTGAAGCACTCAAGGGCTTTGACTTAAGTTGGCGTGGTGGTGGAGGCACTGAACCCAATGGAGCAGGGGTGCTGCTCCCAGCTTGGTCCCCAGCAGATCCTGCTGCTGCAGGCGTACTTTTTTTTTTGCTCCCAAAAAAAGTGGCGGGTGGCACACCAGCCTCCTTGGTAACTTGCTTCTTCTGCTCCTTACTAGCAACTTTCTTGCTAGAGGAGCTACGGAGAACTTTCTTTGGGGGCGGGGCCATCTTCTTCAGAGCAGGTCAGACAGCAGGCCGCAGTTGCACGAATTGTAGAGTTGTCTGAGGCCAGACGTGACGTCGCGTGACGTTATGCTGCACACACACACCGCTGCAGGACTTCTTCCAGGCACTGGTGGTTCTCTTGAGTCTTGTGCACCTAAAAAAAATGGAAGACAGAGGAACATCAGTTCAGTTATAGAGCACCAAAAAATCGAAAAACACTGCAAAATCAGCACAATCCCAATCCATCCATGCCCTCCATAATGTTTAAATTCAAGACAACCCACAGAAAGACTAGGCCCATGCAAGACTCACTACCCCTGGGCATAAATAAAGGTTGAAAAGTAGGCAAAATGGTTGGAGGCCTAACAACAAAGCCTGCATTTAAAATGGCCACTTGCCTGCCAGCACATGGCCAGTGCCTGTAGCTGCACTCAAAATGGCCACCAGCCACATGGCATGTCCCTCCCCATGAACACCCCCAAAAATCGAAAAACACTGCAAAATCAGCACAATCCCATTCCATCCATGGCCTCCATGATGTTTAAATTCAAGACAGCCCACAGAAAGACTAGGCCCATGCTAGACTCAAATACCCCTGGTGAAAAGGCCACAAGTACAGGCCCAAAAATCGAAAAACACTGCAAAATCAGCACAATCCCATTCAATCCATGGCCTCCATGATGTTTAAATTCAAGACAACCCACAGAAATACTAGGCCCATGCAAGACTCACTACCCCTGGGCATAAATAAAGGTTGAAAAGTAGGCAAAATGGTTGGAGGCCTAACAACAAAGCCTGCATTCAAAATGGCCACTTGCCTGCCAGCACATGGCCAGTGCCTGTAGCTGCACTCAAAATGGCCACCAGCCACATGGCATGTCCCTCCCCATGAACACCCCCAAAAATCGAAAAACACTGCAAAATCAGCACAATCCCATTCCATCCATGGCCTCCATGATGTTTAAATTCAAGACAGCCCACAGAAAGACTAGGCCCATGCTAGACTCAAATACCCCTGGTGAAAAGGCCACAAGTACAGGCCCAAAAATCGAAAAACACTGCAAAATCAGCACAATCCCATTCCATCCATGGCCTCCATGATGTTTAAATTCAAGACAGCCCACAGAAAGACTAGGCCCATGCTAGACTCAAATACCCCTGGTGAAAAGGCCACAAGTACAGGCCCAAAAATCGAAAAACACTGCAAAATCAGCACAATCCCATTCAATCCATGGCCTCCATGATGTTTAAATTCAAGACAACCCACAGAAATACTAGGCCCATGCAAGACTCACTACCCCTGGGCATAAATAAAGGTTGAAAAGTAGGCAAAATGGTTGGAGGCCTAACAACAAAGCCTGCATTCAAAATGGCCACTTGCCTGCCAGCACATGGCCAGTGCCTGTAGCTGCACTCAAAATGGCCACCAGCCACATGGCATGTCCCTCCCCATGAACACCCCCAAAAATCGAAAAACACTGCAAAATCAGCACAATCCCATTCCATCCATGGCCTCCATGATGTTTAAATTCAAGACAGCCCACAGAAAGACTAGGCCCATGCTAGACTCAAATACCCCTGGTGAAAAGGCCACAAGTACAAGCCCAAAAATCGAAAAACACTGCAAAATCAGCACAATCCCATTCCATCCATGGCCTCCATGATGTTTAAATTCAAGACAGCCCACAGAAAGACTAGGCCCATGCTAGACTCAAATACCCCTGGTGAAAAGGCCACAAGTACAGGCCCAAAAATCGAAAAACACTGCAAAATCAGCACAATCCCATTCCATCCATGGCCTCCATGATGTTTAAATTCAAGACAGCCCACAGAAAGACTAGGCCCATGCTAGACTCAAATACCCCTGGTGAAAAGGCCACAAGTACAGGCCCAAAAATCGAAAAACACTGCAAAATCAGCACAATCCCATTCAATCCATGGCCTCCATGATGTTTAAATTCAAGACAACCCACAGAAATACTAGGCCCATGCAAGACTCACTACCCCTGGGCATAAATAAAGGTTGAAAAGTAGGCAAAATGGTTGGAGGCCTAACAACAAAGCCTGCATTCAAAATGGCCACTTGCCTGCCAGCACATGGCCAGTGCCTGTAGCTGCACTCAAAATGGCCACCAGCCACATGGCATGTCCCTCCCCATGAACACACCCAAAAATCGAAAAACACTGCAAAATCAGCACAATCCCATTCAATCCATGGCCTCCATGATGTTTAAATTCAAGACAACCCACAGAAAGACTAGGCCCATGCAAGACTCACTACCCCTGGGCATAAATAAAGGTTGAAAAGTAGGCAAAATGGTTGGAGGCCTAACAACAAAGCCTGCATTCAAAATGGCCACTTGCCTGCCAGCACATGGCCAGTGCCTGTAGCTGCACTCAAAATGGCCACCAGCCACATGGCATGTCCCTCCCCATGAACACCCCCAAAAATCGAAAAACACTGCAAAATCAGCACAATCCCATTCCATCCATGGCCTCCATGATGTTTAAATTCAAGACAGCCCACAGAAAGACTAGGCCCATGCTAGACTCAAATACCCCTGGTGAAAAGGCCACAAGTACAGGCCCAAAAAACGAAAATCACTGAAAAATCTGCACAATCCCATTCCATCCATGGCCTCCATGATGTTTAAATTCAAGACAACCCACAGAAATACTAGGCCCATGCAAGACTCACTACCCCTGGGCATAAATAAAGGTTGAAAAGTAGGCAAAATGGTTGGAGGCCTAACAACAAAGCCTGCATTCAAAATGGCCACTTGCCTGCCAGCACATGGCCAGTGCCTGTAGCTGCACTCAAAATGGCCACCAGCCACATGGCATGTCCCTCCCCATGAACACCCCCAAAAATCGAAAAACACTGCAAAATCAGCACAATCCCATTCCATCCATGGCCTCCATGATGTTTAAATTCAAGACAGCCCACAGAAAGACTAGGCCCATGCTAGACTCAAATACCCCTGGTGAAAAGGCCACAAGTACAGGCCCAAAAAACGAAAATCACTGAAAAATCTGCACAATCCCATTCCATCCATGCCCTCCATGATGTTTAAATTCAAGACAGCCCACAGAAAGACTAGGCCCATGCACCACTCACTACCCCTGGTCAAGGCCCCAACAACAGGTCAAAAATCGAAAAACACAAAATTTTACAAAAAAAAAATCGAAAAACACAGAAAAATCAGCACAATCCCAATTCATCTATGGCCTCCATGATGTTTAAGTTCAAGACAACCCACAGAAAGAATCAGTCCACCCACCACTGAGTACCCCTGGGCAAAAGGCCCCAAAACAGCCCAAAAATCGAAAATCCCAAAATTTTAGTTGCAGCAACTGTAATGCCCCAAACAAACTTACTTGTAAAATTTCTAATCCAACAGTGATCCAAAGAAAGTCAAAAAGGCCTCAAATCCAAAGATCCAGCAGCATCCACAAAAAGTAATCCTTCCAGGTCCACATCCAAATGAAAAGTGACCAGGAGATGGACAAAGCACTGGGAGGAGCCTGCTGAACAGGAACAGGAAGTTGAAGACTATGGGGCACTTCCTTCCTCCCACCCCCCTGCCCCCCTCCCCAAAATGGACTCCTCGCTAAAAAAGTGCAGGCAAATGTCAAACTAAGGAGTTATTCACATAAAAATCATCATTTCTAGAAGGTTTATGCTGCTTGCTGGTGGATTTCTTGTGCAGAATTGCAAATTTATATTTTCGCGCGCCGCATCTCAAATCTCGCAATTGCGAAGTACCGCGAGACGTGATCTCGCCGTACTCGCGTTGACAAACTATCGCTGGCAAGCCGCGATGACGTAATCGCGCTCGCCAATTCCCGCGGGATCACACAGCAAGATCCAAAATGGCGCAGCACTCGCAAACTATCGAAAAAAACAACTCGGCAAACGATGATAAACGCCGCGCGCCGCAAAAATTGTATCACCAACGCCGCGCGCCGCCAAAAAAATCCGCTGCGTGCGAATTTGCGGATTTTGCGGGAAATCCGCAAATCTTGCGGATTGCGGATTTCCCGAAAATCCGCAAAATCCGCGAGCGTAACGGATTTTCCGCCCATGCTTATGGTACATATGGTCTGTATATGTCACCATTTGTATTACGTACGCCACACTTTACTGAAACCCTTGTTTTTAAAATATGGGATACGCACCTGCTTAGATGCCATGAAACTTCTTTTTAAGCTGGAGATCCCAATGGAACTAGCAAGATTAGCGAGATTTGCCCACAAGGTAAAAGAACTATTACATAATGACTCAGTCAAAGACTTGAGACAAACTGTAGTTTTTATCTTGCGGTCCCCTTTTTTCTTAAATTAGCAATCATCAGAATGTTTTAAAGAAACGAATATGTCTTATATATTACTAGCAGTTTCGTTAAATGAAATGATTATGTTTAATTTATGCTCAAAAAGTGTCTGGACGAAGTGTTCTCCAACCAGCCTTTTTCTCTTTTTTAACAATTTTAATTAATTGAAACAATAAACAAATGTGAGTTAGTAATTTTTACCCACCCGCTATCTAACACTTTCCCTACTGTTGTACTCACTGGAGTTGGACTAGTAAATTTTACCCCTTCACTATCCAACACTTTCCCTTCTGTTACACTTGTTGGAGTGGGAATATTAATGTATACCTCTCCGCTTTCCAACACTTTCCCTACTATTGCTCTCACTGGAGTGGGAATAGTCATTTTTACCCACGAACACTTTCCCTGCTGTTGCATTTGCTGGAGTAGGAATAGTAATTTTTACCCACCCGCTATCCAACACTTTACCTACTGTTGCACTCACTGGAGTATGAATAGTAAGTGTTACCGCTCCAGTATCCAACACTTTCCATACTGTTGCACTCTCTGGAGTTGGAATAGTAATTTTTACCGACCCGCTATCCAACACTTTCCCTACTGTTGCACTCACTGGAGTGGGAATAGTCATTTTTACCGACCCGCTATCCAACACTTTCCCTACTGTTGCATTTGTTGGAGTGGAAATAGTAATTTTTACCCACCCGCTATTCAACATTTTCCCTACTGGTGCACTCACTGGAGTGGGAATAGTAATTTTTACCCTCCCACTATCCAACACTATCCCTTCTGGTGCACTCACTGGAGTGGGAATAGTAAGTTATTCCCCTCCGCTATCCAACACCCTCCCTACTGTTGCACTCTCTGGAGTGGGAATAGTAATTTATCCCCTACTCTTTCCAACTTTTTCCCTACTGTTATATTTAATGTAGTGTAAAATATTTTTTTTACAAATAAATATTATTTTAATATTTTAATGTATTATATATATATATATATATATATGTATATATATATATATATATATATAAATATATAATATTTGTATATTTATATTACAGGTTTATGTATATGTATGTATAATATTTATTATGTTTCTAACATTTTATATTTAAATAAAATAATTATTTATTAATATGATTCAGTTAATATATATATATATATATATATATATATATATATATATATATATATATATATATATATATATATATATATATATATATATATATATATATATATATATATGGATACTTTTTTTAATATGTATGTTTAATTTGTTTTTATATTACATCTACTATTTATCATTTTTAACTTTTTTAAATAATTCTATGATAATTATATTCATTATTTAATTAATTTTATATCATTTTTAAGACATTAAAAAAAACGATATTATAAAAAACAATATTTTAAACAACGATATTTTGGTTTTGATATTTTTGTACTTATCTTTGTAGAGATAGGATGTCGATAATCTGTCCATCGATATTCTGTACTCAATAGTCTTGTAGGTCAATATTCTGTCAGTGATCCCTCTGACCACATAGAGCTCTCATACAGCGCTGATTCAAATGTACAAATGTTCGCATGTCAGTTTGGCTGCCGTAAAGCTAACAGTCAACCATCAGGATGGATAATGTCACATGGTGCACTGTGACAGGGTCACACCTCGTCCATGTACAATTCTGCCCACACAGTAGAGCCTGTCCCGCTCCGCTCTAACCTCATCATGGGTCATATATAATATCTGCAGTGTGTGAGGGTTTACATTGTGAGAGGGGCACCGCCACTAACGCTCCTTAAGAGGAACCTCCCTGCTTTCACAGGATTGCTAAGATCTAGTCCTTGATGTAACTAGCCTCTGCCAATTTCAATTTAACCCTGAAAGCTAAGGATAAGAAAAGCTTCCTATGTGGCTTTAACGGAAAGGACAGCAGTCATTAAATCCATCCATTTACTTCAACATCTTTGGGAGGACTAATGCAAGCTTCCCTCTCTCGTGGAAGGAGGCAAGTGCAGTCTTCCATTCCCACAGAACATATCCAGCGGAGCAGATTAGTGCAGGCTTCCGTCTCTCGCAGGCGGCAAGTGTAATCTTCCGTCCTCACAGAACAGATCCAGTGAAGCAGACTAGTGCAAGCTTCCGTCTCTCGCAGGAGGCAAGTGTGATCTTCTGTTCCCACAGAACAGATCCAGTGAAGCAGACTAGTGCAAGCTTCCTTCTCTCGCAGAAGGATGTAAGTGTAATCTTCTGTTCCCACAGAACAGATCCAGTGAAGCAGACTAGTGCAAGCTTCCTTCCCTCGCAGAAGGAAGCAAATGTAATCTTCCATTCCCACAGAACAGATCAAGCAGGGCAGACTAGTGCAAGCTTCCCTCTCTTTCAGAAGGGGGAAGGTGTAATATTCTGTTCCCACAGAACATATCCAGCGGGGCAGACCAGTGCAAGCTTCCTTCGCTCGCAGAAGGATGCAAGTGTAATCTTCCGTCCTCACAGAACAGATCCATCGGGGCAGACTATTGCAGAATGGGGACAGTGTAATCTTCCATTTAAATGGAACAGATCGAGAAAAGCAGACTAGTGCAAGCTTTCCTCTCTTGCAGAAGGAAGCAAGTGTAATCTTCCATTCCTACAGAACAGATGCAGCAGGACAGGCTAGTGCAAGCTTCCTTCTCTCGTAGAAGGGAGTATAGTCTTCTATTCCCATAGAACAGCTCCAGCGGGGCAGACTAGTGCAAGCTTCCCACTCTTGCAGAAGGATGCAAGTGTAGTCTTTAATTCGACCAGAACAGATTCAGCAGGGCAGACTAGTGCAAGCTTCTCTCTCTCGCAGAAGGTGGCAATTGTAATCTTCCATTCCCACAGAATTGATCCAGTGAAGCAGACTAGTGCAAGCTTCCCTCTCTCGCAGAAGAATGCAAGTGTAATCTTTCATTCACACAGATCCAGCAGGGCAGACTAGTGCAAGCTTCCCACTGTCGCAGAATGGGGCAAGTGTAGTCTTCCATTGACATGGAACAGATCGAGAAAAGCAGACAAGTGCAAGCTTTCCTCTTACAGAAGGATGCAAGTGTAATCTTCCATTCCTACAGAACAGATGCATCAGGGCAGACTAGTGCAAGCTTCCCTCTCTCGTAGAAGGGAGCACGTATAGTCTTCTATTCCCATAGAACAGCTCCGATGAGGCAGACTAGTGCAAGCTTCCCTCTCTCGCAGAAGAAGTCAAGTGCAATCTTTCATTCAAACTTAACAGATCCAGCAGGGCAGACTAGTGCAAGCTTTCATCGCTCACAGAACATGTACAGTTAAGGTGAGTGACATCTGGATCACATAGAGATCTCTGAAACGGTCTCTTAACTCACAGAGAGGCCGATAAGTGAGTGAAAATTTGGGTTCTGACACAATTTTCACTTTGAAGATGATATTCCGCATCAGGATTCTGAAAGTCATGCAGCTGTCACGTGGAGACGTGCTGTTTCTTTAGATTCTTTGGTTTTCAACGCATTGAGATGTAGGCTGTTGTTATTTGGAGCAGCCCAGCCAGAGCCTGAGAAACTGTGCTGTTGACAGGCACAAAAGTGCTAATGCCTGAGAAAAGGTTTTGCATACTTACCCACTAGGCACTGTATAAGCCCAGCCTTGGTGTGCCCCCTGTAAAAAATGTCGAGGGCCGCCATTGGTTAGTATTGCTGTTATTGGCTCAAGGTCGAGAAGGGAGGGGAGGGGGGCAGGCAGTGTTTGGCAAACTAAGAACAGTTCAGGACTAACCTTGAAAGCAGTCACTCCCTGCTTTTAATTTAGTTTTTTTTTTATTTCTTTTTATTAACACAAGGCATTACAATAAGTGCACAGACCAAATATTAAACATTCCCACACATCATTACAACATATCAATAGTACTTTGGGGAATATGAGAAGAAAGTAGGGGGGTCATAGTACTTTACATACAAGGGTCACAGGGATGCAAGTATATCTGGCATTGAGTCAACTGGAGGTACACAAATCTTCCCTCTATATCGATTCCAAGAACCCCAAACAGTCATCCATTTACGAGGACGGCCCCTGGCCATATAAACAGTTTTCCCCCGAAACATACACCAGTCCATACTTTCCTTCCATTCCTCAAGCGTGGGCGTTTTTTTTGGATCCCCACTGCTGTGCTATATTTCGTTTTGCTATCATTGCCCCTAGAGTGGCCCACCTAGTCTGCGCTGTGTTCAGATCTGTAGGTTCCCAAATATTAAGGAAGCATCTCCTCGCCTCTGGTGACACCATTACCTCCAGTACCTCTCGCAGAACATCGTGTATCGAACTCCAATAATCCACCATATAGGGACACTCCCAGAGGATATGGAGGAACGTACCCATTTGCCCACATCCTCGCCTGCTCAAACCTTCATCAGATAGCCCCATCCGGACCAAGCGTGGACCTGTGACATACACCCTATGTAGTATTTTCAACAGGACTAGTCGCAATCGCGCTGGGCTCGCAACCTCCTTCGGGGAGGACACAGCCGATTGCCAGTCCTCGTCGTCTAGGTCAATACCGTCCCTCATCCATTTATCTCTCAACTCTAGCAGGAGGTCTGCTCTGTGAAAGATCAACTTCCTATAAATGAGGGAAATAGTTTTCTCTGGCAAATGCCTGTCCAATATTCTATCCTCCAATGGCGAGGCCTCAGGTATGTCCTCCTCCACTGGTACCACTGCTCGCAGCGCATGTCGGACCTGCGCATAGCGAAATATTCCGCCCTATTCAACTGAAACTCGGTTTGTAGTTCAGCAAATGTCTTAATCCTGTCCTTGACCCAAATATCACCAATCCTAGCAATCCCTATTAGATTCCACTTATCGAAACCCTTCGTATTCCAAAGCTTGCCCAGTCTCTCAGTGTCAAATAGTGGAGTGGCCAGCGTGAGACGGCCCCTCCATCCTAAATAGTTGATGGTGTCGTGCCATATCCTGACTGCCACACTGGTGGGTCCTGTCAAACTTTTCCCTGCCGTCTTGGCATATAAAGCTCTATTGTAATTACGACCCAGAGGTAGCCATCTATCCATTGCGTATCCAGGGTCTGAACCAGGCCCATTCGCGCCAATTGAGAAGCCCAATAATATCGCCTGATATCTGGAAGGGCGATACCACCGTCATACCATGATAACGTCAATTTAGCCAAAGCACTACGTGGTCTACCTTCCCATAATAATCTACGTTGCACCCCCTTCACCTCTTGGAAATTACTGGCTGGAACTATGTCCAATGTATTCTGGAGGGCGTAAAGAAAGCGGGGTAGGGACATCATCTTAAAGAGTGCTGCCCTTTCCAACAGGGAGAGGGGCAGCTTCCTCCAGCTGTCTACGTCGCTCTTTAATCTAACTAAAGGGGGAAGAAGGTTTCTCTTGTATTGAATTTTGGGATCCAGTGAAATAAAAATCCCCAGATACTTAAATCCATCAGTAGCAACTTGAATCGGGCAATTTCGTGGGGGAATCGGGGTGTCGCCAGAACATACAAATGGGATTAACCCCAATTTATAGTGAGCCCCAAATTCTTACCGTAGAAGGCCAAAACATCACAGACGACAATTAAGGACTTTCTGGGTGATGTTAAATCCTGCTTTTAAATTTGACATACAAAGAAATATGAGCCCAATTGTAAGAAAGACTTTTGAAAAAGAAACATGTTGCAGTTATAACTTGAGCCACTGGATGGCAGCAGCGTATAACACTTGGGGTCTAAGTAAAAAGGTTTTAAAAGGTTTAAAATAGCCCGCAGTGACCCCTGATGGTTTAACCTGACATTCTTGACATCCACAACGAACAAAGCACAAGAAGGAAAAAAAGTCTTTAAAGTAAGCTGACTACTCTTAATTTGTGCTCAAACTGTCAAGCCTTCTACTGTGGGTACATTAGCTGTTAGTTAAGACAAGGCAGCTGTTGTGAGTGACTGTATCCATGGCAGTTGCACGCTGGGGGCCTCATTCACAAAGCTTTATTCCAGGAGTGGGGGTGATGTACTGCTGGGAGTAAGGGCCTCATTAGGATGTCGGACGGACCTGCGTCAGTCCGCCACCCCCGAGATGGAGGGACCGTCCGCAAGGGCAGCGGCGGTCCCTTCATGCCAATTAGGATGTGACTGCTACCCTGGCGGTCACATCATGTATCCTTAACATTGCGGCGGGTGCTGCTTCAAGCAGCACCTGCCGCAATGTTAAAAATGCATGCATTGCATTTCCATGCACAAAGCGGCAGGCACCGCGCGGTGCCTGACTCTTTGTGCATGCAAATGCAGGGGGGTACCATAGGTACCCCCCATGTGCACCCCCACTCCCCCTTCACCCTTGGGGCCCGCAAGGGCCCCCCAGAAGCAAAAGTGCACATGCTTTTCCACGGCGGAAAAACCGCAGCGGAAAAGCATGTTTACACATGCTTCTTAATTTGGCTGATGGTGTCTTGCAGACACCTACAAACAACAAGAGAGAAAGGGAGAGTCACGAACACTCTTAGTCCCCAAAA
This sequence comes from Lissotriton vulgaris, assembly GCF_964263255.1. Taxonomy (NCBI): domain Eukaryota; kingdom Metazoa; phylum Chordata; class Amphibia; order Caudata; family Salamandridae; genus Lissotriton; species Lissotriton vulgaris. The sequence goes on from NC_141698.1 coordinate 31,103,370, forward strand.
TATAATATGTATCAACAACAGAAGAGTGTTCCTGTTCTGGTTAAGGTGGAAAGTAGCACAGAGCACAAGAAAACAACAAAGCCCTATAGGTTTGTTAGGAAAGCCCTCACTCACCGACCTGGTCGGTGACTTGCTTCATCATCGGGCCCCACCGGGTGTGACCGAATGCCACCCCGGTGTGCTGCGACGCCAGAATTACTGCGGAGCTGGTTTTGTGATGGGAGGGCTATGTGAAAAATTACGTGAATAGTGTCAAGTGGTGAAATTAAAATTTGCCTTGTATGTATCAAAAATTTAATTTTAATCAAAGACCATCAAGGGCAAGGTTAAAAAATGTGTTGGTGAGTAGGGCCAACTAATTGGATGGTCTTACTCCCACTAGCATTAAGTGAAAATGTGAATGGTCAACATGGACATGTTTCAGCCGGTGTGGTATCATTAACCTGGCATTCGTCAGGACCTATGGTGTAAAACCTCGGCGGTATGGGCACTCTAAGGCCCACCCAACCAGAGGACTTGAAAGTTAAAAGTCTGTGAAGTGCAAAAACGAGGGGGCGGGCTTCACCACCCGAAGGTAGGACGCACACACCTCCAGCCTCTAAATTTTAGAGACCAAAAATAAAAAGCACTTCACCAGGGATGAAAATCCACCCCATAGACCGCGGGAGGGAGGGGACGGCGCATTTGGCTCATCGCCCACGGCGTCCGTCTCCTGCAGGTAAGCCTAGTCGCCCTCAGGACCGGGTCTTGCAGACACCGCCACCAAATAGCCCTCCAAAACCCGTGGATCAGCGACGGACGGACCTGCCGTCCGCCGCTGGTCCCACCGCAATCCCACCGGTGGTTTTTTTCTGTGGCCGCGGCGGTGAATCCGCATTCTCCGGGCCAGCGGTGGCTTCTGCCGGCCCGGAGGATGCGGATTCACCGCCATCCTAATGAGGCCCTTAGTTAGGGTTCAGTCACACTCACTCTCAGAATGACTTTTGAGAGTTTTTCTTCTCTGGTGCTTATTAGAGCAGAGTGGAAACAACATGCATGGTTATATTACCAGGCATTTCTACAATTTCTTCAGATTTAGATAGACTACCATAACAAGCTACCCTCATCAAAGATATAGTAGTACTGAGGAGCACAAGAACGTTTAGTAATGTTGTTACCACAAGTTGTGTATCATCGTTTGCGGTGAAACTCAAAATCCGGGAGAAATACCATTGGGTAACGTTGTAACCATGTCAGAGCTTTCACTTAGCCTGTTTTTGTGGAGGTTGAGGTGCCTCACAGCCGGCCCTGGGAAGGGGTGGCTCCTCTATTAGGGCGTTGGGTCTCTGTCCCTCTGACCTGCAGGGCTCCTTTGAGATTAGTTTCATTCTTAACCCCATACTTATCTTAATGTGAAACTTCAAGTCCCAAAATGCAGCTGACTTTTAGACAACAAGCATTTGCAATGCAATCAGTCTCACCTTTGGGGCCTTATATGTATTGAGCTATGCAGCACATTAGCCTGGGTGCTGAAACATCTACTGTTCTTTAACATGGAGGGAAAGGAAGCACCAAACGCCGTGACACGCCAGGTATGGGAACACATGGAGAGAAATATTGCCTTTCAGCGGGAAATGTTATAGTCCAAATCTCTGTTTTTAATATAATATGATGGCATTTGGTGGTTATATCACTGAAAATACAAGATTTGAAAAAAATATTATTGTCTACGGGTGCTCCTGGAAGACAATTTCTATGGATTGAAATCTAGAAAAGGCTAAAGTGATTCTGGTATTTTACTGACCTCTGCTGGTCGTTTTCTATCAAGAAAGTTTTATAGAGGCAGTTGCCAGAAAATAGAAAAAGAAAGTCCCCCTCAGCAGAAAACAATTCTGGTATTTTACTGACCTCTACTGGTCGTTTTCTATCAAGACAATTAAATAGAGGCAGCAGAACAAAAGAAAGCCACTAAGCGGAAGCAGGCAAGTCCCAGGGCTGATCTCCAGAGCCCACAAAGTACATACACATATAAGTATATACTAAAGTATATAAGTATATACTAAAGTATATACAAGAGGCCTTGAATGCTCGACCTAAAAACCCAGCACTGGGTTAAGGTTCCGCACTTGACATGGAGCCACCTGGCAGCAGCGCATGAGGAACATGAAACCTGCTCAGGAGCGTCGCTCACTGATTGAAGGGGTAGAAAAGAGTATTTTGGAAGGATTGTGCTGATCCCACTGACTATAGAGCCCCCTCGCCAGCGCATTAAACCTTCTGCCTTCTTCTGAGGCACAGCAGTTAGATGATGTCAAAATTCACAAATCAACTTTGATTATGTGAAACTGTGCACCCTGCCATAAGCTGCCTGCAGGAAGGGCTTCACATGCCAGGGTTTGTATCCTGGATTTGCACCGCTGTGGCAAGAGGGATAACTATTAGCTACAGCAGTGCCCCTGATCCGCCTACAATACAACACATATTCGGATAAGTGACATGTGGAGAACATATCTATGTTCATCATTTGACAAGTCCAGTGCACACATGTTCTTTTGCAAGAGAAAGTTGGTATTGATGGCTAAGCGAGCTGAACATTTACAGCTCACATCTGGTGTGACCTTGGTGGCCACGCTTCAGCCTTAGTTCAATATACGTTGGGTGTAATTTAATTTGGAATTAGTCCGTCTATTATTTCCAGCACTTAGACACGATTCACTTGAAGCGCTGCATAAAACCCCCCTGCAAATATACTCAATGCAATTCTTGTCAGCTGTTTCTGCCGCACCACTTTATAGCTTCCCCAGCCGCCACCGGAGATCACCCGGTCTGTGTGGTGGACTCAGAGGGAGCAGGAATGGTGTGGGGAAATGTCTGTTACCGTGGTCAGAAACCTGCCAATATACTGTGGAATATTCTGGATAAACACCGGCTCCTCTCTACACGGGGCACAGGGGTTTAGGACGAGGAGCTGTGCAGGGGACAGTGAAAGGAATCAGGTAGGGACTGCATTTGCACCGTTTTCAATGAATATCAGACAACTCTGGTGTAAGGAGCTTTGCACAACCAGGAAAAATGACAACTTGCCTTTTAGGCACTCCCCCTCCACCAGCAACCACTTTGAGGACATTTGTTGCAGTTTGTCTCCTTTTTGTAGCTATATATGGCAATACCATAAGGCGGCTGCCTAGAGTGGTCTTTATGTACCAGCGACCCTGATAGTAGTGCAGACCCAAGGGAGCCCTGTGAGGCAGCTAACGTCATCCCTCGCCACTCTCCACAGTGTCACAGTCAGTACCCTCATGTCGCCTCTCCCTCCTAGAGAGATTTACCTGCAGGCCCGCTGCTCAAGAGGAGGCGGGACTAGGGTGACCATATTTTCAAAACCAGCAAGCATTTGCAATGCAATTGGCCTCGCATTACTGATAGTTTGAGGTATTGACGTTGCAAATAATAATGCAACGCCTATAGCTCATACTTTCTGTAATGCGAGACCTAGTGCATTGCAAATGCTTGCGTAGTGAGCCAGAAACCAGCATTGCATGTCTCAGTGCAGTACCACAAGCTTCTCCTAGAGGTCCCTAGTGATCAAGGCACCAGCTCTGCATGTCTAGATGCAGTACCGCAAGCTGCTCCTAGATTTCCCTAGTGAGCAATGCACCAGCACTGTATGTCTAGGTGCAGTACCGCAAGCTGCTGCTAGAGGTCCTTAGTGAGACGTTTTGAGAAGTTGCTGCTGCTACATTAAAAAGGTCATGTGTAAAGCATCTCACTGCTGCAGGGAGGTATGTATAGCTGTCATTTTTGTTTGTTTTACCTTCTGTAGCTAGGTGGTAAAGCAAGGAAGACATTAATAACTGGTTCCGAAAGTCCGATAACGGTTTCAGCAATTCTAAACCTAAACAAAATAAATCAACCCAACCATTGACTCCTAATTATGTAATTTGTAATTTCACTTCAAGGCTTTGATAAGTGGGCCAGGAGTTTCGGGTTGTGACTAGACCGTTTAAAAAAAAAATCATTTCACCACCCTCTGAGCGACACATGCCCATCTTCACCAAAGGAATGACTGAAACAGAGATGTTGATAAGGTAAAGCCTCTAACATGTTTAATGAGACGTATTTCACTGAAAAGAAGGAGCCGCGATTGTCCTGGGATGCTTTAAAAGTAAAAGTGCGCATGACGCGTAAGAAAGCATGTTGTGCCTGCAGCAGGAGAAAGGCATTAAAAAAATATTGCTTGCAGCCCTCATGGGAGGTTACAAATGAGGACAATGTGGTACTAAGGAGAAACTAACAAGCCCATTAACCAATCAGAAATTAGCATTTACGAAGGACAATGACAAATATGGGCGGAGAGTGGGCAGGGCTTCAAGTACATACTCCACTACAGCTTGATTTGCAGAGCAACGCATGCGCGCTGACTCTAGGCTCGACTTAAAAACCCGGACAGGCACCAGACATAGAAGTAGGTCTACACATGTTGAACTCATGGATACAGAGGGACTTTAGAGACAGCGTTCACTAACAGAAGGACAACACGGACAATAAGTACATTAATCTGATGCTGTGCATTTTGTTCCACATCCCAAATTGTTGTCTAGCTCATGGATGAGAGAAAGGATATTGCAAGATGTTCTACGTTACATGAGTACAGCATTATCTGGTTTGCTTTGAGTAATGGCATATGAAGTCTTTCGTTTATATTGATTAAAACGAAGGCCACGTGGCAGAAAGTAAAAGATAACATCTAAACTGGATGGGCAGGCATATATGTGCCTTTGAGGCTTCAATGGTGTTGGATGCACAGATATTGGAATTATTCTAATTCCCTAAGCATATAACAACAAGCATTAGAAAAGCCAATAGGTCTGTCCTATGCGAGAGCTCTTGCCTTTTCAATGCCTTCAGCCATGCGCAGCATGGCAGAGAGGTAGCAAAAAATTGCTATGACGCAGCCAGTGCTGGCCATGTCATAGTGCTTTTATTTCCTAACGCTACAGGGATAATGCTTTTTTCTGGTGCGGCGGGGGAAGCCACAACGGATGGAGGGGGAGAGGACGGGTGAGACTGGGCAAGCAACAAAGGGGAAAAGGTAGAAAAAAAGTGCTATGACGCAGCCAGTGCAATATCAGTGTTATTCAGTTGGGAGGAGGTTGTTGCAAGCATCAAAATCGAAAAGAGGCAAGTGGGGCAGAGCAAGTGTGGCTAAATGGTTAGAGCGGCAGACCCTGATGCAGAGGTCTGGCCCGGGACCAGGGTTCAATACCCCGCCTCGGCGGGTCTTGAACTCAATTTCCTCGGACCTGATAATTCTCGCCTCGGTGCCTATTGTAATCATGGGTCCCACTCTGCAACTCTGGGCAATAGCTTGCTTAATCTCCACAACGGCCCCAACAGCGCTGGGATGCCTGGCTTCACCTTGGGGGGTGCCCAGGAGTGGACATTTCACAGGGAAAAGCCAGGAAGGGTTCCTAAGTGGTATATGGACAGCGCTGGGACACTTCCGTTGGAGGTACCTGTGCGCTTTACAAATGCTGGCATTCATTCATTCATTCATTCAGGCAAGACCGTGAAGAGATGCAAGGTGATGCACTAATAGATACAAGGCCCTGTGCCAACAGATATAAACTGCAAAATTAACAGATATATAGGACTGTGGCAACATATAGAAAGTACAGCAGCATATGAAAAGTGCAGTGCAAACAATTTAGAAATGACCCTGAGGCTGCCTCAAGGCACTGTAGAACATAATCTTCAACATAAATGCTCCTTAAAGTTGTGCCAGTGCACATTTGAATAATATTTCCTATTCTCAGTTGCTGTTTCCAGGGCAAAAAGAAGCGAGTTTTATAGTCAAATGAATTTTTTGTGAGAAGTCTGAGGGAAAAGACATGCATAGAAAGCTGAAATGCTGAGCCAGCTAGTACTGGAAGACGTGCCTACAATGCTGAATTGCAGAGCTCGCCATCACCAACTAAACCATGCTTTGCCTTCCTGAAAGACGTAGATATACTGAAGGAATGCTGACCCCACAATCTGCAACTAAGAACAGACCCGTCTTTCCTTCAAGATCAGCATAGTCAGCTGAAATGTTGAGCTCATTTTCACCACGAAAACACATTCTACCTCCCCAAAGAAGTATCTTGGCCACTGCGTCGAGGGTTTCCTTATGAGTAAATGATCGGATTAACTGAATGCCCTGGTCACCCTCACAGAAGGCGGCCTTTCCTCTAAGCTCGCTCTGTTGCTGCAACAGATCAATGCCCAGAGTGATCAACCGAACCGAAAGCCATTCACTGATGTTAACGTTTAGGGTTGTCCCCCAGCAGAGACTTGACCCCAGGAAGATTTAATGAAACCCTGATAAAAGAAACCTAGGGGGAGTAAGTCTATGCAGCCAGCAGCACTGATTAAAACGTCTTGGAGAAACAGTGTAGAAAAAAATGTTGTGTGAGGCGGCACAGCATTCGGGTTTAATGTTTCATGAATAGGTTTATAAATATATGCGAGCTGCTTTTCATTAAGTAGCAGCCGGATCGTTGGAGGCATAGATAGACATTCAAGCCCTGGAAGAATTTTCTTTTAATATGGAATCTTCTGTGATCCAAACGTAACATTACCTCAAAAGAGCTGCTCATGGCGTTCCATGATGCGCCGCACTAGCAGACCTAAAGGGTAGTAAGCCTGCTCAGCAAGCTGCACTGACTAAAACGTCTTGGAGAAACAGCTCGTGAAAACTAGTTATGAGGACGCGAGGCAGAGGTTGGACAACAGGAGCCACTGGATATCAACACCTTCTACCCACTAAATTGGTCTTGTGGCCCTTGGCACCTGGAGAAACTCAGTTCATTCTATACAAAGCAGTGGTTGGCACTGCAAGCTTACCCGCAACTTCAGAAGAGCTGGCACTTCACGTTTGAGTTTCACATCCTCTGACACTGATGAACAGTGCTAATGTGCATGCCGTCTGCTAGGCTTGGAGGTGACAGCCTCGCTCGCCTCGTGAACACAATGCAATGGAGGAAGTGACCTGAAAGCTAAAGATAGCTCTGTCGGACTTGGAGTCAGGGAGTCGAAGAAATAAAGAAAGGGTGAACGCAGGACTCAGAGGGAAAGAGATAGAAAGAGTGGCTGACAATGGAGGGTTCAAGCAAGGAGGGGGCAAGCACCGATGAGTGAGAGGAACGGAACAGGCGCCCTCGGAAAACACCATCTGACATTTGATCTCGAACTTTGAAAGCACAGCAAATGTGATGAGATAAGGACAAGACTTACATGGCTGTTCAGAGAAACAGCACTCAGAGTGAGTGAAAGCACGAGTGCTTGTGTGAAGTGCTCAAAATCAATTTAAAAAGTAGTTCCTAAAACAGTTTCTAAAATGGGAGCTGTGGATGGATTCTAGTAATTTGTCCATCCTCTCGGGGAGGGCTAAACAAAGGAAGAGGTATGATACATGCATGCTAGGGACAAATGGTGAGAAAGAATAGGAGAGCGATGATGGAGCCAGCAAGTGGGAAGCCTGCGGATGGGCTGAAGCTCACAAAGTATATACAACATGTCTCTTCAAGACAGTGCATGCGCTGTCTGGAGCCAAGACCTAAAAAATAACACATTCAGAGGCCCTTTTTCTGTGTCAGAATAGCTATTAAGATTGTGCGATGCATGTTTAAGGCTGTTATGCTAACACACAAAAAGATACATAGTTTTAAAATTAAATAACACCTCACCCTCCCCTATCACCCAGGCTGTGAAGAAGCGTGGAGAAAGGCCCCTGAGCCTGGGGTTTGACTGAGAGTCCATCTATGCTCCTTTGCTCCTCCCAAGTACTGTTGTGCTGCAGAATCAGGCGAGTCTGTGCATCTGTAGGGTTTACTTCTGTCTACACTGTGATTATGTAAGATAGGCTTGGTGGAGATATGGGCAAGCACATTAGTTCAAATCTGCGCGCTCGCATCTCTACCAAATGAGAATCATCAGAATGAGAAGATAGCTCAGCTGATGTCCTGAGACGACTCATTATGCAGCCCAGCAGTATTTAGGAGGAGTGAAGCTCTTAGTAAAAAAACAGGACATGCTTCTAATTTATTAAAATGTGTCGCTGCTGCAAGGCAGTCTACGGGAAACTGGGGCTGTCTTGACCACCCTGAGTTGGACAGTCACCTGACCCTTCATCTTGCCTTCTCCTTTCCTCCTTCTTGGTCTCTCTTTTTCATCTCATGTAATTCCTTTCCCACCCCCAGTGCTTTGAAGCGACCTTAGGGTGGCATAAAGCGCTATTCAAATAACAATTATAACTTAACATGTGTGTACATGTCTGAATCATGGTAGGATGGGCTCATCCTTCTTTCCTTTCAGGCTTAACAAAAGAGCGCATTCCTCCATTGAGCGAGTTGGAAAGATGCCAGAATAGCGTATGACGTCATTGGAAAAGAGGGTATAACAGGCTGAGGTTTAACTTCTAGTACAACTCGCTGGTTTAAACGTGTTTTCTCTGCGATATGTAGACATATTGCCGAGTTGACATGTAAAAATACTAATAAAAAATTTCAGAGAATAAAGAAATGTGAAATAAAATCAGGATTACAAAATAACCATGACCAATGTGGAGTGCCACCCGGCCTCTACAATACATTGTAGCACAGCACGCATCCTGAGAGCCAGTCACGGCCTGAGGTTATAAATAAAGAAGAAGCGACCGCTCGCGGTAACTCCTTAGAGCCCGTTACCCAGTGTGGGTATGATATTATACCACCATCAGCGAATTGGGCCTAACCAGACTGTGCCCTCCCCGCCCCGTCTACAGCCAGTAACATTTGAAAGTGGATAGGTAAAGTTTAGGGGTTATGGTTAAAGAAACAATTTAAGAACAGAAAGTAATAAGTAAGGGAATTAGAAGGGGAATATGTATATGTAACAGAGAACTTAAGGGGGCAGAGGGGGCATTTCCCCCTGTAAATAAAAGAATGACATAAAAGCAGTTAGAGGTTAAGTAAAGATAGGCAAGGGGCAATCTATCTATTTATTTATCTATCTAGGTGTAATATTAAATACATAGACAGTCAGACAGACAGACAAACAGACAGACAGATCGATAGACCAATAGATCGATAGATAGATAGATAGATAGATAGATAGATAGATAGATAGATAGATAGATAGATAGATAGATAGATTGCCCCTTGCCTATCTTTACTTAACCTCTAACCCCTTTTATGTCATTCTTTTATCAGAATCGCAGCTTGATTGTTGTTGTTGGTCATTCCGAGGTGATGAATGGAAAGTATTTCATAGTTTCCTTTAGTGCCCATGTGCGATCAAGAACGGCCACAGTTTTTCAGGGTATATTATGCACTTTATTTCAACTCATACAGTATAACGTCTATATGACTACTAGTTACAATGGAGGCCATGTGCCTTCCGCACGTGTCTTCACGTCGCTTCACGTAGATCTGGGGCTTACTCTTCACTCTCCGGTTTCTGAAAAGTAGTAGAAACAGAAAGCTGTGTTAATGAGACACATCCTAAAAAAGCGTGCCAGACGTGCAATTGCTCAAGCCCTGAGCACCAGTAGACTTGACTACGGCAACGCACTCTATGCCGGAATACCCAATCACCTTCTCCACCGACTACAGACCATCCAGAACGCAGCTGCCTGACTCGTCCTGGACCTCTTCTGGCACACCCGCAGCACACCTCACCTCAGAGATCTTCACCGGCTGCTGAAACACGAATGCATACAAGGCGCTGCACACCACTGGACCGGCACACCTCAACTCCCGGCTCCACTTCACCAGCCCACCAGACACCTCCGCTCTGCCTCACTCTGTCTCATACATTCAGACACCGTATCCGCAGCAGTAGAGAACAGGAGGGCTGGTCTTCTCATACTTCACACTCAAAATATGGAACAACCTCCCAATACACACAAGGGCCTCCTCCTCGCTTCTGGAATTACGTAAAAGGCTGAAGACCTGGCTCTTCAAATAAGACTCTGCAGACGACCCTCACACCTTCTTCAGCGCCTAGATATTGTAGGGTTATTAGTTGTGCTTTAAATATCGATGTAACATAGCATAAGATAACATAACTAGATTCTCATTGGTAATATTCCCAGACCTGCCCACCTGCACCTTCTGAATTGAGAAGGTGTCTCTGCTTTTGAAGAATGGCCTCCCCTTGCAAAAGTAGGTAACAGGAAGCCAGAATCCACCAACCTTTAACCACCAAGAACACTACCTTGATGAGTTTTTCAGTTAATGTTTTTTGATCAGACCAAGAATCACAAGTTCAGAACCTACCTTAGCTTACAGTTTAAATTTTTTTTATAATCCTCATTTCTCTCATCTTCAGTTTCCAGAGTACGAGGCAAGAGCATTTATGTCATTGTGACCTCATGTTCTAGGAATAGTCTAAGTGAGGTCTAGTGGTTTAGGTGTAGTGTGGTGTCAGAGGTGGGGTCTAATAGCAGTGATGTTGTCTTATGTTGGATCTGTCATCTTTTTCGGTGGAGTCGTAGCAAAGTGGACGGCCAGAAGTGTCTCTTAGTGTAAATGTAATGATCTAGAGGATGAAGTGTGGCCTAGTGCAAGAGGCGAGACCTAGTGCTGGAGGTATGCACATGCAGAGTAATAGGGAAGGAGCAATTCTGTGGGGGAAGTATGGCCTAGTGGAGGGATTTTGACTGATAACAAATGTATTGCCTTGTGTAGTAGAAATGATTTAGGGGTAGAGGTGTGGTATAGTGGAGGAGGTGTGGCTAAGTGGTGCAACGATGAAGAAATGGAAATAAAGCTGCCTGTTATTGGTACTATAAATATAATATTATGTCCACAAGGGATAGGATTAAAATGAAAGGGAAGATTTTCAACCCAATCAAAGGAGAAAAGTTGGCATGTTTCAGCCCTTCTAATACCCTTTAATAGGCATGGAGGCATTAATCAGACCTAAATTGCATCCCTCCACCAATAAATAAGTAAACAAAGTGATAAACTATACAAATGAGGGTGATTGCACTCTGCACTATCTCCCTCGCGCTTTGCCCACATAGGGACTTTCCGTCCAAAGCACTCCTGCGGGAGAGTTATTGGCCACACCACAGACTTCCGTTTGTCGTGTGAGGAGGAACCCTGTGATGAAGCATGCCACACCCTAAACAAACTAGTGCTTTTTTGAGTGATAGGGACAGACCACCGTTCCCGAGGTAGGCTCTATCCCACCACCCGGGAAAATAGAATTTGAGTGCCCAAGTGATTAGTATTGGATTAGGAGTTAGTACTTGTTGGTCTCTTATACACTTCTTGGCCCTCTGTGTGCTTTGATGATGTCTCTGGACTACACGTCCTACATGACTACTGTACATTGTGGTTAAATATCTCAACTTAATTGTATGGCAATTTACTTTATTAGGAAGGTGTCATGTAACTGATGACTGAGCAGAAGTCCAAGGAAAAAAGTCCATATGTTTCCACTCATGCTGCCCCAAAATCAACCTCTGGTGGTTGCTTCACTTTGAAGACTCTGGGGCTGTTTTAAAGTTTGATGGACACCTCACCTGATGGACACTTCACCTCCGCCATTTCAAGGGTACTCCGTCTGTCAAGTTTAATGATGTCCACCAGCCCAGCAGTCATGGCAGCTCCCTTCAAAGTGCAAACAGTTTGGTGGACAACCACCATTGTTTTTGACAACCATTCACCAAATGTTTAACTTTTTTTAGTTTTTCAGAAATAAACTCCCTAAGCAAGAATTTGTGTCTGAATAATGAAAAAACACAATGACCCCCACTTCACGAGAGATTTCTCCAAGAGTGTGGGGGTCATTATTGTTTATTTCAGTCCTTCACCGCAAGGCTTTTTCTGGGAGTGAACCACAGAAAAAAGCATCACAACTTCTACTCTAAGTAGAGCAAGCTGTGTGATAACTTTACTATGATGACCCCATCTCTCTCGGTCCATCGAAGTAAGCTTTCGTCAACTGAACAAACAGGGTCTCTGCCAGCAGAAACCCTACAGTAAACCCATCTCTAAATGAGGTAGGCAGAACAAGAGTTTGGCGGACAAGGTATTCTGTTGCAAAGTCAAGCAAATTAGCATCCCTTACTTTCTGCATTCTGATGTGGCTTAGGGACGGATTATGAGTTTGGCGGTCAGAGGGACGGCCAAATCCACGGTGGCGCGGTCCAACCACGTATTATGACTTGGCAGTGGGATCGCCATAGGACCACTGCTACTGCCAGCGATCCACAATCCCTAATGGTTTTGCAGCTGCCTGATGTCATAATATGAGACCGCCAAGCATATTATGAATTTCTTCACTGCCCTCCTTTTGATAGGGATGAGCCTGCCATGAAAAGGGTGACAGTGAGAAAACTAAGGGGTCCTACAGGGCCCCCTGGTGCCTCAGTGCACGGGGATGAATGCAGGGGGCACATGGAGTGCCCCCCTGTCTTTCTACACCCCCAGTTCCTGCACACCATTGACTTTGCAGTCCATGCCATGCTGGAACACACTGTGGCAGTCCCATAGCACTGCCTTTCTAAGTCTCTCCTATGATCCTTTGAAAGGCAACTCAGTGGACCAGCTGCCGCAGGACTGCCCATCCAGATTACAACTTGTAATCCGGCAGGCATTCGGTGGTGGAGTTTGGCGGTGTGGGAGTGGCGCAGTGGCCTGCCGCCCAACTCTCACACCGCTAACCTCAAAGTCGGGCCTTAATCTTACTCTCAAACGCCTTCTACATCAAGGAATCATTACCTGAGAAATCAATATTAGTCACTGAAAAAGCATTAATTATAGAATGGTATTAATACTATTGTTACCTTGCTTCCGATATCGCGGCTCTTAACACGCAGTTTATTGACTTGCGTTTCAGCAATGTCGGCTCTCTCCTCTGCTTCCTCAAGCTCATGCTGCACTTTTCGGAATCTGGACAGGTGGCCGTTTGCCTGCTCCTCCTGCAGCAAATAATAGGAAATGTTGGACCGATATGTTTATTCGCTCTTTATCACCAAGTGCCTTCAGCTCAAGGTCTTGTGATTGGCACAGCCAGCCACCCGACCACTATAAATGCCCAGTTACTTGATAAGGAGCATTTGTAAATGCCTTAACTCCTTTTTTTGTATTGTCTATGATTGGTTCTATCTGCAAGATACATTCACATTGTGTGGTGCTGTATCTTTACAGGCCAACCATGTTCCATGAATTTGGTCTTTCATCATTTAAGAACCTCACATATGAGTTCCACATGATGCTTGTGCCATGTGAGAGACGTACAAGAATAGATAAAAAGTCTATGAAAGTGGAATGAACCTACAGACTTGCTGACCCAAGACAACCCAATATAATATCCAAAATTAATTCACTTTTTCATCCTTAGAAAGAAACAAACTTTTTCCCAAGTCACTAAGCACACAGCTGAAGATAACCAGTGAGGCCTGGTTTTCAGGAGGCAAGAAGACGGCATTAGAGTGACTCTATATTTTCCTGGAAAGACCTGAAGATGATGCTCTTGTCTGGAAGCAGCACAATGGGGTTTATGTTCCACAGTCATTAGTATTGGTACTTACATATTCCTCTGCCTGCCGCTTATAGGCTTTGACTTTCAACTGCAGTTTGTCCACCAGATCTTGAAGTCTTGCAACAACTTTTTTATCTTCTTCACTCTGTACAAAAATAGCACAAATTATAGAATTAATTGCTGAGGTTAATAAAGTGATAACTTTCAGCTCATCGTGTGGAAAAGGTGTTTCATGTCAGAAAAAACGGTTAGCTTGACCAAATTGGTACCTGATAGGACAGTTCTTTGAACCGTCTCTCGTACTTGCGAACACTCTTCACGGTCTCTGCTCCTCGTTTTTGTTCAGCATCAAGCTCATTTTCAAGCTCGTGGACCTATGAAAGTCAATCATTTCAGTAATGGCACGGCCTCGCAGCTGAACGTATTTAAATCTCAATACTCAGGTGTTAACTCACTCTGCTCTCCAGTTTCTGGAGCTGCTTCTTCCCTCCTTTCATCGCGAGCTGTTCGGCCTCATCCAGGCGATGCTGCAGGTCCTTCACGGTCTGCTCCAGGTTCTTCTTCATCCTCTCAAGATGGGCGCTCGTATCCTGTTCCTTCTTGAGCTCCTCAGCCATCATAGAAGCCTTAATAAAATGAAAAGTATATGATTTATAATTATCCTGTAACCTCATCCAACAGGTGAAGTTGTAGGTCTGTACTAAGCCTGGGCGGAGTTTGCAGAGTTCCGCAACGCAGAACAACCGACGTGACCAAAATACTTGGCCGTGCCACACGGAGTTCCACGAGTGGCGGAGTGTACTTGGTAAATACTGTTCGTGTTGATGTTCAGCACCGGGTGTTTGTCCTGCGCTGGAAAATCAACGCAAACAGCATCATGCTCAAGAGGGTGCTGCTTCTTTTCTGCCACTCGAGTAGATTTGCTACCCGAGCGGCAACTTTCTCAACACAAACAGAATGTTTCTCAATGCGAGCAGTCATGATTGCCCACGCTGAGAAATACGACCGCCCGCATTGATAAATCTCACTGGGAGGTGGATTTTTCTTGCTCAGGATGACCTACTTGGCATTGGGGAGCACGAGCAAGCAAAAATATTACAGGGAGGTGTATTTCCCTCGCTTGCGCTCACCAACTTGATGGTGGAGAGCATGAGTGAGGGAAAAAACTCTGCTACATGGAACAGAGTTTTTGGAAACTCTGCTTACTCCACGGAGCCTGGAGTGCAGAAAACTCTGCAAACTCCACGAGCCAAATGGTGTTCACTGCCTGGGCTTAGTCTGTACCACTTCGAAAATATTATGACACAGAGAGAGGCAAAACTGTATATCTTTAGAGGCACAAAGCAAGAGTCATCCATCAGAGATAGAAGTTAAAGTCATGCAAGATCCATCAATAACAGAAGAGTGTTTTTTGTTGCAAAAAATGTGTATGAAATGAAAGCATATATCATGTTCTACATCACACTTTCTTTAGCTAAGCTATAGTACTTACATCAGTGATGGCCTTCTTAGCTTTTTCCTCAGCATTCCTGGCTTCCTGGATGGCTTCCTCGGCTTCACCCTGGAGCTGGGAATTGTCACTCTCAAGCTTCTTCTTGGTGTTTATAAGGCTGGTATTCTACAAACAAAGACATCCAAAGCACACATTAGACAATTTTGTTCATAAGCAGTTTATTATTTCCCATTGTTTCATGAAAGAGGTCTACCTGAGAATGAAGAAGTTGGACGCGTTCACTGACATCAAGAAGTTCCTGTTCAGCAACTTTGCGAGCTCTTTCTGTCTGTTCTAGAGCAGCCCTCATTTCATCCAGTTCCGCCTGCTGCAGGTTGTTTCTGCGTTCAATGGCAGCCACCTGTTCCTTCAACTCCTCTTGTCCTCTAACAGCATCATCAAGATGAAGTATTGCATCCTTGAGAGCAAGGCAACATTATGCATTAGTTATCTTTCAATTGGAGAGCAGGATACAATGATAAGTACAGTTTGAGCTGATGCAGTTATATGTACCTTGAGTTGACCCTGTACGTTCCTCAGTTGCTTCTGTGCTTCTGCAGCCTGGCGGTTGGCGTGGCTGAGCTGAACCTCTAATTCATTCAGATCTCCTTCCATTTTCTTCTTCAGCCTCAGAGCATCATTCCTGCTTCTGATCTCAGAGTCCAGTGTGCTCTGCATGCTTTCTAAGGCCCTCTAGCTGTTCCTCTTCAGCTGTTCAATTTCCTCATCCTTTTCAGCCACTTTCCTGTCCACATCTGACCTCACCTGGCTCAGCTCAAGCTGAATGCGCAGGATCTTGGCTTCCTCATGTTCTAATGAACCCTTTGTTACAAAGAAAGGAGGAGATAAGAGGCCATTTCCAGATGGATAATATCACTGCACTACTGTCACACTGGAACTCACCGAGCCTGCTATTGAAAAATCATTGTTTACATACCTCAGCCTCCTCCAGGGCAGTCTGAAAGTCAGACTTTTCTTGCTCAACCTGCTTCTTGGCTTTCTCCAGTTCATGTAAGGATTTTCCAACCTCTGCAACCTGTTCAGTGAGATCTGAGATCTCCTCTGTGTGAACAGTTAGGAAAGAGTTACACCTGGGCAAGTGCTTCTATTTATGGAAGACCATTAATCACACAAAATCAGGATACAATTGTTTATAAAAATCAGTTATATCCACTCATAGTCTTTGGTATTTAAATAAATGCATATAATAGCATGGTGGTAGCAGATACCAAGTTCTTGTTAGGAGTTCCTGTGATGTCATTAAAGTGACGTCACAAGGCATTGTTTCTATTATACGCTGCTTGAAAGGCACTTTACCAGTCCCGGGGAAAACCCTGTTTTGAAACTTACGCTGAAGGTTCTTGTTTTCACGTTTTAGGGTTTCAAGATGGTCCAGGGATTCCTCGTAAGCATTCTTCATCTTGAAGAGCTCGGTGCTCAAGGATCGGGCATCCTTCTGAGTTGCCTCCAGCTCGGCCTGCCCTTCCTCGTACTTCTGCTTCCATTCCGCCAGGACCTGTTCACAAAGAGTGTTAGTGATCGCTGTTTCAATGGCCAGAACTTCTATCTGCGCACACAGAGAAAATTTGACCACCGATGTCATATTTTAATGTGAGTCAGTGGAGGAGAACAGAGATGAAGGATTTCTTCTTATCATTCTCCAGACCCTATCCAACTTTACAAGCTCAAGATTAATACAAGGTATATGTCTTCAGAAGTGAGTGAGAGACAGTGCATTGATATCTTTGGGCATTATCAGAAGAGTCTAGCTGGTTTGAAGACTAGCAAGAGATACACCGCACTTTTGGGCTGAAAGTATCAAACCAGACAGGGATACGAACATGAAAAACGAATGAAAGAGGACCACGTGGACACTGCCTAAACATAACCAGGAGCTTTGTAATTTGGTTTGTATCTGGGATCCTGCAATAAAATATGCTTCTTTTCCATATAAGTTATTTGTATTTCACTATCATTTTTCTATGTTTTTATTCACAATATCTTCTGTCCTCAATATTTGCATATGTTGCCATTGTTAGTGGTAAGGTTTTCCAATCACCAGGCCATATGATTAAAGATCAACATTTTTCATCAAGCTTTAGTAATTCAGATTTTACCTCAAATCTGTTATCTATAATCACATAATTAAAACATTTGCAAACATGGTATACTTTTTGTTGATCTATTTGGAGATGTTTATTCGAAGACCATACAATTTTGGAGGCTTGCCGATGGATAATCACACTGTTTTCTTTTTGATGCCCTGCACAATCCTACTAAATTATAGGAGATAGAATAATGCCATTTATAGTTTTTCATTTAGCTCTCTGGCAGGTGAATTTACAATGTGTCCTATACTTACAGTTCAGAATGGACCTACATTTCGGTGAAAAGTGGTTTTGTCTTCATTGTATATGAATTCCATTGATATGTGATCACTAAGTTGTATCTGTCTGTATTAAGAATTGTAAGTGTAGCATAGCAATTACCTTATCAAAGTTCTTCTGTTTCTTGTCTAGAGCTGCGGCTGCACTATTCGCTCTCTCGACGTCGATCATGAGGTCCTCCACTTCACCTTGTAGTCTCTGCTTGGTCTTTTCCAGAGATGCACACTTTGAGTTCACCGCCTCAACCTGCTCCTCAGCATCCTGCAGTCTCTGAACAAGCTTTTTCCTGTAAAATTTGGAGAAACATTGAGTCTGACTATTTTCATGCATTTAATGGCTCATGTAGCAGCATTGATCATTTACTGGACATGACATACTTGGCCTCTTCCAGTTCTTCTGTGCGCTGGATGGCATCGGTTTCATACTTGGTCCTCCATTGGGCAACTTCCCCGTTGGCTTTGGACAGAGCGCGCTGGAGCTCAGCCTTGGCTTCCTGTTCCTCCTCATATTGTTCACGGAGCAGATCACAGTCATGTCGAGAGGACTGCAAGGCGTGTGCCAGGGCGTTCTTGGCCTACAAACAAATAAATATATATTTAGCAAAAGTCTTGATGGATATTTAGTCTGGTCCGATCACATACTATGGGATTTATATTTCGGTGGACCGGATATCCGTCACCGTTGTGACAGAGTAACCTGTACACCAAGTTTTTAATCAGGCCCATAACCTGTTAAAAAAGATCTCCCCTTCCCAATGAAAAAAGGTTTGTGATAATTGTATGGGTGATAATGTACAGATGTGTGGGTTTGAGTGTTATTCCCCATTTTCACCCACTGAAGTCTATTTGTAGCAGTAAAGCCGAGCAGAAACCTAATTTTCTAAATGGAGATTTACTTCCAGATCTACCATGATGGTCTAAACACCCTCCTTGGTAGAAGAGAGGAGGTAGATCTATTGATGCATGCACAGAGTAACTGTTAGTTTAGGACGGGTGTTTGACGGCCACCGTTTATATCTATTTGTATTTTATGTTACATACGCGCGTACAATTGTATTCCTCTATCTGCAGGGGTCTGGCAGGATTTGTTTGTTCCTAACTAAAGTTAGTCTAGCCTCTGGGTTCCTGAGTCCCACCACATGTGGTCCTGAATTTATGAGATTTTACTGTGGACATTAATTCACCCAAATGCCAGGGATGCCGGAAGTGACGCAGCACACACATTGATCCCAGTGCCGGCAAACAGTTGATCCTGTGGCCTGGCAATACTTTGAACAGCCTGAGGGGCAGGAAAAAGGGAAGAAGTGGAAACAACTGGAAGTAAACAAGGCCCTGGAGCCATGTTTAAATCATGAAGGTATGATCCGCAGGGATCATGCCTTCATGATCTCTGCGGCCAGGGGTAGCATGGGAAGCTCTATTGGTACCAAGGGGCAAGCCACGGGTAGCACTGGCTATCCCTGGCTTCCATTCATGGAGCATCTGTGCAAGTGAGAATGGCAAGGGTAGCGAACAAGCAATTCAATGCATGGTCAAAGGCTCTGCCACCCAACAGAGATCTGTACAATCCGTATGAATATGGGGCCTGAATCTGCAAAGGAGAGAGAACTGAAGGTATTGTAGATTTGTCTGGGAAAGGTAAGGCTTGTGCCACGCCTCTGGGGACAAGTTTCTCTTCTCCAGTGAAAATCGCTCCATATAAGTGAAGCGTAGCCTCTTCCATTGTGGATTATAGACCACAGGAGTCATATCACCAAGAGATGGAGGGTGGAGAATCCAAGATAGCACGACTGGGAAACATCACTTTTTAATTTTAAACTGCTTTGTGGTTTCTCACACTTTCTGCAGACATCAATGGGCATATTTAATCACCTGATGCACTAAATCAGATTTATCGCAAATACACAGTTGACGTAGTTCTCTTTGCGAAATCTTCTCAGCGGGAAGTAGACGGATTACTCATTTGCCGCCCTCACGTACTTGTAACTACTTGGTATGTATTGTGAAGACTAGTCTGTGCATTATCTGTTGTTGGAGAGTGAAAAGTCACAACCGTTAACCTATTATTCTCTGGCATGGGTTTCTCTAAAGAACCTTTCCTGATCTTTCTTGCTGCAGCTGCTTAAGAAGCTTAGAGTATCAAACAAACACTATGGGCCCGATTCACAGAACTAACTTAAGACAAAATCCTAAACTTACTACTTTTGGTATTCACAGAAGTTAGGATTTTGTCTTAATTTTGTCTTAAGACAGACATAAGACAGACTTAACACAGACTTAAGTTAGGATTTTGTCTTAAGTCTGTCTTAAGACAAACTTAAGACAAAATCCTAACTCCTGTGAATACCAAAAGTAGTAAGTTTAGGATTTTGTCTTAAGTTAGTTCTGTGAATCGGGCCCTTATAGTTTAGGTGAGATAATTGGTACATTCCTCTGGGTGAAGTATGTAGTAGTTTCTTGCTACGTATCTAGATAGACCTGTAGGCAAGGATGTGCGCTAAAACCTATACTAGAAACATTTCGGAAACAGTTTTTGGATCCTCCCCGCCTACAAGAAGAATTCTTGAGTGTATGACAATGGGGAGGTTACCC
Source organism: Lissotriton vulgaris (assembly GCF_964263255.1). Lineage (NCBI taxonomy): Eukaryota > Metazoa > Chordata > Amphibia > Caudata > Salamandridae > Lissotriton > Lissotriton vulgaris. The sequence goes on from NC_141698.1 coordinate 31,123,334, forward strand.
ATGCTGGATAAACACTGCTACAGGTAAGTAGCTTCTGTTTTCATGCATTGTGGCCCTACTCATATGGCAGTAAATCTATAATCTGATCAAGGGAACATTAGAAATCATATTTTACATACATCTGTAGCTAGCTCTAGTCTACAGAGGACCAAACTGTAAATTCAGGATGCATGAGAGGAACACATCTTACCTTTGTCTCTTCTTCAAGCTGCCTCTTCAGTTCTTCGGTTTGTTGAGTGAACACTTGTTTTCCTCTCGACAGCTGAGAAACCAACGACTCTTTCTCTTCAAGGTGACGGGACAGCTCACCTGAAAGTAACGGGAAGCATACGTAATTTTTCTTCCAGCAGACATTAAATATGTTCCAGGTTTTGTAAAGAGTGTAAGTGCAAAGTGGTTTAAAATCATTTTTAATATTTATGTTATTTTTGCAGTTGTTTGTTTTTCTGACACTTCCACACTCTTCCGTAATCATGTACTCCAGGTATAGGCACAACTCATCGACTTGAAGCGTATTGAATAACCAATGTATATCAAGTTGCTTATCACAGAGCTTCTTTTTCATAGACTTCGGTGAAGATAAAATAATAACAAAAGAAGACAGGATACAATATGATGGAACATCTGGGCTTGTCTTCCTACTGAAAGAGCGCTGCATATTTGCTGTTAGCAGCGCTCATGGGAGGATTGAAATTTACAGTAAAAGTTGACTTACATGTAGCTCACATTTAAAGGTTTTCCCCTAGGTAAGTTAAACTCCAATGCAATATAACCCTAAATTCACTAACATGAGTTTGTGATTGTGTGGAAAACTCGTACATTTTAAGGAAATTCATCGCTAAGTTTTCAACAGAGAAGCGCAAGCCTAAAATCCTCAAGGCCAACAGTTGTCCAACACAAATGCAAGCGCTAGAAAAAAACTGGCCAGGTGGCAATCAAGGTGTGGTCTGACCATTCTGTTTTCTTGTTCAGCTTAAGTAAAAGGTGACTTTTGTTTTCTTATGCTCATTATGGATCTTGCAGATGCACAACGATTGACGGCTGCTCCCTGGTGCATTAGTAAGGGCGTCAAGTCTGATGTTTTGCAGATGCATTCCGCGTGAAGTTGCTTACTTCCTTCCTAGGGAGCTGTTTCAAAGGTGGGATCATTGGGCAACAGCAAACAATCCCTAGATCCAGAAGATCACTGAATTCTATGGCCGGCATTTACTGCAGTTGGGCTGTGGAACGAAGGGGCGACATTGCAGTGTTACAAGCCGGCATCGATGGTGAGGGGTTCAGATCCCAGACTAGAAGGAGGGAGTGGTCCTATACTGTGTTAGCCGAGTCAAAGGCTTTGAACTCTTTCTGAATTATTTTATGGTTTGCGAAGTCCCTTAGTGAATAAGAGAGGTTTTTGGAAATTGAAGCAAATGGAGTCTGCAGAGTCTGTCCTCCATGGCTCTCACTCCTCCCCTTTGATTGTTGTATTAAGTCTCAGCAACTTCATATTTGAAATCTAAAATACTGATTGGTAACCAGGCAAGAGACAAAAGGACTGGGCGCTCAACTGTCGCAGCAAGGAGTGTAAAGGTACAAGAATTAGTAAAGATTGGTGCTCCATGGGGAGAGGGCTTGGTCACCAATTCAACCTCATGAATCCACACAGCATAGGGGATATAACAGAACCAAAAAGTATACCCCGAGCACACATTAAATTAATGATGCAATGGTAGAATCACAAAAAACAGCCAACACGTGTTTCGTCGTGTGTCGTGCACGACAACTGGAGGGATTTCCTGCACGGTGGAATCCTTGCAGGTCATGAACTCATGATCTAACCTACAGCTATATACTATCTACACATTTACTTCTTTGCTTGTGTTGGCGCTATCTGGCTTATACTCCGTGCTGTACTGTTCACGTCCTAAGTAAGTCGAAGGCTTAATGCATTGAAAATAGTCTTACAAACGTCGTACACCTACCTTACTTGCAAGGATTTTTTTAGCAAGTTAGAAGGATTTAAAATACTCTCGTTCTTATTACGGCGGTCTATCAAGATTGAATAATATAATGAACTGGAGAATTTATCAGCCCTGAAAAAGTAATTTGTGTGTTACAACACACTATGAAACACATGTTGGCTGTTTTTTGTGGTTGTACAATTGCATCAAGCTGTATCTTGGAATACTACCTGATTGAATTGAGAATACTGGATACCTGAATAAAGAATCGGAACTTCGAACAATACTGAAAGACTTTCTCAAATTCATTGGACTAAAAATATTAATTCAATGTGTGCTCAGCACAGAACTTCATATTGGAGGTTAGATTTATCGAGGACTAGTGGTAGGCAGCTAACATCCAGAAGTAGATGGGACTTTCCTCCAGAAAACCGTATGCGTGTTGCACAAAATCATGAAGCTATTTTTGACGGCTTTGATCTGACCCTTTTAAATATTCTGTCTCTGCTTCTTCAGAAGGCCATAGTCCTGACAAAGTCTTTCTAATGGTTTGCGTCAAGAAAGGTCATATTCGAAACTTGTCCCCTAGTTTTTTTTTAGTTGACCCCCCGGGAATCTCCCCAGATTTGAAGCTGAGTATGTTAATTTCTTTGATGTAAATCTGATTCTCTGTTTCTGACTACAGCAGTATAGGCAGGGCTCGAGTCGGGGGTACACGCAGGTACACAGTGTCCCCCACTCTTTTCACAGGGTGGACGCCGTCCCCCCTGCCAAGAAGCTGGGCTCCGCAGAAATATGTTGAACGTGACCGGGACACGGTCAGCACGTGATGTCATGAGGTCATTTGCATATTGTCTTACTTGTCCAGTCCCCCCACTTCTTTTTATAGGACTTCTATAGGGACCTCTCCTTCATGGAGTAATGGTGATGGATGTGCTATAAGCACTAGGAGGTTGGTTTGAAAATCAACCCTCCCTATGTTACCTAGGTTATTTGTGGAAGCGGTGAAGCTGAGTGATCTGCTCAAAGGGATTCAGGTGGAGTACACTCCAATGAGACATAGAATAACCTCTGTGACTTGAATGTATATTTTTTGGTGATGGTTTTGGACATGCCAAACCAGTCTTCTCAACTCTTCTCAGAAAGTAAAATCAAGAATCAAAATGACCCCTGCACATGTGTTGAGCAGATAGTGATTAGCGAGGAGAAGGAAGCAAGCAGCAAGTAAAGTTGACACTGGCAGAACATGACGTTTTGCATTTTTAGCATCCTAGAACTCAGCACATTCTTCCAGTGCCGGTGTGATAGAAGCACAAGCTTTTCATCTGGATTAGCAGGCATGCTAGCTCCCAGAAGACTATGACCAGCTCAAAAGTTAGACTGGTATTCTCAGTAATTGCCCCGCAGGAGAGGTAGAATGTGAGGACAAAGTCCAAAGCTTGGCAAGCCCTGTTGATGGAGATTTCCACAGTCGCTCAAACATGTGTCCATAAACTATGTTGTTTGCTGTCTTTGATTTTCAACCAAGATACTGACCTTTCAGATGAAAGGGATTCTATGGGATATTGAGTTTACATGTGCCAGTTTAGTTTTTTTCCAGGACCGCTGATTACGTCCTGATTGTTGGCAGCGAAGCAAACACCACTGTCTCACAGATTTTGACTTCACACTGCAGAAAGGCGCTTCCGCAAGATGAGCTATTGAGTTCCCCGTCTTGCTCTAAGTCCTTCATTCTCTTCTCCCTGGGTCTCAGCACTCTTCAGCAACTTTTTTTTAGCTTCTTGACTGAGTTCTTAGTCTCAAATCTCTCTCTCTGATTTAGGTTGAGCCACATATCATTCAGACCATTTTCGCAGCTTTACCACCTCCCTATTTTTTAGCCTTTGTCGTGTGTCCTAAACTAAGAAAGGGTGGAACAAGAGGATGGATTAGTCATTTGTAATGAATGCTGCTCAGAAAATAAGAACCACTTAATTAAATACCCACTATTCTGAATATTCATTTGATCATTTTTTGTATTTCTTGATATTTCAGAGACATTGTACAAAAAGGCGGTGTCGGCCTACCGTTCTCGGTTTGGAAGCGAGCCCTCTGGGTTGTGAGATCATTGATTATTCGCTGATGTTCATCATTCTTTGACTTAAGCTCACTGAGTTGGTCCTCCAGAAGCCGGCTCGTCTTTTCAAGATTGGCCTGTTGAACAGAATTGAAAGGGATGACTCCGATGTACTGATAAGATAGCTATGCTGAGGAACAATGGATCTGCTTAACAGAATTTTCTTTTTACCTTGGATTTGGATACATTCTCCATGTTGCTGGCAAGGTCATCGATTTCCATCTTGTATTCACTCTTTTCTTTCTCCAGCTTTTGCTTGACCCGCTGCAGATTGTCGATCTGTTCCCCAAGTTCTGCAACACTGTCAGCGTGCTTCTTGCGAAGAGCAGCAGCAGTAGCTTCATGCTGTAGTGTGGACTCTTCCAGGTCTCGTCTCAGTTTCTGGAACTCTGCTTCACGCTTCTTGTTCATTTCAATCTGGGCTGAAGTGGCTCCACCAGCTTCTTCCAGTCTTTCACTGATTTCTTCAAGTTCCCTGGAGAGATCGGACCTCTGTTTCTCAACCTTTGCCCGAGCTGCCCGCTCTGCTTCAATTTCCTCCTCAAGTTCTTCAATACGAGCCTGAAATAAAGATATGCATAAATGTTCTCATGTTCTAATCAAACTATCTTCAACTTTTTAAAAATGTATTCATAAACCTCAAAATTTCTGGAAAAGTACCTGCAATTCTTTGATTTTTTTCTGCAACTGGACTCCCAGAGTTTGTTCATCATCAATCTTGCTCTGTAGTTGGTTGATTTCAAATTCTTTCCTAAGTTAAAAATGTAAAGAGGTAAGACTGACTGGAAATATGGTGCTGTCCATGGAACAGTTTTGTGTTTTTTAAGAATTACAAGGAGTTACACCTCTTATAACAATGGACAAGTGGAGGTAAAGGCCGGCCGCCAGTAGGAGAAGATTCCGTCCAATGAGAATAAATAAATGACTGCGGACAGCTTCCTTTTCTTCCCAACTATTTCGCCTTGTCCCAGGTTTTCAACTTCTAAATTGAGACCCAGAATTATTCGATTTTTGTGACAGTAATTTATCAAGTGAAATGTGTTTGAAATAAGAGTGCAAGTCATCCAGAAAGCTACTGAGACTTCAATGCATAAAAGCCAGTATAGCCGCATTGATTTCAGAAGAGGGCTTGAGGGCTGGTGTGGACCACATTGTGGCAGTGTATCTGCTGTTCTCAATGATATACCCAGGATGCCCCAGACCAATGATGCTTCCCTGACCAGAGGTTGGTCTTCTACTGGTGTTACACCATGTGATGTTAGCAAGAGGTACTATAGCATCTTTTTGAGACTTACCCTGGTGCTGGTCGGACCTTAATAAACGCTGTCATTGCGGGTGAAAGGGAGGTTCCACTTCTCTTTTCTAGGAAGTGTAAGTGACTCCAGAGCCTCAGGGACAGAGGCCTCTGTGGAATCAAACTCTGGCTAGCATTCCTCCCTGGACACAAGTGTCCGCCATCCAGTAAAGGCAGCTGTTATTTTAATGTGAGATTGGTCCTTTATTTACTGGCCTAATAAAGTATTTAATGTTATCTAATTGTTTATTATTTTTTAAAGTCAGTTACACATTTCCTTTAGTTTTTCAAATTGATACTTACTTCTTTAGCTTTTCATCAGCTTGCTGTTTATCATTCTCAAGATCCATCACAGTTTCCTGGGACAGCTTCAGGTCACCTTCAAGCTTCCTCTTGGCCCTCTCCAGGTCCATGCGAAGTTTCTTCTCTTGTTCCAAGGAGCCTTCAAGCTGGAAATGTAAAATCAAGTCCACTTGATACATTTCTCAAGCAACCTTTTGCTAATCAAGCAGAATGTCAAACATATCTCGAGAACTTACATCATCCACTTGCTGTTCCAGTTTGGTTTTGGCTTTTGTAAGTGCATTGACCTTGTCTTCTTCTGCCTGGAGGTCATCCATGGTCTGCTGGTGGGCTTCCTGGAGGGCTTTCTTCTCCTTTGTAATCTTCGTAACATTGTCTTCAAGTGACGCCATTTCCTCTGTAAGGTTTTTAACCTGAAAATTGAAGTTCAAGAAAGATTTTTCGATAATATTCAAAAAGGTTTAGCATATTTTCAATATTGCAAATGTTAAGAAGATGATTTGAGAAATTGCTGTTACCACATACCTTATTCTCCGTGGCATGCTTTTCCTTCTCTACTTTGGCGAGAGTCAGCTCAAGGTCATCAATGTCTTTCTTCAGCTCAGAGCATTCATCCTCCAGTTTCCTCTTCTTGGCTGTTAGCTCAGCATTACTTTCCTCCTCATCTTCAAGTCTTTCAGCCATTTCTTTGATTTTAGCTTCCAGTTGGATTTTGTTTTTGATGAGACCTTCACATCTTTCTTCTGCATCTGCTAGGCTTTCAGTTTCCTGTATGCAATCAGATGAATTACATTTACATACATGTATAATAGCTATTTATGCTTATTATATATTTTGTATACTACAGGCCCGATTCACAGAACTAACTTAAGACAAAATCCTAAACTTACTACCATTTTGGTATTCACAGAAGACACTTACTCATTTTGGTATTCACAGAAAGCTCTTACTCATTTCGGTATTCACAGAAGTTAGGAGTCCTAACTTTAGGACTCCTAAATGCCTTCTGTGAATACCGAAAGTCTTAAGGTTAGGATTTTTCTCAGTTTAGGAGTAGTAAAGTTAGGACTTCTACTTTAGGACTCCTAAATACCTTCTGTGAATACTGAAAGTCTTAAAATTAGGATTTTCCTCAGTTTAGGAGTAGTAAAGTTCGGACTCCTAACTTTAGGACTCCTAAATACCTTCTGTGAATACTGAAAGTCTTAAAATTAGGATTTTTCTCAGTTTAGGAGTAGTAAAGTTAGGAATCCTAACTTTAGGACTTCTAAACTGAGAAAAATCCTAACTTTAAGACTTTCGGTATTCACAGAAGGCATTTAGGAATCCTAAAGTTAGGACTCCTAACTTCTGTGAATACCGAAATGAGTAATTGCCTTCTGTGAATACCAAAATGAGTAAGTGCCTTCTGTGAATACCAAAATGGTAGTAAGTTTAGGATTTTGTCTTAAGTTAGTTCTGTGAATTGGGCCCTACGTGCCTGCCTCTTCTCTTACCGACTGGCATTGAAGGAGAAGATCGTTCTTCTCTTGCAGTAAAGCAACCATTTTCTCCTCCAGTTCCTTCTTTTTTGCTTCAGATTTTTCCAACGCTTCCTTTGTTTTACCAAATTCTTCTTTCATGTTCGCCATTTCCTTTTCTGTCTCAGCACTCTTCAGAAGAGGCTTAATCTTAAAGTAAAGTTTCATCCACGGCCAGGTTTTGACATTCATAAATGACCGAACATTGTACTGGATGGTGAACAGAGCTTCTCTATTGAAGGGAAAATAATACAACATTGGTGAGCATTGCAGATGGTGTATGTCATTGATGAATATCAATTTTATTGCCTCTTGATCCTATGCAGCACCTTCTGTCCATCATCTTCTTGAATTCCACTCTCATAAGGAAACCTCTGCAAAGCGCCTGTGTGCGGGTGATGAGCTCGGCCAGCTTTTCATCCCTCATCTCTTCTAGGGTACCCAGGAGACCAGCTTTGAAGAACACCTTCAATGTAAGTGAAAAATTGCTAAGTGTATTTTCCTCTGATACTTTCACATTGTGATTTTATATTGAGGTACATTTTAACGTTATTAGGAGATTTTTCATTAGCATTGCTATGGGAGCTGGTAGATGAGGAACCGATCAAGGATCCCAAAGTACAGAAGCATACTCGTGAAATTAAAATGAAAATCTCCACAACACACATTACCTTTCTAACACCATTTTAAGAGGGATCAGGTTTCCCTGTGACGCTTGCTAGAGCATCATCGAGAGCATTTTGGTACCAATAATTGAACTCTGTACATGTGCCATCTGTAATAAGAATTCCTTATAGAAAACACTGGGGCATATTACCAAGCAATAGCGATAATTATCGCTATTGCTTGGTTGGAGATAAACATTTACTGCTGAGCTGCGGCGATTTTTACCGCAAATAAACCTTGGTATTACCAAGGTTTATCGCAAATGCGATAAAAATCGCCGCAATGCATGAATATCGCTGAAAAGTCAGTGATATTCATGCATTTCCGAGCGAATGCTCTTAGCCATGTTATCCACCTCCCATTGGATAACATGGCTAAGAACTGCTCAGGGCAGGTGTTAGCTTTTGGAGATATTCGCGCTTAGCGCGAATATCTCCAAACGTTGGTAATAGGAGATAGCGATGTTAGCGACTGTTTTCAGTCGCTAACATCTTGGCACGCCCACTTTGCATGTCATTAGTGATAAATATCACTGACATGCAAAGTGGGGCCCAAGATGATCGCTATCTCCTACTAGCTGTCGCTAACTGGTGTTAGCGACAGCTAGGTAATAGGGAGATAATTTTATCTCCGCTTCCTTGGCTTTTAAAGCCAAAAAAGCGGAGATAAACCCCCTTGATAATATGCCTCACTGTTTTTACTGGAATCCTTTTTTTAAAGCAGGAATGCTATTAGAACCTTCTGATGAATACTACTAACTACAGATTCCTCACCTTTAGAACATATGCCTCAGGTGTCAACTGGATCCAGAAATGTTTCATAGCAGTGCTCCCACACGCTGTTAGGTGATACTGTGCGACTTCTTGTAGGCTTAGTTCCACCCCAGATGTGACAAAGCAGAGCTGTATATAAGCCCAACCCCTGCTTCCCAACATTAGTTCCTTTCTTTCTGCATCTTTGAACGTGCATCCAGAGCTCAGCTTCCACTTTCATAAGTCGTTCAACGACTCCTAAGCCGAAGTCCAGTGTACAAGAGAAGATGTCCCTTCCTAAAACTACTGTCTTCAAACCATGCTATAACTGCAGAAAACAGATGTCGGTCATGAACCCATACAAGGTGTGTTTTTGGTGTTTGGGCTCAGGTCATTCAGCACCATACAGCTGTACACTGCCAAACCAAGAAGTAATCATGCGTCTCATGCAAGTCCCACACTCGCTTCAAGTTGAAGGCCCAGACTTGCTCCTACTCCCAAGGACGCTCCCATGAGAAGTCTTCTTTGCTGTTGAAGTCCTCGGGTAAGTATGAGTCCAAGAGGGACCATATGAAGGTGAAAACTCCATACCACCACACTTTTTCTCAAACGAGAATTTGAAAGTGAGTAAAGGTGTCGACTGATTTTGCTCCCTGTCTCCAACTGAGAAGTTGCTTCCGCAGTTGATGCTGATGTGCCCTGAATTCCCCGGTGATGCTGCAGCAGGTCGAGGCCTTTAAGTAGGCCATGCTGCAAATCTATGGCACTCTTCTGGCTCCCTCTGTTGTGCCTTTGGGCCCTAAGGATGTGCAGCGGCCACCATTTGAGTCACTGCTGATGGATCCATCCTTAGCACCAAGTGAACCCCTTGAACTCATCATGGGATCCACACCAACTCCTTGACAAGCTTCCAGCTCGGCTCCGACACCCACGTCAGTCCCTCCTTCATTGATGCCCGTGCCAACACTACTGAGGCTGGAGGAGAATCTAGTATCACCTCTGATTTCTGACCCTGAACCGGTGTCAGATCAATCCTGACTGAGGTCACGCTCTGAATACACTACAGCACACCCAGTCCCCGCATAACCGGAGTCTGATTCTACGATTCCACGACTTCCGAGGCACCCTCAGAAGCTCCGTTGTTTTTTTTTGCATCGATTCTAACCGAAGCTTGAAACCACATGAAGATAACAATGGTGGAGATGGGGATGATTTACTGCCCCATTATGATTATGATAGTCTTTACATGGACTTTCAGGAGGATAGTGGGCTCAATACATCTCCTGACATTGAGTTGAATATGCATTTTGGTCCTCATGAACTTGGTAGAGTGCCTCCTTTGCTGTGGTAACTCAACAGGTGGCTTAGCTTCTGGGCTCACAACTGCCTTCCTTTGAAGCGAAGACAGATGTCCTTACAGACATTTTGCAACCTGGACCAACCTCATCTGAGCCCTTGCTTCTGTTCAGTGAAACCCTCACAGACACCTAATCGGCACTTAGACTTAGCCCTTTTCTTGTCTGCCAATACATACGCAGGTAGCCAAACATCATAAACCATATCTTGGCGACCCTGATTTTATTGCACAGCATCCTATTCCAGAGAGACTGGTAGTCCAGGCTTCCAACAGTAAGGAGAACACAAATTAATTCCCTACGGCCACCCACCACCGCTTCTCCCTTCGGACAGGGAGTCATAGATGATTTAGGCATTTGGAAAACAAATGTTTCTTTCGGCTAGCCTGGCACTGATGTTGGCCAATGCTGTTTTTTTATTGGGCCGGTATACAAACACCCTCTGTGACATGGCCAAAGAGACCTTCAGAGCAGTCGTAGAACAACTTAGGGCCTCCTTGGTTCAGACCATTCCAGACGACCAAGATGCAGCTAAATACATGATTTGTGCTGGCCTTTGATGCCACTGAATCTCTGGGATGAAAAAAGTTGGCACCTGGGTGGTGTCAAGGAGTCATGTGTGAGTGCAATCCACAGATTTCTCAGGAGACATACAGGACTCCTTTATGGATATGCCTTCTGATGGCTTATGCTTATTCATTGAAAAGGTAAATTCTGCCATAGAAAGCTTTAAGGATAATTGAATCGCAACATGATCTGTGTGTCTTTCCGCTCCTGCAAAACAATTTTCTCACCAGTTCGGGAAATTGTAAGGCTGCTCCAGGTGGTTGGCATACAGGCCAGTCTCCCCTGCCTCCGGACATGGATCTGGCAGGCAAAACACAGGTCACCACAGGCACCCTAAACTGTTTGTGACAGCGCAGCGGGACCTTAACTGGGTTTTGACATTCCTCTTGTGCACACCTTATGAGCTGATGCACAGCTGCTTGTTGCCTCTTTTGGCAATGAAGACTGTCTTCCTCATTGCAATCACTTCTGATTGTCAAATGCATGAACTCCTGGCTCGACCCTCTACTACCTTTTCCCCACACAAACCAGTGCTGAGGACTGTGGAGGCCTTCTGGCTGAAAGTTGTGACATATTTCCAAATTGGGTAGCCCATCACACTCCCTTCGTGTTTTTTCCTCACCTCCGTCGGTTAGTACCCAAAAGAGCGTAGTTTTTACAATACTCGCACCAAGGACCATCAGCTGGACGATCAGCTTTCTAGGTGAGGAAGGGAAAGGCCGCACAGGAAAGGACTCTGTTGAAGTGGATAGGGTCTGCATTAAATTGTGTGATGCACCGGACAAAAAGCAGCTTCTGAAGTTCTAAGAGCGAATTCCACCAGGTCTAAGGCTACCACGGCTGCGTTGGCATGGGGAAGGCCTGTCTTCAATATCTGTCAGGCTGTGACATGGGCATCATTGAATAAGTTCATGAAGCACTACTCCTCTGACAGCCAGGTCCAGGGGAAGGCATGTTGCCCATTTGGTCATGCAGGATTTTCTGGTCTGATCCCACTCCATAGACCCTCCACCTTTGGGTGCTACTGTTTGGGATCTATTCTAAAGGTGAGGAATCTGCGCTTAGAAGTATCCCTCAGAAGAACAAGTTACTTACCCTTGGTGACACTCTTTTTGGTGGACATTAATCATAGATTCCTCACTGCCCTTCCACCTTCAAGTTGTATAGAGTAGCCTCCTTTCAACATCTAAAAAGGTCCCAAATTAGGGATCTGCAGTCTGGTACTGACAGTTGCCTTCCGCTCCCCATCTGAGGGCACGGAAAGAGTCAAGCAAGAAACTGATGTCGGCACGCAGAGGTGGGGCTTATATACAGCACCACTACATAATTTGTAGGGCGGAACAAAGCCTACACTGAGTCACATCCCGCCACTTAGTGGTGTGCAGGAGAACTTGAATAAAAAGTTTCCAAAATCAGCCTTGCACCTGGGGAATACTCTAAATGTGAGGAATCTGGTGCTAGCTAGCGTATCTACCAGAAAGAGTGTTACCAATGGTAAGTAAAAGGTAAATAACTTCTTCTTCAGGCGCTGTTACACACTTCATGCTATACGCTGGATAGCTTCTAGATAACCTGGTTTATAGAGTTATATTAAATGAGAAGCAACTTTCAGTTTCATCATTTAAACCATACAAATAAGCATTGCTTCAGGAAATTAAACGATGTAGATTAAAACATATCAAATACTTTTTACATGAAGAGCTCATCTGATAATATGATCCATTTTAGAAAGTTCCCTTACATTTGCTGAGATTAAGAATGTTAAATATGTATATTTCATGCTGTAGTAGAAACTTAAAGAAAATTAAATGTATGTTGAGCCTGATTAAGAAATTCCTGAAAAATTCAGTGGTAAATGCATTAACTGCATGTTTGAAGGATATAGAGATAATATGCAGAATAGCTAGCAGTAAAATGGTTGGCACCTGCCATTCCTGTATCCTTACAACATTTTCTACTGGAAACAACCAGAAATTGCAGAGTTGTGTCACTGTCACTTAATCAATGGCACTCCACTCAGTAATCGTGTCTGATGTGTACATGCTGAGGACTGGACAAAACATTTGGTAATTCAGCTACAGGACATATTTTATTCTCTGCTAGAATTCTGCCAACTTCTAAATGAGTGTCAAGACTTCAAGCTGATACCTTAGCCACTGGCTCTGTCTGTGATATAGCATTAGTGGATCTTAATATTCATTGCCTATAGGGCACAGCTGATCTGGCTCCAACTTCCCACCTTGTAGATTCTTCTAAATGTATATAAATATAATTAGATACTACTTGAACCGAAGGATCAACACTTCTAAACGCATCAAGAGGATGAGTGAATGAGGAAATGAATTCTATTTGAAAAGCATACTCCCATCATCTTCAGAAAGAAATATATTTAATTGAAAAAAGAAATGTAGAGCAGAGAGAATGAATGTCTGATGAGTGGCCTGACACTGTCAAAGAGGAAAAAGTAAGGACTGTGACGTGGGGATGGAATACATTTTGGAAATATTGGTTTAATGGCTTTTGGTAACGATGTCACTGCCTGCATCATAAAAAGGCTCATGTTCACATGTTTTATGTACTGTTATATTGCTCAAGGTGTGGCGGTCTATGTGTCCTGTGTGCACCAAGAGTGTAACTGGAAACAAGCAGTTTAGAGCGAAAACATGTTTTACTGTTATAACTAATTAACTAAACTTTGAAACACAAATCTATGAGTAAGTAGGGTATTTAAATGTGAGACTTTCATCCATGTGTTTAGTCTAGCACAGTGATTCAGAAGGTTATCACAAAGGAGCAGAAGATTCTACTAATCCCGTTTGGAATAGTTCAACCTGGCTGTAAAGATATATGTTTTTGTGGCCACAAATAATTCTGACAAACTGCTCCAAGTCAAATAGTGTGAACCTTTGAAAGGAGACATTGTTATTTCTGATTTCATGATTTTCTGCAGATTCATATGTTAATATCATGTGAATATTTACAGTCACATTAAATCTCCATACAGTTGAAACCAACAACTTTTCATATAATTATCCATTATTTCATTTAACAAATTCTAATTGCCATTTAAACATGGAAGGGCCGATTCACAGAACTAACTTAAGACAAAATCCTACATTTACTACTTTTGGTATTCTCAGAAGTTAGGATTTTGTCTAAAGTTTGGCTTAAGACAGACTTAAGACAAAATCCTAACTTAAGTCTGTCTTAAGACAAACTTAAGACAAAATCCTAACTTCTGTGAATACCAAGAGTAGTTAGTTTAGGATTTTATCTTAAGTTAGTTCTGTGAATCGGGCCCGGAATTGTTACTGGAGTATAATGAAATCTCCAATTGTATTGCTTTATGGTTTGTAAAGCAATTGGGTATATATGTAACCTGTTCATTTTGTAAGTCTCTTGTGTACAGAAAATAATCAATATGGAAAGTGGATACAAATCTCTTCAAAAAACGTATATCGTATTTTGTGACTATTTTCTTCACTCCAAGGATCGTTAGCCCCAGCTCTTTATTTGTGATTGTTTTGCCATGGCAACTTTTGTTTTCATTGGATTTTTAAGGAGCCTTATTGGCATTTAGTTGAATTGATTGTAGGAAGATGAAAAAACCTGCCACAATAAATGCCTGTGGAAAATCTATCAAATGTTCTATCAAGTCATACATTGCACTTGGATCCTCTAACAGAGAGCCACAACATGAGACAATAATGAATATAGAAAGGTTTAAAGACAGTGCAAGAATGTGCATATAATAGTTAATGGCAAGGATATTTTAGACAAATAAGGATAAAGATAAAGTTAAAGACAATGATAAACAAACAGATATTACTGAGCTCCCAGGTTAACGGGCAATGAATTGCGGAGAATTGCATAGCGCTGTTGCCGCCACTGCACATATTTTGTATACTCTAGAAAAACAGAGACTATAGATAAATCACCCTTAGATACAAAATCTCTGGCAAGTCAAGAACTCCCTGTGGGCAGACACAGTGCTCATAAGAATAATTGCAAAATACAAATAATTCATCTCAAAATACAGCCAATGAATACTTATTAAATATAATTTTGGGGGAAATAAAAGAGATAAAAGCTAACTGGGTGTCAACTGCATCCACACTGAGCTAACAGCTAACACATGCAGGAAATACAGCTAAAAGATAGCGGGCCATATGTATCATGCATTTTACCGGTCGCAAAAGGCCAGATTAACAGAATGGGCCATTTGTGACTGGTAAAATGCATTATGGTGTGTATGAATTCCAATTTACGATTTGGTAACATGTTACTGAATCGGACTTTGAAATTGCAAATACCTACTGATTCGGTATTAGGAAGAGACGTGTTTAGGGCGTCCCTTCCGAATACCGAATCGCAGGGGTTTGTAAGAATGTTTTTGGCCGAAATGCAGTCAAAACATTCACATTTTACTACCTATTTCAAGTAGGTGGTAACCCAATCGCAAATGGGAAGGAGTCCCCAAGGGACACTTCCCCTTGAGGTATGGTAGCGAAAATGTTTTTTCAGAGCAGGCAGTGCCCCCTGCTCTTAAAAAATGATAAGAAAACTTTACATTTACATTTTTCTTTTTTTAACACATATGTTCTATCTACCCCAAGCCAAGATTGACTAATTTCAAAGACCATATTTTAAATTATCTATGAAAGGAAAACACTGATCTGCATGACTGACTAGGGCTGCTATAACATGGTGGGTAAATTCATGGCCGCCGACGAGGAGCATGAGGAATTGCAGGAATTGGGTACAGCCAACCCCGTCACCTTACCGGGGGACACACCTTAGTGAATGCATGAACTTCCGACGCCACACCAGACTCTCTTTCCAATAGTGATTTTGTACAGCGCGACCACGGGGGCGGGGTTGTTGAAATTGTTGGGTTGTTGGGGGTCGATGTTTGTTGGGGTGGGGGAGGGGTGAAAACCACAAAAGCAACCCACCTTTTCTTTTGCAGTAATGACGTCAGACAATGTAAGATACAGCAAGGACTGTTTTATGGATGGAGGCTGAACTGTCCTCGGTATGGGGACGTGCCACTCAGTACGGGGGTCGACAATCACTGTGTTTTCTTGCTATGTTTCTGATTGCACTTTGACTTTACTGTCTGTACATTTATATTGGTGATGCAATAAAAACGATGTTAAAAAAAAAAAAATGGTGGGTAAATTCATTGGCAGTTCTTTAGATGGACTTGCCAAACCAGTAAATTCACGCCATATAAGTCCTATTTTAAATTCATCCCACTGGGAGATGTTATTTTGAAACGAAGCATGATTTGTGCTCAACTCTTGCTGACGCCTTACACCTGATTTGATATGAAACTAAAATTATGCTTGTTGGCTTGGTGTCCTGCCTCTGCATAAAAACAGCTATCACAAGAGACATTAGGTCTGCCATATGGAATCCCTCAATTAAAACCATTATAACTTTCATGAATGAAACAACACATTATTTTTTAAAGCATTTCGTTGTAGCACAAAAGAGTGACTCCATGTCAGCGAACTGTAATGTATCCTACACCTTGTTGAAAAGGAAAGCCATTTGACTGTACTTTTTCATTCCTCCCTGTTGTGATACTTGTTTTATTCATCTCCACTGAAAAGGGCATGTTTTTATCTGAATATTTATAATTGTATTACAATATCACTGTGTTCGATCAGGTCTGGGATTGAAAATAACATAGGTAAATAGTTTTAGTGTCGATGGAAATAATGGATTTATTTAACTTGCATTTTAAATTACTATTGACATGACTATTACGTTAAATGCTTTGACAAATAAATGAATTTGATAATTCTTACATCATTATTTGCATATATGCTAATTCCTACTATTGTATTGCGCAGATCGATAACTTATTAATAAACAACAAACGAATAAATACAATGTTGAACTTAATTTCTGGAATTCTATAATCAGGGCATGCAACACTGGTGACAAAATCAATAAAAAAGGTCAATCATGAAATCCCTCAATATTATTATTTTTAGATATGCCTATCAATGTTCTGTTTCTTTTGTACCAATTTGCATTGTGTAGATTTTGAGAAACATATATGGGTTATTAACTTATGCTGCAGAAGAAATGCGTAAGTGTTTTACAAATATGTCTCTCCTAATGTTTGAAAAGTTAAAAAAGGTAAGAGATATGGTAAAAATAAATTCAGTTTAAACTATTTTTTTTTAAAATAGGCTCATTCTTCAACCTTTTTTAAGTTTCCTGAATATTATGCTACTGAATAAAAATACTCTCACGTCAAAGTCTGTGAACTTTAAATGCAGGAAGATGGAGCAAATAGGTTTACCTTAAACATTTTCTATCAAAGTGACATGCGTGTATTATTAGTATCATGGGCACCAGAGGACGTGATCTCACATCATACTAAAAGTTGAGCAATAAACAAATTCTTCCATTTAAAATGATGTCTTTGTGGACATAAATTGCTGTTTTACCTTAGTGTGGCCAAATTTATATTGAGTATGATCAATATCAATGGATCCCAACAGTTTCTCACAGGCCTTCTTGCTGTCTATAAATTGTCCTTCAGGTATAGCACTGGCATTCAAAATCTTGTACCTAAAAGAAATAAAAAATAGTGGTTCCTGGGTAAAAATACAGACAATGGCAAATATATATTTTATAGTTCTTAAATAGGTAGTCTTATCAATGATTTTCATTTCATGAACTGTGTCCTAAATAATGAGCATTGTGAGTGGATTCAAAATCCAGGAGACTAGTGACACAAAACAAATGATTGTTGTTTTTGTCTTTGCCTTACACAATAATTTAGTTCTCTCATTCTGCTTATCTTGTAAATTGATAGGAATACATTAGTATTTTATATATATGCTGTCATAGTGCCACCAAAAGATTTTTTCTTAGTTAGGGTGTATCCATATTTTAGAATCTTAAGATGTCCTGCTGGTGGTGCTACAGGAACAAGGAGGGTAGAAGGCAGCCAGTGACAACACTGGGCTAGAATGTCCTAGAGCGCTAGCCTCTAGGAGGTGTACAGCTTCTTTTGTGCTTGCTTTCTGTGATGAAACATGGCTAAAATGTCTCCGCACACGGTTTGTGTGGATGTAGGGCCCGATTCACAGAACTAACTTAAGACAAAATCCTAAATTTACTACTTTTGGTATTCACTGAAGTTAGGATTTTGTCTTAAGTTTGTCTTAAGACAGACTTAAGTTAGGATTTTGTCTTAAGTCTGTCTTAAGTCTGTCTTAAGACAAACTTAAGACCAAATCCTAACTTCTGTGAATACCAAAAGTAGTAAGTTTAGGATTTTGTCTTAAGTTAGTTCTGTGAATCGGGCCCGTAGTCTTTGAATATTACCTTTGCTTGAAATCACCATAAAGGATCCTGCTTGGAAATCCCTTTCGGCAAATTCTGATGCCTTCCAAGACACCGTTACATCTCAGCTGGTGGATCAGGAGATGATTGTCCATGACACCTGTATATGGAAATAAGTGAGCTAAAGTCAGTTTCTACATCCTATGTTGAGTTTGTGATTCTTCAACATATCACGTGTGTTTCAGATACTGTACCTGGTGTTTTTGTCTCATTTGGAATCAGACACCGAACAAAGTGGGGGTGAGTGCTCCTCAGGTTAGTCATCAGCTTGTTCAGGTTTTCCTGTTAAAAAGAACATTAGAAATGTTTTAAACTCTTAATACCCTGAATCTGTAGGTGGATTTGTAGCAATTTAAAAACGTTCCAAGTATGAACAGGAGATACTACTATCAGTCTGGCAGCAAGTGTCATCAGATCTGACACAGATGAATTGTAGTAGATGTAATACATACTGGGCCTGATTCACAGAACTAACTTAAGACAAAATCCTAAACTTACTACCATTTTGGTATTCACAGAAGACTCTTACTCATTTTGGTATTCACAGAAGTTAGGAGTCCTAACTTTACTACTCCTAAACTGAGAAAAATCCCAACTTTAAGACTTTCAGTATTCACAAAAGGCATTTAGGAGTCCTAAAGTTAGGAGTCCTAACTTTACTATTCCTAAACCGAGAAAAATCCTAACTTTAAGACTTTCGGTATTCACAGAAGGCATTTAGGAGTCCTATCATTGAGCTCAGGGGTGGTTCCACGACAGTGGAAACACGCACTCATTCTGCCGTTGATTAAGAAGCCTCTGCTCGACCCCCTGCAATGGGCTAACTACAGACCGATCTCCCTCCTCCCTGCTCTGGCGAAGGTGTTGGAGAAACATGTTCAGCATACTCTGTCCACCTTCATTGAGAACAACAAACTGCTGCATGACTCCCAGTCCGGCTTTCGTGCGAACTACAGCACGGAGACCGCTCTGGTAGAGGTTACCGACGCCATCAGGGAGACGCTCGATCATGGGGGAAAGGCGATGTTAGTCATGTTGGACCTATCGGCGGCGTTCGACACCGTCCCACACGCAGGTCTCCTCTCAAGACTCAGGGAGATTGGTCTGCGAGGGACGGTGCTGGACTGGTTTCAATCCTTTCTTGCCGACCGCCGACAGGTGATCTGGGCTCCGCCGTTCTCGGCCGAAATGCCTTCGCTGGAGGTGGGGGTGCCTCAAGGTTCTATCTTGAGCCCCACCATTTTCAACATATATATGGCCCCTCTAGCGGAGGTAGCGGAGGCGTTTGGGGCCCGGGTCATCTCATACGCTGATGACACCCAGCTCTTGTTCACCTGCAGGAAGGGAGAGGTCTTCAACGGCGGCAGAATTAAGGACTGTCTGAGTGCAGTCTTTACGTGGTTTCAGCGGCACAGCCTGAAATGCAACTCAGACAAGTCTGAGCTGCTCTTTTTCGGCTGTGCCCCAGACCCGGGCTGGAAGACATGGTGGCCCCAGGACATGTTCCCCCCAGAGAAACCATCTACTCAGGTAAAAAATCTCGGAGTGGTGTTTGACGATGATCTTTCCTTTCGTCCACACATCCACGGATTAGCAGGGAAATGTTTCAGCATCCACAAGATGCTTAGGAAATTTCTTCCTCTGCTTTCACTGCAGTACCGTAGGAATGTAGTCCAGGCGCTTGTGGGATCCCGCCTGGACTATGCAAATGCGCTCTTTGCAGGCCTACCTAAGTATCTGTTATCCAGACTGCAGATTGTTCAGAATTCGGCGGCCAGAGCCATCTACGGCCTGCCCAGGAGAGCCAGCGCCTCAGCGCTCCTGGCTAGGCTGCACTGGCTGCCAATCTCTGGGAGAATCAGATTTAAACTCCTCACTCTGGCGTTTAAAGCTCTCCATGCGATTGGTCCTAACTATCTGAGGAAGCGTACTGCTTTCTATGTGCCACGGAGGTCATTGCGGTCGGCGGACCTGGCCAAAATGGAGGTGCCTGTGGTCAAACGTGTCCGGATGGGAGGTCGCTCCTTCCAACACGTGACAGCCTGCTTGTGGAACGAGCTCCCACTTTCCCTTCGGAAAGAGAACAACCTTCTGGCTTTCAGGAAGGAGTTGAAGACTCTGCTCTTCACCAAGTAACCCGCGGTAACTGTAGTGTGTATGCCTTTGGCTTTCCTGTTTCTCTGGGCCTCTTTGCTAAAGCGCCGGGACACCCTTTGGGGTAGCCGTGCGCTCAAAAAGTTCGGCTTACATTAACATTAACATTAACATTAAAGTTAGGAGTCCTAACTTCTGTGAATACCAAAATGAGTAAGTGCCTTCTGTGAATACCAAAATGGTAGTAAGTTTAGAATTTTGTCTTAAGTTAGTTCTGTGAATCGGGTCCACTGTGTGCAAAGTAACTTAGGGCCAGATGTAGGTAAATTAGATTTACCGATTTTTAATTACCGAATTTTACCGATTCGGTAATTAAAAATCGGTAAATCTAAAGGGTGGATATGTAGGTATTTCCAGATGTGGAAATACCGAATCTGTAACAATCGGTATTTACTGATTCTGTAAATACAGAATCGGTATTTCCTATTGATTCCTATGGGCTTTGAAGCCCATAGAAATCAATGGGAAATACCGATTCTGTATTTACAGAATCTGTAAATAACGAATTTTTCAAGGGTGTAGGGGGTGTCACTTTGACACCCTCTGGCACCCCACAAATAGGCATGTGCACCATATGGCACACAGACATGCCCTAAGGGCATGTCTGTCTGTCACATGGCTAGGTGTGCATGCACACATGTGCATGCACACCTGAATTCTGTATTTTACCACACAATAGGATTGTGTGGTAAAATACCGATTTTGTAGGGCCTTTGGGACTCAGAAGAGTCCCACCTACATCTGAGATTTACCGAATCGGTAAAAATACTGATTCAGTATTTTACAGAATCTGTAAATTTACCGAATCTGTAAATTTACCGATTCTGTAAAATTGTGCCCCTACATGCCAATCCTTGAATACCGGTCGGTAACGGCCGAAAATACCGATTTTCGGCCGTTACCGACCGACCTACATCGGGCCCTTAGACTTTTATTTTGCATTTGGGGTATCTTACTCTGAACAAAGCAGAGACGGTCTGGAAGGATGAGCCTTTCTTCTTTTTCCCGCCCTTTGCAGCTCCAGCATCTGTGAATTGAAAGAAAGAAACATGGGCACTTGGGGCATCAGTGACATAGCATTAAAGAGCGTCATTTGCATGTGTTAATGTCTTTGTATGTAAAGAAGCAGCTTTATCCCTACCTGCATCTCCTGCCACTGTGTAGGTGCTGTAGAGGAAGGCCAGCAGCTTAACTGAGGACTTCTGATACAGCTGAATGACTGTCTCATTCAGTGGGCCCTTGTTCTTGTCCAGCCAGCCGCTGATGTTGTAATCCACAGTACCGGCGTAATGCAACAAGGAGAAGTGAGCTTCAGCCTTTCCTTTGCTTGGCTTAGGTTTCTCAAAGTTCTTGCACTTGCCCAGATGCTGGTCGTAGAGCTTGTTCTTGAAGGACGTGTCTGTAGCTTTAGGAAACATGCACTCCTCTTCAAGGATGGAGAAGATTCCCATGGGCTGCAAAAGGAAGTGAGATGTAGATCAGGTTGATTCAGAAGCTTTCTTAGAGATCTGTGGCCAGTAAAGAGCCAGGGAGCCAGAGGCAACACCTCCACTAACCCATTCACAGCAAGTCCACCCCATTTAAAGTTTACCATTGGGTCAGCAGTGATTTTTCACCAACGTAGGTCCCGCCTCCACCACTAGAGATGACATTGGTCGCAGGTCCAATGTGCCCTGTCGACATAGCAGACTAGTCGCAATATTTCGCAGTGGGTTTGTCTTTTGATAAAGAAAAAACAATGTCCATGACACACTTGGAGTTTTCTTCCAGTACACAAAGGCCAAGTCAGCATTTTTCATAGCCAGGAGCACCCTTCTATGCAGAGTAGTTTGAGACAGGAAACAGTGGTGAGCTAGGCATCAGGAAGCCCACACCAAAGATGGCCGACCTTTTAACTCCATGTGAGGGGTTTCCCAGCCGCGGAGCATGCAACCACTCCACCATCAGCAAACCTCTGAATGAGGCCAGAGATACAAACGGTGGGGGGCTGGACACGCAACAAATTGTGGTGGTTCTCCATTACCACCCACCCCTAAATCGGGACCTTATTTTCTAATCATCGTGGGCATTTGCAGAAAGATTTAGCATTCACTCAGAAAGTGACCCACCTTCTCTATAAGCTCAATGCAGGCAGCCAGATCCATTCCAAAGTCAATAAATTCCCATTCAATGCCTTCCTTCTTGTATTCCTCTTGTTCCAAGACGAACATGTGGTGGTTGAAGAACTGTTGCAGTTTCTCATTGGTGAAGTTGATGCACAGCTGCTCCAAGCTGTTGAACTAAACGACACAGGTTTGCTTAGTGTGATTATGTTACTAAACATTCCCACAACTCGATTATAGTGTCTACGAAAAGTACTTACATCAAAGATCTCAAAGCCTGCAATATCCAGGACACCGATGAAGTACTGCCTGGCTTGTTTGGTGTCCAACTGTTGGTTGATTCGAAGAACCATCCACAAGAAGAGCTTCTCATAGACAGACTTGCAGAGGGCGCCGATGGCGTTATAGACCTATCGCAGACAAAGTTATATACTGGTTAGTTAATTCCCTTATTTCTAGTCCTATTTTACAGTGTAGTAATAAATTCAATATAAATTGTTAAAAAACAATATCTGTCTTTGGTACCTGTTGGACATTTTGCCCCTTCGTGACGTATTCGTTGCCGACCTTGACTCTTGGGTAGCACAGCGCCTTGAGCAGGTCCGCTGAGTTCAGACCCATCAGGTATGCAATCTTGTCAGCAACTGCACATTATAACAATAGTTCAGAAAAGATATTTCGCCAGAATATTCCTATTATCTTCATTGCGTGCATTTGTATAGTGAGACAGTGAGAGACACAGTGTACAGACCAGATTTTATGTAAAGGTGCATTTCATGTAAACGGATGGGAAATACCATTGGGCAGTAGACGTGTCTGAGGTTTAGTGGTGGTGGTAATGTTCACCCACAACACAGCACTCTTAGTAGCTTATCGGTGTCCTCTGCGGGTGGGTTGTACAGGACATGTCTTGGCTCTGACACAGGAGCTACAGTTCCTTGGGGCACGCACAGGAGCTACAGGTCCTTGGGGCATGCAGAACAGCTACACTTCCTTAGGGCTTGCACCATGCACAGGAGTTACAGTTCCTGAGGTCGTGCATGGGAGCTACCGTTTCTTGATCTATGCATCATGCACACGCAGCACTATACACCAGTTTGGTACTATGTAGTCAGCAGTACAAAGGCATTCACTGCTCAGAATAGGACTAGTATTTCTCTAGCTAACTCTGTAAGGTTTTTCAGGAGACCCCAGTATACCCACCCCCTCCCCATGACCCTCCAGTGTGGGGCTGTTCTAAGGGATCTTGATGCACCTTCTGGTGAGAGGAAAAGACTCTCCACCAGACCAAGATATTCAGCATACAATCTGTGCACCACTTCCCAAGACCGCTGTATCAGCCCACCATGGAATGCTCCTCATAGTAGAATTCAGGAGACATCAAGCAATAGGTAGTCAGGGTGAATCCTCCAAACACATAGAAATGAAGAGTTTTAAAAAACATATAGGAAATTAATCTACAAAATGCCTGGCAGCGTTGACTGCTTGAGTATTATACTGTAACTTAAATACAAGCACTATTATTCTTGGTGGTAAGTGGCCCGCATGATTGTGCAGATAATAAATACTTTGATGATTTAAATAGTACTATTTAAGACATCTAAAGGTACTACACCCAATCTTTAAGATGATACTCTGCACTTCAGTCAATGTCTTGTGCATCTAGTAGTCTATTGCTACCTGTCGCAATAAGGGCTGTTTTTTTTCAAACTCTTCCTTCAATACCTTCTGTGCCGTCGGGCTCGGCCTGCTCCTCACGCTGCTTCTGCTTGAACTTCATGTTTCCGTGGTGCATGACCGCTCCCGTCATCTTGTAGATGCCGATCTTCTCATCTTGGTTGAACCCCAGGATATCGATGGCACCCTGTAGGTGTGAAGAGCAAGATACATTTGTTGAAGAGATATTAGAGACATTATGGAATTGTCCTTGAGATGTTTGCAAGTTTGTCTTCTACCACTCACATCGGTGGCCATCAGCTCCTCGGAATCATCAATGCTCTTCACCACAATCTCTCCCTGGCTGATGGACGGGAAGTCGTAGGGGTTTGTGGTAATCAGGAGCATTTCTGAGTTGGAGGAAAAAAATCTGTTTGGTGAAGTTGAAAAGGGGTAATGCTTAAATATACCTTAGATGTAGAGTAGGCCTGGGTGGTGAACTTCGCTCCGGTCACAGAGTTTGCAGAGTTTTCTGCACTCCGCACTCAGCTGAGCTCGCGGCGTGCAGAAAACTCAGTTTCGCGATGTGCAGCGAAGTTTTTTCCTTGCTCGCGAACGGTATGTCCGTGATCGCGAACGGTAAGTTTACGAGTGCAAGCCGCAGCTCGGGTAGAATTTCTACTCGAGCGGCAGGAATATTAGCACAAACTGCAGTTCGCACTGCACTCCACCACTCACAGAGTTTTTTGTAACTTCGCAGAGTTCCACATAGCACAACTCCACAAACTACGCCCAGCCCTGATGGCATGCAAACAAGGGTCCTCTTCCACAGAAAGATGACGATAGATTAATTTATGCTCTCTGTGCACAAAATGTTTGTATTATTAAAACAAAAGTCAGTTTTACCAATGAGTTCTGGCTTCTTGTTGGTCATGATCTGGTAGAAGATGTGGTAGCTCCTCTCTGCTGACAGCTGGAATGTGACTCTGGACTTTTCCAGCAGGTCTGTAAAAAGTGGACTTTGGTTATAATTTGTAAATAACAAATGATTTCAATTGTCGCTTACATCTTAGACTGTTCGTTCTGCAAGTCTTACATGTTTCAATATCTGCAGAAGCCAGTTTTCCTGTGGTTCCGAAGTGAATTCGGATAAATTTGCCCTAGAAAGGAAATAAAGGCTTTGGTGAAACCAGACTGTTATTGAGACAAAGAGAGTAAATTTATCTTCAAAAATGAGAAAGGTTAAAGAAATACATGAAGTTGGAAGTCTTACAAAGCGAGATGAGTTGTCATTCCTCACGGTCTTGGCATTACCGAAGGCTTCCAGCAGCGGGTTAGCCTGGATGATTTGATCTTCCAGAGTTCCCTGTGAGGAGCAAGGTCTCAATGTGAAGACACTCCTCTGACAGATGTCATGTTATGCACAGCCCAAGAGAAGATACATTGAATTTACAAACCTGCATCTTGTTGGCCATGGCGGGGGAGTCCTTTTTCTTCTCTCCAGACACTGCGATTGTCGCAAAGTACTGGATGACACGCTTGGTGTTCACGGTCTTCCCTGCACCAGATTCTCCGCTAAAGGGAAAGAAGACAGAGGATTGAGTCGGATCAGGAACATCAGTTGTAACATCGCTCCTACTTACATACGTGGAGCCGGTTCAAGATGTGATTCTGTTGTACTCACGTGATCAGGACAGACTGGTTTTCACGATATGCCATAAAAGAAATGAGATTTAGTAAGGGTTTCAATAGAAGGTTGCATGTTATGAGAGCTACAAAATGGAAGAAGCAGAGACAATAGGACGACGTTACCTGTCAACATGAACTGATAGGCGTTATCAGAGATGGAGAAGATGTGAGGTGGGGCTTCTTGGCGCTTCTTGCCTCTGTAGCCAACAACGACTTCAGGGTTGTACACCGGCAGCCACTTATAGGGGTTCACGGTTGCACAGAAGAGTCCGGAGTAGGTCTGGAGTAAAAGCAGCCAATTAAGAAAAAATCAGTGCCATCAATGCTAAATTATTGATGAGAAATTAGTCCCACAGGTGGCCCAAAGAGTAGTTCTCTTTAGCGGGGACTTCATAGTTTGCAAAATCCCCCATGTGCACCTAAAAAGCTCTACAAATTATGATTGTAGCATAAACCAAATGATTCACTTGCCAAAGACCTAAATATACTAACTCACCTGTATTTTACCAGAAATGGCTGGGGGCACTTGATTTACACTGTGAAGGCTACTGAAAGCTAGTTCACAAGTTTCTGTTGCAACTTTAACAACAATAAATGGAAAATGGGGGCCTTGTAGAGTAGTTCTCCAGAGAGTGAAGCAAGTGTGTGTGTGTGTGTGTGTACGTTTCTGTGTGTGTGTTTCTTTCTTTCATGGTAAAGCCCCAATCTCGTTGAATTCCTTCTAGTTTAAGGTACCTCTGGGCTCCTTCACTGGATGGAGCAGGGGGGAGGGGTGAGACCTCTCCTGTTGGATTCTTCCTCATCTCTCAAGCAGTTAATAGTTTTCTGAGGACTTTGTGTTTCATTGTTGACTTTCCATCCTAAACTATTTTCTGCTGGTGTCTCCTCTCCTAGAGCATGTCCTTGTCTTCTTTCAGGCCTCTGCAGAACACACACACAATCAGAACTTCTTGTCAAAGACGCTGCTGTCCTGTAGGTTGTAGATGCAGAGTGTGTGTCCGTAGTATGCTCTGTTTCTTCAAGCGACAGGCTTACATGCAGCTATTTAAGATCTCACAACATGCCATCACCTGTGCATTATCAGAGGGGCCTCACCTGGTCATGCTGGTTAGTTTAAATTGCTTTTCCAGCTTTTTGGGGTAGGTTTTGGCTGTGGGGTTTAGGCCGCAGTTATTGGAAAATATCCTTTACACCGAAGTCAGTACTGCGATGTGACTTTACACTGCAGCCTGTACCCCGACAGCAACATTACCCCGCATTCCTATACTGTGCAATTCATTATAATGACTTGCTTTAGGGGACACGTTGTTGGACTGGTGTTGGATTTTAAGTCCAATGCCTTCTCTACTAATACACCAACTGGAGTTGAATCAGTAAATTATACTATTCCAAAGTCCAGCGCCCCCTAGGGCAAGTCGTTGTAATGACATGTCGTAAAGGACTGTGTGGTAAAGTCGCAGTCGGGTTACTGACTTGGTGTGAAGATGTGTGTGGGAAATGCATGTGGGGGGCCATCATACAACCCAGTTATTGAATCTAATGGAACACTTACGTAGATCATCCAGGCTGCGTATCGCTCGGCGAGGTTATACAGCACGGAGGCTTCATTCAGATGAGTCATCATGGCCATGTCTTCGATCTTGTCGAACTTGGGAGGATTTTGTGGGAAGACTTGATCATCCTTCACAGTTACAGTCTATAAAATGAGGAGAAGAGATAACGATGACATAAGTGCAGGCTTTAGGGGACCGTATATTGAGGCACCGAGCAACAGGACTTACAATAAGCAGTAGTATCAGGCCCGGAGCATCTCCGTTCCTCACCTGTCAAGGGTGCCATCGGAGCACCCCAACAGTGCTCCTTTAGCTTTAAATGGATAGTGCAGACAGTTGTCAGCAAGTCTGCTTTACTTTTGACCGTATAGTGCAGACATGTCTCATCTGTGTTGCGTTTTAATACTTTACCACAGACAGGACTCAACAGAGCTGCTTTAACCTGGAATAGGTTAGCACTGAAATGACTCAGCAGGCCTGCCTCACCCTGGAATGGGCTAGCACTGACCTGAGTCAGCAGGGATGCTTTCCCCTGAAATGGGCTAGCACTGACATGAGTCAGCAGTGCTGCTTTCCCCTGGAATGAACTAGTACTGACATGACTCAGCAGGGCTGTTTTCCCCTGCCCTGGAATCGACTAGAACTAATATGACTCAGCAGGGCTGATTTTCCCTGGAATGGGTTAGCACCGACATGACTCAGCAGGGCTGCTTTACCCTGGAATGGATTAGCACTGGCATGACTCAGGCGGTCAGCTTTATTTTTAATCTAATAGAACTAACCCCAACCCACAGAGCTGCTAAACTTTCACTGAGATGGTAACAGCACATCTGAGCGGGACTGCTTTACATTTGTTAGGACAGTAATCACGCATCTCTGTGTTATTACTTACCTACTTTTATGAAAGTACTAACACATCTCTGTATGGCTGCCTTACATTTATTAGGATAGGACTGCCACATCCCTATAGGACTGCTTAAAAAGTATTAGGATAGTACTAACACGTCTCTGTATGGCTGCCTTACATTTATTAGGATATTACTGACACGTCTCTATAGGACTGCTTAAAAGGTATTAGGATAGTACTGACACGTCTCTGTATGCTGCCTTACATTTATTAGGATATTACTGACACGTCTCTATATCTCTGTCTTACATGTATTAGGTCACTAATCACGCTTCTCTATATTTCTGTTGACCTATTATTAAGAAAGTACTGACACGTCTGTTTATGTCTGCCTTATATTTATTAGGATAGGGCTGACACATTTCTATAGGACTGCTTAAAATGTATTAGGATAGTACTGACATATCTTTGTATGGCTGCCTTACATTTATTAGGATACATCTCTTTATGGCTTTCCTTGCATTTATTAGTATAGTACGGACACGTCTCTGTATGGCTTTCCTTACATTTATTAGTATAGTACGGACACGTCTCTGTATGGCTTTCCTTACATTTATTAGTATAGTACGGACACATCTCTTTATCGCTGTCTTACATGTATTAGGACAATATTCACGCTTCTCTAGATTTCTGTTTACCTATTATTAAGAAAGTACTGACACGTCTGTTTATGTTTGCCTTACATTTATTAGGATAGGGCTGACACATCTTTTTATGGCTGCCCTACATTTATTAGGATAGTACTGACAAGTCTTGTTACGGCTGCCTTACATTTCGTAGGACAGTAATAAAGATTCCCTATAATTCTGCGTACGTATTATTGAGAAAGTACTGACACGTCTCTGTTTCGCTGCCTTACACTTATTAGGATAGGGCTGACACATCTTTATAGGACTACTTAACATTTATTAGGATAGTACTGGCGTGTGTCTATATGACTGCTTAACTTTTATTATCATAGTACTGGCATGTCTCTGTATGGCTATTTAACTTTTATTGGACTAGGACTACCACCACTCAGCAGGGATGTCTAATTATAGTGAGATACTACTCACAACTTAGCAGGGCTGCTCAACTTTTCTTAGCCTACTAACACCTTTTAGCTGGGCAGCTTTACAGTTTTAAAGGGACAGTATTTACATATTTCTGCAGATCTGTTTTACATTTAATAGAATGCTACTGACACCTCTCAGTAGGACTGGTTTACTTGTCTTTGGACAGTACTGACATCTCAACCAGACTGCTTAACTTCCATTGTGTTCATACTAACACCTGTCAGAAGGGCTGCTTTGCTATTGACATAATGGACTAGTAGGGACCTGTCTCAGAAGGGCTGCTTTACTATTGACAGGAGAGTACTGACATGTCCTTAAAAGAGAGCGCGAGAGGCAATACGGCTTTCACCTATCCTCCCATGAAGTACAACTAATCACACCAAAACAAAATGCAAAAGCCCGAGGATTTGTTCCTGACTAGGTTTAGTGCCACATCCGACAGGAATATTAAAAATATTAAGAAAAAACGTCTCACCCACCAAATGGTGGCATGCTTCATCATTGGCATTTTTTCTCACCCTGGTAGGACAGCACCACTAGGGCAGGCTCATCCGCTTTTGGGAGTTTTAGATATTCATTTTTTTCTGGGCATTTCTGGAGGTCCAGTCAAGATCAAAATGGTCACAAATGTATCCAAATACCTTTATATACCGATACCATGATCAAAGCGAAGATATTGATGCCTTTCAGGAATGCAGTGGTTCCGGCATCCTTAATATGCCAACATGTTTCGGACAATTTAACCAGGCCAAGAAGGTTACTCGGCCTTCTTCAGTGCACCTATAACTCCCTACCTACTTTTATCTAATTTTAAGAGAGTAGTGAATGTGAGGAGACATAAGGCTCTCCTACCTGTATATATTCATGAGCCTAAGTAAGGTTCTTAAGCAAGCCCCATTGGCTCAGACGGGGTACCTGCTTCCCTACAGTCACACTTGCTCCAAGGGTATACCCTCAGTATCTTAGGGGCCCATTAGAATGGCTGGTGGATCGCCACCGCCCGTATGGTGGTGGCGATCCGCCCGCCATTTCTGTCTGCTCGCCTACCATTCCCCCCGCCATATTACGATTGCAGTGGGACCCAGGCGGACGGAAAGACCGTCCGCCAGTTTTCCACCAGTAGGCAATCCGCCCAATTGACTACCGGGCGGAAAAGGCCTGCAATATGATGATGGTGGTCTCATGCCTTTCCATTGCGGAGACTCCACCATGGAAAGACATGCGGAGAATGCCTTTGGGGGCCGTTGCAGGCCCCCAGGGGGTTGGGGGTGGGTGGCTGCACTTGGGGAGTGCCCATGGTACCCCCCCGACATTTGCATGCACAAGGTGGCAGGCACCGCGCAGTGCCTGTCACGCTGTGCATGCAAATGCACAACATGCCCATTTAACATTGTGGCGGGTGCTGAATACAGCACCGCCCGCCACAATGTTAAATATACAGGATTTCTAAGCTAGCCAGTGCTAGCACTTCTGTCCTACTTTCAATTGCCTGATACAGGCACATCTGAGTGGGCTAGTACTGGCACTTCTGTCTAAGGGACTTCTAAGTTAGCCAGTACTGGCACTTCTATCCTACTTTCAATTGCCTGATACAGGCACATCTGAGCGGGCTAGTACTGGCACTTCTGTCTAAGGGACTTCTAAGTTAGCCAGTACTGGCACTTCTATCCTACTTTCAATAGCCCAATACAGGCACGTCTGAGAGGGCTAGTACTGGCGCTTTTGTCTAAGGCACTTCTAAGCTAGCCAGTGCTGGCACTTCTGTCCTACTTTCAATAGCCCGATACAGGCACGTCTGAGCGGGCTAGTACTGGTGCTTCTGTCTAAGGCACTTCTAAGCGAGCCAGTGCTGGCACTTCTATCCTACTTTCAATAGCCCAATACAGGCACGTCTGAGCGGGCTAGTACTGGTGCTTCTGTCTAAGGCACTTCTAAGCGAGCCAGTGCTGGCACTTCTATCCTACTTTCAATAGCCCAATACAGGCACGTCTGAGCGGGCTAGTACTGGTGCTTCTGTCTAAGGCACTTCCAAGCTAGCCAGTGCTGGCACTTCTGTCTTACTTTCAGTGGCCCAGTACTGGAACTTCTGAGCAGGCTAGTATTGACACTTCTGTCTTTAGCCAGCACCTGGATACCCTCATGGGAGACAAGTAGTGCTTTACAAATCTATTGATTGATTGATTCTCAGTAAGCCAGTGGTGGCATTTCTGTCTTTCTTTCAGTGGCACAGTACTGGCACTTCTAAGCAGGTCGGTTATCTGCAAAGTGGCACTGGACACTGGCTTTTAAGTAGGATTGTACAGCACAAGTAGCCCAGGGTCTGCACTAGTCAAAAGGATGTATTCACAAGAGAGGTTTTTCAGTAGGTAGGAAGTTGTAGCGCTCAGCTAAATTTGCGTGTGTGTTAATGACGTTCTAAGTAGATATGGTGCTGGCCAGGTAGGGGAGACCCTTGTAACCCCTGTGTTTGTGTGGGAAAATCCCACAACAATATCGTACTGCCAAGTCCTGGGCACTCACATACAAGAAAAATTAGAAAAATTCACTAAATGTAAGTCCCTGGGAAAAATCCATTAAAGAAAATCGCAGATGAGATGTTTCTTATTTCTTTTAATTTTCTTAGCGTTGTCAATCAATCCGCATAGAACAACCAGCCGACACGTGTTTCGTCAGGGTAAGGTGGACCCCTGACTCTTCAGGGCTGAGCTGGTGTAAGCAAGGGGGTGTAATCGAGATACTGTGATAATTCCAACCCGGCAGGTCTATACTGGCGGGTGTGCGGGAATTTGCCCAATCTGTGGGGTTATCTGAGCCCAGGGTTGCGGGATTCATATGAAGCCACGGTAATGCACACAAGTGTGTGTTCCAAGTAATACATTTGGGTACAATGTCTTCCGTGGGTCGCCTCCAGAGAAAGATGGTGGGCCACGGAGGACATTTCCTGTATTATTCCACTAACTTTGACACATATCCGTGTCTCCGTTGTATACCTTCCCTTTCTCACGTGGATTTGACGTGAATGCCTGGGAATACAGCTCACCATCATACCCAAATTTAATACTTGGAACACACACTCATGTGCATTGCCGTGGCTCCATAGATATCCCGCAACCCTGGGCTCAGATAACCCCACAAATTGGGCAAATTCCCGCACACCCGCCAGTATAGACCTGCCGGGTTGGAATTATCACAGTATCTCGATTACACCCCCTTGCTTACACCAGCTCAGCCCTGAAGAGTCAGGGGTCCACCTTACCCTGACGAAACACGTGTCGGCTGGTTGTTCTATGCGGATTGATTGACAACGCTAAGAAAATTAAAAGAAATAAGAAACATCTCATCTGCGATTTTTTTTAATTGATTTTTCCCCGGGACTTACATTTAGTGAATTGTTCTAATTACTCTTGTATGTGAGTGCCCAGGACTTGGCAGTACTAGTCAAAAGGGTGCTCTACCTGCACTTGAAGACTGGCCGGTCCTTTCAACGACAACCTGGCTGAAAGGGCCAGTGCGGGCTGGGGGTGGCTGGTTTGTGCCAATATAAGCAGTTTCTATACCTAGGCTGACAGGTTTCCTAATAGTTACAATTTTCCTCAGAATTATGCAGAACACAATCTAGAAAACGCTGGTAAAGATACTTTAAAATGTCATCTTATTTTCCATTATGACACTGGCCCTGTGGGCTTTACACCACTTCCCACAAATTTGCTGTAAAAAAATTGCCCAATTGGCCATCACCAGAATAGAGCATTGGGGAGAGATTAGAATCACAATATGTGAATGTTTCTTTTGATGCCCGGCCTGTGTCCGCACCACCGGCTGCCTTGCGTGGGGCGTGTTTACAGGTATGTGTGGGCAGCGGTACTACTTACCCGTCCATCGTCTGTCTTCACAGTGACTTTGCCTGTCTCTCTGGCTGTGATCAGTCCTTTCACATACAGCTCCTTGGGGTCTGTCACGAAGCACGAGTTCTTGGCATCGAACGGCCTGTTCTGAGCTTCCAGGCGCTCCTTTTCAGACTTGCGCAAGTATAGCGCAGCCTCCCCAAACACGGCCATTTCTGCGTCCGACGACATCTTTGCTGGTTACTGGAAAAGAAGACAGACTGGCCAGTCAGTCCCTCAAGTTCTGACGCCTGTGGCAGTGCTTCATTTGAGCGGGTGGTTTCCGGGCCTCAGCGCAGGCACTTAATTTCCAACACTAGTGCTTGTGACAATCTGCCACATGGTGGCGCTGTCTGGCTAGTTTAGAAATGACCACAACAACAGTCAATGATTAATTCAATATACAGAAACAATTAGTATTACCTGCAGCACAAGCCAATGTTATAACCTTAGGGGCATTGAATTGTCACAGTAGTTGAGTTGCTTCTTTTATTGGCAGGATAGCAGTGGCAATGTGTGGTGCAAGTTGCAGTGACCTCCTGACCAGAGCCCTGGCACTTATGTTTTTCACAAATTAAGCACTGGCCCTGTGGTCACAATGTTGCATTCTGGGATTTGGCGGTTTATTTCAGAAAAACTAAAATGGTCCACTTCTGGGGAAGTGGAGGAGGGCTGGAGGTGAGAGCATTCTCTGCCTGGGGACATAGGAATGACCCCCACAATCCTAGGGTTCTCACCAGGAGGATGTGGAGTCCTCTGTCTGCACAGCCATGCGCTGATCTGCTCAGGCCACAGTCAGCAGGCAGAGGGCTTCTTTGCACTAACAACTTCTTGGAAACAGTCTTATATCAGCAGTAATTTAGTTTATTGGTATTAAAAGCAGTCCCTCGGATTACAATATGTGTGATGTTGGCTTGCATATTGCATCACACCATGTGTTTTTCATTGCTGCCAGTGGTATTTCAGTAGCACTACCATTACAACGCTGGTTTTACAACGCAAGTCGTTACCACGACTTGCACTGGAGAGCGCTCTAGGCTAAGGAATAGTAGATTTACTATTCCAACACCTTCCCTACTGTACGTAGGCTGGTGTTGGAATAGTAAATATTACTATTCCTAAGTCCAGCACCCTACAGCACAAGTCGTGGTAATGACTTGCGTTGTAAAACCAGCGTTGTAATGGTAGTGCGGTGTAAACACCACATTGTATTGACATACAACCCCTTGCAGATGTTGGCCAGCCCCCGCCTCCACGCATCGGGTAGGGTGGCCCAGTGTGTTCCACTGGTCCCTCCACAATGTCTTCACTCTTTGAGTCAAGTGCCTGCACATCCTCGCCCACCCACCCACCCACATCTGCCACTCCTTGACTCCCCCACCTGATGCACTCATCTCTGCCCCCTTCATGTTCAAGACCCTCACCTCTTTCTTACCATCCATAACCCTTGTGCCACCTCCAGATCTAGAGTTTGTGGCCCCTTGGAATTTCCACCTGCCTTGCTCGGTGACCACCAAGAGCTTTTTTAAGCAGCCCGTAACTGCAGCTACTTCTACTTGAAGCAATATTGAAACGTAACATTACTGCATCACCAGAGGTACCTCAGGCAGCCCCCGTTAATCAACGGCAAAGGCACACTGTACACCCCTGCTGCTCACCAGTGGTGTCTCAGGCGTACTTGACACCTACTATTCACCCACCAATGGCGATCCTAGTGTACTACACCGCCCCTCGCCACCTATTACTCACCAATGGCGCCTCTAGCGTACTGCAAAACCCTGCAATCAATGGCACCTCTGGCGTACTGCACTCCCCCCTACTCAACAGCCAATCACATCCTAGGCGTACTGCACTCCCTCCTACTCAACAGCCAATGCCACCTCTAGAATACTGCACTTCATCCTACTCAACAACCAGTGACATCCCTGGCATACTGAATCCCCGCTGAATGAGTAAATAATGGTGGCTAATGGTGCTTCTGGCATACCGCACCCACTGCTACTCTACAACCAGGCCACATTGGCATACTGTCTGCCTGCTACTCACTTGCCAATACATCTGGCACAGTGCAGCTCTTCTGCTCACTCACCAGTGGTGTCTCTGGCACACTGCACACACCCACTGCTCAACCACTAACGACACATCTGGAACACCAGGACCCCTGCTCCTCGATTATCAGTAACTCCTCTTGCACAGAGCACTGTGCCCACTGCTCAACTGGTAATGACACATCTGGAACACCAGACTCCCTGCTACTAGGCTATCAGTAAAAGACTCACAGATGATGGCCGAAATGCAGATCAAATCAAACACTCATCCCAGTCAAGAGATCTGGGTTAAATCCATTATTCTCTGATGATGAGTGTTACCCTGAAACCGGTCCCAGGATGCTTGTTTCCGGTCAAAGGAAGACCTGGCTTGGCAATTCGGGCTGGACTGTTCCCATGAGGCACAGGGTCATGACTGATTTGCATATGGCTGGGTCTGAACTGGGGTAGCAAAGTGAGCTAATGAACGATGATGAATTCAACCCAGATCTGTGATTGGGATGAGTGTCTGAAAAATGTCAGTGTTCCATCCATCATCTCCTTGTGTTTGCTTTGTTTGCCCTAAGTTGGCAGGGTATGCCCTGACGTGGGTCCCTTGCTCACTTTGCTACTGGATTCAAGCTAGCAAGGCTGATGAGGGGTGTTACCCTGAAACCGGTCCCAGGAGCCTTGTTTCTGGTACAAGTCAAGTCATAATTTATATAGCGCACTACATACCCAGAGGGTCTCAAGGCACTTGAGGAAGGGGGGGAGGTTTACTTATCGAATATCCAGGTTTTAAGCTGTTTTCTGAAGGCTAGGTGGTTTTGAGTGAGGCGGAGGTGGGTGGAGAGGGAATTCCAGGTTTTGGCTGCTAAGTAGGAGAAGACCTGGCTTGACAGTTTGGGCTGGACTGTTCCCATGAGGCACAGGGTCAAGACTGATTTCCATATGGCCATGTCTGAACTGGAGTGGCGAAGTGAGCTAAAGAACAATGATGGAATCAACCCAGATCTGTGACTGGGGGTGAGTGTCTGAAAAGTTTCAGCGCTCCGTCCATCATCTTCTTGTGTTTACTCGACTATCAGTGCCATCTCTTCCACAGAGCACTGCTTCCCACTGCTGACTCATTAATGGCGCATCTGGAACACCAGGTCCGCCTACTAATGGATGACCAATAATTGCCTTAGACTAAATGCTAATAAAACTGAGGGTCTTATTGTGGGGAAGACCCCCCTCCATTTGGACAGCAGCCTGGTGGCCCGATGTAATAGGTACTGGTGTAACGGGTTCTATCCCAGTCCCGAAGAAAAAGTTAAGAATCTGGGAGTCTAGCTCGGCCTGGCATTATCTTTAGATCATCAGATAGCCGCGGTGGCAGGGAAGTGTTTTAACACCTTGAAAATGTTAAGGAAGATCTTTGATGCTCTTCTGCTCTCTGCCAGGAAAATCATTGTATAGGCATCAGTTACCTCGCACTAGACTACTTCAATGTCTTATATCTAGGGGTTACCAAAGGGAGACTTCAGAAGTTAGAGTCCAAAATGCCGCAGCATGTTTAGTGCTAAATCTCCTGAGGTGTGGTCCTGCTTGGCCAGCTTTGACCACCCTGCATTGGTTGCCACTCACAGAGCATGTGCCCACTGCCCACCCACCAATGATACTTCTGGAACACCAGGACCACTGCTACTTGACTGTCAGTAACATCACTTGCACAGAGCGCTGCGCCCCACTGCCCACCCGCCAATGATACATCCGGCACACTAGGCCCTCTACTGCTCGACTATCAGTGACCTCTCTTTCACAGAGCACTGAGCCCCACTGCTCACCTCCCACCTGCACCTCTGGCATTGAGGGGCCCCCACAACATATAGACCAATGGTGACTCTGGCACACACCCTTGGATTCTGAACAGACCATAGGCCGCATCATCACACTTGCCACTGTGGTGTGGAGATGGACAGCTAATGAACCGTGAAGGACCAGCGCGCCAACCCCACCCGCTGGGGTCTCCAACTGGTGCCACAAGGCGCTCAAAGCAGTCACCGGGAGGATTCATGATTCAAACAAGAGTCCCTGGTGGGGTAAGCTCAGCATGCAGCGACGTTTCACAGTGGGCCACCCCAGGCCAGCAATTCACAGAGTGGCTGCTTCCTGTGACAGTGACCATGGTCTGTAATTACCAGAGTACGGATGAGTATTACTTACATCTGCAGCTACCCAGGAGGAACTGCCAAGATCTCCAATCCCTAAGAAGAGAGACCAAAAAACAGGCCGTGAGCAGTGCCGTGGGACAGGCGCTCCCATCAGGAGGACACATTTCTAATATATGAATGAATCAACCGGGGGAGACAGAGGAAAGGGATTCACTGATTGGTTCAGAGTACATCCTCCTGGAACGCTGTATCTGCTGAAGTACCGGACCTATCAGAGAGGTAAAGAAGACACTGAGTGTCCTTTTTAAAGGCGGATGAAGGGCCCCACTCATCCGGCCCGTCCTTCACTGTGTGGCATGAAAGTTGCACACAGTGGGCTCTCCCTGGGGCGCTTTAGGTTGGAGGGGGGTTCAGAGGCGTGTGTCTATTTGTGAATATAATTAAATGGCTTAACGCTGCCTTGTAAATAAGGCGAGGCCCCTATTGCCATCACAATGTCACTGATACTGACGTTGTGGTGGCGAAAGGGGCTTGTAAATATGCCCCGCAGTGTCTTCTGAACCTGGTACCTCAGGTACCTCAGTGCATAACACATTTATTTATGCAAACACTTTCAGTCCCTGACAGCATGCGCCAAGAAGCAGGGTGCATTTTAAAGTATTAACAGTGTTTCCTTTTTAACTGCTTAAACCCCTCAAATCTTTTTAAGCCACAGAAGAGCATGCAATATGTCAAACCGTGGCATTGATGTAGGGGAGGGACTTGGTAACTCTGCTTTGACAGAGCTGCTGTATCAAACATATAGTTATTTCTTTCAAATAGACATAGAGTGACCTTTAGCTCAGTCACATAGGAGTATTACCTTCTCACATCCTGGAACTTACTGCTTGCTTTATCATTTTGCATTCTATAGAGTGCTTGCATTGCAATGCATAGAAAACTATTTTACATCTCAGCGGTACACTGAATTATCACCATCACACATTAAATGAATTATATCATAGATGCATTGTGTGCAAAAATCTGTAATTTTTTATTTTGTTTGCTTTGTTTTACTTGAAATGTTTTGCCTCTCTATCCCTCGCCTCTCTCTCTCTCCCTCCTCTCTCCCCCTCTCTCGCTCTCTCTTTCTCCTCTCTCTTTCTCTCTCTCTCTCCCTCCCCTCTCTCCCTCCTCTCCCCCCCCCTCTCTCTCTCTCTCCTCTCTCTCTCTCTCTCCTCTTTCTCTCTCCGCCTCTCTCTCTCTTTTTCTCCTCTCTCTTTCTCTCTCTCTCTCCCTCCCCTCTCTCCCTCCTCTCTCCCCCCCCTCTCTCTCTCTCTCTCTCTCGCTCGCTCTCTCTCTCCTCTCTCCTCTCTCTCTCTCTCTCTCTCCTCTTTCTCTCTCCGCCTCTCTCTCTCTCTTTCTCCTCTCTCTTTCTCTCTCTCTCCCCTCTCTCCCTCCTCTCCCCCTCTCTCTCTCTCTCTCTCTCTCTCTCTCTCTCTCTCCTCTTTCTCTCTCCGCCTCTCTCTCTCTTTCTCCTCTCTCTTTCTCTCTCTCTCTCTCCCCTCTCTCCCTCCTCTCTCCCCCTCTCTCTCTCTCCCTCTCTCTCTCTCTCTCTCTCTCTCCCTCCTCTCTCTCTCCCTCTCTCTTTCTCTCTCCCTCCTCTCTCTCTCTCTCTCTCCCTCCCCTCTCTCTCTCTCTCTCGCCCTCCTCTCATCACTCCAGGTGTATTCCAGACGATTCTCCTCGGTTCTCTCTTCCTCCTTCGAGGTCGCTGTGATCGGCTTCTAGGAAGAGTCGGGCGACTTTGAATGGAACAATGATCCGTTACATCCACGTACAGCCTCCTACAGTCTGTTGTAGCCTATCACAGCCCCATACAGCATACTGCAGCCTATTACAGCCTATTACAGACTATTTTAACCTTTTACAGACTCTTACAGCCTATTGCAGTCTCCTACAGCCTATCACAGCCTCCTGTCGCCTATTACGACCTCTTATAGCTTGTTACAGCTTCTTACAGGTTACTACAGCCTCATACAGACTCTTATAGCCTATTACAGCCCCCTACAGCCTATTACAGCCTGCACAGCCTCTTACAGGCTATTGCAGCCTTTTACAGCCTCTTACAGTCTCTTACAGCCTCCTCCCTCCCAGAAGTGCCCCTTGGAGCCCCCTTAGACCCGGCACCCAGGTTGTCCCTAGTTAGTCCCGTGATCTGACATGGTTAGTGGTTTAGTTGCTTTTTACGCACAACAGTTAATCTGTGGTGTTAGCGTAGCAAGACCCGAAAAGATAAAAGCCACTTACCCACCGGAGCGCGGTGCGCCCTGTAAGGCAGCCGCCCTTTTATATAGCGCCCTGGGCGCGATGGGGCAACAGCTGGGCGCTATGTATGGAAAGCGCGGGCCCTGCGACCCATTATCCCTTCACGGGGACCAGATTCCACTTTGTAATTAACGGTATTAATAACTATAAATGCTGTCACTCAGTGTATACATCCCGCCACAAAGCGCCGACGGGGCGCTTTGGCCTCCTCGGGGCGCGGCGCAGCCTCGCGGGTCAGGTGGGGCAGAATGTTCCGCGGATGCCGGAGGAGACGTTCAAGGGAGGCCGGGCGTGCCAGCCGTGTCTCCGGGGCACAGGCTCGGATGAAGGGATACAATTTCTAATTTGTAAAGACTTTGGCATCCGGGCAGAGCCTGAGGGATTAGCCCCCGAGCTGACGACTAAGTGGCACCTCGGTGAATGCATCGGGTATTGGGTATTCTCAGAAAACCACCGCAGCGACGTGTACCAAGGGCGCCCCTTTCACTGAGACCCTGCCACCCTCACGTGCCCAGGGCAGGGTGCTTAGAGCCGCCTTCGAGGTGGCAGCACCCAGCCGCCCTCCCTCCGGGGCAAACGCGTGACGGAGTCTTGTCCGTCTGTCTGCACCCCGGGGCTCATCTTAGTTCATTGACATTTGGAGCTGACAGGGGAAAGTCTCAGAATTTCCTACAATTCTTGAAGTGAAACCAATTAAAAACAAACATTGGTAAATGCATTAGGTTTCGCCAACGTGATTAATAATAAGCAGTTTTTGTTGTTGTAAGTTGGAGCTTGCTGAGTAGATGTACCATATAAGTTACAGAAAGTCTGTTAAAGTGTTATGACTTGTTTATGTACAAAAAAGGCAATATATTGTGCTGTTACTTGTGGTACAGTGCAGGTAAGTTACGGCAACATTTTGAAAAATAAAACGAAAGAGCGAAATAATAGAATTAATTCATGTAATAGCAATATTACGTGTCTAAAGGAGTTCTAACAACTTTTGGTACTGGTGCCACTGCACCTGTTGCACAATTCAAATCATACACCTAGTGCCTGCAAGGTAACTGCACATGTGACTGCCTGTTTAGTAGTAAAATATATAAATATTTGGTGTTTAGAGGAGTTATAACAACTTTTGGGCCCTGTACCACTGCACCTACTGCACCATTCAAATCATGACCCTATTGCCTGTAAGGTAACTGCACTTGTGACTGCCTGTTTAGTAGTAAAATATTGCAATATTTGGTGTTTAGGAGGGTTTCTAGAACTTTGGGCCCTGGTGTCACTGCACCTGCTGCGCCATTGAAAACATGACCCTAGTGCCTGCAAGGTAACTGCAATGTGGCTGCTTATTTAGTAGTTAAATATAGCAATATTTGGTTTTTAGAGGAGTTCTGACATTTTTTGGGCCTTGTGCCACGGCACCTGCAGCACCATTGAAATCATGGCCCTAGTGCCCGCTAGGTAACTGCACTTGTGACTGTCTCGTTTAGTAGTAAAATGTAGCAATATTCTGTGTTTAGTGGGGTCCCTAGAGCTTGTGGGCCCGGTGCCGCTGCACCTGCTGCACCATTCAAATCAAGCCCCTTTTAACTGCAAGATAACTGCAATCGTGTCTGCCTGTATAATAGGAAAATATAGCAATATTAGGTGTTTAAAGGTGTTCTGGCAACTGTGGGCCTGGTGCCACTGCACCTGCTGCACCATTCAAATCATGACCCTGCTGTCTGTAAGGTAAATGCACTTGTGACTGCCTGTTTAGTAGTACAATATATAAATATTAGGTGTTTAGCGAGGTGCCTAGAGCTTTTGGTCCTGGTGCTACTGCACCTGCTGCACCATTCAAACCATGCCCCCAGTGCCTGAAAGATAACTGCACTTGAGACTGCCTATTTAATAGTAAAATATAGCAATAAATAGTGTTTAGTGCGGTGCCTGTATCTTTTGATCCCGGTTCCACTGCACCTGCTGCACTTTCGAAATCCTAACCCTAGCGCCTGCTAGATACCTGCACTTGTGACTGGCTGTTTACTTGTAAAATATAGCAATATTAGGTGCTTAGAGGAGTTCTGACAACTTTTGGGTCTGGTGCAACCGCACCTGCTGCACCATTCAAGTCATGTCCCTTTTAACTGCAAGATAATTGCAATTGTGACTGCCGGTTTAGTAGTCAAATATAGCAATATTATGTGTTTAGAGGAGTTCTGACAACTTGTGGACCCGGTGCTACTGCACCTGCTGCACCGTTCAAATCATGACCCTGTTGTCTGCAAGGTAATTGCACTTGTGGTTGACTGTTTAGTAGTGAAATATAGCATAACTCTTGTATATTAACTTTATTTTTAATGTTCAATATTTAATCCAACATTTAGAATTTGATCATAATGACCAAATAGATTAAGTTGAAAAATCAATCTGATAATGCCTACAGAGTGCAAAAGGTACTGAGGCAGAAATAGGAAATACCACAAACCTTCTAAGGCTAAGGCATCTTCTTTACACAACTAAGTAATAAAAGCAAGCGTTCCAGCATACTGTTAGAAGCTGTCTGCATTTTCTGTGAGAAGAGATCTGATCTTGACAGTGAATGGGGCTTAAACAGTTTGAACTGCTTTAGTAGAAGTATCGTAAATGGTGTATAGTGGAGTAGAGTGCCGTAGAGAGCAGTGGCACTGGGTATAGTGATGCAGAGTAGAGTGCAGTGGTGTAGAGTGCAGTGACAGAGTACAGTGGAATGGAATGGAGTAGTGCAGAGTAGAGTGGCGTAAAGTTCAGTGGCAGGGGGTGCAGTTTCACAGAGTAGAGTGTCAGAGTGCAGTGGTGTAAAGTGGAGTAGAATTGCAGTGGAGAGCAGTGGTGTACAGTATAATGATGCAGAGTAGAATGTAGTGGCTTAGAGTGCAGTGACATAGAGTGCAGTTGTGTAGAATGCATTTGCGTAGAGTGCAGTGGTTAAGAGTAGAGTGGCGTAGAGTGCAGTGACAGAGTGCAGTGGCATACAGTGCAGGGACATAGAGTATAGTGATGCAGAGTAGAGTGCAGTGATTAAGAGTAGAGTGGCGTAGAGTGTAGTGGTACAGAGTGGAGCTGCTCTTAGTTGAGTAGAGTGGCACAGAGCGCAGTGACGTAGAGTAAATTCTTTCAGAGTAGAGTGAAGTGGTGTAGAACGGAGTGGTGCAGGGCAGAGTGCAGTTGAATAGAGTGGCATAGAGTGCGGTGGTGGAGTAGATTAGAGTAGCGTACAGTGGATTGCCATAGAGTGCAGGGGCATAGAGTTGAGTGTTACAGAGTAAAGTGTATTGGTGCAGTGTGTATTGGCAAAGAGTGCAGTGGCGTAGAGTGCAGTGTTGCAGTGTGTCATAGAGTACAGTGGTGTAGAGTGGAATTGTGCAGAGTAGATCGGTGCAGCCTAGACTAGAATGCTGTAGAGTGCAGTGGAGAAGAGTGCAGTGGAGGGGAGAATAGCTCTGAAAGTCATCATTGCAAGACGGGTCATTTGCCCATGCTTGCCACTGGTTCCGCTGCACAGATTGCACATCTGGGGAGTGTATGCGTGCTGCTGTGGCATCCATGCCATTTTCCAGGCAAGGACATAGATAAACAGCTGCATGTCCACCCTTCATACACACTGTCATTGTCATGTGAGAGACACATTCTTAAGAAATGATGCCTGATTTGGACAAAATATTCCTACGTTTGCTTTCGCGTATGGTGGACTGATGTTGCTTTCCAACACCCTTTTCTCTTTGATGCTTGGTAATATATCCCAGTGATGGGGAACACGAGTACAAGGGAAAAGTTGCAGCTATGATGACTTTGGTACCTACCCATCCTTGTAAACTGGGTCGGTGTTCTCTCCAATTGGTTGCAATGGTGAATTGGCAAAGGTGAGTTATGGATGCATGATTTCAAGCTTTAGTATACAATTTTCACAGGCTGTTTCCACTCTAACCACACCATGGCTCCTCGTGATGTCTGAACCTATGTCTAGGCGCTCTACAATCACTGTAAAGGTACACAGGTAACTTCATGCCTCGGTGATCAATGCCCCCTGAGACCCAGCAGCAACCTGGCCTGACCTGGTGCAGGACAGAAGGGAGGGATCTGCCCCCTTGGTGTTCCAGGCACCTTGGGTTTCCCATTGTTTTTTCTGTAGGTCGACCTCTTCCTACAGGTTCCCACATAGGGTTGGCGGGCATGGGTTCTAGGGTTCATTTTGAGGTTTTACCTTGGCAGAAAGGGCACCATACTGAGTTCCTGTCCACCCTTTGTTTTAAACCATGTTTTATTGGTGTGTATGCAAATATATCTCCTTAAAGATACAGTACATATCCGACACGTCATTTTCAAAATATATCAATGACTTATTAATGACATCATAACTTCTACATTGACGCATTGTCTGGGAAGTCGAGTTTAACAGCGTCAATAAGTTGGGAGTCGAATCATTCCCATGTTAGAATCAAAAGCAGCTCTAAGGAGTCAAACAGAGTCACCCTGCCACCCCCCCCCCCCCCCCCCCCCTCTCAGGTGGACCCTTGTTGTGGATTCCCTAGAAACAAACCTAGTTACTAATCGCAGGAGGCTGGCTCGGTTTACAGTGTCGTCCTTTGTGAAGCCTCAGGGCACTGAGTTCAGGGAACCCCTCGGCGGTAGTGTTGAGGTCCCTGAAAACCAGAGCTCTCAAGGGGTGGCTGTGGAGAGCAGCCAAGGCTTATCCTGGAGGATGTAAAGCAGGTGCATTCACCACTATGGTCAGTCAGTAAGCTTTTCACACAAGAAAGAACCATATCATGTAAGTATAAAAAAAACGTTGTATCTATAAGAATACACTATACACTAACGTGGTATATCTCCTACCCAGAGATATCAATTACACACAAGAAATACTTCAGACATAGGTAA
Source organism: Lissotriton vulgaris (assembly GCF_964263255.1). Classification (NCBI taxonomy): domain Eukaryota; kingdom Metazoa; phylum Chordata; class Amphibia; order Caudata; family Salamandridae; genus Lissotriton; species Lissotriton vulgaris. The sequence continues at coordinate 31,167,601 of NC_141698.1, forward strand.
GTAGCCTAGGAAAACGCATAGAGCCCAACCAGGGGGCCAAACCACATACTAAAATAGTGGGATGTGAGATAAGCACCAAAACAGGACTAGTACCCAAGGATGGAGGACCCCAAGGGAAACACGGAGCCACCCAAGGTCAGTCGCCAGGGACCCCAAGGTGCTCGGGTGCAGAGGGGTTACACCGGGTCGAACGGTCATAGGATAACACAGGTTAAATCGCAGTTTGAGTTTTACAGTTCTAGGACCCTTACCAAGGGACCCTGAAGGAACCACTTGGATCAAGGAAGGTTGGAGAGCCACCCCTCAAAACCCCAGGAATCAGGAAACCTATACCAGGGAGCCCAGGTGCATAGGGATGAAGTGGTATTGGAACTGGCCGTAGACACCAATGAAGGTTTGTGGAACTTCAGCAGCTACAGAGTCTTGTGTACCGGGCCGGTGGAACCAGGGCGTGGAATCCAGATGAGAAGAAGGTGAAAGCAGTGGGTACAGAGTCTAAACCACCCAGAAGAGACCAGCAGGCACAGGAGCACAATACCAGCCCTTGTCTTTGGTTCTTGCTGTAGCACGGTGAGGTTGAAGCAGCAGCTGTGGAGCCCAGGTGAAGATGCAGGAACACAGGAGCCTTCTACAAGCTGCCCCACGCTGGTCGACAAGTGCAGGTAGGTCATTGGCTGACAGGATCACCAACAAGCCTTGCAGATGCAAACAACTGATGGCGGGTGAAGATGCTGCGTTGCAGACCAGCAAGGTCTGTAGGACTAACCCAGCAGGGGTAGGTCAGGGCCGGCCCTCAACATGCAGGAGAGCCAGCAGGAAACGATGGAGCCGCCTCGAGGACCCTCTGGTACCAGGCACAGGGAGTAGCAAGGAAGCCTCAACAGCACACAGGATATTAAGGCCCAGGATGCAGAGGATGCAGGGAGGACGTCGTTCTTGGAGCTGTGCGATGCTGGAGACTGGGGCCTCTTATAGCTTGAAGATCTTTTGTGAAGAGACTCAACAAGCCTTAGCAACAGCAAACAGATGCGGGCCACAGGAAGGCGGTTCATGTCGGATGGAGAGGGATTGCAGTCACTCCACTTGAAGGGAAGACTGGTCAGACCTCTGCAGAACCAACAAACCACCACCTGGGTTGAGGAGGCGGGTGATGTCTGTGAGACAACAGGGTGAGCAAACCAGTCGTTGTAGAGGTGCCTGCGGATTCGAGGAAGTGGCTCCTTCGCTTCAAGGGAGATTCTTTCTGGCTGGGATGCAAGGCTGAGTCCTTGGTGACTTGGAGGATGCACGGCCATAGAGTTGCAGAACTTGAAGAAGCACAGGGATGAAAATGGAGCAGGAATATTCCCACTGAAGCAGTCTTGTCTTTGGTCCTATCTTGAAGAACAGCAGAGTTCCAGTGTCCACCAACAGAAGAGTCTTTGGACAGTCTTCAGACGACAGGCAGTCGGATCTTGAAGCTATTGTCAGGACAAATCTAAGGACTTACCCTCAGGGGAGCCTTTAAGTAACCCTGAAATCGGAAGGACCTCTTCTGTAGTGACCCACCTATCAGAGGGGGTCAGAAACGCTAGTCAGCTGGCCTAGCCAGTCAGATGCTCCCAAGGGCCAATATTCAACATGGCAGAATCATATGGCCACCTAAAGGAGCTTGGGGCACCTCCCAAGGGAGAAGCTGGGCAGGGGGTGGACACTACCTGTCCTTTGTGTAACTTTGTGCCAGAGCAGGAGCCAAGGGCTCCTGAACTGGTCAATACTGGTTTATGCAAGGAGGGCAGCAAATGTGCCCTTCAATGCAGTCTGGTGGCGCACAGAAGCGCCCCATCCTAGCTCATTCTAAAGGAGAGGTGGTCACACCTCGCTTTCACAGTAAAACTTGTGTTCAGCTTCCCCTGCCCGAGTTTAGCTCATCAACAGGGGGGCAGAACACTGTCTTGGGTCGGCAGCAGCGCGGGCTGGCAGTTAGACCCTGTAAGGCTACACAGGTAGGTATTGGGAGGTCCTCTAAGGAGACCCCAGTACATGGCATCATGCAACTAATGCTGAAATCGGTGTTGTGGCAGGATTCCAACATGTTTGATACCAAACATGACCAGATTTGGGGCAGCCATTATGTAGTTAGACATCACAACTTGCTAGAGCATGCAGTATGGGGTTGTAGGGGTACCTCTGCTCATGCAGGGGTACCCACTCACTTAGATCCAAGCACCCTGCCCTTGGACTGAAGGGACTACCTTAGGGGTGACTTATAGGTTAAAAGTGCAGTGACCGGGATATAAGGGCACCTTATATCCAATGTTAAAGGTGCAAGCACCATTTCACGCAGACTGCAATGGCAGCTCTGCAGACACAGTTTGCATGGGCTCCCATGGGTGGCATAATACATAGGTGATAGTGATCCCTAGAGTGATGGGGAACACACAGTGTTGTTTAAATGCCCCTCACACACCAACAGGCCCCTTGGTGTCATGCTTCATCATCGGGGCCTTCGCACCCCTCTACGGGATGCGGCGTGCTACGACTCGCGAATACGCAGGAGCACTTGAAGTGAACTATGTGTGGGGGTGTGTGTTATATACCAAGATGTGAGTGAGGTGAGGTGAAAAAAGTGGTTAAAAAATACCTGGCACGTGGGAAGAAAAAAACTTTATTAAATCCCCGGCTGGTATTGTTAAAATTAAAGTGCAGGGCGTGGTTATAAAAGATACGTGTTAGGGTATCAAACCACTGTGTTAAAAGTCAACATGTTTCGGAGGTCAAAGCCCCCTTCTTCAGGACAAGGGTGAAAGCACTTATCCTCGCCTTACTCACATGTAAGATGTAAAAGTGAAAAAATAAAAATTACCACAATGTGTAATGTTCCTCACAATGTTTTATATGTAAGTGAGTGTAGTTGCGCCCAATTGGCGTAAGAACCTGTGAAAACAAAATCATAGATAAACATACAGGTCTCAAAATCACAGTTTTAAAGGAGAAGAATAATGCTTCTCTAAAGAAAACATCAGGTAGCACCCAAAAAATTAATTGGAACCTGAAACAAAAATAAGAAAAAAAAGGACACTACAAACATACACACACGCAAACCAACACAGCTCTCTGCTCAGATGGAATGAGAGCAGAACAGCAAGGACAGAGAGATCTTACTTTAAGTTCCCAAATACAGGACTTCATGAGCCTTTAACGTATATTGGGGAATCCTTCCTTTCTACTCAGAAACCTAAAAGATCAATATCAGGGTTTTAGTAGAGGAACTTAATCAGCAGAGTGCCAAAACTATAATATGGAACTGCTTCTCATGGTGATCTTATAACTCACGGTTACAGCAACAGCTAATCGCCTGCCTTCCCTCAACGCGGCTCCGATGAAGTGAGCTGCTAAAGGGCTAGGGCCTTTTTATATGCTTGCCTGTGGGTAATTAGTGGGAATTGATTGAATAATGCAAGCCGGTATATGCCCAAATACGGAGAGAAATCTCCTCGCGTCCGGTAAAACGCTAGCGCCATACGCTGATCCCATGCGCATGCGCACAGTAATGCCCGATGGACGCATGCGCGACTGATTCAGCAAACGCGCCTGCGCAGACGGAGACGCTTCGTGAACAACACAAAGCTGACGATGTTATTACAAACGCCTGGGAATGAGTGGCGATCGGGATAGAAATGTCCCGGGGCATGAATCCATGAGCCCAGGAAACATTTATAAGGCACAGAGGTGATTTTTGGTCTAAGCCCCAATAAAAAGAAATAAAATAAAACGGGCGCCCTTAACTGCAGGAGTAAACCAGGTGAATTATGGAGGTGTACCTATAGTTTGACAAGCTACTCTCACGGATGGGTGGAATATATAATAAATCAGAGGGAGCACTAGACCAACTCATGAAGGGGTACAACATATGCCACATTCTGCTGATGAATAGAACCATATAAGTCCAGTAACAAGCATGTGACCATGTGTATACTGCATACAAAAAACGTTTTCACCTGAGAAGGTTCCATGGAATGGAATCATTCAGTCCAGTGGTGTCGGTTCCCAACCGAAACACCCACCGTTGTTCTTTTTCAAGGAGACCAATCTCTGAGGGTAATTGTTCAATTATTGTCCACTGTAGCTCATTCACACAGTGTTGACTTTCAATGTAATGGGTTGACATTTTAGTAGTTTGTTTTCTGCACCTGATGTTACTCTTGTGTTCGTTCAGCCTGACCCTGACAGGTCTGGTGGTCATGCCCACATATTCCTTTCCACATGGGCAGGTGATTAAATAAACTACATTTTTACTATTACAGTTAGTAAAAGCACGCTGTTCCCATGTAGTCCCATTGGTAAAAGTGAGCGCCTGTGTCTTTTTGGTGAGGTGGCAGTTATTGCAGTTACCACATGGGTAATGCCCATGTATGCCTTGTAACCTCGTCTGATCCTTGACAGGAGGAGGTGGTCGAGTATGAACGAGCATATCCCTCAAATTCCTACCCCTTCTGTGTGCAAAGAGAGGTTTCTCCAAAGTTAAGCCACCACTTGTTAAACTGCGCCAATGTTTGTGGACCAATTTCGTCACTTGGTTGCTGACTGGACTGTATGTGGTGACACAAACAGTCCTGTTTGCGGCATCCTCCCTACGCGGATTGTCCTCCAAAAGGGCATCTCGGTTATTGTTTCTTGCTCTGGTAAAGGCTTTGCGGATCACAGTTTCCGGATATTTTCTCTGTCTAAGTTTTTCACTCAGATCCTTGGCTTGAGTCTTGTATCTGGCCACATCAGTACAGTTCCGCCGTAGGCGTAAGAACTGCCCATAAGGAAGGTTCTCTCTCAGATGACGAGGATGAAAACTGTCAAATCTAAGGAGACAATTCTTAGCCGTGGGTTTGAAGTGTGTTTCCGTTTTTAGTATGCCGGCTTCGTGGTAGATATTTAAATCCAAAAACACCATGTTGGTATTGGATGCCTGGAAAGTGAATTTCAAAAAGGCATTCTGATTGTTGAGCCAGTCAATGAAATCAGTTATCATGGTTGCATCTCCATCCCAGATAACCAGGATATCATCTATATACCTTCGCCACGTGCGAATCCTCGCCCTGTGGGGATTGTTGGGGTGCAAGATTTTCGTGGATTCCAAATGGTGGACATACAGTCCAGCCAAGCTCGGGGCAAAAGTACTGCCCATACTGGTCCCATGCTTCTGCCAGAATAGGGTGCCCTCATACTCGAAAAAATTCTTTGTGAGTGCCAGAGAGATGCACTCCATCACTACATTTCGTGGGGTGTGATATTCCCAGTTTGTAGAGTACAGTACCTCTTCAATGATTAGGATGGTTTCATCATGGGGGAGACTCGTATAGAGGCTCTCCACATCCAGGCTTAACAACATCTGGGAAGTTGGGTCAAAAGGCTGATCATTCAGCAGTTGTAATACTGCTTTAGTGTCTCGTAAATAGGTGTCAGTTGCCTGTACAAGGGGTCTCAAGAAAGCATCCGCAAACTTGGATAAAGGTTCCAGGATAGATGAAATTCCCGAAACAATGGGGCGACCGGGTGGGTTCGCCAGGTTCTTGTGCACCTTCGGGATGGTATAAAAGTAAGGGATGCGAGGGTTCCTCTGGGTCAGAAATTCGGACTCCTTTTTCGTAATCCAGTCATGTGTAAGTGCCTCTTCCACCATACCACCTATGTGAACTCTTAGAGATTCAGTGGGATTTTCCGTCAGGATCTGGTAGTTCCTATTGTCCGAAAGAAGCCGCCTGCATTCTTGGTCATAGGCTGCGGTTGTTTGGATAACCACTGCGCCCCCCTTATCTGCTGGCTTTATAATCAGGTTTTTGTTCATCCTCAGTTCCTTAATGGCCTCATTTTCTATTCTGCTCATATTCTGAAAGACCCTCTGTCTGGTTTCCAGTCCTTTCAATTCCAGCATCATTGCTTTTTCGAAGGCCAATACTTCCACAGGAAGTTGATTATCCAGTGGAGTAAATGTAGATTTGGGTTTTAGACCAGTATCGGAAGTCTCTGTTGGTAGGTCCTTATCTTTAAAGAATGCCCGTAGTTTTATAGTTCTTATGAACTCCTGCATTTCCTTATGTAGTAGGAAAATGTCTGGTCTATTGGTGGGAACATAACCCAGGCCTTTATTCAGTACCTCTTTTTGCAAATCTGTCAGGGGCCACGGGGTTATATTGATGACTAAGTCCCCCTGTGGCTTGTCGACGCCTGATTGGCTGCCATGCTCCTGGTTACGACCCGCGGGTCTGCCTCCTCTGCGGGCTGCCAATTCACATTGTTGCCCTTCTTGTTCCGCCCTCTGCGGGATCCCTGGCCCCAAGATAAAAAAGGTTGTTGATTTTGGGGTGCACTGGTTTGCTCTGGGACCCACTGGGGGTACATTGGTCCCATTTGAGGTGGGACAAACTGATACTGCGGGTATTGAAAAGGAGGTTGATAAGGGTTATATTGTGGGCCTTGGAAACCACGCCATCCTCTCTGACGTGGGAATTGGGCTCTTTGTTGACGAAAGCCGCCTCTTTGTTTTCTCTGTTGAAAGCCTCCCGATTTGTTGCTAGAGTTACTGCCATCCGAGTTGACACTATCTGTATCACTCATATTGTCCTTCATGACATAATCTGCACGAGTATACGGGTAGGCTCTCTCAGGGGTAAAGCGGTCTTTGTCTTTTTTCAGTTTGTTGAATTTGCTTTGTTTTAAGCCCGCCTCAAATTCTTTCATCTGTTGGTTCAATTCCTCTAAGCCCTTTTTGAGATCCGCTGGTGAAATAAAAGCCTTAAGCTGTACTTCAAGTCTTTGGATCTCTACTTTCAGTTCAACTGATTTCCTTGCTGCTGTCTGGACTATAAGTACTAACCAATCCCTGGTGCAGTGCCAAGAGATAAGTGACCATGCCTTCTTAAAAACAAGGTCGTCTTGGAAGATAAACGGTTCAATTTTGACCAATAGACCTTGTGGGGCCATCTTATTTCTCAGGTATTCTCTCATCAGTAAGCCGTGAAGGGCCGTCCTGATTTGAATCTTGCGGGTGTTCATTAGTTCATCCCAATCAGCTACAGCGGGCCCTGGATCGCTACTACTAAGGCCTTCAAAGGGTTTATCATCTGCGAGAATGCGGTCAATATCATCCTCAGTAAAAGTCAGTCCGTGTTCATCCTCCATGTTGGCAGATGAGGAGGACGGGAAGGTATTTCAAAGGTAAAGTGGTTGCGTGTGAAAAATTTGCGTGTAGGTCCAGAGGGGAAGGGGACTCCCACAGCTGTACGCTGTCTATAAACAAATTTTAACAGGAGGGGGGAGAGAGAGAGAGTCAGTGGATTCAGTCTCCCAAGTCATGTAAATAAACAAAGTGGAATCCACTCGGGTGATAGTGATCCCTAGAGTGATGGGGAACACACAGTGTTGTTTAAATGCCCCTCACACACCAACAGGCCCCTTGGTGTCATGCTTCATCATCGGGGCCTTCGCACCCCTCTACGGGATGCGGCGTGCTACGACTCGCGAATACGCAGGAGCACTTGAAGTGAACTATGTGTGGGGGTGTGTGTTATATACCAAGATGTGAGTGAGGTGAGGTGAAAAAAGTGGTTAAAAAATACCTGGCACGTGGGAAGAAAAAAACTTTATTAAATCCCCGGCTGGTATTGTTAAAATTAAAGTGCAGGGCGTGGTTATAAAAGATACGTGTTAGGGTATCAAACCACTGTGTTAAAAGTCAACATGTTTCGGAGGTCAAAGCCCCCTTCTTCAGGACAAGGGTGAAAGCACTTATCCTCGCCTTACTCACATGTAAGATGTAAAAGTGAAAAAATAAAAATTACCACAATGTGTAATGTTCCTCACAATGTTTTATATGTAAGTGAGTGTAGTTGCGCCCAATTGGCGTAAGAACCTGTGAAAACAAAATCATAGATAAACATACAGGTCTCAAAATCACAGTTTTAAAGGAGAAGAATAATGCTTCTCTAAAGAAAACATCAGGTAGCACCCAAAAAATTAATTGGAACCTGAAACAAAAATAAGAAAAAAAAGGACACTACAAACATACACACACGCAAACCAACACAGCTCTCTGCTCAGATGGAATGAGAGCAGAACAGCAAGGACAGAGATATCTTACTTTAAGTTCCCAAATACAGGACTTCATGAGCCTTTAACGTATATTGGGGAATCCTTCCTTTCTACTCAGAAACCTAAAAGATCAATATCAGGGTTTTAGTAGAGGAACTTAATCAGCAGAGTGCCAAAACTATAATATGGAACTGCTTCTCATGGTGATCTTATAACTCACGGTTACAGCAACAGCTAATCGCCTGCCTTCCCTCAACGCGGTTCCGATGAAGTGAGCTGCTAAAGGGCTAGGGCCTTTTTATATGCTTGCCTGTGGGTAATTAGTGGGAATTGATTGAATAATGCAAGCCGGTATATGCCCAAATATGGAGAGAAATCTCCTCGCGTCCGGTAAAACGCTAGCGCCATACGCTGATCCCATGCGCATGCGCACAGTAATGCCCGATGGACGCATGCGCGACTGATTCAGCAAACGCGCCTGCGCAGACGGAGACGCTTCGTGAACAACACGAAGCTGACGATGTTATTACAAACGCCTGGGAATGAGTGGCGATCGGGATAGAAATGTCCCGGGGCATGAATCCATGAGCCCAGGAAACATTTATAAGGCACAGAGGTGATTTTTGGTCTAAGCCCCAATAAAAAGAAATAAAATAAAACGGGCGCCCTTAACTGCAGGAGTAAACCAGGTGAATTATGGAGGTGTACCTATAGTTTGACAAGCTACTCTCACGGATGGGTGGAATATATAATAAATCAGAGGGAGCACTAGACCAACTCATGAAGGGGTACAACATATGCCACATTCTGCTGATGAATAGAACCATATAAGTCCAGTAACAAGCATGTGACCATGTGTATACTGCATACAAAAAACGTTTTCACCTGAGAAGGTTCCATGGAATGGAATCATTCAGTCCAGTGGTGTCGGTTCCCAACCGAAACACCCACCGTTGTTCTTTTTCAAGGAGACCAATCTCTGAGGGTAATTGTTCAATTATTGTCCACTGTAGCTCATTCACACAGTGTTGACTTTCAATGTAATGGGTTGACATTTTAGTAGTTTGTTTTCTGCACCTGATGTTACTCTTGTGTTCGTTCAGCCTGACCCTGACAGGTCTGGTGGTCATGCCCACATATTCCTTTCCACATGGGCAGGTGATTAAATAAACTACATTTTTACTATTACAGTTAGTAAAAGCACGCTGTTCCCATGTAGTCCCATTGGTAAAAGTGAGCGCCTGTGTCTTTTTGGTGAGGTGGCAGTTATTGCAGTTACCACATGGGTAATGCCCATGTATGCCTTGTAACCTCGTCTGATCCTTGACAGGAGGAGGTGGTCGAGTATGAACGAGCATATCCCTCAAATTCCTACCCCTTCTGTGTGCAAAGAGAGGTTTCTCCAAAGTTAAGCCACCACTTGTTAAAGTGCGCCAATGTTTGTGGACCAATTTCGTCACTTGGTTGCTGACTGGACTGTATGTGGTGACACAAACAGTCCTGTTTGCGGCATCCTCCCTACGCGGATTGTCCTCCAAAAGGGCATCTCGGTTATTGTTTCTTGCTCTGGTAAAGGCTTTGCGGATCACAGTTTCCGGATATTTTCTCTGTCTAAGTTTTTCACTCAGATCCTTGGCTTGAGTCTTGTATCTGGCCACATCAGTACAGTTCCGCCGTAGGCGTAAGAACTGCCCATAAGGAAGGTTCTCTCTCAGATGACGAGGATGAAAACTGTCAAATCTAAGGAGACAATTCTTAGCCGTGGGTTTGAAGTGTGTTTCCGTTTTTAGTATGCCGGCTTCGTGGTAGATATTTAAATCCAAAAACACCATGTTGGTATTGGATGCCTGGAAAGTGAATTTCAAAAAGGCATTCTGATTGTTGAGCCAGTCAATGAAATCAGTTATCATGGTTGCATCTCCATCCCAGATAACCAGGATATCATCTATATACCTTCGCCACGTGCAAATCCTCGCCCTGTGGGGATTGTTGGGGTGCAAGATTTTCGTGGATTCCAAATGGTGGACATACAGTCCAGCCAAGCTCGGGGCAAAAGTACTGCCCATACTGGTCCCATGCTTCTGCCAGAATAGGGTGCCCTCATACTCGAAAAAATTCTTTGTGAGTGCCAGAGAGATGCACTCCATCACTACATTTCGTGGGGTGTGATATTCCCAGTTTGTAGAGTACAGTACCTCTTCAATGATTAGGATGGTTTCATCATGGGGGAGACTCGTATAGAGGCTCTCCACATCCAGGCTTAACAACATCTGGGAAGTTGGGTCAAAAGGCTGATCATTCAGCAGTTGTAATACTGCTTTAGTGTCTCGTAAATAGGTGTCAGTTGCCTGTACAAGGGGTCTCAAGAAAGCATCCGCAAACTTGGATAAAGGTTCCAGGATAGATGAAATTCCCGAAACAGTGGGGCGACCGGGTGGGTTCGCCAGGTTCTTGTGCACCTTCGGGATGGTATAAAAGTAAGGGATGCGAGGGTTCCTCTGGGTCAGAAATTCGGACTCCTTTTTCGTAATCCAGTCATGTGTAAGTGCCTCTTCCACCATACCACCATACCACCATACCGGCTTGCATTATTCAATCAATTCCCACTAATTACCCACAGGCAAGCATATAAAAAGGCCCTAGCCCTTTAGCAGCTCACTTCATCGGAGCCGCGTTGAGGGAAGGCAGGCGATTAGCTGTTGCTGTAACCGTGAGTTATAAGATCACCATGAGAAGCAGTTCCATATTATAGTTTTGGCACTCTGCTGATTAATTCCTCTACTAAAACCCTGATATTGATCTTTTAGGTTTCTGAGTAGAAAGGAAGGATTCCCCAATATACGTTAAAGGCTCATGAAGTCCTGTATTTGGGAACTTAAAGTAAGATCTCTCTGTCCTTGCTGTTCTGCTCTCATTCCATCTGAGCAGAGAGCTGTGTTGGTTTGCGTGTGTGTATGTTTGTAGTGTCCTTTTTTTTCTTATTTTTGTTTCAGGTTCCAATTAATTTTTTGGGTGCTACCTGATGTTTTCTTTAGAGAAGCATTATTCTTCTCCTTTAAAACTGTGATTTTGAGACCTGTATGTTTATCTATGATTTTGTTTTCACAGGTTCTTACGCCAATTGGGCGCAACTACACTCACTTACATATAAAACATTGTGAGGAACATTACACATTGTGGTAATTTTTATTTTTTCACTTTTACATCTTACATGTGAGTAAGGCGAGGATAAGTGCTTTCACCCTTGTCCTGAAGAAGGGGGCTTTGACCTCCGAAACATGTTGACTTTTAACACAGTGGTTTGATACCCTAGCACGTATCTTTTATAACCACGCCCTGCACTTTAATTTTAACAATACCAGCCGGGGATTTAATAAAGTTTTTTTCTTCCCACGTGCCAGGTATTTTTTAACCACTTTTTTCACCTCACCTCACTCACATCTTGGTATATAACACACACCCCCACACATAGTTCACTTCAAGTGCTCCTGCGTATTCGCGAGTCGTAGCACGCCGCATCCCGTAGAGGGGTGCGAAGGCCCCGATGATGAAGCATGACACCAAGGGGCCTGTTGGTGTGTGAGGGGCATTTAAACAACACTGTGTGTTCCCCATCACTCTAGGGATCACTATCACCCGAGTGGATTCCACTTTGTTTATTTACATGACTTGGGAGACTGAATCCACTGACTCTCTCTCTCTCCCCCCTCCTGTTAAAATTTGTTTATAGACAGCGTACAGCTGTGGGAGTCCCCTTCCCCTCTGGACCTACACGCAAATTTTTCACACGCAACCACTTTACCTTTGAAATACCTTCCCGTCCTCCTCATCTGCCAACATGGAGGATGAACACGGACTGACTTTTACTGAGGATGATATTGACCGCATTCTCGCAGATGATAAACCCTTTGAAGGCCTTAGTAGTAGCGATCCAGGGCCCGCTGTAGCTGATTGGGATGAACTAATGAACACCCGCAAGATTCAAATCAGGACGGCCCTTCACGGCTTACTGATGAGAGAATACCTGAGAAATAAGATGGCCCCACAAGGTCTATTGGTCAAAATTGAACCGTTTATCTTCCAAGACGACCTTGTTTTTAAGAAGGCATGGTCACTTATCTCTTGGCACTGCACCAGGGATTGGTTAGTACTTATAGTCCAGACAGCAGCAAGGAAATCAGTTGAACTGAAAGCAGAGATCCAAAGACTTGAAGTACAGCTTAAGGCTTTTATTTCACCAGCGGATCTCAAAAAGGGCTTAGAGGAATTGAACCAACAGATGAAAGAATTTGAGGCGGGCTTAAAACAAAGCAAATTCAACAAACTGAAAAAAGACAAAGACCGCTTTACCCCTGAGAGAGCCTACCCGTATACTCGTGCAGATTATGTCATGAAGGACAATATGAGTGATACAGATAGTGTCAACTCGGATGGCAGTAACTCTAGCAACAAATCGGGAGGCTTTCAACAGAGAAAACAAAGAGGCGGCTTTCGTCAACAAAGAGCCCAATTCCCACGTCAGAGAGGATGGCGTGGTTTCCAAGGCCCACAATATAACCCTTATCAACCTCCTTTTCAATACCCGCAGTATCAGTTTGTCCCACCTCAAATGGGACCAATGTACCCCCAGTGGGTCCCAGAGCAAACCAGTGCACCCCAAAATCAACAACCTTTTTTATCTTGGGGCCAGGGATCCCGCAGAGGGCGGAACAAGAAGGGCAACAATGTGAATTGGCAGCCCGCAGAGGAGGCAGACCCGCGGGTCGTAACCAGGAGCATGGCAGCCAATCAGGCGTCGACAAGCCACAGGGGGACTTAGTCATCAATATAACCCCGTGGCCCCTGACAGATTTGCAAAAAGAGGTACTGAATAAAGGCCTGGGTTATGTTCCCACCAATAGACCAGACATTTTCCTACTACATAAGGAAATGCAGGAGTTCATAAGAACTATAAAACTACGGGCATTCTTTAAAGATAAGGACCTACCAACAGAGACTTCCGATACTGGTCTAAAACCCAAATCTACATTTACTCCACTGGATAATCAACTTCCTGTGGAAGTATTGGCCTTCGAAAAAGCAATGATGCTGGAATTGAAAGGACTGGAAACCAGACAGAGGGTCTTTCAGAATATGAGCAGAATAGAAAATGAGGCCATTAAGGAACTGAGGATGAACAAAAACCTGATTATAAAGCCAGCAGATAAGGGGGGCGCAGTGGTTATCCAAACAACCGCAGCCTATGACCAAGAATGCAGGCGGCTTCTTTCGGACAATAGGAACTACCAGATCCTGACGGAGGATCCCACTGAATCTCTAAGAGTTCACATAGGTGGTATGGTGGAAGAGGCACTTACACATGACTGGATTACGAAAAAGGAGTCCGAATTTCTGACCCAGAGGAACCCTCGCATCCCTTACTTTTATACCATCCCGAAGGTGCACAAGAACCTGGCGAACCCACCCGGTCGCCCCATTGTTTCGGGAATTTCATCTATCCTGGAACCTTTATCCAAGTTTGCGGATGCTTTCTTGAGACCCCTTGTACAGGCAACTGACACCTATTTACGAGACACTAAAGCAGTATTACAACTGCTGAATGATCAGCCTTTTGACCCAACTTCCCAGATGTTGTTAAGCCTGGATGTGGAGAGCCTCTATACGAGTCTCCCCCATGATGAAACCATCCTAATCATTGAAGAGGTACTGTACTCTACAAACTGGGAATATCACACCCCACGAAATGTAGTGATGGAGTGCATCTCTCTGGCACTCACAAAGAATTTTTTCGAGTATGAGGGCACCCTATTCTGGCAGAAGCATGGGACCAGTATGGGCAGTACTTTTGCCCCGAGCTTGGCTGGACTGTATGTCCACCATTTGGAATCCACGAAAATCTTGCACCCCAACAATCCCCACAGGGCGAGGATTCGCACGTGGCGAAGGTATATAGATGATATCCTGGTTATCTGGGATGGAGATGCAACCATGATAACTGATTTCATTGACTGGCTCAACAATCAGAATGCCTTTTTGAAATTCACTTTCCAGGCATCCAATACCAACATGGTGTTTTTGGATTTAAATATCTACCACGAAGCCGGCATACTAAAAACGGAAACACACTTCAAACCCACGGCTAAGAATTGTCTCCTTAGATTTGACAGTTTTCATCCTCGTCATCTGAGAGAGAACCTTCCTTATGGGCAGTTCTTACGCCTACGGCGGAACTGTACTGATGTGGCCAGATACAAGACTCAAGCCAAGGATCTGAGTGAAAAACTTAGACAGAGAAAATATCCGGAAACTGTGATCCGCAAAGCCTTTACCAGAGCAAGAAACAATAACCGAGATGCCCTTTTGGAGGACAATCCGCGTAGGGAGGATGCCGCAAACAGGACTGTTTGTGTCACCACATACAGTCCAGTCAGCAACCAAGTGACGAAATTGGTCCACAAACATTGGCGCAGTTTAACAAGTGGTGGCTTAACTTTGGAGAAACCTCTCTTTGCACACAGAAGGGGTAGGAATTTGAGGGATATGCTCGTTCATACTCGACCACCTCCTCCTGTCAAGGATCAGACGAGGTTACAAGGCATACATGGGCATTACCCATGTGGTAACTGCAATAACTGCCACCTCACCAAAAAGACACAGGCGCTCACTTTTACCAATGGGACTACATGGGAACAGCGTGCTTTTACTAACTGTAATAGTAAAAATGTAGTTTATTTAATCACCTGCCCATGTGGAAAGGAATATGTGGGCATGACCACCAGACCTGTCAGGGTCAGGCTGAACGAACACAAGAGTAACATCAGGTGCAGAAAACAAACTACTAAAATGTCAACCCATTACATTGAAAGTCAACACTGTGTGAATGAGCTACAGTGGACAATAATTGAACAATTACCCTCAGAGATTGGTCTCCTTGAAAAAGAACAACGGTGGGTGTTTCGGTTGGGAACCGACACCACTGGACTGAATGATTCCATTCCATGGAACCTTCTCAGGTGAAAACGTTTTTTGTATGCAGTATACACATGGTCACATGCTTGTTACTGGACTTATATGGTTCTATTCATCAGCAGAATGTGGCATATGTTGTACCCCTTCATGAGTTGGTCTAGTGCTCCCTCTGATTTATTATATATTCCACCCATCCGTGAGAGTAGCTTGTCAAACTATAGGTACACCTCCATAATTCACCTGGTTTACTCCTGCAGTTAAGGGCGCCCGTTTTATTTTATTTCTTTTTATTGGGGCTTAGACCAAAAATCACCTCTGTGCCTTATAAATGTTTCCTGGGCTCATGGATTCATGCCCCGGGACATTTCTATCCCGATCGCCACTCATTCCCAGGCGTTTGTAATAACATCGTCAGCTTCGTGTTGTTCACGAAGCGTCTCCGTCTGCGCAGGCGCGTTTGCTGAATCAGTCGCGCATGCGTCCATCGGGCATTACTGTGCGCATGCGCATGGGATCAGCGTATGGCGCTAGCGTTTTACCGGACGCGAGGAGATTTCTCTCCGTATTTGGGCATATACCGGCTTGCATTATTCAATCAATTCCCACTAATTACCCACAGGCAAGCATATAAAAAGGCCCTAGCCCTTTAGCAGCTCACTTCATCGGAGCCGCGTTGAGGGAAGGCAGGCGATTAGCTGTTGCTGTAACCGTGAGTTATAAGATCACCATGAGAAGCAGTTCCATATTATAGTTTTGGCACTCTGCTGATTAAGTTCCTCTACTAAAACCCTGATATTGATCTTTTAGGTTTCTGAGTAGAAAGGAAGGATTCCCCAATATACGTTAAAGGCTCATGAAGTCCTGTATTTGGGAACTTAAAGTAAGATCTCTCTGTCCTTGCTGTTCTGCTCTCATTCCATCTGAGCAGAGAGCTGTGTTGGTTTGCGTGTGTGTATGTTTGTAGTGTCCTTTTTTTTCTTATTTTTGTTTCAGGTTCCAATTAATTTTTTGGGTGCTACCTGATGTTTTCTTTAGAGAAGCATTATTCTTCTCCTTTAAAACTGTGATTTTGAGACCTGTATGTTTATCTATGATTTTGTTTTCACAGGTTCTTACGCCAATTGGGCGCAACTACACTCACTTACATATAAAACATTGTGAGGAACATTACACATTGTGGTAATTTTTATTTTTTCACTTTTACATCTTACATGTGAGTAAGGCGAGGATAAGTGCTTTCACCCTTGTCCTGAAGAAGGGGGCTTTGACCTCCGAAACATGTTGACTTTTAACACAGTGGTTTGATACCCTAACACGTATCTTTTATAACCACGCCCTGCACTTTAATTTTAACAATACCAGCCGGGGATTTAATAAAGTTTTTTTCTTCCCACGTGCCAGGTATTTTTTAACCACTTTTTTCACCTCACCTCACTCACATCTTGGTATATAACACACACCCCCACACATAGTTCACTTCAAGTGCTCCTGCGTATTCGCGAGTCGTAGCACGCCGCATCCCGTAGAGGGGTGCGAAGGCCCCGATGATGAAGCATGACACCAAGGGGCCTGTTGGTGTGTGAGGGGCATTTAAACAACACTGTGTGTTCCCCATCACTCTAGGGATCACTATCACCCGAGTGGATTCCACTTTGTTTATTTACATGACTTGGGAGACTGAATCCACTGACTCTCTCTCTCTCCCCCCTCCTGTTAAAATTTGGCATAATACATACTCAAGCCCATAGGAGATTCCTGGTGTACTGATGCCCTAAGTACCTCAGTACCATATACTAGGGGCTTATAATGGCACCCCAGTGTGCCAATTGCGAGGTGTACAAAGTACTTACTATGATATTTAGAGGAGAGAGCACTGTCACTGGGGTCCAGGTTAGCAGGATCCCAGTGAACTACAGTCAAAACACTCTGACACCAGGCAAAATGTGGGGGATCTATGCCAGAAAGATGCTAGTTTCCTACACTAATGATGGGCCTGGTTGTGTGGAAGAGCCCGAGGGCTCTGAGAAGAGCTTCAGCATCCTTTAGATTGCAGGTGTGGACTTCTGGGGCACTGAATGGACTCTCTCCTGGGGGGCCTGAACAAGGTCAGAGTTCTGTCATGAGGGGGTTACACGGTTAGGGGCCTGAGGGACTTTCGAAGAGGCGAGATGGAAGGGGCTAGTGCCCTATAAATCCCCACATGGGGGTGCTCAAGTATCCCAAGGGGGCATGGTTCATCTTTCCCGTGCTCTTTGGAGTGATGTAGGAGTCCATCCTACTGCCCCGAAATTGGGCTCCCCTTTTTTCCCTCATGCCTAAGGCAGGGCACGAGTCGGGGGGTACACACGGGTGGACGGCGTCTACCCCCTATTTTCAGAGTGTGAACGCCGTCCACCCTGCCAAGAAGTTGGGCCCCACTAAATAATGTGCTGAATTTGTCCCGGTGTAATTTCCAAACTCCAGGACACTTTCAGCAGCGCCTGCACGTTATCTGCTTTCGATAAGTAACAAAGTGCAGGCGGGCGAGGCTTCCTTAGTCAGACTCCTGCTAGGCCCATAACAAAGGCCGAATTTGAGGGGTCATCAGGCCTCCTTTTGTTCGAGTCTCTTGGCTGGTAGCAGTCAGGAGCCTCACACCTAGAAGCAAATGCAGCAGAGGGGAAACAAAGGCTCACACCTTGTTAGCACTTCACAGATACTTAAGAGAGGCCGCTGTTTGTTAGCTATGCATGCACTGTAAGAATGTCAGATGTGTTGATCTCTCCCAGTATTTACACAAAATAAATGTAATTTATTCAGCACTTACTACCATTGAGGAGGCATTGAAATAATTTAAGTACCACTACTTTTTCTTGTATAGCCCTACTCATCCCAAAGCAGAGTGTCAGAGCACTTTACATCACATGCACATATTAACCCCTCCCCTGCTGATGACGGAACTGCTCCGTCATCAGCCGCGGTGGGGCTGTGCTGATGACGGAGCGGTTCCGTCATAGCCTGCCCGACGCGCCTGTGCGGCGCGGATTCCGCGCCTGCGCTGGGCATTCTATTGAGCGGGCGGGGCCATGACGGAACCGCTCCATCATAAGCACAGCGCAACCGACGCTGGTGACGGAGCGGTTCCATAGCCAGCATGCGCCCCCCGCATTTCCGCCCCGCCCCCTTAGCACTGCGGCGGAATAGCAGCCGCAGTGAAGGGGTTAAAGTTGTGGCTTGTGATTCCACTTACTACGATGTCAGTTCGGGCTGGACTGTTCCCATGAGGCACAGGGTTAGACTGATTTGCATATGGCCATGTCTGAACTGGGGTGGCAGAGTGGGCTAAAGAACGGTGATGGATTAAACCCAGATCAGTTGACTGGGGGTGAGTGCTTGTATTGTCAACGCTCCGTCCATCATTTCCTTTGGTTTTTCTTAATTCCTGTGATGCCACATGTGTTGTCATGTGCTGTGATGTCATGTGCCGTGATGTCGCGCGCTGTGATGTCACGCGCCGTGATGTCACTTGCATACTCCCAAACTAGGTCAGTCCCTCCACTTCTCTTTTTTAGGACTTGTGCCCTGACCTAAGGGCAGTACTCTCGGCCTCGGCCCAGTTTTGAACTGTCTGTCTTCATCCTGCAATCACAGGGGATGTTAAAGATTCCCATCTCATAGTGATGGCGTGTTTCACTAGATAGGGGCTGATGGTGCTTAGTATGTAAAAAAAAGAAAGTGCCAGGGCCCTTTTCTGGAGGCCACTGCAGCCTGCGCCAACCATGTCAGCGCTGCCAATAATAGTACCAACACAACTACTAAGTGTGATGGTTCAGACTATTGCAGGCCACGCAAAGCTATATGAGTGGCGTGGGTGGTAGCTAATATTCATTTTTAATGTATAATGTTTTATCACACGTTGTTGCTGTGCTCATCTGAATATTAGACAAACAATGCCACCATGTGGTGGACTGTCATTAGTGCCAGTGTTGAGAGTTAAATTCCGGTGCTGAGCACCGGAAACCACCGGCTCAAATTAAGCACTGAGGGCTAAGTTGGTGAATTTCTTCACAACCTTAAATTTCTTAGGTTGGGGTAGATACCCAAAGGGCAAGTTTTCATAGGTTCTAGTTTTGGTTTAGCCATTACCATAGGAAGGATCGTTAGTACCGCTCCCCAGAAAGGCTGAAGATATGCACAATTACAAATATAGACCAGTGCATGCTGGCATCAGGGGTAATTAGCCCAGCTTCGGCATATATATGACTTAGTATGTGGGAGGGGGGGGGTAGGCCTTATGCAGAATGTTAAATTGAATACATTTGAATCGAGAATTACAGGATAGTCTGGTGTATTCTAGAGAGTAGTCTTGGCCACCATGTGATTGAGTTATCCACTTCTCAGAGCTGACTGCAGTTATAGGAGAGAGCCAGGTAAGCGTGGCACCCCCATGATCTAGGTGGCTTGGTATGTCCTTCAAGCATTGGGTGATGGAGAGCGGTTGAACCAGTGCAAAGGGGGAGCACAGGAACACGTAGCCCAAGCTATTCCTGTGCAGAAATGTCCTTGTTTTTACAGGTGAGAAGCTGTTGTTTGTGTGGAGAGATATTATCTCTTATTTACTTGTGTCGCCCGCCTGATGGAGGCTGGGGTCCAAAAAAAGTGACTGTTTAAAGAAACATTTTTACAAATGTAAGCTGGTTTCACTTAGTTGTAGGTCTGCTCCT
Organism: Lissotriton vulgaris; assembly: GCF_964263255.1. Lineage (NCBI taxonomy): Eukaryota > Metazoa > Chordata > Amphibia > Caudata > Salamandridae > Lissotriton > Lissotriton vulgaris. The sequence goes on from NC_141698.1 coordinate 31,187,337, forward strand.
TTTGTTTGTAGGACTACGGCCTTGCTGTCCCTATGAGGTAAACGTATCAAGGTGGGGTAATCAAACAGAGGCCGAGCCCCGTAAGGGGACACACCTCACCATCACATACACATGAACAATGCATGCTATCTAACACGGTTCGGGGGAGGCACAGGAAGGTGAGGTCACGTATGCTGTATCGCATCAGCACCCTCATTTATGGGATTTTGGCGTAGGGCAAATATGTTCTGAATTTATGCAATACGGTGCATTCCTGTCCTTTCTCCCTGCACTGTCACCGTTTTGGTTGCTAGGGCCCACACAGGCACCCTTGCACCTTGGTGCCTGTGTTGACGATCGGCAGGGTAGTTTTTGTGCAACAAAGGGCCCCTTCCTGCACAGAAACAATCCTGGGAGGCATTTTCCTCTTCCTATGTGTGCTGCATTCTGCAGCACACATAATTAAAAAAAAAAAAGTAAATAAAAAATGAATAAACGAGGAGAAATAAAAGGTATTTCTCCTTGTTGCGCCTCCCTTAAGGCGTAGGAATCTGACAGTTTCCCAGGTTTATAAAACCTTGAACATCTGGGAATGCGTCAGATTCCATAGATGTTGCGTGGGAACTCACACAGCAACACCCATGGAACGCTCCTTTCACACAGAGCAATGAGTGAAAGGGGGCCATATTTACAAAGCCATGAAAAGCCACGCAGGGTTTGCTTTATAAATATGGGCAGGCACACTGCGTCGCTGGTGCGTCAAAGTAATTGACGCTTCAACTGCACGATGGTCTTGTTAATAAGCCCCGAGGGGTCAGCATATAGCGCATAGAGGTGTGGAAGTGGTCCGCTGCAGTTACATCAGTCATTAATAAGGTGCTTCTTACTCTGGGACATGATCACCTCGTTTGTATATCATGAATCTGCGTGTTACTACACGGAGGGTCAGGACCTCCCCCGCCAGGCCCTCCTTTCATCTTATTTTTATGCCCGCCTCCCCCGGCTCCACTTACAGCCCCGGGTGTGAACGTGCAGCTCAGCTGCCTGGTGGCGCCCGGGGAGGGGAGTCCTTGCTATGGCACGATGCAGGGGGGGGGGGTCTTGAGGAGAGCAGGTGGGGGGTGTGGAGTGACGTGGCCTCTCCTTGCCGCTCAGGAAGGGTCATGGGCACTGCCAGGGTCGTGTTCTCCTTGAGATAGAAATGATGCCAGCTCTCTGTTACCCCTGAGACAAGGCCCCTGCTGCTGCGCCTGTATGTGCAGGGCACAAGTCCTAAACAAGCATTTGCAATGCAATCGGTCTCGCCTTTGGGACCTTACATGTATTTAGCTGTGCAGCACATTAAGCTGGGTGCTGAAACATCTACTGTTCAGTGTTTAATTTGAGGCAGGGCTTTCCGGTGCTCAGCACAAACTTAATTGGTTTCTGGTGCTGGGCACCCCACCAAATTGTCCGCACCATCCTTAGAACAGTCCACCACATGGTGGCACTGCTCATCTAATTTAGAGATGAGCAGAACAATGCAAAATACTTTACAATTGCTTGCTAATACCTGCCTCCCCTGCCATTCCTTTAGCTTTGGGGACCTGAAATAATCTGAACTTTCGCATTTACATGCAAGAGAAATGGTTAGTAGTTGTTTTGGCAGCGATGACAAGGGCGATGGGTGGTGCAAGCTGCAGTGGCCTCCTGGTCAGTGTCCTGGCACTTAATATTTCACAAATTAAGCACTGCTACTGTTCTTTAACATGGAGGGAAAGGAAGCACCAAACTGCGTGACACACCAGGCATGGGAATACACTGAGAGAAATATTGCCTTTCACCTGGACATTATATAGTCCAAAGCTCTGTTCTTAATATAAAATCAGGGCCTTCACTGGTCATATCACTGAAAATACAATATTTGAAAAAAATATTGTTAATGGGTGTTTGTGGAAGACAATTTCTATGGACTGGAATCTAGAGAATGCTAAAGTGATTCTGGTATTTTACTGACCTCTGCTGGACGTTTTCTATCAAGAAAGTAAAATAGAGGCAGTTGCCAGAAAAAAAAATGTCCCTCTGCAGAAACCAATTCTGTTATTTTATTGACCTCTACTGGTTGTTTTCTATCAAGACAGTTAAATAGAGGCAGTTGACCAAGCAGAAACCAATTCTGTTATTTTACTGACCTCTACTGGCCGTTTTCCATCAAGACAGTTAAACAGAGGCAGTTGAACAGGACAAAAAGTCTCTAAGCGGAAGCAGACAAGTCCAAGGGCTGATCTCCAGAGCCCACAAAGTACATACACATATAAGTATATACTAAAGTATATACAAGAGGTCTCGAATGCTCGACCTAAAAAAGAAGTGGTGAGACTAAACTAGTTAGGCAGTATGCAAGTGACATGACAGTGGGGACAGGAACACACACAACTGCACCCACACCAGTCTCACCTCAGCACAATCACCCCCCGCATCAGGCACCCACCCACGCAACACCACAGCCAGCCCACGGACATCGCACCGTAGCAGCTCACACACCAGAACCCAAGTGTCCAAGATACCAGCCAGGCAGACAGGTAGGCATGGTCCGTCCACTCAGCCCACAGGGCCTCCACCCCACCACACACACAGAAGGCACACCACACACACAAGGAGACATGCAGGAGCATCAACAAGTCCCCCAGCCCCCCACCCTCCCAGGCAGCTGCACATATGCAATTCCCCCCCCCCCCCAACCAGCTGGACATGCACAGAATGTTGGGGTGAACATGAACACAAGACACCCAACCACAGCACAATGGCAACACAATAACCAAAAGGCACCCCACATCAATGCCAAGTACACTCTGTACAATCACAAATACAACACACACCACACATGAACATCAACCACCACAAACACACCACCAGACCATACACAAGCCATCAATACCCACAGCCAGACACACATATCAGAAGCCAGCTGCAATGGAGAGCATGCACACAGATACTAAAAAGCTAAAGGGACACTAAAGAAAAGGCATAGGGCTAACACAAAGTAAGTCTACAGCACATACAAGAGAAGCAACACAGCACAACACCCCAGTCTAGCAAACAACACCTGGATGGCACAGTCAAGCAATGCAAACCACAGTGAACTGTGTGCAACAACAACTCTGGGGGACAAGAAGGCAAGCCTTGCAGAGGCACAATAAGCATAGGAAGTGCACAAAGTCAAATGCAGAAGATCAGAAGGATGCACATTAGGCCAATGCAAGCCAAAATACACTCACAGCACTGCATGCATGACAAGTAGTGGGAGAAAATAAATAGATGCACAACCACACATCACTGGGACACAAAAAGTACCTCCACAACACTAAGCTGCACACAGACAACATCACATCCTGGTAGTAATGTTGTGGTGGATGGTGAGGTGTGTGTGTTGATGTGCAGGTTGTTGTGTGGCTATTGGTGTATGTGGTGCTGTGCACTGCTGTGTGCCTCTTCCTCTCAGTTCTGCTGTGATGCAAAAGATTGGAGGGAGGGAGGGGCTTCTTTTATTTTCTTCTTTGTGGCTGTGTCCCTATGGTATCTTCCAGTCAGGTATGTTGTGGGTGTGGACCCTTGCCTGTTAGGTTTTCCACCATGGGGGTGTGTTTTTTGATGTGGGTTATTGGGGGAGGGGTGTGTTCATGGTAGGTTTGGGTCCTGATTTGCTGGATTGCATGGTACCTTGCTGCCGCCATTTTTTGGGGATTAGCTTTGGCCCTTCCGCTGATACTTACATTTGTAGATGTTATTTTCCACTACGGTCGTGGAGGGTTATTCTTTACGTTGTCCTGGTGGGTTTATCCTAATCCTGCGGCCGGTCACTCCGCTGCACTGTCGGCGGTTGGGCCTGTTACCGCGGCCACTCCGTCCGCGAGGGTCAGTTTTTCTATGGTTCCGTCCGCGGTCGGCGGTCTTTGGAGACATCCGTCCGCCGCGTTCGGGTTTTCTATGGTTCCGTCCGCGGTCGGCGGTCTTTGGAGACATCCGTCCGCCGCGGTTGGGTTTTGCTGGAGGGGAATCCTAATAGCACTGCCGGTTTCCCCACGGTGCGGTCGGACGGTCATTTCCCGTGAGACTGGGGGTCCGGACACTTTCCGTCCGCCATCCTAATCGGCCCCTAAGTGTGAAGTGCTAACAAGGTGTGAGCCTTTGTTTCTCCTCCGCTTAATTTGAATCAAGTGTGAGGATCATGACTGCTCCCAGCCAAGAGACTGGAACAAAAGGAGGCCTGATGAACCCTCAAATTCAGCCTTTGTTATGGGCCCAGCAGGAGTCTTAAATAAGAAAGCCCCATCTCGTCCCCGCCCGCATGTTGTTGCTTGTTGCAAATGGAAAACAGACAACAACGTGCAGGCGCCTGCTGAAAGTATCCTGGTGCTTGGAAATTACAACGAGACGAGTTCAGCACATTATTTAGTGGGGCCCAAATTCTTGGCAGGGTGGACGGCGTTCACCCTGTAAAGAAAGTGAGTGGAGGCCCACCCGCGTGTACCCCCGACTCGTACCCTGTGTGTGTTTGTGGGAGGGGGTGTGACTCTTTTGGGGGGCGAAGGGTGTCCTAGTCAGTTTAACGCTGACTATTTTTGGAAAGTGCAATTCATGTATGTATATGGGATTTGTTAATATGAGTTTTCTAATATATTATAAGTGCCATGTGTTTCGGTTCCTAATTTACCGGGTCAGATTGACAAAGCGGGCGGTTGGCCGCAGGCCCATGGGCCAGTGTCCGAGTGGCAGCTGTGGGCTGGTTTGTGTAGCCGTAGATGGGTCATCTTTTCACCCTAGCTCAGGCGCCAGAAGCAGGGCCCCTCCCATTCTTCTCCCCCGACGAGTGCTGAGGCCTCATTGTGGATAGGGCATTCTCCCTTCAACCCCCGTGAGGCTGACAGCTGGGGGTGGGGCGCCCCAGCACAGAAGCACTGTCTTTGTAATATCTCTTCTCTGCTAGGATTCACACTCACATCATGGTGGGTGGAGCCAGGGCTTTAAGTTGGCCGGGTCCTGCCAGTGCTCAGCACCATCAGTTCTAAAAAGCGGGTTCTGGGACGGGTCTCTACTGGGCTCTCCATTTTTTCCCACACCCTCAGGGTGAAAACAAAAATCTTTACCCTACAGCAGTACCACTCTTCTTCACTGCCTTTGATGCAACTTCAAAGAGACTTGTTATAGTTCTTTCAGTCTCATCATTTCAGAACTGAATCATTTCCAATATTATATGCAACATAGTTGTTGCTTATTTATCTTAGGCAACTAACAACCATTGACAAAACCAATAGTCATGGCTTGTTGAAGGTCTAATGTTACTTGTTGTATTATATATCGGGATGAATAGGCAGAAGCAGCAAAATACCAGTTGGGCGACACACTATGCTAGCACAGATATTTAGCTTACATGTTTTTAAGCCAGGCCCTTAATTACATCAGCTGCACCCCTTTGAGAGACCCCCCAGTTTTGTTTATCCCAATTAAAGCCCTTGGTGGAGCAGAGAGGAGTCTGAGGCAGAAAGACCTCGCTGGGAGGCCAGGTCAGGTGCTGTGGCCATTGGGCCATTTCACCTTGACCCCGGGGCTGGGCCAGAAGCTGTCTGTGACTACTTTTCCCCTGGCGAGGCTTTACATTCAACCCATTGTGGGCGCGGCAGGGAAGGCAGTATGCAGGGCCCTCTCTGAGAGGCCAGGTGTTGCTCTGTAGCTGCAGTTGGATCAGTCTCCCCATCGGCCCTCATGGAGTCAGCCCAGAAGCAACATCTATCAGCTGACTCCTACTCAGCCAGTCAGTCACATTGGGGTCAAGTGGCTAGAGAAAAAGGAGTCTTTAAATACTGACAGGGCCCGCTGGGAGCCCAGGTCAGATCTTGGGGCCAGTGGGCATTTTGACTTTGCCCGTCTCCCTCAATTTCATTCGTTAACTTACCAGTACATGTCTCATTTTTTAGAAGGTGACAAACCTATGTGCTGGAAAGAAATGTGTTTCACATAATCACAATTAGCACAAGGGGTTAATGCCCCTGCTGAAAAGCACAATTTATAACATGCAGATAACAGATTTGTTTTTATGTGAATAGGTCAGTGGGTTGCTGCTTTTGTCAGAGGTCATTTTTAGGTCAAAGCCTACCAGACAGCACAGCTGACTGGTTTGCTAACCACATCTTGGGCACATTTGGAAGGCTTTCCTGGGAATGCATTCTGCCCATTGCTGGCTATTGGCTGTGTGGTTTGTAAATCGCATTTGCTTGCTTTTGAATGCTGGCTCCATTTGTTTTAGGTTGTCCAGCTTGAGTTCGTCCCTTCTGTGCCTAAACCTTATTTACTGTATTCTTCCACCAGTACTTGATTTTTGTAAATAGGCCTTTAAATCTTGTTCGTATCTTGTCACATTAGCTGTTTATTCAAAGATAGAGGTCAAATGTCAGGCTCAATCTTCCAGGAAGCTTGGTGTTTACTTTTCTTTCTCTTACTTCAAAGTGAGTGGATTTATGTGACAATCATGCTGGCAACTGGGGATGTGCTGAGGAAGGCTGTGCAAGGTTATTTTACTTTCTAGCACACAACAAAATGTAAATGTCTGTAAATGAAATGTGCAGATATTTCAGAATATATCAGAATTAGAAACAACTAAATGAAGCACATTTTTTTACATTTCTTTAGTGCAGCCGAAACAAATATTTTAAAATGATCAAATAACATCAATGCACTTGGTGATGACATTTCCACACATTATCTTTTGTGCGCTGTATACTTTTATCAGTTATTGAATGTCTGTGCAAATGTAATGGCCATTTCAATTGAAGATGTGTTGTGTGTAATGGCATTATGCTACCATACCATGCATATGCATTGTAATCCACTCCACTCTACACCACTCCACCTCACTGTAGTTTATTCTGCACCACTCCATACTACACCACTCCATACCACTCCACACTGCGTCACTGCACGCTACTCTACAACATTCCACTCTACACCACTTCACTCTACGCCTCTCTACTCTACAAAACCCTACTCTATGCCAATGCACTCTGCCCCACACTTCTCTACTATGCACCACTACACTCTTCTCCACTTCACTGTGCACCACTCCACTATGTGCCACTCCACTCTAAGCCACTCAACTATGCAGCTCTGCACTCTGTGCCAGTTAACTCTACGCCTATGCACTCTACACCACTCTAATCTACTCTGCACTCTATGTCACTCTACTCTACACCACTGTACCCCACAGTGCACCACTTCACTCTGAAACAATCTACTCTGCGCCTCTGCACTCAACTCCATTCCACTCTGGCGCACTCTACTATGCGCCACTGCACCCTACTCTGCATCAGTGGAATCTATGTCAGTGCACTATACACCACTTTGCTCAAATCCAATGCACTCTACATCTCTGCACTCTATGCCAATCTCCTCGGCACCATTGTACTCTGTATCACTATGCTCTACTCTGCAAAACTTTACTTCACTACATTATATGCCACTGCACTCTACACCATTGCACTATACATCCCTGTACTCTACACTGCACTCTGCCTCTCTCCTCTGCACTCTATGCAAATCTACTCTGCAGTTTGCACCAGTGCACTGTACGTCACTATAATCTACTCTACAACACTCTACGTCACTTCACTTTCCACCAGTCTACTCTAAACCTTTGCACTCTTCGTCACTTTACTCTTCACCAATGTACTCTGCCCAATGCAGTCTATGTCACACTACTCTACACCACTGCACTCTCTGCCACTGAACTCGATGCCACTCTGCTCTGCATCACTCGACTCTGTGCCACTGCACTCTTTACCACAACAGCATACTCTGCACCACTCTACTCTATGCCACTCTACTGCACCTTACGCCAATGCACTCCATGCCACTAAACTCTACACCACTCTAAGCTACTGTGCACCACTGCACATTATGACACTGCACTCTATGGCACTTCACTCTACACCACTCTAAGCTACTGTGCACCACTGCACATTATGACACTGCACACTATGCCACTTCACTCTGCGCCTCTCTACTCTACTCAGCACCACTCTACGCGATGCCCATGCACTCCACCTCTCTGTACTATGCACCACTTTACTCTTCCCCACTGCATGCTACACAAACCAACTCTATTCCACTCCGCTCTATTCTTCTCTACTATGCCACTGCACTCTACGTCAATACACTCCATGCCACTACTGTATGCCACCGCACTCTACATCAATGCACTCCATGCCACTACTGTATGCCACTGCACTCTACCCTCACCACTGCTCTCTACCTTCACCACTTCACTCTATCCTGCACCACTCCACTCTATGCCACTTCACTCTACTCTGAAACAATCTACACCACTGTAGTCTATGCCACTCGAATCTATTCGCACCACTGCACTCCACACCACTGGCCTCCACACCACTGTACTCTACACCACTCCATTCTATGCTACTTCACTCCATGCCACTCTACTCTACATCTCTGCACTCCACCCTGCACCACTCCCTTCTACCCCGCACTACTCCACTCCACACTACTTCACTCTACTCTGAAACAAGCTACTCTACGCCACTGCACTCTACACCACTGCAACTTACTCTGCACCACTCTACTATACACCACCGCTCTCTATGCCACTCCACTCTACGCCATTGCACTCCACGCCAATGCACTCTACACCACTTTACCCAAGTCCTATGCACTCTAAGCCACGGCACTCTAAGCCAATCGACTCTGCACTACTGTACTTTACACCACTTCACTCTAGGCCACTCTACCCCACTCTCATCTATGGCTCCCATAAGCACCCAGGCTCCCCTGACCAATCACAATACTGCAATGCAGCGTTGCGATTGGTCTGAGCGACGTGGTTCGGCGCTCAGCCAGGGACTGGGTGGCTGGGCATGTTCTCCACGCCGGCTGTAATGCAGGCTGCATGGAGAACGGGGAAAGTGCGCATGACTGTTTCAGACGGCCAAACAGTCATTGCTCAGTTAGGAGGGCGCCGCTACTCTTCCCCTGCTCCGAGAGAGGAGCAGACCCCCCCCCCCCCGCCCACCAAGCCATAGCAGGACCAAATAAAATCATAATAACAACCAGTTATTATCACTTTATTTTTCCTTTATTTCCACTGCCGAAAGCAGTGGGGCGACGCTCCTCTGCCTTAGCGTAGGAGCCGCCACCAATTCTCTGTGCTTTAAAGTTCAGCAGGCAGTTGAAGCAGGTCCAACTATGGGAGAAAAGTAGCCTGCTTCTAGCCCTCAGTCTGTTACCTGGAGGAGGAATTACCTGGCCCATCTCTGCTGGACGCTGTAGTGTATGCGCGCCTCGTACCCAGTGCCTCGACACCTCACCTATGCGCTGCTTTTCACACACTGACAGCTCATATGTTGTTGCTGAGTTGGTGCCTGCTGAAGCCTTCCGTGCCTGGAGCCCTTACCTGGCACTACCTGCCCTGCCCAGCCTCTGGCGATGGGATCTTCACCAGCCAGGCAGGGCTAGAGACAAGGAAGATAACAGGGTATCGCCCATGTTTCGAGTTTGCAGTCCTCAGCTGCAGGAAATCTCTGCAAAGCGACCAATAATCCAGGGAGGCCTGAAACAGGCATCAGGCACAATCTCCTCTCAAGACTGTCCCTGCCTGTGGTGCCCTCAACTTTCCACCAGATTCTTCTGTGGTTGTTTCCATTGGAGGGTAACATGATCATTATCACGAGCATGCCCACCCTACTTCCTGCTCCACAGGATATGAAAAAAGGTAAGATGGTTTCCATGTCTGGGCTATCTGACTTGGCCTCCAAGTGAAGCATTTATTTTACCTTAGGAAGGCTTGAAAGACACAAGGGTTTTGGTGTGCAGCTTGTAAATGGTAAATAGTATTGGAGGCGAGGATATAGAAACGGCGGTTTCTAACCTTAATAAGCGCATTACAGAAGCGCTTGACCAGACCGCCCCACTCTGCCGTACACCCGCATGCGGCCGCAAGGAAAGATCAGCCCCATGGTTCAGTGGAGAGCTGAGGCGAACAAAGGCGGAATGTAAGCGAGCCGAAAGAGCTTGGAGGGTGTCATACGATACTCAGGCTAGGGAACTGTTTTTAGAAAAAAGGCGGCTTCATCATAGGCTGATTAAAAAGTCAAAGGCAGCCTTTTATGCAGGACAAATTTTAGGGGCAAAAAATTCGGCCAAAGAACTCTTCGGTATATATAAGTCTCTGACCACTATAGACTCATCTGCAGACCCGGAGAGTTGTTCGACGGAAACATGCGATCGTATCGCCGAATACTTCTCCACTAAAGTCGAGAAAATTTACTCGACCTTTCCTAACCCTCCCCCTACAGTGGTTGAGTTTAAGGTAACATCGGAGGGCACGGAGACTGCGGGGTCTCTCACAAACTTTAGTACCCCTTCTCCTGAAGAGCTAGTCAGGGTATGCCTCTCGGTTAAATCAGGCTCACCTTTGGACCCGGTGTCCTCTAAACGTTTGGGGGACAGCCTGGAAGTACTGGAGCCCTACATAAGGCACGTCCTGGATACCTCCTTCAAATCAGGCATGTTACCTGAGGGGTGGAAACAGGCAGTGGTGCTCCCTCTCCGGAAGAAATCCCACATTGGCTTTGAGGTGTTAGAAAATCTGAGGGCCATCTCACTCCTGCCTTTTCTGTCCAAAGTGGCGGAGAAGGTGGTAAACACCCAAATTATGAAACATGTGGAGGAGGCGGGATTGCTCCACGCCACGCAGTTTGGCTTTAGACCGCGCCACTCTACTGAGTCCGCCCTTCTTATGGCAACAGAACATCTGAGACAGGGCGTAGATGAAGGGCAAACTATGGCCCTGATCCTGCTAGACCTCAGCGCGGCGTTCGACACTGTAGCACATACCACCTTGCTACAGTGTCTGAACAGAGGTGGCATCGCTAACACTGCGCTGAGGTGGATCCAGGCCTTCCTTACGGGGAGAAGCTTTCGAGTGAGGCAAGGCGACTGCTATTCTAAGGGGGTACTTTTGGGCCAAGGCGCGCCTCAGGGCTCGTCCTTGAGCCCGACCCTTTTTAATATGTATGTAGCGCCTGTAGCCTCCATTGTGGAGAGCCATGGCCTCCAATTGGTATCGTATGCCGATGATACGCAACTGGTCATCTCCCTGCCGCACGCGCCCTGTCTTGCTGCAGATGGCTTCCGGTCGTGCATGAAAGAACTTGCCGATTGGATGGCCATCAATTGTTTGAAACTTAATGGCAACAAGACAGAGGTGCTGCTGGTATGGAGAGCCCAGTCTGCTTGGTCGTCGGCATGGTGGCCATCCTGTTTAGGACCAACTCCCACCCCCGGCCAGGAGGCAAAAAACCTAGGGGTATGGTTTGATGCGGGTCTCACTTTCGGGCCCCAGATCAACTGGGTGGTCGGAGTGTGCTTTGGGGTATTGAAAAGATTGAGGAACGTCTTGGACCTTCTGCCGATGGAAGCCTGTCAAACCCTGGTACATGCTTTGGTGACCGCCAGGATGGATTATGGGAACCTGCTGTACCTGGGGTACCAGAGAAAAGCATGGCCCGCCTTCAAGTGCTGCAAAATGCGTCACTCGTCTGATCCTCAGGCTGCCCAAAAGGGCGCCTTCGAAGGTGGCCCTGCAGAAGTTACACTGGCTCCCTGTGAGGTGCAGAGTCGAATACAAAGCCCTCTGCACCTGTCACCGGATCCTGAATGGCAGGGCACCTCGACCATTGAGGAGACTGATTGAAGTCTACGAACCTGCTCGAGCGCTCAGATCCGCTGGTGGGGGTCTGTTGAGGATCCCCAGGGTGAAGAAAGCGCGCATGGGAGGCAGATCCTTTAGGTGTCTAGCGGCAAGCTACTGGAATAAACTTCCAGTGGACTTGCGCCTGGAACCTGAAGAAGCAAGGTTTCGAGCGAAATTAAAAACCCACCTCTATGCTAAATAATTGCCTGCTCGGCAGTTGTGTTCCCTGTTTGCCGCCTCTCCCACTTTTTAGCGCGTGGACACGCCGGTGCGCGTAACTCAGCGCTTTATAAATGTCCCTATTACTATTACTATATATGTGGCTCAATTGGGCTTTTTTTTGCATTTCTGTGCTGATAATAATTTAGCTGTGAATTTAAACAATTGTCTTTTTTAACTTGAAGTATTTTTCTTTGCAATCCACAACAATGCTAAAGGCCATATTTAGACATGTTAGTGCCACAACCGGGGGTTAGAAATTACATATTTTAATGGCTGATTTTTATACTCTTGCTTACAGACATTGAGCAATTGGTATGCATAGAACTCCAATTACCCTCTCCTGCTCCCAGTTTTAACTCACCTTTATGCAACCGTAGGATGTGCATAATTTGCAGTAGCGGCTAGTCATTTTTGGAAGGGGTAGGGCACAATACTTGCCTGAATTTTGTGAGTGAACAAAGTGACAGCTCCCAACTTTTGACAATGTTCAATGAGATTTTTGCCACCCAAGAAAATGAAACAAAGGTCAAATAGTATATTTTAAAGAAAAATATTGATATAAATTTGATCAAAATCATAGGCACCGAAAGGGCACTAATTTAAATATTGAAGTACTTTAATTGTGTGCCAGGTCAATAAAGTCAGACACTCCACAGGAGCTGACACAAAATGACCTCCATTGTGCCAGGGTCTGAATTTTGGTACGGATGCCTTCCATATGCCATGGGCACCCTGTTAAGGAATGGCAAGAATGTTATGCAATATGCCAGTGCCAGAATGTTGCCACTGACTGCATCTCTATACCGATGAGCCACCCATATGTCAAAATGACCACTAGTATGTCAATGCCAGCATTTTCTCATGGTTGTCCTCCATAATACTGAGAATATTTCCCAGTATGGTAGGACCAGTATTTTGCCTCTGGCATCCCATATGCCAATAATTACTAGTTATGTGCCAGCATCTTGCCAAGGTACCCTAAATGCCAAGAATTACCTCCTTCATCCGTATTCATTCTTTCTCAGTCCCTTTCCCTCATACTCCCTCATACTCCCTCATACTCACTTCCACTTAGTTTTACTCACTCTCTAGTTCTAACTTAGGGAAAATTTAGAGTTTGGCGGAAGGGTTTACGCTGTCAAAAATGTGATGGATATCCCGTCTTCTGTATTACAATTCCATTATATCGCACAGAACTTGCAATATGGCGGACATGACATCTGTCTCGTTTGTGAGGGAGTGTCCCATCCACTCACCTCTAAATCCGGCCCTTAGTCTCACTTATCATCACTTGCTCTGACTCACTCATTCTCGCTTAGTTACGCTGTCACTCGTACACATACGGCAGGCAACATTTCACAGGCTTTTTTTTAGTTACTTCAACTTCAGCTGCCAGAACTGGGTTTGATTCTCAGGGCAGTAACACAGGGGCATATTATCAAGGAACGGTGTTAAAATTATCGCTGTTTTAGCGGCAGGAAACTGCCGCTAAAACGGCGATAATGGGCTTGATAATATGCTGTAGAGAATTCCAATAGAAGCCCAGGTTAACCCTAGAACATGGGCTTCTATTGCAATTCTCAAGGGCATATTATCAAGCCCATCATCGCCACTTTTTAACACCGGTCCTTGATAATATGCCCCACAGTTTCTTCCAGCCTCAAGAACTGAAGTAAAAACTGAAAGTTTCAGTCTGCACAGTGATGCGTATGCCCCAGCTGTCAGTGTCTTGCCTTTTCACACCACCTTCTCCCATCTTGTTACAAAGTTGTATAAGGAGTTGAGACTGCTGGTAGGTGTTTACTTTTACAGCTGCAATGATTTCAAGTTTTAACCAATGTTACTGACCCTACAAGCTTTAAAATGCTTAATTTACTCGACATTTCTCCAAAATGTAGTCTCCTGATACCAACAAGGCAATGATGCGTGAAATGTGCTCCTCTAAAGTGAGCCACTTTTTTGGGTTGCCCGGACCTATTTTTGATCCCAATAAAACCCACACATGATATACAGTCCTAAATTTGAGTCGGTGGGTGCTGGTGGGATCCACTGCTACTCATTGGTGCAGACCGGCACTTAGTTTTCCTCATCAGACTTTGACCTCAAGCAAGAGAGTGAGAACACACAATGGGAAAGGAGGAAGAGAACGGAGGAAAACGTGTGACAAAGGAAGAAAGCAGGAACCTGCAAGAGTGAGATAAAGGGGCAGTAAGTGTCTGGTGGTGGGTTAAAGGTGCATGCCATGTCAGCGATAATGTCATCAATTATGTAATTTGAGATGTCATCAGTGATGTCGTAAATTATGTCATAGAACATAATGCAATGAAAACGTGGCTTGGTTGTAATTATGCTCAGATTTGTGTGTGCCAAAATGTATAGGTTCAGCAATTGTATAGATAGTCCTACTAAGGAAATAGGGTAGCCACCACCCCTTCTTTTATCAGGAAGTCCTTAAAATCAAATATACAGTATTCCCGAGCACCCCCAATTCGGAATGTCCAGTAAAATATGGTTTTTTATATATCCTCAGCAAAATATAGTCAATGTTTTCTATTTTTCTTATTTTCTTGTCTAGATTTGGTTCCAAATCATTTCTCCAAATATAATTCCTTTCTTCATACACAGATAAATACACAGAGTTGTAGGGAACACGTGTTTCGTCCACGTGGCAAGTTTGCTTCAGACTTCCTTGGGGCAACAAACAAAATAAACATTATAATCACTTTTGTATGTAGAGTCATGTTTACCCTATATCCTAAGTATCAGGCAACAGAACCATGTGGCCTGATCAGGCAGCACACTAGAAAGCGCACACGTATTTTTTCTCTTCCCCCTTACAATTTAAGACAGATTCAGAGCATGAGGATATGAAGAACGTATAATTAAAAGAGCAAATAAGAGATTGTGTAAACTGAATCACCATGATACATTGACAGATAAAGTACAAAAGGGTAAGCCCGGGACAACCAGAGTAAGGGTAGTAAAGCACTATCACCCTCTGGCCAATAAGCTTTACAACATTTTGAATAAACATTAGAATATTCTGTTTTCAAATAAAGAACTTAGGGCCAGATGTATCAAAAAAGCATTTTGCGATTCTCAAATAGTTATTTTTACCGAATCGCTATTTGATAATCGCAAAATGCAATGTATCAAAAAATTTGCTAGAAAATACCAATCAGTAAAATGTGCATTTTTAAATACAGATTCCCAATTTGCGATTCTCAAATAGCAAATTCGCAAATTAAAGAATCACAAAACTGCTATTCTACTAATCAGAAGCAGTATGATGACCTCACAAGCAGGACGTGAGGTTTCCCATGCTGTTCCTGAGTGCCTGAGGTTGTGTAAGAGGCTGAGAGAAGGAGCACAGCACTCAGGAGAACATCCACAGTGCAGAGGCAGACACAAATATCCAGCATGGCATCACTGGAGAAAGCAAAGGAGGCTGTAGGACAAAAGAGAAAAATAAAATTCAGTGAAAAAGAATTGGAGGTCCTAATTGAGGAAATGGTCAAGACCCAATAACAATTATTTGGAAAAAATTCCTCCATGCCCCAGAGTCAGAGAAAAGGAAAATGCGACTGGACATCCAAGCAAAAATTAATGCTGCAGAGATCACACAGTGCTCCATTGAAGATGTATGCAAGTGCTAGTACAACTTGTGTTCAAGAGCAAAGGAGGAGGTGGCAAGCAGACTTGTGGATGCCAAGAAGACCGGCAGAGGACCATCTACCCATCCTGTGTCTACGCCCCTTAAGTACTTGGTGGAGTCGACCGTACAGGCAGAGTCTATCAGTGATGTTACGGGCATCGTCAGCTCAGCCGACCCCACCACCAGTCAAGGTCGGATGCATGCTTAAATACACTTACCCCATAACTTACAAGATGCTCTTTTAGTAAGGTGAGAAACATTTCTATAAAATTCAACTCCAGTCCAGTTACTAGCAACCACCCAGCAATGCATCATGGGAGATGTAGTCAGGCACACAAGATAGAAGAAAATAATGTGTAGCAGGATAGGCGCAGTTGAGAACCACATGCAAGTGACCGATGAGCACACCATATTTGGTAGATCAAATCAATTTTTATTTAAGTTAAAAATGTCACAAAGCTGTGACAGAAGCCATTAGAAACCTCTGTAACACCATGCATAGGGAGCATACCTCCAAACACAAAGTCACCACCTATTAAGCCAGTTGGATGGTTACACCAAGACAAAAAACCGTCTGAGCAATGCCACAACTGTCCTGTCCAGATGCACTGTGGCCATGCAGGTGGAAATAGCCCACTGCAGTTCTGATGTAGCCAGGGGATTGGTGCAGGTCACTACTGCCGTTGAACAGTTACAGACAGCTACTATAGCTGGGACAAGTAAACTGGGTGCAGGGGACAATGAGGAGGCCTCAAGCCTCACTGCGCTGGTGACTGAGACCAGACGGCGGAGTGCAAGGCAAGGTACGCCATTCGAGGCCCAACAAGGGAGGCCAGTGTACAAACTGACTGCCAGTGCTGTGCGTGCCCGTACAAAGTAGATAGTGATGTGGTCAAGACATGCCAATGGGTGAGGTAACCTGTTGCAAAGGACGCTCAGTGCAGAATGTTGTGCATGTTTATTTTAAATCCTATGTTGTCCTACAAATTTACACACATGTAAGATGATGACGGCTGTGTTCACACAATTTACCTGAGATTGAGGTGAATAAAACCCAGTAGCAAATAAGTTATGAAGTGCATTGTATTCACTTAAAAAAAGTTCTGTGTTTTCTGTCTGCCATCTGCTGCCCTTGCACTGATGATCACGGCTGTGTTCACACAATTTACCTGAGATTGAGGTGAATAAAACCCAGTAGCAAATAAGTTATGAAGTGCATTGTATTCACTTAAAAAAAGTTCTGTGTTTTCTGTCTGCCATCTGCTGCCCTTGCACTGTCTGCTGCTCTGCGAGGTTGAGGTGGTCGCAAGGTTGTGCAACATGGCACAAGTGGCCATAATTTTGCAACATATCTCCAGCCTATACTGCAGTGCACCTCCACTTTTGTGTAGGCAGCGGAACCTACTCTTCAGTATGCTGAAGGTCCGCTCTATCACAATGCATGTCGACTTATGCGCAGCATTGTATTTCCCTTCACTTTGAGTTGCAGGATTCAGGTATGAAGGAGCACCCAGCATATGCGCTGGCACCAACTGGGCAAATGGAAATAGAGTAGTCACTCTACTGTTTCACCACATCCAGAGAGTCTATCAGACTATGTTAAATGCATTATATACCACTATGTCTGAATATGAAGGAATCGGGCATACTGCCAGGGACATTGGCCTTGTTTTTGACTCTTTCTATGTGTACTGCTTTGGAGCAAAACACCATTAATGATTGTTTTGTGCAGGAAGGTATCCCTTCCTGCACAAACACAATCATTCCTACAACGCAGGCACCCTTGCACCTTGGTGCGGGGCACAATGTTAAATAAAATAAAACAAATACACTTACCTTGCTGGTGGGTCCAGTGTCCCCGCTCTTGCTCTCCCCGACTCCAGGAAACACAGCCAGGCTCCCCTTACCAATCACAACACTGCAATGTAGCATTTTGATTGGAAAGCACCCAAGCTCCCCTGACCAATCACATCGCTGCAATGCAGCGTTGTGATTGGTCTGAGTGCCGTGGTTTGGCACTCAGCCAGGGACTAGGGGCCAGGGCATGTTCTCCATGCAGGCTGTAATGCAGCCTGCATGGAGAATAGGGAAAGTGCGCAAGACTGTTTTGGGTGCCCCGAAAGAGGGCCGGCCAAACAGTCATTGCACACTCAGGAGGGTTCTACCACTCCTCTCGTGCTCTGCAGCCCCGCCCCCTCACGCAAAGCTGCTGCAGCAGGAGGACAAAATACAATGATAATAACATTACATTAATCTCATTAAATGTTTTTATTTTTTTTACTGCTTTTTACGTCCCTTTGCCTTAGCGGATGAGCTGCCCATGGTCGTATTCTTTTTTTAAAAAACTTTGTTAAAATTTAGTTTTATGGAGCATACAAATACATAAACCAAAAAGCAATATACAGCGACTTTTGTATAGCATTTTTTATACATCACATGAGTGGTAGAGGGGAAACAGCCTTTACAACTAGGTAAATACATCACATGCATTTGCCTCGCATTTTTTTAGCACGCAGTTTTTTACCGCAATTATGCACTTACATCGCATACCAATACCATATATTTAGGATAAGGCGGGGGTCTACCCCAACAAATACATTGTTTTTAAATATAAAGACAATGAGTGGTATTGGCATGCGATGTAAATGCATAATCGCTGTAAAAACATGGGTGCTAACAAATTCAAGGCAAAGGCATGCAATGTATTTACCAGCATTGTACCATCGTACAACCGTGGTGGAGACCTTAAGCAATCTCGTCAGGAAAGGATGTTGAATAAAGCAGTGCGTCCGGTAGCGATATCCATATCACTTGGCCCAGAGTCTGTCGCGCATTCCATCGTCCCTTCCAAGGGTGGGCTCCAGATCAAGCCCCCTGTAGGATCTCCTGCCTGCCCATATTTTCTCCCATTTGCGTGGGCAGCCCCTTCCCTGATATATTGGTTTATCATTAATCATGCACAAGTCTAAGTCCTTCTTCTACTCTTCCACTGGAGCAGCCTCAAACCCACCCCATAATCTTGCTATGTTTTGTTTAGCCACTCTAAGGCCCAGTGAGAGTAAGATCTTAACATATTTTGGTGGCGGTTCCTCTCCCAGATATGTAAAAAGCTTTTTCTTGCGGTTGTCGGGGGAGTGGGGAGGGGGGGGGGGGTCTCCAGTTACTGTTCCCATTATTTTCTGAAACTTGATCCAGAAAGTCTGAATTTTTGGGTATTCCCATAACATGTGGAAGAAAGTCCCCACAGCTCCACAGCCCCTCAGACACCGGTCCATGGCGGTGCACCCCATGCGTCTAAGAGTTGTGCGTGCATAGTAAGATCGGTGCAGTATGCGTAGGAAAATCAATCTGAACTCAGTCCGTATGGAAACCTCCCAGAATGTCCCCAGTGCCTCCTCCCACTCCCCGTCGTCACAGTCTCCAATGTCAGCCTCTCACTTGGATCTCAAGGCAACTAGGAGATAAGGAGAATTGTTTCATAGTTTTCTATATATTAGAGAAACTGTCTTTTTTGGTAATGCTTCAATTAGGATTCTGTCCTCAAGGTCGGAGTGTTCCAGCAGGGGCGTCTCCCCAGGGACATGTGCTCTGAGGTCATGTCGGTGCTGGATGTATCTAAAAACTCTGGTATCAGCCAGTTCAGATTAGGCCTGCAACTCGCCCAAGTGAGCATATTGCCTCTCCTCCACACGTCTCCAAGTGCAGAGATTCCTATTAGGTCCCATGTTTTAAATCCTCGCAAATTTCAAGTCTGTGATAGCGCCTCACTATGCCATAGCGGGGTCATATCAGTCAGTTTCCCCTTCCATCCCAAAAAGGCTATGGCACTGAGCCATTTCTTAGCTATTGTGTGTGTTTGGGGAAACTAATTTTTACCCTTCGGTGAATGATAGAGAATGGATTGAAAGCCCCTGAGTCCAATGAAGAGCCGCTCCAGCCTATAGTCCAGGTCGTCCCAAGGGGCGAACACCCAATCATTTACTATCGCTAAATGCGCCGCCTAATAGTATTTTCTTATATCTGGAAGGCCAATGCCTTCATCAGAAACCCCACGTGTTAACTTAGCTAGAGCGACTCTCGGGGGAGCCGCGTTCCATAACAAAGAGCGTAGGAGGGAGTCAATGCACTGGGAGAAGCTATCTGGCACTGGGTGAGGGGTGTTCTGCAAAGTGTATGGCATGCAGGGTAGTGTCATCATCTTAAACATCGCTGCTCGCCTCAGTAGGGAGAGTGGTAGGGTTTTCCAGTGCTCGATGTCTGCCTTAAAACACTCCAGGAGGGGGATATATTCAAGCGATAGAACAGAGCGGGATCCATGGTAATGTATATGCCTAGGTATTTAAAGTGTTCAGTGGACATGGGCAGCTCTCCCCCTCTAGTTAACATTGGCATGGGGCCTGTTATTAGGTGCATAAGGAATTTTCCCCAATTTAGCTTGTATCCGGAGTACTGTCCAAAGGCGCGAAGAATGTGTGTGAGGCGGGTGATCGTGGCGGGGAGGTTGGACACATAGAAAAGGATATCATCCACATACAAAGAAATGCTTTCTTACCTCCCCTCTCCCCATCTGACACCCATCACAATCGGATCCTGCCGAACCTATGCTGCCAAGGGTGACATGGCCAATTTGAATATTAAGGGGAAAAGGGGACATCCTTGATTGGTTCCTCTTCTTAGAGGGAAACTACACAATATTATGCCATTTATCCTGACCTGGGCAGTGGGGGCTGTGTATAGTAATCACATCCAACCCAGGAAATTTGGGCCAAACCCATACATTCTAACTTTCCAAACATATATGTCCATTCGAGGGTGTCCAACACCATTGAGGCATCCATTGACCACACCATGGTGGATATCTTGTCGTTTCTGGAACCCGCCATCACTCCATAAAGCCTACGCAAGTTGAGGCGTGTTTCTCTGTTAGGCATAAAGCCCGACTTATCTGGATGTACGAGGGTAGTTACAACCTTTCGTTATCTAGTAGCCAGAATCTTGGCCAGAACTTTGATCTCCACATTGAGGAGAGAGACTGGACGATAAGAAGTGCCTCTCTCCGGCGGTTTTCCAGCCTTATGGATATCAACTACCGTGGCTAGACACTGATCCAGTGGGAGTATATGTGCCTCTTGTGCCTCCTTCCACATGTGGAGCAGGTGGGGTATTAACCTGGACGATAAACGTTTATATAGTTCGATGGTGACACTATTAGGCCCCTTTGCCTTGCCCGAGTTGAGTGCTCATAGTGCCAGTTCTATTTCGCCTGACTCGATATCTGCCTCTAAATAGTCAAAAATCATCCGAGAGAGTTGGGAGCCTAACGTCTCTGAAGATATAGTGGATCTCTGCACTGGACCAGTAAGTAGTGGGTGAATATACTTATTCATACTATTGCGCAAATGCCTCGGGAATCCCTTTTGGATCAGTAATTTTCACCCGATCCCATCATTATTTGTGGTACCCAGCCTCATATGTGCTCCCGTTTTTCGAGCCACTCAAGCATCTTCCCCGTTTTATTTCCTCCCTCATAAATATGCCCCCTTGCTGTAGTCTTGTTAATGTGGGGCATCTCTGCATTTTGAAAATGGCCCTGCTAGGCGAAGCAAAATTGCACCATTTTTATGTAAATATGCCCCATTGTCTCCTTGACATCAATTACTGGGTGAGAACATTCTGCATTTGTCTCAACTTTTCTACCAGTCTCCTGATCCAACATTTAATTTATTCTGCAACGCAGTCCATAGGCCACCATTCAGAACTGCTCGTGTGTCCTAATTCTGAGGGATCTAGCAGTGCTTGACCCATTGCATCCGTTATCTCCTTTTTAATAGTACCCTTAGTACACTTGTTGCTCGCAAACTCATTGTAACCCTCACCATATCCTAAATCTAGGATATGCTTATATACATCTTTCTCCAAAGTTTGTTGAATCGGGCTAGGTTGATAGCCCATTCCCTCAGCAGAGACCTCCTGGCCTCCTTGTGTGCCACTTTGTACACCTCTAACGTGCCAGATGTTTGGGACACCTCCTCTCTCTGAGTCATCTCAAACCACAGTTTTTTTGGCATGCTTTCTTTTCTTCAAGCACCTCTCTCCAGGTCCTCTATCTGACCTCTTATCATCATCCGATAAAGACCAAAACTCCTCATCTTTTACACTTTTACCTTTCCTTTTACCTTCCTTTAATAGTGTTTTTAATGTTTCATGAACTGTGCTCCAATGTCCTAACTTATAATTCTCCTTATAATTTCCTCCTGTTCTCATTAAGTAAACACATGTATTCCCTCAGACATTATAACTTGCAATGTATTTCTCCACTTTCCCAAACTTTGTATCCTAAACTTTCCAACAGTTAATAAGTCTCCCCTTTCTTAGTCTGTCGACATTTCCTTCTTTAAAACTTCTGTAGTATTATTGCTTTTACTTTCTAAGCCATTAGCTATGATTTGCACACTGCTAAGCAACAGTATTCTGTTCAACAGCGCATTAAACAAACACTGCTTAAAGATGTGCTAGTTCCTTTACAAAAACATACAAAATGTTTTGAAAAATGCACTAGTTCCTTAAGAAAACAAGTGCATTGCTACACGCATCATTACATTCCAAAACAAAATGGCCGCTACTGTAATCCCTATGCCTCATCTGCCTGCATGCAAACACAGCGTGTGTATGTCAAGATGCGAGTCAACTAACGATCTTCGGTTTGGGCTGGTTTTTCCACATCTTACAAGCGCTTTGGGCTGTTTTTTTCACACATTTCATGGTATTTAACCTTTCTACCTAGATGTTCAGTAGCGATTCATGGTGGGACTGCTGCCGGATGGTGATGTGGGGCAGGGGAGGGGCAGGGTGGGGGGTAGTAAACACCGGAATATGGATGAATGGAGGTACATCCTGGTGAGATTCTGTCTAAACTATATTTCTCTAATGTTGGGCATCCCTGGTAATGTTTATGTTGCTGCTGATCTCCCACTCTGTACTTGTGTGATAATCAGTCAATTCAGAATGATTTACATTTTTTGCTTTTTTGTAAACATTACCATAAGGAGAGGAAAAGGTTTATCATTCCCATTTTGCGAAAAATTAACTTTAGACAATGTCGTGTGGCCTTTTACTATTTACAGCTATTGTCTGACGCCTTTATCTGTTTCTCTGTGGCATCCTTTCTTTTAACTGCTCTAGAAAATAGACGTTCAATCTGCCGATCCAATTAATTGTAATATGAACTTAATCAAGTATGAATTTTTATCATAACTTTTTAATTTGTATAGCTATTGCATCTTAACAATTATCGTACTGTAAGGATGTGGAATGTTTTCATCTTTTTTTTTTTTTAAACCTTTATTTATAAATGCACAATACACAGCGTCTGCCTACAACCCCGCGGGGCCGGCCGCTATGACATAAACGGATGGTTGAAAAGGAAATTTGGAGACAGTAGGTCGTTAAAGCAATCACTCGAGTCTACATTGTTAAATGGAACATAGCACCATATCAAATAGGATGAAAAAAGGTTTAATTTTATGATTTTGTTGAAAAGAACAACAACACACAAACACATGGTATCATGCTGGCAAGGGTCGCAGGAGGGGGGGGAGGGGGGGAAAGAAGGCTAATAAATAAAGGAACGCATATGGCGAGGGGGGGTGAGCACGAGGGAGAAAGCAAAGGCTATACTGGAAATTAGAAACGGAACGTCAATCATGGAGAAGAGGGGAGAGGAACCTCATAGTCAAGTGGGGGGGAGCAAATGTCTCCGCGGTACGAATTCCACTGAGCCCAGACCCTGGACCATTTCTTGGGACGCCCCCGAGCCTCATATACAGTTTTCTCTCGGAACATGCACCAGTCCATGTTCTCTTTCCAGGCACTGAGCAATGGTAACCTAGGGGAGCCCCAGAGCTGCGCTATATCTCTCTTAGCGACCATGTTGCCCAAAGTAACCCAAAGTGTCTGGGCAGCATTGCAATCCGAAGGTTCCCACACATTGAGCAGGCAACGTCGTGCTTCGGGAAGGAGGGGGATCCCGGTGACACGACCCATAACATCATGTACTCTAGACCAAAAGGCCGCAATCATCGGGCATTCCCACAGAACATGAAGGAAGGTACCATCCATACCACATCCACGCCTGCACCGTCCATCCGAAACCAAACCCATTCGTACCAGACGCATTCCGGTCAAATACACACGGTGGAGGATCTTCAGCTGGACAAAACGAAGCCGAGCCGGGATAGCCACCTCCTTAGGGGAGGATACAGCTGACTGCCAGTCCTCGTCGTCGAGTTCAAGCCCGTCAGCCGTCCAGGAAGCACAAAGTTTCTCAAGTTGGTCAGCCCTGTTATTGACAAGTTTTTTATATATTAAGGAAATAGTGCTGTCGGGGACATGGCCATCTAATACACGATCCTCCAAAGGGGAGGACTGCGGGATATCGGTACCAGAGGGAAAGACGGAGGATAAGGCATGTCGAACCTGCATATACCGGAAATGCTCCCTATCATCTAGCCGGTATTCCAGCTTCAATACCTCGAAGGATTTCACAGCGCCCCGTGCCCACAGATCCTCCACCTTACTGATCCCAATCATGTCCCATTTCTCAAATCCTTTCGTCTTCCACAGATTACCCAACCGATCCGAGTCATACAGTGGCATCATACGCGTCAGTTTACCACCCCAGCCCGTGGCCACAGTAGCATCTCTCCATGCCCGCACTGCACACTTCGTCGGGCCTGTAAGGAGTCGAAAGGGTGACTTTGAGTACAGAGCCCTATTAAAGTTGCCACCAGGCAGTAATAGTTTATCCAAAGCAAAGGCGGGGGCAGGTTCCGAAGAGTACGTCGCAGGGTTGATAGCGCTCAGGTGCGAGGCCCAGTAATAATGTCTAATATCCGGCAACGCAATACCACCGTCATACCATGAGAGGGTGAGCTTGGACAAGGCAATACGGACACGACCATCCCAAATCAGTTGTCGCTGTAAACTCTCAACCTCACGGAAGTAGCGAGCAGGGACAGGATCGAAAATATTCTGCAGGGCGTAAAGAAATCGGGGGAGCGACATCATTTTGAAGAGTGCCGCTCGGCCCAATGGGGATAGGGGCAATTCACGCCACCGTCGCACGTCCTGCTTGAGTCTGCGGAGTGGAGCATACAAGTTCCGCTCATAGCGGACCGAAGAGACCGTAGAGACATAGATCCCCAATAATTTGAAGCCGTCAGTCGCTACCAATATGGGGAACCTGCGAGGTAGAGGTGGCAAAACGCCCCGGCTATAACGTAAACACAGGACTTGGTCCAGTTGATGACTAATCCCGAGTTCTTACCAAAGGACGTAAGAACATCGAAGAGGACGTTAAGCGACTTTTGAGGGGAAGTAAGATAGAGAAGGATGTCATCAGCGTACAAGGAGACACGATCCTCAAGATCTGGAGACCATCGGATCCCCTTAATAGAGGGTTCCCACCGAAGCCACGCAGCAAGGGGCTCAAGCGCCAATGCGAATAGAAGCGGGGAGAGCGGACAGCCCTGACGAGTGCCACGGCCTAAAGGGAAGGGGTCAGAGCATCTACCATTTACCACTACTTGAGCCAATGGTCGTTCGTAAAGGAGCCTGACCCATGCGATGAAGTTAGGACCAAAGCCAAACTTAGCGAGAGCCGCCCAAAGGTAGGGCCATTCGATAGTGTCGAAGGCCATAGTGGCGTCCAAGGAGGCGACCACTGCCGGCTCGGGCGAGAATTTGAGCCCTCGCGAGAACACTGTGGAGCCTACGCAGGTTAAGGGCCGTGTTCCTATGCGGGATGAAACCGGATTGATCCGGATGGATCAAGTCGCATATCACCTTCAGCAACCGATTGGCCAGAACCTTGGCCAGGATTTTGGGTTCCGCGTTCAGCAGTGAGATGGGGTGGTAGGAGGTGCAGCGGTCACGAGGCTTGCCATCCTTATAAATGACCACTATGGTAGCTAGGCGCTGCTCGAGGGGGAGGCTTCCAGCCTCAACCGCCTCGAGAAACATGTTGCGCAGATGGGCGGCCATTTTGTCCGGACAAAGTTTGTAAAGTTCGATGGGCAACCCATTTGGGCCCATCGCCTTTCCCGAGCGTAAAGATCGGATAGCAAGGGCAATCTCATCGACGGTAAAGGGGGCCTCCAGGACAAGACCATCTTCCTCCGAAACAGTAGGCAGGGCTATATCTCGCAGTAGCAGCCTGGGATCAGCCTCATCCCGATCACTAACCGGCGTATAAACCTTCCGGAAGTGATCCACAAAGCAATCAACAATTTCACCAGGGTCGGAGACACTCTCACCGGATTCGCGAACAATGACAGGCACAACACGACTCGCTCGTTCAGCCTTATCCAGCCATGCCAGGAGCTTGCTAGCTTTGTCACCCACATCATACAGTCGGCCTAGTTGATTCGCTCGCATCAACTTAGCAGCATCTGTGACACAAGCTTTGTAGTCAGCTTGTTTTAGTTCCAAAGTGTGCAACAATGCAGGCGTGTCATCCCCACCCAGCTCACTTTCAAGCGCAGTGACCTCAGTTTCAAGGGCCTGAACAGCCTCCCTCTTTACCCTACGCTCAGCAGCAATGAGCGATAGAGCGGAACCCCTGATAACCGTCTTGAAGGCCTCCCAAAGAACAGAGGGGGAGGTGACCGAGCCCACATTCTCATCAAAGTAACAATCAATTGCCTTCACCAAATCTGAGCGGAGCCGGGGGCTTCGGAAATGCCAGGAAGGGACCGGGGGGATCCTGTTACCAAGTAGACCACCCACCGAAATCTTAATCATCAAGGGGGAATGGTCAGAGATACCCCGGGGAAGATGTTGTACCTCCCGGACAGTGGACAGAGTGGAGGCTAACATAAAAAAATAATCTATACGAGAGAGGCTGCCATGCACACCAGAGTGAAAAGTATACTGCAGGAGTGAAGGGTGTAGTGAGCGCCAAACATCCACCAGGCCAAAAGTATCAGCCATCTCATTGAGCCACATCTGGGATGGCAGCAAGACTCTAGGGGGAAGCCGATCACATTCACCAGACATAACAGAGTTGAAGTCCCCGCCCATGATTAACAATCCATCAGGAAGGCCAAGAAGAGTCCTGCCAAGATCGGCATAGGTGGTAGCCTGCAATCCCGGGGGAATATAAACAGCAACCAGCACAATTTGTTTGCCCTCCCACCTCCCAGAGACAGCAGCATACCGCCCGCGGTCGTCAAGTATAACTTTGTCAATTGCAAGAGCTAGGGAGGACCTCACCATGATACCCACTCCCCGGGACCCAGAGGTGAAACCAGCATGTGCGACCAGGCGGTAACCCCGGCGGTCGAGGGCCTTACAAGCATTACCGATTAAGTGGGTTTCCTGAAGGAACACAACATCAGGGGCATGGCGCCTCAAAAATTGTAACACAATGCCCCGCTTTATCCTGTCCCCCAACCCGTTGACGTTCCAAGAAAGAACCCGCATTTCACCCCCCCCCCCCATCGCGGCAAAAGCAATCCACCCCAACCCCCCTCCACAACCCCAAGTTCGGAATAATTGCGATCAGTGAAATACCATGAAGAATGAAACACAACAAACAAAACGAAACACAACCAAGTCCCCAGGAACCAGCCCCCAAACAGAAACCCGTTACAACACCCCCCTCCCTGCACCCCTGCTGACTAAAAAGCCACCCCCAACTGCAGTGTGCCTGTCGCCCCATCTGATCTACACAAAGAACCCCCCGAGGAGGAAGGGAGAAATCACCCGTTCCCGCACCGCCACGGGCATAAACATAGAACACACAGTTAAGTTACTCTGTACAGTACGTAGTCTCAATTCGGACCTCCGGGGGTCCATATTACTTCTGGGCCGTTGCACCACCTTCCGCACCGCCAGGGCCACCGCTCTCAGAGTCATCTGTCGGCAACGAGTCCAACCAGTCGGCAGCACGCTCCGGCTGATCAAAAAAGTAGGCACGTTCTCTGAACTCAATCCGCAGTCGGGCTGGAAACAACATGGCATACTTCAGTCCCCGGTCCCTCAGGCGACGCTTCACTCAAGAAACCCAGACCGTTGTTGTTGCACTTGGGGAGTGAAATCAGGGTAGATGGAGATAGAGTTATTGTCATATTTCAATGGGCCATGTTTACGGGCGGCCTGCAGGATAGCGTCTCTGTCTCGATAGTGAAATAGCCTTGCAATGATAGGCCTCGGCAGGCCTCCTGGTTTCACTTGTCCTCCTGGGAAACGATAAGCGAGCTCTACGGCAAAGAACTTACTGAGTCCAACCGGAGCAAGTTTAGCAACGATAAGTTCTTCGACCAATAAGTCGATCGAGGCAGCACCATCACTTTCCGGCACTCAACTAGGCGTATGTTGTTCCGCCTGGCCCTGTTGTCGTAGTCCTCCATACGTTTAAGCAGCAGATCATGCGAGGAACGCAGATTCCCAATCTCAGATTGCGCCTCCGCCATGTCAGTCACTAGACTCGACGCCTTCAGGTCTAGTGCCTTCACTCTCTCGTTCGTTTTGGCTAGATCGGCTCGAATAAGACTAACATCCACAGCCACCGTGTCTATCTTGGACACGATGGCTTCGTATTGCTGACTCATATCGGCCTTAAGTCCAGAGATGGCAGCCAATAGGTCTTGGAGCGATACTTCAGAGGAAGACGACATGTCCGTTTGAGGTCCTTCAGCGCCCACGCTGGTGACACCGGGGGAGCCTCTCGGCTTGGTGTAGCGTTCGATCATATTGGACTGGATCGACTCCCCCCGGGTTACAGTCTTCCTGCGCTTTTCGACCTCGGGTTTTGTCGCCATGTTGCAGTCAGTGACGGCCGAGAACCCAAAGGGGGCCGTAGGACGGAGAAGAGTCCAGAAACTCCGAAGTATAGTCCGAAGAGGGAATACCGCAGGCCTCCTTGCCAGTCCAAGGATGGAAAGTGTGCACTGTGAGGGCAGCAGGCGAAGACAGAGTAGGAGGAGACAGAGACAATGAGGCCGGAAACCGAAAGTGAAAGTGGTACACCACCGGTGGGCCAGATGCCAGGCAGCCGTTGTTGTTGCATTACAGCTCGGCCATAGTAGGCAGCCGAGACCCCGGTTGCGTCTGTGGGCAGGCCAGAGAGTTGAAGACGACAGAAAAATGGTCCCTGAGGTCCGATTTCGACCAAAAAAGGATCATCAGCATCAGTGAGAGTAGCACTCCAAAAGCCCGTCGAAGTGATCAGGATAATTGCAGGATAGATAAAGAAGGGCGGCGCGGGTCTCGGGAGCTCTCTGCTCACGCGACCATCTTGGATGCCCGCGTAGCTCCTCCTCCATGTTTTTATCTTTTATCCTTTTATACATGTAGTATACTTTTATGCCTTAATCATGTCAGCGAAATAAAGTTATTCTGATTGAATGGAGGTAAGTAGACAATTAAATCAATAACATGAATTTTCTTGCGCACGCTGCATCGCCAAATCATACAATGTGTGATGTGTGAGACAAGAAGGAAAGAGAAGGATGAAAGATGAACCCCCCGGGCTGCACACCTTGCTGGAGGGTGAAGAAGTGGGGTCTAGATCGGATGGCCACCAATGTGATGATCAGATGGTGTAGGAGCAACCAAACAGAGGAACCAGAGTTTTATCGGTGTTAAGTTGGAGCCAATCGGTACTCATCCAGTTAGTTACATTAGAAAGCCATAGTATGAAGTTGTCGCTGAAATGTAAATTGTTGCTATAAAGTCTGATTAGGGCCTTGGTGTCAATCTTGTATGATGAAAGTTGAAGACCAAAAAATGTTTTCAGGTGAACTAGAAGAGAGACGTGGATATTAAAAAGTGAGGAGCTTAGCAAAGAGCCCTGAGGGACCCTACAAGAGAAGGGCTTAGGCTGTTAGCGGAATGGAGGCAAAGTAAGAGCTGTCTGTCAGAAAGGAAGAAAGCCAATGGAGGGCAGTACCCTTAATTCCCATTGGCTGAACATGCTGTTGAAGCACAGTATGTGAGACCATATCTAAAGAGGGAGACGCATCTAGTACACCCGGGGCTGCATGGCCGCCCATAACAAGCCTCATACAGAGGTCATTTGTCACAGCCATTAGGGCTATTTCAGCCCAAACATGATGAGCTTGTAATGGAGTGGGTCTTGATGTATGTGGCAAGATGGGTGATGATGATTCTCTAATAGCTCAGACTGATAAGGCAGCAGCACCATGGAATGGTAGCTAGTGGGTATGGCTGGTTTCTTTTAGAGGCACCAAAAGTGCAGATCTACAGACATTGGGAGCAGCAGCAGAGAAGATGGGGAAGTTGAGAAGTTCTGTGCATATAGGGAAAGTTGTGCAAGCCATGAAAGTAAAGATAGTTGGGACCAGAGGTCTCAGGGAGACCCAGATCTGGGGCTTGAAAGTATCAAGGGTATGGAGTCCAATGTAAGCAGATGGAATCGAAGAAGAGATTTGTCTGGGAAAGAGCAGTCAGGGTTGGGCATCTAGATTATTGTGCAGACTAAAGTTTGAAGTGATTCTGTCTCTTATATTTATTTTAAAAATCACAAGGTAGGTGTAAGATTGTTTACAAGGGGGAATAAGTAGTTTTGTTAAATTTCAAAGACCCGTTAACGCCTTAACCGCAGGGCACATTCTGCCGCGGTGGGGCGGTATGATTGAGTGGGCGGGTCAACATCAGCGAACGGACGTGCGCAGTACTACCGAGGTAATGCTTGTGATGGCCGTTGGCCGACGGGCGCAGCGAAGGGGTTAACATATTGTGCTGACAATTTCCCTTGTTTAATTTGTAGCCACTTTGCTTTTGAGACAATAGTAGTCGGTAGGATCACTGAAATAATATCGAGAGACAAAATATCGACCTGCAAGAATATCGGTGAGAAAATATCGACAGACAAAATATCGAGTTTCTATCTACAAACAGGTACGTACAAAAATATTGAGTTTAAAATATTGTTTACAAAAATATAGTTTTAAAAAATATCGTCTTTACTAAAAACACTATTAAATTAAATTAATATTAAAAACTAAGTACTAAAATATACTTACAAATACTTAAATTAACTTATAATAGTTAAATAATTAATGAAAGTAAAAAAATAAAAACATTTAATTCATATTTCTTAAAACATATATATATAGTAACAAAATATAATTAAATAATAGCCAATATTATTAACGTACAATAACAAAAGAGTAAAAATTACTATTCCCACTCCAGTGGGTGCAACAGTAGGGAAAGCGTTGGATAGCATAGGGGTTAAAATTACTTTTCCCACTCCAAAGAGTGCAACAGTAGGGAAAGCGTTAGATAGCGTAGGGGTTAAAATTACTATTCCCCCTCCAAAGAGTGCAACAGTAGGGAAAGCGTTAGATAGCGTAGGGGTTAAAATTACTATTCCCACTCCAGTGGGTGCAACAGTAGGGAAAGCGTTGGATAGCGTAGGGAGTAAAATTACTATTCCCATTCCAAATAGTGCAACAGTAGGGAAAGCGTTGGATAGCGTAGGGGTTAAAATTACTATTCCCACTCCAAAGAGTGCAACAGTAGGGAAAGCGTTGGATAGCATAGGGGTTAAAATTACTATTCCCACTCCAGTGGGTGCAACAATAGGGAAAGCGTTGGATAGCGTAGGGGTTAAAATTACTATTCCCACTCCAAAGAGTGCAACAGTAGGGAAAGTGTTGGATAGCGTAGGGGTTAAAATTACTATTCCCACTCCAGTGGGTGCAACAGTAGGGAAAGTGTTGGATAGCGTAGCGGTTAAAATTACTATTCCCACTCCAAAGAGTGCAACAGTAGGGAAAGCGTTGGATAGCGTAGGGGTTAAAATTACTATTCCCACTCCAGTGGGTGCATCAGTAGGGAAAGCGTTGGATAGTGTAGGGGTTAAAATTACTATTCCCACTCCAATGGGTGCAACAGCAGGGAAAGCGTTGGATAGCGTAGGGGTTAAAATTACTATTCCCACTCCAGTGGGTGCAATAGTAGGGAAAGCGTTGGATAGCGTAGGGGTAAAAATTACTATTCCCACTCCAAAGAGTGCAACAGTAGGGAAAGCGTTGGATAGCATAGGGGTTATAATTACTATTCCCACTCCAGTGGGTGCAACAGTAGGGAAAGTGTTGGATAGCGTAGCAGTTAAAATTACTATTCCCACTCCAAAGAGTGCAACAGTAGGGAAAGTGTTGGATAGCGTAGGGGTTAAAATTACTATTCCCACTCCAGTGGGTGCAACAGTAGGGAAAGTGTTG
The DNA here is from genome assembly GCF_964263255.1 of Lissotriton vulgaris. Lineage (NCBI taxonomy): Eukaryota > Metazoa > Chordata > Amphibia > Caudata > Salamandridae > Lissotriton > Lissotriton vulgaris. Next base: position 31,219,186 of record NC_141698.1, read on the forward strand.
GATAGTGTAGGGGTTAAAATTACTATTCCCACTCCAGTGGGTGCAACAGTAGGGAAAGCGTTGGATAGCGTAGGGGTAAAAATTACTATTTCCACTCCAAAGAGTGCAACAGTAGGGAAAGCGTTGGATAGCGTAGGGGTTAAAATTACTATTCCCACTCCAGTGGGTGCAACAGTAGGGAAAGCTTTGGATAGCATAGGGGTTAAAATTACTATTCCCACTCCAGTGGGTTCAACAGTAGGAAAAACATTGGATAGCGTAGGGGTAAAAATTACTATTACCACTCCAAAGAGTGCAACAGTAGGGAAAGCGTTGGATAGCGTAGGGGTTAAAATTACTATTCCCACTCCAAAGAGTGCAACAGTAGGGAAAGCGTTGGATAGCGTAGGGGTTAAAATTACTATTCCCACTCCAGTGGGTGCAACAGTAGGGAAAGCGTTGGATAGCGTAGGGGTTAAAATTACTATTGCCACTCCAGTGGGTGCAACAGTAGGGAAAGTGTTGGATAGCGTAGGGGTTACAATTACTATTTCCACTCCAGAGAATACAACATTAGGGAAAGTAAATAATTCATATATTATTCAAAAATCTGCAAATGAATATCTATTAATAATTAATTTAAAAAACGAATTAACAATAATTATTTCAATTAATCACCTATTAATACAAATTAATTAAACATTAACAATTAAATATTTTATAATTTAAAATTATTTTACAATTATTTCCAAATAAATAAATTTGAATTAGTTTTATTTAATTATTTATTAATAAATTACTTTCCACCCTATGCCCCTAAAAACCCACAACCCGCTACAGAAATTAAATTAGTCAAATTTAGATAATTACCAATTCATCAATTAATATAAATTAATTAACATTTTTAATTAAATAAATTAACAAATATAAATTAATTAACAATTAATTACTATTTACTATCAATAAATAAATTTACATATTTAATTAATTATAAATAAATTACTTCCCACCCTATTCCCCTATAAACCCACAACCCGCTACAGAATTAAATTAGTAAAATTTACATAAATACCAATTAATCAATTAATATAAATTAATTAACAATTTTATTTAAATTAATTACCAAATATAAATTAAGTAACAATTAATTACTATTTACTATCAATAAATAAATTTACATATTTAATTAATTATAATTAAATTACTTCCCACCCTATTCCCCTATAAACCCACAACCCGCTACAAAATTAAATTAGTAAAATTTACATAATTACCAATTAATCAATTAATAATAATTATTTTCCAATTACAATTAAATTAATTAACACATATAAATGAATTAACAATTAATTACAAATTACTTTCAATAATTAAATTTACATATTTAATTAATTATAATTAAATTACTTCCCACCCTATTCCCCTATAAACCCACAACCCGCTACAAAATTAAATGATGCAATAATTATTAAAACAATATTCATTAAATATAATTATTTATAACATAAATACACACTTTTCACACATATTATAACATAAAAATACACTATAAAAAATTATATATTATTAAAAAATCGATATTTTTTACTATCTATATTATATACTTCGATATTTTAACTATCTATATTTTTAACAGTCGATATCACTTCACTTACCTTAAAAACGATATTTTTGTAGTCTATATTCGGTCCTGTCGATATTTTGTCCAGTCTACATTAAAAACTCGATATTATGTCCAATCGATATTTTGGACTCGATATTAGGTCTGTGCACCTAGTCGGTATGTTTGGCAGAGTTTTTTTGTAATGCTTTTCAGTTATTGCATATTTTAGGCCATCTTTCGAAAAATCATTTTGGCACCAATGGTACTTGAGGCCAGGGTTGGACTGCCTCAGTCTGGCAGTGCCCGAAGGCTGATCTGAGAGGTCAGTGTGTGGGCCCTTTTTTGGCTGTTTTTGGGCATGTTTTATGGTCTTGTGGGCAGGTTACCACAAATGCATGCATTCCCCATACCTTGCAAAACACCTATACAATGTGTCTTTAAAAGTTCAAAACGGTCTAATTTGCATACACAGGCCAATTGTTTAGCTATCAGATTTGCTAAAAGAAGGCACTTTTATTTTGGTGCCCACGCCTATCTTCTGTCTCAGTCCGACCCTGCGTGAGGCATTTGCACTGATGTGTGATATACGTCAGTTCCTCAGAGTACCAAGAGGAGGTGGGATGAGTGCCTGGTGGACAGGAGTGTTTGGAAGAAAACACAGAATCAAGCACTTTAAGCAGCAATGAACTGAAGCTTGTGGCAAAATCATTAGTAACTTTCTTGGTGATACATGAAGAGAAACTAAGGGCTGGTTTAAAGTTTGCAGTAACTAAACTCTGAATTTAGAGGTGCCTGCAGCCCTAGTGACCTCTCCTATATTGTCAGTAACTGACATCATGCCCGGTACTGTCAAATCATCGAAAATGTCCTCTGCGGCTCTGTCAACATGACAGGGCCGTGCAGCACATGATCAATAATAATATTTTTATTTTCAATATCAAAATGCAAAGCCAATATTATCTTTTTGAAAGTAACAAGGCAATGACCCTCTTGCAATGGGAGCTTTCTCCCCTGGCGAGGGGGGTCATTAAGTTGTTTTACTTTCACATACGGACAGGTTTTGGATGGCGGTGTGTGAGAGTAAAAACTGGCCATTTGTGTGGCCCTCTAAAGAGGGTGGGGAGACAAATGGCTAAACCTATGTTTTTCCCAAATCTAAATAAGGCAGGTGGGACTTCAGTTTAGTGTAGAGGTTTTTTTTACCACCGTTGTGATAAAGGGCCAGATGTAGGTAAATACTATTTACCGATTCTTAAATACCGAATTTTACTGATTTGGTATCCAAGAATCGGTAAATAGTATGTAGGTAGAAAATCGGTAAATTTTACCGAATCGGTAATATTCGGTATTACCGATTCGGTATTTATCGATTCTGTAATTCCCATTCATTCCTATGGGCCTGGAGTCCCATAGGAATAAATGGGAAGCCATTCACTATTACTGATTCGGTAAATACCGAATCGATAATGGGAGAGCATTGACACCCTGCTGCACCCCTGAATCGCGCTTTTGTGCACATGTAGCGCACATACATGCCCTAAGGGCATGTATATCTGCCACATGGCACTGAGTAAAAAGCAAAAAATTGCTTTTTCAAAGGTATTCCATATTTACCACCAACTTGTAGTTGGTGGTAAATAACGAATCCTGAAATCAAAAATGCACTCCCTTGAGTGCTCCCTACATATGTTTAAGGATTCGGTAATTTACCAAATCGATATTTTAAGAATTCGGTAATTTACCGATTCCTTAAATTACCAATTCGGTAAATTACTGAATCCTTAAATCAAGCCACCTACATCTCAAATCCCTAACTACCGGTCGGTAACAGTGAAATTTACCGAATTTCACTGTTACCGACCGGTAATGCCCCACCTACATATGGCCCAAAGTTCTTTCTCCGCCAAACTCTAAAATCAGGCTCGGGGTACATTGAGTATGTCTGTTTACTTGACAGCAGAGCAGCAGCATGTTTTACAGCCCACGCAGGGCTCGAGTCGGGCTACCACACGAGTGGACGGAGTCTCCCCACTTATTTAACCGGGAGCTCGATAACTGGAGCAAATGGAGCCACACATTCACTCTTTGGCCTCTCTGGGGCGAGATCGGAGCCCATTCAGAATGCTGCTCACGCGCTGGCTTCTCTGATGCAATCGCATCTAAGGGGTGAGTGAGGGGAGGCAATGAGTCTGATTGTGCAAGCCACCTTTCGTGACGTCACTTCCTGTTGTGACGTCAGCGTCCTCCCTCTTCTTTTTTTAGGACTTGTGCCCTGAGCCCATGTGTAGTGGAAGAAGAGGTTTGAAAGGCAGTGTAAGCAATATGGAGATTAGAGAAGGACCATTCCAAGGTAAGTGTGGTGGCAGCAAAGATGAAATATCATCCAGAGGCAAAGATTTCAATAGCCACCAATGTACGTTGGATCGGAGACTTTAGGGGACAGTAGTAAGGTGGAGCACTTGTCAAGAAATATTGAGAATCCCAGGCGAGAGGAGGGGTCCTCAAGCCAAAGATTAAGCTTACCAAGGAAAGTAAATTTAGAAGTAGGGAGGATAGATGGGAAAAGGAAAAGCGCAGTGGTGGAGTAAGTGAGGGTGAGGAGAGATGAACAAATAAAAAGATCAGCGGGTGAAAATTTCTAGAAGCAGTTAATGATAAGAAATACATCACAGAAAATTATAGCGATTCTGCCACCAGTGAGATTGTGGTGGTTGAGATGGAGAATCTGGTATTTAGGGACATAGTGAGAGCTAGAAAAGGGATTGTGGATTTGAAATTTGGGTTTCTGTAAGGCGGAGAATGTTGAAATCCTGGTTGAGCATTAGGTCGTAAAGCTCTGTGGTGTGTTTGGGAAGAGAGCAGAGGTCAGGTAGGCTGCTGTGAAGTTCACTTTTTTAAGACGTTTGTGGATTAGAAATCTGAGGGTCAGATTTATGTCGGACTTGCGCCACGTTTAAGCCGCTGTTGCGTTACGCAACGGCAGCGTAAACATGGCGCATCCCTGCGACCCATTTACAACGTGACGCATCTAGGCAGATGCGTCACCTTGTAAAGCCCTGCGCCACATGTGGGCGTTCCGGCGCAGGGTGGGCGTTCCGGGGCAGGTGCGCCTCGCAAAAGTGCCTGCGTGAAATCTACAAGATTTCACGCAGGCACTTTTAGGCCAATGCTGCGTCAAAACCCTACGCCTGCATGAAGCAGGCGTAAGGCTTGACGCAGCATTGGACAGATGTGGCCCCCCAGAGCATTGCTGGAGATGCATCGCGCTTGCAACGCAACTCCAGCAATGCGCCGCCTTTACGGCACAGATGCGTCTCGCCATTTTTGCCCCATGGTGTGTTGCATTGTAAATGCGGTGCACCATGGGTGGCGGAGCTGAGGCGCACAATAACTGGCGCATCCCTGGGGATGCGCCAGTTATTGTAAATCTGCCCCTGAATATTTAATAAAAGGAAAGTAACATAAAAAATAAGTAAAACCACTTACCTTGCACATCACCGACAAGGCAGCGCCTGATTTGAACCGCCAAACACATGCACTTTCCCCTTGTTGGACTGGAGTAAAAAAACGAAATCAGATCTCTTGCCCCCAAACATGCAAGCTCTCCCCAATGCTTGTTGGTCTGGAGTTAGAGTAGTAATTGTGCCCACCCACCCCACCTGCACCCCCATCTGGAAATGTATCTACATTCTCCAGTGTTTGTTGGACTGGAGTTAAAATAGTAAATCTGAGGAAGTTAAATGCAGAGGGCTGGGTGTGTGTTTTCACTGCCCATTTCATTAGTTGCCATTCTTTTATTAAAATAATGGCAATGCTGTTTTCTACTAGCCTCCTTCAAGATTCTGGATAATAAAAACAGAACATAAACACAATAGGAACACCTGAAATGGGTAACATGTGTTTGTGTTTTTTGAACATCTTTGCGGGTTGTCTGTCTTTACCAAAGAAAGATCCGGATGTATTGACTGTCTTACGATTATGATATTAATGGGTCAAAATTGCTACGGATCACAGAGGCTGAACGTGGGTGCTCTGTCTCAATTATTTAAATGCATACGCCACACCTTCAGCATGGTATTAGGATGCAAGTTTCTAATAAATAACTCGAGTGAGTTGCATTGAATGAATATTCATTACAAATGTTCTAAAGCAATTTCCTTGCCTGCCATTTCCGACTTGTCCACTAGGTGGTAGTAAAAGTGTACTTTCATAATTGCACTCTGTAAAAATATAAAGTGAATCTCTACAACATGATCTCATTATTGGGTCTGATATGAGCGTGGGGCGGTATCCCCGTTATCCAGAGAAGGCAGCAAAGTAGGCCAGCAAGCCCCCTGCAGCCAGGCCTAGGGTGACCAGATCTTGACAACCAAAAACCGGGACATTTCAGAAAAATAGAAGAAGGACTACAATTTTTCATCCACGGAGTGACGCAGAATGACGACTCCCATCAACACAGGGTAGCACAAGATGCATTGAAAATAAATAAAATGTAATCTCTGCAACCAACATCATACCTATTAATCAAATTGCTTACTGATAACAGCTGCTAACTAGCTCAGCTTTAGAATACCCAAAAAAAGTGCCTCTCACTGTTTTCAGTCGGTCCCCTCTAAATACCGGACAAGAGCCAAAATTGTCGAAATCTGCCAGGACAACTGGTGAAAAACCGGGACTGTCTGGGCAAATCCGGGATGTCTGGTCATCCTAGCCAGGCCTCTTCCTAAACCCCTCATGTGGCAGCGGGAGAGCGTGAAAAGCTCTTGCCTGCCTTGCATCCATCTGCGTGTCCTGGACATGTCCCATTGACACCTACCGGCGGCATCTTCTTGCTTCCCTTTACCAGCTTTTTGTTCCGTGTGATCGTTTCTCTTCCTGTTTTCGCCATTTGTTTTGCCCTCCATTTGTGCTTGTATTTTTTGTTCCGTGTGATCGTTTCTCTTCCTGTTTTCGCCATCTATTTTGCCCTCCATTTGTGCCTGTTTTCATTTATTGTAATCTCTGTGCCGTGTTTACAGTTTCCTTCCTGTTTGCCCGCCTACCTCGCCGCCCTCCGCTCTCCCCCCCGCTTCCCGCCACCGCCATTTGCCCCGCCCCTTTTCTCTTCTGTTCCCTCCCCGCTCCCGCCTCCCAGCTGCTCCGCCCACCCGCGCACTTCGCCTTATATGTTGACCGTGCGAACGCGCAGCGGTCACGCGGAGCGGGCACGCCGATTGTGCGCCGAAGGCGCGCCAAAGGTAAGCCCGTCTGCGCCCGTCCGCGACCGGATCGCGACCAGTGCCAGGACCCCTGGCCCACGAAGACCCCGACCTACCCGCCTGACGTACTCCGCCGCCACTCTCATCGCACTCAACACCGGCCGACTCCCAGAATGCCACCAAGCCACACCACGACGCACCCACAGACCTTTCAGCTGCCACGCCTGCAAATTCACCTGCATCCGGACCTGCCTCGCACCAGCACCCGCCAAGTCGAACACCAGCAGCACCCACCTCAAGTGCATCCTGCTCAACACCCGCTCCGTCCACAGACACGCCATCGAACTCTGGAACCTCCTAGACGCCACAGCCCCTGACGTTGCCTTCCTCACGGAGACCTGGATGAACGCCTCTTCAGCTCCCGACATCGCCATCGCCATCCCAGAGGGCTACAAGATCGTCCGGAGGGACCGCAACGCCAACCAGAAAGGGAGGAGGCATCGCCATCATCCACAGGAACACCATCCGTCTCACGACCAGCACCGACAACACCCTGACCAGCGCCGAACACCTGCATTTCCAGATCCACACCAACCCGAACACCACCCTCAGAGGCACCCTGATCTACCGACCCCCGGGACCACGCAACCAATTCAGCGAGGACATCGCCGACTTCGTCAGCCCGCATGCCCTCCCCTCCACTGACTACATCCTCCTGGGGGACCTCAACTTCCATCTGGAGAACAACAACGACCGCAACACCAGCACCCTGCTCGACAACCTCGCCAATCTTGGACTCAAGCAGCTGGTGTCCACCCCCACCCACCTCGCCGGACACACACTCGACGCAGTCTTCTCCTCCAGCACAGACATCGACTTCAGCCACGCCTCAGAGCTTCAATGGACGGACCACAGCTGCGTCCACTTCACCTTCAAGAGAACGACGACCCACCACCACCAGCAACAGGCCGCCCGCAGAAGCTGGAACAAGATCACAGCAGACCAGCTCGCCACCTCCCTGAGCCAGCACCCTCCTGCCAGCTCACTGAACCCCAGCCAGGCGGCCGACAACCTCACGAAGTGGATCAGCATCTGCGCGGACGAGCTCGCCCCGCTGAGGACCCCGCCCAGCAGACCCGGCAGCAAGAAAGCCCCGTGGTTCACCGACGAACTCAAGAGCTCCAAGAAGAACTGCCGAGCCCTCGAGAAAGTCTGGAGAAGGGAACCTACACCGGACAACAGGACCATCCTCAAGCTGGCCACTCGGAAGCACCACCAGCTGATCCGCGCCGCCAAGAAAACTGCATTCAAGGACCGGCTGGACAACAACGCACACAACAGCAAGGAACTCTTCAACATCGTGAAAGAGCTATCCAACCCCAGCGCAGGAAACAACGACATCACCCCATCGCAAGACCTCTGCAACTCCCTCGCTTCATACTTCCACAACAAGATCGCGGACATACACAACAGCTTCAACAACCAACCAACGCACACCATGACCGAACAACCACCCCCCACCACCACCCTCCACGCCTGGACCCCGATCAGCACCGAAGACACCATCCGCACGATGAACTCCATCCACTCCGGATCACCGACCGACCCCTGCCCTCACCACGTCTTCAACAAGGCCGACGCTGTCATCGCACCCCACCTGCGAGAAATCATCAACACATCCTTCGACACCGCCACCTTCCCTGAGAGCTGGAAGCACGCCGAACTCAGCGCTCTACTCAAGAAACCAACAGCGGACCCCACCGAACTCAAGAACTACCGCCCCATCTCGCTCCTCCCGTTTCCAGCCAAAGTCATCGAGAAGACCGTCAACAAGCAGATGGCCGCCTTCCTCGAGACGAATGGATCCCTCGACCCCTCACAGTCCGGCTTTCGAGCCAATCACAGCACCGAGACCGCCCTCATCGCCGCCACCGATGACATCCGAGCCCTGATGGACAACGGAGAAACAGCGGCCCTCATCCTCCTAGACCTCTCCGCGGCATTCGACACTGTCTGCCACCGCACCCTAGTACAGCGCCTCAGCAACGTCGGAATCCAGGACAAGGCGCTGGAATGGATCATCTCCTTCCTCGACGGAAGAACACAGAGAGTCCGCCTACCACCGTACAAGTCAGAGGCCTCCGAAGTCATCTGCGGCGTCCCTCAAGGATCCTCTCTGAGCCCCACCCTCTTCAACGTCTACATGAGCCCCCTCGCGGCCATCGCACGCCAACACAACCTCAGCATAATCTCCTACGCCGACGACACCCAGCTGATCCTCTCCCTGACCAACGACCCCGCCACCGCCAGAGCCAACCTGCACGAAGGGATGAAAGAGGTAGCCGAGTGGATGACGACCAGCCGCCTGAAACTGAACTCTGACAAGACGGAGGTCCTCATCCTGGGCTCTTCACCCTCCGCCTGGGATGACTCCTGGTGGCCTCCCGCCCTGGGCACCGCACCCAAACCGACAGACCATGCACGCAACCTGGGCTTCATCCTGGACTCCTCCCTCTCCATGACCAGGCAAGTCAACAACGTCTCCTCGGCATGCTTCAACATCCTACGCATGCTACGGAAGATCTTCTGGTGGATCCCCACCGAGACCAGGAAGACCGTCACCCAGGCCCTCGTCACTAGCCGACTGGACTACGGCAACGCCCTCTATGCCGGTACCACCGCCAAGCTCCAGAAGAGACTCCAGCGGATCCAGAACGCCTCAGCCAGACTCATCCTCGACATCCCACGAACCAGCCACATCTCCGGACATCTGAGAGACCTTCACTGGCTCCCTGTCAACAAAAGAATCACCTTCCGCCTCCTCACCCACGCACACAAAGCCCTACACGACCAAGGCCCGAGCTACCTCAACAGCCGGATCAACTTCTACGCTCACAAACGCCACCTCCGATCAGCCAACCACGCCCTCGCCGCCATCCCCCGCATCCGAAGAGCGACTACAGGAGGAAGGTCCTTCTCCTACCTGGCCGCCAAGACCTGGAACTCCCTCCCGACCGACCTGCGCCTGACCCAAGACCACCTCTCCTTCAGGAAGAAGCTGAAGACCTGGCTGTTCGAGCAGTAGCGGCACCCCCCCCTCCCCCAGCGCCTTGAGACCCCACGGGTATGTAGTGCGCTCTATAAGTGTCACTGATTGATTGATTGATTGATGGCAATTAAAAAATGGCACATTATTCCAAAGTGAACCGAGAACTATGTAAAACCCGTTATGAATGTTATGCCCCATTCTGGGCACTCTAACTGGTAACTAGACGGTCGATGGGAGAATTTTCCAGCCAGACTTAGGAGTTTCTCCATCATTGATGTCAACAGCTAAAATGTACGCACCCTTACTGTACTGTCAACCTAGACAGGCTACGCAAACAAAGAGAAATGGACCTGTTATAATCATTGTTCCTTGTAAGCTGCGCGCACGTGCACACGCGCACAGGGCCTTTCCTGAGCACGCACGCACTCTTATAAAGCGCGCACGTCACTGCTTCAAACAAGATAGAGGCTGTTCACAAGCCATGGCCTTTAAAATGTGACGCTGCGAAAAGCGTGTTTTTTTCTTGGCGGTGAAGTGCAGGCTCGGATTGGGAAGGCGGGCAATCGGGCATTGGTTGATGGGCCGGTGCCACAGGGTCACCTGTGGGCCGGTTTTTTGAGGCGTCTGTAAACCAGACCAAGAGACTGACTTTCTTTCCCAGACCCCCTGGCCACTTTAATGTGGCCAGGGGGGTATCATGGTCACTCCCCTGTCATGCTGTAAATAGAGGCTGGGGGGCAGGTGTTGCTTTAAGCACATAAGAGGGTCCCTGAAACAACTAATATATGTATGGAGAAGAATCCAGGGAAGGATACTAACAGCAAAATCAAACAAAAACTTTTCCAGTTAAGTAAATATAAAGACAAAACGTTTACAATGAGGAATACCTACTCAATTCTATTATATAGTCATACTCTCAAATCCAAAGAGAGTATCATCTTGGGTGTACCTGTATAAGAGAGAAATAATATAAATATAAACAGACTAGTGTTAATATAAGTGTAACAAAAACGTATTATCGGAGTCACAAAGGCAAGTAATGGACTGCAGAGAGAGAGACTTGTCTCATATACGGTCCTGGGGTAACCTGAATGAGCACTACTACGAATATGGAATCAGGGGAGATAATTGTGGCGAAATGGTGAATGGTGCCCTGGCTCTTCTGGATCAAAGCATAATCCAAAAGATGCAGAGAAATCTGCAAGGGATGGACAGGTCGAAAAAGTGACCTAAGGAGTCGAAAGATCTGAAAATGATATCACCGCAGGAGTCGGTTACAGATAGGGCTATGACAGTTGATCATTAAAAAGCTAAATTAAAAGGATTCCAGTTCTGGAAAAAAAGCTACGGATATATAGATTCCTAGAATCAATGTTTTGAGGTCTCTGGAAACCGGACCAAGAGGCTGACTTTCTTTCCCAGGCCGCCAGGCCACTCTATTGTGGTGCGATAGTATCTTGGTCACTGGCCTACCGTGCTGTAAATTGAGGCTGGGGGCCAGGTGTTGATATAGCCTTTGAGGCATTCTCACCTTGGCGCCCCGCCTCACGTGCCCTTCCAGAAGCAGTGTTATCCCGTGACGGGCCACCACTTCTAGGCCATGGCGGAAGCCCCCCCCATCCCCTCACCACCCCCCCCCCTCCCGAAGTCCAGCACCCACTGACACCCAGCGGGTCCTTATGGCTTCACTCTCCACATTATACTAAAAGAAATGTTTTAATCAAGTGTTTACGAATGGGGTTTTTTTTCACTGTAAAAGATGATTGACAACTTTGGGTGTTCTAATCTGCAGCAGCACGTTGATATAGCCCCTGGTAGGGGGCGTTCTATAAGAACGGATAAATATATACAATAAATATGTTTTATGTTAATGTATGTACTGTTTTGTCGTTCAATTCTTAATTCTTCATCATCATTAACACCAGGGCTTCCATTACTTAATACTGATTGACTGTTACAAAATCTCTTCCTTGTAAGCTCCAATAAATAGATTTTAACAAAAACATAATATTAATTTTTGTGGCTTCTGCTCCAGTACCTAGGAAAATGTTATACCGCCTAAGACCACCTGATGTCACTGCAGGACCAGTATCTGCTCCGGATCCCAGATTATGCAAACTGACAACAAACCATCACGATGAATGAGATTCAAACTGTCCGGAGAGTGCCCGCAGGCCCTGCTGCGTGGGTCCCTGGCACCGCTTCAATGTCCACTCTCTGACCTGGTATTACAGCTCCCCTGCTGCTGAGGCCGGGGTATGCAGAGCCCCCAACCTTGGAACATTTTGCACTAATCAGGGGAGTAGCGAGAAAATTAAAATACCCTTACTTGGTCCTTACCTCGAACGCTATCGGGTGAGTGGGGTGTGTAAGCCCTTCCCACTCTAGCCCAGGTCCCTTCGCCCCCTTCCATCCATCTATCTCTCAAACCTTTAAGCCTTTTATGCACCCACCTACCCATCAGGCCCAGACTGGCCGTTGTGGGCACCAGGCAATCCCCCGGTGCGCCGCAAGGGTGGGGGCCGTTTTTGGGCCTAGGGTGACCAACCGTCCGTAAATTTCACGGACAGTCTGTAATTTCGGCCGTCTGTCCGTTGTCCGTGAAGGATTCTTTAACGGACGCCATTTGTCCGTAATTTTAACCGGGCACCGGTCGCACCTCCCTAAAGCCGGTGACATGACGCATTCAGGGCTGTTTGCATCTGAATAGATGCCCCTGCTCTTGAAGCTGCAGCCCCACCCCTCACATCTCCAGCCCTTGATGAGCTGTTAAGAGGTGCTCGAAGGTGACTGAGAGGGAGGGGCGGCAGCTTCAGGAGCAGGGCATCTATTCAGATGCAAACAGCCCTGAATGCGTCATGGCTCTGCAATTTGTGTGAGACATTCCCTTTCTGCGCAGGGCCCCAAACATCCTACAACCGGTCTGGATTACACCGAGGCAGCACGTGGTTCTCTTCACAGCACAGAGCTTAATTACTGTCACAAAATTGTAAACAAACCTCGATTCTTCAAACATGAAGTCTTTAATATAATAAAATTAGGAAATGGCACAATCGCACCCACACTAACAAAGAATGGAGGACAATCGGTTAAATTAGTTATCTTGGAGTATCTCCTTTAAGTACTGTACATCACAGTGGGGGATGACAAAAGTAACACTTTGGATACAGAGACTGACTTCTCATTGGCTTGTCCAGGACGGGGGTGAGGAGCCCTACCCCACCCTGGAAGAGACCAAGATGATACTAGGATACCGCATGCCCACCCCTGTGCCCACCCTGGTGGATCCTGGTCCCCCTCCTGCCTACCCTCCCCCAGTGATGGCTCCTGTCCCTCACCCCCCACCTGTGGTGGATCCTGTCTCTGCCCTGGGTGGCTTCTGTCCCAGTCCAGGAATGGCTCCTGCAGCTCAAATGCTCAGCTCAAAATTAATATGAAAAGGTGGGCGAGTGAGTAAGTGAAGGGATGGGTGGATGGCTGAATGAATTAGTAAAAGGGTGAATGGATGAATGAAAAATTGAATGGATGGATAATAAAAGAGGATGGGTGGATTGATGAGTGTGTGGTGGAAGGATGGAAGGGAGAAAGGGTAAATAGCTGGATGTATGGGTGGAAGGGTAGCTGGATGGGTAAAAGGGTGGATGGATGAGGGAAAGGATGGATGAGTAAAAAGGTGGATGAGTGAGTGGGTGGGTGGATGGATGAGTGAAAAGATGGATGGATTGATGAATTGATAAGTGCAAGGGTGAATGGATGGATGGATGAGTGAAAGGGTGGATGTAAGGATGGATGAGTGAGTGAAAGGGATGGTAGATGGACTAAAGGATGAATAGATGAGTGAAGGAGTGAAAGGATAAATGGATGAGAGAAAGGATGGATGAGTGATAGGGTCAATGGATAGATTCATGAGTGGATGAGTATATGGATGGGTGGATGGATGGAAGGAAGGATGGCTAAGTGAAAGGGTCGATTGAGAGAGAAAGGGAGGATGGATCGATGACTGAAAGGGTGGATGGGAGGGAGGATGAGTGACTGAGTGGATGGATGAGTAAGTGAAAGGATAGCTGGATGGGTGAAAGGGTAAATGGCTGGATGGATGAGTGAATGGATGATGGGTAGAAGAGTGGATGAAGGAGTGTACAGATGGATAGGGTGAAAGGGTGGATGGATGGATAATGGATGGATGAGTGAAAGGGTGGATGGAGGCATGGATGAGTGAATGGATGGATGGGTAGAAGAGTGGATGTATGAGTGTACAGATGGCTAGGGTGAAAGGGTGGATGGACGGATAAAGGTTGGATGAGTGAAAGGATAGATGGAAGGATACATGATGGATAGGTTTGCAAATGGTTGAATATGTTTGGGTATGGCTGGGCTTACTTATATACTATTGCGCGACCTCTGACGTGTCTGTAAAACTTATCCACTTGTCCTGAAGTTTTGTCCTGAATTTTGACCTCCTGTCCTGAATTTGTGTCCTGAATTTTGACCCTTTGTCCTGAATTTTTACACTCACCGTCCTGAATTTGCACCAATGCCAGTTGGTCACCCTATTTGGGCCTCTGGGGGCCGTAACAAATGCGGCCGAAAACCGTCCCCGACAAAGAGCGCGTCGCACCCCCAACCCCCCCCCCCCCCTCCCCCGGGGTTGTGGGGGGGCAGGCCGAGCACTTTGCCAGGGCAGATTTCGGTTCCCAGTCCGGCCCTGCTACCCATCCTTTCATGCGTCCACCCACCTACTCATCCTTTCCCCATTCATGCAGCCACCCTTTCATCATTACAGTCTTCCACCCGTCCTTCAATCCTTCCACTCACACTTCCAACCATTCATCAGTTTCTATTCTTTTTATCCATCCACCAATTCACCCTTCTTTTATCAAACCACCAATCCATCCTTCCACCCTTCCATCCAGCGTCCATTCATCCATTCACCCACTCATCCAGCCATTCAGCATTTCAGCCATTTTCTTTCACTCACCCATGCAAAGATTGCTTTATCCTTCCACCCATCAGTCCTTTCACTCTTCATCCATCCTTTCATCCTTCCGACTCTGGCTTCTTACTATAGTTTCTTCCTGATTCCCATGTGTGCTTCCTTTCACTCTTCACTCTTCCTTCCAGCTCTCTTTTTTTCTCTTGTTGTCCTCGTTTCTTTGCTGTTTTCAACTTTGCACCCCTGACCTCTGTTACCGAATTTCCTTACTTATACAAATTTAAAGAGCCTTTGTCTGTAGAGCTGCAGACAGGACAGTCTAAAAAATAACTGTGTCAACTTCACCCCCTGTCAAGCTGCGAAAGCGTAGGGGTTCATGACGCCACTGGCACTCTGAGTCTGAATTTGCATATTTCATTATAACACAGGAAGTGAAACCTCCTTAACTTTGACATAAAGGGTGTCACAGGAAGTGACTTCTCTGACAAGGGTTAACAATTCCCTAAATAAATTAACAAACCAACATTAAAACACACTCAATACAAATACGTTTTAGAACAAAAATTGTAGTGAAATTATCATAAATCATAATGCATGGATAACACCCCGAAAATGAAGACATTCCTTTTCAAAGGCATCTGGTCGCTGTACTTTCTGACAATTCAGAGTGAGGACCTGTGAGAAGCTGGCCTGTATGCTGTCCACTAATGTAAATGGGCACCCTGCACCAGTCCAGACAGCCCTTATGGCGATTTAAGAGGTCTTAGACAACCTTAGAAAGCTCTCTAAGTGGTACTTGTGGACGGCAGCCTTCAGGCTTAGTCCAGAAAGAGTGTAAAGCTGCTTGTTTTTCCAGGATGCAATCTTACAGTACAGATTAAGTGAAAAAGAACCACACCAAGTATTTATTAAAATATGTATTAATTAGATAATACTTTCTAATACGTTCCAATATCTCCAACACGGAGAGAAACACAGTCACACAATAATTTAGCAAAGAAACACAGTAAATAGAACGAAATACACAGTGGACCCCAGGGGGTGACCAAACCATATATTAAGAAAGTGGTATAAGAACCACGACTCAAGTCAGGACGATGTTGACAGGATGTAGATTTACTGGGGACCCTCAGAACCACCCAAGGGAAGTAGATATGGACCCCACGGAGAGCCTGCGCAGTGTGGGAACACCAATTCGGGCTCTGTACAAGCCTATGTGCAAGTTGCGGTTGGATTTTCAAAGATTAAGGATCCTTTCCAGTGGACCCTGAAGAAACCCAGTGAAAGATAGAAGGTTGGAGAGCCACCCCACCAATGGATACCCTTGTACCCACATTACCTACACCAGGGAAGCCAGATGCATACGTGTGAAGTGGTGTCAGAAACCGCAGTCAAACCCAATGGAGGACTTCAGGAAAGTGTTGCTCTGGAGGAAGGAAGAAATGTCCGGTGGAATCAGGGGAAAGATTCTTGATGAGAGGTGCCTGCAAGCCGAGGGGACAGAGTCTATGTCTCTAGGAGTTACCAGGAGACTTGGAAGACAAATGCCTTCCGATGTTGGGTGTTGCAGGATGGAAGATGATGACCTTGACTCTGTGGTTGTGAGGACCAGGCAATGTTGAGGAGGACCAGAAACCATGCATGAGCTGTCCCACGAAGGATGTTGAGTACTGAAGGGTCGGTGTCTAGCAGGAGCACCAACAAGCCTCGGCAAATGCAACTAATGAAGAAAGTGATGAAGAAGCAATGTCAGGACCAGCAAGGTCCAGGGGACTTACCACAAGCAGGGGAGTCAGGGCAGGCCCCAAGCAATCAGTGGAGCCCAAAAAAAACAAGTGTGACCCTCAAGTGGACCCACAGGCCGGAGGCACTGGAGTCACAAGAGGCCCTCAAGCAGCCCACCAAAAGACACAGGCCACGATGCACACAATGTGGAGTGGCTGAAGATTCTGGTCACTGGAGGTGCTCAAGGTTGGGGCTACTTGGAGCCCAAAGATATCCCTAGAAAGAATTCAACAATCCTTTGCAACTGCAAGTTGGCACGGTGCACAGGGGTTCAGTTATTGCAACCCCACGAGGGACAGTGCCCTCAAACTTGGTGAGGGGGCAGGGTAGGCCTTGGGAGCTGTGGCAAACCACCACCTGTGTTGCAGAACCTTTCAGAGTCCGGAGGAGCTTAGGATTAGCAGAACGTTTGACTTAGTTGTGGTGCCTGAGAATGCAGGGGAGTGACTCCTTCACTCCAAGGGAGATTTCTTCAAGTGTCTTTGATGCTTCACAGGCCTTGGAAGGTTCACCGTACATTGGCACTGCCCTGAGACTCACTTGTAATAATGTGTGGGCAGAACTCAGTTACTTACAGAGTGATAGCTGTCATAACCATAATCCCTCCAGATCCCACTCTATCCCAGCACTGGGCAGCAGTGCAGTGATCACCCTGGATCCCTCACCAGAGCAGACCAGGGCCAGTGGTGTAGGAAGGGGGTCCGGTGGGTGTGGGCCACCCCTGGTATCAACACAGAGGGTGGTGAGAAAATCGCAAAAATATGTGTTTTAAATAGGGGTGGGCAGAGTTGGTTTAGTGCCACTACGTGGAGTTCCGTGGGTTTGGAGCCCATGTCCTGCGGCCAGCCGAGGGTCAGTGTGCCCGGGACGGGGGTCCCTCGTGCCCGGGCTGGCTCCCAGATCCCCCCGGCCTGGCTGGGTTGAGATGCAGGGACCGGTTCCGGGGCCTTGGTTTCGGGCAGGGCCTGAGGTGTGGGAGCCCCCGTTCAGCGTCCTGCCAAGGGTCTGTCTGCCCGGGACAAAGGTCCCTAGTGCAGAGCCCTCAAGCCAACCAAAGGGCAAGCGGCAGCCTCCCCCCGAAGGCTTGGGTGGTCCGATTGGCGTCCTTCGGGCCCGGCCATCTGGTCCACAAGTTTTTTATATGCTTATTGATTTACAATAAAGATTTGGAAGAATACGTTTTGGCTTGGAACTCTGAAATTTGGAGTTTATGGAAAACATTGGACATTACCTATCTAGGATTGTGGAGTAACATAGGATACATTACGTGGTTTTGATATATTTTGATACTTTTGATACTTTTTCTAGGGTGTTCTAGATCAAACAATAACTGTACGATACGGGGAGTGCTGTGTGGACTGCTCTCATTTTTTTCTCTGGTTTGTGATATATGTTTCCCTTTATGTACACCAGCACTTTTGTCTTGAGCATACTTGTCTTTTAGAACTATTTTTGTACTATATGCAATAAATTTGAAATTTTGATACTAGTAATATTGTCTAAAAAGGGCTTCTTTAACCACTGTTTACCATTGTTTATCTCTCTTTATTCTGAATACGTGTGACACTATATATAGCTTTTATTGATCTCTCCCCCTGAACCTTTTGTTAGATGTACCGATTGACTGTCCCGGGTTCGGGGTTTTTGGACAGCCCTTGTGGTTGTTAATCAGGGCTCCAAGTCAGGCACCCCAGTGCCCTGGGTCTCCACCGTCACTCGGTGCGCACTGGTTACCAGAAAGAAGGGTCGTTTTCCTCCAGATTACTAGGGACAGGTTATGCCGGAACTACTACTGGGCTAGCGGTTCTCAGCCGGGGACCAGATGGGTGGGGACTAGACAACACCTTCCCCCCTGTCCGGGGCTACGTCCTCCAGCCTGCTGCATGGCAAAATGCCCGGGATGGGCTCCATCGGGCCCAGGTGTTCCTCCATTGGGCGCCGGGCCAGAGAGCTCTGGCTGGGGGCTCAATACACTGGGCTCCGTCCTCCACTCCGCCATGGGCCCGGGTCCCATCGGGCCTTCCCCAGCTCGGTTTGGGCTCCCTCCCCATGCTCCGCCATGGTCCCAGGCCTCCCTCCGGCTTTGCCCACCTGTCAAGGTGCCTGGGGGACCCCTGGTTGGAGGTCCTTCAGGGCCCCGTCCACAGCCCCGGGCCCGAGGCCCAGCAGAGGTCTCCGAGTCCCCGGGACCCAGATCCCCCGAGCCCTCCGAAGGGCAGGTGGAAGCCCTCCCGCAAAGGCTCAGGGTGGGCAGATTGGTATCCTTCGGGCCCAGCCATTTGGTCGCGCCTTCCCCCTCGGCCATCTGGTCACGCACAACGCTATCCAATAGGAGACCAGATGGTCTTGTTTGCGTCCCCGATCCCAGCAAGGGCTGCAGGAGGTCAGGCGTGTCCGAGCCTTGGGTCCCCTCAGTCTCGCTGTGCGCACGGGTTACCAGAAAAGGAATTACAAGGCACAGGGTACTCCAAAACCCCTCTCAGCCTAGCGGTCCTCACCCGGCAGCCAGACAGGCCAGGATCCCCCCAGCCCGGGGCTGCGTCCCCCGGCCCAACGTGTGGTGTGGTGCCCAGGATGGGAGCCCATGGGCCCGGGGAGGCCTCACCTCTGCCCGGGAGCCCCGGCGGGGTCCAGGGGCCCCAGGCTCAGTCTCCTGGCATGCCGCTCTGCCAGCAGCCCGAAACGGTGTTCCGTCTGGTCCGGGGAGCGTCCCCCTGCTTGGCTAGATTCAGGAGCTCCAGCCGGGGCCCTAGGGAGGGCAGCCGCCCCACGCCGAGCTCCATCCTCAGGCCTGCTGCATGGCAGGGTGCCCAAGACGGAATCCCGCGGGCCCAGGTAGCCTTCTCCTGGGCCCCTGGGCCTGGGTTGCCCTGTTGGGGAACAGGGGCCTGGGACGGTGTTCCGTTGTGCCCGGTGAGCCTGCCCCTGCTTGGCTTGGTTCAGGGGCTCTGGCTGGGGCTCCTGAGGGTCCGGGGGAGGGTGGCCCCCCCACCCCGGGCTCCGTCCTTGGGGCAGGGTGCCCAGGACTGGGTCCTGCGGTCCTGGGGAGGCTTCCCCTGTGCCTCCCCTGTGCCTCTGGGCCTGAGAAGCCCCGACTGCGTCCAGGGGCCCCGCCGGGTCCCAGGTCGGGTACTCCAGCCCAGGGCCCCATCCCCTGGAGTGCTGCACCACCAAGGGCCCGGGCCGTTGAGATCCTTCTGCATGTTTAAGTCTTCTAGGATCTTACCAGTCGTAGTAGGGTCCCCTTCAAATTCGGAGATCGAAAGTAATGTCTTCGTATAATGTATATCTTGTATTGACAAAATACTCAATACACAATTTTGCTGTAATGAATCTGAAGGCTTAATTGCTTGAGGTGTAGAAATCTTTAGAATGCCATATTCTTTCATTTTAGTCACCAAAAGAAGTCTTTATGGAGTTGGCAATTTAATAGAAAATATGGATGTATGATGTTACAACGCATACTTTTACAACGCATACTTTACAGCGCATTTTTTACAACGCAACATCCATTACAATGTATTCCATTACAACACATTCCATTACAACGCATACTCCCTTTAAGACGCATACCATTGCAACGCATGCCATTACATTGCATGTATGGTAAGTATTGCATAGTGTAGGGGTAAAAATTACTATTCTAACTCCAGGGGGTGCAACAGAAGGGTAAGTGTTGGATAGTGTAGGGGTAAAAATGACTATTCTAACTCCAGGGGGTGCAACAGAAGGGTATGTGTTGGATAGTGTAGGGGTAAAAATTACTATTCTAACTCCAGGGGGTGCAACAGAAGGGTAAGTGTTGGATAGTGTAGAGGTAAAAATGACTATTCTAACTCCAGGGGGTGCAACAGAAGGGTAAGTGTTGGATAGTGGAGGGGTAAAAATTACTATTCTAACTCCAGGGGGTGCAACAGAAGGGTAAGTGTTGGATAGCGTAGGGGTAAAAATGACTATTCTAACTCCAGAGGGTGCAACAGAAGGGTAAGTGTTGGATAGTGTAGGGGTAAAAATTACTATTCTAACTCCAGTGAGTTCAACAGTACGGTAAGTGTTGAATAGTGTAAGGGTACTATGCGTTGTAATGGTATGCGTTGTAATGACTGCGTTGTAATGACATGCGTTGTAGTGGTATGCATTGTAGTGTCATGCGTTGTAATGGTTGCGTTGTAATGGCATGCGATGGAATGGATCTTGTGTTGTAAAAGTTTTTTTGTAATGGTAGTGCATTGTAAAAGTTGCGTTGTAAAGGTTGTTTCCCGAAAATACACGATGTTAATGCTCAAAAGTGCTAGTACTAAGATAAATATGTTTTGTAAATTGATCATTAAGTTATAGAAATTAAATATAACTCAAAACCTGTGATGTAATGAACTGGACTCACTATTAAACGTTAGCCCCCCTAGGAATGGCCCCATTTACCTCTTCTAGATCTTGTGGACCTTAATATGCCTTAACATATTTTAGTATTGACATTACATTTCTAGAAATTACAAGTGTTTATATGTTATGGGGTACTTTGGAGTTACAAGCATTGTTTATGTACAGCTTTCAAAGGTGTTTGTGCCAGAAATAAATATATTGAGGGTTCGATTTAGATGTACCTTTACGATTTGCAGGTATTTTAGACTTTCAAAACAAGCATTTGCAATGCAATAAGTCTCGCATTTGTTAAAGTTAGAGCTGTTGGCGTTGAAAATGAAAACGTTTTTCACGTGTGTTTTTTTATTTGCAGTGGAGTATTTACATATGCATAGCTTTATTGCCATTGGTATAAAATATTGAAAGTAAAAGCATTGTAATTGTTAAGGCCAACAGCTCAAACTTTAACAAATGTGAGACCTATTGCATTGCAAATGCTTGTTAGTGAAGGTAGCTAGCAGGACCAGCAAAGCAAGTAGACTGAACTATAACGACGGGAACTGGAAATGAGCAGATTCTAGTACTCTTAATGCCACCCTAGTATAATAATTAGGGCTTTGTTTGGAGAAGGCAGAGACCAACAGGACCGGTATAGTGAGCAGATGCAATTATAAAGTGGAGAGGGCAGGCTGGGAGGCAGAATCGAATGAGTTGTGATACCCTTACTGGCATTCAAGTGTCATTTTTTGTTGCTTTGTTTAGGGAGAATGGAGAGTAGATGCAGACCTTAAAATCCAGAGATTATAGTTCGAATCCAATCTGATCTGGACAGACCACTCAGCTATTTGTTTCACAGTGCAAACAAACTCCCTTAAACCGAGTCCCACTGCACCAGCACGTTCAACATACAGAGACTGGAAAAACATTAATATATTACAATTAGCAGAGATGATACAGGACAATTATATCCCCAATGAGCATGACCCTACCAAAGCATCTTCAAACTACCTGACAAACCTAGACACGGCCTGTAACAAGCTAGCTCCACTTAAATCATCACACCGAAACAGAAAAATACCTTCAGCCCCATGGTTCACTGAGGCCCTACGCATGCAGAAACAATACTGCAGGAACCTTGAAAGGCAATGGCGTCGCAATTACAGCCCTGGAGATAAATCCAACTATAAAAATGCCCTCGCTATCTACAAAAGAGCGATAACCACTGAGAAAAGCCATTACTTTATCACTCAGATCAATCAGGCAAAAAACTCGTCAGGAGAACTATTCAGGGTAGTTACCACTCTATCCAACCCCGACGCCTCCCTTAGAAGGCTCTCAATCACTGGCAGATGCCTTGGCCAGCTTCTTTGAGGAAAAAGTCAGCTCCATCTTCCAGACTTTCTCACGATCTGCCCCCCTACCATCTTTGAGTCCTCCCCTTACGAGCACTTCGCCAACTTTATTATCTTTCAACTCCGTAGATAAGGATCACATACAGCGTCTGGTAGCCAGCACTAAATCCGGCTCCCCCCTTGACCCATGTCCCCCTTCTATTCTCAACCGCATACCGGAAGCAATTTCCCCCTCGTTATCCACCATATGCAATGCTATGTTCGCAACAGGGATTTATCCCTCAGTCTGGAAAGAGGCGATTATAAAGCCATTGCTGGAAAAACCTACGCTAGACCCTCTTATTCCAGCAAGCTACAGACCCATCGCCTGTCTCCCATTTCCAGCAAAGATTTTTGAAAAGTCCATGAACTTGCAGCTGTCAAAATACATCAACGACAACAATTTGCCAGATGACACACAGTTCGGTTTTAGGCAGGGACACGGGACAGAGACGGCACTATTGAAAGCCGCAGATGAAATCAGAGCAACCATGGACAAGGGAGGATCAGCCGTCTTGATACTCCTAGATCTCTCCGCTGCATTTGACACGGTCGATCATATCACCTTGATCGACCGTGTCGCAGCTCTGGGAATAGGAGGAACAGCTAAAGACCTGATTGCTTCGTTCCTCGCCAATCGTCCACAGACTGTCAAAATGGGTAATTTCACCTCCCAGACCTTCTCACTCCCTTGCGGCGTTCCACAGGGCTCCTCGCTAAGTCCGACGCTTTTTAATATCTATGTATCGGACTTAGCGAGGGTGATAAAATCCTATGGTATCGCCCTTACCACATACGCCGATGACACGCAACTAGTGCTATCGGTGTACAATAACGGAGCTAGCGTGGCAGCCAACTTCCAGGAGGGTATGAAGGCAATAAGCTCCTGGATGTCATCAAACTGCCTCAAACTTAACTCTGATAAAACGGAGGTGATGACATTCGGGAGCTTGAAACCAGCATGGTCCCCACAATGGTGGCCACCGGAGTTGGGATCCCCCCCCCAACCGGTGATTAAGGTTCGTAACCTGGGAGTCACCTTCGACAACAAACTGACTTTCCACCACCACGCCAATGCTGTTGTATCTTCTGCATTCTACACACTCAAAAAAATCAAGAAACTCCTTACTTATCCACTACAGTCAGCCGGCAAAACACTTATCAGTACTTTAGTGTTTTCAAAAACGGATTATTGTAACTCTCTGCTTCTTAATGCTCAGGAAGGAGTCCTCAACAAACTCCAGACCGTGCAAAACGCGGCTGCCAGAACCTTACTCTCTATTTCCAAATTCACATCTGTCTCCCATCACATCAAAAAGCTCCACTGGCTCCCAATCAGGAGCCGAATAAAATTCAAGGCTCTTTGCATAGCCTACAAGACCCTTAACTACCCAGGGCCTAAGTTCCTAAAAGAAGCTCTTCACCCATTGGAGCATCGCAGAACTCTTCGATCCTCCACAGCTTTCATGCTGTCTGTCCCTCGGACAAAAAAGGCCACTTGGGGAGACAGGTGCTTCACTACAGCCACGGCTAAATTGTGGAGCACCCTCCCACTGCATATCAAAACTGCCCCCACCCTCCTTAAATTCCGGAAAAGCCTCAAGACATGGCTTTTCTCCTCTGCCTAACCACCCCCTTAAAGTGTAAGGAGTTCTCTGATCACCAGCGCCGAGACACCTGTATGGGTATTTGCGCGCTTTAAAAATAGCAAAAATAAATAAATAAAATAAATAAATTGCAAGTAGATTTGGCTCTATTTTCTGCTATAAAAAAACAGCACTAAGTGAAAGGTCACATACAAGTATTACGTTATATAAATAAACAATGGTGAGTAAGACGACAGGAGAAGGAGCAGAAGAGACGCAACGATCGAGGCATGATGAAAGGACGGGTATCCAGAGATGATTGCCTGCCACCTTGTTTATTAAATAATTGCCTCATGCATGTTCCGTGACTTCCATCCTGTCTGCAGCCCGTTAAATAAACAATGCTGAGGAAGGCGACATGGGATGGGGCAGGAGAGATGCAAGATCGGGGCAAGATGCAACGTGTAAAGAAATATTGAAAAATATTTTCTCTCCAACCGGCTGTGAGCACTGTTTCTTATGGCACTTACATGAGTAGAAACCTCCATGTTCACAGTAAAGCGTTTGAGGAACTGGATACGGCTTACAGGACTTTGCATGCACGCAGCATGACAATGCGACCGGGACATGATGAAAACATTTTTAAGTCTAAATAACCACAAACAAGCCCATTGCCGCCCCCCCCCCCCAAAAAAAGAACAGCACAAGCAGGGTATGATAGTATAAAGAAACAGTCCTACCTGGTCCCAGTCCTGGCTCCTTGCGAAGTGTGCCTGGTTTCCTGATGGCAGCACAGCATGGCGGGAACTGTGGTTTTACTTTGCAAGTGAAAGCCACGTTAGATGCCACCGAAGGACAGGATCATAATCAGTGGCTAAGGGGCGTAGTCCTTTGCTCTTATTTTAGTAGCCATTAGTATTACCCGCTCGGCAAGAAGTGTTACCATATACGATTAGCTACCATGTTTAATTAATAAACGCCTAATGTATGTTCGTCCTACCTGCAGATAGTTATGTAAATCACATAGATTACGAGGTCTCAGAAAATGGCAAAGTGGTAAAGCGGTGACAACAGCGAAGTAGATTATATCCCACTCCGCAAAAAGTTTAACCAGAGATGATTGCTGCCTTGTTCTTTAGTAATTAATTGCCTCATGCACATTCTGTCCTGCCTGCAGCCTTTTGAATAAATAAAGATTCCTGGTAAATGATATGGTGAGTAGCTCATCAGGGAGCGCAGTACACTAGTTACGATGCTGGGGCACTTAGAGCTTCTTGTGACGGCGGACTCAGTGTTGCTCGCTGGTGTGTTGTAGAAATAGAACAAGAATGGACAGGAAAGGAGAGGCAAGAGAGTGTAAGTGCCGTCTCTTGAATCAAGTAGAAGAAAATAAAGCATCTGCTCTTTATTCTCCTGGGAACTGGATCAGAAGAGTCGGAGAGATAGACAGCACTTGAAAGGTGCTGAGCGCTGCGATCTGCCAGACTTATTTTTTGGAGCATGGATAAAGAGCGCTAATGTGAGAATCAGCTCCATTTACATTCTGCCATATAAAAAACCTTCTCAGTTCTCGAACTCGTACTGCGCTGCTCCGAGTCTGAGCCCAAAACTCGAGACAGTGAACAGTTAATTACGTTCCTTTCATTTCACCCTGGCAGCACACCTTATTTAGACTATCTTAGCCACCATCTTGTACAATTTCAGGGAATCACTCAAAAGACTAAAAGGGACTAGAAAAGCTACAGCTTGGTCCTAGGATATAAAAAGACATTCAAAAGAAAGAAATGCTTGCATTGATTTTTTTGATGAGACAAAAGCATTAACTAATTGTCTTCATGTAAACTGAATCAATTTCCAAACCTATATTTGTGTACACAAAACCAAAAAGAGAAAAAGCCCTAGACAGCTGCGCAGTGAAAGCGATTACAAAAGCGATCGCTATTGTAAAAATAAAAACACGCCCACAAGTGGTGCGCCCGCCTTTTGCCTATTGCGTGCTGTCTTTCATTACAAGATGCTCGCGAAGGCCAATAGCGTGGCACAAATGGAATCGCACACGCACGAGTATGTGCGATTCCTAGGTCAGTGCTGAAACCCCGTTTTTTCAGCTTCTACATGTCTTGCGCTGCACGAGCACTGCTGCGCACTGCAACGCTAGGCGCGAGCCCTGATAATGAATGTCCCCTAAATGTTCTGTCTCGGAATTTTATAATTGACTAACAAAGGAATTAATGAAGCTGCGGACAAAGGGTGTTGCTGTTGAAACACCCCCTTGTGCATCTCGACTGTACAAGGGGAATTTGGGAAGTTGGGAATAATTTACAGCTCTGCACATAGTGATGCCAGCTATGTTGGGGTACTTAGCAGATGGGTAGGAGTACCTCCCCCCCCTTAGCGCCTTGAGACCATCACTGGCGAGTAGCCACGCTTTACAAACCGCTGATTGATTGATAGTAGAGGGCCCTTATCGACGAGTGGTAAGGCGCTCCTTGAAGACGTGAGTAGACACTTCCCTTCTGGGATGAATCTTTACTTCCTGCTTCAAGGGGGAGTTCTGGCCTGTGGGTGACTTTCTATGGGACCGGTTCCAATCTGACCAAAAATGATGTGTTTTTGGCAAATCATATGAGCTCCGTGTGCCTTATAGGTGCCTTATAGTAAACATTGTGATGAAATATTGAAAGTGCTGTCTGGTTCTAACTGAACTATGTGATGCCCTGCAGGCCAGCACAGTAATCTGGGTTCAAACAGACCCTACCACAAAAGAGCTCTGCGCACAACTTCTCATCTCAGGGATACTCTTATTCCAATAAAATATGTCCTCTGCGAAGCGCTATGCTGCTTCTTGGAGCTAGGTTCCTCCTACATCAAAGGCGTAAAAATATAACATTTCCCAACCTCTGGACTAATGTAAATATTCTGACATGCTCTGGAAACCTGTTCCTGACCTGCTGTGCATATGATGTAAAGGTGCAACTCCATGGTTCCTATCAACCACTGTTTGCACAAGTGCAAAGAAAGAGGCAAATCCATCTACATTCTTTTGGTTGCTTATGTGATACGAAATGGAGAAAGAGGCTGCACTCCAGTCCATACTGGCAACAGTGCAAAAAAAGGAGGAAAGTGATTGTGAAAACACTTTTAACATTTTACCTTATAGGTCATTTTTAACGAGTAATACAGATTTTAACAAGGAACCACTAATCCATCAACAACCCTCTGTTTTGCACTATATTTGCTAGAAGTGTAATATCAAGCATTTGCAATGCAATAGGTCTCTCATTTACGAAAGTTTGAGCTTTTGCTATTGTAAATGACAAAGCCTTTTATTTATGTGTTGTTTTTAAAACAGATAAATAAAAGGCATTGTCATTGACAATGCCAATAGTTTATACTCTTGCACACGTGAGACCTGTTGCATTGCAAATGCCAGCGCCCGTGCTATAAAAAAAAATGTTTAAGCGTTAGGAGAGGATGTGTATTGCCTGCAACAGCAGGAAGGACAAAGCTATTTGAGAAAATAGTGCTCAGAGCCCGTAATTAAAGCCTATTTAGTAACAACACACGTAACAGGGGGTGTCGCCATGGGAGGTTACAAAATGATACAAGGCATGAATAAAGGAGGGACGGCTAAGCCTTTTGACTAATGATCAGCCACAGTTTACAGTGGACAATGACACAAGCCAATGAAAAATATGGGCGGAGAGTGAGCTGAATACAGCATGCCTCGCAGCCCAGACTCGACCTAAAAAACGAGGCTGGCTAATTATTTGCATGCACAAAAGTCTCAGTTTGTACATTTGCATAGTAGGAATGTCTATTTTTTTGCACAGCCTATTGTGTGAAAACAAGAAAAGCAAGGTGAAAATCAGTTTCTGTCAATCTGCAAGTACTGTTTGAACCGTTGTCTTTTTTGCAGTTTTATATTGCATGAGCATAACATGACCGTATTAGGGCTATTTACATGAGCGCCTTTTACATTACACAAGGTTACTTCATGCTTGTTTTTTTTAGGCACAGGAGATTATGTCATTTGCTTAGAATCACAGGATGTTGATTAAACGCTGACACTTGAAACAGGTTCCCCAGTTCGAAAGTAGGCAACTCTGGCCATAACCCACATCCTCTCTCACGCCTAAGCAGCTGCTATGGTGGAAATATAAATGTCATATTTTCTGCATCATTCCGAAGTTTATCCTGCGCGCCACCTAGGGGCTTATTACAATGTCGACCAGAGTTTCCTCCGACTGACACCGTGGTGAAAATGGGACCGACTTCCGGTCGGCGGTCCCGACCGCCTCATTATGATGCGACCGCACATGGTGGGGTCATATTCCCTTATTTCTCTATGGAAGCATGTGTTAAGCTGTAAACTGGCTACAGCTCAAGCTCCCATAGGGAAATGGGAGGTTGTGTTAATCATGGCATGGAAAGGCTGCCGGAACCCGTGCATCGTAATCCAGACGGGGTGAAACGCTGCCCATATGGATTACGGGTCGGTTCCGACTGAGCCCGTTGCCCATCGGAAGCCAGCCGGAATGACCGGCCGGTTTCAACTCCGACCGGCTGTATTGTAATCAGCCGGTCGCAATGGGCTTTACGACCGAGATCGTAATAGGCCCCCTAGTCTTTTTTTTTAGGTCTCGCCTGTCGATGCGTATGTGCATCGAGCAAGCGAGACTATGGGGGCTTATCCACTCTTTGTCCAACTTGCAAGGAATCGTGGCGATTCCTTGCAGTGCCCGTGACTTTTAAGCTCAATGCGCATGCGCATTGAGCTTAAAAGCGCGTGCACATCAGTTCCCTCAGCCGCACTCCAGGCCCCCGCTCCGCCCCCTCCCGCCGTGTCGCATTTCTCCTCCCCCCTCCCCTTATCTGCCGTCCCTTCGTCTGTTCCTTCTCCCCGCTCCGCCACCTCCCGCCGTGTCGCATTTCTCCTCCCCCCTCCCCTTATTTGCCTTCCCTCCGTCTGTTCCCTCTCCCCGCTCCGCTCCCTCCCCTGCCCGCCATGTCGCATTTTTTTTTAATTCCCCACTTCCCCCCTACCCCCCAGCAATGCCAACACTGACGCCGTGCTCTGCTGCTTGTGTTACCACATTATTCCAGTGGCCCGGCTCATAGCGGCCTCTGTTCAGCACCTCCTTGCACGGGCATGCTGGGGTCGAGCCATGTGATGGAACGCTTCTGTGCTGGTCAGTGCTGACGGCGCATATCCTGGCAGTCAGGCGGGCGGGCGGGCACTAGCTTTGCCGCATATGCAGACCGGGGATTACAAACCCGTGCGGCGCAACTCTTCTGGATAAAGACTTCGGCCACTCATGTATTTAATTATTCATTTCTTCTTGGGTTGTTGTGCGTCCGTTGCAAGGTTTCTTAAGATCTACTTTCCCCTAGATTCGACAGTTTTACTTCTGTATTGATCATTCATTGAGCGTGAGTGATCGCGAGTGACATTCTTTAGGCCGCATAGCCTTAAAAGAAAGGGATTCAAATGCTGCTATGTTCGTCAGAACCGTTTTTATTTCCCATTTCAGGCGAAATTAGAAATTGGGTCAATATTTAGCTGGTTTGTGTTTCACCAAAAGAAACTCACCAATCCTGTAACCCACATATTTATTTTATTTTGATATTGTCAAAAAACATTTTATCCGTGCGGTGCTCTCCTTCCACTACGTTGGTGTCCGGGTAGCGGAGCCGCCTTCCAGTGGTTCCAGTTCTCTTATCTCCAAGACCCGCTCTAAAGTCTTTGGCACGGAGCATGGCTAGCGCCTAAAGACCAGTCCTGTACACTGTAAAAATAATTTTCACTCAGTCATTGCTCCGCTCTTCATAAAGCATTTTTGTTCAAAATATATTTACACAGGATTTGGTGAAAAACTCGGATGCATGCCCAACAGATAAAGGAAGTGCGTCAGCCACATGACATAGGGTTCTCGTGGTCACTGCACGATGTTGTTATTGTACGCAGGGATTATGTTTCTCTGTAATGTACAAGCATCATTTGCATAAACACTGCCTTGCGGCAGCCTCTTCTCACTGCACGCCCAAGGACAACAGCCAAGATTTGAAGTGCAGGCTGTTTTGCTTTACAGAACCTGCTTCGCACAAAAAACATTTTATCCGTGCGGTGCTCTCCTTCCACCTCGTTGGTGTCCGGGTAGCGGAGCCGCCTTCCATTGGTTACAGTTCTCCTATCTCCAAGACCCGCTCTAAAGTCTTTGCCACAGAGCATGGCTAGCGCCTAAAGACCAGTCCTGTACACTGTAAAAATTATTTTCACTCGGTCATTGCTCTGCTCTTCATAAAGCATTTTTGTTGCTGCATCTGAGACTCACAACTGGGAGTGATTGCGTAGAACTAGTCAGATGTATCACGTGCATTTTCAATTTCTACAAAATTGCAATGGCCTTTCTTTCGCTTGTTTTTACTGTTATTACCAAATATAACTGATCATGTTTCAGTGCTTGCTGATGTTGTGTTTGCAGTGCATATTTTGTTTTATATGGTACATAATTTACATTTTTATTGCTATGCTCGTATTATGTGGTACTTCTCCTTGTCAGAAGATGTCTTGAAGTTGTGGCATAACTGACTATGGGGCCTGCACTCCAGTTATTGACTCGAGCCGCAAGTAAAGTCGTACACGGGCCGTGAGGGGCAATAACTAATATTCCACTGAATGTACCATTAGTCTAGACGTTAATTCCATTGGCACAGCTTCTGGGAGCTCGCATTCCATCATCAAAGGCATCAGCCTCGCTCTGGCCTCACTTCTCCTCCCCCCTGATTGCTCTCACTCTCCATCTGTTGCCACACGCACTAACCAGGCAGCCCACCCCCTCCCTCTCCAGCACGCGCACCATTCTCTCTCTGTTGCCACACGCATTAGTAGGCAGCCCACCCCCTCCCTCTCCATTTGTTTCTATGCCTACTGGTTGTGCAGCACTTGTGAAATCCTTTGGGTGGGTGATGCAAGCGAGGAACATACGTGGTGCACACTCAGCTCAGGCGCCTGGATTCCTTGCTGCTTGTGGCCTGGACGAATATATTAATTCTCCCATCTGGTAGTTATTGTTTGCTGTTCATTTTTTGGGGGGTGATGGGCTACGACACAGTGGACTTCTTGCTCTTTTTTTTAAGGTATTAAATGAGAAGAAAATGTGTAGAGCAAGAATCGATCTAAAGGAATTTTTGCTCCAGCCGTGAACAGGAAATGCTAATTACCATACATACCTCCAGAATCCTTTGCGCACAAAACATCGTGTTTATGAGGCTGATAGGTAATAGAGTACAGTTCGGAGTTTTGCTCCTGCTTTCTTATTGCCCATTGACACTGTGGTTTGCACACTGTCAATTTGTTTTTTATTCTACCACTGGGCAAAGTACCATTAGATCATAGCTCTCTCTCTCTCTCCCTCTCCCTATCCCTCTTCCTCTTCCTCTTCCTCTCTCACTCATTCCCACACTTGACAGGACCAACACTGGGCGCTTCTTACATACAGGTACAACAGAGGTCGCATCTCACACACACAGGCAGGAACAGGGGGCGCATCTCACACACACAGGCAGGAACAACAGACATCTATCTATCACCCTCACTCTATCTATCGGAATCTATCTATCTATCGGAATCTATCTATCGCCCTCACTCACCCTCACCCTCACCCACCCTCACCCTCAACCCCTCACCCTCACTCACCCTCACTCACCCTCAACCCCTCACCCTCAACCCCTCACCCTCACTCACCCTCACTCACCCTCACTCACCCTCACTCACCCACCCTCACCCTCACTCACCCTCACTCACCCACCCTCACTCACCCTCACTCACCCACCCTCACTCACCCTCACCCACCCTCACTCACCCTCACTCACCCTCAACCCCTCACCCACCCTCACTCACCCTCAACCCCTCACCCTCACTCACCCTCAACCCCTCACTCACCCTCACCCACCCTCACCCTCACTCACCCTCACTCAGCGCAACCACAGCATCTTCACTAAATATATTTAATAAACTTTAAGCTATTGGCAATATAAAATAAAATCAATTTTATTTACGTATTAATTATTAATTGTTTTTTAAAGCCATTGATTTTTTTTATATCAATACATATAAGTCACATATAAGTCCCGTTAATACAAAACATGTTGCTTTACAAATGCTAGAGGTGTCACATTTACAAAAATTATAACTATTGGCTTTGTAAAGAAGAAAGCTATTAATTTAGCTATTTAGAAAAAACAACACATAAATAAAAAACAAAAAAATAAATAACACCTATAGCTCAAACTTTACTACTGCGAGACCTATTGCATTTCCAATGCTTGTCTCTCAGGTGATTTATTACCTCTTTACTAGTCTGCCCTCTTTTTCCAATATAGCAACCTGTGCCATAGATACAAGAAGCCACTGTGTGTCACTGTTGCACCAGAATGCTATGTGTGCGCGCCTTTCTGCAGTAAGTAGCATGTAGCGGCTCAGCCTCCTACAAGACAACTGCAGTGCCGCGCACTGTCCTGTAGGTGCCGCCCCTGCCCCAAAAAACACTCGTTCCGATCAATCTTTATGCTGCTTTTAAACTAGAATGCATGTCTCTGTTAATACATTTGAGTTGTTTCTTTCTTTATTTATTAGGGGGTCGGAGCAGGTTTAGTGCGCCCAGTCTATGAATATTTGGGTGGTAATGAGGCATCTTCCGCCTCCAGTGCCCGGTCTCCCGTGTTGGCTTGAGCAGTTTTTCCTATAATAAAATGCCTTTGGGCCGGTCCTCGCCAGCAGGAGCCTCCTGCAACCCTGGGCGGGCCCCTTGCGCGTGAGGAGGATGGGCCCGTGAGGGGGTGGCACCCTGTGGCCCCCACGTCAGCAGGGAGCCTTATGCAGCCCTGGGCCCCCTGTGCGTGAGATAAATGGGCCCCGTGAGGTGGGTGGCAGCCAGTGGCCCCCCCTCAACAGGATGCCTCGTGCAGCCATGGGCCCCCTGTGCGTGAGGTGAATGGGACCTTTGTGTGGGTGGCAGCCAGTGGGTCCCAACCCAGCAGGGAGCCTACAGCAGCCATGGGCCCCGTGCGGTGGAGTGGCACCCCGTGGCCTGCTCTGCGGACCCCGATGGGTGGCACCCCGTGGCCTGCTCTGCGGACCCCCTCTTCCTCTCCTGAACACAGCTCACCCTCGCCACAGTGGGGTGACTGGGCCCCGTGCGGTGGGTGGCACCCAGTGGCCCCCACGCCTGCAGGGAGCCTCCTGCAGCCCTGGGGCCCGTGTCCATGAGATGAATGGGCCCTGTGGGTGGGTGGGTGGCACCCCGTGGCCTGCTCTGCGGACCTCGATGGGTGGCACCCCGAGGTCTGCTCTGCGGACCACGCTGCCTCGCCCTCCACCCTCCTGCTGCAGAGGGTGATGTGGCCCCATGTGGTTGAGGTGACAGGGCCCCGTGGGGTGGGTGGCACCCCGTGGCCTGCTCTGCGGACCCCGCGGCCTCTCCTGCACACAGCTCGCTCGCCCTCCACCCTCCTGCTGCAGAGGGTGATGTGGCCCCATGTGGTTGAGGTGACAGGGCCCCGTGGGGTGGGTGGCACCCCGTGGCCTGCTCTGCGGACCCCGCTGCCTCTCCTGCACACAGCTCACTCGCCCTCCACCCTCCTGCTGCAGAGGGTGATGTGGCCCCCTGTGGTTGAGGTGACAGGGCCCCGTGGGGTGGGTGGCACCCCGTGGCCTGCTCTGCGGACCCCGCTGCCTCTCCTGCACACAGCTCGCTCGCCCTCCACCCTCCTGCTGCAGAGGGTGATGTGGCCCCCTGTGGTTGAGGTGGCAGGGCCCCGTGGGGTGGGTGGCACCCCGTGGCCTGCTCTGCGGACCCCGCTGCCTCTCCTGCACACAGCTCACTCGCCCTCCACCCTCCTGCTGCAGAGGGTGATGTGGCCGCCTGTGCCTGTGACGCGCCTGAAACCCGAGCTGCCTCCTCCACGAAAC
The DNA here is from genome assembly GCF_964263255.1 of Lissotriton vulgaris. NCBI lineage: Eukaryota > Metazoa > Chordata > Amphibia > Caudata > Salamandridae > Lissotriton > Lissotriton vulgaris. The sequence goes on from NC_141698.1 coordinate 31,253,045, forward strand.
TTTCTCTACTCCCAGCCTCGGCTGCTGCCTGCAGCGCCTCCTGCCTTCGCCCCCCCTGGCTCTGGGCGCTACCAGCCCCCCACTGCCCCCGCCGACCCCGGGACAGTCCGACTGCAGGTGAGGGGCTTCTGGGCGCTGGGAGCTGTGAAGGGCACCCTTTGGGAGCCCGCGGTGGGTGCTCCGGTCCGTGGGGGGTTCTTGGTGGGACGTTACTGTGGGTCGAGGGCTGGCACTCTCACGCCCTGCATGGGTTGTGAGTTCGTGCGTGGTTGTGAGTGCGCCTGTGTTGTAGGGGTGTGCGTGGCATCAGCGGAGGCTCTGCTGGGCGTGCATGTGCTGTGGAATGTGTGCGTGTCAGTTGTGTGTGGGCAAAGCCTCCGAGTGCACTTGTGAATCGCTGGCCTGCTGTGGGGTGTGTGCACGTGTCGTGGGGAAAGTGTTGTGCGTGTGTTGCTGTGGCAGTGCCTTGTCTAGTTGAGTCTCTGTTGTGAGTTGCGACTTTGCTGTGTGAGGTGACCATGACCTGAGTTGTGTCGGTGTGTTTGTGATCTGTGCCTACGAACTGGTGCTGCCTCAGGCATGTACGTGTGTTGTGGGCGGCAGAGATGGTGTGTGCGTAGCATTTTGCGTGAGTTGCGTGAGATGGCCGTGCTTTGTAGCCATAAGCCTGTAGTGTGGTGTTTCATGCACATGTGTGTGATGCGATGTCTTGTGACTTGTGTGTTTTGTAGATTTGTGTCAGTGTTGTGGTGTTTTATGTAAGTGTAAGGTAACGTTGGCTTGTGTTGTGTCAGTTTGTGACATGTGCCTAGGAAGTGGTTTTGTCTGCACGTGCGTGTGGTGTGTAGCAGAAAGGGTTTGTGGGTAGCATTGTGTGTGTGTTGCGTGAGACGGCATGCTTTGTAACCATATGCCTGTAGATTGGCGTTTCATGCACGTGTGGTGCCATGTCTTGTGTGTTTTGTAGACGTGTTTGTGTTGTGGTGTTTCATGTAAGTGTAAGGTGACGTTGGCTTATGTTGTGACAGTGGTTGTGACGTGCCTACAAAGTGGTGTTTGCATGTGCGTGGTAGAGATGGTTTGTGAGCACCATTGTGTGTGTGTGATGGCGGTGCTTGGTAGCCCTGTGCCTGTAATGTGGTGTTTCATGCATATATGGTGCGTTGTCTTGTGTTTGTATTTTGCGGTCGTGTGTATGTATGCGCGTCAGAGAGTGCGTGTTGTGGTTGGGGCGGAGTTCTTATCCCCCCCGCCCCCCCCCCCCCCCCCCATTCCACAGATGCATGTGAGCAGACAATTCATAATAATTACACGGCAGGTCGCGGTGACCGGGGCTGACATTTTTTAAGCTTGAATGAATAATGAATGGCATTACAAGTGAAGGGGCTGGGGGTCGAGGGGGCAGGAAGCGGGCGGGGAGGGGCGGGCCGGGCCCGGGGAGTTGAACTTGGCCGAGCTCCGCCGCAGTCTCAAGTTTCTGCTGGTGCCCCCGGGGGCCCGGGGTGGGTGGGGAGGGCGGGCTCCGGGTCTGGAGGACTCTCCTGCACGTACACGAGGGAGCATGCACCCTCCATCACGAGGAGGCGGCGCCCCCTGCTGGCCGGCGCCTTCCTCGCTCGCCACGTGCTCTTTGTTTCAAGCCGAATCACCACTCCGGTGAGCCTGCAGCTCCGGAGGTCAATGCGCTTGCTGCTGACATCTGTGTGTTGAATATGATTGGGTGACCAGAATGCTGGTTTTATAAATTACATTTTATTTATTTTCTTAGTGCTTCTTCTGTGTTCCTATGTTGCTAAGAGTTGTCATTCTGTGCAGCACGGTTGATGTAAAATTGTAGTTCTTCTTCTATGTTTGCAACATGTCCCAGTTTTTGGTTCTCAAGATCTGGTCACCCTAAATATGATTGTCCGAGATGTTAAGGGCCTCATTTACAAGTCCCTTGCGCGGCCCGTACGTCAATTTTTACCATATTAAAAGTGAGGCACAGGCGGCGCACAGACCTTGTAAACAAGCCCCTAAGGGGCAGATTTACAATAACTGGCGCCTCCCCAGGGATGCGCCAGTTATTGTGCGCCGCAGCTCTGCCACCCATAGTGCGCCGCATTTACAATGCGGGGCACCATGGGGCAAAAACGGCACAAATGCGTGACGCATCTGTGCCGTAAGGGTGGCGCATCGCTGGAGTCGCGTCGCAAGCGCGATGCAACTCCAGCAATGCTCAGGGCAGCCCAATACTTAACATGCTGCGTCAGTCCTTACGCCTGCAGGTGTAAGGAATTGACGTAGCAGCGTCGCGGAAGTGCCTGCGTGAAATCTTGTAGATTTCACGCAGGCACTTTTGCGAGGCGCACAGGCGCCGGAACGCCCACCCTGCGTGGGAACGCCCCCATTGTGGCGCTGGGCTTTATAACGTGACACATCTCCCTAGATGCGTCACGTTTTAAATGCCTCGCAGGGATGCACCACGTTTACGCTGCAGTTGTGTCACGCAAGGCGGCGTAAACGTGGCGCAAGGGGCTTGTAAATCTGCCCCAAGGTGCTTCCAGCCAGCGCAAACCTAAAAACAAAATAGCAAAAGTTAAAAAGCATGAACCCTACCTAATAAAGTAGCGTAGACGGCTAATAAGCCGGCTGAGGAGATCTGTGTGTAACCACTGTTTCATGGGTGAAAGTGGCATTATGGTTGCACACAGGGTTAATGTGCCTACTGCCCAAGCAGGCTTTTACAATGGTAAGTGGCTGTATACTGACTTCTGTTCGAGCTTTGTGATGTGAGGCCCCACACAAATCTTAAATTCATTCTTTAAGTGGGATGAAAAAGGTGGGAATTCTCTAAAAGAGGCGTGGCCAATGAAGTGGAACCCTTTCCAAGGGGTGTGGCCTATTACTAAAGGGTGAAACTTAACCCATGCAAACTAAAATCTTGTTCTTCACCCAGCGTGCCACCCGACCTGCATTTGTGGGCCTTTCTAGGAGTTTGCTGTTATTGCACCTGGACATGTCACACAACAACCAACACATGTACACCTAAAACAATCCAGCACTATTGATTTTGCCAATGCTTGTTAGCTGTAACAGAATTGATGTGATAAATTACAATCGAAAATATTTCAATTCTGAAAATAGCAGACTATGAATTGAATTTTAAAAATGTCTATGTAAGGGGTGGGGAGTGGTCTTCGACGTGCCTTAGACTCCACCATTCAACCCCTCACACCACCTTCTTGTGCAGACTAGCCATCATTATGCATTTATGGCCCTTTTCTCCTCATATCTTCCTGAAATCTTCCATACGCACACCTCACACTTCACTGGCACATTTGCAACTAATGCTCTCTAAAGAGGCCAAAACTTGGATGTGCGTGTAGTCTGCACACCTCATTGGCTCATGAAAGGCACAGGGAGAAACTCACACTGTCTGCCTCAACTCCAGAGTTCTCCCTCCAGAAGAGACTCCAACGCACACAAAACGCCTCCGCATGCCTCATCCTCGGACTCCCACGCCACACCCTCATCATCGCCCACCTGAAAGACCTGCACTGGCTCCCGGTCAACAAGAGGATCACCTTCAAACTCCTCACCCACGCCCACAAAGCACTCCACACGCCGGACCAACATACCTCAACGAACGACTGTCCTTCTACACACCGAACCGCCAGCTTCGCTCGCAGCCCTCACCCTCGCTACCGTCCCACGCATCCGCCGGGCGACCACCGGCGGCAGATCTTTCTCCCACCTCGCCGCAAAGACATGGAACACCCTCCCCACCCAGCTGCGCCGGACCCAGGACCTGCCGACCTTCAGGAGACTCCTCAAAACTTGGCTGTTTGGCCAGTAGCTGTCCCCCCACCCCCTCAACGCCTTGAGACCCTCACAGGTGAGTAGTGCGCGCTGCAAGTGCTTTGTTGATTGATTGATTGATTGATTGATTCAATGGCCGTGATAGACACCCACCCACCTACGGAATGCACTAAACCACCTGGAGGTGACTCAGTTCAAAGTATAAACCACACCGGAGTCAGATGCTGCATGGAAAAACTACAGAAGCAACACTTTGAAAAAAGCAAATACTCTTGGGGAATGCAAGATGAAGTAAAGCGTGTGAAATGTAAACAGAGACTGCATGTCTGATGAGCAAAACATTAAAGGCTTTTACTGTCCTTGATGAGGGAGAGTTTTTTTCCCAGTTAAGGAAATGAATTTAGAGCCCAATAGGGACCTGCTTCAAAGTTGTTTTTTGTTGCTGCCGGGCCTAAGACCCAGAGGGACCCGGCCCACTTAAAGCCCCCTCTTATGTTGATTTGGCCCAATGTTTCCAGTCTTCGGCCATCTGCAGGGCAACCGAAAAATGTGACTATGCAGCTTTTCCTGCGCATATGTGATTTTGCTGCACTCACCAAGTAGTTTCCCACTCAGTGCATAATTTACAGATTTTAACAAAAAATTGCTGTTCGCTCTGACTGATAAAGTTAAAAAAATCGCCACACTATAGGCTATAGGCTTTTTTTTAGCTGTTAATTACAGTGCATTATTACAAAAATATATATATATGTACAAGGGCTCAGGGTTTGGCTCTGGAGTACATAGACGTATGCAAGGGTTGTCCCTCTCTGGACTGGAAACAAGCATCCTGGGACCGGTTTCGGGGCATCACCCCTCATCAGCCAAGCTTAGTAGTGCGGTGCTGCGTCACCGTCTTGGGTTACAATTGTGCTCCGTGGCACAGCCCTGTGGCATGACATGCCTCATGGTAAACATACCATTCTAATGCATGTTTACCTTGGGTGATGCATGAACGGTGCATGTTAGCCACAAGCCCGCAGACACATTGGCAGCGCACTAAAATCCCCATAAACAACATTGTAAAGTTGAGCATTTACACCATTTGAGCAAAAAAGTGAATCCACTTGAAGGAAATGTTGCCCTGTCTAGTTCACATTTGCATTAAACTGGCTCACTCAATTTATAAAGTTTTTTTTGGTGTGAAAAGGCGCCCTGCGGCCTTGAGCGGGGCTCTTTGTAGCCCCATATGGCCCCGTCCCATGGTGTTCATCAGGGGTGCTTTAGCGCCGCACTATGGAGCTATCACCCAATGGATCTATTTTGCAGGCCCACTTCACACGACTCTCTGGAGGGTGGACCCTAATAACAAATGGATGCTCGTGGTCTAATTCTGGTCCCACAGCAAATTGTAAGGTTTTTTATTTGCAGCATTTTAAAGCAGGAGTTGAGCCATGAAGGGCTCTTTGGCGCTCTGCGGATCACAGACAAAATCATCACGGGAGGGAGTACACTTTGTACAATTCAGCAGGGAACTCATTCATAAAACTGATGAAGGGGTAAGGAAATCAGACTTAGAGTCGAATCCTACAAAGGAATATATGTGACACAGGTGATGTAATCCGGGGTGTTAGACCCTGCTCCTTTCGCTCACACCAGACCCACTATTAAGCGGTCTCTTTCTGCTCAAGAACATTACTCTTGGTTCAACGCCCGAATTTGGGTCCTCTTTTTAGGTCGAGCATTCGGAACCTCTTGTATATACTTTAGTATATACTTATATGTGTATGTACTTTGTGGGCTCTGGAGATCAGCCCTAGCACTTGTCTGCTTCCACTTAGGGTCTTTATTTCTGTTCAACTGCCTCTATTTAACTGTCTTGATAGAAAACGACCAGCAGAGGTCAGTGAAATATCAGAATAACTTTAGCATTCTCTAGATTCCAGTCCAAAGAAAATGTCTTCCACGAGCACCCGTAGACAATAATATTTTTTTCAAATCTTGTATTTTCAGTGATATGACCACCAAAGGCCCTGATTCTATATTAAAAACAGAGCTTTGGACTATACTATTTCCTGCTTAAAGGCAATATTTCTCTCCATGTGTTCCCAAACATGGCGTGTCACCCAGTTTGGTGCTTACTTTCCCTCCATGTTAAAGAACAAAATATGTGTCAGCACCCAGGCTAATGTGCTGCAGAGCTAAATGCATGTAAGGTCCCAAAGACGATACCGATTGCATTGCAAATGCTTGTTTGGAGCTTGTGTTTGGTCATGAGGGCGCTTTTGACGGTGCTCTTAGTTGGAAGCCTCATGGTTGGTTATAAGGGCGCTCTTGACGGCGCTCCTAGTTGGAAGCCTCATGGTTTGTTATGAGGACGCTCTTGACGGCGCTCCTAGTTGGAAGCCTCATGGTTTGTTATGAGGACGCTCTTGACGGCGCTCCTAGTTGGAAGCCCCAAGGTTGGTTATGAGGGCGCTCTTGACGGCGCTCTTAGTTGGAAGCCCCATGGTTGGTTATGAGGGTGCTCTTGACGGCGCTCCTAGTTGAAAGCCCCATGGTTGGTTATGAGAGCGCTCTTGATGGCACTCCTAGTTGGAAACCCCATGCTTGGTTATGAGGGCGCTCTTGACGGCACTCCTAGTTGGAAGATCAATGGTTGGTTATGAGGGCGCTCTTGACGGTGCTCCTAGTTGGAAGCTCCATGGTTGGTTATGAGGGCGCTCTTGACGGCACTCTTAATTGGAAGCCCCATGATTGGTTATGACGGCAATCTTAGTTGGAAGCCCCATGGTTGGTTATGAGGGCGCTCTTGACGGCGCTCCTAGTTGGAAGCCCCATGGTTGGTTATGAGGGCGCTCTTGACGGCGCTCCTAGTTGGAAGCCCCATGGTTAGTTATGAGGGCGCTCTTGACGGCGCTCCTAGTTGGAAGCCCCATGGTTGGTTATGAGGGCGCTCTTGACGGCGCTCCTAGTTGGAAGCCCCATGGTTGGTTATGAGGGCTCTCTTGACAGCGCTCCTAGTTGGAAGCCCCATGGTTGGTTATGAGGGCGCTCTTGACGGCGCTCCTAGTTGGAAGCCCCATGGTTGGTTATGAGGGCGCTCTTGACGTCGCTCTTAGTTGGAAGCCCCATGGTTGGTTATGAGGGGGGCGTTCTTGATGGCGCTCCTAGTTGGAAGCCCCATGGTTGGTTATGAGGGTGCTCTTGACGGCGCTCCTAGTTGGAAGCCCCATGGTTGGTTATGAGGGCGCTCTTGACGGCGCTCCTAGTTGGAATCCCCATGGTTAGTTATGAGGGCGCTCTTGACGGCGCTCCCAGTTGGAAGCCCCATGGTTGGTTATGAGGGCGCTCTTGACGGCGCTCCTAGTTGGAAGCCCCATGGTTGGTTATGAGGGCTCTCTTGACGGCGCTCCTAGTTGGAAGCCCCATGGTTGGTTATGAGGGCGCTCTTGACGGCGCTCCTAGTTGGAAGGCCCATGGTTGGTTATGAGGGCGCTCTTGACGGCGCTCCTAGTTGGAAGCCCCATGGTTAGTTATGAGGGCGCTCTTGACGGCGCTCCTAGTTGGAAGCCCCATAGTTGGTTATGAGGGCGCTCTTGACGGCGCTCCTAGTTGGAAGCCCCATGGTTGGTTATGAGGGCTCTCTTGACGGCGCTCCTAGTTGGAAGCCCCATGGTTGGTTATGAGGGCGCTCTTGACGGCGCTCTTAGTTGGAAGCCCCATGGTTGGTTATGAGGGGGGCGTTCTTGATGGCGCTCCTAGTTGGAAGCCCCATGGTTGGTTATGAGGGCAAAGTGGAATAGAGTGTTTCCCTTGGCACAGTTTATTCGTTAAGCCCACATGTTAACTTTGGATATTTAAACATTTAAACACTATAAAACAAACCAATACGTATATAAAAAGGCTGATATAAATTTATTTTTCTTAAAAACAATGACAGTCACAAATTTAAAAAATATGGTGTTACCATATTACACATGATAAAAACAAAGGGAAGAAAGCAAAAAACCTTTTCTTCTAACAATTTATAATGCAACTGAACACAATATCAGAAGGAAAATCAATGACGAGCTCAATGGACAGTACAGGATAAATAAATCAAATTCTGCTACACCACAACAAAGAGAGACACATAAAGACAATACAATTTTGTCATTCCAGCTATGGCACACCGAGTGTATCAATCTCAGACTGGCAATCTTGGGTACATATACTTATTGTACTTTGCAAAATTGACACGGTTACTCAGTTGTGCAATTCGTTTTGCGTCGACGCGTTTCGATGGCTTATTTCATATTCTTGCCATCTTTTTCAAGACTGTTGTATTTTCGTCTCCCTTTATCAGCGGCACTGGATGGTTGCCTTAAATTAGAAGTTCCTATGAGCAAACATATGGCCATCAGTATCTATTTTATATTGCCAATTTAATCATTACATTACCGCACCTATCCCTAGTGCAATCAAACTTTATACATCCAAGGTAGTGTACATCTTGTTTAAAAAAACCTCTCAATTTCATTTCTTATTTGCTATGTTAGAACCATTTTTCTAACCACCCTTAGCGACTCCATCAGGTTATACCAATGTCTCATCATTAGTAGCCAACTTAGTACCTACAGTTATCCAATCTTACCATGTGTGCTATTACAATTCAATGTCACCCACCCGCATATTGGCAGTATAGACTTATACTTGGACTGAATTCAATACACACGGGTTAGGGTCAGTTTTTACCTTTTATGTCATATTTAGGAAGAATTTCTCTGTTTGTCCTGCACAGGCATATTATAGGGCAGGGCTAGTCTGAAAGATAAGGAGATATTTACAGCTCCGCATTTTACACTATTGTAGATCCATTACTTAGATCTCCTAGAGTTGGCTTGCTTTTTACATTTTATACCTGCTAGGGATTTCCTTGCTGCTTGTTCTTTCCACGTGATAAAATCAAGTCAACAGTCCTGCGCAGGGGTTATCTGTAAAAAAGTATATATTGGTCCTTCACTGCCGCTTATCATTAAACATTTTAATTTATCTTAATCATTAGGACTTCTAATCCGGATTTACCTTTATTTATTATTATCTAGTTGGCGGTAACCCCCTGGTCGCGTCTGCTGGAAGGGCACGTCCCGCCTTATTTAAAAATTGCTTGTCTCTAGTGATAGATAATGCATATTTGTTAAATTTTGCCACCCCCTATTTTACTAGGATGCCTTCTTAGGCCTTTTCAACACGACCCACCTTGCTCATTCAGTCGCAGTGTTTGGTACGGAGCGGATACTTGGCCGGGTCAGTCTTTTAATCTGAGAGGCAAAGAGAGGATAGCAGGAGCAAAAGTTAATGTCTATTCTTCCTCCCTCTCACACCTTCCAAACGCTACATTCTAGCCTTCTTACCTTGCAAAGCGGCAGCACTTGTCTCTCCACTCCCGTGCCGTTGCAATCCTACGTCTGGTTTCCCGTAGCGTTCTGAATTACCCGCGCTTCGTTCCTCTTTTTAAAGCCCACTGATTGGTTACATCCAAATCAGCTGGGTAACTATAATGAGCAGACGGATGTTATTAGACCGTGATTTCCGCTTTTTCCTATGCGTGCCTCGCCTCTTTTTCATTTATTGTGTGCGAGCCAGCCCACTGGGCGGATCCCATAGTTGTTTTGTGCACGCATCCTAAAATGCGTGCTAAGCCTCGCTTTGGTGCGACTTTCGCGGCTCGATTATTTTTTTTTTTTTTTTTTTTTTTTTTATATTTGTATTATTGGGTCCGTACTTGTTTGTTTATATCCACACCATTTGCGGATTACTGATCACTCCTATTACTCTATTTAAATAGGGCATGCGTGCTCTTTAATGCTCCATTTGCATGTACCTATTAATTTATTTGCCACCATTGTTTTTATGTGATACTAATGCACCGCAGTATACAGTTTGAATCTCAGAGTATAACAAAGGGGCAAAACACACGGGCATAATGATTTTCTTACATTCATCCTATTACTAGAGAGGTCAAGTAGTTAGCGGATTTCCTCAATTATTTTTACAGGTTTGTAGGCTCTGGTTCTTTTAATTATTAGTTAGTCTCGTTATTCCAGGTTACTTTTAATTATAGGCTACAATTTTCATCCAGTCTTCTTTGGAATTTAAACCCTTGTCCACTGTGTCTAGAAAACACATAAACCATTGTTCTCGTGTTTTTCTTAGGGCATCTATGTTGCCCCCTCTTCTGCTTACAATTATTTTCTCTAGAGTGTACCATGTAAATTCATTACACCCATGGTTTTCTTTTTGGTAGTGGTGTACTAGGGGAGCATTATCTTTCTTATTTTTCAGTGAGGATCTGTGTTCCAGTAATCTTGTACGCAGCTCCCTGCCTGTCTCGCCTACATAGCCTAACCCGCAAGGGCAGACTAGCAAGTAGACTAGATTTTTGCTCCTGCAATTATTAAGAGTCCTTGGTACCAAAGTTTTGCCATTGAATACCAGTTTCTTTGTTTCAATACAGTTCGGGCATATTGAACAGGTTCCACATTTGTGGTTTCCTGTTGCTTTGTTCTTATTAGCCAGGGTGGTTTGTACCAAGGTAGACGGGTTTTTGTATGTCTTGACCAGAGCATTCTTGATTGTTTTATTTCGTCTGAACGAAAACAGGGGCTTTGGTATCGGTGCTGGGAGACCCGTATTAATGATCTTCCAGTTCCGATTTACTATATTTTTAATTTTGTTACTGAGACCCGAATATTGGCTGACGAACACAATTCTGTTGTCCGCCATGTTTTTCTTGGCCCTATCAATCTCTAATAGATTTTCTCTGTTGTAAAATCTGGCCCTCTTCATGGATTGTTTGATTAACTTTTTTGGGTACCCTCTCTCACCCAGTTTTTTGCTCATTTTTTCTGCATGTTCATAGAAATCTGTTAGACTTGTACAATTTCGACGCAATCTTAAAAATTCTCCAAAGGGAATATTGTCCTTTTGGGACTTTGGATGATTGCTTTGGTACTGGAGGAGGGTATTTTTGTCTGTCGGCTTAGTATATAATTCGACTTCCAAAAAACCCTCAACCTCTTTAATTTTTATATCTATGAAACGGTGCCAGTGGGACACATTTTCAAAATAGGGTGCCAGTTCATTGTAAATGTGTTTGTCTTCAAAATGCCCGACATATAGGCATGCCAGGCTGGGGGCACATGTAGCCCCCATACTGGTCCCTTTGACTTGTTTAAACAGCTCATCCTTGAATAAAAAGAGGTTGTTTTTTAATACCAGTTCTGCACAGCCAATGATAAAATCTTTATTTCCTCCACCAAGATCCTTCCCCTCCAAAATAGATGATAGTACTTGGATGGTGTGGTCTTGGGGGATATTGGTATATAGAGCTTCGTTGGTTATGAGGGCACTCTTGACGGCGCTCTTAGTTGGAAGCTCCATAGTTCATTACGAGGGCGCTCTTGACGGAGCTCCTAGTTGGAAGCTCCATAGTTGGCTACGAGGGCGCTCTTGACGGCACTCCTAGTTGGAAGCCCCATGGTTGGTTATGAGGGCGCTCTTGACGGCACTCTTAATTGGAAGCCCCATGGTTGGTTATAACGGCGCTCTTAGTAGGAGCTCCCTGGGTTCGTGTTTGCTCAAGTGGGCTCTCTTCATTAGGGGATTATGTTTGGTTTTGAGGCCATCTTAGTTGGATGCCCTCAAGTTCTTTAAGTTGGAGGTCCTTGTATGGCTATGATGTTGCTCTTCTTTGGTGGATCATGTGTGGTTTTGAGGGCGGTATTTGCAGGAGCCCAGGTTTGACTGTTGATTGATCTTCTTTGTTAGCTTGACTTTGGTTATGAGAGTGCGCTTATTTGGAAGCCCATGTTGAGTTACGAGGGTGTTATTTTAGCTAGAACCCTGTTTGGTTATTAGGGTGCTCAGGTTTGTGTTCTCTGGTTTGATTAAGTGAGTGCGTGTCTTTGGGATTACTGTTTGATTATAAGGGTGAGCTTCTTTGTAGGCGCATGTTTGGCAATGAGGACGCCTTTCTTTTGTGGCTTATGTTTGGGTTTGAAGGCACTGTTAGTCGGGCTCCCACGTTTGGTTACGAGGGTGCTTTAAGTTGGAGGCCCATTGTTGGTTATGAGGTTGCTCTTTCTTGGTAGTCATGTTTGGTTTTGATGGCGCTTTTAGTTGGAGCCCATGTTGGGTTGGCGAGCGCTCCTCTTTGTGGGCTTGTGTTGGGTTATAAAGTTGCTCTTCGTTGAGGACTGTCAACGTTGGTCCTTGGGACTGCTCCCTGGAAACAGCGGGAGTAGTGGATGTGCACACCATACAACAACAATACTTTGGATATTGGACTTACTGTGGGAGATTATTGGGGGAGGTGCCTTGTGTGTTTTTTAGGCTTACTGTTTCGCTTTGGTCGTATATTCGTTGAGGGCTGTGTTCGGTTATGAGGGCGCTCGTAGTCGGAGGTCCATGTTTGGTAGGAGAGTTGCTCTTAGTTGGAGGACTGTGTTTGCATATGAGTGAGCTCTTCTGATTATGAGGAAGATCTTCCCAGATGACCCATGTTTGGTTATGAGGTCGCTCCTCGCGGCAGCCCCTTGTTTAGTTATGAGGGAGCTGTTCCCTGGAGCCCCGTGTTTGGTTATGAGGGCATCTTCGCTGGAGCCCCATTTGGGTATGAGGGTGCTCTTAGTTGGAGGTCTGCGTTTGTTTAGGAGTGAGCTCTTCTGGTTATGAGGAAGATCTTCGCTGGCTCCCCATGTTTGCTTATGAGGGCGCTTGTAGCTAGAGGTCCATGTTTGGTACGAGAGTTGATCTTAGTTGGAGGTCTGTGTTTGCGTATGAGTCTGCTCCTCTGTTTATGAGGGTGCTCTTCGCTAGAGGTCCATGTTTGGCAATGAGGGTGCTCGTAGCTGGAGTCTCATGTTTGGTTATGACGGCGCTCGTAGCTGGAGGCCCATATTTGGTTATGACGGCGCTCCTCACAGGAGTCCCATGTTTAATTATGGGGGCGCTTGTAGCTGGAGGCCCATTTCTGGCTATGAGTGTGCTTTTCTGGTTATGCGGAAGATCTTCCCTGGAGACCCATATTTGATTATGAGGGTGTTTTGGCTAGAGCCCCATATTTGTTTATAAGGGCGCCCTCGCCTGGAGCTCCATGTTTAGTTATGGGGGCGTTCCTCGCTGGAGGCCCATGTTTGGTTGAAGGCGCTCTTCCCTGGAGGCCCATGTTTGGTTGAAGGCGCTCTTCCCTGGAGCTCCATGTTTAGTTATGAGGGCGCTCTTCGCTGGAATCCCATGTTTGGTATGAGGGCGCTCGAAGCTGGAGGCCCATGTTTGGTTATGAGGGCGCTCGTAGCTCGAGGCCCATGTTAGGTTATCAGGGGGCTCGTAGCTGGAGACCCATGTTTGGTTATGAGGGCGCTCTTCGCTGGAACCCCATGTTTGGTATGAGGGCGCTCTTCGCTGGAACTCCATGTTTATTTATGAAGGCGTTCCTCACTGGAGGCCCACGTTTGTTTATGAGGGTGCTCGTAGCTGGAGGTCCATGTTTGGTTATGAGGGCGCTCGTAGCTGGAGACCCATGTTTGGTTATGAGGGCGCTCGTAGCTGGAGGCCCATGTTTGGTTGAGGGCGCTCGTAGTTTCAGGCCCATTCTTGGTTATGAGGGCGCTCCTAGCAGGAGTCTCATGTTTGGTTGAGGGCGCTCGTAGTTTCAGGTCCATGTTTGGTTATGAGGGCGCTCCTCGCAGAAGTCCCATGTTTGGTTGAGGGCGCTCGTAGTTTGAGACCCATGTTTGGTTATGAGGGCGCTTGTAGCTGTAGACCCATGTTTGGTTATGAGGACGCTCATAGCTGGAGGCCCATGTTTGGTTATGGGGGCGCTCTTCCCTGGAGCTCCATGTTTGGTTATGAGGGCATTCCTCGCAGGAACCCCATGTTTGGTTATGAGGGCGCTCATAGCTGGAGGCCCATGTTTAGTTATGAGGGCGTTCCTCACTGGAGGCCCACGTTTGGTTATGAGGGCGCTCGAAACTGGAGGCCCATGTTTGGTTATGAGGGCGCTCGTAGCTGGAGATCCATGTTTGGTTATGAGGGCGCTCGAAGCTGGAGGCCCATGTTTGGTTATGAGGGCGCTCGTAGCTCGAGGCCCATGTTAGGTTATGAGGGCGCTCGTAGCTGGAGACCCATGTTTGGTTATGAGGGCGCTCGAAGCTGGAGGCCCATGTTAGGTTATCAGGGGGCTCGTAGCTTGAGACCCATGTTTGGTTATGAGGGCGCTCTTCGCTGGAACCCCATGTTTGGTATGAGGGCGCTCTTCGCTGGAACTCCATGTTTATTTATGAAGGCGTTCCTCACTGGAGGCCCACGTTTGTTTATGAGGGTGCTCTTAGCTGGAGGTCCATGTTTGGTTATGAGGACGCTCGTAGCTGGAGGCCCGTGTTTGGTTGAGGGCGCTCGTAGTTTCAGGCCCATTTTTGGTTATGAGGGCGCTCCTAGCAGGAGTCTCATGTTTGGTTGAGGGCGCTCGTAGTTTGAGACCCATGTTTGGTTATGAGGGCGCTCTTCGCTGGAACCCCATGTTTGGTATGAGGGCGCTCTTCGCTGGAACTCCATGTTTATTTATGAAGGCGTTCCTCACTGTAGGCCCACGTTTGTTTATGAGGGTGCTCGTAGCTGGAGGTCCATGTTTGGTTATGAGGACGCTCGTAGCTGGAGACCCATGTTTGGTTATGAGGGCGCTCGTAGCTGGAGGCCCGTGTTTGGTTGAGGGCGCTCGTAGTTTCAGGCCCATTTTTGGTTATGAGGGCGCTCCTAGCAGGAGTCTCATGTTTGGTTGAGGGCGCTCGTAGTTTCAGGTCCATGTTTGGTTATGAGGGCGCTCCTCGCAGAAGTCCCATGTTTTGGTTGAGGGCGCTCGTAGTTTGAGACCCATGTTTGGTTATGAGGGCGCTTGTAGCTGTAGACCCATGTTTGGTTATGAGGGCGCTCATAGCTGGAGGCCCATGTTTGGTTATGAGGGCGCTCTTCCCTGGAGCTCCATGTTTGGTTATGAGGGCGTTCCTCGCAGGAACCCCATGTTTGGTTATGAGGGCGCTCATAGCTGGAGGCCCATGTTTAGTTATGAGGGCGTTCCTCACTGGAGGCCCACATTTGGTTATGAGGGCGCTCGAAGCTGGAGGCCCATGTTTGGTTATGAGGGCGCTCGTAGCTGGAGATCCTTGTTTGGTTATGAGGGCGCTCGAAGCTGGAGGCCCATGTTTGGTTATGAGGGCGCTCGTAGCTCGAGGCCCATGTTAGGTTATGAGGGGGCTCGTAGCTGGAGACCCATATTTGGTTATGAGGGCGCTCGAAGCTGGAGGCCCATGTTTGGTTATGAGGGCGCTCGAAGCTGGAGTGTTTGGTTATGAGGGCGCTCGAAGCTGGAGGCCCATGTTTGGTTATGAGGGCGCTCGTAGCTGGAGACCCATGTTTGGTTATGAGGGCGCTCGAAGCTGGAGTGTTTGGTTATGAGGGCGCTCGAAGCTGGAGTGTTTGGTTATGAGGGCGCTCGAAGCTGGAGTGTTTGGTTATGAGGGCGCTCGTATCTGGAGTCCCATGTTTGGTTATGACGGCGCTCGTAGCTGGAGACCCATGTTTGGTTATGAGGGCACTCATAGCTGGAGGCCCATGTTTTGTTATGAGGGCACTCTCAGTTGGGGACTAGTGTTTAGATGCGAGGGTCTTCTTTTTGGGGGCTAGGTTGAGGTTTTGAGGTGCTCTTAGTTATGAGGCACTGTTCCTCGGAGGCCTATGTTTGGATATAAGGGTGGTCTTATTTGGCGACTCGCATCTGGATGCTCTTAGTGGAGAGCCTGTGTGTGGCAATGGGCGCTCTCAAGCAGCGAGACTGCGGCAACTAAGAGAACAGGACATAAATCCACGCCATCAGATGCACCTTCCGTGGCCTTCTCTTGCCTCTCCTCCCTGCCAGCCCTCTGTCCATCCTGGGGCCTTGTTCCTCACTCTGGTCGTCATCTTCGCCTCCATCTTGCTCCTCTTCTAACAGTTCTATGCTGTTCTGGCTCTTGGCTTCATACCCGAGTGGACTTGCTGGTTGAGCTCTACGCTTGTCCCTCTGGGGTCGCCACTGGCTTGTCCCTCTGGGGTCGCCACGGGCTTGTCCCTCTGGGGTCGCCACGGGCCAGTGTTCAACCAGCCTAATTGGTATCTTTACACAAAGGTCAGAAAAAAGGTAGGTAAATCAGAAATATCACGTGGTCTGCACCCTTGGAATAAAAATATAAAGGTCCAAACACAAGAAGAAATCAGGTGAAGAGTTGTTTCGTGCTGTGTGGATTATTTCTCATTGGTGATCAAATCAGCCAGAGTTATAATTGCAGGTTAAAAAGAATATTCTGCATTTTACACAAATTCTGACTCAACTAGCTGGAATGGGCCCTTCCAGCATCTCAAAACGCTAATAAATGGCGGTCTTTTTTTCTGAAAAAGGAGAGGCCACTTACCTCCCCCCTGCTGGTGGAGCTCTCTGTCGGCAGCACCTAAGTATGGGGGGGAGGCATGGGGTCTTCTAATCTAGACACCGTCTCAGACGATGCTGCGGGGTCACAGGGCCGAGTGAAGACCCTAACACGAGGAATAGGAGGCCAGGGGCTCAGTGAAATGGAGTCTGGAGCGGGAGCACGTGACCACTCCCCTTGATTGCAGAATGTCTCGAGGGGGCGCTGTGCAGGTAGGCTTAGAGTTACTTTGCCAGTGGTGCGGGCGTGCGCGAGGCGCCCTGCTTTGGATCAGGGCCACAGTGGGCCCGCGGTGCCATGAAGGGCCCTTCTTGGACCACGCACACTCCACAGGGCGAAGCCACAGCCTGCACGTGTCTGAAGAGGAAACCATGCACCACTCTTACCTGGAAACGTAATTCTCAACAGAGGAATTCGTAGAGCGTGACCTTGGGCGGGAGAACCGGCTCTGCCGCGTCACTGGGCCTCCTGGTGAACTTTTTGTAGCCAAGTTCGGGGCAAAGCGCCGCATGACGTTCGTAAACACCATATACACTGACTCTCTGTAGTTCTTTGTGTCTGGTCCCACTTCGAGTGGACAATCACTGGCCAGGTATGAATGCAGTGTAGTTTAAAAGGCCATGTCCCGGGGCTCCCCCCCCCCCCCCCGCCCTAGTGAACTCACACGTGTGTGTGGTCCCTTTAACACCAGGAGGTGACTGGCATGAATGCTGTGTGGTTTAAAAGGCCATGTCCCGGGGCTCCGCCCCCTCCCAGGCCCTAGTCAACTCACACGTGTGTGCGGTACCTTAAACACCTGAGGCCTTATTTATGAAGGCCTTGCGCCGCCGGTGCGTCACTTTTAAAATGGGAAAAAGTGACGCACCGGCGGCGCAAGGCCTTCATAAATAAGGCCCCAGGAGGTGACTGGCATGTTCAAGCGGTGACGTGCAACCATGGACGCGGGTTGGACTTCAGAAACAGTTTCAAACACGAGGAGCGAGACTTTTCCTGCAGGTTGCTCGGCTCGTGCACAACTTGGGTGAAGAACCTGGGAGTTCACTGCAGTGAACGCAGCGTGAGTTCCGTTGGTGTCTGCTGCTCAGAGCTGGTGTTCCTGCTTCCAACGAGCGAGGCGCGCAGCACCAGTGGTGAACTTTTATCTCAGGAAAGATCCACGCCGCTCCTGTTTAATACAGATTGTATCTAGAGGAACAGCGCGCGGTGACGCGGTGGGCGTCCAAAGAATTTTTTTCAGGGTGGGGACATAATTTAAAAAAAATCAAGATTGCGGCAGCCCGATCTTTGAATTTTTTTTGAAAGGGCAAATGAAAAATCCAGGACACCCATTGCTACAAGTCCATGGGTGCAAATTCTTTTGGGAGTCAGCCGCATGCATGGTCAAATGCCGGGGTTGCTGGAAACCAAGGGTGTCTAATCTGGATTCCACCCCATGATGCATCTTTTTTCCACCTACCTGCACCTCCTGTCTCTTTATCTTATGAATAGCGAGGGTGTCTAATCTTGATTCCACCTCAGGCCTCTTTCTTCCACCATCCTACTCTTCCTGTCTCTTTATCTCATGAATACCGAGGATGCCTAATCTTGATTCCACCCCATGATGCATCTTTTTTCCACCTACCTGTTCCTCCTGTCTCTTTATCTCATGAATACCAAGGGGGTCTGGTCTTCATTCCGCCTCATGCCACTTTCTTCCGCCACCCTACTCTTCGTGCCTCTTTATTTCTCTCTTCCGAGTTCTTTTTCATCCCTGTTTTCCTCCTTTGTCTATCTTTTCCTCTCTTTCTCTGTTTTCTTCCTTTATCCCTCATGCTGTGGATCAGAGTCAGATGGTGAAAAATAAGGACCGGTCCCCTCAAGCGAGTGCCAGTGGGCCCCACCTGCAGCTAGCTCTGGTAGTCAGGATGTGACTTATTTCTGTGAGATGTTCACATACAGACACGAGAAATACTGTGGTGCTGTAGCTCGCTGGCTGTAGGGTGACCAACTGGCATTGGTGCAAATTCAGGACGGTGAGTGTAAAAATTCAGGACAAAGGGTCAAAATTCAGGACACAAATTCAGGACAGGAGGTCAAAATTCAGGACAAAACTTCAGGACAATAGGTACGTTTTACAGACACATCAGAGGTCGCGCAATAGTATATAAGTAAGCCCAGCCATTTCCAAACATATTCAACCGTTTGCAAACCTATCCATCATGTATCCTTCCATCTATCATTTCACTCATCCATCCCCTCATCCATCCTTTCACTCATCCTCCATTATCCATCCATCCATCCACCCTTTCACCCAATCCATCTGTACACTTATCCATCCACTCTTCATCCCATTCATCCATTCACTCATCCATTCAGCCATTTACCCTTTCACCAATCCAGCCATCCTTTCACTTACTAATCGTTCCACCCATCCACTCTTTTAGTCATCCATCCATCCTCCCTTTCTCTCTCCATCGACCCTTTCACTTAGCCTTCCTTCCATCCATCCACCCACCCATCCATCCATCCATCCATCCATCTACTCATCCACTCATGAATCCATCCATTGCCCCATCACTCATCAATCTATCATTTCACTCCTTCACACATCTATTCATCCTTTTGTCCATCTACCCTCCCTTTCACTCACTCATCCATCCTTACACCCACCCTTTCACTCATGTCCATTCATTCACCCTTGCACTTATCAATCCATCCATCATTTCACTCATCCACCTACCCCCCATCATCCACCCACCCACCATCCACCCACCCACTCATCCACCCACTCATCCATCCTTTCACTCACCCACCATCCAATCCACTGATCCATCCTTTCACCCACCCACCATCCACCCACCCACTCATCCATCCATCCTTTCACCCACCCACTTATCCATCCATCCTTTCACCCACTCTCCATCCATCCTTTTACCCACCCATCATCCATCCATCCATCCATCCGTCCTTCCCCTCATCATCCATCCATCCATCCATCCCCTCATCATCCATCCATCCTTCCCCTCATCATCCACCCTTCCTTTTCCCTCATCCATCCTTCCCCTCATCATTCATCCATCCTTCCCCTCATCATTCATCCATCCTTCCCCTCATCCATCCATCCTTTCCCCTCATCCATCCATCCTTTTCCCTCATCCATCCATCCATCCTTTTCCCTCATCATCCATCCATCCATCCTTCCCCTCATCATCCATCCATCCTTCCCCTCATCACCCATCCATCCTTCCCCTCATCATCCATCCATCCTTCCCCCTCATCATCCATCCTTTTCCCTCATCATCCATCCATCCTTTTCCCTCATCATCCATCCATCCATCCATCCTTCCCCTCATCATCCATCCATCCTTCTCCTCATCATCATCATCCATCCATCCTTCCCCTCATCATCCATCCATCCTTTCACCCACCCCCTCATCATCCATCCATTCCCTCATCATCCATCCATCCATCCTTTCACCCACCCCCTCATCATCCATCCATCCACCCTTCCCCTAATCATCCATCCATCCTTCCCCTAATCATCCATCCATCCACCCTTCCCCTCATCATCCATCCTTTCACCCACCCCCCTCATCATCCATCCATCCATCCATCCATCCTTCCCCTTATCATCCATCCATCCATCCTTCCCCTCATCATCCATCCATCCATCCTTCCCCTCATCATCCATCCTTTCCGGTCATCCATCCATCCTTCCCCTCATCCATCCTTCCTTTCATCCACCCATCCTTCCCCTCACCCATCCATCCCCTCACCCATCCATCCCATCGATGTATCCTGCCCCTCATCCATCCTGCCCCTCATCCATCCTTCCCCTCCTCCATCCATCCATCCTTCTCCTCATCCATCATCCTTCCCCTTACCCATCCATCCATCCATCCCATCCATTTATTCTGCCCCTCATACATCCATCCTGCCCCTCATCCATCCTTCCCCTCCATCCATCATCCTTCCCCTCATCCATCCTTCCTTTCATCCATCCTTCCCCTCACCCATCCATTCATCCATCCATCCATCCATCCATCCAATCCTTTTATCCTGCCCCTCATCCATCCATCCTTCCCCTCCATCCATCCATCCATTTATCCTGCCCCTCATCCATCCATCCATCCTTCCCCTCCATCCATCCATCCATCCCCTCATCCATTTATCCTGCCCCTCATCCATCCATCCTTCCCCTCCATCCTCCATCCATCCTTCTCCTCATCCATCATCCTTCCCCTCACCCATCCATCCATCCATCCCATCCATTTATCCTGCGCCTCATCCATCCATCCTGCGCCTCATCCATCCATCCTTCCCCTCCATCCATCCATCATCCTTCCCCTCATCCATCCTTCCTTTCATCCATCCATCCTCCCCCTCACCCATCCATCCATTTATTTATCCTGCCCCTCATCCATCCATCCTGCCCCTCATCCATCCATCCTTCCCCTCCATCCACCCATCCTTCCCCTCATCCATCCATCCTTCCCCTCATCCATCCATCCCCTCATCCATCCATCCTCCCCTCATCCATCCATCCATCCTCTCCATCCATCCATCCATCCTCTCATCCATTTATCCTTCCCCTCATCCATCCATCCTTCCCCTCCATCCATCCTTCCCCTCCATCCATCCATCATCCTTCCCCTCATCCATCTTTCCCCTCATCAATCATCCAGCTACCCTTCCTCCCATACATCCAGCTGTTTACATTCTCTCATCCATCCTTCCCCTCACTCATCAATCCATCCATCCTCTCTCATTATCCATTTATTCAATCTTTCATTCATCCATTCACCCTTTCACTAATTCATCCAACCATTCACACATCCCTTCACTTACTTACTCGCCCACCTTTCCATATTATTTTTGAGCTGAGCCCGTTTGAGAAGAGGCCCATCAAGAACTTCACCCTTGCTGCAGGGGCCGTTCCAGGACTGGGGCAGAAGCCACCCAGGGCAGAGACAGGATTCATCACAGGCAGGGGGGGGGGGGGGCTGGAGCCTTCACATGGGGGGACAGGAGCAGGAGTCATCACAGGAGAGGGAACGTGATCCACCAGGGTGGGCACAGGGGTGGGCATGCAGTATTCTAGTATCATCTTGGGCTTCTCGCTCCCTCCTGCACAAGACAACGAGAAGACAGGCTCTCTGTCCAAAATGCCATCCCCCACTGTGATGTACAGTACTGACAGGAGATACTCCGAGAGAACTGATTGAACTGATTGTCCTCCATACTTTGTTAATCAGTGTGGGTGCAATTGTGCCATTTCTTTATTGTATTACATTATGTATGTTTGAAGAACCGAGGTTTGCTTACAAATTAGTGACAGTATTTAAACTCGGTGAAGAGAAGCAGGTGCTGCCTCGGTGTAATCCGGGGTGTAATCTGGCCGAGTCTAGGATGTTTGGGGCCCTGGGTAAAAATGGAATGTGTGAGGCGGCGGCCCCTCTAAATAGCAGATACAAGACACATTCAGGGCTGTTTGCATGTGAATGAATGCCCCCTGCTCCCGAACCTGCAGCCCCTCCCTCTGTCACCTTCAAGCACCTCTTAACAGCTCATCAAGGGCTGGAGGTGTGAGGCCATCCCGCTGTGCCTCTACAGTGCTGCTGGGGGTCTGAGCTTTGGAACAGCCTCGGAGTCAAGAAGGGAGGTGGGGGCAAGCTGTGCCCGGTTAAAATTACGGACAAATGGCGTCCGTTAAAGAATCCTTCACGGACAACGGACAGACGGCCGAAATTACGGACTGTCCGTGAAATTTATGGACGGTTGGTCACCCTAGCTGGCTGTTTTTGGGCCTCGACAACTTGGCTGATGGTGCAAGTGACCATATCGTATTTCTATGTATATCGGGGCTCGAAAAATCCACTCGCCCGCTCGCATTTGCGAGCCAGATTTAATTAGTGCGTGCTACTTTTAAGTCCTACTTGCCCTTTCTGGTGAGTAGGAAGACACACTGACTTTTGACCTCTGTCTCCTAAAGCAGAGCAAATATGACAAGATAAGATTTAAAGACCTCTTTATTGCTCACAAAGTGAATGAGCATTAAAAATGCCTTTAAATCTTGTTAACTTGTCACATTTGCTCACAGAGGTCAAGTACATTACAGTTAGGTCGAGTTGATTAACCTGCAGATCTAGTGAGATTTTTTTGATTTTTCGAGGTAGTTCACTTGTAAAAGTGAATTCCTCCTTACCAACCTACTCTATTGAGAAAATGTAAGCATCGAACTTATGAATTTCCAAACAAACTTTGGTGCCGAAAACAACCATCAGAGATGTTTTAAGACAAAGGGAAATTGCCTGGGCCCCCACCTTCCAAGGGGCCCCTGAGAAAGTAAATGTTCTCTCTATCTAACTCTCCTGTTTCCATTGCCGGATCCAAACCTCTCTTCTTTTCTCTGCTTACCTCTGCCTATCTTTGCCCAGTGTCAGTTTAAGGATTTTTGGGGTCCTCAGAAAGAGATGTTTCAACTGTTTTGTGTGAAAAGCATTTCCGAAAGTTTGTTTGGCATTGTGCGTCCTATAACTAACACAAAAGCGGGTAATACAATTCAAAGCGATTACAAACAGGGGGACCCAAGGTTTGCCTTGCCCGGGAGCCCAAAAACTCTCCAGACAACACTGCAAGCATTGCACTCCACCCCTTGTCTGTGACCTACGTGAACCCACTCTCTTGCATTGGAGGTTTTACTTAGAGGTGTGTGACACTGTAGAACCACATGCAACAACCACAAGGGTACATTACATGCATGTGCATGGTGTGAGAGTTTGTTCTTCAAAAGTACCTTACATACATGTGCACGATGTGGGAGTCTGTGCTTCAAATGTACATTACATAGACATACACAGAGTAGGAATCTGTGCTTCAAGTTAGAGGGTTAAGTCCTAGGGGGCCATAACCACAAGGGTACAGTACACATGTGCACAAGGGTACAGTAA
Source organism: Lissotriton vulgaris (assembly GCF_964263255.1). Classification (NCBI taxonomy): domain Eukaryota; kingdom Metazoa; phylum Chordata; class Amphibia; order Caudata; family Salamandridae; genus Lissotriton; species Lissotriton vulgaris. Next base: position 31,276,257 of record NC_141698.1, read on the forward strand.
ACACACACATGGAGTGGGAATTTGTGCTTTAAAGGTACATTACATAGGTGTGCACGGTGTTGGAGTCTGTGCTTCAAGGGTACAGAACATACATGTGCACGGTGTGAGAATCTGTGCTTTAAGGGTACATTACATACATGTGCACTGTGTGGGAGTCTGTGCTTTAAAGGTACAATAGATTAATGTGCACGGACGGTGTTGGAGTCTATGCTTCAAAGGTACATTACATAGATGTGCACTTATGGTGTGGGAGTCTTTGCTTCAAGAGTACAGTACATACATGTGCACGGTGTGCTTCAAGTTAGAGGGTTAAATCCAAGGTGGCCATAACCACAAGGGTACAGTACACACACAAGTGTGGGAATTAGTGCTTCAAAGGTACCTTACATAGGTGTGCACAGTGTGGGAGTCTGTGCTTCAAGGGTACAGAACATATATGTGTACAGTGTGAGAATCTGTGCTTCAAGAGTACATTACATACATGTGCACAGTGTGGGAGTCTGTGCTTCAAAGGTACATTAGATACATGTGCCCGGACGGTGTGGGAGTCTGTGCTTCAAAGGTACATGTAAGAGGGCGGGTCTGATAAACAGGCGTGGAGGCGGTAGTGGTGGTTTAAAGGAAACAGGTTTATTGAATACAACGGATGAGGTAACGGGTGTAGGTAGGGAATCTTCAAACTTGTCGTCTTCTTCTTCGTCTGAGGTCCCCGGGGAGGTCTCCGGCGATGAAAGGGCTCGGGCGGTTTTCGTCAGGTCTTCAGGACGTGGAGGTTTGCCCCGGTGGCTCATAAGAGAAGGGAGATAAAGGAGGGTATCGTGAGAACTCTAAAATAAGTTTATGAGACAGCAGTAATACAGTCACCACACCTTTCGTGACTAGGGACAAAAAGAAACCGGACGGGGTAATGTGTGGGGAAAGGGAAAGTGGGAGAAAATAGTGGTAAGGGAAATTCAGGATATTGGCGGAAGCTATATTGTGCCTAGGCAGGTACTGAGTGCTCATAAATACGATCAGTCGCAGAGCTTAGTGCAAGACTCGACAAACGTGTACCGTGTCAAAAAGAAATAGGGCTGTCAGAATGAACCGTATTATCAAGATCTTTAAACTACCACATACGGATACTCGTGATTTGGCTTTACCCAATTGAATAGTGCCCTTAACTAGCAACGGTCATAAACACTCAATTGCCCTTCCCGTGTCTTCTTCCACCCGCTTCCCAATACAATTTCCCTTGAGTCGGTATCACTCGCCAACCCTGCCGTAACTCTTCCTAGAGTCACGGCCACTCTCCAGCATCCACCGGACACCACCAGTCCTCGCACCAGCTGTCGTCTTCGACGTCCTGTTCGGGGCTGAACTGGGTCTCCTCGGGTCCCGCGTCTTCGGTCTCCTTCTCGGTACTCCTTTCTCCGTCTTCAACGTGGATGCCGATTGTTTCCACCCTTCCGTTTTTATGGCGTTCTGTTATTCGTTCTGCCGTATCACCTCCGGGTTGATACTCCTCCCCTTCCGGGTTACGGTACTCGGCGTTCTCGCTTTCCTGAGAAGAAACAGTAAAGGATCGTGGGTGTTGCAGTCCATTGTTAGTCCACGGTAAGGTACGATTGTCGTCCAAACCGGCTACTTCCTCACAGTACATTACATACATGTGCATGGCGTGGGAGTCTGTGCTATAAAGGTACATTACATTCATGTGCATGGTGTGAGAGTCCGTGCTTCAAAAGTACATTACATACATGTGCATGGTGTGAGACTCTGTGCTTCAAGGGTACATTACATAGATGTGCACGGTGTGGAAGTCTGTGCTTCAAGGGTCCAGAACATACATGTGCACAGTGTGAGAATCTGTGCTTCAAGGGTACATTACATACATGTGCACGGTGTGGGAGTCTGTGCTTTAAAGGTACATTAGATTTATGTGCACAAACGGTGTGGGAGGTCTATGCTTCAAAAGTACATTACATAGATGTGCACTTATGGTGTGGGAGTCTGTGCTTCAAGAGTACAGTATATACATGTGCACGGTGTGGGACTCTGTGCTTCAAGGGTACATTACATACATGTGCATGGTGTGCTTCAAGTTAGAGGGTTAAATCCTAGGCGGCCATAACCACAAGGGTACAGTACACACACAAGTGTAGGAATTAGTGCTTCAAAGGTACCTTACATAGGTGTGCACAGTGTGGGAGTCTGTGCTTCAAGGGTACAGAACATATATGTGTACAGTGTGAGAATGTGTGCTTCAAGGGTACAGAACATATATGTGCACAGTGTGGGAGTCTGTGCTTCAAAGGTACATTAGATTCATGTGCACGGACGGCGTGGGAGTCTGTGCTTCAAAGGTACATTACATAGATGTGCATGGTGTGAGAATCAGTGCTTCAAGGGTACGTTACATAGATGTGCACGGAGAAGTGGTAGTCTGTGATTCAAGAGTACATTACATACATGTGCATGGTGTGGGAGTCTGTGCGTTAAAGATACATTAAATAGATGTCCACGGATGGTGTGGGAGTCTGTGCTTCAAAGGTACATTACATAGATGTGTACGGACGGTGTGGGAGTCTGTGCTTCACGAGTATAGTACATACATGTGCACGGTATGGGAGTCTGTTCTTCAGTGTACATTACATACATTTGGACAATGTGGGAGTCTGTGTGCTTCAAGGGTATCACACACATGTGCACGGTGTGGGAATTTGTGCTTCAAAGGTACATCACATAGATGTGCACGGTGTGGGAGTCTGTGCTTCAAAGGTACATTACATAGATGTGCACAGACGGTGTGGGAGTCTGGGCTTTAGGAGTACAGTACATACATGGGAACGGTATGGGAGTCTGTTCTTCAAGGGTACATTACATACATGTGCACGGTCTGGGAGTCTGTGCTTCAAGGGCACAACACACACACATGCACGGTGTGGGAATTCATGCTTCAAAGGTACATTACATAGATGTGCACGACGGTGTGGGAGTCTGTGCTTCAAGTTAGTGGGTTTAATCCTAGGGGGGCATAACCACAGGGGCACAGCAAGGTGTGGGAATCTGCTTCAAGGGTACATTACATACATGTGCACGGTGTGGGCGTCTGTGCTTCGAGGGTAAAACACACCTTGTGCGCAGTGTGGGAATCTGTGCTTCAAGGGCACATTACACACATGTGCACGGTGTGGGAATCTGTGCTTCATGGGTAAATTATACATGTGCATGGTGTGGGAATCTGTGCTTCATGGGTACATTACACACATGTGCACGGTGTGGGAATCATTGCTTCAAGGGTACATTACACACATGTGCAGGGTGTGGGAATCTGTGCTTCATGGGTACATTACACACATGTGCACGGTGTGGAAATCTGTGCTTCAAGGGTACATTACACACATGTGCACGGTGTGGGAATCTGTGCTACAAGGGTACATTACACACATGTGCATGGTGTGGGAATCTGTGCTTCAAGGGTACATTACACACATGTGCACGGTGTGGGAATATGTGCTTCAAGGGTACATTACACACATGTGCACGGGGTGGGACTCTGTGCTTCAAGGGTACATTACACACATGCAAGAAAAATTAGGAGGCCCCCTCTATGGGTTTGTCTGGGACCAGGGGGAATGGAAGAGAAAAAGTCACGTGGTGTCCCGTAAAAACAAGTCTGTAAACTAGACTCAAGGGCCACTATGTAGATATTATTGTGGATCTCCTAGTACAGACAACTAGACCTATCTGAGTTTGTTCATTAGAGGACAAAGAACGAGAGGTAAGAGGTTCCAGTACTGCAAGCTTATATGTCAACACTCTAAATCAAAAAATTCTAAGATTTGGTATACAATTCTGGCATGCACTATGTAAATAAAGTTGTTCTAAAAAATTTGATAGTAAAAACCATATACAAATTTTATTAGTAGTATTTCATAAAAACATATTATTACCACAATTAATTAAAAACATGAAGAAAAATACATTTGAATTTGCTACTCAAGTCATAAAATACAGAACATAATCCTTAAAAAAGAATCAAAAATTATCGACACAGCGTTTCGGCTTTTTTCTTATGACAACACCTTCTTCAGGACAGATTCTTAGAGATAAAAAATGTTTATTCTGAATCCAACGATAGAATGGGATTATTGCTGCCTTAGGGCCCCTTTTTTTTTTTTTACTTATGTGGGTCTGTAGGCTATCAGTGCATCTTTGAAGATAATTGCAACTGTCTTAATCAATATTCAATGCGGCTTTACACACTGTTCGGGGGAGCCACCGTTTTTGGAGGGGACTATGTTTTAGTCGTATTTCTTACTTCAAGTATACGAATCACTGCAGCCACAGACCTTCTTGTTTTGTATTTCGTGGCACACTGAAAGAGTCGGGGATGACCTCACGTCTTTGTGCAGATTGGAATTTTACTTCGGCTGGAAATGAATCGGCCTCCCTGCTCCCTTCTCGAACAGCGTCGCCGTGTTTGTCTTCTTGCAGTCAATAGTGCATGCCAGAATTGTATACCAAATGTTAGAATTTTTTGATTTAGAGTGATGACATATAAGCTTGCAGTACTGGAACCTCTTACCTCTCGTTCTTTGTCCTCTAATGAACAAACTCAGATAGGTCTAGTTGTCTTTACTAGGAGATCCACAATAATATCTACATAGTGACCCTTGAGTCTAGTTTTCAGACTTGTTGTTACGGGACACCACTTGACTTTTTCTCTTACATTACACACATGTGCACGGTGTGGAAATCTGTGCTTTATGGGTACATTACACACATGTGCACAGTGTGGGAATCTATGCTTCAAGGGTACATTACACACATGTGCACGACTCTGTGCTTCCCGTTAGAGGGCTGAATCCAGGTGGGACCGCCCTTTTCTCCCTTCTAAACCGGTTAAAATATGTTTGTTCAATTGCAATTGCAGTAACACTATGTTATTTAGAGCTCTAAAAATAAAAGCAACACCACCCTCACATCTCAGATTTAACCCCTTAAGCGCTGCCGTCGGCCAACGGTCGTCGCGAGCGCTACCTCCCCAGTGCTGCGCACGACCGTTGGCCGACCGGCCAGCGCTCGTTATTTGAACGTTCAGCACTGGGTGCTGAACGTTCGAAGCAGCTAAGTTGTTAAACGAGCATCACTCTGCAACACCCCGCCATCACTCAGAGCAACACTCAGCACCACCACAGCATCACTCACCACCACCCAAAAAAGGCACTGGCGTTGCCAATAGGACTTGCAGTAGGAAAGTTGGAGCTATTACAATTGCAAATAACAATGACTTTTATTTTTGTTTTGTTTTTCAAAACATAAAGGGCTTTGTCATTTACAGAACCAATAGCTCCAACTTGCCTACTGCGAGACCTATTGGCAACGCCAGTGCTTGTTGGAAAGAAGCCACGCAAATTACCCTTGAACTTGCTCTTTCCTCTATATTTCAGGAATCTGCTACTTTCAAGAGCATCATGAGGTTTGTTTCTTGCCAAAGCGTGAGAACTGAGAGATAACAAACATATGCCACCGATGCTGCGCGTGCATGTTGAATGTGATCGAACTTATTAGTGTTCATTACATTTGACTTAAAATTTACAAAAACATGAAAAGGTTTTCAATCCACCATTACAATCAATTTTAAATCCAAATTTACTACGAAGGCAAAACCCAGGGCAAAGTTCTCTCCTTTTCAAAAAGATCCCTCTTTGCTCTCTCCACATATTTCATCATCTAATATTAATAACTTATTTTCTGTAATGCTTACTACTTCTGTTGGGTAGCCCTCTAATTATAAGATGCGTATATTACCCAATTAAATGGCACGTAACCAATGGACTCTGCAAGGATGAAGAGTTAGGTCAATGCTGCGGGAATTCGAACCTGTGACGTATAGATACACACTAATCTCACCAGTGCGTAACTTATCGCATACTATTTACTATGACATGACGTATTACATTTGGAAAATTCACAAAAAAGGGCGAATTGAGACATGCTCAGGCCACCGTAGGAAGATTCCTCAATTCTGGGAGCTCCTGTGAACCTCACCACAAACTTGCATTAGTCAGAGTCTGACTTAAGACCACACCTACTTGGAAAAAATTCAAAAATTTTAAAAATCTGAAAGGTACGGCCTCACACAACCCCCTGGGTGTCATGCGTCATCATCGGCCATCTTACTACGCCGCCGCGTGGTCAGCTCCACCGGAAGTTGCTGACTGAGCACAGCTCCAATTAGCAGGAGAAAAAGACTTATACCAATGGGCGTAAGTAGATCAGTTTATTGTTTTCAGTTATTTAAAACCATAATAGTGTATCAAACAGATATTAAAAACAACATTTCATTTCATCATAAAAGGGGCATAATTCTGTTATTTTATTTTCGTTTTTTTTATCAACATGCAGGCTAGGTTGAAATGTACAATTACACTACAATTAATGATGTCACTGAGGTAAAAATAATTAAATTACTTTCTCAATTCAGCATTTTAATAATCTACTGCAACTCTAAGCATGACACACAGGGAGGGGGGGGTGGGGTGTCAGGCCATGCCTTTCAACTTTTTGAATTTTTTCCAAGTAGTTTAGGTCTTTGGTCCTACTTTAACTAATGCAAGTTATTGGTAAGGACAACAGAATCTCCCAGAATTGGGGAATCTGCCAGTGGTGAGTTCAGTATGTTTAATTTGCCTTTTAAAGTCGAGCCTGGGCAGCGCATGCGCTGCTGTGAAAGTCATGCGTATTGGAGTATGGAATAAAAGCCCCGCCCACTCTCCGCCTATATTTTTCATTGGCTTGTGTCATTGTCCTTCGTAAATGCTGGCTTCTGATTTGTGAATAGGCTTGTTAGTCGCTCCTTAGTACCGCCTTGTCTTCATTCGTAAGCTCCCATGAGGACAGGCCTTTTTATTTCGGTTGTTACACGATGAGTCTTTTTTAAGCTGGAAGCACTATTTTCTTTAAATAGTTTCTCCTACTGCAGGCACGACATGCTTTCCTGCAACATTCAGTGCCATGCGCGCTTTCACTTTCTAAGCAGCCCGGGACAAAGGCGGCCGCTTCTTTGAATAGGTCTCTCATTTACCAGAGTTTGAGCTATTGGCATTGTAGATGACAATGCCTTTTATTTATGTTAATTATCAAAACATGTAAATAAAAGTCATGGTCATTTACAATGCCAGTGGCTTAAACTCTCGCAAATGCAAGACCTATTGCTTTGAAAATGCTTGTTTGTGAATTGCATTATGTGAGGTAGGATGCAAATGTAGCAGCTCACTTGTCCTTCTCGGTCCCCTGATCCCTATCGAGTTTTTACGTTATTGTCTAGGTATTACATTTGGAATCCGTAGATCTTATCCTTGTTCGCGAAAGTGTTTACATCTCTGGTCGATAATTTGAACCTGCATCACTACACCGCCCTCTCTATGCATACACTTATACACCAAACATAAAATCCATTTGAAAAGAAACTACCATTTGCACTTTTTCAAATGAAGAGACAAACAGCTTGTTGTATACAAACATTTTAATCATTATGTGTCTATGGGGAAATGTGTTGACACACAGGGGCCTATGGCGGTTATTTACTACATTTTGACCCTGGTGCTCATGTGGTAAAAAGTGCCTTGCAAGCATCAGCACAGCCCTTATCGAATAGCCCACTGAATATTAAAATACATTTTTGGCCTCTATACCTGTCTTGTTGCATCAGCATTTACACACGTGTCTTGATGTATTTTAGACTGTATCCCCTATAACGTGCCAGAACAAGCCGTTGGAAATCTGATCATACATCGCGAGCAGCACCGTCTTACACGTCCGCCAGGTAAGGTCCCATTCCACCATCTTCTTTAAGTTGTCATCAGGTTCACTGTATCCTATTCCTTGACTGCTATTTGGAGCGGTTAAGCTATTTGCTTGAAGTGCCGTTGTGTACTGTGACCACTGAGGCGCTATCCCTGGTGCTTGATGACATTTCACGGCTTAGCGCCTCGTTTAGATTTTGGCACAAACCAAAAATACTTCACATTCCGGAGGACACGATACATATGGAGTAGAACCTGCCAGGTGAATTTTCACCACAATATTATCCCTATGTTGGCGTACGTTCAGCTGGTGGTTCAAATACTGTATTTTGAGTTTCCTGTAGAAATTGGAGGATTTGCAGTTTCCCCCGCAAACAAAAAATAAGGCCCTTGGGTCTGACGTATGAAAGGGTTTTATCCATCATGTGTCTATGGGAAAATGTGTTGATACATCAGGTCAGACTAGTTTAACTATAGTTAGAACATTGGGATGTTGGGAGCTCCATTGAAGACAATGGAGTGTTTTGGGCTTATAATGGCCGGTAGAAGCCCGGAGCATCCACATTCCTATGCTTGTTCACAGCAACAGCTGTGAACAAAGGCCTCACGGAGCCCGAAGGGATTTCAACCCCTTAGGCACCTGAGGCCTTTGTTTTGATTAGAATATTCTGCCCTCTAGGGGCGGAATGTTCTAATAGCCTTAGAGCCCTCCGTAGCCGGCTCCACCGGTCAGTAAATGCCCCCTCCTTTGTTAAAGGTCCTCGCCTTCAGATCAGGCCATTACCAAGAGAGCGGGCCTTTACTGGCCAGTAGAGCCTGTTATGGAGCTTTAAGGCTATATTAAGCCACAGTTTGGGCATGTGTTGAAGCAATCAACCTTCATACAAAGCCCCCATTTGCGTGCAGCATCACAGATCCGATACTTTTTTTAATGCACTTTGTCCACTGGCTAAAGGACAGTATGTAAGCTGATTGATTTACAAACAAAAGGATCTAGGGTGCAAAACCGCACTTATTTATGTAGTGGGATTTTTAGTAACCATGTGGTGCGTAGACCAAAGGAAACCAGACCATTTTTGCTTCCTATGCTGTGAAACCTTCCACAACAGACAAATGCAAACAATATTTTGGTCCGCACACTACAACCAGGGAGTCCGTTCATAAGGTAAGATAGTTCACATAGGTCTTTTATTTCTTGAATCTTTATTTTCTTTTTAATTCTTCCAGTAGCCAACGTGTTTCGTCCTATTGAAGGACTTTTCAGGGCTACAAAACATAGATAACATACACAAAATAATTTAAATTATTTTAAGAGCATATTTACAACAAAGTTTTTCCATTTGACTCATCTATTTACATTATTCCTAAAAGCAAACATTCAACTAAGCGTGAGGCCATGCGCATCTTGCAACTACAGCAGTAAAGCTTATCTGTACACTCCGTGGCAATGTAATAATAATTAATCTCTATTAGTTCAAATCCTTGTACAACCAGTAGATGACAGAAATACCTGTCTTTCTGTCATCTACTGGTTGTACAAGGAGTTGAACTAATAGAGATGAGCTGGCCTCACACTTAGTTGAATGTACGCATTGGATTTTCAAGCACACCTCGGGGTGTTAGTGAGCTGTGCGGAATTTATAGTTAAGATCATGTAGGAGTTCTGATGCATGGGGGTGAAAGTCAGGCCTCCCAAATTCAGTAGTCCAACCCCGTCTGGTTTGTGCCAACCTAGCCCACATGCAGTTCTGGGCTGGAACCTGGAATTAGCTCTGGTAAAACTGTTTCAACCAGCTCTCAGTGCAGAATATCGCAACTAGAAAGGGGCAATCCTTCGGTCATGGCATCCTATGCTATTTTGAAAGCAGCCCGCTAGCCTGCTGCCCTCCATTGCCAGGGGAGCAGGAGGCTCCCTTGTCTCCCAGGGTATGCCTTGGGCTTGAGGCTGTGGTCAAGGGTAGATACTCACCGGAAGTCTGGAAAGGCACCTTTCGCTTCATATATCTACGCTCACTAATAATGCTGCATCTGAAAATATTGCCTCATAGAAATACCCTATACATCCTACTAACGCATCAACTAGCCATTCCTCTATACGACACACATGGCCGTACCACCCTGCCAACTTATGACCCACTAATGATCTGTAATGACTTGCAAGCTTTCACTACTCCCATAATCCCCTTGGGTACCATGAGTCTACGTTCCATGACTTACCAATCCAGCTATAGCCTCCATTGCCCCATATCCTGGACTTCTCTGCTCTCTTTCTGTTCCTGGTTCTGCCAGTCCTCATTGGCAGTCTGGACCCGCCATTCCTCTCCTTGCCACCCAGGTCTGCAGAGCCCACTGGGGCACCATCTTACCAACACCCAGGTTAGCTTGCCTAGCATGGAACAAGCCCTTCTCTCCTGCAGCAACCCTGCCTGAAACAGCAAGAACTAACAAGAATCACCTCTCACCTCTACCCCAGGAAGGCTCCACCTAGAGCTGTCCTGCCCCACCCCAAAGGCTCTTTGCCTACACACAATAAGCAAACCTGTTTAACAACTCTCCATTTCATGAGGTAATGTGCTTACCTCTAGTGACTGGTGCGCTTTGACTTCCACAGACACAAAAGCCACGCGACGGTTGTTTGCGTGCTCTCGCCGGTGTGCACCACCACTCACACAGAATATGGTCAACCATGTCCTCTCCGCAGACACCGTCAAGAGCTGGCGGTTGACACGACTCCTCCACATGAGGAGACGGTGCACATCTCATGCAGAATTGACTTCACCTCTGAAACCTCCTTCTTCTGTCTCTTAGGATGGATACCCCATGAAAAGCTGTCCTTATCCGAGTGGTGCATAAATAGGTTGTGTCAGCTTTGCCCGTCACTTCGAACAGGTTGGACATCCAATGTCCTGAGTGCATTCCATCCCTGCCCAACCACTGAACCTGTGTGTCCACAAAGAGTCCTCCACACTGTTCTCTAACCAGCCTCTTATCTGCATGTTTACTGTTCCCAAAATTTGCCTCGCTGGAGCAGGAGGCTGACCCGTCTCTTATCTGGTGACAAAAGCCTGGGGCGCCGGCCCGCTGACTCTACACCTGATCCATCATCATTTGTCCTTTCACAAGGATTCAAAAAAGAATCTTTATCAGAATCCCTTCATTGGTTGGCTCTGGTGCCTGCTAGCTCCAGGATATCCTTACAGGGTGATAGACACTTCATGTGTCCTACATCAACATTGTCATCATCATCTTCATGATGGAATAACCAAGTATATAGATCCGGCACTGCCTGTGGAGGAAGTCCAAGCCTTTATCTGCATTGGGACACGTGGACTGGTGGCGATAGGGACTAACCTGTTAGGAAGCCCACTCCACGTGCCAATGATCTGATCTCCATCTTCCCATCCTTTTTGTTTGTCCCACTCAACCCAATCCTTTTGCCAAATCCACCCGAAAAGAATGTTTCCCAAGGTCCTTCCTCAGGACTAGCCTTCCGAGATATTTACTCACAACCGCTGGAGACATGAAAATCAGCTTTGACCTTCTCAATCTAGTCATATCCTTCGAACCACACAAATGCCTAGTATTGACACATGCCTACATCTTCAGACATTTCCCACTTGCTCCATCTTCCACCACTAACAATCTTTCTTTGAGCTCTTCGAAGTACCGGCAGGAGAACCCAGTATCGTTAGGCAACTCTGACACCCTTGAGGCTGAGCACCAACCACAACAAACAGCTTCCCTGCTCCTCTTCCTTGTTTCACTTCTTGTAGCAAAATTCCCCTTCATCCTCTCTTTGCTGCCAGAGGACCATACACCCTCCTTGTCCCTTCTCCTTGGTACTCCGCTATCTATGCATCTCCAGTTGCCTGCTTCGTGTTTACTCCATTAATGCTACTGGTACCTTTGAGGTACTCTTAACACATGTCTTCCTCTTCTGTATCTTCACCCAGTCCTTCTGCTCGCCAGACCCCGCTTTCCTGATCTTGACTAGCTTCAGAACTGCCCTTTCCCCTGATCCTCCTCCGGCTGTCAACCTGCTTTAAACTGACCTGCTTCCAAGCCAAGGCCTGGAAGCCTCTTCCACCGCCATCATTGGGTCTTTCCAGAGACGGCTGTCATGAGGGCAGTTCTGAACCCCATCGTCCCTCGCCTCAAGCATAGGAGAGCTCACTCTATTCATGGGAGGGCAGATCTTAGCCCCTCAGCTCTGGGCTGGTGATGCCAGGTCAGTCATCTCCTTTCCCTTAACCTGTCACCAGATCAGGTCTTCTTGACCTGAAATTTGAGGATCAACCACTTCTGTTTTTTCTAGGTCTGGTGGCTTGGTAGACTAATGCGTTCACTGTAGGGGCCAATGTTCGACTTCATGGTCACAAGTTCAAATCCCGGCAGGTCCACTTAGCCATTCATCCTACTGAGGTCGATAAATAGAGTACCATTGAGTTGGGTAACAATAAACATTTGTTATTCAGCACCAAGATACCCTAGGGTAAACGTGCGCTTTACAAATACAGGTTATGTTATGTTTTTAGCTGCACTGCACCAGCCTTTGTGGCAGCCCTGGGCGGCTCTGGTTTTGCAGTGCTGGTTTGAGAATGGCAAAGCACCTGGGACCGTATTACACTAAAGGTGCATTTTCATTGTTTGCGCTGAGCGCACCTATTAAAAGGTGCGCCCGGGGTAAACGCCGAAAATGCACAGTATTACTATGAATGCGCTGCCCCCCAGGGCAGCCACGAACTCGCATTGCCCTGAGGACAGGGCATTCCTGTGAAAGACGGAGCGGCTGCTCTGAAGCCGATCCGTGTTTTCACAGTGCAGGCGGCACCCACCTGCACTTTGAAGGAGAATTAGAGATCCCCTTGCAGGTGGGTGCAGTGAGTGATTGCTCCCGATGTCTGGGGGTCCATATGACCCCCTTTTCTCCCTCCAGAGAGGGCTGCTCTCAGGGTGCCCCACCTTTTAGGTGGCACACTGTCAGTGCACCTCCTGAGAGCTTATTTGCCTCTGCGCCCGTGTCTGTAATACCGCACGGAAGGACGCAAAGGCAAAGGGATTCCCTCATTTGCATGGGACAACGCCCCCATGCAAATGAGGGAACGCCGTCTGAAGATAGAGCTGCCACTTTAAGTGCGCCAGCGCTATCGTATTACGGGAGGGGCCACACAAGCGCCTGCGGCCCTTTCCGTAATACCAAAGTACCCCTGGTTGACTGAAGAAAAATTCGATTTTGGGGTTTCGAACTGGTGACAAAGACTCAGATACCTCGTTCTGAAAAAAATGGTATACAACCAAGTGCTGGTAATGTGATCACAATCAATGCGCCATCAGCCGACAGGAGTATTCGTGCTGCCGGGCATGCAGCAGCGGCCCGTGGTGGAAGTGTTGCTGGGCGCTGATGTTGGGTGGGGGAGGGGCAGGGTGGGGGAAGTAAACCACAGATTACGGCCGATTAGAGGTAAGTAAACATATAAATTAATAAAACGAATTGTGCCCATATCTGCCCACACACCAGCCCCCCACAAACAATATGCACATCCCATAAATAAACTGACCAGACAACTTGTTGATGGGAAAACTATGCCAACATGGTGGGTTATCTTACAGACGATCCAAAGGCAATAGGCCCCTCGCAGCTTGCCACCTGATGGGCCAAGTAGCATCGCGGCCTTGGCCAGATGGTGCTTAGCGGTTGTGTTGAGAGGATAGCCCCTCCCATATCTGGTGAACCATTCGTCTACCCTCTTGCTCACACCCCCCCGCGAGGGGCAGAGCGTTCAAGCGACCCCCCAGTTGTACAGGTTTCCAACCGCCCGTAGGATAACGGGGCGCCATCGCACCCCAGGGTCTACCGCACAGATCTCCCGGGGATAATAGGCCTCAGCACCCCTTGAGCTTCTGGATAGGGTACTCCTGAGTACCTTTCCGCCTCTGGATCGTCCTGTAACTCCGCCTGCAACTCAAATAATAGTTGTTAACGCACAACCTCCCCCCCCCCCCCCGCCACCCTGGGATGCCAGGGAAGCGGTAGGGTGGGAAACATCGAAGGAGAAGGGGTCAAAGAGGCCACCAGAAGGGAGGGGGGAGCCTTAAATACTTCCGCCCCACCCGGTCGGAAGTGACGCACCTTCGCTGAAGGGGCGACCTAAGACCCTGGGCTGTCTCGCGTGCCATCTTGCAGCACTAAGGGGGCCGCCCTCTCATGAGGGTCCCCTGCGGAGACAAGTCGGTCAGCCCACATTTCACTGCCCCTACAGTGGACGATTAGAGGTAAGTAAACCTATAAATAAAGAAAACGAATTTCGCTGCCTGTGCTGCATCGCCAAATGCGATGCCGCGTGTGCAACGGAATTCGTTTTATTTATTTGTTTACTTACCTCTGCTCGGCCATAATCCGTAGTTTACTACCCCCCACCCACGTCAGCGCCCAGCAGCACCCCCCACCGCGGGCCGTTGCTGCGTAAATGCATCGCTTGAGAGGGACGAAGGGCTAACTCAACGTATAGCAAATGAGAAATATAGCTCGAACCTAGGGGAGAGTGAAATGTGAGACCCCCCCCCCCCCCCCATAAAATACCTGCATTTTTGCTGATAGACTAGTCATGTTTCTTCTATAGAAAATGCACGACATAGAAAGGTCAGGCGAGGTGCTATGCTATGCTATGCTAAAAGAGAACATTTCACGCATTTTGTGTGACGGGAAATGTTGTAATTATGCACGATTATGTCCGCGCAACAAAAAAAACTTCGCAGCACTAAAGAAACCCAGGCTCAATGACCCAGCAGCACAGAAAATGCTCATTGCTGTAAATCGTAGCGGCGCGTGCGTTGCCTCCAGGCGCTACCTCTGTGAAGGGGGGCTGCTCTCTGAGCTACCTTGGACCCCTGACGCAGTTCTCGTGGAGTTTTGGGAAAGAGGTGTGGGAGGAGCTGACATTCTCGGAAGGATTTGTGAATGAATGGCCGCGGCTCCCTGGCACGGCCTGCCCCCGGGGTGGCGTCAGGGCGTGGGAGAGGGCGGCGATAAGCGCTTTATCTGCACCGGCCACCGGGAGCCTTGTTTCCGGGGGTGTCAGGGGCCCGGGGCTTATCACCGTCGAGCCGGGCGCTCTGCATTGAGGTCCGTCGCCCTCTCACGGGCTTATAGCGCTAACTCGACCCGAGCGCTTTACTTGTCCGCCCGGTACGTTGCACAAGGACGCCTGCCTCTCTCTCATTCCTCCTTCGAAGACCCCACGCTCTAGCCGGCCTGCTCGACTCCCTCAGGGACAGCGCCCCCCCCCAACCCCCCAGAGCTCTCATTCACAAGCATCCTCCAGCCCCCTCACACACAAGGACCCCTCGTCCATCAGGCTCAAGGGTCCCTCCAGCCCCCTCCCTCACAAGGACCCCTCTTCCCTCACTCACAAGGGTCACTCCAGCCCCCTCACTCAGAAGGACCCCTCTTCCCTCAGGCACAAGGGTCACTCTAGCTCCCTCACTCACAAGGACCCCTCTTACCTCAGGCACAAGGGTCACTCTAGCTCCCTCACTCACAAGGACTCCTCTTCCCTCAGGTACAAGGGTCACTCCAGCCCCCTCACTCAGAAGGACCCCTCTTCCCTCAGGCACAAGGGTCACTCTAGCTCCCTCACTCACAAGGACCCCTCGTCCCTCACGCTCAAGGGTACCTCCAGCCCCCTCACTCACAAGGACCCCTCGTCCCTCACGCTCAAGGGTACCTCCAGCCCCCTCCCTCACAAGGACCCCTCCTCCCTCACTCACAAGGACCCCTCTTCCCTCAGGCACAAGGGTCCCTCCAGCTCCCTCACTCACAAGGACCCCTCGTCCCTCAGGCTCAAGGACCCCTCTAGATCACTCTCTTACAAGGATCCCTCTTCCCTCACTCACGCACAAGGCTCACTACAGCTCCCTCACTCACAAGGGCCCCTCTTCCCTCAGGCACAAGGGTCCCTCCAGCTCCCTCACTCACAAGGACCCCTCGTCCCTCAGGCTCAAGGACCCCTCTAGATCACTCTCTTACAAGGATCCCTCTTCCCTCACTCACGCACAAGGGTCACTCTAGCTCCCTCACTCACAAGGACCCCTCGTCCCTCACGCTCAAGGGTACCTCCAGCCCCCTCACTCATAAGGACCCCTCGTCCCTCACGCTCAAGGGTACCTCCAGCCCCCTCCCTCACAAGGACCCCTCCTCCCTCACTCACAAGGACCCCTCTTCCCTCAGGCACAAGGGTCCCTCCAGCTCCCTCACTCACAAGGACCCCTCGTCCCTCAGGCTCAAGGACCCCTCTAGATCACTCTTACAAGGATCCCTCTTCCCTCACTCACGCACAAGGCTCACTGCAGCTCCCTCACTCACAAGGACCCCTCTTCCCTCAGGTACAAGGGTCAGTACAGCTCCCTCACTCACAAGGACCCCTCCTCCCTGACTCACAAGGACCCCTCTTCCCTCAGGCACAAGGGTCCCTCCAGCTCCCTCACTCACAAGGACCCCTCGTCCCTCAGGCTCATGGACCCCTCTAGATCACTCTCTTACAAGGATCCCTCTTCCCTCACTCACGCACAAGGCTCACTGCAGCTCCCTCACTCACAAGGACCCCTCTTCCCTCAGGTACAAGGGTCAGTACAGCTCCCTCACTCACAAGGACCCCTCCTCCCTCACTCACAAGGACCCCTCTTCCCACAGGCACAAGGGTCCCTCCAGCTCCCTCACTCACAAGGACCCCTCGTCCCTCAGGCTCAAGGACCCCTCTAGATCACTCTCTTACAAGGATCCCTCTTCCCTCACTCACGCACAAGGCTCACTACAGCTCCCTCACTCACAAGGGCCCCTCTTCCCTCAGGTACAAGGGTCACTACAGCAACCTCACTCACAAGGACCCCTCTTCCCTCAGGTACAAGGGTCACTACAGCTCCCTCACTCACAAGGGCCCCTCTTCCCTCAGGTACAAGGGTCACTACAGTAACCTCACTCACAAGGACCCCTCTTCCATCAGGTACAAGAGTCACTCTAGATCCTCACTCACAAGAACCCATTTTCACTCACTCACAAGGACCCCTCATCCCTTAGGCTCAAGGACCCCTCTAGATCACTCCCTTACAAGGATCCCTCTCCCCTCACTCACGCACAAGGCTCACTACAGCTCCCTCAATCACAAGGATCCCTTTTACTTTGGGGAAAAGGATCCCTCCAGCTCCCTCAGTCAGAAGGATCACTCTTCCCTCAGGCATATAAGTCACTACAACTCCCTCACTCACAAGGATCCCTCTGCCCTCTTCGCCACCATGGTGTGACATTCCACACTTCACTACGAAAAACAAAATCCATTTTTAGGTCTCGCCTAGGCAGCGCATACGCTGTCTCTTCGAGACATGCTGTATGTGGGCTTTCATTCCGCCCCTCGCTGGTGATTTGTTAAACTGCACCTCGTTCTGAAAAGCTTGCTTCTGTGTGGTTTGCTTTACTTTATGTCCCTCCTTCTTGTCGCTAGTTCCTGCTCCTTGAGTATTGGCCTATTACTAGTCTGCTTTCTCTGTAGTCTTTTCCCCTTTGTGTTTGGCACTCTAAATTGGTTTGTGCTCAATGCAGCTGCAGCACTCGATACCACTGCACCGCCGACAAGTCTCACAGGTGAATCGTACATCGCTGGCTGGACTGTTCACCGCCACCTTGACAGTAGCTTCGATCACACCCGCCGGTTCATATTCCCGGCAGCTGCAGCCAATTTCAAAACTTCTGTAATTCTTTGTTGCGCAGGACTAATTCTGTTCGGTTTTAACAGTTGTCTGTGAGCTGGAGTACACAGTAGTTGATGCAGGGATGTTATAATAACTAAATGTTTATTTATTTTAACTTATCGGTGTACTTAACTATGTTTTGGCATGCATTAGTCATAAGTTGGCATGTCTGAGTACATCCAAAGCATTCAGGTTTTACTTATGCATTAATTACATAAATAATGTTGGGATTGGAAATTACCCATGGTCTCTGGCTCGTAGCCTGTCTGAGTAAAACTTGTGGTTCTTTTCTACGTAGCTAGCGTCTTATTGTAAATTACATGTTTTAAAAGACTTTATTAGACATAATGGGTGCCTTAATATAGGGTGGTTCTGTGGATAGCGTGAATCTTGAAGTCCTTATTGCTGAAAACATAATGAAAACCGAAATATAAAAAATATATATTGGTTTGTGGGAGCTCGTTTTGAATACATTTCCATTCAAAGAAGGCTGTGAGTTTTGCTGCAGCTGCTGATAGACTTACTGGTTCACTCCTTCTTTGACTCTGTCAGCCTACCAGTGGCGTGGGCGTGCCCTGCGCTGCCAGTAAGGGGCGTGTTTAAGAGGCAGTGTGTTTTTAGGTTTCGCCCCGCCGAAGGCTGCGCTCTGCGCAGCTTTTCAGCGCAGGCGAAATCTAATGTTAGAAAGAGTTGGCTTGGAATCTGCCCCTCTGTTCCATTGGCTAGCTCCATAAATGGAGGCTAGCCATTGGAACAGAGATCTGTCCGTCATGGCCAGACCAGATTCGTGGGCGTTCCCGCGATTTCTTCCCTCTCCGATCGTCATCGCGGCCGTGGGCGGGGTTTATTTTTTCCGACGTCGAGGTTTAATTTGGTCATTCAGCGGCCGACCGTCGCTGGAAGTCCAGGTGAGTGCCTTTCTTGCCGTTCCCTCCCCCCTCCCGCTGTCCGTGTGCCTGCCCGCCCACCTCCCGCTGTCCGTGTGCCTCCCCGCAACACCCTCCAGCTGTCCGTGTGCCTGCCCACCCCCCTCCCGCTGTCCCTGTCCGCCCCCCTCCAGTGCCATGAAAGCCTGTATGCCGCATGAAAATCGTTTAGAAAAGGGTCGTGCAGTGCTTAAATTTAATATTGGGGTTCATACTTTATAAAAAGCACAACATATGGGGGTTTTGCACAGAGGTTATGTAGGTCAATGAAGACAAGCTCACAAATGCGAAAAGCCTTTATCTAGCTCTAAAGTGTCCAGCCTAAGTTACATTTTAGGGAGATCTCACTAGTCATGCGGTAGCACCTGGACACAACTTATGTCACCACATAAAAGGGTGTGCCACGAAACAGCATGTACACCTTAATGCATGTTCATGAAGTCGATACCACTGGGTTTGCCGCATTATAGCGATGAGATGGTTAGGTACGCGGTGGCAATCTATGATAACCGCACAGACTTAGTACATATGGCACAAACCTGCAGAGGTTCCATAACAATATTTTTTTATTCAGGGCTTGGAGTGGAATGAAAACGTTAGGGGCTTATTAAAAAGCGGCGTGGCCAGGGAAGCATAACTAGGAATCCTTTCAAAGAGGTGTGGCCTTCGCAATTAAAGATGAGACTTAAAACAACAAACATAGGCCTAAAACATGCAGGACTTTTTGGCTTCACCTGTCCTTGTTAGCAGGGTTAGATGAATGAGTAAACACAATTACATTGCTATTGATAATTATAATCGAACATGTTTTCGTTCTGAAAATATGAGACTGTGAAACAAATGATACTAATATTTGTGGAAGGGGAGATGCTCTTCAGTGTCTCAATCAACACTTTTCTCCCCCTCACAGCACTTTGATATGAAATCTCTATATATTAGACAGATTGCCGTGTGCCTGCCCGCCCCCCTCCCGCTGTCCGTGTGCCTGCCCGCCCCCCTCCCGCTGTCCCTGTGCCTGCCCGCCCCACTCCCGTGCCATGAAAGCCTGTATGCCGCATGTAAATCGTTTAGAAAAGGGTCGTGGAGTATTCCCAGTGCTTAAATTCAATATTGGGGTTCATACTTTATAAAAAGCACAACATATGGGGGTTTTGCACAGAGGTTATGTAGGTCAATGGAGACAAGCTCACAAATGCGAAAAGCCTTTATCTAGCTCTAAAGTGTCCCTCCCGCTGTCCGCGTGCCTGCCCGCCCCCCTCCTGCTGTCCGTGTGCCTGCTCGCCCCCCTCCCGCTGTCCGTGTGCCTGCCCGCCCCCCTCCCGTGCCATGAAAGCCTGTATGCCGCATGTAAATTGTTTAGAAAAGGGCCGTGGAGTATAAATTCAATATTGGGGTTCATACTTTATAAAAAGCACAACATATGGGGGTTTTGCACAGAGCTGCCTCTTTATAGTGGACCAAAATGAGGTACAACTAGTTTACAGAGGCACAAATGATACCCCAAATGCTCTCTTTTATGGAAATGTGGGTGAGCAGTTTGGCTTATCAGAGGGTAGTGCTAAGCATTTATTGCACACACAAAGGCAGTAAGTGAGACACACGCTCTGGACACAACAACCCTTGGTGGCTGCAAGGGTCCCGTACCCCAGGTATTGGTTCTGTGCTGATCCGGACGGTCCTGGTGTCCCCACACTTGGAGAGAGGACAGATCTGACCTGCGGGAGCACAGAGACTTCCTCCAGGGCGACTGAAGTGTCAGTAGTCCCAGTAAGTGGCAGTTCAGTGAACCGGACCTTGCTTCTTTGGTGCCTGTAGCTGCAGGGAAAAAGCCATATGACCACTTCCTGTGGGATGGAAATAACCCTAGCAGAGAATACCTAATTCCACCAGAAACCAAAATGGTGGAATTGTCCTAGTTGTGTGCACATCAATGGCCGTACTATAGAAGTGCCCCGGGGCACTTTAGTATTACAGAAGGGGCCTCAGATGCTTGTGTATACCCTTCTGTAATACTGAAAGTGTTGGCACACATACAGCGCCAATGCTTCCTCAAGAGGGTGTTTCCACATTTGCATGGGGGTGTGACCCAATCAAATAAGGGAATCCCGATGCCTCTGCGCCCGTGCTGCATTACTGATGCGGGCGCTGAGCCAAAGAAGCTCTCAGGAGGTGCACTGACAGCGCACCTCCTCAATGGTGGTGCACTGTCAGTGCGACCCCTGTGTGTAGCCCTCTGGCTAGGGGAAAAAGAGGTCCCATGGACCCCCCCAGACATCCCATTGCATGTGGGTGCAGTCACCCACTGCACCCACCTGCAAAGGAATCTCTAATCCCTCTTAAAAGTGCAGGCGGGTGCCGCCTGCGCTGTGAAAACACAGAGCAGCTCGAAGAAGCTGCTCCATTTTTCACAAGAATGCTCTTCCCCCAGGGCAGTGCGTGTTCGTGACAGCCCTTCGGGCAGCCCACTCGCAATAACGCAGCGCATTTTTCTTGATTGCGCCGGGCGCACATTTTAAAAGATGCACCCAGCGCAATCAAAGACAATGTGTCATTTGTATAATATGGCCCCAGGTAGCCCACCTTAGGGGTGGTACAAGCCTGCGGATGAACACACCACCTCATCAGCTAATTTAGCCATCCTGTCCAGGTGCCAGATGGGCCTTGGGCAGGGGGTGGCATTTCACTCGTCTGGGGAAGCCTCAGGGTGCATATCAAAGGCGGCAGAGGCCTTTGAAGCCTCTTGCCTTGCTATGCTGATTTACTTCACCAGCCTGCTTGGAGGAGGTGCAACCACCTCCTGCTAGAGCAGGCATTCATTCTGTCCTCTGAAAGCGGGTCACTCTTCTTCTAGGGGGATCAGAAACTCTTCAGTGGTGGCAGGCTGGTCTGCACCAGTCAGCCAATACGTTAGAGGACTAGTAAGGTTCAGAGGTACCTCTAAGGTACCTTTCGGGGTGCATATATTAATAAATCAATCACTGGAATCAGTGTGGGCTTACTAATATGAGGTGTTTGATACCCGACACCATAGGTTTCAGTGAAGCCATTATGCAGCTGGAGAACTTGTTTTTTTTTTTTTTTTTTTTTTTAATTTTTGTAAACCTTTATTCGTGCATAGTAAGAGAACAAATACGGGCCTACAACCTTCAGGCCGGCCACGATACGGTTAAGCACTGATGCAAACATTACGGCCCCTGCGTTTCAACGGTCAAGATTAGCGACGATTTATGAATTATACACTGGAGAGAACCTTGACGCCAGGTGGAGGAGAAGTGAAGGTTAATTTTAAAGTTTTTCAAAATAATTTTATCAGGGAAAAAGTCAGTGAAGAGTAAGAACCAAGGAGATTCGAGTCCGCACGATATCTTCACCAAACGGGAGAGCGGCAGCATCAATAAAACAGCAATGGAAGTAAAATCTCAGGCAGTGAGGCAATGCAGTTATATAACAGGATAGTCACATGAGCAATTGCGCACCCCTCCAGTGCCGCCCCCCCTCTGTCAACCCCACACCCGGACCCAGAATCGAAACAAGTATAGCGCAGAAACATAAAAAGAAAAAAAGGCCCATAGAACTAATTAGAAACAGTAAATTACCCCCCCACCCTACACCAATGCGGAGGCTACGGCCTGCCCCCCCCCCAGCATAGTGCCTGTCGCCCAATAAACCCGAAATATAGACAAGAAAGAGAGTAAGAATAGAGTAAAGAAAGATAAGAAAACATTACACATATGATAAAGGGGGTGAGAAAAGAATAGAACTATTCTAATCTAAACTCCCAAAAAGAAGAAAGTGGGGAGGAGCCTACGTATCATCAGAGCGCCCTAAACCCTCGGCCACCTATGACTTCCACACACTGAGAACCTACTACACCAGAAACGGTCGTGTGAAAATGAATTGTCACAGCATTTTAAATGAAGGAAGACAGATCGCGACGAGTGCACACAGCATATACATACAGTTCCAGTCCCAGTCCAGCCCATCCGTGAAACCATGGCGGTAAAAGTCAGTCTAGCCCTGGCCCGATCGCGGGCTTGAGATTAAGCCAGCCCCTACATGAAAGCCCCGCATCCCGTACAGACAAAGACAATATGGCCGCTGGGGAGAAGATGGTGAAGAAGGATCACAAAATGGCCACCGACCAGCTGCAGAGGTCCCTTCGTCCACCACATAAAGTCCAGCCATGGCATATAAAGTACAGGAGTTCCACAGAAAGGAGGCAGTAGGCC
Source organism: Lissotriton vulgaris (assembly GCF_964263255.1). Taxonomy (NCBI): domain Eukaryota; kingdom Metazoa; phylum Chordata; class Amphibia; order Caudata; family Salamandridae; genus Lissotriton; species Lissotriton vulgaris. Next base: position 31,298,946 of record NC_141698.1, read on the forward strand.
ACCGTGAACGACTCATCGAGGATGTTAGGTGTTGCCCAGCTGGATACTCTTGCAGACGCGGTGAGGCAGGCAACAATGAAGCAGGCAGCAATGAACGGGGATACAAAGTATCCGCTGTTGAGCTGGAGAGCAATTGATCCTGGGTGCCGGGAAAGCCAGTTGCAGGCACCAGTGCAGCACGATCGCACACAGTCGTTGCGTCCCCGCAAGAGGACAAAAGCACTGGCAGACCCACGCCGTGTTGATGACAGTCGGAGAGCTCACGACCCGCAGCCGACAGCATAGAGTCAAACTGCTCACACAGCGCCTGCAAGCCAGCACACATTTGTAGACGAAAGTCCCGTAGGACAGCCAGAACGGAGCCGCATGTCAGCGGAAGCTGCACCCCCACATCGGCAGCAATCAGGGAAGGCACAGTGGAGCTGGTGTCTGGTGGAGGGAGGGCGAAGCAGGCAGTGGGCAAGACCAGAGTATCACCCCCCAGCCGCGAGCAGGCAAACAACGCCATGTTTTACCGCCGGACGGTATAATGGCCAGGGGGGGGGGGGTCGTAGCAAGGAATCAGTTCCCCTCAGGACTGCGCCGCAACAGGGATAGCTAACAGTCGTCTCCCTTCCCTCGGGCCCTCTTTGCAGCTGACTAGGCAACAGAAGAAGGGGGTCGGCAGCCTCCCACAACACGGTCCACAAATCGGGCCAGGAGACCCGCTGCACCGGGGCTTACCTTACAGCCCCAGCCCTTCAGGCGCAGGTTGCAGGAGGTGTCTGGCCGTCTCCCCCCAGGCTCAGCTGGCGACAATCCGTGGTGTGAGGTGAGGTCGGGACCGCGCGGCTCAGGGTTGGCGCTAGCGGGTCCGGTGACTGTGGAGCTTCCAGGGGGCGTCAGAGGCAACAACGGAGCAGGGGTCCAGGGCGGAGAACAAAAACACCAAGAACTCCGGCATCCGGGCGGGCTGAGACTTCGGGGAAGCGGTGGCGTGGACAGCGCGTCGTCGCACACGTTTCACCTCGAGAATCGACGAGGATAGGAATCAGGATGATAGTCCGAGGCCAAGGGCCGACGGAGCCGGGCGTTCAAGCGTCTGCTCCGGTCGCCATCTTGGCTCCTCCCCTCTGGAGAACTTATTTTAACCAGTGCCCAATACATACCTAAAGATCGCTTCCCTGTTCACTTATAGGGGCAGATGTATCAAGATACCATTTTGCACTTCTCAAATAGCGATTGTTAAGGAATCGCTATTTGAGAAGTGCAAAATGGTATGTATGTAGAATTTCGCTATTTATTAGCGATTCCTTAGAATTCCTTAATTGCGATTAGCAAATTGCTAATCGCAATTAAGGAATAATTTCCCATTCATTTCTATGGGCCAGGAGGCCCATAGGAATGAATGTAAAATTATACTCAATTTGCGATTAGCAATTAGCTAATCGCAAATTGAGAATAATTTCAAGGGTGCAAGGGTGTCTAAAGGACACCCTGCTGCACCCCTGAATTTGATATGTGTACGTATATGGCGCACATACATGCCCTAAGGGCATGTATGAGCGTCATATGGCACCTTTAGAATTTAAAAAAAGTGCTTTTTGAAAAGAATTCGCAAGTTACCACCAACTACAAGTTGATGGTAATTTGCGAATTCTTAGTCAAAAATCGCAACACTGAAATGCTTAATACATTTCAAATGAGTTATCGCAATTTGCGATTCCTTAACAGCCTCGCAATATTAAGGAATCGCTAAATTTGCGATTCCTTAATATTGCGAGGCTTTTTGCTTGATACATTCCAAAACCCGTTTTTTTTGTCGCAAACGCTGCTATTTTCCGAATCGCAGCGTTTGCGACAAAAAAAAACGGATGATACATCTGCCCCATAATGTCTAGGAATGGAACTAAACATTACAATGGTATACCTGCTCATGCAGATATGTCCTCGCATACAATATAATGCACCCTGCCTTAGGTCTGTAAGGCCTGCTTTAGGGGTGACTTACACATATTACACGCAGTGTTTAGGGGATTTGGCACATAGGTGTGTTCCATGTCATGTTTTCACTTTTTAGAGTGCCTTGCCACGCAGCCTGCAGTCTGCATGAGTTTGGTACTGGGTCCCTTGGAGCGGCACAAGAACTGCTGCAGCTCTTAAAGACCCTCTTTAGTACCTATGTCCGAGGTACCAGGGGTAACACCTACAAGTGACTTACAGAGGTGCTAAAGGCCTGACCAATTGGGGATCAAGTGACCAGTTGTCTTGTTTTGGGGAAAGAACACTGACACTAGCAGGAACCCAGTGCACTTCATTCAAAGTTGCATCAAATACCAACCAAAAAGTGGGGGGACTGCTACAACAAAAACCCAGTTTCCTACAGGTACCAACTGTCCAAGAGTTATAATCTTTGGAGGGGTAACCTCTTAATCTAATTCTAGGTCCCCCTTAAGCCGTAACTGTTCTTGAATCGCAACTGTTCGTATGGACCTTATTTGATCTTTTATCTTCGTGTATATATATCAAAGGGTCAAAATTACTGCACAGCTAGAACTTAAGGTACGTATTGATTTTAGAAATTCCTCATTAGTTTCTCACTCACCCTGCACCCAGGTATAGATGTATAGATCTCTAAAGCAAGGCTTCAAATACTTTCCAACCTACTATGGCCTCTTCACATTCTTTCTAACCCTGGGCAAAGCACTACGCTAAGTTTGCGAAGTTTGCGCAACTTCGCACTACGCGAGCTGCACGTAGCACAGTGCGAACACGCGTAGTGCAGCGGTCATTTTTTTTGCTTGTTCGCGGTCCTGAACGTCATGTTCGCGACCGCGAGCAAGCAAAATGACATCTCGGCGAGATTCTCAACGCGGGGAGGTCAGGTTTCTCATTGTGAGTGGTTGCGCATGCTCGCGACCACTCTCAATGAGAAACTACCAGTTCGCGTTGAGAAAGCTGCCGCTCGAGTAATAATCTACTCGAGCAGCAGAAAACTACAGCTCGCACTGTGCAAGATGCCGTTTTCAATGATTGCACATTGCCATATGCTTGTCCACACTGTGCAATCATTGAAAACGCATCTTGCTTAGTGCGAACATGCTACTACACAGCTTGCGTAGTGCCACGTGAAGTTCGCGTAGTGCGAAGTGCACTTCGCGTAGCTTCGCGTAGCGCTACTTCGTGAACTACGCCCACCCCTAATTCTTTCCAGCTCCCTGTGCCCTACAAAGGTGTTCTCACAGGCATTAAACTGATAAACGTGCACTCATACTTTGACGCCTGTCGTGTCTTACCAAACGAATAAGCTAAATCTAACCTAACAATACACTTCCAGTTAAATATTAGCATTATACTACAAATGAATGTTGACATATGTTATTTAAAGAAGTCTCATCTTGTTTTTAACTCCCCATGCCATCTATCTGCTCAGCGGTTGACTTGGACCTTATAAAAGACAGTATGGGAAGTCACTCAAAAGAAGCCACATTTTCTGTATTTTTAAGTTTTTGAAAATAAATGCAGACAGGAAACACTTTGTTTTCTGTCTGTATTTATCTGAAAAATCAATAAAAACGGAAAAGTAGGAGCCTTAGATTAATGTTCAATAGAGAAGAATGAATTGACGGTTTAATCTTTCTGGGATAGCAATGGTTGAATGTTAAAATATTGTCTGACATAAATATTGTGTCTTAAATATTGTTTATAAAACTATCCTCCCATTGGGTGAAGATTTTGTATTAGTACATCCAAATGGGTGATATTTTTGTAAAAAAATGTCATGCCACAAAATTTCTGTCCAACAGTATTCTGAAACAATAGTCTGGTACGACTCAGTTGCAAGTCCTTTGGCAAGGTAGCGATTGTAAAACGGGGAAGATTGTAGATTGTAATATGGGGAAGGAAATTGATGATGTAGCAATTATATGAAATAGATGTTTTTGACTAGTTTGTGAAGGCGCGCCATTGCCTCGATAGCACCTTTAAGATGTGGTACTGATAAAGTGTATATTTTGAGACAGGAGTGCATGCAGTTCCATCACTTTGTTGCAGGTCCACGCAGTCACATTCTGTCCTCTTAAATCCCACAGTGCCAGAGTCTAGCTGTGTGTCACGCCACCCTGAGCTTCTCTCACGCATGGGGTTTCCAACCTTTTCAATCCCCGCACCCCTACGAAATGTTTGATTAATGTTTGCACCCCCTACAAAAATCTTGTAGGATTCGTGTTATGCATACAGTTCATACTTTCCCTCTTTGTTGCACCCCCTGAAATGCCATTTTGCACCCCCTGGGGGGGTCGGGGGGGGGATGGGCACCCCAGGTTGGTAACCCCAGCTTTAACCCTACACTCCAGCCCAGTCGCTCACACTCCATGCCCCGGGCCATGAAACATTGTTACCCCCCAGGGAAAAAGACACACAGGATATTTGTATGGACATTGTGGTCTTTCCATGAGATTTGGATTTAATTTTATTCAGTCTTTGTCTTGTGAGACGTCATCATGGTGCTATCTCTACACGCTTCTGGGTTGGCTGGTTCAAATCCCAGCAGGGTCGCCAAGGCCTTTTTGTGTTTTCAACCAAACAAAAATAAGACCAGTTGTGAAGAATGTGCTGCCTTCTAGGATTGTTTTTTTGTTTAATGCCAGAATCTTGCGTCCAACAGTTTGCACAGCTGGCAAAAATACAGGTTTGTTATTGCTGCCTGTAGAGATCAAGGGACCCACAGCATGACGCGACTGTCCGTCGGCCTTATTAATGTTTGTAAAACAAACTTTTATGCTAAAATCAGATAAGGCTTGCCAACTTATTCAAACAAAGCCTGCAGTCTCATGGTAAAGACAGAACTCTTATGACCGCAAGGAAAGGCACGCCATTGAGGGCTCTTAATGGACATAGAGAAATCTTAAGATCCGAGGCCGTGTTATCAAAAGCTTTATTTTTCAATTACTTTCATTGTTTTTTTCGTCATTAACATAACACAAGACTTTATGAAAAGAACTGATATTGTGCAATTGTTTCAACGGTTCAATTTACGTATAATCCAATTATTGGGATGTGACACGATTTGTAGAGAAAAAACTGGGCTCTAAAAAAAGTAAGAAAAAAATAAAAACTATTTTTAAAGGTTTTTCCATAAACCCAAGGAGGAAAATCAAAAATACGTCTGTAATCTGAAATTTGAGATAAACGGGGAGTGGACAGCTAGAATGGAATCCACCAGGATATACCTGAACTAATGGAAGTGGGAGAGGCGAAGAAGTAAGGGAACCTCTTGGAAAGTAAGGGAGACTATTTGAAAGTAAAGAAAGCTCTGTGAAAGTTAGGGAGACTCTTCTAAGGTAGGGGAGACTCTTCAAAAGTAAGGAAGACTTCTGAGACGTGGCTAGGCGAGCCAGCATGGTGAACTTGTTCTAGTCGTGCACCGTCCCGGCCCAACAATTATCCTCTAGCTATCCTGACTTCCTCAATATGTTTGCAGCCCCGGGGAATATCCTGACATACCTGTACTTGGCAACATCGCTTCGGCGGTGTTTGGGTGACCGGAGGGTCCGGGGGCTGGAGTTAGACGACCCCTGCGCTGAGGGGCCTGGAGGCTGTAGGTGGAGCCGGGGCCTTGAGTTTGGTGACTCCTGTGGCTGCGCCAGGCGGGCAGATCGACAGCGGAGGCTCCGCCTGGTGGGTCCTTGCAGTGGTGGGTTGACTTGCGGCAATTGGAGGGCATATCGGCCCCCCGGGGTTGCTGATGCTGACCCGGACGAGGTGTTGAGTATCCTGGGTAGGGCGCGGTGGCAGATCCAGCAATTGGAGGAGGATTAGGCGGCGGGAGCAGAGTGACGGGCCCGGGGTGGGCGGCCCGGCCGCCGGGAGGGGTGCGTGTCCTGGTGCACCTCTGGAGCCTCTGCGGGGCCCCCAGGCTCGGGACAGTGATATGCCTGTGGGGGGCCCTGCCAGGCGAGCAGTCACCCGGCCGGCCTGTAGAACTGTGTGAGAGGCCCTGTAGAACTGTGTGAGAGGCCCGGTGTGAGCGCGGAAGCCGGGGACTAAATTTTGGAAAACCCTGTGCCGATGGGAGGCCGGCGCCGTTGGACTCAACACCTGCCCTGTGGGTCCCTGAGGTGGCGGACCTGGAAGCGAGGGACTCGGGCTAGTCGGTGCCCCCGGGGGTCCCGCGGGGAGAGCAGAGTGGAGGGTGGGGCCTGGACACGCAGCCTGATCCTGCGGCGTGGGGGACAGACTGGCTGCTGCTGAGATCATCTGGCCCTGGGGGCTGAAGCTGCCTCTTGGGGACTTGGCTGCGGAGGGTCTGGATGGTCAGTGGCCCGGGGGGGGGGGGGAGGGGCCCCCTCATGGTGTTGAGCGCTCCCCGGCGAGCGTCTCCTAGTAGCTGGGCCTGGTGGTGACGACCGCCGTGGACATTGGTGGCTGAACAGTGGGACTGGTGGCCAGAGCGGCGCTGGTGGTAGCAGCATCGCAGGCTGGCTGGGTTTACGGGGCACCGGCAGAGCTCGAGACAGGGACCGAGGGGCTCAGTGGTGATCGCGGGAAGGCCTTGTTTGCGGCGCTGGACTGGCGTAAGCCCTGCAGTAACAGGCTCGTGTCCCACAGGTGAGGAGAGTGGAGGAGGGGCCAGTGTGGTGTCCGGCGGCCCCATCCTGGCGCAGGTGGAACTCTGGCGGAGGGCCGGGGGAGCGGACTGAGCCAGGAGGATATACAGGGGGTGCTGACCTACAACAGGATGGCCGCGGACCCTAGCCTGGGGAGCCTGCTGGTAGATAGCGGCCAGCGTTGCCTTTGGGGGCGCCTTCGTGAAGCGAGGTCTGGTGGAGGCAGCACTCCGGACTTCAGTCAAGTCAGTGGGTGCCCGGAGGCAGGTGGTCATGACGAGGGGCAAGGGCAGTAGTGGCACCACAACCTATGGACCCATCGATAAATTTACCGAGCCTGGCGAAGAGGCTGGAGCTGCTGGGGGACAGCAGGAACCTGGGCCAGACAATGCGGCATTGATGGCGGCAATCACGCAGTCCCGGGACATGTTGCACGCTGAGATCGGCGCTGTGGGCGCGGATGTCACGCTCCTGCAGCAAGACTTACGGAATGCCGTGTCCCGTACTACGGAGGCTGAGACTAGGATTTCGGGGGTGGAAGATGATGTCGCCGCCCTGAAGCGTCAGGTGGCCAAGTTGGAAAGCGTCCAAAAAGGCCTGGCACTGCGGGCTGAAGATGCAGAGGAACGGGCGCGACGAAATAACGTCCTCTTTGTCGGATTTCCGGAGGGCTGCGAGAAAGGCGATATGGAGAAGTTCCTGACTCAGTGGCTGGAAGGCTGGCTTACTCCCGATGCTGTGTCCTGATGCTTTGTGGTGGAGCGGGCCCACAGGGCTCTCATCCAGAAACCTCCGGCGGGGGCCCGGCCACGGCCGCTGATTGCAAAATTGTTGAATTATCACAACTGCGAAGTAATCCTGAAACAGGCCAGAGTCAAAGAACCCCTGCTGTACGAGAACTGTTGCATCATGATTTTTCCAGATTACACACACCTAGTGCAGCAGCAGCATCAGTCGTTCCTTGCGGCCAAGGCCCGTCTCAGGGACCTCAAGCTTCCGTATACCTTGCTGTTCCCGGCCCGCTTACGGGTGGTGTTCCAATCACGTACCCACTTCTTTGATACTTCAGAGGAGGTTTTTAAGTGGACTGATGAGACGGTGAGGGTGCGACCACACACACCGCCGGGGCTGGACTCAGACTCCTCCATGAGCGAGGTCCAATCAAAATCCTCCAGGGGGTCTCGCCGGGAGGGAAACTGGCAATCTCGATCCCGAAGGCGCTCTGCATCCGGTGGGGCCTTGGCCCGGGGGTCCCCGGCTCCTGGACATCAAACAGCGGACACATGACTCTTGTATCCTATGGTGTAAGTGATGTCGGATTGTTCCTCATAGGGGGCCCATAGCTATATTTGATTCCTTTAGAGGGAGGGAGGTTTGACATGGGCCATTTCCTCCCCCTTTTTGGTCTGGTACTGGTGGGGGGTGGGCCAGGGAAGTATGGGTTGTAGGGTGGGGATCCATTGGCATGGCTTATAACCCACGTTGGGGGTCGGAAGCCATCCTTGCCGCGAGAGGAACTTCAACTGTTTTGAGGTATGGGGTAAGGGGGTGGGGGGGCCAGTTGTTTGGGGAGGGGTTTGTTCTGGTTGGGTTTGAGTCGCACAGTAACGGGGGGGGGGGTTCCCCACATTTGGTTTATGCGCTCCTGCACGCCCCAGTGTCTGTGCGGTGAACAGGGACGATTTCTGATGGCACATTGCACGGATAAAGCCTCGGGGTCTCACAGTACCCTCCGTATTCTTAGCTGGAACGTGCGAGGGGTATTAGACAAAATCAAAAGGGGAGCAGTGCTACGCCAAGCGAAACAAGCTGGGGCTGACATACTTCTACTACAAGAAACTCACTTACTAGGCACCAAAGCCCTGTGCTTGCAACGCTATGGCTTCCAGCAGGTCTTTCATGCAGGCTTTGTGAGAGGGTCCAGGGGTGTGGCTATCCTGGTACACCGTAGAATTCCTTTCATCCACATGAAAATATGGTCTGACACACAGGGGAGGTATTTGTTTGTCAGGGGTACGGTGGGGGAGGACCCTCTGGTGTTGGGTTGCGTCTATGCCCCACCGCCATTGCAGTGGTCACTGGTCGGGAAATTGTTCGCGATCTGGGCGGACATCCCGGACGTGCTCGCGGCGGTTGGGGAGACTGGAATGGTGTCCTGGACATTACCAAGGATAGATATAGGCCTGGGGGGGCCAGAGTGTAGGCCATTCCATGAAACTGCGGGATATGGTGGTGGGCTGGACTGGGTGGACACGTGGCGGTGCCTTCATGGGGATGAACGGGAGTACACATTTCTTTCTGCCGTCCACAAATCTTTCTCCACGTTGGACTATATTTTTGTACCCCGAGTAGCGGCTGGACGAGTAGAATCGGCGGCAATCCTCTTGCGTGGCCTTTCAGATCACTCGCCTATTTTTGTTGAGCTTCGGATGATCAGGGGGAGGCAGCCAATTTGCTGGCGCCTCCCAGTGTGGCACCTTCAACAGGATGGTTATAGGAGGCATATGTGTGAGGCAATATCCGATTATCTACTCGGAAATGTTGGTTCTGTCTCTAGCGCCGGGGCGTTATGGGAAGCACTGAAACCCACACTGCGGGGGTGGATATTGCCTGGTGTGCGACGGTTCGAAAGCAGCGGCAGGCGGCTCTGGTGCGTGCCGAGGCGGAGATAGGGGAGTTGTAGCATCAGGGACGGTAGACGGGGGAGTCTCAGGAGGTGAGCCGGCTCCAGTCCTATGCGGCCCTCCTCCTGGATGAGGCACGACAGGTGAGGCTTGCTACGCGCAGCAGAATCTGTCAGTGGGGAGATAAATCTAGCAAAATGCTACATCGGCTCTGTCAGGGGACCTTCCATGCGCAGATGTTGCCGGGGATCCTGGATGGAGCAGGAGCCCTGCTGACGGACCCAGGGGAATTGGCGGAGAGTTTCGCTGCGTACTATGCAGACCTATATGCCCCACAAGAGTGCCTCCTGGAATATATGGTTCATAGCTGACTTGCCTCCTAGAGCGGTGTCGGACGAGGTGCAAGATCGGTTGGAGCTCCTTCTGATGAATGAGGAACTGGGCACGGCCCTGGGTGAGTTCAATTCGGGGAAAGCCCCCGGTCCGAATGGATTCCCAATTGAGTTTTTCAAGAAATATAATACACAATTAGCCCCTCATTACAGGGCGGCGTTGGAGGAGGCCAGGGTCCAGTACAGGCTCCCCTCGGACTGGAGGCATGCAGAAGTGGTAGTGTTCCACAAGCCGGTGTCGACCCCCAGAACAACATGCCTCCTATCGCCCGATTTCGCTCTTAAACGTAGAGGCCAAGGTCTTGGCCAAGGCATTGGCCAACCGGTTTCTTCCCCATGTCATGGAGCTTATTCACCCGGACCAGGCCGGCTTTATGCCTCATAGGGCGACTAGGCACAATATCCAATGGGCACATGTGGCGTTGGAGGCGGTTGGACGCACTGGGCAGCGGGCTGCGCTTCTCCTTGCTGACATGGACAGAGCATTTGATTAGTTAAGCTGGGTTTATCTGTTCTCGTTACTGCCACGGCTCAATCTTGGGCCTCATTTCCTGTCCTACCTGTGTCTTCTTTATACTGATTTGACGGCCTTGGTTTGAGTGGCGGGAGCGGTCTCGTCCAGATTTCGGATTCGGCAAGGTACCTGGCAGGGGTGCCCCCTCTCGCCCTACCTATTTGCCTTGGTTATGGAGCCTTTAGCAGCGTGGGTACGCATGAATGCACAGCTGAGTGGGTTTGAGTGGGTGCAGGGGCCGTCCGACAGGGTTGCATTGTACGCAGACGATGTCCTCTTCTTTCTTACAGATCTTAATAGATAATGCAGATCTTCGGTGAGACATCGGGGTTCTATATGAACCCTCTCAAGTCCACATTGTGGGTGCTGGGGGAGCGGATACATGCAGTAGGTAACTGGGCATCTTCACTCCAGGTAGCGGTGGGGGGTCTCAAGTATCTGGAGGTTTTCCTGTCGGAGGTCCCGGCCGTGTCCTGGGAGCGGAACCTGGTGCCGGTCTGGGAACATGTGCGGGCAGACCTCAAAACCTGGTTGCGTATGCTGCTTACTATATATGGTAGGTCAGCGATCTTTAAAATGGTGGCACTACCCTGCCTGCTGTATCAACTGCAAAATCACCCGTATCCGATCTCGCCGGGTTGGTTTAGTCAGGTGAACTCCGCCCTGGGGCAGTTTTTGTGGGGGGGAGGGGGCGCAGTTCGCGTGGCATTGCGCACATGTTTTCTCTCCACCTATTGTGGGGGACTGGCGATCTCGGATATCCTCTTCTACTATCAGGCATCCCACCTTTTGGTATTGAACGAGTGGTGGTATGGCGACAGGGGTGACCCGGCGTATGCCATGGAACGCTACTTGATGGGTTCCCATACGCTACACGCCATCCTTTACACGGCATCGCTACGGATTGCGCTGCCGGCGGCCACTCGGTGGTGTTTCGCATCTGGCGGCAGGCTTTGCGCCGGATGGGGTGGTGGTATACCCTGACAGCAGAGACTCCCTTGTGGCACAATGGGCGATTTCCTGGCCTGGAGACGCTACAGGGCTTCAGGGGATGGGACAACATAGACATTTTGACTCTGGGGAGGTACTGCGGGGTACGACACTTAAGTCCTTCCAGGTTCTTAGGGAGGAATTTTTATGCCTCGGTCCCAGTTTTATAGGTACCTCCAATTTCGCAATGCATTATCCCCAAACATGGGGGGGTTGGAGTGAGGAAATATAAATTTTTGGTCAAGTTATGTTCCCTATCGTGTACCCCACCGTCTCCATGTACGAGCTTAAAGTGCATGTAACTTCCCTTCTGTGCCAGCTATGAAGACGCAAATACATTTGCGTCCAACGTTAACATGTCCTCTTTCAGACCCACCCAGAATGGGTTGAATAGTCCGTTCCTAAGTATGCCATGCCAACGTCTTTTTGTGGTGTACTTTACACGTTTTTCAGCTCTGGCGAAGCAGGCCCTGAAATCTGCCATCGAGCCTTTTTCTGCTTTCTGACTCTGAAAGCCTCAGCCCAGGCTGTCTCTGTACCCGTGACCTCTGCCTTACTCCCTGCGCGGCTCACCGCGTTTAGCTCAGCCTGCTGCCTGCCAAGATTGAATTCAACCTTCGAGTTATCTGTTCCCCTCTCCGAAAATGCATTCCTGCCTACTAGCTTAAGTAAACATCCCCCCAGCTGCAGAGCGAAGGGCCCGGCCTTACTGTCTCCGTGCAAGTAATTCATAGCCTCTGTTACCATGGCAGGCCCATGCCCCTCGCATCTCATGCAGACACTTAGACGCTTATACACGCACTCACAGTCAGTATAGAATAGCTTCTGCCCCAGAGACCTTTTCCGCCCAGATAATATGGTTCCCAAACACCAGATATCAGATATGATAGAGGTACGAGTTGATCTGACATGCCAGACTTCTGTCTCTTTCCGCCATTGTAAATGTCAAGTCCCCTGCACCCTCCAGTTTTACGTCAATCCCACGTCATGCAGCTGCGCGCGCATCCAGGCCTCAGATTTCTGCTGACATTGCAAGATTCTGCTTTTTGTTGCCACCCACTTATGACACCTACTTATGACGTTTCTAGCACACACCTCTATGTTCACGCCTAGTTCACGCCTTCTAATTACGTATCATTACCACGTGTGTGTTTTATCTTGTTTCTCTCAGCTGTTACGCCTACTGCATTGGTTTCTATAATGTAACTTAAGTATATAAGCTATGTATTGTCAATAAAATATTGCTCTATCCCTTCCTGCACCCCAGTGGTGGCAGGAACAAGATATCCGGTCATGACCATTCCTTTTTAAGGAATAAAACCCCTAAGAACTCTAACACCACGGACTCTGCCTTTTTCTTTCCGATTGAGTTATTATTGATTAAGTACTTACCTGCATAGAAATTAGGACGGTAAATCAAATATTTACCACATTAATTTGGCGCCCGAACAGGGACCCTCCCCCACCTCACGCGCCGGTTGGTGCGTTGCAAGCTCTGTCCCCTGCCATCAGTTAGACGGAAACTACGCGTACTGGCAGGATTTCCTGTATCTCCCTCTGGCCCACGGAGGCGACGAAGACTGCAATCAGCACCCAGACGAGGCGGTGAGGAGCGCGGAGGATCCCGACCAGAGCCTAGTCGAAAGAAGCAAGGTCCGAGGTGTCAAGAGGCCCACCAGTTTTCCGAAGTATCAACGTGTCGAGTCGAGTCGAGTCCGGTCCAGTCCAGTCGAGTTTTCCGAGGCCTTCTGTTTTCCGTGCTTCCCGGTGAGTACCATTGCTGGGACGTATCTAGACGGGTTTGGGTACACAAATTCGGTCTGCACTGTTTTAGACAGTGTATCTGTACTGTTTAGCAGTATATCAGTTATCCTAGTTCTTGCACTGTTCTCAGCAGTGTATCTGTGCTGTTTAGCAGTACATCCAGTATAGGGGGTAGTCATATATGTTTCAAATGTCTTTTTTATGTATTTAATGTCGTGGTATGAGTGACTGTTTCTAATGTGCATTATTGTGTTCTGGTGTAACTAATTGTGTTCAGAGTCAGAATTAAGTAGCAAGGATTGAGCATTCAGTACTAAGTAGACAAGATGCTGTTTTTCAATAAGCTAAAACAGATAGGAACTAGAAAAGGGATACTAGAGGAAGAAATTCCTATCCCCCCTAGGGACACTCCTGGAAACTTCATGTATCAGAAACATGGCATAGACGCCATATTGTATCTAGATTTATGGGCCGATTATACTAAGCATCTAGACGAGAGACACAGATGGCCTGTTACCGGAACATGGGATGCCGAGTGCATCATGAAGGTAGAAGAAGCATTATGGAAAAAGAAAGCCAGACAATCTCAGAAAGACGCCATAGAATTTTGGCGTAAAGAATCACATAAACGTGCTGAAAAAGCACTCCGTAGAGAAGACAGACATAGAGAAGAATCAGATAAAGCCAGAGAAAACGAATTAGTTACTGAAGGGATTCGAGTAAAATCAGAACAAGTAGACCGCGCACGAAACAATCTTGTAAATGGTATGTACTTAGTAGCCGAAGGTACGCCTGAGGCCACTTCAGAAATGCCGAAAAATCTGCCACCACCATTGGTTCCAATTAAAGTAAAACACAGGACTACTAAAGACGTCTTTCTGAATTCCTATCTAAATGATGTAGCACCCGCTTACACAAATCCACGTGCCCTCGTCCCGCCTACTGATGGTGACGGAGATGGCAACCCGCCTCCAGATCGCACCCCGCCATTACCGCAACAAGTTCCCCCTGACCGACAGCCTGTCGTTCCTCCACCTCCACCACTTCCCTCACCTAAGGTTAAGATACCAAATCCGCTTGCGCTAGATCATACTAAAAGACAAGTTCAAGTACAGATACAGACTCCACAGAGAGATAATGCTCAAGCCTCCGCCTCAGGAGGCGCGACCGGGGGTTACCAGACCCCGCCAGCGACACACAGATTAAACCTTAGGGACATGCAGAAGCCCTTTACATTCCAATCACCCCGTCTCGACATACTCAAAGAACCGCTTCAAGTTTGCAGATACGATCCAGTACCCGGTAAAGACGATAGGATGTTGATGGCATCGCTACGTTTACGACAAGCTACAGATTACCTAGTGTTATTCTCAGGAATGAAACAGCACCTAGATAGGATATATCATTTTGTCCGGACTGGGAAAAACCCTGAAAGTATTAAGGAAGCCATGGCACATCAGAAAGTCGACACTCAAGCATATATACTACGTTTTTTCATAAATTGCTTAATAAGAGAACGAGACAGGCCTGAGACAGAACAGGATGAAATGGATGCCCTAACAAAGTGGGGTCAAAATATAGCCGAAGGAAAGCATGATAAACAGAATTGCATAGCCAGTATGTACAGGAAAATAAGAAGAGCAGTAATAGAAGTACACGAGAATGAGAAAGAAGAAGCTTCCTCTGAAGAAGAGGAAGGATCTGAAGAACCAGAAAAGACTACAGACACAATAGCGTATGTAGGTAAAGGAACTTATCTTAGGAAAGGCATTCGTCCAGGAAGCAAGAGAGTCTTCCTCTCTGGCATAACAAAACCGAATTCTCCTGAACATCAGTTTCAAGAGACTGATAAAATGCTTCGAGAACGAATGGGGTACCATGTACTAAATTCTATGGATGAACAAGAACTAGCCCGGTCAGCTGTATTATGGGCTGACAATCCGAACATATACAATGATGACACAGTAGCGCAGACATTCCTGAACCTTTCCCCAGACGAGCAGAAATTAGCAGGTGTATACATGATTCAGCACCTCCTCACGTTATTCAGACATCAACATTCTGACCCAGGTCCCTTACACGATACATTAGAAGCACTACTCATGGATAGATGGAGAGGCCTAAGTACCAAGTTAATTCAAATAATTCTAGAACAACGGCACAGATATAACACGTTCTTAAGCTCCGAATACGTTCCCGCCCCGCCCCCAGAAAGAAAAATGTATCATATGGAGCGTCTGCATGGCATTGAAAGTCAGAACCCCTTACGAGAAGTACACCCAGTCATGGGTACTGATAACGCCCTGAAACGTGTGTATGTACACACACCTCTGACCAAGTTAGAACTATTGGAAATGAAGAAACTAGTACCGTGTCACGATAAAGACCCTGCAGGTTTTCACAGAGAACTTAAAGACATGTTACTGATGGGAGATTACACATATGAAGATATTATGAAAATGTTAAAGGTACTGCTGCCCACGGGCATCTACGAGAAGCTGAAGGAAAGAGAATGGGAGGTGGGAGATAAAAAGATTGTGTGGACAGAAATAGAGGACGAGGAGAAACTTCGTACCCCTGGGCTAGGCCTTGGGGAGAAAACTAAAGCATTACCAGGTTTAATAGTACAGGTTCTGCCAAGATTACTGACAACTAGAAAGGAAGACTGGGACGCAATTTCGGCCTGTAAACAGAAACACGATGAAGATACTAGTGACTTCTATTCAAGATTCGAGAAATGTTTTATTATCAATAGTGGCCTTAAGCCGAGTAGTGAGTCGTACCCGCATCTTTTTGTATCAAAATTAGTCGAGAATTCCCTGCCATTAGTCAAGAACCGCGTGTACAAAGTTGAAAGTACTTGGCAAGCAAATACGCCATCTCAGATGTTACACATGTTACAATACCATCAGAACAGAATTAGAGAAGAACAGGATCAGGAACAGAAACGCATGAAAGACACGAAAATGAAAATGTTAGTGGCCCAGTCGGTTCCAGCCGACGGTCAGAGAAAGGGTACGACCCAGACAAGTCACGCCGCAGCTCCCGTTAAAGGGACATGCAATTATTGCAAGCAGCCAGGTCACTACGTACATGAATGCCCAGTCCTGAAACATAATATATCGACAGGTAAAACTAAAGAAAGACCGCATCCACCTAGACAAAATCAGGGTCAGCAACAGACTTCACAGAATATACAGCCCATGCAGAATACACAGCCTATGCATGTTTCACCACATGCAGCACAGACAGTAGCGGTACCACAGAGACAGTCACAGTCACAGCCACAGCCCATTGCCGCGACTCAGCAAGTCTCGCAGCAGATGTACCAGTATGCCCAATCTGATTACCCCGATTATCCACGTTACACATGAATCAGCCTAGAGAGGGAGGGTGGCTTGCCTCTTATTGAAATTCCTGTAGATCAAGAGGGTCCTTATGTACACAGTCAAGTATTGGGAAAAGACAGAAAGTTTTTAATTGACACAGGGGCAAGTCGCACCACAATCAGCCATGATGAAGTCCCAGGGGCACCCCTCTCAGGCTCACAGAATGTTTCCCTTGGTTTTTCAGGACAGCCTATCGTAAATGAGGTATCGAAACCAGTCCCCCTGGCTGTGGGTCCATTATCACGTGTTACAGACTTGTTACTTACGAAATCTTGTCCAGAAAATCATTGAAGGCTCTAGGAGCTGTGATCTGTTGCTCTCCGGAAGGAGTTAGACTTTTCTTGAGAGACTTTAAGGGTCATATGTATTACGAGAGTTTGATGTCAGATTAAAAAATGTACCGGATCACTTATGGGCAAAAGGCCCAACTGACGTAGGTTGTATGCACATTACACCATACCGTGTTACACTCAAACAAGGTGTTGTTCTACCCAGAATCAGACAATACAAGTTACCACCCGATGCTGTAGTGGCTTTACTGGAAATCATTGAAGAGCTCATTGCCCAAGGAGTGGTCGCAGAGACCGACTCCAATATCTGTAATTCCCCTATCATTCCGATTCTTAAACGTACTGATCCCAATGCACCGCCAGTATATCGGCTGGTGATTGATTTAAGAGAACTGAATAAATGTATTGTTCCACAGTACCCTGTGGTTCCCGACATCTCTTCTCTATTGACTGCTATTGACCCAGAAGCAGCGTTCTTTACTGTAATTGACCTCAAGAACGCCTTCTTCAGTGTACCTATTGACCCAGAGAGCCAATATCTCTTCGGATTCAGTTTAAATGGACGAAGTTTCAAATTTTCACGCGCACCTCAAGGATTCACAGAAAGCCCCAGCATCTATAGCCAAGCACTGAAAAGTCAACTTGAATGTATCATAATGCCAGTTAACACTGCCTTACTGCAATACGTCGATGATCTGCTGATCACCGCACGAAGTGAGCCCGAATGTGAACAAGCATCACTGACAGTTTTACATTTTCTGGCCGACAAGGGACACAAGGTGTCTCCTTCGAAGCTACAATTCTGTGTTCAGCAAGTTGTGTACTTGGGTCACTTGCTGTCCAAAGTGGGGAGACAGCTCACTCCCGATCGCATTCAGTTAATTGTAAATATGCCACAACCCCAGACACAAAAGGAAGTGCGGGCCTTTATAGGCCTCACCTCGTACTGCAGACAATGGATTCCCCAGTATGCATTTCTAGCTAAACCACTGATTCAGTTAACAACACAGGAGGCAGCGACTTCGACTGCCCTCCCTTGGACTCAGGAACATACACAGGCTTTTGAGGAATTAAAGAAAGCTTTATGTCAAGCACCAGTTCTAGCGACACCATGTTACAGCAAACCGTTCACACTTTTTGTTACAGAACGTGATGGTACAGCATTGTCTGTCCTCACTCAAGACCAAGCAGGTTCACATAAGCCTTGCGCTTATTTTTCAAGTACATTGGATTCAGTAGCCCAGGCACTCCCTGCGTGCTTGAAGTCAGTAGCAGCAACAGCACTAGCAATCAGACAGAGCGTCTCAATTGTTTTAGGACATCAATTAACAGTACAAGTTCCACATTCTGTAGAGGTTCTTTTAAACAGAACTCAGACTCAGCACTTGACTATAGCACGACTGACAGGTTATGAATTGACACTATTCCAGCCACACATAGAAATCAGACGCTGCAGCATTCTGAATCCCGCAACATTGTTACCTACAATTATGACAGATCCAGCCCCGCATGATTGTATAGAGATCATTAATGCAGTAACAAAGCCTCGACGAGACTTAACAGATGTCCCACTGACAAATCCAGACCTGACACTTTACGTGGACGGTTCATGCATGAGAACAAGTACAGGAGGGTAAACAGTCATAATATCGATTCCAAAATATAGAATGTACATATTATTGAAGTAAAAATATAGAATGGACAAAATATCGAATGGACTCAATATAGTGGTTAAAAATATCGAATTTAAGGTAAGTAATATCGATTTCCAAAATATAGAAGTCAAAATATCGAAGTATACAATATAGGCATTAAATATATCGATTTTTTAATAATATCAATTTTTTAAAAGTGTTTTGTATGTTAGTATATGTGTGAAAAGTGTATATTAATTTTTGTAATGTATGTTTAATGTATTTTAAGTAATGAATTTTATGTTATTTAATTTTTGCGTAATTTAATTCTGTAGCGGGTTGTGGGTTTATAGGGGAATAGGGTGGGAAGTAATTTAATTGTAATTAATTAAATATTTGTATTTATTTATTGGTATTCATTTTGAATTTATTGTTATTTTTTAATTGGTAATTAATTTATATTAATTGCCAATTAATTTGTATTAATTGATTAATTGTTACTTATGTTAATTTTCTAAATTTATTTTCTGTAGCGGGTTGTGGGTTTATAGGGGAATAGGGTGGGAAGTAATTTAATTGTAATAAAGTAAATACTTGTTTTCATTTATTGGTATTGATTTTAAATTGATTGTTAATTAATTTTTAAATGGTAATTAATTTCTATTAATTGGCAATTAATTTTTATTAATTGGTAATTATTTTGTGTTAATTAAATATTTGATAATAATGATAATTGTATTAATGTATTTTCTGTAGTGGGATGTGGGTTTATAGGGGAATAGGGTGGGAAGTAATGTAATTGTAATTAATTACATATTAAAAATACTTTTTGTGTTTTGATAATTAATTTACTGTTAATTTCTAATTGGTATTAATTTTTATTATTAATTAGTTTTTGTTATTGAAAATTAATTAGTTGTTAAATAATTATGATTAGGTTATTAATTTGTAATAACTAATATGTAGTTTTATTTCTAATTAATTATTACATAATATTAAATTGGTTATTAATTTCAATTAATGTTTTATTGGTATTGATATTTAATTTATTTTTAATAATATATTAAATCATTACTTTCCCTACTGTTAAACTCACTGGAGTGGGAATAGTAATTTTCACCCTCCCGCTATCCAACGCTTTCCCTACTGTTGCACTCTCTGGAGTGGGGATAGTATTTTTTTACCCTTACGCTATCCAACGCTTTCCCTACTGTTGCACTATCTGGAGTGGGAATAGTAATTTTCACACTCCCGCTATGCAAAGCTTTCCCTACTGTTGCACTCTCTGGAGTGGGAATAGTAATTTTTACCCCTACGCTATCCAACGCTTTCCCTACTGTTGCACTCTCTAGAGTGGGAATAGTAATTTTTACCCCTATGCTATCCAACGCTTTCCCTACTGTTGCACTCTTTGGAGTGGGAATAGTAATTCTTACCCCTACGCTATCCAACGCTTTCCCTACTGTTGCACTCACTGGAGTGGTAATAGTAATTCTTACCCCTACGCTATCCAACGCTTTCCCTACTGTTGCACTCACTGGAGTGGGAATAATAATTTTTACCCCTATGCTATCCAACGCTTTCCCTACTGTTGCACTCTCTGGAGTGGGAATAGTAATTTTTACCCCTACGCTATCCAACGCTTTCCCTACTGTTGCACTCACTGGAGTGGTAATAGTAATTCTTACCCCTACGCTATCCAACGCTTTCCCTACTGTTGCACTCTCTAGAGTGGGAATAGTAATTTTTACCCCTATGCTATCCAACGCTTTCCCTACTGTTGCACTCTCTTGAGTGGGAATAGTAATTTTTACCCCTACGCTATCCAACGCTTTCCCTACTGTTGCACTCTCTGGAGTGGGAATAGTATTTTTTACCCCTACGCTATCCAACGCTTTCCCTACTGTTGCACTGAATGGAGTGGGAATAGTATTATTTACCCCTTCGCTATCCAACACTTTCCCT
Organism: Lissotriton vulgaris; assembly: GCF_964263255.1. Lineage (NCBI taxonomy): Eukaryota > Metazoa > Chordata > Amphibia > Caudata > Salamandridae > Lissotriton > Lissotriton vulgaris. The sequence continues at coordinate 31,319,095 of NC_141698.1, forward strand.
ACTGTTGCACTCACTGGAGTGGTAATATTAAATGTTACCCTCCTGCTATCATACGGTAAAATATTGTACATTTTTTATTAATAACTTAAATTAATTATATCTTAATTTTAAGGTTATTTGAGTATTTTTAAGTATGTTTTAGTTAATTATATTTATTATTTCATTAATTTTAAATTACTTTTAAGACATTTAAAAAAATTCGATATTTTGACTAACTATATTTTTTACAGACTATATTTTGGATTCGATATTTTTGTACTTACCTGTTTGTAGATAGAAATTCGATATTTTGGCATTCTATATTTTGGTGACTATATTTTGGTAAGTCTATATTTTGTCATTCTATATTATGTCAGTGATCCGTACAGGAGAATTAGTGGCCGCGTATGCAGTGACCACTGAAACTGAAGTTAAAGAAACACATCGTATTGACACACTGTCTGCTCAAGCGGCGGAGCTCATCGCTCTGACCCGAGCTTGCATACTAGCCAAGAACAGAAATGTTAACATATACACTGATTCCCGTTATGCGTTCGGAGTCGTACACGACTTCGGAATGTTATGGCAAGAACGAGGTTTCTTGACCTCTCATGGTGCCAAGATACAACACGGTCCCCTCATTCAAGCACTGTTAGAAGCAATACATCTGCCTTCAGGCATATCCGTCATGAAGTGTAAAGCACATACTAAAGTTACGGATTCTGTTTCCCAGGGTAATGACCTGGCAGACCAGACAGCAAAACATACAGCATTGACTCACACCCAGACTACCGATGTGACAAAGACAATAGTACCAACACAGTGTATGTCAGTCAGGGATCCCACCCTAGACGTAATCGATATCCAGACACATGCTACTTCAGATGAAATAAAGAAATGGACTGAACTAGGAGGGATCCAGACAGATCAAGGATGGGTCACGAAGGGAAAATCTACATGGTTTCTCCCCGACTCAATGGTTCAAATCATGATAAATACAGCACATAGTCCGGCACATCTAGGAGAGAAAGCTATGTTAGACAGTTTACAGAATCTCTGGTACAACAAACACTTACGAGCAGCAGCAAAACAGAAAGTGCGTACTTGCATGATCTGTTGTCAGTTCAATCCCGGTAAAAGCGTTCCTGTAGAGCAAGGTGGATTCCATCCTCCCGATCACCCTTTTGAAGTCCTCCAGATGGATTATATCCAGATGGACCGTTGTCGAGGATTCAAATATGTCCTCGTAGTTGTTTGTGCACTTTCCCGTTAGACCGAAGCATATCCAGTCCCAGATTACACTGCCCCGACCACTGCCAAGCAGCTGGTTCGAGAATTCTTCCCACGGTACGGCTTGCCTCGTGTCGTGTACTCAGATAACGGACAGCCGTTCTCATCCGAACTTATGAGGCATGTTTCCCTTCTGCTAGGGTATCAGTGGAGATTCCATTGTGTCCGACATCCCGAAGCCGCAGGCCTTGTAGAAAGGCATAATCAGACACTAAAGACCCGCCTTGCCAAAGTTTGTAAAGAGAAAGGGGTCGACTGGATAGTCGCCCTGCCAGTTGCATTATTCTACATGAGAATGGTTGCCCATTCGAGATCAGGACTATCCCCGTACGAAGTGGTCTTTGGTAGACCACCGAATATGTGGGGGACGCCCATGCCTAAGAAAATTACTGATGTCGATTGTAATATGCTGACAGATTACCTTGCCTCCTTGATGTCTGCACTCCAATCATGTCGTTCACAGGTTGCTGCAGCCTTCCCTGACAATACTGATGTAAAGCCACACGATGTCCGACCAGGGGACATTGTCCTAATTAGGAACTTCGACAGGAAAAGTCCGCTGGAGCCCCGCTGGAAAGAGCCGAAGACCGTCCTTCTTACTACGAAGACCGCGATCAAGGTGGAAGGCAGAAAGGGGTGGATCCATACGAGTCATATTAAAAAGTGCAACGAACTGAAACCAGACCCAGACTCGTCCACCCCCTCCAAAGACTGTATCGAACCTAGTGACTTTAAGGTTCCCGAACGAGAGAAAACTCCCCAAGAGGAGTACAGACTGAAACTTCGATCTAGCAAGTCAGACAGTTTAATTGTTTAAGTCCTCCCCTAGGTGAATCGGTTAAATAGTTTCTGACATGTATCCCCTAGATCGAGATAGAGAGAGAGAGAGACAATTCAAGAAACGTGCATATTGTAAATCACTCCGTAGTCACTGTATAGTGACTTTATTGATTATGTTCTTTTTAAGTCTCCTGATTATTGTTGCTAGCATATTGCTTCCCATATACTACCCTATCTTCAAACGTGAACAATCTGCTTTCAATGTTTCTGCTGAACATTCTTTTATTGAATTACCTCCCCACGAACTTTCTTACAGACTCGCGCTGCGCAACAACACATTCATTAGTATGTTACACCATTCCCATCAGACTAACAATGCTACAAACTGTTGGATATGTGGCCGACTCCCTCCCTACCAGAAATACAAGGGAGTTCTGCCCCTCTTTCCGTACCCGTTCACTCATAATGGCTCCTGTGGTGCATGGTTTAGAATAATTAATTCCTTAGATCCTGATGTCGCTGTTTTTAAAGGGAGCTGGGTTTGGGGAAACTTGAACTTAGTTCTGCTTAATGCCTGTTACCCTGACAAGAAGAGACTCCCCACTAGAGTAGGAACTGATCTAGAAAATGAAGTATATGGATTAGGTAATTATACAATTAACCTTATGATCCTCACTGTTGAATCCGAAGCCGCACCAGTTCTCCCTGCTATGTCAGTACTACCAGTCACAGGTGACTTATGTGTCAGAAAGAAGGGTTCAGTACACTTAGGTCATAGTAAATGTACTACCGTGGTCGAATTCAGTGATCATGGCAAGTCCTCCTTTAAAGCTACTCGTCATTCCTATTTTGTTTGTGGCCATACCGCATACATACGTTTACCTCCAGATTGGGATGGTACCTGTTACATTGCCTTCCTTCTGCCACCTGTTTTCCTAGCCCCTCCTGATTATCACAGAAATACAAATCTAGTAAAGAGTAGACTCAGAAGAGATCTCCCGATTGTCGACTATACCGAAACGGCATGGGAGCAATACACAGATTTCAATAAGGGATTCTTTTTCTTCACAGGCCCCGTCCAAAACAGTAAATTAATACGTAGATTAATCAGAACACTCGAAGCAGTAGTAAATGAAACTGCCGCCGCTCTAGGTAACTTGACAGAGGAACAGTCTGCTATGCGGATTGTTGTTCTTCAGAATCGACTTGTTATTGACGTCATCTTGGCAGATAGAGGTGGAGCCTGTAAGGTCATCGGGTCAAGTTGCTGTGTTTTCATTCCAGAAAACGCGCCAACTGTCTACAAAGCTATTACACGTCTTCATAAGATTGCAAGTTCGATACATCAGAATCCAGGCACCTGGACTTGGTCCGGTTGGTTCTGGACAACGTTAACCGCTTGGGGATGGAAGATCCTATCCTTCCTAGGCATTGCCCTTGTCATAGTATTCAGTTGTTGCCTGTGCCTACAGTGTGGGCCAGCGATTTGTGGACTGTGCGCCACATCGTGCATTGAACATTCCAGTCTTCTCTCAAACCGACAAAGGAAGAGAGACGAGCAAATGATGTTACAAGAACAGACTGATCGATTCATGAGGATCGATATATCATGAAGGGTCCGTAGGGAACAAGGAGGGAATGAGGAAATATAAATTTTTGGTCAAGTTATGTTCCCTATCGTGTACCCCACCGTCTCCATGTACGAGCTTAAAGTGCATGTAACTTCCCTTCTGTGCCAGCTATGAAGACGCAAATACATTTGCGTCCAACGTTAACATGTCCTCTTTCAGACCCACCCAGAATGGGTTGAATAGTCCGTTCCTAAGTATGCCATGCCAACGTCTTTTTGTGGTGTACTTTACACGTTTTTCAGCTCTGGCGAAGCAGGCCCTGAAATCTGCCATCGAGCCTTTTTCTGCTTTCTGACTCTGAAAGCCTCAGCCCAGGCTGTCTCTGTACCCGTGACCTCTGCCTTACTCCCTGCGCGGCTCACCGCGTTTAGCTCAGCCTGCTGCCTGCCAAGATTGAATTCAACCTTCGAGTTATCTGTTCCCCTCTCCGAAAATGCATTCCTGCCTACTAGCTTAAGTAAACATCCCCCCAGCTGCAGAGCGAAGGGCCCGGCCTTACTGTCTCCGTGCAAGTAATTCATAGCCTCTGTTACCATGGCAGGCCCATGCCCCTCGCATCTCATGCAGACACTTAGACGCTTATACACGCACTCACAGTCAGTATAGAATAGCTTCTGCCCCAGAGACCTTTTCCGCCCAGATAATATGGTTCCCAAACACCAGATATCAGATATGATAGAGGTACGAGTTGATCTGACATGCCAGACTTCTGTCTCTTTCCGCCATTGTAAATGTCAAGTCCCCTGCACCCTCCAGTTTTACGTCAATCCCACGTCATGCAGCTGCGCGCGCATCCAGGCCTCAGATTTCTGCTGACATTGCAAGATTCTGCTTTTTGTTGCCACCCACTTATGACACCTACTTATGACGTTTCTAGCACACACCTCTATGTTCACGCCTAGTTCACGCCTTCTAATTACGTATCATTACCACGTGTGTGTTTTATCTTGTTTCTCTCAGCTGTTACGCCTACTGCATTGGTTTCTATAATGTAACTTAAGTATATAAGCTATGTATTGTCAATAAAATATTGCTCTATCCCTTCCTGCACCCCAGTGGTGGCAGGAACAAGATATCCAGTCATGACCATTCCTTTTTAAGGAATAAAACCCCTAAGAACTCTAACACCACGGACTCTGCCTTTTTCTTTCCGATTGAGTTATTATTGATTAAGTACTTACCTGCATAGAAATTAGGACGGTAAATCAAATATTTACCACAGGAGTCCCTCCCTGAATTTAGCCCACTGGAGGCGAAGGTGTTCATTGGGGACTTGGAGACGAAGAAAATATCCCGCATATACCAGACACTAGTCACGCACAGTTCCCCTACGCTGCAGAGGCTCCGGGAGCAATTGAAGGAAGACGTGGGCGAGTTGGAGGAGGAGGACTGGAGGGAGGCTCTGGCTGCTCCCAGGGTTGCCGCCACGCCATGCGTCTCCGCCTCATCCAATTTAAATACTTACATAGAGTCTACTTTACCAGGGTTCCGCTCTGGCGGGCGGGACTGATTGCCTCACCGGACTGCCTCCGCTGCAACAGGGAGGAAGGGACGTTCATGCATACAGTATGGAGTTGTGGGTCCCTTAATAGGTTCTGGAGGGGGGTCTTGGCCTTTCTGTCTGAGGTGTTGGGATAGGTGCTACCGCATACTCCACAGTTTGCCCTGCTACATGTAATGGATGAGGTGGCGGGTAATCTCTATAAAAGGCACCTGATGTTACTAATCCTTACGAAAGCCAAAAGAGATATTGCTAAGGGGTGGAAGGACACACAGGCCCCGTCTGTGGCCGTCTGGAAGAGGGGGTTAGATTTTTGTATGGGGCTGGAGCAGCCGATATTCGTGGCCAGGGGGTGCCCGCGGATTCATTATAAAACTTGGAAGCGCTGGGCAGATTATAGGGGCATGTGGCTTGAACCCCCTGTGGAGTAGGAGGACCTTCCCCGGGAGGGGTGATGGAGCAGGTGGTTCAGGGCTGAGAGACATGGGGCTGGGGAGGCGGGTGTGCTTGTGCATGTTTTACCTTTTGTGCTGTATACTACTGCTCGATATGAGTGGGTTGGGCCTGGTGGTGGTTGTGCGACTCAGGGAGAGGGGGTGGTAGTTGGGGTGGAAGGGGGGAGTTGGGGGGGTTGGGGGGGGGGGTTGTTCAAAGAGTGTTTGGTTATCCACTTGCTAGTTTGTGCGTGTAAAGTGAAAAGTCAATTGCCTTTGATACTGTCATGTTTACGATCTGCAGCCGTCCCTGGGTTACAGGGCCCTGCAGAACCTGTGCAGTCTGACAATAAAATCTGTTTTAAAAAAAGAGTAAGGGAGACTTCTAAACTAAGGTATACTTCAAAAGCAAGGGAAGCTCTTCGAAAGTAAAGGAGACTACAGAAGTAAGAGAGACCTCAAAAGTAAGGGAGAATTCTGAAGAAGGGGGACTCTTTGAAAGTAAGGGCGACTTCAAAAGTAAGGGAGACTTCGAAAGTGAGGAAGACTTTGAAAGTAAGGGAGCCTCTTCAAAAGTAAGGGAGGATCTTCAAAAGCAAGAAAGACTCTTTGAAAGTAAGGGAGACTTAGAAAGTAAGGGAGGCTTTTCAAAAGCAAGAGAACCTCTTTGAAAGTAAGGGAGACTTTTAAAAAGTAAGCGAGCCTTTAAAAAAGTAAGGGAGGCTATTCAAAAGTAAGGGAGACTCTTTGAAAGTAAGGGATGCTATTCGAAAGTAAGGGAGACTCTTTGAAAGTAAGGGAGACTCTTCAAAAGCAAGTGAGCCTCTTTGTAGGAAGGTAGATTCTTTAAAAGTAAGAGAGACTCGTTAAAAGTAAAAGAAAGGTCTTTGAAAGTAAGGGAGTCTTTTCAAAAGTAAGGGAAGCACTTTGAAAGTAAGAGAGACTCTTTAAAAGTAAGGTAGAGTCTTCGAAAGTAAGTAAGGGATGCTCTTCGAAAGTAAGTAAGGGAGGCTCTTCGAAAGTAAGTAAGGGAGGCTCTTCGAAAGTAAGTAAGGGATGCTCTGTGAAAGAAAGTATGGGAGGCTCTTTGAAGTAAGGGATGCTCCTCGAAAGTAAGGGAGACTCTTTGAAAGTAAGGGAGGCTCTTTGAAGTTAGGGCAGCTCTGTGAAAGAAAGTAAGGAAGGATCTTTGAAAGTAAGGGAGTCTCTTTGAAAGTGAGGGAGACTCTTTGAAAGTAAGGGAGAGTCTTCGAAATTAAGTAAGGGAGGCTCTTCAAAAGTAAGTACGGGAGGCTCTTCGAAAGTAAGTAAGGGAGGCTCTTCGAAAGTAAAGGAGTCTCTGATAAAGTCTGTCAAAGCCACACCTCACCCAGACAGAATTACTTTAGATTCCACCATCACTGGCTCCCCGCAGGATGTCTCGGATGGATTCTTAGCAGAGGACGACGCCTAAGCGGAATCCGTCAGGAAAGCAGGGAGAGCAGACATGGAGCAGCCCCCTTACTCTGAAAGAAACAAGCCCTGAAAGTCCCAGACAGGGGCCCCCTCTGTCCAGCTCCTAATTGAGCCCGGAGGGGGGCCCTCTACAAACCTTGCAGGGAGGCCCCCTCAATTTTCTACACCAGGGCCCTCAGCTGTGAGAGAGGTGCAGGCTGTCTGCAGCTCTGAGCCCCTCCCCCTCCCTCTGTCTGAAGAGAAACAAAGTATCAACATACATTGTTTCTCTTCAGTCAGAGGTGCCAGGCCCAGAAAGAGGATGGGGGTGGGGGCCCCAGAGACAGCCTTCCCGGTAAACAGTCATAATATCGATTCCAAAATATAGAATGTACATATTATTGAAGTAAAAATATAGAATGGACAAAATATCGAATGGACTCAATATAGTGGTTAAAAATATCGAATTTAAGGTAAGTAATATCGATTTCCAAAACATAGAAGTCAAAATATCGAAGTATACAATATAGGCATTAAATATATCGATTTTTTAATAATATCAATTTTTTAAAAGTGTTTTGTATGTTAGTATATGTGTGAAAAGTGTATATTAATTTTTGTAATGTATGTTTAATGTATTTTAAGTAATGAATTTTATGTTATTTAATTTTTGCGTAATTTAATTCTGTAGCGGGTTGTGGGTTTATAGGGGAATAGGGTGGGAAGTAATTTAATTGTAATTAATTAAATATTTGTATTTATTTATTGGTATTCATTTTGAATTTATTGTTATTTTTTAATTGGTAATTAATTTATATTAATTGCCAATTAATTTGTATTAATTGATTAATTGTTACTTATGTTAATTTTCTAAATTTATTTTCTGTAGCGGGTTGTGGGTTTATAGGGGAATAGGGTGGGAAGTAATTTAATTGTAATAAAGTAAATAATTGTTTTCATTTATTGGTATTGATTTTAAATTGATTGTTAATTAATTTTTAAATGGTAATTAATTTCTATTAATTGGCAATTAATTTTTATTAATTGGTAATTATTTTGTGTTAATTAAATATTTGATAATAATGATAATTGTATTAATGTATTTTCTGTAGTGGGATGTGGGTTTATAGGGGAATAGGGTGGGAAGTAATGTAATTGTAATTAATTACATATTAAAAATACTTTTTGTGTTTTGATAATTAATTTACTGTTAATTTCTAATTGGTATTAATTTTTATTATTAATTAGTTTTTGTTATTGAAAATTAATTAGTTGTTAAATAATTATGATTAGGTTATTAATTTGTAATAACTAATATGTAGTTTTATTTCTAATTAATTATTACATAATATTAAATTGGTTATTAATTTCAATTAATGTTTTATTGGTATTGATATTTAATTTATTTTTAATAATATATTAAATCATTACTTTCCCTACTGTTAAACTCACTGGAGTGGGAATAGTAATTTTCACCCTCCCGCTATCCAACGCTTTCCCTACTGTTGCACTCTCTGGAGTGGGGATAGTATTTTTTTACCCTTACGCTATCCAACGCTTTCCCTACTGTTGCACTATCTGGAGTGGGAATAGTAATTTTCACACTCCCGCTATGCAAAGCTTTCCCTACTGTTGCACTCTCTGGAGTGGGAATAGTAATTTTTACCCCTACGCTATCCAACGCTTTCCCTACTGTTGCACTCTCTAGAGTGGGAATAGTAATTTTTACCCCTATGCTATCCAACGCTTTCCCTACTGTTGCACTCTTTGGAGTGGGAATAGTAATTCTTACCCCTACGCTATCCAACGCTTTCCCTACTGTTGCACTCACTGGAGTGGTAATAGTAATTCTTACCCCTACGCTATCCAACGCTTTCCCTACTGTTGCACTCACTGGAGTGGGAATAATAATTTTTACCCCTATGCTATCCAACGCTTTCCCTACTGTTGCACTCTCTGGAGTGGGAATAGTAATTTTTACCCCTACGCTATCCAACGCTTTCCCTACTGTTGCACTCACTGGAGTGGTAATAGTAATTCTTACCCCTACGCTATCCAACGCTTTCCCTACTGTTGCACTCTCTAGAGTGGGAATAGTAATTTTTACCCCTATGCTATCCAACGCTTTCCCTACTGTTGCACTCTCTTGAGTGGGAATAGTAATTTTTACCCCTACGCTATCCAACGCTTTCCCTACTGTTGCACTCTCTGGAGTGGGAATAGTATTTTTTACCCCTACGCTATCCAACGCTTTCCCTACTGTTGCACTGAATGGAGTGGGAATAGTATTATTTACCCCTTCGCTATCCAACACTTTCCCTATTGTTGCACTCACTGGAGTGGTAATATTAAATGTTACCCTCCTGCTATCATACGGTAAAATATTGTACATTTTTTATTAATAACTTAAATTAATTATATCTTAATTTTAAGGTTATTTGAGTATTTTTAAGTATGTTTTAGTTAATTATATTTATTATTTCATTAATTTTAAATTACTTTTAAGACATTTAAAAAAATTCGATATTTTGACTAACTATATTTTTTACAGACTATATTTTGGATTCGATATTTTTGTACTTACCTGTTTGTAGATAGAAATTTGATATTTTGGCATTCTATATTTTGGTGACTATATTTTGGTAAGTCTATATTTTGTCATTCTATATTATGTCAGTGATCCAGCATTCCCCACATGGCTCTGCTCCTATGAGAGAGCCAAGGACAAGGACAAGGGTGGGGGCCCCAGAGAGTAGGAGGCAGCACAGAGCACTGCTCAGGACCCTCACAAGGACGGGGGTGGGGCCCCCAGAGAGAGAGCAGGAGGCAGCACAGAGCACTGCTCGGGGCCCTGACAAGGAGGGGGGGGGCAGAGAGAGAGCGGGAGGCAGCACAGAGCACTGCTTGGGCCCTGACAAGTAGGGGGGGGGGCAGAGAAAGAGCAGGTGGCAGCACAGAGCACTGCTCAGGGCCCTGACAAGGAGGGGGGGGGGCAGAGAGAGAGCGGGAGGCAGCACAGAGCACTGCTTGGGCCCTGACAAGTAGGGGGGGCAGAGAAAGAGCAGGTGGCAGCACAGAGCACTGCTCAGGGCCCTGACAAGGAGGGGGGGCAGAGAAAGAGCAGGAGGCAGCACAGAGCACTGCTCGGGCACTGACAAGGAGGGGGGGCAGAGAAAGAGCAGGCAGCAGCACAAAGCACTGCTCGGGACCCTGACGAGGGGAGATTGGGGGACCCATAGAGAGAGGAGGCAGCACAGAGCACTGCTCAGGACCCTGACAAGGATGGAGGGGGGGGGCAGAGATAGAGGAGGCAGCACAGAGCGCTGGCCTGAGAAGGGTGCAAGGTAGAGAGGAGAAGAGTGCAAGGCAGAGAGGAGAAGGGTGCAAGGTAGAGAGGAGAAGGGTCCAAGGCAGAGAGGAAAAGGGTACAAGGTAGAGAGTAGGGTGCAAAGTAGAGAGGAGACGGGTGCAAGGCAGAGGGGGAGAAGGGTGCAAGGTAGAGGGGAGAAGGGTGCAAGGTAGAGAGTAGGGTGCAAAGTAGAGAGGAGACGGGTGCAAGGCAGAGGGGGAGAAGGGTGCAAGGTAGAGGGGAGAAGGGTGCAAGGTAGAGAGTAGGGTGCAAGGTAGAGAGGAGAAGGGTAAAAGGCAGAAGGGGAGAAGGGTGCAAGGCAGAGGGGAGAAGGGTGCAAGGTAGAGGGGAGAAGGGTGCAAGGCAGAGGGGAGTGGGGTGCAAGGCAGAGGGGGAGAAGGGTGCAAGGCAGAGGGGAGAAGGGTGCAAGGCAGAGGGGAGAAGGGTGCAAGGCAGAGGGGAGAATGGTGCAAGGTAGAAAAGGGTGCAAGGCGGAGGGGAGGGAGAGGGTGAGAAGGGTGCAAGGCAGAGGGGAGAAGAGTGAAAGGGGGATGGTGATGAAGTAAAAAATGTGCCCCTCCCGGAAACATTTCTGCAGACGCCCATGGCAACGCACACTACTTTGTGAGAGAGAGTGGAGTGAGAGAGAGAGTGGAGTGAGAGAGAGAGTGGAGTGAGAGAGAGAGAGAGGAGTGAAAGAGAGAGAGTGGAGTAAGAGAGAGTGGAGCAAGAGAGAGAGTCGAGCAAAAGAGAGAGTCGAGCAAGAGAGAGAGAGTGGATACAGACAGTCGAGAGAGAAAGAGAGAGAGAGAGAGAGAGAGTAGAGAGAGAGAGTAGAGAGAGAGGGTAGAGAGAGAGAGAGTGGAGAAAGAGAGAGTGAGAGTGAGAGAGTGGAGAGAGTGGCGAGAGTAGAGAGAGTAGAGAGAAAGAGAGGAGATAGAGTGGAGAGAGAGTAGAGAGAGAGTAGAGAGAGTGGAGAGAGAGTAGAGAGAGTGGAGAAAGAGTAGAGAGAGAGTAGATAGAGAGAAGGGAGAGACAGTAGAGAGAGTCAGAGGCAGTGGAGAGAGAGAGACAGTGGAGAGAGAGTGGAGAGAGAGTGGAGAGAGACTGGAGAGAGAGTAGAGAGAGTGGAGAGAGAGACAGTGGAGGGAGCGACAGTGGAGAGAGACAGTGGAGATAGACTGGACAGAGTTGAGAGAGAGAATGGAGAGAGAGAGAGAGAGATAGAGTGGAGAGAGAGTAGAGACTGACTGACTCAGAGTCTGAATACTGACTGACGGAGAAACTGACTGGCTGAGAAACTGACAGAGAGAGACTGACTGACTGACTGACAAACTGACAGAAAGAGAGAGATAGAGAGACTGACAGAGAGAGAGAGAGATCGAATGATAGACAGACTGACAGAGAGAGAGAGAGAGAGAGAGAGAGAGACTGACAGACTGACTGACTGACAGACTGACTGACTGAGAGAGACTGAATGACAGAGAGAGAGAGACTGACTGACTGAGAGAGAGAGACTGACTCATTGAGAGAGAGAGAGAGAGAGAGAGAGAGAGAGAGAGAGAGAGAGAGAGAGAGAGAGAGAGAGAGAGAGAGAGAGAGAGAAGAGAGACTGTGATGGAATTGGGCTCACAGTGTATGAAGCTATGCAATGCCTCTTAAGATTGCTATTGTCTACTAATACAAATTTATTATCAAAATGTGCTCTTCGTAGTTACATCTGCTTTTGAAATACTGCATTGTTGCTTTGTGTAATGTTTTAAAACGGAAACGAGAAGGAGCAGTGGATGCACTTTTGTCAAAATTGAACGATGAGTGGGCCCGATGTTGTATATCATGACAGGAGTCTGAATCAGGTAACCTACCTAAAATTGGGCAAACTTCCCTGGCGTACTGATGTCAGGGATTCTGTAATGAATGGACCGCCACCTATGATAGCCTGCTGGCAGACTAAGCCCAACCTTTAACTCCACCATCCAGTGTTACTTATAATGGCTGTATTGGTGACAGTGGCGTAACAATCGCCCCGCATCCCCTGCAATATGGTGGGTCGCTGGCCTGAGAGCTCTAGACTGGCACGGAGGATGGGAGGGGGGCGCCCTCCATGTAGTTTGCAGGGGGACCCCCTCAAGTTTTGTTAGGCCACTGGTCCCAGAGCGAAGAAAGGTCAATCGCCCGGACTAGAAGATGGTTGTAGCACAGAGGTTATTTTCGGCAGTTTCTGCATATCTTATGTGGTATAATCATTGGGCAACTATGTGAGTAAAGCATAGAAAGTGGGATAAACGCGAACTCAATTCCTGAGCCTGAAAAACATAAGTTTACAGAAAAGAACTTACTCAACAATAGATCATCTGTCAACTTATTTGACTCAAAGACACAAATTGGAAAATGGGCGCGAGGTTTTTGGTAAATCTTCGGTTGTGTCTTTGCAGGGGTTGTAAAAGCTGTAGATATGGTGCGCACAGCACAGTACACGTGACCAGGCATCAGCGCCCTGCGGGCCGAATATTCTTTAGTTTCCGAAATTGCACTTGTGCCAAAAATGTCCATGACACGGAGCCAGGCGAGCAACGAGGTGGGATGCTGGGATGAAAATAACAATCTTTGAGTTGAGAAAGGACGAATGCAACTGGCAAACGTCGAGTTGTGCTTTATACAAATGTGGAATAAAGAAACCCTAGTGTGATGAGTCTCATTATACAGAGAAAGATCTCAGGAGTCACAAGGGCGTGCAGTACAGAGACCCCTAAATCCATTCCATAACGCTCCCTCCTTCCCGAGCCTCAGGTGAGAGCATGGTGTATCTGGATTGTGTTGTGTAAGTTTAGGCGCCTGGGACACCTCATTGGCCCTGTGTGTGGGTCTCTAGGGCAGGGGTTTCCAACCTTTTGTGTAGTCAGAGCTACTTCTGGCCTATGAAAATCGCCGTGAGCTACTGAACCCGAAGCAACTTGCGCATTTTTCCGAGAGACCCCCACGGTTAGTTTCATTGACTTTAAGCCTAACTTCATCAGAGCCCATACGGTGGTTTGAACAAAATACCCAAGACAGGCCTGACTTAAGAGTTCCCTAGAACACTAAAAGGAATGACTTTGGATTTGTGACGCTTCAAGACATTTCAATTAATAGGTCCAAAATGAAGGTCCAAAATTTGAGAGACATTGCTAACAAGTACAAATTACAAAACGATAAAGTAGTACTATCACAAAATTAACAGCAATACACCATATAATTTGTCTTTTTTGCTGCATGATTTTGTCAAACTTGCTGCATAATTTGGTCCCCCAGTGCCACATAATACCAGTGGCCCTGAACCATGACTTCACAGTTATGCCCCTCAATCCCATGCCCCCCATACCCCTTCACTCTCCCCCGCCTCATCATGAGCTTGGCCTTGACTACTGGACACAGATAACTGCAGAGTTGTAAGAGGCAGTGGTACCCAAGGGCTTGTGGAAAGTGAGCAATCAGACAGCAGCACGAAAATCCTACTGCTGATCCTGGCTGTGCCTATTTTTACCTGCTTGCCAAGTAACGATAACCTATGCACATGTACATTTTCTACGTTTTATTGCTTTTATTGTATTGCCTGTATTATCATTGTTGTGTCTGTGACTGCTGTTGTCTGTCTTCCCCCACTGCCTGTACGTGCCCATTTTTCTTCCCTCTGTTCCCCTCGCTGTCCCCGTGCTCTCTCTGCCCGGTCTTTCCTTCTGTACCCCTCGCTGCCCCGTGTCTCTGCCTGTTTTTCCCTTCTGTTCCCCTCACTGCCCCCGTGCCTCTCTGCCCGTTCTGCCTTCTGTTCTTGGCTGCTGCTATATTTCTGTATTCTGTATTTTGCCTCTGTGCCATTCGTTTTTTGTGCCCTTCTGCCCTCTGTTACACTCGTTTTCCCCTTGTCTTTTGTGCCTTTCTGCCCTCTGTTCCACATGTTTTTTGTGACTTTCTGCCCTCTGTTCCACTCATTTTTCCTTCAGTTTTTGTGCCCGTCTGCCCTCTGTGCCACTCGTTTTCCCCTGTTTTTTGTGCCCATCTGCCCTCTGTTCCACTCGTTTTTGCTTCGTTTTTTGTGCCCTTCTGCCCTCTGTTCCACTTGTTTTTGGTGCCTTTCTGCCCTCTGTTCCTTCCTAACCGGCGCTCTCTGACGCCTTGTCAGCCATCCCTCCCACTGGATCCCTAATTCCATCATTGAGCTTACCTGCTGTTGAAGTCACGTCTCCCACTGTCAGGCTCTCACAAGAAGAGTCTGCAGCTCCAGAAGAGGAGCGTCATCCTCTTCGCCCGCCCCCGCCCCAGCTTGGCTCCAATCCGAGCGGCTGGTTTGGGTGAGGGCGGGCAAATGGAGCCGGAAAGCCTAATAGCCGAAAATACCACCAAATACCACTGAAGGGCTACACGAGCTACTCCCGGGGTCTCCGCGAGCTACCATTAGCTCGCGATCGACTGGTTGGAGACCCCGGCTCTAGGGTCTGCGTTCCCGTGTTATGATGGTGGGCTTGAGGTAGGTGTCTCTGCCCCTACCGCGTCAGAGGTACCAGGAGAAGCGGGCACCTTTTGATTGCTCAGTGTTGTATGAAATCCCATCTGGGGCAACTTGCACCGGAATATGTGCTGGGTTTTCCCCCTTTCCTTTATGTCTGGGGCATCCCTCCATTTAGGGTGCTGTCCTAGAAACAGGACACCGGGGCCCAGAGTTACTAAAAAGTAACGCAGCGCAGCAACTTGCTTTGCATGAAAGGAAGAGAGCAGAACAGCGGCATATCTAATAGAATGTGGCGCTGTTTTCCTAGCTTCCTGCGCAGGTGCACTGTAGACTGCTGTGCACCAACTCACACAGCTGGGCACTATAGTGTATGGTGTAGGCGTTCCGTAAGGATGAGTTTTTGTACTGGAAGGGCACCCAGAGCCAGAGGAAGACAATGTGTTAACCATGGTCATTCCCTGGATCTTAGTTGTGTGTGCATGGCCAACCACTCAGCACATTCCTGTGCATACTCTGAAGATGACCTTTCCAAATACGTTTCTGTATGCGCACTGAAGCATCTCACCATTCTGTCGTCTGTTGCACTCTGCACGCTGAAGAAGGCCATTTCCTGATAGAGTGAGTGCTGAAGACAATTCCTTGGTACGCTCGCTACTTTGCACTCTCTGAAGAAGACCATTTCTTGATAGTGTGCATGCTGAAGACAATTCCTTGGTACACTCACTACCATCTGCTCGCTGAAGATCATTTCTTGATAATGTGCGTGCTGCTGAAGACAATTCCTTGGTACGCTCAGTACCGTGCACTCACTGAAGAAGCCCATTCCTTGATAGTGTGCTGGCTGTAGACAATTCCTTGGTACGCTCGCTACCGTGCTCTCGCTGAAGACGACCATTCCTTAATACGCTGAAGTGTGCGTGCTGAAGAAATTCCTTGGTATGCTACCATGTGCTCGCTGAAGAAGACCCTTCCTTGATAGTCTGAAATGTGCGTGCTGAAGATGACCGCTCCTTGATACGTTGCACTGCACACACTGAAGGTGACCATTCTTTATTACGCTGATGTGTGCGTGCTGAAGACAATTCCTTGGTACGCTACCATGTGCGTGCTGAAGATGATCATTGCTTGACATTGTGCATGCTGAAAATGACCGTTCTTTGATACGTTGCATTGAAGACGATCATTCTTTGAAACGCAGAAGTGTGCGTGCTGAAGAAATTCCTTGATACGCTACCACGTGCTCGCTGAAGATGACTGCTCCTTGATACGTTGCACTGTGCACTCTGAAGACAACCATTCGCTAATATGCTGGCTTGAGCATGCTGAAGACATTACTTGATATGCTACCACATGCTCACTGAAGATGACTGCTCCTTGATATGCTGCACTGTGCACTCTGAAGACACCCATTCACTAATATGCTGGAGTGTGCATGCTGAAGATAGTTCCTGGTATGCTCAGATGTGCACGCTAAAGATGACGATTCCCTGGTAGTGTGCAGGGTGCATGCTGCAGGCAATTCCTTGGTACGCTACCATGTGAGTGCTGAAGATGACCACCCCTTGTGGACACTGAAGACGATCATTCTTTGATATGCTGAAATGTGTGTGCTGAAGAAATTCCTTGATACGCTACCACATGCTCGTTGAAGAAGACCATTCTTGACACCTTGCACTCTAATGCTGACGGTAGCCATTCTTTAACATGTTGCAGAGTGAACAGTGAAGATTGCTACTCCCTGGCAAGTTGCCATGTGCACACTAAAGATGGCCATTCCGCGACTCGTTGCCACAGACTTTCCCTTACTGCTTGTGGTCCCCGGCTCATGTAGCCATAATTTCCTACGAGCTAATCTAACCACTAGTTAGCATTCCCCCTTGTAGCTTCTTGCTGTGGTTGCACTGTGTAAATACCTCTTCTGCTCTTGTGATGCAATAACCCATTAGTTTGATAAGTCAGCAGATTCTTTGCCTTTGTACACTTAAGTGCTATTAAACGGCTAGTAGAACTAGTTTTAATATTTTCTACTGCCAAAGTAGGGCATACGTGCAGTTTCTGTGCAGAACACCCACCTTATTCTCTGCCTCTGTTTTGTCAGGTGGTACCAAGGGGGTGAGCTGGGAGGGGTCTTCTGGGGTTCGGGTCAGCAAAACTGTAGACGGGCGAGATACCTGTCCATAAAGGTTCCACAAGCAGGAGAAAGGGATTGGGATAGTGAAGGAACCCCGGGGCATGTTATCAAGGAACGGCGTTAAAATTATCGCCGCTTTAGCTGCAGTAAACGGCCGCTAAAGTGGACATAATGGGGATAAAAGGTCAAGTGCCGAAGCCTTGAACGAGTGGCCGCCTGCTCCGGCACCGCGCACCCGTGGCACTCAGGTCAGATGAAGATCCGCTGAGCGCAGAACGCGGGTGGTTGCATAAGGGAAGCACATATTGCTCAAAATCCTAGGGCAGAGGCCTGAAAAAGTCTTGTGGATGATGCAGTAAAGAGAGCAAAAAGGTAGTAAAGTTCAGAGATTACCCGCTGCCCCGCTTCTTGAGTTTTGGAGGGTTGATTCCCACAAGGGACATCAAGACCCTTCCCCAGAGCTCTGAAGAAGCAGGTGTGCCTCTTATTGGAATGGAGCTGGAATCTGTACAGGTAAAAAGAGGATACTAGAACATTCAGGACCCAACCTGAAAAGGATGGGGGGAAACAACAAAAGTGAAGAGAGTACAGAGTGGGTGTAGAACTAATGGGTCGCGAATTCTTTGATCGTACATCTGGCCTTTCTCTGTGTCATAAGATTTTTCTGTGCATCATGAGACTGTCAAGAACCTTAGGCCACAGAGCATTTTACTGTCTTTATAGTAGCAGTGGAAGGTACAAATACAAAAGACACTTCAAGAGATCCTTGGCGCATATGGACGAGGAGCCGTGGTGGCGGGTACACTCAGACGCGGACTTCTGATGGAGAAGCATTCATGGCATAAACAACATAATCACAAACATTTCTGGGAGATGACAAGAAGAGCTTTCGGCACTTCCTGGTTGTCTTGCAACTGTTGAGGGTTGAAAGTTTCACCATGTGTATTTAGTTCTACGGGATCCTATGTAGGGAGCGGCCGAAAATCGGTAAATTTGCAGTTACTGACCGGTATTTAGCTTTTTGTAATGTAGGTGGCTTGATTTTAGGATTCGGTAATTTACCGATTCGGTAATTTAAGGATTCGGTAAATTACCGATTCCTTAAAATACCGAATCGGTAAATTACCGAATCCTAAAATCCTATGTAGGGAGCACTCAAGCGAGTGCATATTTTATTTAAGGATTCGTTATTTACCACCAACTACAAGTTGTTGGTTAATATGGAAAACCTTTAAAAAAGCAATTTTGTGCATTTTTATAGAAGTGCCATGTGGCAGACATACATGCCCTTAGGGCATGTATGTGTGCCACATGTGCACACATGCATGATTCAGGGGTGCAACAGGGTGTCAATGTGACACACTGCCACCCTTGAATATGCTCCCCCTATTACTGATTCGGTATTTACCGAATCGGTAATGGTGAATGGCTTCCCATTCATTCCTCTGGCCATAGGAATGAATGGGAATTACCGAATCGGTAAATACCGATTCTTAAATACTGAATATTACCGATTAAGTAAAATTTACCGAATTTTTACATACATACTATTTACCAATTCTTAAATACCGAATCGGTAAAATTCGGTATTTAAGAATCGGTAAATAGAGATTACCTACATATGGCCCTGCGATACCTAAATAGTGATTCCTTAAAAATTTCTATTTAGGAATTGTAATTCCTTATGATGATTCATGTGGCCCAATATCATAATAGAGAAAGATGTATTGACGCAACACAAGGTCTTGTGATAGACAGAAAGGTATCGCAATAGAGAATTAGTTATGATACAGAGGAAGGTGTCATGATACCAAAATGGTATAGTAATAGAGAATGTTCTCATGATTTAGATAAATGTATTGCAATGGAGAAAGGCCTCGTGATGCAATAAAGATGTTGTGAAGCAGATGATCTCATGATACACAGAAATGTCTTGTGATACAGAAAAAAGTTATGCAGAAAACTGTATTGTAACAGAGAAGATCTCATGATACAAAGAATGGTGGCATTATACATAAATAAAGGTATCGCAATAGAGAATATTCGTATGATACATAGAAAGGTATTGTGATGCAGTGTGATTCCACAGTGTCAAGATAAATCTAAGGTTTAAGCATGTAATCAGTTTATAGGGCGATGCTATAGTAAAATAACAATTTATCATGATAGAGAAAACTTATAATGCTAAAGCAAGATGTCTATTGATGAAGCAATGCACTGCACTGCCATGCTACTGACCGACCACTTTGAAGCTCTGGGATACAAATGATCCACAAAACTGTGGGTTAGTGGATATGGTAAACATAGTCAAATGATTGCTGTTAAGGGTGATTCAGTCCAGGTGATATGTAAAACAATTTTGTTCCAAATGTGGGACCAGAAGGCTAGTTGCATGTCAGGATACCATTCACAGAAATATCGCCTGATATAAATATTGTTTTTTAAATATATTTCACATATATATCACGGCATTGATTGTAGATTTTCTATTATATTGAATGGGACAATATTTTTAAAGTTAAGTTTTGTTTATTTATTTATTTATTTCATCTATTACAAGACATTCAAATAGAGCTAGTATACAAGTTAAAAACATTAGCATATTAAAAGAAGTGTATTTAATGTAGTTCATTAAAAAGAAGTTAGCATTCTCAAAGAAACATGAAGATATACAAAGATTACACCAGCTAAACATATCCGACAGGTCTGGTGGAGTTCCAGGCTCTGAAGATATTCAAAGCCGCCGGCTGGAAGAATGCTTCTGAGTCCGAGAGGAGGCGCAAGGACATTGCCTCCCTATATCTCCTTATGTTGTGTTTAATGAGAGGACGAATGACCAGCCTCCCCTTTCCTGATGGGTTTGGGGAGCAAAGGGGCATAAAGTGTACTACAGACTCTTGGCCTCTGGCTGTACAGTTCCATACATCTGTGCAGGAATTGTTGTTATTCCATCTTTCAGTGTAGACCATGGCTGTCAAGACACCAAGTCTAAATTTAGTATACAGCCTCCTAGTTTCTTCAGGGAACAGTTCTGTTTGGCTTATGGGAAATTGATGAGTTGGCAACTAAGTATTGTGTTTAGAGGCGGCCTCCCTTACTGGGTCTGATAGCCATGAAATAATGCAATAAAATATGTTCAGAACACAATGTTTATGACATAAAATATACAGACAGTGATATTTTGCTACCAAACTGGGAGGGTGGAAGTGTGTACTTTAGGAGGTATATTACACAACACCTGCAGTTAAAACCAGAGTGTACATGTCATGAGAACCCTCTATTTGGCCTTGTTTAAAATCAGTAGATGCCTTCAGCCAGTCGTAATATTATCCAATTCACGGTCAAGGTTCGTCAGTTCATTGTGTTATGGTAGAGTTTAGGGCGGGGGCCTTTTGTAAGAATACCAAATTTTATTTATACTTATATTGATAGTCCTGGTCAAGGGCTTCTGCAGATAGTCTTGTACTTATAACAGAGTTTGAGATTGTATTGTGAAGCAGCTGGTCTTGTAATCAGAAGAGTGTCTCTCCAATGGGTGAAACTTCTCATGACATTTGAAGAAGTCTTGAAACTTCTTTCGAGAGAGGTCTAATAATAAGGGGGCTTCGTTAAAGTGCATGTGATGTCCTCTTTTGCAGACAAAGCCTTGAATTGTTTCAGTCCGCGGAATGGTTCATAGGAGTCTTTTAGAGACATGGTCGGATGTAGGATGCTGCTTATTTGCTGCTTAATCAAACAACTTGGCGTGGATGGCACTGTGCTAATCCTATGCTTAAAGACTTTGAAAGGAAAGCAGACATTTGAGGTGAGCAGTTCCCGAGTGTCGCTGGTGTTGAGAGTGTTCTATAGAGTAGCTGATTGTTACCTAACTTTGAGAACTACCCAGAGTTCTCTGCTTCTTTTTTGCATAATATATGTGTCACTCTATGCCTGAAAGGGTATTGTTTTGATATATATATATATATAAAAACTTTGATAGAAAAGCAGACATTTGAGGTGAGCAAATTTAGAGTGTCGCTGGTTTTGAGGGTACTCTATACAGGAGCTGCCTTCCACCTAAACTTGGGAACTACCCAGAGTTCTCCTTCTTTTTTGCATATATCCACGCATAACAATAATCCTAAAACTACTTATGATATACCAATTACCATGGGGGCTCAAAATGGATATACTATCAAATGGAATAAAATCAATCCTGCTAAACTTTTGAAGGAGTTACTGACGATGAGGTGGGAGGATATACATGTCTGTCTCTCATTAAATGAACAGCCCGACTCCGTCCGAGAAGCCTTCCTGAAGATACAGATTAGTCTCAGAACATTGCTTACACGACACTTCAAGGCAGGGCCCATCACCCCCAAAGTCTGGTTTGACAAACATTGCTCTACAGCTTTAAAGACACTAAAGAATCTTTTGCATAAAATCCCAAAACCAACTTTGGAGATTCGACAAGCTAGAGCAAGCTATCGTATGGCCATCAAAAATAGGAAAAAAGTGTTGAAGGAGGAAGCATGGCAGAAATTGGTGCCAACAAGTGAAAATCGAGATCTCTCAGCCTTCTGGAAATTCATAAATACCCCGCTCCCATGGGTAAAGATGCCGGAGAGAAAAATCGACCTTGCAATTGATGGTGAAACGTGGGCTGCTTATTTTCAAAATCTGTACAGTCAACCCACACCGATGACAACAGGACCAAACAACTCACCATCAACAGATCTCCCTGATGAAATCCACTCAAACATTGTTTTTAGATGGGAAGAGGTCGTGATGGCAATAAAGGAGAGCCCAGCTGGTAAGGCACCAGGGCCGGACGCCATCCCTACAGATGTCTTCAAAGCAGAGATATCCTTTTGGGCACCAATACTGACATCTGTCTTGAATTCTGTAACTATTTTGGGCCACCTTCCATCATGGGATGAAGCTGTAGTGATACCCATCTTCAAGAAGGGAGATAGGCAGTCTCCATCCTGCTATAGGCCTATCTCCCTTCTTGATTCCCTAATGAAGATCGCGGGCCGCATCATTCTGAAACGTCTTGAGGTATGGGTACTGGAGAAGAACATACTCTCAACCCTCCAGTACGGCTTCAGATCTGGGAGAGGTACAGTTGAGCAAATTTTGAACTTACATCTTATCATGTCCAAATACGTTGACACAAAAAATGGAAATCTGTACGTCACTTATGTAGACCTAAGCTCTGCCTTTGACTGCGTAAACCATCAACAACTTTGGGATATACTGGAATGCTTAGGAGTAGATTCATCTATACTCATTTTTATCAAGAATCTGTATAGAAACGCAGGAGCTAGAGTTAGATATGGCCTAAAAGGTGAGTGCTCGCCAAGATTCTCCATAAATAGAGGGGTTAGGCAGGGGTGTATACTGGCCCCAATGCTTTTCTCCCTCTACATAAACGCTATAGGAGATCATTTAAGAAACCTTGAATGTGACTATCCAAAGGTGGCAGGGCAATCAATCCCTATCTTGCTCTATGCCGATGACGCGGCTATACTTTCCCAAACTAGAGTAGGTCTACAAAAGGCAGTCACGGCATTCAGAGATTTTATGCATGACAAAGGCTTGAGAGTTAACATCAAGAAAACCTACTCAATGGTCTGCAACAAAAGGTTAAACGTAAGATCATGCCCAATTCATATTGAGGAGCAAAGACTGGAGACAGTAAACAATTTTACGTATTTGGGCATCTCTGTGAATCGACGTGCCTCTTGGAAATCGGCAGTAAAAATGAGGAAACTTGCCTTTGTTAGAGCCGTTGGTGGGCTCAGAGACTTCGCTGGAAGAGTAGGAGGGAGGCCTGTTAAACAGCTTATCATTCTTTATAAAGCAAAATGTATCTCAATAGCTATTTATGGGGCTGGCTTCTGGGGCATTGAAAAAGATATTGCCTCCCTGCAAATAGAGGAAAATAATTTTCTAAGATTTTTATTGGCAACACCCAAATCTACTTCCGTATACATGATGCACATTGAGTTAGATTTATCATTTATTTCAGACTTAATTAAAGTGGAGCCCCCACTGTTGTGGCACAAAATCTGGACCACTATTGAAACAGACTTGAATCGCGACGTGATACTGGACATTCTCAAACAGGAGGGGGTAAGACATACAAAATGGCTGACCTACATTAAAAACTTTTTTGTAGAAATTGGTCACCCAGAGTATTTTTCTGATCCCTTGACCCTGGATTCTATATCAAGGAAAAGTTTGAGAAAAACTCTTTTGGACCACTTGGAGAATAAAAGATGGAATCATCAAAAACTAAACATAACTCTCCAGGCATACCAGAGGGTGACGTTGCATAAGGGGCTGCAAGCATACTTGTCCACTGACTTTTCTTGCTATGCTAGAATGCTCCTTGCTAGATTCAGATTAGGGTCATTTTTCCGTCTTATAACCTTCCCACTAGGAAATGATTGGTCGCGAAATCTGAGTTTATGTCCATGCGATGATACCTCTGTGCAATCGAACATCCACAGCATCTTATTTTGTATTTACTATGCAATCCCCAGGAAAACTCTATTGAAACCGCTTCTAAAGAGATGGGGCCTGAGGTCCTGTAAGGAAGCGTATGAGCGCTTACAGATGCTGGAGGATAAAGAAGTTATATGCATTATGGAACAGTACTTAAAGTTGTTGATCACATTTAGGAAAACTTTGCAAGGACCTACTTAAATATACTGCTCTTTTTAGACTTTTTTAGAAAAATCTTTTATCAAGTTAAAATTGGTCCTCCTGATTCTCCCTTTTAAATGACAATCATTTTTCTTCAAACGAACTCTTCCATACCCATCTATTTTAATGAAATTGATTAAATGAATTGTTTTTACATTTATTCTGTTATTGTATGTTTGTATGATATTCTTGGCAATATTGAATAAAGCTTATTTTGACCTTTGACCTTTGGCATATATATATATATATATATATATATATATATATATATATATATATATATATATATATATATATATATATATATATATATATATATATACTTTTAACCATTAGTAATATATACATTCGTTAAGCAGACCTAAAGAATATCTATATATTTTTAAAACATAGGTAGTATACATATTTGTACAAAGAAATGTAAATATCTGAATACATACATATAATCAATTAATCAATGTATACATAGACAGGCATAAGTTGTACATTTGTGTTTGAGTATGGGAGTTATGTAAGAAAGAGCCAACTCTTGAGTAGTCTTCTGAAGATAAAACAGTTATACATGTATCTTATGTTGGGGGTGTTCAGGCGGAAACTGTGCCCTTTTTCATTTATCTAATTTTTTTGCCTTTCCATATGACTTAGCTCCCCAACACTCACTTGATCATCCAATGGATCTTGTTTTGTGCCACTTAACGTTTGGATATAGGAGATCTAACATTCGGAAATCCAATGAGGATCAGGAATTGGATAGCTGATTCCCAAACTAATAATTAGGTTTAGGTATATGACTCTCAAAACCAGACTGTACAAATAAAGGATTATCACTGCTAGTCCGAACCTTCTGAAGAAATATAACCGGACCAAAATCATACAGACTAATAATTCTGCTAAGGCCATAGAAAACAATAACATTAATACCTGATGGTTGGAAATGTCGCTAAGCTGGTTTCTCACTGGCATTAATAATTACATTTAGAATGCATAATCAACTAATCAACTTCAAGGAGAGAGCAACATAGACTCAGGGGTTTAGCAAAAATTTTGTTAATCAAAGATGACTAATAAAATCATCCTATTATTAGTAAACATTTCTTTCCTAAAGAATACAGGATAATCTAGCTAGTTTTGACTTTACATAAGGTGACAAAGGGATCAGGAAAGTTCAACATGGCAATGAGCCACAACAGCCCATAGGCAGTGTCCCATTGGAAAGGACTCCAAGCATGGCGCGCACAATGCAGGCATCAGTCCAAAAGGGAGGGAGCGAGCAGAGTCTGCAAAGGAATGAACATGAGCGTTGTCAGTAAAGAGTTCCCAATTTAAAGGATGCAGAAAATCAAAGCAGCCTCTCCGCAACAGAAGGAAAAGCAGAAGCCACTCCTCCTTCAAATCAATGTATAATATAGTCCTGTAGTTCGGTTGTATGACGTAAAAACGCAGGAAAATACTCTGCATACCTTTACCACACATTTTTTAACCCACATTTGCTTTACAAAGTATGCCTTTACAATGCATTTTTTATATTTATACTTATATATATAAACACTTTATTGGTGGGGGAGACCCCCCTACACCACTGAACTTACCTTAAATGAATGGTAAAGGCACACCTTGTAACAGTATATGTGCTCTAAATACATGCATGGTAAGAAATGTGTGGTAAAGGTACAACATGGTAAAAACCTTGTTGTAAAGGCTGTTTCCCCCTCTAGGGCCGTGGTGACACCTACTTAGTCACCTCATGGTGTCAGGATACCCAATCCATTCGTGAGTTCATACAGGCTGATTGTCATGCAACATAAATTAAGAAACATATTGTAGAAAGAGGTGGTACTGATCACGTAATTTGTAGGATTAACCGGTACCCTTAAACCGGTACCCTTAAACCTTCAAACAATGATCCTTTAGCAGCAGGCACATGAGTGACTTCAAGAGGACAGTTACCCATAGCAAATGCTCTCAAAGTGTCAACTTTGTTGCAAGTAGTCCTTCTAGGCGAGTGAGAACTTCTCTAGGAAGCAACAGTTTTGCTTCACATTGTAAGTTTGGGAAAGCTTCTCACAAGTATAAGACAATACAGAATTGTAAAACGCAGACCTAAAATGAAGTTAAATAAGAATATGTAAAATATAAGCATTGAAATATACATTTCATAAAGGCAAATCAATATTCAAATAGACCATTTCAGCTTATAAGCAATCAGAGATGTTAGCATCTTTTTGTAAAGATTGCATGTTACTATGTCATTTTACAGCAATTTCAAAGTACCATATATATAGGTGACATGCTGAACTGCATGATAATTTCATAAATATGCCCGATAACATTTTAAATTTTGTCTGAATGGTACCTTTATTTCGCTTTTTTGATTGTTGACTTGTATATTCTGTTATGTTTGTGTAGGTGAGGTTTGTCTTGATTGCTGTGTGTTTTGAGCCAGGTGTGTTTCAGCTTTGCAATTTATTGTTTTATCTTTTTTAGTTCTGCATTCCTCTAAGGCACTTGTTTTCTTTTATCCTTAGTGGAAAAAGCTTCTGGGAGCCATCCATAACGTTTTTTAACTGAATTTATTGTGTCTAGATCTGCGTTGGATGTTGATTGTGTTTCTAAGTATTCCACAAGTAATTAGTTCCACAGTCGATAGGTGGATGCATGTAAGGTGGCCCTAGGTGTGTTGTTTTGTGGTGTTTTGTGTTGGAAAGCTACCAGATGGTGGCCTGACCATGTGGCTGATGTAATCCTTTGAAAGGTAACAGGTTCTGGATTTGCAAAATTTACATCTAAGTGGTGTCCAGTGATGTGTGTGGGTTTGTGGACAATTTGATGTAGGTTCAGTGTGTCTAGGCCAGTGAGGGTAGATAGTTCTTGTTTGGGGCATATTGGATTTGTAAAAGCATATGTTTAGGTCACCAATAATCTATAGGTTGGAGTGTAGCGTCATAAGGTTTGAAATTGTGGTCCTGGAGTAAGGTAGCTGAAGGAAACGGATGACCTAAGTAAAGTAGCGAAGTCCGATGAGTTGTTTGGTATACTACCAGAATCTGGACTCTTACAGCTTGTGGTGTGTATATGTCTTGTCAAAGTATACAGATGTGGAGTTATGCAGGATTAATCTACATTTACTTATATATCATTATCTTCACGATATTTTGGTAGACAGTAGTTTGGCTATGATATTTTCATAGTGCAGTATTTTTGTGGTTGATAGTCTGATGTACAAAAGATGTGGCATGTGGTCTGGTGAGGTGAAGTAAGTTCTGAGAAGGCATAAAGGCATAACGTGGGGGAGATTCAGGAAACTAGAAACCATAAAGGAGATAGACCATTCTGAGATGATGAGGAGAGAAGTGTGCTTTGAGGAAAATGTATGAAGCAATGAAGGTGAAGAACCTAAGGATTTACAGAGAGTACAAAGTAGTGAGAATGTGGAGCGAGATCTACGGTGTAGAAATGGGGTTAGGTTGACATTGCGATCTGACTAGGCAGAGTTTTGACAAAATAGAGCTACTGGGAAACAAGAAAGATTTAAGGCGCTACAAGAAAGCCTGAGAGGTAAAGAGGAGGTTTGTGGAAGTGAAGAAGAGCTCTTAGATGGTAAAAAAGGAACCTGTGAGGTAGGGAGTGGTCTAGAAAGACAGAGGCTGTTCTGATAGCCCGTACGGAAATTAAGGACCCTGACTAATTCTTGCATCCACCGGCAGCCTAGAAGTAGATTCGTTTTGCTGACAATTGTTGGCTTCTAAATTCTAGCACCATTGAGTCGTGCAATTGAAGTAGGATTTCAGTGACTTTAGAGTACCTGCATGCAGTTACCAATTTCCAGGAGATGATGAAACACATACATTAAATTCACCTTACCCCTGCCTGCCGCACCCTTGCCTCACAAGGCTAAGACCATCTAACGTGGAAAACGCAGGCCAGAGCTCACCTAAAAGCTACTTTGAGGCTTTTCATTTTTATTATTGCTTATGGGTTACAATAATCCGAGTGCCTGACTAGTACTCCGTTATCAATGTGTGCTGGCGTACACATTGTTTGCCCCCGATTTCGGGTTTGCCCTGGGGGATCAAGTGGATCACTGCATTGATGGTGTCTGCAGTTCAGGTTCTGTTTCATCTCTGTGGTGCAATGTCCATTTTATCCCATCTCCTGGTCTCGGTGAGTTGCTTTAAAAGATGAAGTTTGCCTGTTTTTGTCATGACAATCTCAGACCATTCTAAGAGTATTAACTCTTGCATTTTCTCAGGGTAACACATTTGAGGATGTTCTTCTAGAACTCATGTTTTTGAGGGCAGTAACACCTGTTCTGGGTTCAAACTAAATATTGACTGAAAATTATTGACACAGCTTTAATGGTAGGAATGTTATGTTATCTCACTGGCATTTGTATAGTCCATGGTCTGCCATTGGGATATCCTTGTAATGCATTATGTGGTGTGGGCCTTGCACCCACATGCTTTTCTGGGGTTTCCATCATAGACCAGAGACTGGGTCAACCCCTAATGACATTTCCTGGGTATGGTGTTCTGTCTCATCTCTGGTTGAGTGATAATATCTTGTTTAATGATCTGGGGTTGAGTTGTTTTGGTTTTAGGGAGGTCTTTCACCAATTACTTCTGCATCTCCTAGGGCAGTAACAAGCTCTTTGCTCAACAAGTAGACATAGTTTAGGAGTGGAGATACTAACCCTGTAGCATCCTTGAGCTGTCCTGTTGGATGAAAGATAGTCTGTATTAAGTGGTGTGTTGATGGTGTATACATGGTGTATCTTGGTGAGGAGTGCTGTTGAAGTAACGTAACAGACCCTACATTGTATATACGTACTTTGTTGTACGTTTGTGGGATGTTCTGTCTAAGGTGTAGTGTTTGATATGTCTTCATCTGTCTTTCGTTTCCTGGTGGCAACTGTTTTGGTTTTCTGGGTATTTATCTACCTAACTCAAACCTAGCCAGCAGGGCAACATATGTTTTTCAGATCATTTTAGTTGTTTTGTGGGTTTGTTACTTTGTTTCTCTTTTTTTTTATTTGGGATTAGTTAATACTTCGTGGAGCAAACCTTAACAAGAGAAAATGTACCTCAGGTCTCATGTGAGTGGGGCGCGTGGCATACGAGGGTGCGGGATGGAATCCAGGGTTTCCGTGTGATTGTGGTCACCACTTAGACCCTGGCAATCCACAGATTCGGGAACAGGGTATCCATCGATTAATGTGCTTTTATGTGCACTAGATGCACTAGATATATGAGGGCTGGCTCCAAAGGGAACCAGGAAAATGTTTTCACAAATTGGGTGTGCGGCTCGCACGTGAGATATATAACCTATCATGTGTTGTACAAAACAGCTCTGTGATATCTGTCAGGATGAATGTTGCGCTTTAAAATAAATAAATAAATACATTTGAACATAAAACATGGACGGCAAGCAAAACATTGCAGATACCCCCAGCCAATCACAATCAAGTGGCTCCTGAGATCCTTTTGGTAATTACTAGATTATCTAGGGCGTCTGCCAATTACGATGTTGGAAAATTTTAACTTAGGATCTACGGATATTTGCTGATGTCTATATTTATATGTAGCTTTTATGATTTTTTACATTGCAAAAATCGAATAAAGCTTTCTTTGAATTGAATTGAATACTAACAATCCAGATGTTTACCAAATTAACACTATTAAAGATGCAGCAAGGATTTTATCTTGTCAAGGATATTTGAAAATACTGAGTAGATCACACCAAGTCAGAAAAAAGGATCTATCCTACCAAATTTCCTGTTTTCTTGCACACTAGGTATACATCTGTCCAGTAATTTGGTCTGTCAATGAGAGTGAAATGAACATGAGGATTGTATATGCACCCCAACAATAACTTTTAAATCCCACCATTATTAAATTTTGGAACGCATGGCCAGAATGGGACAGGTCAAGGGTATACCCGAGTTCGTACAGACTGATCAAATGGCTCTAAAGTTGTAAACAAAATAAAAAGGGTATTTCCGCAGTGGTATCACGCCTATCTAATAAACATGAAAGTACACTAGTATGATGGTCAACCTCGCATGCAATGTTGAGCAAACACAGTGAAAATATTGTTAGTGTAATATTGTTTAAAGCAGTAGTTCTTAACCTTTTGAATTCTGTGGACCCCCCATTTATTCATTACTGGAATACAGGGACCCACACTGAATCATTATTGGAATCTAAGGACTCAGGCCTAAACAATTTCATTGATTTTAACTGCAAAACAATACACAATAATAGGGAAACAGGCATTCATTAGACAAATACAAAATTATGAAATATTTTAATATACAAATTTAAAAAAATCGAATTTTTCATTTGCTAAATTCAATTGAGGACACTCATCTTCCATGCTATATTCTGTTTGATGCACGTGCACTCTTCTGATTAATCAATTTGAGGATATTAACTTAATTTTTAACCTTTAATATCAAATTAATTCACATTTACAGAACGTTTTAAAAAGTTTAGTCTTACATTTTGCATCTTGATGTACACCTTATTGATTTGTTAATATTATTGAATTTTTTAAGCAGTCACAGACCCCCAGGGGCCCTGGACTCCAGTTTAAGAACCATTGCTTCTGAGTGGATGCCAGATATGCAAGGTAGCTCTGAGCGAAACGTGCTGTAATGCAGTATCATAAAATAAATAAAAAGAGCACAATTCCCTTAACCGGTGTAGGACACTACAGAGAAACCCATTAATAAACCAGGATAAAGAGCTACTCTTGGAGTTGGAACTAAAATGGAATTCTGATAAGGGATACTAAACAAATGAAGAGTTTATCTACAAGGCTTTGAAGAACGTTATCGCATCGATGACATTGGAAATAAGTCTGACTGTTTCCTAGGAGAAAGCCAAAAAAATGGAAAAAGACTTTCCAGAAGCTGCCCAACTACTGAATGAACCCAATGGCCCCAAAGACATAGAAATGTGGTGAAGAGGTTGACCTTCCAAAAAACCCCTTGACTGATTGTTTGGACGCCTAGGATCTGACTCTTAGAGCATTCTGTCCCTGCTACCCTTTCCCACACTGGCCATAGTACATACCAGCTGGGGCTAGCCTTCATGGAGAGGATGACTAACAGGGTGGGGATACAAGAAGTGTGACTACTGGTTGACTTGGGAATTGAAAGCTAATGCACTTGTATGGCGGCATCGTTGTACCGTATTCATGCTCCACCAAATGAGTAAACTCCTCCTATCAGAAGAAGAGTAGCGTCTGGCCGCGTTCTTTCATTGCTGGGTCCCATGCAAGCCTGCTGCCTGCATTATTAAGCACCCAGTCTTAGTATTTAGTTGATTACACACATGGATATTGTTTGTTGCTACTTTGTGCTGGTTAGTGAAACCAATGGGTCAACTAGTTGCATAAACTTTTTGACTTGCAATTGGAGGGCAGAGATGGCCTTCCAGAGAGCGAGATATTTTGTGGGTCAACTGGGTAGGAGGTTCTTAAGGTGGGGAATCTGAGTGTATGAAACCATGATCCGTAGAGGATTGTAAGTAAGATGACCAGGCTGAGGGGTAGTGGCCCCGATACACCCTTCCCAGACTTTTCTGTTGGGATAGCTTCCATCTTGATATCACTGGAGTCAGGTCTTCTCTTCTCTTATAGGTTTACCCTGCCTTGCGCGCTATCCTTTTTAGTCCACAGTTCAACAGACTGAAGCCATTTTAAACCCATATCACAAATAATCCTTAATTGGTTCATTGACAGCTATTAGTCTCAACTATGTGTCAGTGATCTGGGGGTTCACCTGTTCCACCACAAGTGCTTGGAAACTAGTTGTGAGGTTCTTAACTAAGCTACTAGCACAACCATTGACCAGTGGTTGAATGAAGGCTAAACATGTTTAGTGCCAGGTTGGCGCACTGTGGTTCCACACATTAGGGCTCTTATGAGTGGTCTCAAGAAGATCAGGGCTCGCGTTACTGTCTTAATGCTCCACCTTTCGCCGTTCTGCTCATAAGGCACTTTCTAAGGAGAGTTGGAGGGGTAAGAAGGGAAATGTAAGTGGGACCAGGAAGGAATATTCCCTTTACCCATTTTCTTTGTCTTTATAGATGTTTTAGTGCTTTATTTGAACCTGCTCACAGACAGAGCAAAACAATATTTGAGAAAGGGATTTGACTCTTTGACATTCTCCCTTTCAGTTTAAACGGGGAGAAGAGCCTCGTCAGAAATGGGCAATATATATAGTTTGTACCTTTTGTGAATGTTGCGCCTCAATTTAAGGATATTGGATGTCAACAGATTTTTTCTCTGATCGAGTATTGATACCTGGGACACCGCAACAGATGTGCAAACCATACCAGTTTCATTTGCCAACATCACTGCTGCAAAGTGTAAGCAGGATGACATGTTGGCTCTTAATAAAACTCTTGTCAATAAATAAATGTCAGAGTAGACTAAATGCATACCATTGGGAGAGAAATTAAGAATTATGTACAAATCCATGCCAGTGTCAAGAGCAGATGAGATGGTAATGCCGGGTCTTAATATCTTTATTTACACAGTATTATCCATCAAAACAATTCCAGGTAGCTCTACCCTTCACCAGACTTGTGATGTCATCAACAGCAAGACCAGTTTTGTGTGTTTTCCCATGAATGTTCAAATAACTTCATGTTGCAGCTCTGGTCAGGCTTTTTCTGATGGATTTAATATTTCTTTTTATTTCACAGTGGTTGTTCTTCAACACATTCTACCCTTGCTTTCTTTTACTTATCCCTGACTCTGTTCTGTGGGGTTTGAGCATGGAACACTGGGCATGCCTCAACAAATGTAAGAATTGTGGAACATATACTTTTGCTACTGTTGTCGTGTCATTGAGCGGGTCTTCCGTCTGCGTCAACGCCTCTTGGTACCATACCTTACATACAACTCACTGTGATCTCTACTATTCTGTTCGACACGCTGCTCCTCACTGTCTCGCGTACTTCCTCAGGAGGAGCTTTGGTGTAAGAAAGAAGGAGTAAACAAAATTTCGCTCCCGAGCAGAAAGCAAATTAACATTCAGGTTTGAACCATATTAAATCATCAGTCCAATAAGATTGTCCAGATTCAGAATGTTCTCAAATGATTTTCTTCTCTTTATGTTCTTATTTTCCGTTGTCCTTATCATACACGTAGAAGTATAATACATAAATTCATAGTGCATAAGTTGATGTAGATGACATCACCAGATGTAGCCAATAGCCGACAGGTGTTTCGTCTCGGGGCGAATCACCCAACGACTTCCTCAGGGCAGGCGCCAATCTCTGTAGATAAATCCACCACATTACAGGTAAAACCTGGGTGTGGGCCCATATAATATGGGTCTAATAAGAATATATAAAGTACATATCCTTCAGTAATCTGACGAGTTTTGTCGAATAAGTATCTCAGTCGGACATAAAATCTGGTCCGGATTATTATATGTAGGATCAATTCAAATGGAGGAGAGTACTCCCGCCGTCATCATGGGTTCACACATCAATGGAAGAAGGAGCTTAACGTTTGAGTGGTAAGGACTACACAAGATGCACACCTTTGGGTTACAGCGATAAAGAGGGTTGTTGAAGATGGTTGTTGACCCACTTCTTCTCAAGCTGAAAGAACATTGTCGGCCATCTTCTGACCCTCTAGGGCCTTGTTACAATCTTGAAGCTCAACCATTCCACTGGTGTCCAAAGAGAGCCAAGCAGCAACACAGAGAGTAACGCAGAGAGAGAGGAGTGCGCCATTTTGTTTCTTGCTTCTTACGTATCTTCACCCATGCTGACTTTATGTCAGAAGTGGATTGGTTTTGGAGGGATGTTTCTTTGACTGTAGGTTTTATTTTGAAGTTTATAAGGCCGGGTAGGCGTTGAAACCTATACAAGTATTGTAAACCAAAAATGGAGAATAAATAAAGATGGAATTCAGAAGTATTTCTATTCCGGAAGTAGACAAGTAATAAATGGAATTGGAAGCGAAAAAGAAATGTGGCTAAGTGCACATTCCAAACACCCGTGCACCTTGTCACAAACAGTAAAACCCATGTGCCCCTGACATCAGAGAAATCTACTCTACACCACTCCTTCCATACTTACAACCCTGTAACAAAAAAAGATGAATTATTGAAAGCAAACGCAATATCCTGACTCACACAAATAGCGTTGGGGCATTTCTTGATCGTAAATGTAGGAGTAGTGGACAGAGCTGAGTGTGTGTCGGGGCAGGAGGCTGCAAAGTTCAGTCACCACTCACCGGGTTTCCTCATTCCCTTTTAGGTGCCTGACAGCACTTTCATTCACCCATAAACAGTTATATTTCCTGGAACTGTTACCATAAACATACTGGTATCAGTCTCTGCATATTCATGTTCAGTGTAGTCCTCCCTCATTGCCTAAGAATTCTCCTCACTATCAACTGAGACTGTCTGAAGTTGAGCTTGTCATGTTGTGCTCTGTATATACCTCAAAAGGTTCATGGTGTACCTCTCTATTATGGGTCACTACACCTTGAGGGGAACAACCTTTACAACAGCATTATATCGCACCACATTTACAACGCAGTCATTACATCGCAACATCCTTTACAATGCATGTCACTACAACGCATCCATTACATTGCATGTCACTAAAACGCATGACACTACATCGCATGTCACTACAACACAGGCATTACCTCGCATGCCATTACAACGCATACCATTACAGCCAGAGGCGCAACCAGAGCCAAATTTCGGGGAGGAGGGGCTGAATCTTTAACCAATCAGCAGAGTGGAGCTGCAGGGGCTCTTAGAAGGGGTGAAACAACAGCAAGGCCTCATTCACATGCAAATGGTCTTTTAAACACCTGTGAAGGGCTTGGGTGTAACTGTGTGTGTGCCCAGGAAGCTGTCTCATCCCGGGCTGCCACATACGACAGGGAGGGCTAAAGCCCTTTGAGTCCAATGGGTGTTGCGGCCTGATTACAGCGCATAGTACCCCTACACTATCCAACACTTACCCTACTATTGCACCCCCTGGAGTTAGAATAGTAATTTTTACCCCTACACTATCCAACACTTACCCTACTGTTGCACCCCCTGGAATTAGAATAGTAATTTTTACCCCTACTCTATCCAACACTTACCCTACTATTGCACCCCCTGGAGTTAGAATAGTAATTTTTACCCCTACACTATCCAACACTTACCCTACTGTTGCACCCCCTGGAATTAGAATAGTAATTTTTACCCCTACTCTATCCAACACTTACCCTACTATTGCACCCCCTGGAGTTAGAATAGTAATTTTTACCCCTACACTATCCAACACTTACCCTACTGTTGCACCCCCTGGAATTAGAATAGTAATTTTTACCCCTACACTAGCCAACACTTACCCTACTGTTGCACCCCCTAGAGTTAGAATAGTAATTTTTACCCCCATACTATCCAACACTTTCCTTAAATGCAATGTATTGGTATGCGTTGTAATGGTATGCCTTGTAAAGGTATAATGCGATGTAATGGAATGCATTGTAAGTATAGTTTTAAAAAAATTGTTGTAGTGGTATGCGATGTAAATGTATGCATTGTAAAGGATGTTACGATGTCAAAAAATGCATTGTAAAGGCATGCGTTGTAAATGTATGTGTTTTAATGCCATACATTCCACCTTGAGTATCCACTCTGAATATAAGCCATCTGACACACTGGTTTATCTGTGGGGGCTGTCTCTGGTTGCCCGCTGCTCACTTCAGTGGTAAAATCTCTGTGTTACTGTCCCTCTTCTCTAAGGGTTAAGCTGGTGGCCTCCTACGTTTAATTCCACACATCTTCAGTAGTGCCCCCCTCAAGCCTATCTTTGTCTGCTTGTCTGTACTTTCTAGTGCTTTGTTTCTTGCACTCACACAAAATGGCGGCTCTGGTCTGGTGACAGTAGGCCGAATGGATGACTGACACAGTCAACCACTGACACAGCTGCTTGTATTTAGATCGAAGCCCACCCTACAGCGCAGCTTTCTGGTATGCTAAAGGCATCCTAGGGATATTCTGAAAGCTTCCCTGAGAATGCATTCCACTCCTTGCTTATCATTGGCAATGAGGCTTATAAATCACATTTGCTTGCTTTCGATTTTCTGGCTTTATTTATTTTAGACTGTGTCACCTGAGTTAGTCCATCCTGTGGAGCATAGCCTGTTTACTATGGCTCCTTGTATTCTTCCACAAAAACATCCATGAGTGCTCGCTTCCTGTCAACAAGCCTTTACATTTCGTTCTTAACTTTTTACATTTGCTGCACATTCAAAGACAGAGACCAAAAGTCAGGTTCTGTCTTTCGAGAGAGCTTGGCGTTTACTTTTCTTTCCCTGACTTTAAAGTGAGAGGATTTATGTGACAATCCTGCTGGGTACTCAAGTGAGACAAAAGGCTGTAGGATGTTATTTTTTCTAGCACCCAACAAGATTTAAACATCTGTAAATGAACCATGCAAATATTTCAGAATATATCAGAATTATGAAAGCAAAAATGAAGCACATCTTTCTGGTAATTCTGAAGTATGGAGAATAAAAATATTTTAATACAATCATAATACATCAATACACTTGATGATGCCCTTTCTACACTTTATCATTTAGCTGTGCAAATGTAATGGACATTTGAATTGAAAAGCTGTTGTCTGTAATGGCAATGTGTTACCACCCAATGCATGCTCCTTAGAGGCGGCAGACCGAGAGCAGAGGACGGCCCGGGACCAGGGTTCGATTCCCGGCGCGGCAGGTTTCTGGACCAGGGTCAGCGGACTCGATAATTCTCTCGCCTCGGTGCCCACTCTGATCAGCGATCACACTCGGCAACTCTGGGCATTAGCTTGCCTCATCTTCACTAACGGCCCCACCAGACCGCCGGGGATGCCTGGTCTCACCCTGGAGATACCCATTAAGGGACCATCTCTCAGGGAAGCCAGGAAGGGTTTTGCAGCGGTCGAAGCGCCTTGGGACCCTCCGGGTAAGTAGTGCGCTATATAAATGCCTATACATTTACATACATTTTAGCTTCTTCACTCTTCTCCACTCTACCTTGCACCACTCCACCCCACTGCACTATACTCTGCACCACTCACCTTCACTCTACACCACTCCACTCTGCGTCACTTCACTCTACTTCTCTCTTCTCTACTGTACACCATTCTACTCTGCACCACAGCACTCTTTGCCAACATAGCTGTACACCACTCTAGTCTAGTCCACTCCACCCAGCACCACTCCACTCTATGCCACTCTACGACATTCTACTGTACTCTGTGCCAATCCGCTCCGCAACACTTAAAGACACACTATTATACTCTACTCCACTCACCCCTCCATGCCACTCCATTTCACTCTACAATAATCCACACCACTCTACGTCACTTAACTCTACAATACTCTAGACCACTCTGCTCTACTCTGTTCTACACCACTGTACCCTACTCCACTCTACACCTCTCTACTCTACTCCACTCGCCACCATGACATTCTATGGCAGTCTTTGCCACTCAAATCTATGACACTGTATGCCACCCTACTCCACTCTTCACCACTCCACGCTATGCCACTTCATTCTATGACACTTTGCTTCACTCTACACCCCTGCACTCCATTTTATCACACTTTACTCCACTCTTCGACACTGTACTCCAGTCTATGCCGCTTTATTCCTCTCTGTACTATGACACTCTATGCTCCTCTACTCTACACCCCCTCTAAACCACTCTATGTCACTGTACATCACTCTGCGACACTCACTCTATGCCCTTCCACTCTATGTCTCTCCACTCCACAACGCAACATGATACCCTACTCCACTGCACAACACTAACACTGTACTACACTACACTCAACGGCACTCTACTCAATTCTAAAGCCGTTTTGCACGACACCCTGCCACTCTATGACCCGCTGCTCTACTACCCTCTATGCTACTCAACTCTACGGCACTCCGCTTCTCTCTGCGCCACTGGACTCGCCACTCCCCTATGCCACAAACGTTTAGCCATTCTGACCAGATGCCACACTGGTGTAACATGGTGATTGGCTATGACAAGTCACATTGCTTTGTTATCTGAGCTACCTTTTTTTCCCCAGTGGTCCTGGGAAATGTAGTTTGATTGTAAGGTGCAGCTATCAGTATGAAACAATATGAGAAAAGCATGATCGTTGCCACCTTGAGCTGACGTAGAATTGCCAGTAACATCCTTGTTGGAATGAACCAAATGCTGCCGCCAAGAGGCTGAACAGGCAGTTTAACGCTCTGCCACTGACTAGACAGTGAGTGTAGGAAAGTGACTGAACCAGGCGTTAGCAGGGCATTGCAACCATGCACTATTAGTATCGCAGCTGGCGGCTGCACCGCTGCCGATTGCACCTGTTGTTGCAGCTCTTTGGCACACTGCTAGATCCATCACAAAATCTGGTTGACTTTTTACCAGCGCTCAGACTTTAGAGCAGGTATGTGCCCAATAGCACCCATTTATTAGGAAAATTACATACTGTCCATGCCAGACATCACCAGTCAGCACATGGAGTCAGTTATGACCTCTGCACTGGAGTATTTCAGGTAAAAATGATTGACAGCTGGGTATCGGCACCTGACATCTTGACTGGTAAGTAAACAAGCATTGGCAATGAAATCGGTCTTACCTTTGGGACCTTATATACATTTAGCTATGCAGCACATTAGCCTGTGTGCTGAAACATCTACTGTTCTTTAACATTGAGGGAAAGTAAGCACCAAACTGTGTGACACGCCAGGTATGGGAACACATGGAAAGAAATATTGCGTTTCAGCGAGAAATGGTATAGTCCAAAGCTCTGTTTTTATTATAAAATCAGGACCTTCGTGGTCATATAACTGAAAATACAAGATTTGAAAAAAATATTATTGTCTACGGGTGCTTGTGGAAGACAATTTCTATTGACTGGAATCTAGAGAATGCTAAAGTGATTCTGGTATTTTACTGACCTCAGCTGGTCCTTTTCTATAAAGAAAATTAAATAGAGGCAGTTGAACAAGCAGAAAGCAATTCTGGTACTTTACTGACCTCTACTGGTAGTTTTCTATAAAGAAAATTAAATAGGAGGCAGTGCCATAAAAATAAAAAAATGAAAGTCCCTCAGCAGGAAGCAATTCTGGTATTTTACTGACCTCTGCTGGTCGTTTTCTATCAAGACAGTTAAATAGAGGCAGTTGAACAAGCAGAAAGCAATTCTGGTACTTTACTGACCTCTATTGGCCGTTTTCTATCAAGACAGTTAAATAGAGGCAGTAGAACAGAAAAAAGTCCCTAAGAGGAAGCAGACAAGTCCTAGGGCTGATCTCAGAGCCCACGAAGTACATACACATAGAAGTATATACTAATGTACATAAAAGAGGTCTTGAATGCTCGACTTAAAAACTACAAAACATCGGGTCTACATTATACTGCTGGTGCTTGCATGCATTCTGACACATGTGCAAGCCACTTGAATTATGCGACTGCCATAGCTCTTGTTCTTCATTTATTTTTTTGGACGATGCTGCACAGCTGCTCCAAAAGCAGTTTGCCAAGCAAGTTGGTCTCAAATTAGACTGATTGGGCTATGGAGATGCTTGTTTTCTCTGTCCTGTATAGCCCCTTTAATGGCTGTTACAGGATGTGTTGTCCCCAACAGAGTTTTTCTATTTTCTACTTAAACTTTGTAATACACCGTGTTCTTATGCGAATGATGGGTCTGCTTCTTAAGTGGCAAAAGGCCACTTCTCACACTGAATAAAACAACCTTTGACAATTGTCAAAATGGCCCAGTAAGTTAAAGTCTCGCCTCTGACATCTTATATGATCTGCAAGTCACAAGTTTAAAGTCCCCTAACCTCAAATTAGGATTCCACCCTTCCGAGGTCTGCACTTTGAGTGCGGTCAAATTAAGTTAATAATAACACCATTTATATACAGAGCTTCTAAACTGCAAGAGTGTAGCATGAACAGATATATGAAAACAGACTATTGTTAGCATGCCAAAGATCACAGCCTATCAGTGGGGAGCCGAGACTTGGACTCGATGGCCGGAGTAAGGGATAGATTTAGGAACTCCTTGCTACTGTGGCACTGTGTCTCCATGTGCTGATCCATTTTTAACCTGACCTATTGCATTGCAAATGCTTGTTAACCTTCTTCCAGTGGTCTCTCGCTCACTCCATGGAGCATGGGATAAAATGTGTCCCTGGGCGTCATGGCAACACCTTTGCAGTCGTAAATATGCCACGGGTTCGAATTACAAACTAAAATTTGTCTCCAACGCTGGAAGATGCTGTTTAAATCAAGACTCAGAGTAATGGATTCCAGGAGGTGACAAGAATAAAAAAAAAAAAAAACTAGCCCGGGTTTTGATAAACTCTATGGTCTCACTCACAAAAAAACCTAAATCTACACCTTGAGGTTTATGGCCCAGCGCATGATTCCACAAGTGGGAATGCCTTCCCATGTGTCCGAAAACAATTTTTCCCCATGAAATATATTGCAGCAGAGCTGAGAAGTGCAGATATTTTCCCTTTCATATTAACGAAGTGCAGGTACTCTCCCTTTCAAAATATCGAAGTGCAGGTACTCTCCCTTACATATTCAAGATGAGCAGGGACTCTCCCTTTTAAATTCAAGAAGTTCAGGTACTCTCCCTTTCAAATTAAAGAAGTGCATGTACTCTCCCTTTCAAAGTCAAGAAGTGCAGATACTCTACCTTTCAAATAAAAGAAGCGCAGGTTCTCTCCCTTTCAAAATATCAAAGTGCAGGTACTCTCCCTTTCAAATTCAAGAAGTGCAGGTACTCACCCTTTCAAATTAAAGACGTGTAGGTATAATCCCTTTCAAAGTCAAGAAGTGCAGGTACTCGGCGTTTCAAATTCAAAAAGCACAGGTACTCTCTCAAAGTCAAGAAGTGCAGGTACTCTCCCTTTCAAATTAAAGAAGTGCAGGTACTCCCCCTTTCAAAGTCAAGAGGTGCAGGGACTCAACCTTTCAAATTAAGAAGTGCAGGTACTCTCCCTTTCAAATGTAAGAAGTGAATTTACTCATCCTTTAATATTCAAGAAATGCAGGTACTCTCCCTTTCAAAGTCAAGAGGTGGCAGGGACTCACCCTTTCAAATTAAAGAAGTGCAGGTACTCTCCCTTTTAAAATATAGAATTGTGGGTGCTAACTCTTTTGAGTGCCTGTATCCTTCTGAGAAGTGCTGGTTCTCTCTCATTAAATGTGTTGCAGCTGCGCTGAGAAGTGCAGGTACTCTCTCTTTTCAAATTAAAGAAGTGCAGGTACTGAGTACTGGGCAGCACCTGCCCATGTAAAGCACCGATGCTGGCACTTTACTGCTGGGTCATTGCAGCAAGCCCCTAGCTTGCTTCTCTAAAAGGTTCTGCCTTCCATTTTTAAGCATTGAGAAAAGGATTGTGGTATCCATTACATTTAAAATGGCTTCAGGCCGCTATAAATGGAGACAGGTCAAGATGTGGCCTCTGTGCCAGGGGACACGGGAGGGTTGGCTTGGCATCACCAGGTGAAAGTCCTCTTACTTTAACGTAGTATTGCTTCTTTCTTGAAACCACTGGGTTACAGAACGTGAGTGGTCTAATTTTGTAGTTTGCAGTAGGCCAAGGGAGGATACAGTGACTTGTTTTAATCTTGCAAGAAGCAGGAAGTGAGCTTAATGTAAATTCCCAATATTTCATTTAGTGCTCAATATGGCCGGTAAACGTGTTGCTGAGAGCGCAGGTGCAAATAGGAAATATTGACATGAACAAGGTCACACAGAGTGGCCAAACATGGACTCTACGATAAGAAATCGAGGCTCCTAGTTCTACAGCTGAAAGTTTACCAAGTACACTGCAGTATTTTTTCCACTTGTATTTTCAAGGGTTAACGTGTAAAATCATATCTCAAAGAGCGTCCAATGAGTAATAGAGAAGCCCCCTACAGTGAAAATTATTTTAAAAAGGACGAAGATATAAACAATCTTGTGAAACGCAAGAAAAAAATCGTAGTCTACCAAAAATAAAAAAAAAGGGGCAACAAGAAGGCGCACATTTGCATAAATGGCAACTTCCAAGAGACAAGGCCTCTGCATTAATGAGGCATGATTTACAGCCCAAAACCGAGCCTGGTGTGTTCAGGTATGAAAGAGAGCCAAATGTTGTGCATTTAAGATCGAACACGCCCCAAATTTTTAATTTAATGTGAGGGTCTCTGGTGCGTACGGCCGTTGGTCAGTGGCAGTGACATCGGCCGAAGGCGCCCGTGGAGAACAGCTACTTCCCTGCTCACAGGTCCATGAAGTAGTAACGACCAACCAGTTGGAGCTACATGGATAACAATACAGTAATAATTCAAAGCACAGACGCGCTTTGTGGATCCATAACTCTGGGGATTTATATCTACACAGAGAGTCAGAAAATGAGCAGCCAGAAGCCTGATATCGCTTAAGTGTTTAGACAGTGTCATCAAAGACACAGATAATGAGAACCCCCTGGTTTTAACTGTATGTATGCACCTGTCTGTTGTCCAGTTTCATGTTGGCCCTGAAGAAGGTAAAGCAAAGTAATGACATCACCGAAACGTACGTAGGCCATACGCACCAGACACCCTCACATTAAATTAAAAATCAAAATCCGAAGAAAGAAAGGAAAGAATTACTAAAGACTATTAACCCTCAAAACAAAAAGGAAGACTTAACACAACGGGTTCTAGCCATATTCTGAGGAGTCTACCAGAGGACATTTTATATGTTTTTCACTTTTTTCACAGTTGTTTGTTGTTTCAGCAATGTCAGGACAATCAGTATGCAAGTTTAAGCATGTATGAATGATGGTATGAGTGAAAGTCACCTTATATGTACTGTTTAGGGGTTTCTGTTTAGACATGATTCAACCTTGTATTTTTTAAATTTATTTGTACATATGTTACCATGTCACTGTTTTGTAATTTTGATAAAACAATCACTAGAAAATAAGAAAAATAACAACTGTTATGAAAATGATATAAAATAAATGAAAGAAATTAAATACAAATTCTAAGTCTAAATGAATTACTTCATGTTTTATGTAGCATCCTATATGTAATTTTGAAGAGACTTTAATGCTCAGATGTAAAGTAATATAGGTCAGTATAGAGGTCCCCCCTTTTCTTCTGCCATACTGTGATTGCTACAATAGTTAATTGTGGATGCGTTAACAATTGCTGTGTGCACCGATGGCTGGTGGTGTGTGTGCCTGTAGAAATTGTGCACTGATGGCTGGAGGTGTGTGTGTCTGGTGGAAGCGTGCACTGACGGCTGGTGGTGTGTGTGCCTGGTGAAAGCATGCACTGACGGCTAGTGGTGTGTGCCTGGTGAAAGCGTGCACTGACAGCTGGTGGTGTCTGTGCCTGGTGAAAGTGTGCACTGACGTCTGGTGGTGTGTGCCTGGTGGAAGCGTGCACTGACAGCTGGTGGTGTCTGTGCCTGGTGAAAGTGTGCACTGACGGTGTGGTTGTGTGTGGTTGTAACTGTAGTTGTGGGTGTGGTTGTGTGTGTGGTTGTGTGTGGTTGTAGTTGTGTGTGTGTGTGGTTGGGTGGTTGGGTGTGGTTGGGTGGTTGTGTGTGGTTGTGTATGTGAGTGGTTGTGTGTGTGTGGTTGTTTGTGTGGTTGTGTTTGGTTGTGTGTGTGGGTGTGTGTGTCGGTGTGTGTGTGTAGTTGTGTGTGTGTGGTTGTATGTGTGGTAGTGCATGTGGTTGTGTATGTGTGTGGTTGTATGT
Organism: Lissotriton vulgaris; assembly: GCF_964263255.1. NCBI lineage: Eukaryota > Metazoa > Chordata > Amphibia > Caudata > Salamandridae > Lissotriton > Lissotriton vulgaris. Next base: position 31,362,582 of record NC_141698.1, read on the forward strand.
GTGGTAGCGGGTATGGTTCTTTGTGTGGTTGTGTGTGTGGTTGTATGTGTGGTAGTTTGTATGGTTGTGTGTGTGGTTCTGTATGTGTGTGTGGTTGTGTGTGTGTGTTTGTGTGTGGTTGTGTGTGTGGTTGTGTATGTGTGTGGTTTGTTTGTGTGGTTGTGTTTGTGGTTGTGTGTGGTTGTGTGTGTGGTTGTGTGTGGTTGTGGTTGTGTGTGTGTGGTTGTGTGTGGGTGTAGTTGTGTGTGTGGTTGTGTGTGGGGTTTTGTGTGTGTGTAGTTGTATGTGTGGTAGTGCGTGTGGTTGTGTGTGCGGTTGTATGTGTGGTAGCGCGTGTGGTTCTTTGTGTGGTTGTGTGTGTGTGTGGTTGTATGTGTGGTTGTATGTGTGGTAGTGTGTGTGTGTGTGTGGTTGTTTGTGTGGTAGTGTGGCTTCGTTTGTGTGTGTGGTTGTGGTTGTGTGAGGTTGTGTGTGTGGTTGTGTGTGTGTGGTTGTGTGTGTGTGGTTGGGTGTGGTTGTGTGTGTGTTGTGTGTGTGGTGTGTGTGTGGTTGTGTGTGGTTGTGTGTGTGTGATTGTGTGTGTGGTTGTGTGTGTTGTTGTTATTATGTGTGTGTTGTGGTTGTGTGTGTGTTGTGTGTGTGGTTGTGTGTGTGTGTAGTTGTGTGTGTAGTTGTGTGTGTGTGTGTGTGGTTGTGGTTGTGTGTGTCGTTTTGTGTGTGGACACTCAAGGACCGATAATCAGCAATGCCAGCATAAAGGATCTATATCTACATTCCACTGGTTTGAAAGGAAGTTTTGCAAGTAGGCCCTTACCACGTTTTTATTACGAAAACTTAGTTTTGCGTTACACTATCATACTGGTTAAATGGTTTTGATATACAGGTTATGTACTTTAGTCACGCTACATTTGGTTTGTCAGAAATGTCTTGGAGAACTGTGAAATTGAGTTAAGTTGGCTGTGCTAGCAACTGTCTGCCCAATTTACAGAAAGTGATGGGTCTAGGCGTCTCTCTCTCGACGCACAAGCATCCCCTGCTGCACGATTGCTTACATCATGACAGACTCAACAGGGGGACACAGTCAGTGAACTATTGTAAAAACACTAAATTGACATGCAAAGGGGAACTGGTGATAAACTCGCGCTTTGTGTAGTTCTCATGGGATCTTGCAAGAAATACGTGTGCTTCATGCATTTTTAATTATTGTTTAAAAGTAATTCAACCAAGCTTGCAGTTATCTTGCCTAATTTTACAAAAATCGCCCGTAGGGTGAAGGGGTTTTGTTCTGCAAGCACGTTCAAAACCAGGCAGAAACAATTGTAAAATTTAATAAATTGTTAGCAGAACTGAAAACTGCAGGGGAATCATGAATAGAGTTTAATAAAGGGAGGCGAGTACAGCCAAAGGCAACACATTGTGAAGCCTTGGAATAAGAAAGGAAATTATCTGAATCTAGATGGGGCACATGGAGGAGAGGTGCGACCAGCCTGCATTGAGGGGCGAAGTGTAAGGGACGAGAAGGAATGCATAGCTAAACCGCAGAGGAGAAACGGCGAGGGGCTAGAATAGATCATGGACACCTTTAAGTGGAGTACAAAGGAAGTGGAACTGAAGCAGAAATGTGAATGGAAGCCAGAGAAGAGGTAAGAGAGGAGGAGTAAGACACAGTTGGAAGAGAAGTCAAAGACCAGAGGTAAGTACTGAGTTTAGAGGTGCGAGGGAATAGGCAGGAAGGACAAACAGTGGTGAAAAAGAGTTACCAAGATGGCAGAAAATGAGAATGAATATGTGAGTTTTGCTGACCTGAAAGGTCAGAAAAGATTGCATCTTATGACCATTGTAGCACTCCTAAAGGCAAGACCAGTAAACGGTAGGTGATATTGAAAGGAAACGTGAAAGTGAAATCAAGAATGCTGTTCAGATTATGGTGAAGAAGAGAGAGAAAGATGTGACTGGGGATAAAGGTAGATGAAGGCAGCAACGAGAAATGATAGGAATCAGTAGGGTAGAAGTGGATTTTGGTGGAGTACATGCAAAGCCAGCCAATACCTGAAGAGAAACTTTCATGAGCACATGCACTGTACCCAATCCGCCTACAGCCTTTGGGAGCATTTTCAAAAGCCCCTTACTAAATATCTCGCATAGCATCACTTACTCGATAGCTAGGCGAGACCTAAAAAGTCCAATGGTCCAGCACACTTAATTATGTCCATGCATGTAATATACGATAATTCCAAAAAGAAATATTATTATGATTTTAACATTCGTTTAGTGCACTTTAGTCACAAGATCAAACATAAAAACAATTAAGCAGCATTGTTTTTTAATTTCTTTATTCGTGAATTCTTTCTTCACAATAGGTAAAGCCGTAGCCAACACAATTCGTCCTCGCGGACTTCTTCAGGGTAAAAAAGTATGCATGGTCTCCTATCCTGAATATATTGGCGTTGTTCAGTTCATTTTCTTATTGTAGATATATTCAGAATTTTGTCTGTGATTAAGAAAGATTTTGAGAGAGATTTTTTTCAATAAGTTTTGGTGGTATGGCGATCCGTCTTATCATTGGACCTCAAGTCTAGTAGTGGCACTATCATCAGTGTCACCCCATTTGCTGTTCTCAAGCAGTTCTTCCGCTGGCGTGAAGATGTAGCATCAAAAGTTCATGTTGTCTGGGTTTGGCTTCAATTTGACTTTGTGGTTGTTCCTTCTTTGTCTAGGTTTGGCTTCACTGTGACTTTGTGGTTCTTCCTTCTTTGTCTGGATTTGGCTTCAATTCGACTTTGTGGTTGTTCCTTCTTTGTCTGGGTTTGGCTTCACTGTGACGTTGTGGTAGTTCCTTCTTTGTCTGGGTTTGGCTTCACTGTGACCTCGTCGTTCCTTCTTTGTCTGGGTTTGGCTTCACTGTGATTTTGTGGTTGTTCCTTCTTTGTATGGGTTTGGCTTCACTGTGACTTTGTGGTTGTTCCTTCTTTGCCTGGGTTTGGCTTCACTGTGACGTTGTGGTAGTTCCTTCTTTGTCTGGGTTTGGCTTCACTGTGACCTCGTCATTCCTTCTTTGTCTGGGTTTGGCTTCACTGTGACTTCGTGATTGTTCCTTCTTTGTCTGGGTTTGGCTTCACTGTGACTTGGTGTTCATTCCTTCTTAGTCCTGGTTTGGCTTCACTGTGACTGTGTTCATTCCTTCTTTGTCTGAGCTTGGCTTCACTGTGACTTTGTGGTTGTTCCTTCTTTGTCTGAGTTTGGCTTCACTGTGACTTTGTGGTTGTTCCTTCATTGTCCGGGTGTGGCTTCACTGTGACTTTGTGTTCATTCCTTCTTTGTTTGGGTTTGGCTTCTCTATGACTTTGTGTTCATTCTTTCTTTTTCTGGGTTTGGCTTCACTGTGACTTTGTGGTCACGTCAACGATGGCTGCGCCTGCAGAGCTAGAGTACAGATGCTGGAATGAGCCATAGTGGTCATACATCAAAAATGCTCTAGAGATATAAAACAACATCAAGTCATCAAACAGCTCAGTATTTTGCACTGTTTAGAGGGTCTTTTGAGCGCTCTCTATTGCTTTGGTCTTCTTGTTTAGAAACATGACCATGACCATGATTTTACAGTCTTCGTGTAGGAACAAACAAACCCTGCACAAAGAACCCCACCAAAATGGAAGATATGGGAAACATCCTTTACAACGCAAATTTTACCACGCAGTGCTTTTACAACGCAACTTTTACAACGCAAACCATTACAACACATTGCGCTGGGGGCGCTCTAGGATAGGGAATAGATTTAATTTACTACCCAACACCTTTCCTACTATCCACGGGGACTGGAGTTGGAATAGTAAATTAAACTATTCACTATCCAGCGCCCCAAAGCACTATGCGTTGTAAAGGCATGCGTTGTAAAAGTTGCGATGTAAAAGCATGCGATGTAAAAGCATGCGCTGTAATGTCATACATCCGGAAGATATGATTTTGAGCAATTATGCTAGAGTGTAAATCTGAGCGTTGGGCCACTTAACAATTGGCTCCTCATTTCACCACCTTGTTTAAACACGCTCTTGTGTGTTGGGGAGTTGATAGCTGCATCCAAGTTTTGTCTTCTTTTGCGTTTTCATATGCACCAGTATAATTTCTACAACATAATTCTTGTGGCCTCTTTCTAGGACTACAGCTCTGGCTGTCTTTTGGCTGCATCTCTTGTTTCCAATATACAAAGTGTGATTTTAGGTCAGCCTCTTGATCCTGATTGGGTTGTTCTTTTGCCCGTCTCCCTTCCCAGCTCCTGATTCGATGGCTTTCCTCCCTATTCATGTGTATTTCCCACCCAGGAGCAGTTTAGTCTCCCAGTGTTTTGATTTGTTGACTGGTATCCTTCCACTGCTGACTGTGCTTGCACTAAAGGAACTACAGTTTAGGTCTTGCCTAATACAGACCATATGCTGCCTGTTGCAAAACATATTGTTATCTTACAGTGGACTTAGAGCCTACCCATTGCTTACCATTGGTTGGCTTCATTGTCACTCTGATTTGCTTGCTTCTTATTCGTTAGCACGGACGCATAATTATGTCCTTTGACAGCTCACTTTTTCAGGCTCTGCTGTTTTAGTTTTTGTTTATGCACTTTACAATAAGAGTGCATGTGTTTTCCAGCTGTCTACCTCATGTGCTTCTCTCCCCCAGCCACACTGTGTATTCTCTCTCTCCGCTCCCTCTCCTGAGCTTCTCCCCAACTCCCCCGGCATTGCCTTCTCACCTGTGTACTTTCTCCCCGCCATTGCTCTCTTTCGTCCCTTTGATACCCCCACCCAAACTACTGTGTTGTTTACCATACTTGGTCCTTCTGTGTTTCTTCAGCCCCTAGTCCCCGAGTTGCCTCCTTGTTCTTTTCATCTCTCATCCTCGTGTTGCCCTCATACCCACCCGTGCCCCGTGGTGCTTGCACTCACCCTTGATGCTTCCGCCCCCTGGTTTTGCTTCCCCACCTGCTTTAAAAATCCCACACCTGTGTTATTGCTTCTACACCCCCTCCACCCTCACACTCTGTTTTGTTTCCACTCACCCACTTTCAAAACGAAAGAACTGTTTCTCATCTTTTTTTAAGTTAATGATTGAACTGGGATTGGTGTCTAAAAGGGAAAAAAAGTGGCTGCATTTTTTTTAGGTGCATGCATGCGTATTGTGTGTGCCTTCAAAATGACTCAGCTGGCTGCGTCAAAAACATTTTTTTTAATTCCTTAGCCTTGCAGCTTAGCATCAAAGAGGCTTTGCAAATGCGTGTTTATTTTTCGGTAAGCACCCCTTGGGAGTACATGTATTGTCTTTGTCTTCCTCCCTTGTGCTGCTTCCCCCTTTCAATTTTCCTCAGCCCCCCTCACTCTACTTGTTGTTTCCCCCACCCCTCCTATTTCCACTGGTTTTTTAGGTCTCGCTTAGGCAGCGCTTATTCTGTCTCTTTGAGACATGCTGTATACAGGATATGATCATGAAGCTCTGCCCACTTTCTGCGTATCTTTTTAATTGGCTCTTGTTACTATCCTATGTAAATGGTGGTTTTTCATTGGCCAATAGGCGTAGAAGTCCCTCCTTAGTACCGCCTTTTCTCATGTTGTAACTTCCCATGAGGACTGCCCCTCTTACATATGTTGTTACTTGTTATGTTTTATTTACAATCTGTGAAAACTCTTTATTAAAAAGACTTTCTCCACCCTGCTTTTGTAGGCATGACACGCTCTCCTGCAACTTAATGACTTTTTTTTGTTGCAATGCAGCATGCCATGTTTGGACTTTAACAATGGTGGCCGTGCAACTTTTCTTTTGCGGTGCACGGCTTGCCCAACTCTATTTTTGAAACATTGTATGTTTTTTTTCCCCCAGCCTGGCACAACGCTAATGGTGGCCGCCTGTGCTCTTTTTAAACTGTGCGGATCGCCCGACGTGCAACTTTTTCTTTTTTTTTGCCATGCGGCATGCTTTATGAATAGCGTCCGCAGGCCTTGCTTTTGTTTGGCATAAGCAGTGGGGAATGGGACTGGTCCCTTGCCACAGCTTGAGAAGAGTCCTCAAAAACACAGTAGGGTGCCACTCCCCGCTCGCTTCAAGGGCAGCCGATGCTGCCTCACAGCCCTGCTAGCACCGCAGCTACTTGGCATGGCATCACCATACACACTCCACCTGCCAGACCCCCAGCTCTGGCGGAATTTGTGTCTGCATCCTGGCTGGGTTTAACTGTTTAATTAAAAGGTAGGCAAGCCTATCCTCTTTCACCCCCTTGTCATAATATAACTATTTAGTACACATCAGTTTATGTGCAGCACCTCTCTTTATTAAAGCTTCTAGGTCACTCCCCCATTCTTTGATCCCCTACAAGCCCTGCAGGTTTTTTGTGTACGTTGTTTATGTAGAAGCTGTTTAAAGTGGAAAAGGTATACAGCGGTCAAACAACTTTTTTTCTATTTAGTCACTTAGTTCTGCACTTTTTGTGACATTTTATCTACTTTTAAATATTTTAAATAACCAATCTGAGACTAGGACACTTAAAAATGACCACCAGCATCACAAAGCATGCTCATACACACGTCATGTTGCAAGCCTCTTGACACATGCATGTGCATGCGTGGTAATGCCGCTCATCCTCTTGGGACAGGTTTCCTTGATTAGAAAAGGCAATTTGAAAATTGCCAATGCATGCCTGTGTAAGCATCTTCGTGCATGCGCACGCATGCAATTGGATAACAAGTATTGGAATTTTACAGCTGCAACCAATTGGTTTGGCCAATGCTTATTTTATGTCAGCTGCCTTTTGGATCTAATTATCTCCTCTTGATTTTCCTCAAGGCACAATTTCCGTGCTGGCTACAAATTGGCATTACAAAATTCTTCCAGCGTAAATCTAGCATGAACCCAATACATCTTCGCTTGTATACTGTCCTAAGGTGTACAAGTTGGGAACTCTATGCAGAGGTTAACTATAAAAGAAAACTGAAGAAAGAAAAAAAGCATAAAAGAATCAGTTTGTCATTAAATAATTAAAAATAACTTCATGGGACTGTAAATCGTATTGATTTCAATAGAATTTTTCAAAGTTACAACCAATGGTACAAAAACAATAATTGTGAACAATTTAAAAAAGGGGGGATAATAAGGCAGGGTTATTTGGGGGTAGAAGAGTGGGTTATACAGGGGTCTCTCCCCATTTTGCAGGATTTAAAAGAAAAGAGATAGCCAAATGAATTAATGTGGCAGTTGTTTGGGATGCTTTAAGTTCCAGGGGTGACTCCAAAAGTAGCAAACAATTAGAACAAGCCTTAGCTTAGCCAATAGATCTGGTATTGGCCTCCAGCCTCTTGCCTTTGTCAATGCCTGTTTCACTTTGTAATGGTTTTTGTAAAACGTTATTGTCGGGGAAGCTGCTGGGCCCTCATCAACATAAAATAAAAATATTGGCTAAAAGCAAAAATATTTTGATCTCAAGTCAAGTCAAGTCAAGTCAAGTCATGAAGCTTTATTTGGTGCATAAAAAATGACCATGAAAGCACAAAGTACATACATTGCATAATAATTACAGTTATTTACAGAATAAAAGAAAACTACCCGAATATAACAGACACAAAAATTTTAAAGCACATGCTTTTCCTAACTTTTACAGATGGAATTAAAAACGTGGCGGTTAAAAAACAGACATCGACATGTTGCAAGTTAAAAATAAGACTCATAGCCTGCATAACTGTACGAACGCCATACTTATGAAATAGCGGTTTTAAATAAGTTGTGCGAAAATTCATATACAGTTTACAGATCAGAAGAAAGTGCACAGTACTTTGTCTAGATACACCATCACACATACATGGCCCTTGCGGATGCTTTTTAGTAGTAGGCAGTGCTACTAGATGGTGTGCTACACCAAACCTCAGCCTGGTTAGCACAAATTTGTGTGATGGCCTTGTCACCCATATTAAATAAACTCTCAAAAAGCCCACATTGGCATAGCAGTCGCTGGCACTGAAGGGAACTACTTTGTTTGTGGATGTGCTCCTTGTGAAAGGGCTGAATGCTGTCACTTACGTGACGTTTTACAGTGACTGAACCATTGCCCTGGGCTGTAAGCAGTGGTGAGTGGAAGAAAATGTAATCGATGCGATCACAGAGCAATGAATGAAGAAGGCGGGCTTAAAGGCCCTTATAAGTAAATGTATTTTATATGTATCATTTCTTGTAAAATGAAAAGATCTTGGCTAACACTAGACTTATAAAAGCATCAGAGGGGGATGCTGCAGCCTCAGCAGGGCACAAAGACAAAGACAAAGTGCGAACATGAAGGGAAAGTGCTAAGAAGTGGCAAACTCAAATATGCACACAAAAAACAAATGAAAGTAAAACATCACTTTGACAAAAAAGTTGCTGAATGTTAATAAGGTAATTAACGACAAAAAATGATTTCTAACTTTTAAACTATTCTTTCAAAGTGTTTGCTTTCCTCAGTTACAAATTCCAGTGTGTTACCTACATGATAAATATGTTTTTGTAGCAAGGATTTTGCTGAGATCACAGGTAAGCAAAATAGAGCTGCAATCCCTCACCCATTTATCCTGTATTTATTTAGAAATAGATATTATTATCAAATGAGTGAAGGAAAACAAAGGGGGTTTTGCAATAGAAAACTACTCAACAGAATAAAAAAAGAAACATATAGAAGTCAAACAGAAGTTGTAAAACAAAATAAAACAAAAACATTTGAAAGTGATACCACTTCCATGACTTGATTTAGAACTCCAAATTGCTGTCCTAGTTATGGTTTAAAGTAACATCTGGGGTTGTCAGCAGGTAAAGACACAGGGCCAGGGAACTGCACACTATGCTGTGGGCCCCACTGCTAACCTGTGCACAATGCTGTAGATCTCATTGCTCCCTGACCCCTGGTACACAATGTTGTGGGCCCCACTGCTACCCTGTGCACAGTGCTGTGGACCTCACTGCTCCCTGACCCCTGGTACACTATGCTGTGGGTGCCACTGCTACTCTGTGCACAGTGCTGTGGACCTCACTACTCCCTGACCCCTGGTACACTATGCTGTGGGTGCCACTGCTACTCTGTGCACAGTGCTGTGGAACTCACTACTCCCTGACCCCTGGTACACTATGCTGTGGGCGCCACTGCTACCCTGTGCACAGTGCTGTGGACCTCACTGCTCCCTGACCCCTGGTACACAATGCTGTGGGTGCCACTGCTACCCTGTGCACAGTGCTGTGGACCTCACTCCTCCCTGACCCCTGGTACACTATGCTGTGGGTGCCACTGCTACTCTGTGCACAGTGCTGTGGACCTCACTACTCCCTGACCCCTGGTACACTATGCTGTGGGCGCCACTGCTACCCTGTGCACAGTGCTGTGGACCTCACTGCTCCCTGACCCCTGGTACACAATGCTGTGGGCCCCACTACTACCCTGTGCACAGTGCTGTGGACCTCTTTGCTCCCTGACCCCTGGTACACTATGCTGTGGGCGCCACTGCTACCCTGTGCACAGTGCTGTGGACCTCTCTGCTCCCTGACCCCTGGTGCACAATGCTGTGGGCCCCACTGCTACCCTGTGCACAGTGCTGTGGACCTCTTTGCTCCCTGACCCCTGGTACACTATGCTGTGGGCGCCACTGCTACCCTGTGCACAGTGCTGTGGACCTCACTGCTCCCTGGCCCCTGGTACACAATGCTGTGGGCCCCACTGCTACCCTGCGCACAGTGCTGTGGACCTCACTGCTCCATGACCCCGGGTACATTATGCTGTGGCTTCGACTGCTGCCCTGTGCACAGTGCTGTGGACCTCACTGCTCCATGACCCCTGGTACACTATGTTGTGGCTTCGACTGCTACCCTGTGCACAGTGCTGTGGACCTCACTGCTACCCTGTGCACAGTGCTGTGGACCTCACTGCTCCATGACCCCTGGTACACAATGCTGTGGGCCCCACTGCTACCATGTGCACAGTGCTGTGGACCTCACTGCTCCATGACCCCGGGTACACTATGCTGTGGCTTCGACTGCTACCCTGTGCACAGTGCTGTGGACCTCACTGCTCCATGACCCCTGGTACACTATGTTGTGGCTTCGACTGCTACCCTGTGCACAGTGCTGTGGACCTCACTGCTACCCTGTGCACAGTGCTGTGGACCTCACTGCTCCATGACCCCTGGTACACAATGCTGTGGGCCCCACTGCTACCCTGTGCACAGTGCTGTGGACCTCTCTGCTCCATGACCCTGGTACACAATGCTGTCGGCCCCACTGCTACCCTGTGCACAGTGCTGTGGACCTCACTGCTCCATGACCCCTGGTACACTATGCTGTGGCTTCGACTGCTACCCTGTGCACAGTGCTGTGGACCTCACTGCTCCATGACCCCTGGTACACAATGCTGTGGGCCCCACTGCTACCCTGTGCACAGTGCTGTGGACCTCTCTGCTCCATGACCCTGGTACACAATGCTGTGGGCCCCACTGCTACCCTGTGCACAGTGCTGTGGACCTCACTGCTCCATGACCCCTGGTACACTATGCTGTGGCTTCGACTGCTACCCTGTGCACAGTGCTGTGGACCTCACTGCTCCATGACCCCTGGTACACAATGCTGTGGGCCCCACTGCTACCCTGTGCACAGTGCTGTGGATCTCACTGCTCCCTGACCCCTGGTACACAATGCTGTGGGCCCCACTGCTACCCTGTGCACAGTGCTGTGGACCTCACTGCTCAATGCGCCCTGGTACACACCGCTGTGGGCCCCACTGCTACCCTGTGCACAATGCTGTGGATATCACTGCTCCCTGACCCCTGGTACACTATGCTGTGGGCCCCACTGCTACCCTGTGCACAGTGCTGTGGACCTCACTGCTCCATGACCCCTGGTACACTATGCTGTGGCTTCGACTGCTACCCTGTGCACAGTGCTGTGGACCTCACTGCTCCCTGACCCCTGGTACACTATGCTGTGGGCGCCACTGCTACCCTGTGCACAGTGCTGTGGACCTCACTGCTCCATGACCCCTGGTACACAATGCTGCGGGCCGCACTTCTACCCTGTGCACAATGCTGTGGGCCCCACTGCTCCCTGGCCCCCGGTACACTATGCTGTGGGTCCTGCAGCTCCAGAACCACTGTGCACTGTGCTCAAGGCCCCACTGCTCCCCACCCCCATGGCTGACGTGTGAGCCAGCAGTGAGCACACCTCTCTCTGCCACAGGACACAGCAGCATTCGCAGATGGAAACCTGTGGTGTTGGCAGCAGCAGGAATGCAAACAGTGCTAGAAATGTAAACATGGCGCCTGCTGCAAACCCCCAGAGCTGCTTGCTTTAGATAATCTCTTGTGTCCCTATAGTGCAGGACAAACCTTTCAAAGGTGTGGTGGAAGGGCCAGTAAGGCTGAGGAAAGGGGGCTCTTACGCATCTAGCTATGCATCTGTCCTCATTATGCTTCTCCCGCATAGAGGAGGTACAGAATCACCCCAGCTCAGCTCAGCTGACACTAAGCATGCAAATAGACCTGGGCCTAATTTAGAGGTTGGCATACGGAGTAAAGGCAGTAAGGGTGTTGGAGGTCTTTACATCTACCATCCAGCTTATCCACCACCTGCCAAAGGTAGTCACAATGGTTCATACAAAGCCATTTAAAGGTTTGGTGTGTGTCCGTCCTTGGCGACGGACACTTACACAAAACTTTAAAAGACTTTACCTTTCTAACAGTAAACTCACAAAGTGAGAATTTGTTGTGAAAAAGTAAGGACTAATGGCCCCAACACCATAGGTGTTTTCTCCCATGTGGTGGGGGGGGTCATTGTTTTTAGGTCTGGCTCGACAGCAGCACAGCTTTTGCGGGACCCAATGTGATCAACCCAAAGAAGTACTGCAGAGCGGGGCTTTGACTTCGTCCACATGTCGGTAGCCAAAGGTACATGTTTTGATTGGGTGGAATTTGTGTGCTTCCGCAAAAAAAAGTGCTTCCCCTCCAAACAGCTGTCATCATTTTGTTTATTTATCCAGCTGTCTGAGCCAGAAGCACCATGGCTTCCGGCCCAGCACCCTCCCCTTCCATCATTAACCCTTTAATTGCTGCCGTCGGCCTACGGTCGTCACGAGCGCTACCTCCCCAGTGCTGCGCACGACCGTTGGCCGTCCGGTCAGCATTCGTTCTCCGAACGTTCAGCACTGGGCGCTGAACGTTCGACGCTGGGAACGGGTTAACTTTAGACTTCACAGTGCAGTTTTGTGTTTGAGAGCAGTGTGAGGTGCTCAGGGCTAAACTAATCTACATGGATTTTTAGGTCTGGCCTGACAGTGCAACTGCCATCGTACCTTATGTGATCAACAAAAAATATCTGTCCGAATACTACTGGGGGAGGGGCTTCGGCTCCACCCACATGTTAGATCTCCTGAGTGTACAATTTGATTGGGCCAAATGTATGCGCTTCCACTAAAAAGACAGACAAGTACTTTGTTACATATAATCTCCCAGATTACTGTAGTAGGCAAGGGTTTTGGCATTGAACACCCACTTTGACAAACCCTGGGGGCTTCCTCTGTGATGATTCTTAATAGGCTTATTTGGCAGAGTTGTACGTTGTTTTTCAAGCTGTACTTGCTCTTCATATTTCTAAGTTTATAACTATGCATGATGCTTGCCGGTCACGTGCACTTGAATTAGCCGGTGTTTGGTAAGGTGTAAAGCTAATGTGAGAGGGTATGGGCCTTTTCAGTAAATTGAGAAAAGTCAAGCCAGGCTTGATAGGTTTGATCTGTTTATTACAAAACCTTATAACGTGGCCAGTTGGCCTGACCTTATTGAGAAGGGCACGTGTTAAAGACAATAGGCTTTTAAGGATGGGTTGTTATTTCACTGTAGGCCGGTATTTTATTGGGAAACATCCTTTACCCCACAGTCTTTACAATGAAGTCAGTACCCCGCACGTGACGTTACCAAGGGTTACTTCACCACACAAGTCGTTACAACAACTTGCTGTAGGGGCTGCATTGTAGGACTAGTGTTGGATTCTTAAGTCCAACATCTTCCTTAGTGTTGCGTAGACTGGAGTTGGAATAGTAACTTATACTATTTTGAAGTCCAGCGCCTCCCTAAAGCAAGTCGCTGTAACGACGATGATCCACCCGAACAAACTGTGGGGATAGATCATATGTGCTACAGTAATACTTGTTCTGCTCTCCTAGGAGAGCGGGTGTTTCGATTTTCTAACTGTAATTTTGCATACGTTTGTACTCTTATGACTGTATGCCGGATAGTCGTCTTTTAAAAAGCTTCACTCAGTACAATAGGGTTGAGTAGGAAGTGGTGACAGGCCAATGATAAAAGCCATAGGCTTGATTGTTTATTATGAAAGTTATGATAATGGCAGTAGGCCTGGCATAGTGACTGTGAAAAGCGTATGTTAAAGTCAATAGGTATTTATGAGTGCATTGTTATAACTCTGAAATAAAGCCCTCCGATATTTTTTGCTACACAGCATCTCACTGATTTCTTTACAAGGCAAGGACCTTGGCATTGGTTAGAAGATTTTTACTGTGAGAATCCCTATTGAGCCCTGTTAGGAGAGAAAATATTTTGCTTTGCCAATTGTAGTTCTGTAAACATGTGTAATTTTACGTCTGTATGCCTGATAGTTTCCTTGTGGTAAAGCTTATGCTCATTACAGTCAGTCTGAGTTGGTTACACTGACAAGCCAATGATAATGGATAATAGCTTGATTGCTCTTTAGGGAAATGTGATGCCAGATGCCATAGGTTTGTCAGTTTATTATTAAATAAAACTTTTTACAAAGGCAGTAGGCCTGGCTTATTTATTATGAAATGCACATGGTAATGGTAAAGCCATTAGCCGTCTGATAGTGGATTGTTATCACATTATGTTGCAGGCCATAGAAAGGTATTTGGTACATGCACGCAGGGCCAAATTACGTTTTTTTACGGGCGTGGTATTTTTCACATATTATGGATTTGCCAAATTTTCCACATATCTCATCATCTGCTCATAATCTATCGATTTCAATAAAAAAGGCTTGCTTATAGCTCAAACTGATCAAAAGTTACTAAACATACATCAAAATGTGCTGATGCGCAGCCTATCACAAGGTTTGACTGGTCCTCGTTTTGCCACTTATTGCTGTATTTGGGTGCCAGGTAGGTACTAATGAGCTGAAACCTTTGCCAGGATAGGCTTAACATGTGTAAAAATGTCAAAATAATGATGTATGCTGCATTTAGCGACATAATTTGCCTTTTCTTACTGAATAATTTAGTAACCCTGCTGCATAATTTGATCCTCCCCTGCCGCATAATTCCGGTGGCCTTGAATATCAGCCAGAAGAGGCTATCACTGCCCATTTGCGCCACAGGCTTTTATTATGAAATGGGATTCGCTTAGCAAATAAATGTCATGTCTGTCAGGCATAGACTTTTGTAACTAAAGTTTTAGTTGCTTGTATATTCATTTAACCAACTTAACTTCTCGGCGGCTGCAGCGCTATCAGAGTTACAGTGCCCTGTCGCGATAAGGCTTGGGGTCACTCTGCTCCAGCACTCCCTTGGCCCGGTCGTTGGGCCATCGTTGAACCTGTACTGTACTAGTGTTTGTGTAACCTCGTGTATGTGATACTCAGGGTCGGACTAGGACAGAAAATAGACCCGGGGAAATCAGATAACCCGAAAAAGTGGCCCACATTTGCAAAGGGGAGCCATTTTGAACTTGTAAATATATACTGCACAGATATTTTGCAAATTATGGGGGACTGAATGCATGTGTGCTTGCTGCAGGCAAAGCTTGTGGTGATATCAGGGAAATCACCTGTAAAAAGAAGCCCACAGGACCATAAAAAGGGCCCACAAACAGCCAAAAACAAGCCCACACACTGACCTTTCAGACCTGCCCTTCGGGCACTGCCCGGTTGCCCTGTAGGCCAGTCCAACTGTTGGTGCCAGCCTAGCCCACTACTGGCTGTGCTGCGCAGTCACTAGGCCGCCATTGAAAGGCCCTGTGCAAGAACCCTGCATGTGCATGGTTACAGTCACCTTGTTTGTCTGTGCCTTGTTCATCGTCTCTTCCTTCAGCTGCAACAGCCAGTATCGATGTACCCTTGATTTTTTGGGGCCAGCCTGGTCTAGATCTGGTTTAAGGCCTGGCCACTTGGCCACCATCGAAAGGCCTTTTGCATATGGTTGTGGGTCACACTGCCCAGTGCTAGCTGGCCATAGCGGGCACCGGGCGTTTCCTCGGTGGGCCGCCCAAAACTTGGGACCCTGTGGGACCGTTTTTGTTACCGGGGGCCCGCAATATTGGCCCCCTGTAACAAAATCGGCCTAAACTGGGCCTAGCAAATAGCCTGGCCATCCCACCGCCAGGGGGGGGGCAGTCGAGCTGTTTGCCAGGGCTGGTTTTGGTTCCCAGTCCGGCCCTGGTAGCTGGCACCTTGGCTACTACGCCGCTTTTTTGTTTGCCGTTTTTACATTGCGCAAAGGTATTGGAATGCTTTACATGAGCATCAGTTACATTACACAAGGACACATTCGGTTTTGTTAGGCACGGGGAGATTATGTGATTTGCCCAGGATCAGAGGATGTTAAGCCGATGTTGAGACTCAAACCAGGTTCCCCCTTACAGAGTTGGTAGCTCTGGTTGTTACGCCACATCCTCTCCCCATCTTTTAATGGTCTTATCCAAGAGCCTCTGTATTCTGGTGGTCTTAGGGACACCCTCCCCCAGTCCTGGCTCATCCCTGCCCCAGTGCTGGTACCCTGGGTCAATGCTGTTCCTGGCCCGTGCCAGGCCTCTGTGGTCCAGTGCTGGTCCTGGCCCGTGCCAGGCCTCGGTGCCTCTCTGGGCTCGTGCTTGCTGCTAAGAGACGCCATCGCTCTGTTTCACAGGCTGAAGGGCTTGAAAGCGTCCCTGTCATTAGAAACACGTCACGGCAGGGCGCCTGCTCAGCGTCTGACTAGAGTTCTAGGAAGGGTGGCATGCCCACGGCTGCCCCTCTACACAACGAGGTGATCTGGAGCGGTGCCAGCCTGCCGCCTTCTAGTGATGCCACGTGTTGCATGAGCGGCGCCCTCCACATCTGCCGGGTTTGCACGTGTGTGGCTTGGGTGTGGAGGAGGTGGCGAGGATCACACGCCTCGCCCCCACAGCTGTGACTCTGATACCAGAAGCACGGCACGTACGCGCCCGCGTCACCCCGCGGGGCAGGGACCGGCTCCTGCACGCTGCGCGCAAACCTCAGAGTTCTCAGCGGCGAGAAAGTGCTTTGGTGCTCCACACATTGGTGAAGCACTATATAAAAGCAAAGGCGTAGCACAGGCATCATTTGTCCTAAACCAAGGAACAAAAGTGGACCCCTCGCCCCCGGGTTTTGTAGTAAAAACAACCACTAACAGAGGTGAGGAGTGACATCCTTCTCACACCCCAGGTGCTACTGCACCTGCTGCACTGTGGGTAGCTACACGGCTGTATAAATGAAGATGAGCTGAATAGATTCATTGGGAGTCAGTGAGTTGAGCTCAGACCGTGGGAGCTTCGATTCAGCGTCACAAAAGTGGACATTTAATTTTTATTTAAACATTCTAAGGGGCTATCAAAACGGGAGACATCCATTACAACGCAGCCTTTACACCGCGATACGTTTACAACGTGGTCATTACAACGCAAGTCGCTACAACGACTTGCGCTGGATGGCACTATACACTAAGGAACAGTATGATTTACTATTCCAACACCTTCCCTACTGTTACGTAGGCTGAAGTAGGAATAGTAAATCATACTATTCCTAAGTCCAGCGCCTCTAGCGCAAGTCGTTGTAACAGCTTGCGTTGTAAACGTATTGCAGTGTAAAGACTGCGTTGTAACGTCATACATTCACTAGAACAAACATACTTGGTTAAAGTATAAATGTGTCAGTGTCAGGCCCGGACTGGCCGTTGCGGGCACCGGGCAATCCCCCGGTCGGCCGCATGGGTGGGGGCCGGTTTTGGGCCCTAGGGGGCCGATTTTGCTACAGGGCCGTTTTTTGCAGCTTAGCTGCAAAAACGGCCCTGTAACAAAATCGGCGGAAACCCGGCCCTGGCAAAGAGCACGGTCGCACCCCAATCCCCCCCCTGGGGGGGAGGGGGAGGCCGGCCGAGCACTATGCCAGGGCCGGTTTCGGTTCCCAGTCCGGCCCTGGTCAGTGTAGAAAGGGAGATCCCCGTGCTTTTAGGGTGTCTGAAGCTCAAAGGCATTAATAGGAAGGTAGGCAGATAGATGGGTTTACTGCTCGGGTGGGGTTAATATTATATTTTAAATATGATCAAAAGTGCATCGGTAGCTGTGTTTAGCAGTGTAGTATTTATCTCGCTAGTTATTGCTGGTGGTGCTCTACCTCAGTAATCCTGTCGGAGCTGTGCATTATTGGATTCCAGAAGTGTTCCCTAAATCCCACAGCTTCTGGGTACATCATGCAGCTCCTGGCAGGACTAAAGACCTCATTTATATATTGGCAGATGACCTGATGTTCTGCCAGGTCAACGGAGTAAATTGCTTCCTCGCCCTGGTGGAGAGATCGCCTACCAGATTTAAAATTACTGTTATGCTGGCGGCCATTTATAAAGCATTGCCTCGAACCGCCGTCACAGCAGTTCCTGTCAATGCATTTTTCTGTTTGGTACAAAAGTGGGGCAGAGTCCTGTACCCTTAGTCCGCAGGGCCATCTGAGGGGACTAATCATGGTAGGGAGAAAGTCATTTAAATTTGGCGGACAGATCGCATTGTTGGTGAAAAGGATACTCTGTTGCCATTGCGAACGAGTATCCTTAGCACCAATAAGAATTAAACTAGCCTCTAAATCGGAGACGAACACTGTCTCCCATCATGCTGCTTCTTTGATCTTTATACCACTGTATGGGTTTTGCAATTTAAATTCCTCTTCAGACAATATGTCTGTTTAATTGTTTTTAACACAGATGAAGTTCAATAAAAGAAGAGCAAAAGAACTGCGTTGGGGTTGTGAAGAAAAACTTTATCAATGCTCTAAATCCAAGGTGCGACGAACACAGAGGAAGGCTTGATGCCGAAACGCGTCTGTTTGTATTGCATTAAAGATTTCTATGATTGTGTCCCCCCGTAAGTGCGAGTTTTGTATAGATCGTGCAAAATTTGAGCGTGTATTTGGAGCGGCTTTCCATGGCCGCATACGGCACCGCCCAAGAGTGCTCCGTTTGGGACAGTGGAGACAGAGCGTGGATATATATATATATATATTCACTGAAAAAACCAGAGGTTTCACACCAGTTATAGTTCGGAATTAGCATTTAAAAAACCTGAGAAATTCACTGAAAAAACCATAGGTTTCACACCAGTTATAGTTAGCTGGAAATTTTACTGACATAAAACCATTGAAATTCCCACGTTATAGTTAGTTGGACTCACTATAACTTGCGCGTGTAATGCACTGCTGATGACATCACATATTACATCACTCATGACATGGTCAGTTACATCACTCATGACATCACTGATGACACCATCCAGTGAATGTGTGTCTTTCTGAAAAATAAATATGTTTTATATATGTATATGTAAAAGTTGATTGAAGAATAAATGTTTAAATAAGTGTCTAAATGGATTTTTTTTTAAATTGATTGGTTAACTGGCTTATTAAGTGTATCTCAGTGAATACATATATTAGCGAATAATGTTTAAAAATGTAAATATATGTATCAGTGTTTCGTTTTGTGTATAAGTGGCTGTATGGGTTGCTGAGTAGCTACATGTATGTGTATATGGGTTATTAGATGTTTTTTTTAGTATCAGTATGAGTGTCTGTATGGTTTGGTGGGGGTGTTACTTAGCACATAGATGCATCAATGACTGACTCACTGTTTGTATGTTTTTTGAAAACAGCATATGTGCAGGACTGTATGAGTGGATGAGTGTGTATATGTGTGTGTTAGTGATTGAATGCCTATCTCACTAGTGTGTTTATCAGTAACAAGATATATTTTAATCTAGTATATGTGAGTATTGATGTATATAAGTCAGTATAAATGAAAGTGAGAGATTGTAAAAGTTCCTGTTTAAATAAGTATGTGTTTTTATAAGTGATTGTTTAAAAGAGTACATATGTGTAAGTTTCCTTAGAAGTAAGGTGGTAGTGTGTGTATATCTGTATATGCAAATAAATGGATGTTTATTAGTTTATTTGCATATGTGAGTATATGTGTGAGTAACTTTTTGATGACTGTCGGTGTGTAACAGGATGAATAGGTGTATCACTACATATGATGAGTGAGTATATGTATGAGTGACTATATAAAACTGTTGGTGAATGTGTGAATGTGTACATAGATGGTGAAATTACTGAATTGGTTGTTGTAACTGGTATGGGTATATCCACTTTTTTGAAAATGTTAGTTTCTATTTTTGAATATGTGTTTCAAGGGTTACTTTACAGTGAAAGGAGATCAGTCACTGTGAGAAGTTGGCCTGATATGTAGTGTTTCCAATTCTGGAACCACTTGGTATCAGTCCAAACAAACCCCAAAGATGTCAGGTTGTAAGTCAACCTTGTTAGACAAGCTATCCTAGTGGTAGCATGGACTAAGCAGCCTTAAAGGCTTAACTTAAGAGGTCGTGTTAAGCGAGCTGTTTTACCACATACAATCCTGTAATCAAATGAAAGGACACCACACAAGTATATATTATAAAAATATATGTATTTATTTCTAAATTACTCCCCAGTACTCTTTATGAGGAAAGGGGCACAAGCGTTAAATCAAAAGCACAGTATAACATACAAAGTTGCACAATTTTGGATGAGGGCCGGTGGCCACTCAAACCATATACTAAAAAAATGGTATAAAAGATACCAATCGAACAGTGGTTAGGCCTAGGGCCTAGAGATTCGCGGGGAGCAGTCAGGACTAGCAATGCTGAAGTCGGGAGTAGCCCACAGGAGACGGGTGCAGCACGGAAAGTGCGGCTTGCACCAATGCAATGTCAATGGTGCGTAAAAGTTACACAAAGTGAGTTAAAAGATACTTCCGCTGAACCTAGAGGAACAAAACTCAAGACACAGACCCTAGAGGTGTGTACCAGTGTGGGAACACCGGCGTTGCAATGTTACCTCACCCACAGGCCGTGGGTGCACAGGGTCGAAGTGGCGTCGGGTTTTGACACGCAGGCTCTTGGTGCTTGGAGCTGTTGCAGCTGCAGGCGATGTGAAGCAGAAGTGTCCGGTGCGATCCAAGGGTGGATCGAAGTAGAAAAGTACCTGAAAGCAGAGGGGACAGAGTCTGGGTCACTCAGCAGTGACCAGGGTGGAACCAGGACGGAACCAGGCAATGTCGGGCGCAATCAGGTGGTTGTCGATAGGGTTCTCTCCGCTGTCACGTGGGCTCTGGGGCATCTGCGACGTCCAGGAGCGGGTCACGATCTGTCCCACGAAGGCTCTCGCCGTCAGCACCGTCGGCTTCAAGATTGCAGCAAACAGCACTTAGCAAAAGCAATCCACGCGGAACCGGGAGATTGCTTATCACTCGAACCAGGAGGGTCAGAGTGGGGGCTCCTTTTCACAGTAGCTGGTGCAGATCTGGAGCAACCAGAAAAGCGAGTCGTATTCAAGTTTTCGTCGGCACAGGGGCCACAAGCCAGCTGGCAAGTGACCGGGCCAACGCGTCGAGCCAACACAAGCAGAAGGGCCCCACGCAGCACTCGTCGAGTGTGGAGGGGTGAGCTTCGGTGCAAGTGGAGCTCGGGTGGGGGCTTCTCAAACCCCGGTGTACAGCTTCGAGGGTCACTCGTGGGCTGCACGGTCAGCGTCTCGTGGCCTTTTCAAGATGGCGTGCCCCACGCTTCCGGTCGCCTCCACTGGTCTCAGCTCTGCAGGGACTGTGGATCGGGCAGGGAGAAGGCAGGCAAGCTTGATCTCGTCGATCTCTGTCGCTCGAGTTCCGGCGGGAACTGAAACAAAGCAAGGGTCGAGGGCTGGATGTTGCCTGTTTGCACAGGGTGGTCACTCCTTGACCACAAGGGAGATTCTTCAGTCTTCTAACGTCGAGTAGAAAGTCGAAGGGTCCAGAATTCGTTTCTTATGTTTCTTCAAGATGATCTGAGTTGCATTGGCACTGCTCCCACTCTTATTCGAATCTGGTGGGCTGGACATCCTGCTAGGTCCCCTCCTATGGGTGGGACCCAGGAAGGGGGTGGTTACACCCCTTTCCTTTGATCCAGGCCGCGCTGGGACAGGGGCTGGGAGGCCCCAGAACCGGTTTGGCCGGATTATGCAAGGGGCAGCCTTGTGCTCCCCAGGCAGTGTCTGGTTTCTTTGAAACCTCCCTACTACAATCCACTATCTCCTGTCTGGGGTGGTTTGACACCGCCCTGCGACAGGAAACTCTTTGTCCAGGCCACCATATGCTGAGTTCCGGTCAGCAGCAGGAGGCCAGACCCGTGTCTGTGGCAGAGGCATCCATTTTGTGGATCTGAGGCTCATTTTAAATCAACCGCGTTTCAGTAAAGTAACATGTCTTATCCCTCTAGAAGGGTGGAATGCTACCCCTGTCGCCAGAACTGGCGAGGGGGTAGTATTCCAATTCGTATGACACCTTACACGATATGTTTTGATAAAGCCAAACCAAAGTTGCTATATAACAGCGAGGATTATAAGGCGCTTAAGAGTATATGGTATGGCATTATCCCGGATCAGCTTAGGGAGTTGTTCCCGACAGCTGCAGACAGGCTCAGCTCATGCCAGAGCTCCATCTCACATAAAACCACGCACTCTGCCTCCAGGATTGATGAGGCCTTCCATAGGAGTGGCTTACAGGCTATATATGTGTCCAGATATAGGTTTAGATATAGGTATACTATATCTAAGCAAGGGGTGATTACACCCACTTGCCCCAGCTGAGTGATCAGCCAGTTGTGTCAATTTAAGAACCAGCCAGGGGTGGCAAAAGCTATGCTTCAGCCCCTGGTAGGCCTTGGTGGCACCTATGCCCTGAGCACCTATAGTGCATAGTACAGGGGCTGACAAGGAGTCCATTTCCAATTGTGGTACGTACCTATAGCACATGTATTATAAATTTAGAGAGAGAACAGCAGGCTGGGGGTCTGATTAGCAGGCCCACAGCCTCAGTAAGTCGAAAACCAGTGAAGCAAAAAGCAAAAATTGGGGTGACCATAGGATAGCAGACCCTACTCTCCTACACAACCCCCCCCCCCCCCAAACGCAGGGACATTAAACTTAACCTTGACCAGATAAGTCTTCATGTTCTAAGTGGAAGTACCTGGAGAGACCATCTGCATTACCATGGTCAGTCCCTGGGCGGTGCTCCACTGTAAAGTCCATCCCCTGTAGGGAAATGGACCACCTGAGCAGTTTGGGATTTTCACCCTTCATCTGATTTAGCCACAAGAGGGGCTTATGGTCTGTCTGAATTAGGAAGTGAGTACCAAACAAGTATGGCCTCAACTTCTTCAGGGCCCAAACCACAGCAAAGGCCTCCCTCTCAATAGCTGACCAACGTTTCTCCCTGGGGGTCAGCCTTCTGCTAATAAAAGCAATGGGCTGGTCTTGACCATCTTGATTAAGTTGTGAAAGCACAGCTCCCACCCCCAACTCAGAAGCATCTGTCTGTACAATGAACTGTTTGGAGTAGTCAGGACTCTTCAGGATAGGTGCAGAGCACATGGCCTTCTTCAGGTCATCAAATGCCTTTTGACAGCTAACTGTCCACTGAACCTTTTTGGGCATCTTCTTGGATGTCAAGTCATTCAATGGTGTCACAATGGACCCATAGTTCTTTACAAATTTTCTGTAATACCCAGTCAGGCCCAAGAAGGCTCTGACTTGTGTCTGGGTAGTTGGAGGAGCCCAGTCCTGTATGGTCTGGATCTTGCTCTCCAGTGGTTGAACTTGACCCCCACCTACTAGGTGGCCCAAGTACACAACCTTGCTCTGCCCTATCTGGCACTTAGTAGCCTTGATAGTCAGGCCTGCCTTTTGCAGGGCCTCCAGAACCTTCTTCAGGTGGATCAGGTGATCCTCCCAGGTGGAGCTAAAGACAGCAATATCATCTAGATATGCTGCACAAAAGTCATCCAACCCAGCAAGGACTTGATTCACCAACCTTTGGAAGGTGGCAGGTGCATTCTTCAAACCAAAGGGCATTACCACAAATTGATAATGTCCACTAGGGGTAGAGAATGCTGTTTTGGCTTTTGACTCTTCAGCTAGTCTGATTTGCCAGTAGCCAGCTGTCAAATCAAATGTGCTCAGAAACTTGGCAGAAGCCAATTTATCAATGAGCTCATCTGCTCTTGGAATGGGATGAGCATCTGTCCTAGTGACAGCATTGAGACCTCTGTAGTCCACACAAAACCTCATTTCTCTCTTCCCATCTTTGGTATGAGGTTTTGGCACAAGGACCACTGGGCTAGCCCAGGGGCTCTCTGATGGCTCAATCACTCCAAGCTCCAACATCTTTTGCACCTCAGCCTTTATACAATCCCTGACATGGTCAGGTTGCCTGTAGATCTTATTCTTCACAGGCAGACTGTCACCAGTGTCCACCTCATGGGTGCACCAATTAGTCTGGCTGGGTGTGAGAGAAAACATATGTCTGTGGGCCTGCAACACCTGTCTGCAGTCCACCTGTTGCTGCTCAGTGAGGCTGCCTGCCAAGGCTACTCCATCAACTGAACCATCATCAGGGTTCTGGGAAAGCAGGTCTGGGAGAGGGTCACTCTCTTCCTCCTGTTCCCCATCTGTGGCCATGAGGAGACTCATGTCCTCCCTGTCAACAAATGCTTTCAATCTGTTCACATGGAGCACCCTGTGGGGGCTCCTAGGGGTGCCAAAGTCAACCAAGTAGGTGACTTCTCCCTTCTTTTCAATGATAGGGTAGGGTCCAGTCCATTGGTCCTGGAGAGCTGCTGGCCCCACTGGGTCCAACACCCACACCTTCTGCCCTGGCTGGTACTCAACCAGAACAGCATTTTGGTCATGCCACGCTTTCTGTAATTCTTGACTTGCCTCAAGGTTTTTGGATGCTCTCTCCATGTATTCAGCCATCCTGGAGCGGAGACCAAGTACATAGTCCACAATGTCTAGTTTAGGCTTTTTGAGAGGTAACTCCCATCCTTCCTTCACCAAACTCAATGGACCTCTTACAGGGTGGCCAAACAAAAGTTCAAAAGGGCTGTAGCCAACCCCCTTCTGTGGGACCTCTCTGTAAGCAAAGAGCAAGCAGGGTAAAAGGATGTCCCATTTCCGCCTAAGCTTCTCTGGTAAACCTTTTATCATTCCCTTTAGGGTCTTGTTGAACCTTTCCACAAGCCCATTGCACTGTGGATGGTAGGGTGTGGTAAACTTGTAGTTTACTCCACACTCTTTCCACATTGCTTTTAAGTATCCAGACATAAAGTTGGTACCTCTGTCTTAAAGAACCTCCTTTGGAAAGCCCACTCTTGAGAAAACTGCAATGAGGGCTTTTGCCACCACAGGAGCTGTGGTGGTCCTCAGGGGAATTGCCTCTGGGTACCTGGTGGCATGATCCACTACCACCAGTATAAATCTGTGCCCAGATGCTGTTGGAGGATCCATGGGACCCACAATGTCTATTCCAACTCTTTCAAAGGGTACCCCCACCACAGCTAGTGGTATCAGGGGGGCCTTTGTTGTGCCACCTGACTTACCACTGGCTTGGCAAGTGACACAGGAGCGACAAAACTCCTTGACATTTTCTGACATGTGAGGCCAGTGAAAGTGTGGAACAAGCCTGTCCCAAGTCTTATTCTGGCCTAAGTGTCCTGCAAGGGGAATATCATGGGCCAAGGTAAGAAGGAAACCCCTAAACTTCAAAGGTATGACCAACCTCCTGGTTG
This sequence comes from Lissotriton vulgaris, assembly GCF_964263255.1. Classification (NCBI taxonomy): domain Eukaryota; kingdom Metazoa; phylum Chordata; class Amphibia; order Caudata; family Salamandridae; genus Lissotriton; species Lissotriton vulgaris. The sequence continues at coordinate 31,387,481 of NC_141698.1, forward strand.
TGCCAGGCTTGGGGTCTCTAGCCTCTGAATAAAGGAGTCCTTCATCCCAATACACTTTATGGGTGCCTTGAGCATTCCCTGCAGCCTCAGCAGCAGATTGCTGTCTGAGGGGTTCAAGGGAAGGGCAATCTAATTGAGCCTGCCCCAGGTCTGCCCTTGAGGGTCCCCTTGTCCCCAGAAACTCAACCTGTTCAGGTTCAAGCTCATCTGAGACAGTCTCCTCTTGGACTGCAGAATCAGTTTCCTGTGAAACTTGATCCTCAACCTGGGGCAAGTGGGAAGGCACAGCCTTAACCCTCTTGCTCCTTCTCTTGGGTTGTGGTTGGTCTATTGTTTCAAGATCCACCACTGGTTCAGGAAGGCACTTCTTAGCCTGAGACCTTGTCACTGCAAGGACATGAGCTGAAATCCCTAGCATTTCTGCATGAGTCCTGTACTCCACTTCTGACCAAACTGAGCTTTCAAGATCATTGCCTAACAGACAGTCTACTGGGAGGTCTGCACTCACAACAACTTTCTTTAGGCCATCTACCCCTCCCCAGGAGAAGTTCACAACAGCCACACTATGTGAAGTAGTGGAGTTGCTTGCATTGGTCACTAGGTAACTTTCACCTAGTACAATCTGACCAGGGTCCACAAAGTCAGGTGTCACCATAGTGACACTGGCACAAGTGTCCCTGTAGGCCTGAGCCAGTTTCTCATTGATTAAGGGAGTCTGCCTATATTTGCCCAGGTTACTGGGGCTTACTGCAGTGGGCAAAGGTAAGTCCACATCATATAGGAGAACTGCCTGTGTGGGGATTCTGACTAGGCCAGATTCCACCTCAGTACCCAGGGTCAACCCTACTAAACCCTTTGGCTGTGTACCACCACTGCTAACTGTACTAGGGGGTGCAGGTGCTTTAGGAGCTGCAGTGGTGGGGACTGGATTTTTCTTAGTGCATTCACTGCCCCAGTGTGAAACTGATTTGCAGGTATTACACCAAGGTTTCTTTGGGCCATCATTCTTCTTTTTCTTGTTTCCATTTTGGGAACCCCCCTCCTTATTGCTAGTTTGGGGGCCTGAAGACTTCTGGTCCTTTTCTTTATCTTTCTGATTCCCACCCTTCTGGTCTGTTTTCTTCTGGTCACCATGGTTCTGGTTTTTCTGCTTAATCCTTGTTCTGACCCATTTGTCTGCCTTCTTTCCCAATTCTTGGGGAGAGGTCAAATCAGAGTCAACAAGGTATTGATGCAACAGCTGGTTCTGACAGTTATTAAGGATCTGCTCTCTCATCATAAGATTGTACAATCCTGTATAGTCTGAAACTTTACTTCCCTGCAGCCAACCCTCCAGAGCCTTAGAGGCACAATCTACAAAATCAGTCCAGTCCTGAGTCTGTGCTTTTTGGGTGTCTCTGAACAACAACCTGTATTGCTCAGTGGTTAGGCCAAACCCTTCAATAAGAGCACTCTTCAGAACAGAGTAGTTTTTGGCATCCTCAGGTCTAACAGTGAGGAGCCTGTCCCTCCCTTTCTCAGAAAAGGAGTACCATAAAATTGCTGCCCACTGATCCTCAGGGACCTGCTGTACCATGCAGGCCCTCTCAAGAGCAGTCATCCATTTGTGGATGTCATCCCCTTCCTTGTAGGGGGGTACAATTTTTGTCAGGTTTCTATTGTCATAGGCCCTGTCTTTTTCTTTAGGAACTTTGCTGCCACCAGTGGCATCTAAGCCACACAATTTTCTTTCTCTTGCTAAAGCAAGTTTAGCTTGAGCCAAGGCTACCCCTTCCCTCTCTATCTGGAGTTGGACAGCCCTCATTCTGGCCCTATGCTCTTTCCTCTGGGAGGGAGTCATCCCTCTTTGAGATTCTCTTGAGGCACTAGAAAGATGAGAATCCCCTGATTGAGATCTCACCCTCCTGTTACCTGGGAGAATTTGGTTATGAGATCTGGAGTGGTGCTGGCCCTCTCCATTCCCATGTAGGTCTAGGTTGGCCTGGTTAAGCCTGGCAACCTGTACCTGGGTCACCCTCTGATCCTGATCTTCAGGCTCTTCTACATCTGAGCCTTCCTCTTCCTCTTCCTCCTCCTCTTCTTCTTCATCTGGAAGATCCTCATTCTCAGGGGAGTTTATCCCTTCACCTGATTCTAAGGGAGCCTGACTCACCTTATCTAAGTCATCATTTTCTAGGAGAGCTATTAGGGAAGGAATGGTAGGGCCTCTGCCCTTTTTTAGCCCCCTGGCTGTGCACAAGGCACTCAGGTCTTTGTGGCTAAGGTTGTCATATCTGGATGTTGCCCCTATAGGGTAAACTGTTACAGGAGCAGAGCCTGAGGCTCTACCTGTATCAGACATGACTGCTAGTGAGGTGTAAGTGATGCACTTACCTACACTGAGTGTTTTCCTACTGTACCTTGCTAGTGAGTTGTAGTCAGGGTGTGCTAATCCCTTTAATCTACAACTACTAAGTTCAGTAGAACTTAATATGCTAAGCTTTTGATTTATATGTACCTAGAGGTACTTGATGTGATCTTTCAATTTGATGTAAAGATTGCAATGGTAAAACAAACAGCAAGCTCAAATCCGCACCGCTGCACACCAATGTGAGAAGTTGGCCTGATATGTAGTGTTTCCAATTCTGGAACCACTTGGTATCAGTCCAAACAAACCCCAAAGATGTCAGGTTGTAAGTCAACCTTGTTAGACAAGCTATCCTAGTGGTAGCATGGACTAAGCAGCCTTAAAGGCTTAACTTAAGAGGTCGTGTTAAGCGAGCTGTTTTACCACATACAATCCTGTAATCAAATGAATGGACACCACACAAGTATATATTATAAAAATATATGTATTTATTTCTAAATTACTCCCCAGTACTCTTTATGAGGAAAGGGGCACAAGCGTTAAATCAAAAGCACAGTATAACATACAAAGTTGCACAATTTTGGATGAGGGCCGGTGGCCACTCAAACCATATACTAAAAAAATGGTATAAGAGATACCAATCGAACAGTGGTTAGGCCTAGGGCCTAGAGATTCGCTGGGAGCAGCCAGGACTAGCAATGCTGAAGTCGGGAGTAGCCCACAGGAGACGGGTGCAGCACGGAAAGTGCGGCTTGCACCAATGCAATGTCAATGGTGCGTAAAAGTTACACAAAGTGAGTTAAAAGATACTTCAGCTGAACCTAGAGGAACAAAACTCAAGACACAGACCCTAGAGGTGTGTACCAGTGTGGGAACACCGGCGTTGCAATGTTACCTCACCCACAGGCTGTGGGTGCACAGGGTCGAAGTGGCGTCGGGTTTTGACACGCAGGCTCTTGGTGCTTGGAGCTGTTGCAGCTGCAGGCGATGTGAAGCAGAAGTGTCCGGTGCGATCCAAGGGTGGATCGAAGTAGAAAAGTACCTGAAAGCAGAGGGGACAGAGTCTGGGTCACTCAGCAGTGACCAGGGTGGAACCAGGACGGAACCAGGCAATGTCGGGCGCAATCAGGTGGTTGTCGATAGGCTTCTCTCCGCTGTCACGTGGGCTCTGGGGCATCTGCGACGTCCAGGAGCGGGTCACGATCTGTCCCACGAAGGCTCTCGCCGTCAGCACCGTCGGCTTCAAGATTGCAGCAAACAGCACTTGGCAAAAGCAATCCACGCGGAACCGGGAGATTGCTTATCACTCGAACCAGGAGGGTCAGAGTGGGGGCTCCTTTTCACAGGAGCTGGTGCAGATCTGGAGCAACCAGAAAAGCGAGTCGTATTCAAGTTTTCGTCGGCACAGGGGCCACAAGCCAGCTGGCAAGTGACCGGGCCAACGCGTCGAGCCAACACAAGCAGAAGGGCCCCACGCAGCACTCGTCGAGTGTGGAGGGGTGAGCTTTGGTGCAAGTGGAGCTCGGGGTGGGGGCTTCTCAAACCCCGGTGTACAGCTTCGAGGGTCACTCGTGGGCTGCACGGTCAGCGTCTCGTGGCCTTTTCAAGATGGCGTGCCCCACGCTTCCGGTCGCCTCCACTGGTCTCAGCTCTGCAGGGACTGTGGATCGGGCAGGGAGAAGGCAGGCAAGCTTGATCTCGTCAATATCTGTCGCTCGAGTTCCGGCGGGAACTGCAACAAAGCAAGGGTCGAGGGCTGGATGTTGCCTGTTTGCACAGGGTGGTCACTCCTTGACCACAAGGGAGATTCTTCAGTCTTCTAACGTCGAGTAGAAAGTCGAAGGGTCCAGAATTCGTTTCTTATGTTTCTTCAGGATGATCTGAGTTGCATTGGCACTGCTCCCACTCTTATTCGAATCTGGTGGGCTGGACATCCTGCTAGGTCCCCTCCTATGGGTGGGACCCAGGAAGGGGGTGGTTACACCCCTTTCCTTTGATCCAGGCCGCGCTGGGACAGGGGCTGGGAGGCCCCAGAACCGGTTTGGCCGGATTATGCAAGGGGCAGCCTTGTGCTCCCCAGGCAGTGTCTGGCTTCTTTGAAACCTCCCTACTACAATCCACTATCTCCTGTCTGGGGTGGTTTGACACCGCCCTGCGACAGGAAACTCTTTGTCCAGGCCACCATATGCTGAGTTTCGGTCAGCAGCAGGAGGCCAGACCGTGTCTGTGGCAGAGGCATCCATTTTGTGGATCTGAGGCTCATTTTAAATCAACCGCGTTTCAGTAAAGTAACATGTCTTATCCCTCTAGAAGGGTGGAATGCTACCCCCGTCGCCAGAACTGGTGAGGGGGTAGTATTCCAATTCGTATGACACCTTACACGACATGTTTTGATAAAGCCAAACCAAAGTTGCTATATAACAGCGAGGATTATAAGGCGCTTAAGAGTATATGGTATGGCATTATCCCGGATCAGCTTAGGGAGTTGTTCCCGACAGCTGCAGACAGGCTCAGCTCATGCCAGAGCTCCATCTCACATAAAACCACGCACTCTGCCTCCAGGATTGATGAGGCCTTCCATAGGAGTGGCTTACAGGCTATATATGTGTCCAGATATAGGTTTAGATATAGGTATACTATATCTAAGCAAGGGGTGATTACACCCACTTGCCCCAGCTGAGTGATCAGTCAGTTGTGTCAATTTAAGAACCAGCCAGGGGTGGCAAAAGCTATGCTTCAGCCCCTGGTAGGCCTTGGTGGCACCTATGCCCTGAGCACCTATAGTGCATAGTACAGGGGCTGACAAGGAGTCCATTTCCAATTGTGGTATGTACCTATAGCACATGTATTATAAATTTAGAGAGAGAACAGCAGGCTGGGGGTCTGATTAGCAGGCCCACAGCCTCAGTAAGTCGAAAACCAGTGAAGCAAAAAGCAAAAATTGGGGTGACCATAGGATAGCAGACCCTACTCTCCTACAGTCACTGTGTCACAAGGATGGTGTCATCAGTGATGTCATGAGTGATGTAACTGACCATGTCATGAGTGATGTAATATGTGATGTCATCAGCAGTGCATTACATGCGCAAGTTATAGTGAGTCCAACTAACTATAACGTGGGAATTTCAATGGTTTTATGTCAGTAAAATTTCCAGCTAACTATAACTGGTGTGAAACCTATGGTTTTTTCAGTGAATTTCTTAGGTTTTTTAAATGCTAATTCCTAACTATAACTGGTGTGAAACCTGTTTTTTTCAGTGAATTTCATAGGTTTTTTAAATGCTAATTCCTTTCTATATCGAGTTTCTAACCTTTTTTTTTTTTTTACAATTTGCTGTTTTGTGTAAGTATTCTTTTTTTTTTTATATATATAATTCTTTTCTTTTGCGCTCTGGGTGCGCGCTCCGGTAAGCTCTCCGGTAAGCTTTCCGGTAAGCTAACGGGTGAGCTCACCTGAAAGCGCACCCAGAGCGCTACTTTCGTTCGTGAAAAAAAATATGAATGAAAAGTTAATAAGAATGCAAAACATTACGTACCATACAAATAAAATCAGTTTTTTTTATAAGGAAAATGATTATGCATTTCCGTAAAAGTTTGATGACGTCACTTCGGCACGCAACGTAAGTGCCCTCGGAAGCGCCTACGTTCGCGCCGCGTAAACGCACCCGGAAGCACCTACGTTCGGGCCACGTTTGCGCCCCGGAAGCGCCTACGTTCGTGCCGCGTAAACGCACCCGGAAGCGCTCCGGAGCGCGCAGTGTAAGCGCGTCGGGTCATGTGACCTCAAAATAACACTTTTCATTGGTTGCTAACAGTTTTTTTTACAAAGAATGAAATCCCCACCCATTTCCTTCACTTCTTCTTTCACTTTTGTGACTGAAAGACCTGCCTTTTTGCTCCAGGATATTTCTTGGTTTTTCAATGGCTGCCAGACAATCCAGCAGTGAGGATGACTCCAATGAATTCATCAATGAAGAGCCTCCTCAACGAAAAGTTAAGGAACATTTCATTTGGAAATTTTTTATAATCCCACCTGGACTAAAAAAGGTAAATGCTCCAAAAGTGCAGTGCAAGATCTGCAAAGAAGAGCTGTCACGAGGAAACCCTTTGAAAAAGTACTCTTTTGGGAACTTCACAATGATCCGGAATGTGGAGAGGAAGCACCCCCAGAATTTTGCCCAGGAAAGTGTCAGGGCTCTGGCACAAGAGGTTCCCAGGGATGGGGCCTCTACATCCACCGGAGGAGCAACTTCTTCTGGGAGGGGGCAATCACAGGAGCAGGTGCCAAACATTCAACCTGCATTTAACCATGGTGTCCTCAGATGCAGATACTGCAATCAACTCCTCACCTTTGGGGAGCAAAGTGTCCAGCTCATGGTTCGAGCATTGGAGAACCATCGCTGCCCTTCCCACCCCTATTTTTTTTTGTTTCATTTTGCTCCTGTTGAGCAGTTTCCATTCCCTGTTTTTGTTCCTGTTTTGAAAAAAGAAGAAAACCAAAAGTTCTTTTCAGAACTACCTCCAATTCTCATCAAAGAGCTATATTCTTTAAAAAATGAAAAAGGGTAAGTGAAATAGAGTGCATTGATAATTGAAAGGAGAATGAGTAAGAAAGAACAGAAAGGTATGAGAGGAAAAAAGAAGTGAAGTAGGAGGACTGAAAGAAGGTGAGTGTTAGGAAAGAAAGTTATAAGAAGAAGAGTGAATATGGGGAATGTTGATATTCAATGAAAATGTTGAAAAAGAACAGGAGTGTTGAAGGATAAGAAAAGATGCATTGCTGGAGTTGAAGGTAGAAGGCCTCATTTATGAAGCCATGCGTCACTTTAACGCCACCAAAGCATCACTTTTTGTGACACAACATTCCAATAAAAAATGCACCTCATTTATTCATATTTACAAAGTGGCGTTTCTTGGTAAATACATCACTTTGTAAACCCCTGTGCCACATTATTCCTACGTCAGGTGTAATGTATGCAAAAGGGACGTATTGACGCAAGAAAGGGTCGTAGAGGTGACACAGTGAATAAACTGGAGGCCTCATTTCTGAAAAGTGACGCATCGCTACGTGAAAACAGCAATGCATCACTTTTCTGGGCGCACTCCTTATGACATTCCAGATATGTCATATTTAATTTATGACTAATCAATTCGCAAGGAGTTACAGATACGTCAGTATTTCTGATGTATCTGTAAACACAAAAGTAACGCATCCCTGGAGTGCGTCACAAAAGTGACGCAACTCCAGTAATGCGTCCTTTCACATGGGAAAAGCACCATGTGAAAGGTCTTGCGTCAGTCTTACACCTGCTGTGAGACAGGCGCAAGATTTTGACGCAACAGCATCCTAAAAGTGACGCAGTGAAATCTCATAGATTTCACTGCGTCGCTATTGCAAAGCTTTTTGCGGGGGAACACCCCCTCTGCATACATTATACCTGACGCAGATATAATGTGGCGCAGGATTTTAAAAAGTGACCCATCTACCTAGATGCGTCACTTTTTAAATATAGCGCAACGAGGCGCATTTTTTTATACCGCTGGTGCGATGCGTCACTTTTCTGTGCGCACTCCTTACGACATTCCAGATGTGTCATATTTAATGTATGAGGAATCATGTCGCAAGGAGTTACAGATACGTCCGTATTTCTGACGTATCTGTAAACACAAAAGTGACGCATTGCTGGAGTGCGTCACAAAAGTGACGCAACTCCAGTAATGCTTCCTTTCACATGGGGAAAGCACCATGTGAAAGGTTTTGCGTCAGTCTTACACCTGCTGTGAGGCAGGCGCAAGATTTTGACGCAACAGCATCCTAAAAGTGACGCAGTGAAATCTCATATATTTCACTGCGTCGCTATTACCAAGCTTTTTGCGGGGGAACGCCCCCTCTGCATACATTATACCTGACGCAGATATAATGTGGCGCAGGGTTTTAAAAAGTGACCCATCTACCTAGATGCGTCACTTTTTAAATATAGCGCAACGAGGCGCATTTTTTTACACCGCTGGTGCGATGCGTCACTTTTCTGTGCGCACTCCTTACGACACTCCAGATGTGTCATATTTAATGTATGAGGAATCATGTCGCAAGAAGTTACAGATACGTCAGTATTTCTGACATATCTGTAAACATAAAAGTGACGCTATATTCAAAAAGTGACGCATCTAGGTAGATGCGTCACTTTTTAAATATAGCGTAACAAGGCGCATTTTTTTACACCGCTGGTGCGTCACAAAAAGTGACGCACAGGCGGCGCAAAACTGGCAGCACAAGGCCTTCATAAATATGGTCCTGGATTTTCGCCGTGCTTCGCTCCCCGGTGCGCTTCCCGGTGCGTGTACCGGGCGCTCACCCCGCGCAAATTTTTTTTTTAAATGCTCCGCAGGACCCTATTTTAGCCCCCACATCAAACCTAGGGGGTCGGAGGGGGTCTACTCTGCCCCCTTATGGTCATTTGCCCCTTTGTTTTTGCCACCTCTTGTGTCTCGATTTTACCGAGACACAAGATGGCGGCCGCTCCAGACTGTTTAGAATGTTTACAGACACCCAAGAGCCAATCAGCTTTCTGCGCGCAAGTCGCGTGGCGCGCCCAGTGCGCTCCCCGGTGCGCGTACCGGGGCGCGCCTATAGATATATATATTTTTTGGAACCTAAATTACTCAAAATCCACTGGAGCACATATCTTGAGACATAGCAAAGGCACATCGGGCTACCAGTCCCTACAATTTTGCCAAGTTTGGTGTAAATCCATTCAGCCGTTCGGGCTAAAAGGGAAATCGCCCGCCCTATGGAAATTAACATGGAGAAAACGCGTTTTGGGACCCCCCTTTTATCACGGCCCCCGCTTGACGAATCCCCCCCCAAACTTTCAGGGAAGGACCGGGGCGCCGCGAGGCAATTTTCAGGAAATTTTCAGGCAGATTCGTCAACCGGCGCCAAAGTTATTCCAAATAGAATTTTGAGATTTAACATTGAAAAAAATCCTAACTATAACTACCTACTGGCGACCGCCAGTAGGTAATATATATATATATATATATATATATATATATATATATATATATATATATATATATATATATATATATATATATATATATATATATATATTTGTTTTATTTTTTAAATGCACCTTTACCCCGTTCCCACTCTCGTCCGCTTGGAGTTCTCACTTAACCAGCAATACTTGGAAGAGATGGCCGCCCTAAGCAAATACTACTTTCTAACAACGACGGCCAAGGAGAACACACTTAAGGCAACGCTGAATTGTATCTTCAGAGAACCAGGGAATCCCTGGTTGGCCACTCTCAAGGCGGCGAAGGACCATCTTAATCTCGCCATCGAGTCTTGGAATCTCGAACATGTCAGCTATACCGCCATCAAACACTCCATCAAAAAACAAGTGTGTGCGCGGTCACAAGAACTGGACCTGGAGTCCTTGGCAAAAAAAGACCTTCACGAGTCCTTGTGCTTACCACATATCCTGCAAAATCCCAAACACCATCTCAAGCAGGACGTGGGCCGCGCAGCCCTTCATAAGATCTTAGCCTACAGACTACACCCGCTGCCTCTTAAAGAACTATATGCCTTCGGCACGGCCGGCTCAGGAGTCCGGGAATGCAGGCTCTGCAGGTACAAACGTGAGTCATTGGCTCACCTACTATTCTGCTGCCTGGCCCTGCGCATGGCCCGCAGTCTCTATCTCAGGCCAATTCTAAGACAATCAGGAATCCGCACCGCAAAGGAGGCGACCATCTATCTTTATACCTTGACAACAGTAAAGCACATGGCCTCCTTCGGAAAGTTCATTTACCAGACACGATCCCTGCTGATGGCCTCGGAGGGCCTGCCCTTATAGAGACTTTGCAGACCCATGCCTTAATATGAACTTTACTCATCGTAACCCCAGCCCCCTGGGCGGCACAAACTCCCTTGGTTTTAACTTTTGTAACTTTGTAACCTTGTATTTTGTTTTAATGTAATGGTTTTGAGTAACCAAACAATAAAAAGAATTCAAAAGGTTTTGAGTACACAACTTTGATGAAATGTCTATTAATAATTATCATTGCTAGTGATCTTTTGAAGTGTACTCTTCTTTAGAGACTGTTTTGTAATTTTCAGTTTGATTAAGAGAGCAGTTCCGTTCTTCTTTTTTCTCTTCACACTGGCACATTTGTCAATCCAGGTTGTGTTTAGTATCGCGTATGAATGCATGTATATGAGTTGAATGACTGTGATATGTCTGACTAGTGAAAGTGTGTATGTATTTTTATCGTGCTGTGTCCAATTCACTTTTTATATGTCTATAATAATGTGATTGAAATAAATCATATGTTGCATTTTTTCATTGATATGGAATAAATAGCTATTAATTAGCAAATCCCAGTTGAGAATAGTTTGTCTTTTCTGGAAGCCATTTAATGTTTGAAATTGCTATATCAGTGTTGGCACATCCTTCTGTTATGTTGTCCTAAGTGCTCAGCCTTACTGATTAGAGCCAGCTCTTTTTTGGTACTAGTTTATATAATACCAGCACAATTCTATTTGCTATATTACAATGATTTTGAAACCGTTCACAATGTGGGATTCACTGAATTGATTAACAGTGTTTTCAGGCAGCAGCAGCACAAAAGTTTACCAATATTAATTGGCAGTGCCCATATTAATCGTGTTGCTATTTTGCTGCTTTTAATGTGCACAAAATTTTCACGTGAACATAATGCATCTGTGATTTTGGTTCCTGCCTATGAGAAAAAGTGTTATTTTCTATGTTTATTAGTGTGTGGGATTTTAAAAGGCGCCTTTCAATCAGTGTTATTCAGATTGAGAAAGGCTGTGTGACAGCCGAAACGCGTCTATGGGTGTCCTTTTAACTGCTGCGTGGTGGGGGGCTCAACGCATTAAAGAGAAGGGAATTAAGGAATACTTCAGTCTTCGTGTGCGCGCTCTTTGTAAAGATACAGGAGGTGTTTCAGGATATATATATAATATATATATATATATATATATATATATAATCACTGAAAAAAAACGAAGGTTACTGGGACGTTATAGTTAGGTTCAGACTTTACACCCACAAAAACATAGAAAAGCAGTTACATTTACTTAAGCTAACTATAACTTATGCCTCCGCAATACACTGCTTATGGCCTCACATTTTACATCACTAATGGGATGTCAGAACTCAACTGTAACATGTTATTATAGTTTAGCAGATACATCATTTGGATGCATCATTTATTTATACAGGCGACTAGGGTGTGTAACAAGTCCCATGTAATAAGGAAAGTAGAGATGGGTTTTTACACAGAGAATGCAGGCTCCCATGTATTATACACTCCTTAGCACAGCATACAAGGCTGAATATTTCAGCAGGTGATGTAAGGTGATTCTTGCTGGTGAAATGTGTTAGATTTCTCCTGTATTGAGGACCCAACTAATAGTGTGTTGTTTTTTTACAGCCTGGCGATACTGGATCTGAAGTTGCAGTAAACCAGCTTTTAAGATAATACCTCTATCCAGTGGATTCTGCAGGGTGTCCAGCTGTTTCTTTCTTAAAAGGTAAAAAGTTTTTGAAATATTGCGCCAAATAATGACCTTCAGGTCCAGGTGGACCTACCCTTTGTTTGCTGGTTATAGCAATAGAGACCCCACTTGGATCAAGATTTAGAGTTGGGTGGTAACAAAGAATGGTGGGCTACACTGTTGGACTCTCCTTGATAATGTTCAGCTCAATCACCCTCCCCCACCCTGGCACACTCTTTCTCTTACACTACTATAACTCCCCTAGGCCGTGCCTCCACCCTGCTGCTGAAAGATGAGTTCATAAGTTCTCCATCTAATACTATACTCACATCTCCCGATACTAATCCACCACTAATCCTTTTGGGTTCCAGAGTAGCGTGATACTGCGAAGAGCTTCTTTTTTGCAAAGAGTTTCCAAGTGTCTCCTGAGACTTGGTACCATGTTCTGTCCAGACCCCCTGATTTAAATCAGCACCACCTCTTCTGTATTCTTTCTGCCAATTTACATACATGTTCCTCCTGCTATATCTCTGAACAAGTGTATTTTGCTTTGAATCAGTTGCAAGACACTTGCTACGTCCTCTCTCTTTGAAGTTTGCCCTGTTTTATTACTGTGTATGAGTATATTCCTGTTTGCAGGCATTGTTGCTTTAAACATGTTTGTGGAAATGTTGTGATTCATCAAGGTACACACAGCTGTTGTTAAGGGACATAAAACTGTATTAAAAAATAAATCCAAACAGGTACAAGTGTCTCCTGTTGTTCTTTGGCCTCATGTTGGCTAAAAGAGACATCGTCCGGGCCTGGAAGGATGAATCCCCACCGCTGGTTGGGGTCTGGAAGAAGGGCTTGGACTTTTGCATGGGTCTAGAAATCCTGGTCTTTGGAGCGAGAGGATGCCCTCAGAAACATTTTAACATTTGGGAAAGGTAAGCAGATTATAGAGGGCTGTATCTGGAACCTCCTTCTTCCCCATCTATTACTGGAGAACAACTGATATGAGTACTCAGTATACTGGACTGGGACTCACATAGCACGCATGCTGGTTGTGGTTATGGGTGGCTAGAACTCTCCCTATCTACGGGATGTTTTTTCTTTTCAGACAGCTATTATGTGGCACTGTTACTTTTTTTCTAGAGTGTTATTTCGCAACTTATTCTTTGTATGAACGACATCATAATATTATTGAAAATGTCGATATCAATATATGTCACCTTATCTGCCCATTGCTGATGCCCATTGAGGCATCAACCTTGTTTTGGTTGTCAACAATAAAATTATGTTGTGAAAAATCAATCCAAGGCATATCAGCGCCCCCTCCCATCTTGCACTATGTACAGATGTGAGTCTTTGCCCACCCTCCATAGGATGGTTGATGCAGGCCTGGCACCATGTTGGCAGCATGCTAATCTAACTCTCTCGCTCTGGGGCGGATTTCTACAGTGGCAACACACTTTCTGTCTCCTGCTGCATAAACCAGCACTCCCCTAGCCTGTCACTGCTGTGAGAAACTGTTTGGAAACACGGTGGTTATATTTAGTAAGATATTGAGGTAGACATTGTGAAACAGCTTCCAGTTGCACACAGCACTGCAGCATGCTTTTAACTTTTTCACAATTCTCTCTAATATCGCCATATCGTGCTCAGCTTTATTGGCATCCAGTACAGCAGGGTTTCATATCTGAAACTCTTTGCTTCTGTCACTGAGTCTTCGTTGGTTCTGGTACTTCCTGCTTCTATGACGGACCCTTCTCTGAATCTGGCAATCTTTGCTTCCATGATGGAGCCTTTTCTGGTTCTGGAACTCTCTGTTTTTACCACTGGGCCCTCGATGGTTTTAGCACTCTCTGCTTCTGACACCAGGCCTTCTGTAGTTCTGGCAATCCCTGCTTTTACCACTGGGCCGTTGATGGTTCTGACACTCTCTGCTTCTATGACGGACCCTTCTCTGGTTCTGGCACTCTCTTCTTCTATGACTGACACTTCTCTGGTTCTGGCCCTATCTGCTTCTATGATGGAGCCTTTCCTGGTTCTGGCACTCTCGGTTTTTACCCCTAGGCCGTCGATGGTTCTGGCGCACTCTCTTCCTTTACCACTGGGCCGTCGATGGTTCTGGCACTCTCTTCCTTTACCACCGGGCTGTTGATGGTTCTGGCACTCTCTGCTTCTGGCACCGAGCCTTCGATGGTTTTGGCACTCCCTACTTCTATGACTAACCATTCTCTGGTTCTGGCACTGCCTGCTTCTATGACGGAGCCTTCGCTGGTTCTGGTAATCTCTGCTTCCATGATGGAGCCTTTTCTGGTTCTGGCACTCTCTGCTTTTACCACTGAGCCGTCGATGGTTCTGGCGCACTCTGCTTCTGGCAACGGGCCGTTGTGGGTTATGGCACTCTCTGCTTCTATGACTAACCCTTCTCTGGTTCTGGCACTCCCTGCTTCTATGACTGACCCTTCTCTGGTTCTGGCACTCTCTGCTTCTATGACTAACCCTTCTCTGGTTCTGGCACTCCCTGCTTCTATGACTGACCCTTCTCTGGTTCTAGCATTCTCTGTTTTTACCACCGGGCCATCGATGGTTCTGTCACTCTCTGCTTCTGGCACAGAGAATTCGATGGTTCTGGCACTCTCTGCTCCTGGCACCGAGCCTTCTCTGGTACTGGCACTCTCTGCTTCTATGACTGACTCTTCTCTGGCATTCTCTGCTTCTATGACAGACCCATCTATGGTTCTGGCACTCCCTGCTTATATTACTGACCCTTCTCTGGTTCTGGCACTCCCTGCTTCTATTACTGACCCTTCTCTGGTTCTGGCACTCCCTGCTTCTATGACTGACCCTTCTCTGGTTCTGGATTACCTGCTTCTATGATGGAGCCGTCTCTGTCACTGGGCCTTCTAAGGATGTGGCACTCCCTGCTTCTAATACCTAGTCTCCTAAGGTTATGGCACTCTGCTTAGATTACGAAGCATTCTGTGGTTCTGGCACTCTCTGCTTCCATAGAAACAAAACCTGTTGCACACTAAAAATAAAGTTTAAAGCAATAAACAGATGTCTCATTGGACATAAAGTTCATATGTTATAGGCGAAGGATTGGATCATCAGTGTTTCAGATTTTCTTTTATTGATCCCAGAGAGCCAGCCGACACGTATTTCCTCGCAAGAAAAACACACTTTTCCGCGACTCCTCAGGGCTGTAGGTTAGAGAATTATAACTACAGGTCGCGGTGCCGGTGATAATTCCGACCCGGCTCCGCTCAGGACCGGGTTGACAGTATCAGTAGGGTAATGATTCGTTGTTTCAATTGAGGTATTCTCACATTAGTAGTGGAGATTCTCTACTCAGTAGTAATGCTGGGTTTTATGAAGCCTCAGGGTTTAGGAGACTGTCAAAATCCTCGTATTTAGGATGAGGGTAGTATGGTGATTTTCGTAATGGAAAAGAAGAATCCCCGTAATGCGGGGAGTTGTTTGGCGGTGGTGCCGTTCAGGTTTGCGTTCTGGTTCCTAATGTGAGAATACCTCAATTGAAACAACAAATCATTACCCTACTGATACTGTCAACCCGGTCCTGAGCGGAGCCGGGTCGGAATTATCACCGGCACCGCGACCTGTAGTTATAATTCTCTAACCTACAGCCCTGAGGAGTCGCGGAAAAGTGTGTTTTTCTTGCGACGAAACACGTGTCGGCTGGCTCTCTGGGATCAATAAAAGAAAATCTGAAACACTGATGATCCAATCCTTCGCCTATAACATATGAACTTTATGTCCATTGAGACATCTGTTTATTGCTTTAAACTTTATTTTTAGTGTGCAACAGGTTTTGTTTCTATTGTATATAGTGTGTCCTCCAGGCACACTTGGAGGGGTTTCAGGGACTTGCCCCTCACCTGCATGCACCTTCTGCCTTACCGCATTCTCCTGTGCGTCAACCCAAGCAGTGCGCCCAGTATTTCCCTCACACCTAAAACCCTGTCCTCTGCTGCCATATACTCTCTGCTTCCATGACAGAGCTTTCATTGGTTCTAGATGTCTCTGTGTCTCTCACTGGGCCTTCTGTCGTTCTGGCACTCTCTCCAGCTGTCACCAAGTCTTCCATGCTAATGGCACTTCCTGCTTCTGGCACCGAGCCTTCTATGGTTCTGGCACTCTCTGCTTCTGTTATCGAGCTGTCTATTGTTCTAGCACTCTCTTATTTTGTGATGGAGCCTTCTCTGGTTCTGGCACTCTCTGCTTCTGTGACTGACCCATCTCTGGTTGTGGCACTCTCTGCATCTGTCACCGAGCTTGTATGGTTCTGGATTCCTGATGCTCTCACCAAGCTTTCTCTAGTTCAGGCACTAACTGCTTCTCTCACCAAGCCTTCTGTGGTTATGGCACTCTATGCTTCTATTACGGAGGCTGCTATGGTTCTGGCACTCTCTGTCACCGAGGGCTTCGATGATTCTGCCACTCTTTTCTTCTGTCACCGGGCATCCTATGGTTATGACACTCCCATGGACTCCTTTGGGGACAATGAGTTCTCCTTTGAATACATTTTATTGGCCGTCTGGTTCTTTGCCTCTAAAGTATATTTACTAGGGGCAAATGTGTTTTTGTTATAGAAATATCAGTTCATGTCAATTTTAGGTTTTTAAGTAACCCTGGGCGTAGTTGTGTAGTAGCGCTACGCGTAGCTACACAAAGTGCACTTTGCACTACGCGAGCTATGCGTAGTTACGCGAACTGCGTAGTGCGATAGGGAAAATGCTGTTAGCACTGATTACACAGTGCCGGATGCTTGTCCGCACTGTGCAATCATTGCAAAAGGCAACTTGCACAGTGCAAAAGGTCGTTTCTGCCGCTCGAGTAGATTTGTACTCGAGCGGCAGCTTTCTCAACGCGGACTGGTAGTTTCTCCTCGCGAGCATACGCGACCACTCGCAATGAGAAACGTGACATCCCCGCATTGAGAATCTCACCGGGAGGTTTATTTTCCACGCTCGCGATCGGCGACTTGATGTTGCTGATCGCAAATGAGGAAAAAGTCTCGCTGGGATGTTGATTTTGCTTGCTTGCGGTCGCCAACTTGACGTTGAGGACCGCGAGCAAGCAAAAAATGCCCGCTACGCGACAAGTTTTTGCACAGTGCTACATGCAATTCACGTAGCGCATAGTAGCACAAACTCCGTGAGCATAGCGTAGTACTATGCCCAGGGTTATTTTTAAGGCAAAGCACGCATAACTCTCTTGGCTTGGGCAGACAGACCTCCTGTCAGCAAGGCTCTATTTTCCCCCATCTCCCAGTGAGACAGCCGGTTTTTGGGTTAACTGGGCTTATCTGCCCTTGTGATCGACTGGTAAACACCAGGTTCTAAGTGAATTGCTCGATTGGTAGGCAGCCCACGTTCTACAAAGAGCTCATTCTGTAGTGATTGATTTCGGAGAAGGCCCTGGTCATGGTCTTCCCTTTTTGGATCTTTCAGACATTGAAGGGTACTTCGTTTCTGCTTTGCAACCCCTTAAGCCTCCTAAGGTCTGCAACTTCTCTATATGCCCAATGGGTGTTGAGAAGGGAGCTGCTTTACAAATATGGTGCCTAAATTTGTAGTATTGTTGAATAGAGTAGTAAGTGTTCTTGTCTTGACATTGGAGTGGTATGACCAATTCTCCGCCTACCAGAGATCATACCTTGTTCCCGTCTTCAGGGAACACAGTTGTGTGATGGTCTCTGAATCCAAAAGCCAGGGCCACTGGAATTATGTGGCAAATGAGGAATAAATTATGTGGCAAAGTTGACTAAATTATACACAATAAAAGGCGAATTATGAGGCATAATGCAGCTCAGTTAATGGTGGTATAACTACATTATTTTGTCATTTTTAGACCTGATAACAGTGTCTGAGAAAATAATTCACCTTAATTAGTATCAATTTACCACCCAAAATACAACAATTAGCAACTGGAAAATGACCAGTCAACCTTCACAAAAACCCTTCCAGTGCCAAGGAACCCGAGCTGCCATATTTGCCGTAACTTTTGATCCGCATGAGCTAGAAACAAAAACATGTTTTTTTTAATCTGCAGATCATGCGACAGATGATGTAGTCAGTCAGTCAAATACACTGTATTCGATTTGTTAAAATCATAAAAGGAATAAAACATTTATATACAATTAAAAAAACACTTATTTCATACATATACACAGTCATAGAAAATTCATTGTGAGTGCAAACCTGAACACTATACAAGCATTTTGATGTTATTGCACGCTAAAACTGTACAAAATCCCTCAATGGCCCTTTTTGGATTTAATTCTATAAACCGCCGCTAAGAAACTGGCCACGCAAAAAATAACACGATTGCTACACAAGGACTGTAGATAAACTAAGGCAGGTCTAACCTGGGTAAAGCCTGCCTCTCTTAGTAAAGACAGGTGATGTATTATGTGGCAAATGCTGCAAATCCATAATTATGCGGAAATTGCCACATAATAGCATAAAGGCAGTATCCCTCAAGCAGCCTCCTCCCCAAATCTTGTTGATTCTGGGGTGACAACATCCATCTTTAAAACTGAAAGGACCAGGGAACCATCTTAAGGTTAAAATAAGCAGCCCTGCCCGAACAGCCCGGCATGGGGAGGTGGACCATGCAGCTGGTGGTCGGTTTTAAATAGCCGCACACGTCTCTCGAATCCCCTCCCTTGTGGGGCTCTCAACTTTAACATACTCTCGCCAACTTCATTAGAACATCTTCTCAAACATGGCTGCTACGCCCCTGGCAACCCCGGGCCTCGCTAAAGCGAGGGAGCAACCATAGCGGGGTGTGCAAGCTTCAGGGAGCATTGTGCTGTGGGGACGCTGTTTGCAGGCGGATGGTCGGTGGAAATGTACAGCTGCTTCTCCTGGCGGAGAGAGGTTTTACTCCTCAGATGCACTGATGGGAGTAAGTGATTTATTGCTTTTTGTAATGCTCTTGTAAGCGGCCTGCCTGCCCTGGAGCCATCGCGCGCGTTAATAGTTTCATGGAAATACACAACATTCTCAGCAAACTAAATAATGTTAGTTCTGTCTGCCAAATACTTGAGCAGGGAAATTATTATTAGACGCTGCAAGATTGGCGTTTTTCCACAGCAGGGCGCTGCCAGGACTCCGTAAAGCGTTCCGGTGCAATGACGAACGTTTCCGAAGAAGAGCACTGCATATCTGGCCAGAGGCACCTCAGAGACAATTGTTGATATTCCAGTGGATGACAATGCTGCCAAGCCTCAAGCGAGGAGCCGCATTCTCCAGGGAAATGCTTTCAAGAGCTGTCTTTAGCAAAGCGCCTAGTCATAATTTCCTGCATCGAGGCGCTGCCTGGATGTGCATCCGGGTGGACACTAGAGATTTGAAAGACCCAGAGATCCGGCTTTAACTCTCTGTAGTTATGGACTGCTTCGGATCATCACCTGGGCGGACACTGGAGATCTGGACAGTGCAACTGCCCGGGGCCAGGCCCCCCCCAGCAGTAGACCTAACTCCTGTAGTAATGCACGGCTTTTCATGCGCATCTGGGCGGACACTGGAGGTCTGGACAGTGCAGCTGCAGGGGGCCAGGGCCCCCAAGCAGTAGACCTAACTCCTGTAGTAATGCACGGCTTTTCATCCGCATCTGGGCGGACACTGGAGATCTGGACAGCGTAGTGCGCCTGACAGATTTAGTAGGCACCCAGTACAGTCGACAAGTGCAAAGCACTGAGTCCCCAGTACAGAGTGTGGGGTCTACATCAGTCTGCTGGGCCAGGAGGTTGGTCGTCTAGCTCATAAGCTGGAGTTTGTGCTCTCTCTCTAGTGTTCATCTCTGTGGGCATAAGGCAAAGGGGTGTTAGTGTTTCTGCTTTTAACAAAAACAGAGGATTGGTTTCAGGGTTTCCACCTCAGTTCACATAATTAGGCCGCCATGTTTTCGGCCATGGCTTTTCCACTCCAGGATGAGTCAGTCCTACAGTTTCAATGGAAGCAACGCATGCCGGCCTCTCCCAGAACACATTAGGTTGTAAAATAAAAGTCCAGGAGTGGAAACTCCAATTGGGCGACCACAAAGGAGCCTACTTTTTCTTTCACATCCTGGCGTTACCTGGTGGAGGAGGGATCAGGGCAGAAGCACCTTTGACCATGAAATGAACATCCTTGAAGCGGCCCTTCAGAACATCTGAAGGCATCCGCAGCCCCTGCTTGAGAGATGGAGCGTTGACAAAACCTGGGCGGTCACAGGGTGTGGTTGAGCTGGGAGGCTTCTTTGGGGTTCTCTTTGATCAAGGGAGGAGCTTTGGAGGGGAACAGGAGGAGTTTCATTTTAGAATGGGAGGTGGAGCCAACACAAAGAGTAAGAGGATGAGGAAGAAAGAGGATGAGGAAGTGCACATGAGCTATCAGCATCTCCTGTTTATCTTAGGGACAGCTTTAGCAGTCTTGCTAGCCTCAGGTAATAAAAACAAAAATGCATACATCGAGAGATTTAGTCAGTTGTCTTCATCATTTGGTGTGTTCAGTTTTATGCACATTTTGTTTCTGCATTTACAACATACACATGGGGCAATGTGACAACCCACGCCAGCCATTGGCTCTCTTGCACTGATCACATGCACATTCACCCTATAGTGAAGTTCACTCCAGTGGCAGCTCTGGTGGACCAATACGTTATGTTGCCAATGCTTTTTTCTGTTTACATTTTTAAATCATTCTAATGTGTTTAACTTCACATTACAGTGATTCAAAGACAATAGTATATTCTCTTAGCACCAATAAAAGTCATATTTTCCTGTGATACGAATTAAAACTAAAAAGGTTTTCTATATCCGTTCTAAGTACACCTTCCTGCTAGGAGTCTACCATCCTGTTCTATTATGCAATGGTTCATTTAGTTTTTAATTTAACATATTTATTGAAAGCATGTGCCCACCATGTTTATATTGCATCATGTTGTTTTCCCCTTTTATATTTTTGTGCCATCTGCTTACATTAAAACAATTTTCACACTAGATTACTAGGGCCACAGCTGTTGGCTTTGCCAAAGCTTGTTGAGACTCGCAGTAGATGTGGTTCTTCCAGCCCTTATCAATGTGTTTAACCAAGAATCGAATGAGTATCCCCGGTAGGGGGTATTACTGGTGGGTGTAATGCTTTGTAAGAATACTCCGTTAGAGTTGATGATGAGGCCTTTCTTAGCTTCACATTTGGGCTAAGAAGTGATATTTGATCTTACTTGATTCTTTGTTTGAGGTAAGGCGTGTAAAGATTGCACTGATGACGTTTTACCTCTCTAGGACTCCTGAGTAGACATCAGTCGATTCATGACACTGAAAAAAGTTCATAGGGCATACTTTACAAAGGACCTTAATTTGAGTGACTGCTTTTGCAGATGGTAGTACCACACCCAGTAAATACTGATGCCACAGGGGGTGCTACTCACCACTACAGTACTGTTGTATACTGCACATACTGTTTGTTATCTATGACCACGAGATGGCACGTGGCTTTTCCTGTGACATCTCGTGGCAGTCTCTGGCTGTTGTGCACATGCCCTTGACTGCATCTTTTGAATATGCATACTGAGGTCTGGGTTTAGAACTATGTCATTATGAACTGATGCACTGGACTTACTGAGACGTGTTTCCAATAAACTCCTGCTACATTCAACTCCTTGAGTCCTCCAGTCTTTCCTACACTGGCGACGAGGGAAAAAGGACGTTTTCTTCATTTTACAGAAGATTTTGTCAACATAAAAAAAAAAAAAGAGGATAATTTTCATTCCAAACCTATTCCTGACTTACTTAATCGGGAGATCTCTACAGCGACTCAAGCGGACTCTCGCAGCTACTCCGACGACTCGCTCTTCTGTTTCGGAGGTATTTGAATTCATTTTCATCGTTTTTCAAGCTTTGAAGACTTTCTCCTAGCGCTAGTTCCCAGCGCGAGTTTCTGTCTGCCTGCTCGAGCTTCTGACTGCACGCGCGCATGCGCGAACTACGTGAAAAGTGACTCCACGTCATACGCTGTCAAAACAAGGCCATTTTCCTCTAAAGAGGAAGCAATTTCCATGGCGGCCATCTTGAGTTGGTAACTTTCATCGGATTGTTTCTTTCTTCACCGTTTTTTTTACTTTTAAAACCGCTTTGCTTCCTGGAATTTATCCTACACGATGGTCTCTCAACTCGACCTCATTTAAAGGTATTGTTTCAACCAGCCTTATATTTAAAAGTACTCTTGTTTAGATTTTCATTTTTTTTACACATCAAAATAATTGTTTTACTTTAACCATTTTGACATGAGTGGAATTGTTCCTCCCCCTTCGTTTTTGGCTAATAAAGGTGACCCCCCCATGGAGTGGGAAATATGGGAACCTGTTTTCCTAGCCTATGTTGAAGTCATGGATGGCACTGAATGTGAACCTGAGAGGAAATTATCTCTTTTAAAACATTGCCTAGGGGGAATTGGATTAAAAGAATTCGTCACTCTTCCAGCTTTAACTAATCCTGGAGAAAAAGATGTGTATGAATGTGCAGCTGAACAATTAAAAATCAGATTTGGAAAGACAAAGAACATTGTTATGGAGAGATTTATTTTCTATTCTCGCAAACAATCTGCGGATGAACCGATTGATGATTTTGTATCGTCTCTCAGATCTCTTGCCGTAACGTGTGATTTTGAACACATAACATATGAACAGGTATTAAGAGACCAAATACTGATGAGAACGAATAATAAAAAGGTCCAGGAAAGACTTTGGACAACCTCGGATATGTCTCTAAATGCAGCCATTGACATTGCCAGGTCGATTGAACATTCCGAGAAATTTGTAAAGGAGATAAGAGGGAGTGAAAAAGGAGATGTTTTTAGCGTTTCCAAAGAAGGAGAGAAATTCAGGAAACCGTTTACTTCGAGAAATGACTTTGCTAATAATAAGAGTGACTCAAAGTTTAAGTACACTAAAAGCGATAAGAAGAGCAACACTCAGTGGATTTGCTTCAGATGGGGAAGTTCAAATCATTTAGCAAATTCTAAAGTTTGTCCTGCCCTTGATAAAATGTGTATGAAATGCAATAAGAAAGGGCATTTAACAAAGTTTTGTAAATCTACTACCAAAAAAGTCAACATTGTTCAAGATTTTGATGATTATGATTCCAATGAAAATGATATCAATACTGTCATTAATATTTGTGGTAGTGAAGGTGTAAGTAAATTCCCATCTTGCGATGTGATTATAGAGGGAAAGACAATTAACATTTTTGTAGACACCTGTGCATGGTATACATTATTAGGTTTAGATGTTGTAAAAAAGAATTGGCCCAACAAGATTTTACTTGAGTCTGACATTTCCCCAGGGGGTTATACTGGACATAGGATTGAATTAGTAGGTTACTTTTGGGGAAAAATCACTTTTTCTGGTGAATCCACATATGGTAAAATATATGTCGCTAAGTCTGGGCAGCCTCTGTTAGGATGGCCACACCAGGATCAATTGGGCATTAAGATAGACCCTAGAGCTAATCCTCCTGTTTACTCTGTTGCTAACACCAGTGATCCTGATCGTAATCTCATGCTTGATAATCTGAAATCTGAGTTCTCTGATGTTTTCAGTGGGAAACTCGGTCAGTTTTTGGGTTTTAAACACACTATTAAACTCAATGATGGTGTTGTTCCTGTTCGGCACAGAGTCAGGAACGTCCCTCTTACCTACAGGGATAAACTTAAAGTTCTTCTCAAAGACCTGTGTGACAAGGATATCATCGAGCCCATTGAGTCCTCCCCGTGGGTTTCCCCGATCGTTATTTCGGTCAAATCCAACGGCGAACTGAGGCTCTGTGTTGATCTTCGCAGTTTAAATAACTCTATTTGGGTAGATGCTCATCCCTTGCCAAATTTGCATGAGATGGTTTCAACATTAGGAGGTGCTGTGATTTTCTCATGTATAGATTTGGCAAGCGCCTATCATCAAGTCGTTCTAGATGATGATTCCAAAAATCTGACGGCTTTTATTACACCAGAAGGCCTCTTTAGATATAAACGCATGCCTTTTGGATTGGCTAGTGCCGCTTCCGTCTTTCAAAGACTGATGAAAGAGACACTTGAAGGGTTGACAGGGGCAATCGCCTTTCAAGATGATATTCTTGTATTTGGAAAAAATGTAGAGGAGCATGATATTAATTTAAGGAATGTTATTTCCGCTCTGTCCTCTAAAGGTCTTACTCTTCGCCTTGATAAGTGTAAAATAAGAGAAAAAGAAGTTGAATACTTGGGACATTCCATAAGTGGTTCTGGGATCAGACCTAAGCAAAAACACATAGAGAGCATCATTAAAGCCCCAGTCCCTGTTTCTAAAGAACAATTGGTAGCCTTCTTAGGATTAATAGAATTCTATGCCAAATTTATTCCAATTTTTTTTTCCAAAGTTGATTCTTTTAGACCACTCCTAAAGAAGAACGCAAGGTTTTTATGGTCTGACGTAATGACGGAGGCATTTCAGAACCTTAAAGCGTTTGTTGTGAATGCACCCTGTTTAAGACCTTTTGTTATTGGAAAAAAATGTACCATCATGGTAGATGCAAGTAGCACAGGGTTAGGAGCTGTGCTCATGCAGAATGACTGTGGAAAAGAATGGATAATCGCTTATGCTTCAAGGGCTCTGAGGGATGCTGAAAAACACTATTCAGTTATTGAAAGAGAGTTATTGGCGTCAGTTTGGGCAGCCGAACATTTTAAAACATTCTTGTGGGGAACAAAATTCACCATTAAGACGGACCATAAGCCTCTCATTTACATGATGGCACCAGGTGGAGGTCGAACTTTATCGGCTCGCCTAGCCAGGTTGGCATCTAGGCTACAATCTTTTCATTTTGAGATGGTGTATGTAAAGGGGAAAACTAACATTCATGCTGATTGCATGTCTAGGTTGCACACCTCTTGCGATGTCCCATGTGACGATGATGAATGTGAAGTAGCTTTCACTTCGCAAGACATCATGCTAGTGTTTGGGGAGAAGTTTGATTTGAGTAAGGAGTCCTGGGCAAGAGAAATGGAGAAGAGTGTTGAATTGACTCAGGTTAAGAATTACATTCTACAAGGATGGCCTGAACAAAGGAAGTTTTCAGGTGATATGATGAGTTATGCCAAAGTTCAAGATGAGTTAGCTGTTGAAAATGGGGTTCTGATGAGAGGTGATAAATTCATTCCTCCTTTTGCCTTGAGAAATACTATTATTAGTATTGCCCACGAGGGGCATTTAGGAATCTCCTTTACTAGGAGACGCATAAAAGATTTTTTTTGGTGGCCAGGAGTGGACGGTTGTGTAGAACACTATATCCAAAAATGTTCAGAATGCGCCAACAGTGATAAGTCTGCTGTTCCTTTGCGTCCTGAACCCTGTCCTGTGGAATATCCTCTTGGTCCTTGGCAGAAATTAGGTCTTGATTTCATTGGTCCATTTTCTGTTCTACCTGAGCGTGAGAGATTTGGGATGGTTTTGATAGACTACTTCTCAAAATGGCCAGAGGTAAAAATGGTTAAGGAGATAACAACTAGGAACGTAGTAGAGTTCTTAGATGAAGTTTTTTGTAGAGAAGGAATTCCAGAAGAAATAGTGACGGACAATGGACCACAGTTTACTAGTAAGGATTTTCAATGTTTTATCACCAAATGTGGGATTTTGCACAATAAAATTGCTGTGTTCCATCCTGAAGCCAATGGCCAGGTTGAAAGATTCAACAGAGTTGTGAAGGAGGCAATCCAACTTTCTGTTAAAGGCCAATTAAATTGGCGTAATGCCCTTCAGTCTATGTTATTGTCTTATAGGACATCTCCCAACTCTGTCACTTTGGTTAGTCCGTTTGAACTTTTAAGGGGTCGGAAACCCAGTACCCGTTTAACTCCATGGTGGTTAAAAAGAAGTTTGAGTGGCAATGGGGTTTTTTCAAAAGTAGATTATGAATTGGCTCGAGACAGAGTTAGCGCATATAAGGATAAGATGAAGGAAAGGATGGAAGCCAAGCAGGGATCCGTTAGCAAACATATCATCTCAGTTGGTGATTTTGTTCGTATTAAAAGAAAGGAAGGTGTTTTGAAAGGGGGTCAAATTTGGTCCCGTCCCATGGAAGTTATTGAGGTTTTCAAGCATGCCGTCAGAATTGAGGATGGGAGTGTTTGGAACTTGAACAGAGTTTCTGTATTTAAAGGCCAAGGTACGCTTGTGTCAAAGGATGGCGGTAACACTTTATTCAAAGGGAGTGATGCTGTTGTGTCAAGCGATGATAGCAATGTTTTTCTTGACTTTGAATTTGGAAATGTAGGAACTTCTTCAGGGAGTCTTTTGAGTGAGAATGGTGACCCTAAGGTTGTAAGGACCACTCCTTTTACTGTGGCCTCAAAAAGTTGTTCTAGGCCTCATCGTCTCCCTGAAAGATACAAGGATTTTGTCATGAATTAACATCTTTGGATTGTATAGGTTATTGTTGTTTTTTTTTATCTACTAGGATTTTGTCATGTATTAAGATCTTAGCATTGTATAGGTTTTGAGTTTTTTTTTTGTTTGTTTTTTTTTCATTTACAGGAAGGGAGGTGTGTTGTATACTGCACATACTGTTTGTTATCTATGACCACGAGATGGCACGTGGCTTTTCCTGTGACATCTCGTGGCAGTCTCTGGCTGTTGTGCACATGCCCTTGACTGCATCTTTTGAATATGCATACTGAGGTCTGGGTTTAGAACTATGTCATTATGAACTGATGCACTGGACTTACTGAGACGTGTTTCCAATAAACTCCTGCTACATTCAACTCCTTGAGTCCTCCAGTCTTTCCTACAAGTACTATCTTCTCGTAATGAGTTCAAAGCCTCAGGGTTGGATATAAAGAAGTAATACTGAAGGTTTCCCCAGTTCCAGGCTGTAAACTCAGGAAACAGCCTTTACAATTAGGTTTTTACTACGTTGTGCCTTTACCAAGCATTGTTTACCACACATGTTTTTACCACATACATGCATTTACAACACATGCCTTTACCACACATTTAAGATAAGTTGGATGGCAGGGGTCTCCCCCACAAATACATTGTTTTTATATATATAACAATACGTGGTAATCCCTATTAGCAGGGCCAGGCTGGTCATAGAGGGCACCGGGCAATCCCCCGGTGCGCCGCACTGGTGGGGGCCGGTTTTGGGCCCCTGGGGGCCAATTTTGTTACATGGCCATTTTTGCAGCAAAGCTGCAAAATCGGCCCTGTACCAAAATCGGCCGAAAACCAGCCCACTAAGAGCTCGGCAGCACCTCTAACACCCCCGAGAGGGGAGTGGAGGGTGGGGGCAGCCGAGCACTTTGCCAGGGCCGGTTGTAGTTCCCAGTCCGGCCCTGCCTATGAGTTGCAAAAACATATGCAGTCTAAAAAAAATGCAGGTAAAAAAAGGCGTTGTAAAGGCATGCTAAGTATTTCCCTGCGTTTTGCCGTCATACAACCTTAAAACTCTAGGCATTTGGAGAAAACTATGCGTATAAACATTGCAAAATGACCTCACTAGTTGTAACACCGTTATAATGATGAAATAAAGGATGCCTAACATTCACCTACATAGATGCGTCATTTACACATGATTGAAAATGACTGGCCCTCGGAGGCACGGCGCTGGTAGGATAAAATGGAGGCGGCCCACAGTGCGCATGGGATGGAGGGAGGCAAGACCGTGGCTTCAGAAGCGTAGCTGCCACGTGGCTCCAAGTCACGTGCCTCACCTCCCTGCCATGGCTTATGGCTAACAGTAGTTGCCACACGCTATATTTTGGCTCTAAAGTCCTCGAGAGCAAAGTTATTCTAGCTAAAAAGCTGTGAAGGTGTCATCAGCCATAAACATTGGACACTTTGGCAACTGTCCAGGACGGAGCAGTGAAATGAAATGCAAAGAAAGTTAGGATTCGTAACACTTCTTAAAATCGGAAGTTGTCGCGGCCGCGTGTCTTTTGGACCCGTGCCAGAATTATCTTAACACAGCCAGACGTGATGGAAGCGTCACTCTTACCAGGAAGCGGTGCAGGCCAATCCCTTCAGAGCACCGTCGGCCCCTCTGACTCCACGTCCAACAAGATAAGGGCTGGGCGCGTTTTCAAGGCCCTAAAGCGAAACAGGCCGTTTGAGTTTCAGCTAATTTTGCGTGACATGCATAACACCCCTTCCTGCCAAAAATGTTGCCTCCAAAAACTGACAAACCAACGTGAGTTACGCATAAATTGCCTGTGAAATAGTGCATTGATCCGTTGAAAACCGGAATTAATTACAAATATTTATGGGCAAAAGAAAACCCTTCTGATGTGCCCTGATGTGCCCTGTCCTGTGTGCGTCATTGGTTACGTAGAATTTTGAAACCAGTTTGTTTTGGTGAAAAAGAATGAACCCGCCGAGCCATGGACATGGATGACCTACGTTATTAACAAATTAATTAAGGCCGTGTTTTTGGGAAGGGAAGACGGTGGACAGCAAACACTTTCCCAGCCAGATACTTAAGGCTTCCAATTTGGAATGACATCTCACCAGCCCCGGGCTTGAAGTGGGATCTAAAAACTGGGGGGCCTCACAAAGGGGCGTGGCTGATGTAATTGCGTGCTCGTGACGGAACCGTTCCGTCACGAGCCTCGGGTGGGCTGTGCTGGTGACGGAACGGTTCCGTCACGGCCTGCTCGCCGCGCCTGCGTGGCGCAAATTCCGCGTCTGCGCTGAGCGTTCTATTGAGCGGACGGGCCATGACGGAACCGTTCCGTCACAAGCACAGCCCACCCGAGGCTTGTGACGGAGCGGTTCCGTCACGAGTACGGGAGAGCCACGCGGCCCCTACCTCCCCCTTAGCACTGCGGCAGAATAGCCGCCGCAGCTAAGGGGTTAATAACACCTAAGCTAAAAATCCGTGTTTAGCATAGTGTGCTGCTTGACTGGTATTTTGCTGCTTCTGTCATTGGATCCAGATATATAATACAACAAGTAACATCATTCCCGCAACAAGTCAGGACGATTGGCTTTGCCAATGGTTGTTAGTTGCATATGATAAATAAGCAACAACTATGGGCTCGTTGTATAGCATATTGAAAATGCTCCAGTTCTGAAATGATGAGTGTGAAAGAACTATAATGAGTCTCTTTTAAGTTACATCAAAGGCAGTTAAGGGTGGGACTGCTGCAGAGTTAAGATTATTTTTTCACCCCGAGGGTGAGAGCAAAAATGGAGAGCCTGATAGGGACCCATCTCAGCACCTGCTTTGTAGAACTGCCGTTGCTGAGCACCAGCAGGACTCGGCCCACTTAAAGCCCAGCACCAGCCCCAGTCAGATTGGTTGCAATGGCTAGATGTTCCACTTTTAGAGACGAGTGTATCGTAAATCGAGGAATTCATGACTCTTTCTTCATCGCGAACTACGCACCTGCTACCAAACACGATTGACATGTTTTATGTTGACCTGTCTCATGTATTGCTTAATTTGTGACGGTGCGTTCCGGTGCTCAGCACCAGCACTTAATTGCCAGCACCGGGGCTTATGACTGTCTGCTACATGGTAGTGGTGTCTGCCAATTTAGGTACGAGCACAACAACTTATGTTTATTATTTCAATTTACATTTCCACGTATTAGTATTTGCCTCTGAAACCATTCTTAGAGCTTTGGGGGCATGTAATAGTATGAATTGTCACGCTTTTAAGAGTTTGATGACTAGTAGTGTGCCGGTGCTGTCATTGGCAGTGCTGCCATGGACAATGGATGGTGCAAGCTCTAGTGTCTTCCTGACAAGGGCCCCGGCACTACGTTTTTTACAAATTAAGTACTGGTCTCATGACAATCCCTTCAAAAGGACACAAACTACTTGAAGCTTCTTCACTATTCTGATGTGGAAGCTCTGGTGCTCGATTCCTGCTAAAATTAAAACAAGCATTGGCAAAGCCACAAGCGTCGTCAATGGCCGATCTCTGAGATTTTAACCACATCCGCGCTAGTTGAATTCCCCTCCTGTGCTGACATTCCATAAATCCCATTATTCATGACGAGCTGGGCTCGTCATTGTAGGAAGGTACACCCTGACTATGGTTGCCCCCAACTTTTTGCCCTGTGTTTTAGCTGGTTTTGGACATAGTCGACCTGGGACCCTGCCAATCAGGACCCCAGGCCTACTGCTCTCTCTTTAAAATGGATTCCATGTACCCTAGGTACATTTCCAATTGGTACTGGGCCACCTTATCAGACCCTGTAACTCAGGGCATAGGTGTACCCAGGGCTGCCAGGGGCTGCAGCATGTATTATGCCACCCCTGGCTGGCCTCCTAAATTTGACACAACTGGCTGCCTGACAGCTGGGGCAAAGTCGTGTAATCACCCTTTGCTGTAGGTGTAGTATACCTATACCTAACCCTAAAATGGACACACAGATTCCTATCAGTCACTCCTATGGCAGGCCTTGACAATCCTGAAGGCAGAGTGCTTGGAATCGGGTGAGATGGTGCTCTGGCATGAGCTGAGCCTGTCTGCAGCTTGCGGAATCAAGTCCTAATAGCTGTTCCATGATATCGCATACCATATACTCTTAAGTGCATTATAATCCTCGCGGTTAAATGCTATCTTTGGTATTGCTTTATCAAAACATGTCGAGTAAGGTGTCATACGAATTGGAATACTAACCCCTCGCCAATTCTGGCGACGGGGTTAGCATTCCACCCTTCTAGAGGGACACGACATGTATGTAACTGTGAACCCCGGTTAAAGTTAACTGAAGCCTCAGCTCCACAAAATGGATGCTGCCACCACAGACACGAGTCTGACCTCCTGCTGCTGGGAGTCCTTCCAGCGAGGGAGGCCTGGACAAAGGGTTTCCTGTCCGGGGCGGTGCTAGCACCGTCCCAGACATGGTTTTGTGTATCCTGGGTAGGCAGGGCTTTTCAGGAAGGTGACTGCTGAGTGGCACCCCGGTGCTCACTACGCATAGGCCAGTCAGAACCAGTTCCAGGGGCACACCAGCCCCTGGCCTGGGGAAGTCCGGCAGGGGAGAGGGGTGTAACCACCCCCCTCCTGGTCCCACCCATAGGCAGGACCTAGTCACCGGGTCAGCCCCCTTTTTTTAGTATAAAGATAGGAGCGGGCCCCCTGTTCAGATTAGATCATCTTTGGAATCAAGATACCACTTTCTTCGAAAGGACTTCACGATTTCTTCTTCAAGATTCTCCCTTGTGGCTAAGGAGTAGTCACCCTGCATCAAGCGGGCACCATCCTAAAGAGCACTGCGGTCTGCTGCAAGTCCTTCATCACGAATCCGACGACCCAGCTCGACGAGACCCGGCTTCCCTGGCACCTCTGACCTCTACTCACCTCTACAGCCAAGCTGAGAACCGTGAGTGCGACGAGACCTCGAGAGACCGACGATCGCCAAGACTGCACGACATCTTTACTGCAAGCCCACCGTGTCCTCCACTGGTGAGTGCTTTGGGGTCCGAGAAGCCCCGACCCTGCGCAGCTCCAGCACCCAAGGTCAGCCTCCCTGCATCTCCACGATCTGCGTGGGGCCCTTCTGCTGTTTGCTGTGCACCGCGTTGTTTGGCTACTAGCCGGCTGGCTTGTGGCCTTCTGAACGACCCCCAACGACTTCACGACTGCTGGTCTGGTTGCTCCAGACTGGCCCTTGCTTCCTTCTTCAAGAGAGGCACCCCGGACCCTCCTGGTCCACTCCAGACGCCATTTTAGGTCCACCGCGTGGGCTTGAATTTGCCAAGGCTTTGTTGCCCAATCCTGGGTCCAGCGACGCCGACAGCTTCTATCTTCGTGGGACAGCTCGATCCTCCATCCTGGTCGCCGACAACGCCTCCTGGTCCGTGAGATCTTCGAGCTCCAGCGTCACCCACTCACCTTGTCGAGGTGGCTACCATCCGGTGCCCTCCTGGTGCCCACTGACTACTGGCTAGTAGTCACGAACTTGGTCCCCTCTGCTTTCAGGTGTCATCTATCTTCGAGATCCAGGCTTGGATCCACCTGAACTTTCTTCACTGGTCACCGGCCAGCATCTTTTCTTCCGGCTCCTGGTCCGTCTACGAGGATTCCCGACGTCTTTTCAGACCTATGCAGCTGCAGCCCCTGGGCTAGGTAACTTCGGCATTTCGGTGCCCCAGCATAGCCTCACTATCCAAGGGTCAGAATCTACTTTCGTTTTCTCCCTACCAGGTCGGGTTCGCCCGAGAACACTAACTTTCTAATTCCTAGCTACCATAGACTTTTGTCCGCATCTCGCGTGAGAGTGCACACACTGCACCCGAGTCCCCCAGGCCTCCTAGAAGTAATCCAACGATTCCCTAGTCAAGTCCTAGCGATTCCAAAAGCTATTAGTACTGTACTTACCTGCTAGGAATTTCACATTCCACTTTTAGAGTATATGGTTTTCCGTGCCCCTCGGGCATTTGTATATACTGTGCTAACTTAAGTATTTTTGTAAGAGTTTTGGTTTGTGCTTAGTACCCTGTCCTCATAAAGAGTACAGGGCTGTTGTGATCTTTAATAAATAACTGTTTATTTTCATAACACTGGTGTGGTGTCCTTTCACTGGGTGTTCAAGGGGTATATGTGTGGTAAACAGCTGGCTTAACACGCCCTCTCGAGTCTTTAGCCTTAGACTGCTCGTATCCATTCTACTAGGATAGCTGGTCTATAAGGTTGACTTACAACCAATCATCAATAAGGGTTGCTGGACTGATACATAGTGTTCACTAGAATAGTGAGCACTGCATATCAGGCCACCTTCTCACAGTCATCAGTGTGCGAGGAGGCTACACCATGACGAGCCCAGCTCGTCATGAGCCTGGAAGGGGTTAACATTTGTCAATGTGATTGTATTTTAGCCGGTTGTTTGTGAGGTTGCAGATGTGTCATGTGTGCCTCTGTTCAAATGTGCGTGTTATTTACTTTTGAAGAGGAGCTGGTGTGTTATTTGTGCATGTTTGCATAGTCATGGCAGCTAGTGTGTTGAGCTTTGAATGCTGGAGGAGGAAGCTCCTCACTACAACAATTTCAACACTCGAGCCAGGCTTAAGGCAAATGCTTGATTCTGGCTCAGCTCAAGGTACTGTGGGAACCTCAAGCCCAAAATGAGCTGTGCTTGCACAGCAGGCGATGTGGCCTGGTGTCTACAGCTGCCAACCGCCTATCAACTGGAGCCAGGTTCAAATTCTGGCCTCAACTCTACAACCTGCGAATCCCGGCAAAGGTGCCTGTGTCAGAAACAGAGATGTAGAAACAACAAATCTCAGTTTGAGACAGCGCGTGTGTTCCGTCTAGAGCCGAGACCTCAAAATAAAACGTTAACCCTTCGCAGCCCGGAAGTGACTGGGCGGAACCTCCCGAGGCAGCCCTGCTGTGCATGCAGGTCGTGGTTTGGCTTTTGGACCTAGCAGAAAAAGCTAAGCAAATATATTTTGGGTTTACAGAACCCTGCATCTATGGCATAAGGAGCATATTGGGCATTTATGTGTAGCACATATTTGCTATGAAAGGCAAAATGAATTGCCTTTCATAGCTGTGATGGATACCTAGACAGTCAAATCTCAGTAGGAGGATCGAAACCCACTTAGTTATAGAACAGTCATCTAGTTCTCTCAGACTGTCATGAACAGATATTATGTTTACTCAATCTGGACTGTGTTCATTTGGTGTATGATAGTGATTAGAACACGTGACTTGCATGTTATCCAAGGAGCCTTGTTGTTCTCGGGCAACCTAATTTGCAGTGGGAGATAATCTTTTTACTGACTTCAAATCCACCACAGATAAGCAATTTGCAAAATAACCTCACATAGATATAGACATCCTATGAGAGGCCTAACACATCAGGTTTAACAAGGCAAAGAAGGGACAATCTCATCACCCAAGATGACACACAATGTCAGTGGGACGCTGGGAATGCTACTATACTGCTTCAGTTTCAATGATGAATTTACTGTTCCTTGGATTAGTCACTTTACAGTTAGGTAACCCACTTCACAGAGAGCATCTAGGATGCCTGTGTCTCATTACCAGTACAATGGTTGGAGTAGAAGGGTCACTGATCAATCCTTACCTATGGGCTCGCAATAAGAGGCAGGGTCAGAGAGTGGGATATATGGCTGAATATTTCTAATAAACAGACCTATCATTACCACAAACACTTCTATGGCCAATAACTAATTTCCGCTGAGGTGGGCAAAGAGATGATGCCAAATGTGTGACGTAATCATGGGTGGCACGGACTTCCAGGACAGTCGTGTCCGGTGACCGGTCCTTGTCTCTTAGATAACTTAGGAACAAAACTCTTGCTGTTGTCAAGCAGGGTTGCCTATACAAAAAATAGAAAGGAATGGCAAACAAGTGTATGTACGGGCTACGTTTTTCCCACATATGAGACACTCGGTGGGAAAACAAAAAAGGCACCAATTAAAAGATGGGGAAACTAAAACACACTGGCTAAATCATCGAAATGAGGGCAGGGATCACTTCCCAGCTGAATTAACTGTCTGCTGCTGTGTATGTATTTGCTGCCTAAGTATCAACATCACCTAATGCAGCCTCCTGACAGTTGACAAAAGTGCTGGTTGGAATAACAAGTAACATGGTGGTAGGGGTGAGGGGCGGGAGCACAAAGGGGAGTGGGAGGGGTTGAAATGCCTCATGCACTCCACACAGAACAAATCTGTATTGAAAATCTAAAGGAGAAAGGTATCCAAAATGTATACATGCATCACTACAAGTTTGCTATTCAAGTTAGCGGTCTGAGAGGATGTGGCAGAACGTACAGGGCTGCCGACTTTATGACTGGGTTCGAGTCTCGGCTCCTCCTTTAATAAAAAAAACATGCCTACCGTAACAAATACAATAGAACAATGATGAATCCAAAAAAAATACTGAACCAAAATAACATTTCAAATGCCAATCAGTACTAAGCAATGGCTGAACTCCCTTTGTGAATGTATACAGGATCACGTGAACAAACGGCGCAGGACCAATTCAAAGAAAAAAGTGTGCCAGCCAAACCATAAATAAACAAAAGAGTAGTAGGACATGTAACAGGGGCAGTAGCCGTGCAAGTTAAAACACACCCAAAGGTGGGACAAATAGCAAACTTCACCAATGAAAAGAAATAAATTTAGAAAGGCATATGAAGGAACGAATGGAAAGCGATGGGAGTGATGAAAGCCCTTGGTGTAGATACAGCATGTCTCGGTTCGACGTAGTGCAGGTGTGCCGTCTAGAGCAGAGACCTAAAACTCTTGCAAGCTACAGACAACAATAAATAGCAGTAGGAAGCAGGCGGAACCTCGCCTATTTTCATACTTCTCTTATCGATGTCAAGCTTATTGGCAGCTACCAGTGAGCTGCACTGTGTTTGAATCACACAGATCCTTCCTCATCATCCATATTGTCCAAGCTAAAACCTAGAGTGTGTCAAGGACGCCATGCCAGTCGGCTCTTTTTTGGCTTCGTCAAGAGTATGAAACACTGTACAAAATTTGCAATATAAATCTATTATATAACAGTTAGCCAAGCCAGGGGACCAGGACGTAGGTATACCTCATGAGTAATCTGTTACCATCTGAGAAGGAGTGAAAATTTTTCACTTTTCCGTTAATATGATATGAAAGACTGGATTCTGCAGCTCCACTGCATTGGACTTTGGAGAAACAAATTGGAACTAAATATGTGATATCTCTGCAGAACAATTGTGCAAAGTATCAGTACAAACCATGATCAAAATCCAACAAAACGTTTTAGTTTATATCGAAGGCATAATAAGGAGGACATGTGCCGAAGAGGTAGAGCTTTCCATAATAGAGTTAATAGCAAATAGACAATAGGTTCAAAGTCTCAGGAATACCTAAAGGTGAGAGTTGTGTAAAATAGGATAGAGCAACATCTTCAATTTCCTTATTGGAATTTTAGTATTTGGTCTACTTGTATTTCATGAGGAAAATATAAAGCAAGTGTGTACACAATAGGGTCTGCAAGGCTGAAAGTTAGAGGAAGCTTCACTTTTGCTGTTTGCGAAGAGTGCTATATTTGTTGTGCATCATGCCACCTTGTTTGTGGGTGTAAGCCTGTGTTTTTATGCATGTTGATTCTGCTGCGTGACAGTGGGAGCCGTGTTTCATGTGATGGTTTCTCCTTTCTGGACACTTTTTTAGTGCCTGATTGTAGTTGTCTTTATTGAGTGGTAGGGTTCAATGAACAGGTTAAGCCCAAACTACTGCCTTTGTTAATGTTTGCTTGATGAGCTATGATGATGTGTCACACTTAATTAATTGTCTAGCATGAGGTGTGGCCAACAGCCGAGTAGGGGAGACTAGCTCTTTTAGATTGTGGGGGAAACTATTATACAGAAAAACAGAAATTGGAAAACTGAACATCAGCCTCTGTGGAGCAACTGACAGAGTGAAAAGAACTGCTGCTTCCTTTATAACAAATTAAAGGATAAACAACAAAGATGTTGTGAATGAGATGACGAAGGGAGACTGAGAACTACCTGCATGACTCCTGGCATAATAATGAGAGGGTGTTGGAGCAACAACACACCAATCTAATGTTAAGGGCTAGCAGATCCCATGAAACTAGGAAGGGCTATCAGGCCTTTGGAGTAGTGCAGAGATGCGATCATCGCTGGAAACCGCCCTGCTTTGGTGTCTGGGCACCTATTTAAGCCTGCAGTTGCACCTGGCTGTGATTTGAAGCAATGGAGCTGTGGTGATTGACAAGCAGTGCAGCAAATAGGCATGGTAACTGAGCATGAAACTAAAGCATAGGCGTAGCCTTCTAAGGAGGGGCACAGGGAGAACAGATATAGTGCTTGTAGAACGACGACCACCAGGCAAAGTCACTGAAAAACAAAGACAACACAAACACACAGAGGGGACTGGATGAGCTGAGGGGGAAGCAGTCCACTGTGCTTGTGAGAGAGCCCCAAATACCTTTCAGGCCAAATGCACACCATGTTTGTTAGCACCTGCAGCTTAAGGTTAACACTTTTTGTGATGAAGTTGGTTAACCTGAGAGACCGAGCAGAGGGGGCAAAAGTAAACCGAAGCCTAGGCAAAAATGGCAAAATAGATCTCCATACACAAAAAGCACAACATCTCTTTGGTATGGGTATCTATCTGTACTTTCCACTTTGAAGAGGTTGGGAATTCCTCGAAGGCGTACAGGAACTATGTCGTTTTTGTCCCCATCAGCTTGACTATGTATTGTGATCACCTAAAAGACTGTTAAGATGATTTAGAGAAATGTACTGGCGAGATGCCTCCGTCAAAAATTGGTGGTGCAGTATGAAATTAGAAATTAACCAGTAACATAAAACAAAACAAAAAAAACATTTCCTGGCTGACTGACAAGCACATTTACATTTTATTTGCATTTCTAAGGGCAGCCAATGTGGAGTTTTCCCCAATATGTGCATTCGCCATACTTTGCCACACTGATCCGATGCAAAGAAAGAGCAGATCGGAAAATGTGTCTTGTGATGACCCTCATCATAATAGGCTTACCCAGACCCTTGCACAGATTATGTGTGTTGCAGAAAGAGGCTTTTGGTGGTGCAAGGTAATTACTGAGAGCATTCCTAATTTAGATGTTTCAGCTGCTCTAAAACATGCATCACATGAGCTTTCTTATCTTGAGAGAGCATTGAAGAATGAGAGACAAGTCATCCTTTTAGTGACAAAGGAATGTGAAGGGTTTTAACTTTGTTACACAACATTTTAAGGAAGCGTGCACGCGGAAAGCTTGTGATGCTCACCCCGTGGGTAGAAATAGTTTCCAACTACCCATATATGTTGAATCGGAAATACTGTTATAGCTACAGGAACTACTGTTCTAATTGGATGGGGTCTTCTTGTGTTTCTACTAGGCGATTATCCTGCATGCTGCTATTAATTTTGATCGTTTATGAATATCAACTTATTAAAGTTCAAAACTTTTGTGTTTTTTTCTTGGGTGGTGTCCTTAGCAGTCATAGGAAACTGAGTGAGGGAGGCCCATATTCTCCCATTTCTCTCTGTCTGATTATTCGTGACACTTTGCACTTTTTCCTGACAATATTTCCTCACTTTTCCACTGTATTAACCTACAGGACGAAAGAAAATACAATACCCACATTCCTGACTCACTGACTTGGGATGCCATGGATTTTCCTTGAGGCCTTGTTATTGTTTGGCAATCCCCCCTTCGAGGATCTTACTTAACCCCTTCCGTGCTCCCGTCAGCTGTCGCGAGCACTACCTCCCTGGTGCTGCGCACGGCCAACCCAACGCAGCCCCGCCCACTCTGCGGCGAAATATTCGCCGCGGTAAACAGGTTAAGAAGGGTATATTAGTGATTTCAGTTGGAGTTAGCAGAGTGTTTGGTATCAAATCTGGTCTGTACACAAAGAAAACATTGAATTAAGAAGAGTAATTTCGGTTGTGCCTGACCCCAAGAATTAACACTTTTAACTGACAAAAGTGATTGTGTAGAT
Source organism: Lissotriton vulgaris (assembly GCF_964263255.1). NCBI lineage: Eukaryota > Metazoa > Chordata > Amphibia > Caudata > Salamandridae > Lissotriton > Lissotriton vulgaris. The sequence goes on from NC_141698.1 coordinate 31,425,849, forward strand.
CACCATTCTTTAGGGGTGTGATTGTTATCAACTATTTGTAATAAAATAAAAGGCAACTGTGGTAGAGAATGATTACATGTATGTTTTTCTGTCTCTCCAAGAAAAATCAATGAATGCAAAATAGGTTCAAATCTTGCACTGAAGATTAAATTATGGTGTACTTAGTAATTTGTCAAGCAAAGACATTCTTTCATTTTTTGAACGTGAAGTACAATGCAATAGTTAATGAAAAATTTTTATGAACCAGAAGTTGAAACTTTAAATGACACCAAAATGAGTTTTAGTATAACTGACGATTCGCACTAGGAAATAAGACAGGATGATGTGTATTATTGGAAGTCTGCAAGTGTCAGAAGACTAATGGTTAATGAAGATAATTACATTTCATATTATGAGTATTCAAGATTAGGCCTGGGCAGTGAACTTCGCTCTGTTCGCTGAGTTTTCTGCACTCCACACTCGACAGAGCTCGCGGAGGGCAGAAAACTCTAATTCGCGATGTGCAGCAGGGTTATTTACCCGCTCGCGATCGGGAACAATAAGTTTGCGATAGTGAATGGTAAGTTAGTGAGCGCGAGCTGCCGCTCGGGTAGATTTTCTACCTGAGTGGCAGGAATACCAGCATAAACTGCAGTTTGCACTACACTCCGCCACTGGCGGAACTTTGCGGAGTTTTTTGGTAACTTCGCGGAGTTCCCCGAAGCAAAACTACGCCCAGACTTATTCAAGATATGTGGTATCTTGAGGCACTTTAATTGAAGAATTAGGTTTATTATACAAGTGCTACTGTTTTAGCAAAAGGTAGCTAAAACAAAGGGGGTCAGATTTCTTATTTTAATCCCACAAAGTTTAATTCACAGTTGATAAGGAGTACCATATGTTCAAAACACAGTGTTTAGGATTACCCCCAAATATTTGAAACTAATCAATATACTTAGTTGTTATTAATGTTCAGCATTTATTAGAACACTTTCTCATGGATCATCCTTAATTATACCTTTATTTGAGGACAATAATAATCATGACACGGCTAATCTTCTAGACGTATTCATGTGCCATAACCTGGAGCAAATTGTCAGGGAATTGACACACATTGCAGGCCATACTCTGGATGGCATCTGCTCTAACCATCCGAACATTGCATTAAGCAAAATAACCCCAATCCCATGGTCCGACCATTGCGCATTGTATTTCTCTGTCACACTTAGTACCACCTTTCATAGAAGGAGACCTAGGTCCCCCCCAGGAAATACCGCACATGGAAGTCAGTCACTAGGTCTGACCTGACAGGGGCTCTTGAGGAGTTTAACGGCCTGGACTGATGCAAATCAGGCAGACATGGCTCTACAAGACAGCCTCAACAGAACTGCTAATAAGGTAGCACCGGAAAGATCATTTAAAGTGCGGCAGAAAAGGGTGTCCTCACCCTGATACTCAGCAGAACTAAAAACGGCCAAAATCAATTGTAGACAGAAAGAACGTGCCTGGAGAGCACATTATGATGTAGCCCACAAGAAGACTTATTGTGCTGCACTTGAGGGTTACAAGAATTTAATAATTCAAGGTAAAACCATCTATTACTCAACGAAGATACAGAATGCTGCACATTCTGGCAGAGACCTGTTTCTACAGTTAACTCCCCGCTCAACTGCCCACGTGATGCAAGATTTATGCCAGACCAAGCATTCCTGGATAAGCTGGCCTCCTACTTCCAACAGAAGGTTCAATCCGTCTACAATGACTTGTCAATCGCAGCTATCGGCTTAGAGATTAGACAAGACAGGCAAGTTGATATAAGCGGCACCCAGGAAGGCCTGTCACAGTTCTCTCTATTTGATGAGAATACAGTGGCAGATCTGCTGCTAAAAACCCAGTCTGGCTCACCCATGGATCCTTGCCCATACCATGTACTTCATCTGGCGCCAACATAGATTAGTGCTCTAGTACTGCCGGTTCTGAATCAGGCCATGACCTCAGGAGTTTTTCCGCTAGCACGGAAAAAGGCCTGCATCCGGCCATTGCTAAAAAAGACTAAGTTAGACCCCACAGATGAAAAAAACTATCGCCCGATCTCCTGTCTGCCTCTGCCATCTAAACTATTAGAGAAAGCCTTGAATCTGGAGCTATCATCTTATCTTGAGACAAACAACCTCCTCGATAACACCCAACATGGCTTCCGTGCAAAACATTCTACGGAAACAGCACTAATAATGGCTGCAGAGGAGATACGAAAGGGCATGGACAAGGGAGGTAGAGTCACCTTGGTCCTGTTGGACCTAAAAGTGGCCTTTGACACCGTAAACCATGAGATACTTATTCAAAGGCTCAGGGATGCGGGTGTCAAGGGCTCAGCGCTGGATTTCCTGACCTCCTTTCTGTCCGACAGAGAACAAGTTATCTTCTGGAATGGATATCAATCAGAAAAATTCATCCTCCCTGGAGGAGTTCCTCAGGGATCTGCTTTGTCGCCCACTCTGTTCAATATCTAAGTTGCCCATCTGGTGAAACTAATTAAAAAACAGGGTTTTAAGCTAGTGTCATATGCAGATGACACTCAGCTGCAGTTACTCTGTGGATGAACCAGAACTTCTTAAAGCTGAATACGGGAAAAACTGAAGTTCTTGAGTTAGGCCAAAGAGCTTCCATTTGGAATCAGCTCTGGTGGTCCACCTCAGCAGGGGACTGTCCGATTCCAGTAGCCAAAGTCAGGAACCTCGGCATAGTGTTCGATACGGACACGTCCTGGAGGCCACAGATTAATCAAGTGGTTTCAGCATGCTTTTACACGCTCAAAAGGCTGAGAAAGATTCTGCCGTTTATCCCTTTCTGCCTTAGGAAAACAGTTGTAATTGCTACTATCTTCTCCAGAATTGAATACGGCAATGCCCTTTATTTAGGAGCTGGCATTGCTCAAATGGCAAAGCGGCAGTCAGTTCAAAACGCAGCGGCGAGACTACTTCTCAATCTGCCTAAGCATCATCCCACCTCTTGTTCCATCAGGCAGTTACACTGGCTCCCAGTAAAACGGCGGGTGGACTTTAAAGCACTATGCTTGGTCCATAAGGCACTGTCTGGAGATGGTGCCTCCGACCTTCAACTTCTATTCACTCGTTATCTGCCAACTCGGTCTCTGAGGTCCACTACGCAGTGTTTGGTCACTGTCCCTAAGATCAAAAGACAACGTTGGGGAGGCAAGGGTTTTTCCTATCTGGCCTCAAGGTTATGGAACTCCATCCCACTACAGCTCAGACAGATCTCCAATCGGAGGTTATTCAGGAAGGAAATCAAGACATGGCTGTTTACCCAATGAAATATCGGTTAGCACCTGCTTAGTTACCTCACATAGCGCCAAGACGCCTCGGCAATTGTGAGCTTTAGAAATACCCTCATTCATTCATTCATTTATTTCCTGGTTGGTTGAGGTGTTTAAAACACTTATAAGACCAATAGCGATTGTGAAAAACGCACATTGTTAACTACAGGAGAGCAGCCTAAATTTCGATGTGAGCTATAGTCGTGCTCCGTAGCTGAGTCAAGCAACAGGATTGACTTGAAGGAAACATGAGTAAAATACTTTAGCAATAATAACATAACATTAAAGGCAACAAAGCAACTAAATAAACATTCACAAATCCCAACCTAACACCAAACCAACAAAATTACATTAAGGGTCATCGGGCATTATAAATTTCAACAGAACATGTGCAAAAAACCCCTTTGAAAACAATTGTGGGCAAATTTAAATGGAAGTAGTGGAGCATTAACTAAAGTGGACGCTAGAGTTCTGCCTTGCTCCCAGAAAGGAAGAACGCTTCTAAGCCGCAAAAAGGATGGGGGCATGGTCTGAGTCAGTTACATCTTTAGCTTGTGCTGCATGAAATAAATCTGAACGCTTCATCAGTGCTGATTGTTTGAGCTTTCAATGCCTCAAACGTTTTCTTCACCGCCATCTTGTGGCTATCCGAGAGAGTGAATCAACAGAAATGAAGGTCCACAGAGCCCGTCCAACAGCTATCTGTTAGGAAGGAAGAAGGTACTCTTCCAGACAATTCAGGAGGGTACCGGCACCTCTCAAGTCCACTTTGGCTCATTTTCCTCTTCAAGGAGGGAGCAGCAGGGCAAAGGGCTGGACACAAAGGATATACTTGAGCCTGAGCTGACCGTTTTCGAGGTAGGGTTGATGCCCTCCAGAAGACTATTTGCCCTAACCCTAGGTTCACGTGTAAGAGCTGCTGTTTGCAGGAAGGTATTTCAACATTGAAAAGAAAGGCCTCTAAGGCATGAATAACCTCCAGGTCAGGAGCTGAGGGATAAAGATTGAGCCCAGAAAAATGGAACACACAGATATGAAGTAAAACAAAGGTGAAGGTACCTTCAATCCAAAGCTAGCAGAAGCAAAGAGTATGGACAAATATCATAGACAATGGGGAAATGAACCTGTTAGACCTGGCACCATTCGGCGTGGTTCTCCCTTCCATTTTTTGTTGTTGCCTCATGTTTTTTTGCTGGTCTTAGATGCTTCGGGCACTGTGCCACTGCTATTGAGTGCCACTGTGCAAGTGCTCCCTATTGTCAATTGATGTATGGATTAGTGATTCCATGTTTGGCTATTTTGGTTTACTTGTCAGACCCTAGTCTAGTGCACTGAGTGTGCCAGGGCGTGTAATCCAAATGCTGCTGTTGGGCCTGCAGCACTGGTAGTGCAACCACAGAAGCAGCCTTGTAAAATGTGTCTAAGGTCTGTCATTGCAGAGCCTGCGTGCAGTCTGGTACCGTCATGCTGTCTCGGCAAGTGCACCCACTTGCCAGTCCCTAAACCTTCCCTTTTCTTCATATCAGTCACCCCTATGGTAGGCCCAAGGGCAGGGTGCAGTGTAAGTATATGGTAGAACAAGCCCTGGTGTGTGTGGCATGTCCTAATAGTGAAACTGCTCTCTCTGCTGGATCAGGCCTCTGGAACGTGAGGCTAGCAGCCAAACCATTTTGCTTGTCTTTGTGTGGCTGATATCCACTCTGCCTTTTGCCCATTTGTTGCACTCCATGATCTTTACTTTAGCAGCATAGCTCTCTTTACTAGAAGATCTCTCAGTTATGGGGTAAGCCATCTACCATTGACTGAGGGCCAATGGGCAACTTAAACTTGTCAGATAATTTACATTCCATAAATCAGAAATAATAATCTTTCTATATTGAACATTCTACATGTGATACTCCGGTGATTTGGGAACTGTTTTTAATTCTCAATGTGTTTCTTCTTAATTCAGAAATCTTTGTTGGTCTTATTCTAGTTAAAAGTCTCTTGTGAAAGTGGTTATCTAGATTCTTATTGTTATCTTATTTAGATTCACTGAGAAAGGTTAATCTATTAGTTATTGGTATTAGTCTTGTAATCTCAAGGAAAACATTACATGCATTTATTGCGGGTTTTCTTGTGGTAGACTAAGTTAATAGGAGTGGGGTGTGAACAGTAATGGGGGATGTGTGATTCATGTATACACTTTTTTCGATTAGATAGATAAGAGGGAATCAAGCATTGTTAGTTTGCAGGGATATGGTTTCCAAGAAAAGGTTGTGATGGTGTGGTCAATTTGCTGAAATTATATGACAGGGAAAAGGCAGTCAGTCCCCCTACTTAAAGTATGCTATACTCTGAGTTTGGAGGCATGCAGAGGATGGAAGTTGAGGTGGGGATCATTCAGTAGGAAGATAGGAGACCAAAAGCAATATATAGTTTTTAGTCAGCTTCAATTTTTCATTCAGTGTTTTACGTATGAGATCTCTAGGGTTATGCTATATCCGAGGATGTAAAACTGTAGAAAGAAACATTATTTGCATGTACGACAGTGTATTGCATTGTTTCTTTAGTGTGGAGCTGTAGCCACACAGGTTGCCAACTACATCATATGGGCGAATGATGTTGTGTTTGATTTGTTTCTTAGTGGTTCTTTGTGGTGGGTGATCACATCAGAGGTTTGGTTATTGTGTTATGGGACCCGGTGCTTGGTGGTGCAATGGATCAGAAGTGTGAGAGACATACATTTTTATAGTTTAAGTATGGTGGCAGCACTGATTAGCTCTGAGGGACCCTTGGTTTTGTTGGTAATTTTCATTTATGTTCTGAATCCCATTTCCTATGCCGGTTATGGCAGGAGGTTGGCTACTATGTGAAGTCATAGATCGAGGGAACTTAACAGAAGTGGTTAAAGAGTGGAAATCAGAGATTTGCCAGGATAGACTGGATTATAGTTCTCATTTATGGGATTGCCAATATAAAACACCAATTAAGGAGATTTGCTAAAGTGCACTGTTGTTAACATTCTTTCGATAGGACCTGCAGGGTGGACTATGTAGAGTCCCTCAATGACCAGAAGTATGTGGCTGACCTTTACAGTCTTTGCAGACCTGTCTGGCTAGTGTTGAGTGGTTAATTGGGTGGGCTGGCATAGCCTGAGCCTTCCCCCAATATTTCTTACGTTATATGCCTGTCCCGTTGATGATGAAAGATCAGGTAGTGAACTGGTATATGGTGTCATATGTGAGAGAGATTAGCTCAGATTGAGACTGCTAGGGCGGTCAGAAAGGCTAGATATATTTTCCTTTATCTTGTGGTTAGTGACTCTTGGTGCTGGTGTCTGAATAAGGAGTTGGCCTAGAGGTGAGCTGTACCCAGCTGTTAGTGGGCTGTACCCAGTGCTTAATTTGTAAAACAAAAAGTGCTAGTGCCTTGCTCACTTTGCCACTGGATTCAAGCTAGCCTGGTTGATATGGAGTGTTACCTCGAAATATGTCCCAGGATGCTTGTTTCCGGACCAGGGAAGACCTGGCTTGGGCTGGACTGTTCCAATGAGGCATAGGGTCAAGACTGATTTCCATATGGCTGGGTCTGAACTGGGGTGGCGAAGAAGTGAGCTAAAGAACAATGATGGATTCAACCCAGATCTGTGACTTGGGGTGAGTGAAAAGTTTCAGCGCTCCGTCCATCATCTCCTTGTTTGCCAAAAGCTGAGTTCCGAAGCCTGCAGTCAGCGCTATCAAATGTCAGTACATCGAATACCAAGCCTGCGTGTTCTTCAGTTTACGTCAGGCCTTTTAATCCCCAAACCAGACACCTCCTTCTACTTTTTGTCACTCTTGCAAATCCCTCTTTTCTCCCCTTGTTTCAGTTCTGCCGTCTTTCTCTTCCTCCTTTGTGTTTTCCCCTCGCTTTTAATCCGGAGATATCTAATTGGGGAGAAAAAGAAATGCTGGTCTCCAAAAATCAGTGCCGGTGGCCTCCACCGACTCAAATTAAGGTCTGGCTATACCCATACTGATAAGGCTCCTCTATCCTGGGAGGCTGGCTGTATCCAGGAGTGATAATCACTTAGAACAGAATAGGCATACTGTAGCCAGGAGTGATAATCACTTAAAGCCCATTAGATGGGCTGCAACCAGGGGTGATTACCCTCACAGCCCATATCAGCAGTCTTCCTCCATGCTTTACATATACATACAGGAACGATCAGCCAGCCCTCTTAATCCATTGGTCTGTTCAAGTGCCCTTCACATTTTACTTCTACCCGCCAAAACATTGGCAGCGGGTCAGCTCACAAAAGATGGAATTATGCCTGTGCAAATCTGTCTAAATAGGAGTCACCTCAGTGCACGAACTAGTGTGCCAATTTCTTTTTTCAGTTTGTATTTTATTGATTTTTATTGTGAATCACTATCTACTTTTTCTTTTTTTCAAATATGCGCACAACCTTTTGATTACGGTTTACTTTTCACTACCTTTGAACTTTTAATGACTATTGAACATGTTTGTGCACATAAAACATTGCGGACTCGCTGGGGCCAGACCGATGGGCTTTGACAATCCTTGTTTTATTCTGTGTAATCAGCCCTCCCTTCTTGTCAAGATGGGTGAATCCCAGTGACACTTTTTACGTGAACTTTTCCCAAGGAATATAATTAGGTGAAAAGCCACTGTTAATCACTGCTATATTTTGGTGATGGTCCATGACCCACATATCACAGCAGTCATTAAAGGTTGCATTTGGATAGCTAACTCTAAAGAGACTTCTGAGGAGTTTTTCACAGACAAGAGTAAGAGAATACCACTGTGTTAAGGCACCAAGACAGAAGCAGCCGTTCCATGAAACGAAACATCTGGACAAAAGTATACATCTGTGCTTGGTGTGATCAGACGCTTGTTTGGAGCTTACTTACGTGTCGACGGCATGAATGTCCCGAATCTATTTCAGTTACAATGCCTCTGCATGAGAGTGGTAATTCACAAAACGTTCCTTGGAATGCACTTGGAAACATATAAAAGTCGAAACTACTCTTGGTAATCTTCGTGAATTCCAAAAAGTCTCCAACTTGCACCCATTTGAGGTTCGAAACTGGTGGCGCACAAGCCGCACTTTTTCTGTGAATAGGAAACTGAAAGCCCAAACTCTTCGCTATGCTTAGATATCATAAAGGGCTAATGCGTTGCGTCTTGAAAAAAGATGAGGGCAAGGAGAAACGGAGATGAATGTCAGAATAATCAGATATGTCATAACACTTGTCACCTTTGAAGTCCCTGTCTTTTAACCTGTTTAACTGAGCTCTCTGAAATGACCAGTTTGCGACATCTTGGCGCTATAAATCAAGACAAATAAAATAAATAGTCTTACTCCTGGCAGAATCACGAAGTTCCTGCAAAAAAAGTCAGGTGGTTGAACTACTGCTAATGTCAGAGAAAAGAAAATATCCCAAAAAGTGACACTAAAGTCAGGTTGGGGGGGACGCGGGCTATTGTAGACTCCCCCAGGCCGTCGCTGCTCTAGGGCGGACATTCGTGGCAGAAATGTAGTTCCCCGTTGAACTTGAGAAATGCACCACAGAGATAACGATTTTTGAGCGCCACGGAGAGCAGTTAGCAGCGAGCCCCATCCGCGAGTGCAGCAGCCAGGCCATGTGCGAGGGCGGGGGCGCGCCGGGCTTCCTTCTGCTGGGGGTGGGCGGTGGGTTTGGCCTCAGCGGGGAGCGTGTCTGCGTGCGCGGCCGGAGTCCCGGCGAAAAAGAGGAGACATTAAAATAAATATATATCTCAACTCCGCTGGGAAGAGCTCCCCCACACCCCGCCCTGACCCCCAAGAAAGAGGAAGGCAGCGTGAGGAGGAAGGCGGCGTCCGTCCGCGGCCGGTGAGTGCTGGGCGCGAGGAGGGAAACTCAAAAGAAACCGAAGGAGCGCGCGGCGACGCTGGTGAAACCGCTGCAGCCTGTTGCATCAGACGGGCTCGTGGAGTAGGCTCGCGAGCAGAGGCGCGTGAGGAGGGGAGAGACGCGTGAGGAGGGGAGAGACGCTTGAGGGAGTGGGAGAGGCGCGCGAGGGAGTGGGAGAGGCGCGCGAGGAGACGCTCGCTGCGAGGAACGTGCGAGATGTATCCCGCGCGCGCGGTGCGAGTAACGTGAGGGACGAGTCGCACGCGGTCTGAGGAACGTGTGTGGAGGGTTGGGGGCGCGAGCGGGACGAAGAACGTGCGTGATCATCGAGCTGTGGAGCGCGTGCGAGAGAAGTTCTGAGTGTGAGGAATGAGCGCGTCGGCGAGGGGAGGTTGGGTAGGGGTGAAGGCATGGAGGAGCTCGCGAGAAGTGAGAGGAAAAGACCCTGGACAGGCACTCTTTCAGGGGGGAGAGCACGTGCCGGAGAGGGCAGGGTTGTGTGATGGGGAATACTCCGGGGGAGGCTGGAGCTGGTGAGGTGGGGGGATGTGGTGGACTATTCCTGTGGAATGGACCATTATTAGGGGTGGATCCAGTGCTTCAAGTGTGGAAAAAAAAGAGTGGGGTCTGGAATGGGCGCGTCTTATTTAGGTAAAGGGTGTGGCTTAAAAAGGGAATTAAAATCCTGAGCTTCACACAGCACGCCATCTGCTTAGTATTTGGGTGTCTCTTGAGTTGTTTGTTACTAAGGTCTGGGGAAGGGGTAGTGAGTGGCCTTTTCTGAGTTTCAGACACTTCCATACCATACTTTATACACTTTCTTCTGCTCTCTCTCTCTCTGTTGGGCATTCATGTCTATGTATTCCCTCCTCGTCTTTCTGAAATCCTGCATCTGTATACCTCACATTTTCCCACCAATCATAATAATACTTTATTTGATTTAAAAAAAATCATAAAAGGGTGGGCTTACCACCATGCAAACAGCGTATACATCATAAAACAAGCATTTACAATGCAACGGTTTCGCCTTCGGAAAAGTTAGAGCTATTGGCATTGTAAATGACAAACTTTTTATTTATGTGTTGGTTTTGAAAACAGATAAATATATGGCATTGTCATTTACAATGCCAATAGCTTACTCTGTCGCAAATGCGAGACGTATTGCATTTGCACACACACACACCCACACAAGAGCCCCACACACACACAAGAGCCCCCCACACACACACGAGGCCCACACACACACCACACAAGAGCCCCCCCACACACCACACAAGAGCCCCCCCCACACACACACGCAAGAGCCCCCCCCACACACACACGCAAGAGCCCCCCACACACACACACACACGCAAGAGCCCCCCACACACACGCAAGAGCCCCCCACACATGCAATAGACCCCCACACATGCAATAGACCCCCACACACGCAAAAGCCCCCACACACGCAAGAGCCCCCCACACACACGCAAGAGCCCCCCACACACACACAAGAGCCCCCCACACACACACAAGAGCCCCCCACACACACACAAGAGCCCCCCACACACACACAAGAGCCCCCCACACACACACAAGAGCCCCCCACACACACACAAGAGCCCCCCACACACACAAGAGCCCCCCACACACACAAGAGCCCCCCACACACACAAGAGCCCCCCACACACACAAGAGCCCCCCACACACACAAGAGCCCCCCACACACACAAGAGCCCCCCACACACACAAGAGCCCCCCACACACACGCAAAGAGCTCCCCAAACACACGCACAGAGCCCTCCGCTCCATTTGCATCAGGTGTGAGGCTCCTGACTGCTGACAGCCAGGAGACTCCAACAAAAGGAGGCTTATGACCTGCTATAGGCATTGTAAATGACAATGCCATTTATTTATGTTTTAAAAACAAAAGCATAAATAAAAATAATGTCATGAGCAATGCCAATAGCTCTAACTTTAAGAATGCCGAGACCATTGCATTGTAAATGCTTGTTCCCTTTTGGCGGCATCTATGTAATTGGTACACAAGCTCCTCCCGCTGCCAGTATTAGAATAAACCCTGTGGATTGAATGGGCATGAAGTCTCATCTCTCCTTTCACCTACCTGACCTTGTGTGATTTGAATGTAGGGGCGCTGTATTGTACAACGCTTAAAACCCCAATATTCCTAATCTGGCGCTTTTCAAAACCACCAGACACAATGAACGCACCTGAACGCCTTGAAGTGAACCACTTTGCAGGATGAGCTATGAAGGAACTTGATCCCGTCACCGGGAGGAGGATGTATGGTCAGTCGGGATGCCCTATGGTCCAGGTTTGGCACGTTCCAGGAATGGAAGTCCATCACTACAGCGCTGTCATCAGGGACATTTTAAGGATTTTGGGGGCTCTGGGCCAAACGTATTTTTGGGGACCATGTTTGGAACATCTTGGATTTATGATCCAGTTTCAGGTAGTTCGTGCCCTCTTTGGCCAGATCACTGACAGTGCACAGGGGCACTCGTCCAAATTCAAAATGTGTGTTTATATGTAATATTCGGAGACAGTGAGGTGTATTTAGAATATCGTAACATAGCAGCAGCTCACACATAAGAGGGTGCAGTGGGTTCGGTTTCACATCTCAGGGGGTTCAGTGGTACTGATCCCCCTCGAGCTCCAGGGAATTGTGGGTCCCAGGCTTCCTTAAGTAGTCTTCAGGCTTATGGACCGATAGCATGAGGGAGTCTCCGAGACACAGAGGGTGAAAGCGAATGAGAGCAAAAGAGTGAGGAAGAGAGGTAGGGAGAGAGGGGGTACGGAGAGTGTGAGGGAAGAAGAGAGGAAGGGAGGGGGGCAGGGGAGAGAGGGAGGGGCGGAGGGAGAGATGGAGAGAGGGGGAGAGGGGGAGAGAGAGGGAGGGAGAGAGGGAGAGCGAGAGGGAGAGAGGGGGTACAGAGAGGGGGGTGCGGAGAGTGTGAGGGAGGAAGAGAGGCAGGGGGGAGAGAGGCAGGGAGAGAGGCAGGGAGAGAGGGAAGGGGGGAGGTAGAGGGAGAGATGGAGAGAGGGAGGGAGGGAGAGAGACGAGGGAGGGAGAGAGAGAGGGACGGGGGAGAGAGGGAGGGACGGGGGAGAGAGGAAGGCAGCGAGGGGGAGAGAGGGAGGCAGCGAGGGAGAGAGAGGGAGGGACAGAGAGGGAGGGGGCGGGACAGAGAGGGAGGGAGAGAGGAAGGCAGGGAGGGAGAGAGGGATGGACGGAGGAAGGTAGAGAGACGAAGGGTGGTAGAGAGAGGGACGGACGGAGAGAGGGAGGGATGGAGAGAGGTAGTGAGGGAGTGAGGTGGGGTGGGAGGTGGAGAGGGAGGGAGGTGTTGAGAGAGGGGGACTGGAGAGAGGAATGGAAGAAAAGAGGGACGGAGGGAGGAAAGGAGGGAGGGGAGGGAGAGGGAGGGAGGAAGAAAGGGAGCGAGAGAGGAAAGGAGGGAGGGATGATGAGTAGGAGGGACAAAGAGAGTCAGGGAGGGAGAGAGGAAGGAGGGAGGGAGAGAGGGGGAGACGAAGGGAGGGAAGAAAAGAGTTAGGGAGGGAGAGGAAGGGATGGAGAGAGATTAAGAAAAAGAAAGAAGGAGAAATAGCAATGAAGTGAGAGGGGAGATAAAGTGAGAACGAAAAAAAGAACAAGAGCTAAAGAGAAAGGAGAAAAAGCAGAATGGAAAGGGGTGAGAGTAAGAGAGAGAGAGACACACATGTAGAGCAGGAGCGAGACAATGTGAGAGACCGAAAGAGAGGGAGCACGAGAGCGAGCGAGCAGGAAACAGGCAAAATAAGAGAGATGAAGAGCTAGAGAGGGAGAGAAGAGACGCAGAGAGAGGGGAGTAGACTGTGTACCTTGTGAGAGAGAGGGGCAAGTAGACGTCACCAACAGCAGAGCTGACGCTCCCCCCTGGGTCGGTAGGTACTCACACGGGTCAGCGTGAGAGGCACAGCCTTGCAAGCGCTATGTTACAGTCTAACTAACTACAAAACAAAGCGCTATGTTACAAAGTCCAACTAAATACAAAACAAAGCGCTATGTTACATGGTCTAACTAAATACAAAAGTAAGCGCTATGTTACACAATCTAATTAAATAGAAAACAAAGCGTTATGTTACACAGTCTAGCCAAATAAGAAACCAAGCGCTATGTTACAAAGTTCAACTACATACACAACAAAGCGCTATGTTACACACTCTAGCCAAAGTCAAAACAAATTGTTTAAGGAAAACGAATCTGACATTAAAATCACCCGTGAAAAAGAGAAAGGAATGCTAAGAAAGGGTCCGACCAGAAATGCAGTTTAAGCTAGACCCCCCACGAAGCACTGACATTTCACAATAGCACTGACTGTAAGAAAGGGAGCGAGAGAGGAAAGGAGGGAGGGATGATGAGTAGGAGGGACAAAGAGAGGCAGGGAGGGAGGCTGGGAGGGAGAGAGGAATGAGGGAGGGAGAGAGAGGGGGAGACGAAGGGAGGGAAGAAAAGAGTTAGGGAGGGAGAGGAAGGGATGGAGAGAGTAAGAAAAAGAAAGAAGGAGAAATAGCAATGAAGTGAGAGGGGAGATAAAGTGAGAACGAAAAAAAGAAGAGCTAAAGAGAAAGGAGAAAAAGCAGAATGGAAAGGGGTGAGAGTAAGAGAGAGACACACATCTAGAGCAGGAGCGAGACAATGTGAAAGAGAGACCGAAAGAGAGGGAGCACGAGAGCGAGCGAGCAGGAAACAGGCAGAATAAGAGAGATGAAGAGCTAGAGAGGGAGAGAAGAGACGCAGAGAGAGGGGAGTAGACTGTGTACCTTGTGAGAGAGAGGGGCAAGTAGACGTCACCAACAGCAGAGCTGACGCTCCCCCCTGGGTCGGTAGGTACTCACACGGGTCAGCGTGAGAGGCACAGCCTTGCAAGCGCTATGTTACACAGTCTAACTAACTACAAAACAAAGCGCTATGTTACAAAGTCCAACTAAATACAAAACAAAGCGCTATGTTACATGGTCTAACTAAATACAAAAGTAAGCGCTATGTTACACAATCTAATTAAATAGAAAACAAAGCGCTATGTTACACAGTCTAGCCAAATAAGAAACAAAGCGCTATGTTACAAAGTTGGGATCTCTCTGGGGGCAGTGGATAAATAGAGCTTCGGATGGGGGCATCCTTTAGAAGGGTTTCTAGCACCGGGAAGGGGCGTGAGATAGAGCCTCGAATCGAGATGCGACATGACTGGGGGGTAAGACCTGGGCCATGGGTGAGGGGAATAATACTTAAAAGAAATCTCAGCCTGTGGAGGAGAAAAACTGTAAGAGTTGGGAGGGTAGAGGAAAGGGCGCATGGCAGAGCTTGTCACTTGAGGCCGTGGTATATGGTTCCAGAAAATCGGGGTTCACCGTAGAGATTTTTGCTTTCGGCAGAAAGGGTAAGACACGCCAGGCCTGGGGTGGCCAGAAACCCTTTCTGATGTTTCATAGTTCTAGAGGGAAAGGTGCTCTGGGAGGAGCAGGGAGTGCACGGACGCAGCCCCTGGTGGCTTGGTTCCCTCGCTGGCTCTGCTGGGGGAATGGGATATGTGCAGATGTGGGTATGAAAAGGTGGCATTGTCCACGCGGCCACGGAATATACGTGCAGTGGGATTTATTGAGCTGTGTTGTGACATCTCGGGTGTTACATAGTTGTGGAGGGGGGCGGATTGTGGTTCGGGGGAGGGTGCTGCCGAGTTCCTAGACTCGGGCTTGTGCTTTCTATTAGAAACTGCAGCTTTCCAAGGGTTCCAGGTCCGTATGCTGGTGTTTTTAGCAGTGCTCGTCATACAGGGGAAAGTGCCAATTCTGAAGCCCCACACACACTCATGCCCGATGTGCCTACCTTCACTTCCAGCAGTTACCCGAGTGGGGAAGCTTGTTTTCCATGAGCAGCGCAGACTTCCAGCGCTCGCCGTGGCTCCTCTTCTCGCGCTGGGCGGCGGCGGGGGGGGGGGGGGGGGGGGGGGGGGCGGGCACTTCCGGCCGGCCGCGCTGGGATTGGCCGGCCGGCTGAAGAAACCCCCGGGCGGGACGGGATACCAATATATGTTTGTGAGGACAGGGGGGGGCGGGAGAGGACGAGGGGGGCGGGCGGGAGTTCCTAGACTCCATTCCAAACGCTGTAAGGAAAAGCGTACAGTGGAGCATGGTGTATGCCTAGCAAACAAGCATTTACAATGCAATGGTTTCGCCTTTGGAAAAGTTAGAGCTATTGGCATTGTAAATGACAAAATTTGTATTTATGTGTTGGTTTTGAAAACAGATAAATAAATGCCATTGTCATTTACATTGCCATTAGCTTAATCTCTGCAGTCACTCTGCACTCCCTAGCACACCCTAGCCCTCCCTAGTCACTCTGCACTCCCTAGCACACCCTAGCCCTCCCTAGTCACTCGGCACTCCCTAGTCACTCTGCACTCCCTTGCACTCTGCACTCGTTTGCACTCTGCACTCCCTTGCACTCTGCACTCGCTTGCACTCTGCACTCTATTGCACTCCCTAGCAGTCCCTAGTCACTCTGCACTCATTAGCACTCCCTAGTCACTCTGCACTCATTAGCACTCCCTAGTCACTCTGCACTGCCTAGCACTCCCTAGTCACTCTGCACTGCCTAGCACTCCCTAGCATTCTGCAGTCACTCTGCACTCCCTAGCATTCTGCAGTCACTCTGCAATCCCTAGCACTCCCTAGCAGTCACTCTGCAGTCCCTAACACCCCCTAGCACTCTGCAGTCACTCTGCAGTCCCTAGCAATCCCTAGTCACTCTGCACTCCCTAGTCACTCTGCACTCCCTAGTCACTCTGCACTCCCTAGTCACTCTGCACTCCCTAGTCACTCTGCACTCCCTAGTCACTCTGCACTCCCTAGTCACTCTGCACTCCCTAGCACTCCCTTGCACTCCCCTGCACTCCCTAGCACTCCCTTGCACTCCCTAATCACTCTGCACTCCTTAGCACTCCCAAGCCACTCTGCACTTCCTAGCACTACCTAGCACTCTGCACTCCCTAGCACTCTGCACTCCCTAGCACTACCTAGCACTCTGCAGTCACTCTGCACTCCCTAGCACTCTGCAGTCACTCTGCACTCCCTAGCACTCCCTAGCACTCTGCAGTCACTCTGCACTCCCTAGCACTCTGCAGTCACTCTGCACTCCCTAGCACTCTGCAGTCACTACTCTGTACACTCACTTTGTACTCTGCACTCACTAGTCTGCACACTCACTACTCTGCACTCACTACTCTGCACACTCACTCTACACACTCACTCTTCACTCTGCCTTGCATTGCCTTGTGCAACGTACAGACAACGCAACACCTTTTATAAATCCGGGCCTCGGTATTAAATTTTACACAGAAATCAACTCAGCAAACACGTTCTGCAAAGTCTGCCTTCCATCCAACATAAACAGCTCCATGCCGACTGCAGCCCCACCGCATGCAAATTAAAAGGTCCACTGGATTGTGGAATAAGTGATTGACTCTGGACAGGTCACCGAGGCAAAGGAACTCAGCCACGCTGTCTTGTGACCAGAACAACACCGGGGATGCAAAATCAGCATTGCAATACTTCCGCGAAAAGAAAGCCGTTCAATTCCTGCCCGATTTTAGGAAGGTGCCCGATTTTATACCATATCCCTTTTCCCTGATGAGGCGGATATGTAATCCCTCTTTAATTTTGGCAAAAGCTGTGAATCTCCAGAAATAAACTACAAAAGAATTTACTGGACCTCAAGGACGAGAATTATTTATGAGTGCATGTTTTAACGAATGGTGGAAATACTTGTACATTGTAACGACCTTCAATTCAAAATGTGAGCCACGTCATAGCACCAATCGTAGTCCTGCCCATTCACTTCGCACTTTCACGACTAGTATTCAGCCATGAGACACAAAGCTCTGTAACTACACCTGGTCCCCAGCAGGAGGAGCTATATACTTAGGCTGCAACTTAAAACCATTCAAGTCCACTGGTGTGAAGCGCTATAAAATGCAAACCCAGTGCAAATGCAAGCGAATTTGCGGGGTGCTCCGAGAAGCAGAGCATTGATGAAGACTTGTGACACCTCCCAGTGCGGGCATGAAATGCAGCGCTACCCCCGCAGCGGGAGGCGAAACTCCCCAACTCGATTTATAGGGGGACAGACTTCGCCTTGCTCCCTCTTTTCAAGTTACCGCCATCATGCTCCTAGTGCCAGCGCTGCCTTCTAGCCGCTAGAGTTACCATTATAGTATGGGCTGTGTGAGTAATAACCGGGCCAGTGCTTAATTTGTAAAAAAGAAAAGAATGAATGCCAGGACCCTGAGTTTGGAAGCCCTCGGCAGTCGCTAGCCAAGGTCGGGTCCTGAACACCAAGGCGCTATAGTCCTGAGTCCCACTGGTGCCTCCATCATCCTCCTCCAGACACTCACTCCCTGCATCTCACTCTTGCAGCTTCCTGTACATCCCTGCCTTCGGGTTTTCATTTCTTTTTCTCCTTTCGGTGTTTCTTCTCTTGCATCAACGTTTGAGGAAAAATAAAAGCTGGTCCCTGAAAATAAGTGCAGATGACCCACCGGCTCAAATGAGACAGGGTTCTGCTTAAGTGTGACGCCATGTGATGGGTGCAGAAAGCACTTGGGGGAAATGAGGGCGGGGAGGGGGGGGGGGGTTAGCACTCGTCTTTCACACACAGCTAGTCACATTACGTCAAACTTCCGCAGAGCCCTTCCTTCATTTGAACCGGTGACTCCTCTACACTTATTTTGTCTAAAGTTAAAACGGCCCATCGATGCATTGACCGTGCTAGCTTCCAGCATCTGAGCGCCCCTCACACCACACACCCTAACATTGACAAACTCACAGGCGTTAAACTTTTAAAGAGATGTTCTTCGAGTCACTCGATGTGTTATAAATACATAGGTTAGAACTCTCATCCCATGACCACTTGTAGCAGCTTAGTGAACAAGCATTGATAAATGCACTAGGGTTCGCCGCCCAATTATGATTAATACGTTTTTTTTTGTTTCGTAGGGTGAGCTAAAATCAAATGCATCCGACAACGTTTATTAACCACATCGTAACCCTTTAAAAATGTAACGTAAGCTTTTTTGTGAAATTGCGATTTGGAGGGTGGAAAGGATGCGTCCACTGATATTTTAGGAATAGAAATAGAATTCTGTTTGGAGATTATGTTAAGTAGTAAAAACAGCCGAAAGATACTTTCCTGCATACGTTTGACGGTCAAAGTGAAAACAAAGCGTTGTTACAAGTGGGAGCAGATCTGATCATATGCTATGAAAGTTACGAAATTCGTCACGCTGAATTGAGTGAAAATAGCTCTACATTAACATGTTAAACTGACACCAGTGCGAAAATACTGCAGAACAGTTTTAAATTAAGGCGCTATGTGCTTTAAAAACAAGGGGTAGTAGAAAGAGGGAGGAGAGAGTTAAGGTGGAGAGAGAAAAGCGTGGCCGAAGTGCACAGCGCGGTGCACGTGCAGGAGGGATAGCGAAATCACGCCACCATATGCGCGCCTGTGCACACAGCTCTTGACCTAACAAGGGAGGTGCCGGCAATGCCGGACCAGACACGGGGGCGTTCCCGGCGTCCCGTGACGTCGGCAAAAGCCAAAGAATGTCGGGAACGCCCCCGTGTCTGGTCCGGCATTGACGGACAGGCCCCTCGTCCAATGGCAAGGCTCCGTTTACGGAGCCAGCCAATCAAGGACGAGGGCCGAACAAAGCCACCTTACAGTTCTCAACAGGATTTCGCCTGCGCCGAAAAGATGCGCAGAGCGCATCCTTCGGCGAGGCGAAACCTAAAAAGAAATACAACATTATATGTAGGCAGCTAAAAATATATGGGTGGAAATGCATGAACACATCTGAAACAAGGGTAATTAGCACGCAAAGTAAGACCGAGAATGGTGGATCCCGGCAGATAAGTGTACATTGAGTGAATATAAATTAAAACGGACGGCGGGAGGGGGCGGGAGAGGACACAGGGGGCGTGAGGGGGGAGGGGGGCGGGAGAGAACACGAACGGCGGGAGGCGGCAGATAAGTGTACATTGAGTGAATATAAATTAAAACGGACGGCGGGAGGGGGCGGGAGAGGACACAGGGGGCGTGAGGGGGGAGGGGGGCGGGAGAGAACACGAACGGCGGGAGGCGGCAGAAAAGTGTACATTGAGTGAATATAAATTAAAACGGACGGCGGGAGGGGGCGGGAGAGGACACAGGGGGCGTGAGGGGGGAGGGGGGCGGGAGAGAACACGAACGGCGGGAGGGAGGCGGGAAACGTGCCGGGGGAAAAGCATGCCCAGGACAGCAGCAAGCACGGCCCGGCCGGACCAGACACGGGGGCGTTCCCGGCGTCCCGTGACGTCGGCAAAAGCCAAAGAATGTCGGGAACGCCCCCGTGTCTGGTCCGGCATTGACGGACAGGCCCCTCGTCCAATGGCTAGGCTCCGTTTATGGAGCTAGCCAATCGGACGGGGGGGCGTCTTCCATAGTGCTTACTATACTCATTAGATTTCTCTGGAGGCGGAGCCTAATCGGCTCCGCTCACCAGCGAAACCTAAAAACACCCCATTCCATTCATTTTTTTTTCTCCTTTAGATCTTTTTCCCCGTTAAATTTGCATATTTTATGATATCAGTTTTTAACTCCATTTAAAGTTGATTTTGTGTTTTTTATGATGTATACGCTGTTTGCATGGTGGTAAGCCCACCCTTTTATGATTTTTTAAAATCAAATAAAGTATTATTATTATTATTACATTTTCCCACCATTACCATTGGCACACACGTGAGTACCACTCTATCAACACTGCATAAAGGCCAGGGGATTGGCTGTTCACTTTCTTCTACTCTTTCTCTCTCTTGGACATTCTTGTCTATTTATCCCCCCCCCCCTCTTTCTGAAATCCTGCATCTGTATATCTCACACTTTCTCACAATTACCATTGGCACACATGCGAGTATCACTCTGTCAACTCTGCATAAAGGCCAGGGATTGGCTGTGCTTGTAGTCTGCACTCCCTGATAATCCTCTAACACACCCTGTGGGAAACTCGCGCTGCCATCACCTTTAACATCAGGGTTCTCAATGTGCCTCATCAGAAACAGGAACTCACTACTTGAATTCAGATGCTTACAAGTGACTCAGCGCTGTTCATGGTAAACACCATACGTGAGTCAAATAAACTACAGAAACAAACCATCATGAAAAATGCAAATATTTCTACGCAGTGGTTGAAGTATATTAAAAAAAAGTATGGGAACTGTGATGCTGTCCGCGTGGAGGGGAATGAGTGAGCGTGGGGGCGTGGTCAAAGGCTTGGGCAAAAGAAGAAAAATATCCTGGAACTTTTATTGGTCTTTAACCTTCAGGTAACTATATATAAAATAACGCAGAGCTTAGATGAAAACTAAATACAAGTTATGTTTATCAGTGTGAAATGCATGCGCTGCAAAGGTATGTGTGTGCCATCATCAAAAACTTTATTTCCATCCCTTAAGATTATCAAAGTACATCGTATAACAAGACAATTACAAGCAACACAATATAAATAAGACATGACATTATAAATAAACATTCACATTCTATCTATAGTCGCAGAACAGTCAAAGTGCATCCTTGAAAAATCATTTTGTGACACAAAATGTAATCCTGGTTGGTGCAGTGGATAATAGTGACTAGTGTATGTTTGGTGCCACAAGGTCCCAGCCTGTGACAGAAAGCACTGAGTATGTAAGTCATTATTTTAAACTTGCATTACACACAGTATAAGAGGCTGCAACAACATTTGCAAAAAGGTTTAAGATAGTGTTTTCAAAATGTAGATTTTTGCAGACTACGTAGTGCAATTTCTTTAACTGTCTTTTAAGAGCACCCATTTCATACCTTAGTTGGTAGCTCCCATACAATATCTCTCACAAATAAATGTGTCTCATCAGAAGCATCAAGTGATTTAATCAATTAAAGCCAATACTGGCTTTTTTGCAGTCTTTCAATTTGCAGATTGAACAGTTGCGCACATATACATTTCTTTCAGGGAAGCAGGCACCCTGGCAAGAAGGCTTGTTTAGCTGTTTTGCCTTCGAGCGGTATCATAGTACAGGAGATCCCTGCTTGACACCTCAGCTGTTGGGATTAACAGTCCAGGTATGGCTGTCTTTTCACAAAAAGTAGGGGAACTGTTTTTCTAAAATAAAAAAAAGTATGGGCATGTCATGACCTTTAGACCTCCCGCACACTCAACCACTGCTTCTAGGGAAATGTAAGATAGAGTAAAATGTGAAGTGGCGTGTGTCCTTAAGGGTTTTTACTGTCATTGTTGAGAAATCAAACAGCATTTTTTGTTAGTAAAGTTAAGGGGCACTGCATAGCCCAACATGGACCTGTTTTTAAATTACTGGTGGTCCTGGTACCCGACAGGACTCCACTAATTTAAAGTTCTCAGGGCATCTTATAGTTTCCTCCTGGGGGGATTGTTCATGTTTGTTGGGTCTGTTATGACGCAGGAGAAATAATAAAATGCTGGACCCCTTGGGTCATGGGGTCTTTGCTTCTGAGTTCTAATCTGTGTGTGGGGAGTTTATTTTAATGCAGTGTACACTGACATGTTTCATCGGCCCCACACACAAAGGAGTGCTTGGGCTCTGTGTGTCTGAGATAAATAAGCACGCATCAGTGAATCGATTTGGGGACACTGCATGATTGTGAAAGAACAGTGTTTGGGAGGAGCACGTGAGTGGACCTCCATGTGTGCAAGGTGCCGAACTTTGATTTGGTGTGGAGAGCCATGGCACATACAATAGAGCATGCAGGGTGCAGTTATTGCTGCTGCCAGAGTGTGAGAGGGAACACACACGTGTAGGGGAAGAGTCAGTGTGTGTACAAGATAGAGTCCAATGTGCTTTAATTGGAGTGTGTCTGGCAGGGTGCCACTTTCTTCCGAGAGGCTCCCCAGCTTCATCCCCATTCATCGATTGTTCCTTTTGTGCCCTGCGTGACCTCCTGTGCTTTGCAGAATCGGGATGGTCCTGTAAGGCCATTTGGGTAACTCTTTGATAGAACAACTATCACCCTCAGCCTGCCTCTGCTCCCCATCCTGTTGGTGAACTTCCCAAGTGCTGGCCTACACCCATTTGTCGACTGCTGCCCAATTAGCCCTACTACCTACCCCCACCTTCTTCCCTGGGACCCTTACTAAGTGTGACAACGGCAGCGATCAGCCTAATATCTGGGGGAAGGTTTCCTTTATCTCCAATCCTGAGGATGTAGGGTGGTCGGGGTTAGCTGAATAGTGGAGGAGGGTTTGGGCCACAGGGTCTGCATGTGCATTATCAGCTGACCTGCTGGATAGCAGTGCACCGCATTACTGTGCTGTGTCTCTGCGTGTGCCTGGTACGGACCTGCCTGATATCCGTGGTTCCGTGAGTGTGTGGGAGTGACTATATGAGGACCACATGTTATTAACACCTTCGCTGCTAGGTGTTTTCCCCTCCTGTGCTGAAGAATGCAGGATGTCAGTGTTTCATGACGAGATCAGCTCGTCATCAGCACAGCTCAACCGTGCATCATGACGAGCTGAGATCGTCATGAGCATGGAAAGGGTTAATTACACCGCACGGCGTGGTTGCTTTACACTTTGATTCCTTGCCAAAAGAAAGCTACGTTTGACATTGGTTTTTACCCCTGCAGCCTTGGCCCACTGTACTATTTAAAAGAGTTTTAATTATCTGTGTGTTCACATTTCTGATAACATTGTGATCTGGGGTGCACCCTATAAACTGTGTGTTATTGAATTACAAAAGTTGCTAGGGTGGGGCTAGTTCTAACAGTGTTTTGCACCACATGAGGGTGCTGAGGGCGAAAGTAGGATTTTTCCCAAGTATACATACTATTGATGTTGTTTTAACACGGTTGGGTCTAGTGCTGCCAGTAATATTTCCCTATGTGATTTATGCCCAGGATTACATGATGTTCATGTTGGGTTAATTAATGTGTGTGATGAATACAAACTTTATTTACATACACCATGTGTGAAGTCTGTTTTGTGACACAAAGTCTATTTTGTGGCTGCTCAGTGGCAAGCTCCCCAAGGGCAGGTTATACAGTGAGTGTAATCACCCACCCCTGACGGGAGTGGTAGGATCCGTCTGGCTAGGGCTTTGCCTCAGCCAATTAGAACGTGCCAGTTCCAACAAGGAGGGAGGCGGTTCTTAAACAGTGACAGAAGATATGATTCTAGAAGAGTTGGGTTTTTCTTCTTCTGCCTGAATTGGAGAAGTAAATGATCTCTCCTGATCTGCCTTGATGTGTTGTTCACGTCTGTCAGGAGATAGTTTGGGAACCTTTGTTTTATGGTTTTGTTTGTTTTTTGCACTGCTTCATTTTCAGTAAAGCTCACAGTTTTCAGTTTTTATTTATTTTTACTGACCCCAAACCATCTAATTTCCTGTCTCTATTTTCAGGTATAGATCAAAATGGAAACAGGGTACTTTGTTTACAGTCATGACTGAGAGGCCAGTATCAGTGTGGATTTGACAGTTAGAAGTTAAAAACAGAGAACAATTGCTAAAGAGATTTAAATAGCTGTTGATACCCACAAGGGAATCGTAAAATGCGCATGTTTTCATATGAGACTATTGGTTTATCCTCTATTTGTATTTAGAGCTTAGAAACCCATAAGCAAAATAAAATCCGAGTGTGCATTTTATCATCTTAAAAAAAAAGTAAATATGCTAGTTTCTGTTTCCTTTTTAACAAAACCGAGAATAGGGACAAACACTGATAACATTAGGAAAAATATATATATGGATAAACACAGAGAGAAATACAAAAACATACATTCCATGCAACCGGGAGCTCTAATATTAAGCCACACGCTCTTGGATTTCTTTTTGTGTTTGCCTACTGAAATGGGGCGTTTTCTGCCTGTTACGGAAGTGTGTTGGTTGGTAGTTCTTGCATGTGACATAGCTGGTCTCGCAGGTGGAGGTCTGAGGAGTTAGCCAATGCAGGTCTTTCAGAGGAGTGACCCTTTTCTAATTTAAGCAAGCATATTTTGTGGTACCTAGGTGCGAGTCATTTCTCTTTTCTAGTGTAAGGTGGATCAGAATTCCTTTAGACAGAGATAAATGTATTTATAACGAACCTTTAGAGCACTCTCTTTGTATTTTGCAATTAATGTGTTTCCTTTGTCAAGCTGTCCTTGCCTTAAAGGCTATTCTAAAGTTAACCCAGTTTATCGAAAATATACCAGCATCCTAGTATCCAAGGTACACAATATTTTATAGAGCACTTGAAAAAACGAGGCCCATTTTTTCTGCCTTTACGTCAATTTATTATGTCTTCTTATTTTCAAAATGTTCATAACATAACTGTAGTCCTCTCGTTTTCCTTATTCTACGAAATATTAAAAGCTTCTGAATATATTCAACAGATTATATTATGTATTCATAACTCCATATTGTTGTTGACCAATGCATTTCAAACCTTTCGCTTCTTCTTGTGGGTCAGTTAATTTCTGTTTGCAACCGAACAATCAAACTACTAGAATTAATAAAATACATATTAACTTATTTTGCTTTTCTCTTACAAGTTACGAAAAATGTAATCCATTTACTTCAGACTTCATTTTTTCATCATTTGCTCATAGTTGCAGTTGTTAGTCAGAGAATTGATTTTGAGATTTACTGTTTATTCTCAGTATTAAGTTTGTTTGCTACAGTGTGCTGCAGTACGCTCTGTCCCACATCTCTGAAGGTCAACCTCATTAAACCACTTTACGTGGAAGTTCACGTTTTTTCTCCTTCCAATTTCCTTGTTGGTAAACATAAATTTATGATGTAATCAGATGTTCTATTGAATGGAACCAGAAGCTATGTACATTTTGTTGAATTTAGGTTGTTGTCTTTTTGCGTGAGATGGGAATCATTGTCAAGCTTTGTCTCTTGTTTGATCAGATGGCACTATCGATCAAGTTGAAGTACTGGTGTTCTGTCGCTTGTTCTGACACTTAAGATACAGAGTGCTTTGTTTTGACCACCACACTCTGAGCTAGATTACTGGAGCACCATGAACACAATCCTCCTAAATAAATGTATAACAAATCTCCACCTTTCTTGCCAAATCTCTGACTGAAGTCCCATTGATTCCTCAAGGATGGTAAGACTGGTTAGGCCCAGTGACAGTCAAATTCTCCACTGCTACTGTTCTCTAAATGTATATTCATGAAAACAAATACAAGGGCAGAATTTATTCAAAGATGATATAAACCATGAAAAGAAGAAAGATCACTAGCTATAGAAAGCCTGTTCTTTAGCACATTGCTAGTGTTTCTCTTAGTCTGTTGTATGATGCCCTTTTATGTGTTTCACTTTTGTTTTTTACGGTCTGTTGTTTTTCCTCTTGGTAATCCCCTCGCCACTGTACCCAAATTTAAAAAGTCTCTCAAATAGCTTGTGTTGATGAGATTAATCTGTACTTGTGACCATCTGCAGGATGTGCATAAGAGAGCATAGAGAGCGGGCTCTTCCTCTGGCATGTCTTCTTGTTTCTTCAAGGGCGTACATGTCTCCATCACCGGTCTGCACATTGGTAGCAAATAGTAATCCTTGTAGTAGGGCGTTCTTCAATATTTCTTCTAGCGCAGCCACCACCTGGATGCGCACTGCTTCTGGATGTGGCATATATTCGATCAAGAGGAAAGACAGACCAGATAAAAGGGAGTAGCTTTGCACTGGCTGTTTTTGAATCATTTTGTTCATCACAATGTGTGTCAACAGTATGTGTGTCCTAGACTATCTCACAGCATCCATCTCGGTGAGATCATTCTTGCATGGAGATTTATATAGTGCTAAGTTACCTACAATGCAATGGAGCAGTGCACTAAGGAGGGGTGTGTGGAAAGAGTAAAGAGGAGGGTCATGAGAGAGTGGGTGTAGCAAGGTTATGCTGATCATTAACTTGAACTGGCTCATACTGGATCAGCCATCCACGTGAAATGAACCAGAGGTGGCTCGTGATGAATCAGCCAGTTACACTAAAGTCTGTTTAGCCTAAGCCTGATTGGTTTAGAGTTGCTTTGCTCTTGAGTCGCGGCCGCCTCCCTGTAGTTGTTCACATTCCTTCTTATTAGAATCTCTGAACCTAAACGTGTTTCAAAAGTTCAGAGACGCCTGTGCTGCAGCTCCACCATCCCTGTCACTCTCCAAAGAAATACTGGCACTTATGCCTAGTGCACAGTAGTAGTGTTGTAGGGCTGCTCACGGCATCCCGCTGGGGTGCTCAAGGTCTTCTCCTGGAATACGGGTACGACAAGGTAGGATTGCCAACTGGGGTCCTTCATATAGATAGGTTACCTGTTGGTAAGATGTTTCTTGAAGAGCTTTTACATTCTTTGCTTTGGCTGGAAATGAAGCCCAACTAGCTATTGTGACCTCTGACTTTTAGAAAACAGGGTTTCAGTGGCAGTCATATTCTCGAGGGGTGAAGTTCTGCTAGCCGTCCTTTGGATGGCTTATTCTTTTGAGAAATTCAGCATGCGGTGTGACGCGGCTAAATGCATCCGTAATCAATATTTGCAGACTTAGTCACACAGAGCACTGAGCTGGGTATAATTTGTCAAGTGCATACCTTCTAGTCCTGCTGTTTGGAAAACCATGTGGCACAGTGCACAACAGACATGGATTGCCAATAGTCACTAGTGTTGACTTTTCTATAGTGATGAGGTAATGTTTTTACTGCTCATAGGCCTAGGCTGTCATTGAAGTGCTAGGGTGCTTCCATCCATGTGTTCACCCATCCACCTGTCCAAGCTCTCTGTCACTCATCATCTATGCACTTGGTCTTCCTTGAACACATGCATGTATTCAGCCACCCATGAACGTATTCTTCCATTTACCGCTTACCCATCCATAGTACCACACACACATACTCAGCAGTCAATGAAGAGATATTTTCCAGTATTTTCCTGCCCACTGGCTCTACAACAACTTTGTGAGGCGTGGGAGTGTGCTTCCGGTAATGTATGATTGCTTGTCTGTGAAAGGCATGACTGCTTGTATGTGAAGGTTAGGAGTGCTCATGTAATGTGTGATTGTTGGTATGTGATGGTCTTGTCAGTAGTGAGAGACTGCTCTTGTAGGAGGCATGTGAAAGTGCTATCAATAGTGTCAGACTGCTACTCTGAGGGAAGTGAGTTTTGTCATTAGACTGTCACTACTAACTGTGAGGTGTATGAAGGTGATTCTGGCAGCGTGTGATGGCTACTATGATGCGTTAGAGGTGCTGTAGGTAGAGCACGACTGCTAGCATTTGGGGGTCTAGGAATACTTCCGGTAGAGAGTGCTTGGTAGCGTGTGATGCTCGGCCTTGACAAGTGTGAAAGTGCTGTTGCTTTAGGGTGCTTTACTTTTCCTCCATGAGGGCTTTAGCATTTCCCCTTGTGGTTTTGTAGAGGCCCTTGTGGTTTCGTTGAGGCCATGGCTTAGTAACGTTTTATATTTAGTTAATGTTGGAAGAGTTTTACTCTTAAAGCAACCCTGCAGCAGTGGTTCCTCAAAGTCCTCCCTCTCTGCTTGCATTTGCCCTAAGATTGGTTGGGGGCTTTAATTCCTCTCCTCTCCTCCCTCTCTCCTTTACTTATCCCAAACCTCCTCCTCGACACCTCATCAGGTGTAGTAAGCGCTATATACATGCATTTGCAGTTACAATATTCTCAGCTATGTATTTGCCACTGACCGCCAGCCCATCTCACGCCTCATCTGCAGTGGTGTGGGAGGCCTGTATAGTGGTGATTGGAAATCGTAGCTGTGCCTGAAGGCAATTTGGAGTTGACTAAGCTGGTATTGACTCGGGCTCTCTCTT
The DNA here is from genome assembly GCF_964263255.1 of Lissotriton vulgaris. NCBI lineage: Eukaryota > Metazoa > Chordata > Amphibia > Caudata > Salamandridae > Lissotriton > Lissotriton vulgaris. The sequence continues at coordinate 31,453,930 of NC_141698.1, forward strand.
GACAAAGTTGATTTTGACCGTGGTCCGCAGTGCTGGCTTCTGGGCTCTCACGTACTGAACTTCAGACTTGGAATCCTGCCCAGCCCCGGTGAAAGAAACATAGGCTCAGTATTTACACTCATCTGTCAGTGTGTTCTAGGGTCAAAATGACCTGAACTGGCTGCACTAATAACGCGCACACCAATCCCGGTCTGAGGTCTCTGGGCTTGGAATGGGATTTTCTGTTTAATGCGTCTGTGTTCATGATCTCAGTAAAAATTGACCATGTCTTAGAAAGGAAGCTTATCAGAAGTTATGGAAGCATATCAGCAGTTGTGTCCTAAATGGGATTCTGCCTTGATGGTAACTCACTTTATCAGAACCTACTGAAATGTATCATTGCAAGATGGCAAGTCATTCAAAATGCAGTGACCTGGTTTATTTGTAGAGTTCTCAAGTTATATCCCCCTGTCTTGCATCGTTGCCACTGTCGTCCCACAACTGCAACATCTTGTTTTATTTTCCTTTGTGTGGTCCCACAGATCCTGTAAACTATCCTTTATTTTGTGAAAGGAGAAAGCCAGGATGCTTTGGTTACCTCTGTCATCTGCTTCATGACATCACTGCCATGTGATGGCCTACTGCAGACATGCTTTGCAAGTAGGAGATTGTTGTTGTTAGGTACAGCCATTGTAACCGGTGAAAGACAGTGAAGGAGTGAGCGAGGCAGACAGGAGAGACACTCAAGGAAGGGAGGGTGCTTGAGGTAAGTCAGTGCATATGGAGAACAAGCATTTGCAATGCAATATGTCTCGCATTATAAACGCTTGAGCTATTGGCATTGCTAATAATAATGCAACACAAATAGCTCAAACATTCAGTAATGCCAGACCTATTGCATTGCACATGCTTGGTTTGTCTTAAAATGGAAGATGGATTTAATGAATTTGCGAGATGTGTAAAACTGAACTTGTAGCCTTACTCTTCTACGTCCAACTGTGTAATGGTAGGTGGATCGTGAAGACTTGGTACAAAATATCTAGAAATTAAGACATGTAAACAACCCCTTCTTTGTGTGCGGAAGAGCTGAAGTGAAATGGGTGCAGCAGTCCCAAACACACATTATTTATTCGGTCAGAAAGCAGCCGAGGCAGACCGAAAGAAGGCAAAGGAAAGCCATCAAACCCTTCTGGCCTGGATATCACTGCTGGAATCAATAGTTCACGAGGCAATCAGGCTCTGTAATTGTCATCAAATCACCTGGCAGAGATGCCACCATCTCAGGGACGGATCCATGCTATCAACAATGGCAAAGGAGACATCAAGGAGAGGGGATGCAGTGCCCATGAATCGGGCATGCGGGTGGGGGGAGAGTGAGAGGAGGCTGTCCCTGGTTGCATAAAGGAAATATCAATTCTGCACTTATGCGATCAGCACGTTTGGCTCGCAAACACGATCTCAAAATTGTAGCCTAATGTCCCTGCCATTGATGTAGGGGACTTTACCAACACAAGTGTAAACTGGCACTGAAATAATACACGCTTTTACCTTAATCAACTATGCTACTTAAATCCAAGAATTAAATCCTGAGTTGCATGAAAGGGATTTAGTCCGCGACGTGGTCGATATACAACAGATCTCGGCTGCACGCGCCCAACCCACCGAGCATGCCCCCTTAGGATTAAGTGATGGAGAGCACCCTCTACGCTGTCCCGTCATAAAATGGTTAGTGAAGGATTCTCCACGTCTACCTCAGAACGAATTTCTTCTCAGTAAAAAATGAACAGAGACAAGCAAAGATCTGATGGTGATTTGCAGAAGAAGTATTGCAAAACCATAGGTTTGGTACACTATCTGCTAGCTTGAGGAGTTGAGTGCCACCCAGTTGCTCAAAATGAAGTTGGCCTGGTTGGCCCATGGTTGTACCCGTGCTCATCAGGTGGTTCGCTCTACAATATTCATATGAAAATATCTGAATGACAACTTCTGGCAATGCCACCGCTACAGTGATTATGGACAAAGAAACATGTAAACACATTAGACTTGTACTTATTGAATGCATAGGGCTCCCATTCAGTTGTGTTCATCTCTATGGCACTGAACCTTAAAGAACCACCTAAAGAAAAGGAAACTGAGACATCTTCGCTGTGGGAAGAAGCACCACCTAGGAGCCCAGTGTAGTACCAAGACCGTGGGGCCGTTCAAGGAGGTCCTGGCGTGTAGCTATATGCTATGTTACATGACAAGTTAGCCTTTTGTTATCAGGACTCTCTTCTCTTCCAGCCACCTGTCTCTGAGTTGGAAATTGCAGGACAAATTAAATGGCAAACAGAAATGACATCACAGTTGACCCCTAGGTGCCCTTTCCTATCGCAAAGAGCTGCCAAAATGTTGGAATTCACAGCAGCTGAGCCTGAAATGCAGCGCTGGAAGGAACATTGAGGAAAGCATTAAAGCAAACTCGGGAATTCCTTGCTGGCATGAGCGCAGAGTTTAGTGTGTGTGTCTGCGTATGAGGATAGCGGAAGCATCTTTGATTTCCAGTGCAGTGGGAGGTGCGCAGGCATTAGCACCTGGGCAGTGGGCCCAAAATGTGAGCTCTGGTTCAGCACCTGTGCATCAAACGCAAGCCAAAGGGAACCCACATTTTGCACCCTTTGTCGCCCAGTGATCTCACCCCTTGTGCCAACCTTGGCCCCTTGGTCTCCTGTTTTCTGCTAATTGTTTTTTGCCTGGCACTGCCTTCATTACCCCTGTGACCAGGAGCAGGAAAGGCAGTGGCATGGGTACCAAAGAACAATCTAGGGATAGTAGCTGCTACTCCTAGGTCCGTTTTATTGAAGCTCTTGAAAGAACGGTTTCAGGATACGGTGTTCGCCATCTTTGATATGCAGAAAGTCTGCAAGCTGCAGCATTGTTGCAGGTTTGTAGTCTTTTTAGAATAGGGCCTTGACCAGTAGTTGTGTCACTCTGCAGTCGTGGTCTGTGGGTACCCTCAGACCATTGTTTGGATAAACACCTTGAGATGGTTGTTTTGGTGACCTGCGTCCACCTAACGCACCTGACTGCAATTTCTTCTTACAAGAAAGCCAGAGGAACGAAGGTACGAAGGTGTGCCCAAGTTTCCACAGAAAATGCAGGTATGCTTCTGATGTTTTATGCCCAAAGGATAACAGAAGAAAGCAAACCAAAGTCCCTTCTTGGTAAGTTTGGCAGCTCTTAAATGAAGGCTCACTCGGTGAACACCGTTTGGTTTGTACAGTATGCTTTTGGAAGCTGGAAGGTTCTTGGCCCTGTTTTGCAATATATTGCTTCAGCCGTTCCAGTCTGCTCCACTGGGATCTGGTGGAATATGTGTTCTGCTTCAGGAAGGTGTAGAGGCTTCTGACTTTATGTCACAGGACTCAAGACTTAAGTCCAATATTTTTTTCAGTAGCACAAGCACCAAATGCAAATTCAGTATCCAATGGAGAGGTGGGAAGGTGTGCCACTGATGGGTTGGGAATTTGTGGATTAGCATGGGCCCCAGTGGACCTGAGGTTTCACAAGGAGGACATAGTATTCAGGAAAGAGGGGAACGTAGATGACTTAGGAGGGGGACACTCCAAAGGGAACTGGGCAACCTCTAGTTTCATCCTCAGCCTCTCAACCAGAGGGAAGCCAGACCAGTGTTGACGTCATAGGCTGACAGCGGCAGTGTCAGCACTGCTATAGGTTCAGACAGACACCCTTTGAGCAGAGATTGTTGGAAAACAGACATTACGGTTGTCACTTGTCACCAACCTATGCGCACCATTTTGCATTCACAGTTGCCGGTTTGCAGAAATGTGGAAAGTCCGCGCCATCCTATTGGCTGTGTTGGGATACGTAGAAATTCACATTAGGAATTAAATTATATCACTTGCGCTTAGAAGCTGCTGCAGCTGTCACTGTAGCTGTTCTGACAGCTGAAAAATACTGAACTTGCCCGGTGGCAGGTTGAAGTTTCTCGCACACTGAAGGCCTTATTTAAAGGTTGGGGCGAAAAGGATTCTGGAACCCCACCCCCTTTTTTTTTTAACACTTTGCGCTTTTTCGGATAGAGGCCGAACTGCATTTGCTCACGCATTTTTTGCTGTTTGCTTTTTGCTCTACTATCAGGTAAAGCACAGGGCTGAGTTGGTTTCTAAAGTCTCCTGCCACATTGCCGCCTCCTAACCTCCCTGCAAGTGCATTTGTACTGGCAGATTCTAGCGCCTGGTTTATCTCGGAACTCCAACTAAAGCGCTTGGCTGCTTAGTACATTTCCTGGAATCGAGACGCAGTTTTGCAAGGTACTGCTATTTATTTCTTTCCCCTTTTATCATTAGTTTTCCCAGTAAACGCTTTCCTGGTTGTGGAAGCACAATTTTAGTGTGGACACTTGGGGCTCCAAGCTGCAGTTTTTGTACAATGCATAGGACAGTGGTGACAAAAACCGGTGCAGAGTGAGGAGCCAGTGGTGGTGCTGGTGGAGTGACCTGTCACAGGGCCTCCATGGGGCTCTTACGAAGAGCACTTTTCCTGCCACCTGAAGTAAGAGAAAATAATTTAAGGTGCATGTTAACCCTACCTGTAAACCCGCAGATTGTTCACCAGCGAACATAAGCAGAATTTGGTTTGTGGCGTGTGTGAAAAACGTTGAATTTTCGGAAATTTTTGTCTGTAGCTAATGGGACTCTGAGAACCTAAAAAAAGTTTGCTAATCGTAGACAAAATCCTACTTTCTGAATTTTCTTAGTAGGAGAAATACCTTCATTTTTGGATCGACTCAGATTGTCGTGGTATACACTCACACGAGGTCAAGTTCTGCTAATTTTAACGGTGTCATTTGCACATCTCCGCCTAAAGCGCCTTTTACTATGTCCACAGTGGTTTCTTTATGTTCCATCAGTTCTGCTTTGTCCAGCTCTTTTGAAGAGGTCAGGTGTTTCTCTTCTTTCTTGATCCGCCTCCTTGTTTGTAAATATCCCGTCACTCGTGTAAGCACGGGTGAAATGCTGCTGTTACCCGCTGTTGTGCAAGTTAGTCTGCTCTTTTAATTTGTGTGGCTTTTGAAGTCTAGCCACATAATACAAAGTTACATTTTGCTGTAATCAGTAGGTTCTCTGGGAAAGAATGGCATTTTGGCAGTTTTATTTATGCTGGTATTTGCTACAGAATCGCGAAATTCCAGGAATATTTGAATACTGCTTCTTTCGGGTGTGTTTTTGTGTAGCCAAGCAGCTGTTCAACACCCCACCCAGAGGTGACTTCGAACAGATCTTCTGTCCCAAAGTAAAGTGTTGATTGTCAGGGCAGGACTGGGGAACCAAAACAGGCCTGGCAAAAATGCTGAAACTAGCCTGTCTCCTCGAACAATCTCTCTTTCCTTACTTCCATCTATTCTCTCTTTTACCTCTTTGATCACCTTTTCTCTCCCACCCTCTCCCTCTCGCTCTCTTGAAGCCTCCATCTGCAGGTGACTTTGGGGAGCTGGGGAAAGTGACAGAGGCGCCAGGAGTAACTCTGGGCCAAAATCCCCTATAAGGTCTCCAGCCCCCGGGGAAAGGTCTGGTAGAAATAAAGGCCTGTCCTGCTGCTGGTTGACCTCTTGTCGGGAGGGCTCTCTGATACCAGGAGGGCTTCTGTCACTCATACTTCTGTCCATCCCATGTATCTGCAGCTCAGGCACAGCTCCAGCGGATTCCCTACCATGATGCAAGACTCTGGCACATGAGCGGCTTTGCCTTTCTAGCAGGCTCACATCATCAAAGAACAAAGAGATGGAGGCATCCAGGACCACTGAATCCAAGCCAAGTATTGCAGACCTTTCAACTGAGCTGGGAAGCCTTACATGACGTCCGTCCCATGACACATGATCCAGAGAGGTCTTACTCCACGTGTCCGCCCCATGACACGCTATCCTGAACTTAGCCTTCGACACAGTGCTCAGATCAGGCCAGAGGGTGTGCAGAAATGTGGTCAGCAGCTGTCCGGTGTGTCTGTGCGCATGACGGAGACCACAACGCCTCCACTGTGTTCTTCAGCAGGCCCAGGGGGGAACAAGCAGGCCACCATCGTTGAAATAAAACTCTCAGAAGCGTAGGGTGATGCTCGGCAAGAAACTTGCAATACACCCAAAGGTGCCCTGGTAATTCTACAAAGCTATCATTTTAGGCAGAAAGTTGTTTTAATTCAGAGGCGATGGCCTTCTTGTTCTGGAACAAAATGATTATTTTAAGCATTGAAAGACCATTTCTTTTGTGGTCTGCGCTGCATAAATGTTCAGTTTTATTATTTGTGTAGGAGTACGCGTGACAAGCATTTGTGTCCTAAAACATGTAGCGAGAGCTATTCCAGTGTGTGCAAATCGGCATATTCCAGGTCATAGAGGAGAGGTTTTTTTTAATCTTTCTTTAGGTCAAGGCTGGCCATGGTCCAAAAAGTGTTATTTTTGCCTTCATGGGAAATGATCAGGTTCTGCCAATGAGAACAAGTTGAACTGTGTGGACCTTGGACTGTTTTGTCAACTGGGTTCACGATAGAGCCGTGGTCTTTAGTTAATATTGATAGATTAAAAAATAAATCTAGGACACCTCTTGTATTTGTTGTGTTGTAGGGATATGGGGTACTTCTTCATATTAAATGCCCAAGGGGAGACACTGACTTGACCCTTTCTCTTTCTGTCAGTACAGTACAATTCTGCTTTAATTCTAGTCGGACATTTTGGAGAAACCTGATGTGATCTTAAAAATTGCTTGTTTTGATCCTGACTTAAACCATTCTAGTGCAAGATACAAGTTAAGCACCCAATACACTTTTTCTGTTCATTGGTACTGTTCAGGTTATTCATAGAAAATGGCTGGATAGATACATACATACCTTTCCAGCAGCTCGACAATGGTGATAGGAGGTGTACATTTTTGAAGGGATGCCCTCTCGGGCCAACAGCTAGATTTAATCCAAATGGTGTATATGCCATTCATCAAATATTTACAAGGCGTCTGTGTCACTTCTGGGTTCCAAATGTGCATTGCATACTGCTCTGTGCTAGTCGGCTGTGCACTGCTGTATATTCTAGACCCTGAGGAGTGCACGTATGGATGCCCAGCTCTCGGTCAGCACTCAGCCAGTTCTGTGGTTTCCGGGCAGGCTGACAAGTGAGTAGCTGAAGGCAGCCATGTACCCCCTCCCATCCCATTGAATCCCAGGCGCCCTTGACTGGGTTGACTGTTCTAGTCACACTGCCCTGATTTATGGAGAGTGGGCATATAGGGATTTTATGCCTGCAACCATCACGAGTGTCTCGGTTGTGTGCACAGCGGGCCACTACTGTGCTAGGACCACCCCAACATTGAGAAAAGATTAATACAGCTAGGCAATGCTATAGTGGAGGAGTGTGGCTCACTGATTAGAGCGGCAGACCCTGATGCTGAGGTCTGGCCTGGGACCAGGGTTCAATTCCCGACGCGGTAGGGTCCTGAGCCCAAAATGTCCACGGACTCGATAATTCTCGCCTCGTGCCTATTCTAATCATGGGGTCCCATGCTGCAACTCTGGGCAATAGCTTGCTTAATCTCCACTACGGCGGCAAAAGCTTGCTTAATCTCCACTACGGCGGCCCACCCGCTGCGGGATGCCTGGCTTTCACCTTGGGGATGCCCAGTAGGGGTTATCTCACAGGGAAAAAGTCAGGACGGGTTCCCAAGGCAAGCGCCTTGATGCCTTTGGGTGATACGTGCGCTATATAAGTAGCAATACATTTACATACATTTACATTGCTTAAGGATTCTAACCCATCCTTTCTAATTCAGATTCTACATTTGAAGATGTTTTCTGAAATCTGAGACAGCTGGGAGCAGGGTCCTCGCAGTGCAGTGTAGAACTGGTGAATGGAGGAGAGGCAGTGAGAGACGTGGGAAATAACATTTACGACGGAACTGTATGCTGGGGCAGTCGTGGCTTGCTGACAAGGCAATGGAATTTCAAAGGTTGGATAAAATCCAATTGCTGATTCATGGATTTTGGACTTGGTAAAGTCACTCACAGATATCAATTGCTCTCTCTGAAAGGTGTAGACCAGGGTATTTCATGTTGAGACATCTTTTGACAAATTAAACCATGAACAGGAAGAACTGGTCGCAGAGTGGTAACCTTAGAACAGCAGCGTTAAGGTGTCCTTAATTAGCTTGATGATGAGGAGAATCGCCCCTGAAGAAATGAAAGGGATCAGAGCAATGGAAGCAAATTGTGATTTGGGGGTCATGCACAGGGCCTTGTTCTCGAAGCATGGGGTGCCCCAGAAGACTGCCTGACGATTCTTGTCTGTACCCCTTGTATTCTGCTTACCTAATCAAAATTAACTTGCCCTTAATGTCTTAACGAGGGTGCATTTCATGAGTAAAATAATTAATCCTCTCTGCCTCCCATATGATTGCTAATTTATGGTACAAAGGCGATGCTACTCCCATCTACCAGGACATTTCACCACCGATGGTAGTGAAATGTTGGGAACTGAAAGATATCACTACTTATCAATGGGATTTTCCCATCAGAGTTACTTTCATCTAAGACAATAAACAATTTCAGGTGGAAACAAAAGGTGCAGCAACAAAGCTCCCGTATTTGAAGGATCCGGATGGAGGAAAAGAACACTGCGACTAAAAAAGAGGGCAACTCAAGCCAGAGAAAAAGGGCTGCCCGGAAACTGACCTAGAAGAATCATCCGACGGTACATGACTCTGCTCCTTAAAAGAATCCCCGAGTTAGATACGTGGTACATGACTCTGCTACTTAAAAGAATCCCCGAGTTAGATACGTCCACGTGACTATTGGGGTAGCCCATCCGAATGCTACTTTGGTGTTGAACTGAGCAAATACTGTGTTAGCTTGTGGCCTTTGAACCTGGTCCTAAGAAGCTTTATTATACCTAGATATATAATTAGTGTCCCACAGTGTATTCCTATCTACTTCTACAACTGGTTGCTCATGTTTGATGAGACCTATGGCCCTAATTTTGCTTTGGGTGTCATCATGTTCTCCTTTCCTCCATTTTAAACATTTGAAACCCGAACTTGGTCTGGTGGGGAGGTTTATACTTGAGCTATCCCACGGTCATAGTTTTACTCTTTAATCGTGTTTTTTTTTTTTCTCTTGTTTACTGTTACAGAGGGTTTGTGTTGTCTGGTTGGCGGGCTTAATGAGGCTTAGAATTTTCTTGCCATGACTAGACATTCGGTTACGACTTATTGGTGGGTACCCATTTAACATGTCCTCTGACAGCCTGTACTGTAGTGGTGAATCAGCAGCATGTATCTTGTTCTTTTTTCTTACTACATATTCTGGAATATGTCTCCTATTTCTTACCTTTGTTCTTTTTGTGTTTTTTCGTTCTGGAATACCTAAAGACACCTAAGGAATACTCATGGTTGTGGTCCTTGGGCTGGGTTTGTAGAAGGTGATGTGTGGTTTCTCCTTGAGGTGTAGCTTTACAAAACTGTTGTTCTAGTGGACATCTTCTTTGATGTTTCGCAAAGGTCTAATAAGCTTCTACGACCCAAGTTATACTAAACTAAGTTTAATTGAATATCTAGTGTTAAGAGAATGACTGCTAACATTCAATGACTAAACCTCACTGCCAAATGTTTCACTTTTTCAAATTGGGCCCACTGTAAAGATGTAGCAATAATTCAGGAAACCCATTTACTACATGAAGACAGGATGAGATTGAAGTGCTCTTGATTCCAGGCGTAGCTTCATTCCAGCCATTACATGAAACCCAAGGGGTGCCAATGTGATTTGAGAATGGAACTCCGTTTTGTTGAGAATCTCACTATCGTGCCAGTAATGGACAAATTCTGGGCTTGCAGGACAGACACGCCAATAACTTTGCTTTCCATTTATGGTCCAAATGATACGGTGGCCAGTTTTATTTTTGTAGGCTGCCTGTCATATCTAATTTTGCTCGTGCGACATTGTTATGGGGTGGATCTTAATATCAATCACTTTGTGTCTCAGTCGAGGTGAAGACTCAGTATCTCCATGTTACAAAGCAACATCATCTTCCGTATTGAGTGGTTTAGGTCACCTGAACTGTCTAAATACATTAAGATTTCAACATACCTGTGAAAGAAATTATAGTTTTTACCAGGATAGATTTCTTCCTAAGTAATACAACTCTAGCATCTATCTTGTCCCATACACTGAGACTCAACCCATGTTACAGTCCTTTTTTTTAAATCTAAGACAGTCTGCCCAGTCCAGAAGGTTATAATCATGAGATGAAAATTAAGTCGCGTGTAGACATCTGGCTTTTAGTGCAAATATCTGAGATGCTTTACCACATTATTTTGATGAGAATGTTTCTGATAATATGATTCGGGATACAATATGGGAAGCAGCAAAAGCCGTAATCAGAAGCCGAATGTTCGTTCATACAACCTTCATATGGCTTGCAAAGCAAAAGGATGAACAACAGACTCCAATTCCTCTGCTAGAAAAATAATGCAAGAAAGATTTGTCATAAGATATTCTAGAACTACAAGAATCTAGAAGACAAATGTAGCATTTGTTCGTATGGGATGCTGCACGTAAACTTGTATACATGCACTAAACAGATTTACTATGAAAAAAGCGAAAAGGTTCATAGGCTCTTGGCCTATAAACTTAATACATCCCACTTTCGTGATTCTGTTAAGTAGATCAAGAACCAAGCTACGGTGTGTAAATCATCCATTCAAATATTTGCAGTAACTTTCAGGCCTACAGCCCAGAGTTATATTAATTACAACACCATGCGGCAGAGAAACAGAGGGATTACTTGGCACGTATCATGTTTCCAAACATAGATCAGGTTTTATTAATTTCCTTAGAAGAGCAATTTGCTGAGGGTAAAGTGTCACAAGTAATTAATGGGATGTCTGGTAAAACGATTTGTGATATATTTACTGCTCCCTTTTTACTCATCATTTGAGGATAAACTAGTAGACCCTTTGACAAGTTTTGATATTTGTTTACAGACAAGCACTGTAACAAAATGTATGATAACATCAACTATATCCCTCCGCTTAAAACCTGAAAATGACCTAGAAGCTAGCGGACATACAGACCTATTGCCTTATTAAATTGGAACAATAAAATGTATTATAAAATCTTCACCTTGCATCTCGATAAACATCTTGCTGCAATTGATGTCTCCCTATCAGTCAGGGTTCATAAATTGTTGACCGACAATAACGTGCATGTTGTTTTGATACCATGGGTGTGGCACATTGTAATGATTCATAAACTATTCTTCTCTCGCTGGATTTGGAGAAAACGTTTAATAGGGTTGACTGGGGCTTTAGTTGAAAAGTGGTCTAGGCCAAAGCATGCTGCCAAATATCTTCATTCATCCAGCAGAGTTAGAGGCAATTTTCTGTCCTCCTAATCAATAACTTTAACCTGAAAGACAGTATTGCAACCTCTATTTATGGGGTTGTCATTGGAACCCCTAAAGCAACAAATACATTCTAATGAACCCATACATGGAAAGGGAGCTTAGTAGATGAAACACTCCATGATTGTTATGTTCACAAATGTAATTATATGTTTTCTGACTTATCCATCATGAATCTCTCCCAGCCTTAGAGGGAGATCTGTAGAAATGTAATGAAGTCTCAAGATTGAAGATCAGTCAGTTACACTAGGCATGGATGTATCTTATCACCCATTTGGAAGTGAGAGAATTTTGACTGATACTGGTTTTGAATGGACCAATACACAATCTTGGAGCAAAAGCAGAGTGATAATTCTCTTTTGAATCTAAAGTTCCAGCACTTTTAGATAATTCTTACGAATACCCTTTACGAAGACGTACTAGGGGAGAAAGCTTGAGGGGTCTTGTTTTAGGATAGTGTCATGCAGTAACATGACATTTATGCCTAAACCACTTTATGTTGTTTAGGCCTTGCCAAGAGTTCCCAAATGACAATCTCAAAACTATTGAGCAAAAGATTTTATTCTTTATATATGCAGTTGAAGCCCCAGCAACCCCTCCCCTCTGCAGTGGGGTGTGAAATACTTCACAAATCATATAAAATAGTGGGTTGAACTTCCTGTAGGTGAAAAGGTACATTCTGGCAATTCAATTGAGGTCAGCATCATATTAAACTTGCACCAGACATGGAAATTATGGATGCCTTTTGAATTGATGCCATTGCCAGACGTTATTTGGCTCCCGTCTTCAAATTGTTGGTGAATTAGTTCCCCTCTTCTCTCTACTTTGATGACGCCACCTGTCAAGCTTCGGCCAAAGATGTAGACCCGCTGAGAATCCCTACCCTCCTGAGTCTTACCAAAGGTATTGAAAACTCGAATATCACATCAGAGAAAGAAAGCGAAAATTATGAGGAAGGGAAACAGATGTGTTTGTTGCATTCTCAAGAATAGTAGGCATGGACTGTCATCATCTGGTAACAGCCTGTTTTGCGGACTGGATCTCAGGCAGTAGATGGAGAGAGTTCAATAAGTAATGGTCAAACCAAAAGTTCAATGTACAAGTATTACAGAAGAAGAGGTGGTGGAGAAATGAGGTCCCATGCTGTCAGACTAAATAGCTTACCCTGATCAAGGGCAGTGTTGGTGTTAATGAGACGAAACATCGTCACACAGTAAGCGTCAGCTTTATCTTTAGAGGGCGTTCCCTCAATTACATGGGGGCATGACTCCATGCAAATGAGGTCCTCCCTTTGCCTCTGGGCCCATGCTTTGTTACAGATGTGGGAGCAGAGGCAAAGAACTCACAGGAGGCGCACTGAGGTGGCACACTGTCAGTGTGCCCCCTGACTGCAACCCTCAGGAGGGGGGAAAGGGAGTCCCATGGACCTCTCAGACATCCGCTTGCAGGCGGGTGCAGTCACTCAGTGCACCCGCCTGCAAGCTGATCTCTAATCCCCCTTAAAAGTGCAGGCAGGTTGCCACCTGCACTGTGAACACTGAGCGGCTTCAAAGCAGTTGCTCTGTTTTCCACAGAAATTTGCGTCTGCCCTCGGGGCAAAATATTCACCATAAAGCGGCGCATTCTCATTGTTTGCGTTGGGCGCACTTTAAAAGGTGTGCCCCGCGCAAACAATAAAAATGCGCTGTTTGCATAATACGGGCCCAGTTGAGAACTTACTCAAACAAAAAGTAACCAGAGAGGGATATCCAACTTATATCTTCACAACCCCCAAGATTAAGAACACTTGTGGTGTTCCCCAGGGCTCCTCTCTCTCCCCGCATTTATTTAATCTATACCTCCTCCCCCAATTCATGCACTAAAAGAAAGGAAAGTCCAAACCTTCAATTATGCAGATGATTTTCAACTGATACTGCCGATTAACGACTCTCCTACCACCGTCCTCGAATTCCAGGGAAATATGCTGTTCATCCGCAACTGGATGAACAGCAACCACCTAAAATTAAATCCAGATAAAACGGAAGTGATCCTCACAGGAGGCGCATTGAACCCCTGAAGCTCCCTCTTCTGGCCTAAAGAACTGGGACAGCCCCCGTCCCCTCTATATCTGCAAAAACCTTGGGAGTCATAATCAATAAAGACCTCACCATGAAAAATCAAGTTTGGTCAGTGATCTCAACATGCTGCTTTCAACTAAGGAAAATAAGAAAAATCAGTAGGTTCCTCCCTCAGGAAGCAAAAATACAGCAGTATCCCACATCGATTATGCCAACTCTCTTTACCTTGGCATCCGGGCCTATCTCACCCACCACCTCCAAATGGTTCAAAACCAAGCGGCCAGACTGATCTTTCAAGAAAACAAGCGCCAACATATTACTCCTCTTCTCACAAAACTACACTGGCTTCCAATACCCCAGAGATGTGCCTTCAAGGTAGGATGCATCATCTTCAAATCCCTGAATAGTAAAATCCCAAAATTCATCAACGGCTTGATCAACAGACACACTCCTACCCGCAACCTACGATCTGCCCATATGCACCTCCTGACCTGATCTTTCAGGCTAAAACGCGCTGGAGGGACTAGGTTTGCCACCCTAGGTCCCAAACTCTGGAACTCCCTGCCACTTGAGATCAGATCCTGCTCAAACCTCATGAGCTTTCGCAAACTGCTACAAACATGGCTATTTAAACAGGCATACTAGTAACATCACCCTTTGAGGACGGAGGCGCCGGGATACGTGGCTTCTCAGCGCACGTGGACACTGTAAGCAGACCAGAAGGCTTTAAGGCTTCAACCCCTCGCCGCACCCGCTTCGCTGCTGGGTGTCAGCGCCAGCAGCTTGTTGAGGAGGAGACGCGAGGGAGTGCTAGCAGCAAGGCGGTAAGGGGCGCGAGGCATCAGCAGGGCTGCGAGCGTGCAGGGACTTCATTTCCCAGAAGTCCCTGCAAGACCAAGGAAGAGCTTCCGGTCCGCTCTCCCTGCTGGCCCGCCCCCCGCCCACCCAGGGTCCTGAAAAACGCTGGGATCCTGACCATCTGCGGGACACTCACCCTTTGAGGACGGAGGCGCCGGGATACGTGGCTTCTCAGCGCACGTGGACACTGTAAGCAGACCAGAAGGCTTTAAGGCTTCAACCCCTCGCCGCACCCGCTCTGCGGGTGCCGCTTCGCTGCTGGGTGTCAGCGCCAGCAGCTTGTTGAGGAGGAGACGCGAGGGAGTGCTAGCAGCAAGGCGGTAAGGGGCGCGAGGCATCAGCAGGGCTGCGAGCGTGCAGGGACTTCATTTCCCAGAAGTCCCTGCAAGACCAAGGAAGAGCTTCCGGTCCGCTCTCCCTGCTGGCCCGCCCCCCGCCCACCCAGGGTCCTGAAAAACGCTGGGATCCTGACCATCTGCGGGACACTCACCCTTTGAGGACGGAGGCGCCGGGATACGTGGCTTCTCAGCGCACGTGGACACTGTAAGCAGACCAGAAGGCTTTAAGGCTTCAACCCCTCGCCGCACCCGCTCCGCGGGTGCCGCTTCGCTGCTGGGTGTCAGCGCCAGCAGCTTGTTGAGGAGGAGACGCGAGGGAGTGCTAGCAGCAAGGCGGTAAGGGGCGCGAGGCATCAGCAGGGCTACGAGCGTGCAGGGACTTCATTTCCCAGAAGTCCCTGCAAGACCAAGGAAGAGCTTCCGGTCCGCTCTCCCTGCTGGCCCGCCCCCCGCCCACCCAGGGTCCTGAAAAACGCTGGGATCCTGACCATCTGCGGGACACTCACCCTTTGAGGACGGAGGCGCCGGGATACGTGGCTTCTCAGCGCACGTGGACACTGTAAGCAGACCAGAAGGCTTTAAGGCTTCATCCCCTCGCCGCACCCGCTCCGCGGGTGCCGCTTCGCTGCTGGGTGTCAGCGCCAGCAGCTTGTTGAGGAGGAGACGCGAGGGAGTGCTAGCAGCAAGGCGGTAAGGGGCGCGAGGCATCAGCAGGGCTGCGAGCGTGCAGGGACTTCATTTCCCAGAAGTCCCTGCAAGACCAAGAAAGAGCTTCCGGTCCGCTCTCCCTGCTGGCCCGCCCCCCGCCCACCCAGGGTCCTGAAAAACGCTGGGATCCTGACCATCTGCGGGACACTCACCCTTTGAGGACGGAGGCGCCGGGATACGTGGCTTCTCAGCGCACGTGGACACTGTAAGCAGACCAGAAGGCTTTAAGGCTTCAACCCCTCGCCGCACCCGCTCCGCGGGTGCCGCTTCGCTGCTGGGTGTCAGCGCCAGCAGCTTGTTGAGGAGGAGACGCGAGGGAGTGCTAGCAGCAAGGCGGTAAGGGGTGCGAGGCATCAGCAGGGCTGCGAGCGTGCAGGGACTTCATTTCCCAGAAGTCCCTGCAAGACCAAGGAAGAGCTTCCGGTCCGCTCTCCCTGCTGGCCCGCACCCCGCCCCTTTAGCCCCTCCTATAAAAAGCCATCTAACTCCCGCAGCGTGGGACGCAGCCCGGGCTAAGACCGGGCAAAGAGCGGGCCGTTTGAGGCCGTTCGAGGACGGCAGAGGACGGCCCTGGCCCACCCCCCTTATTGTTGCTATCCTGTATGCTAGTGTACCTCCGTGCTGTGACAGGTTAGTTGAAACTGAAGATCCCTATTCAGTGAGTCGAGCGGCGTTCCAAATAACATTGTATCCACAATGAGTACTAGGATGACACGTAGCAAAGCTTCCAAAGGTGGCTCACAAATCTGTGGTCCTATGGACGACTTTATCACCCGCACGAACATAGCCATAGACGAGGAAATATCCAAACTCCAATCTCGGGTATCCCTAGAATTGGTAGCAGCTCGCAGGCTGTCTGAGGTAATGGCCCTTTCCAAAAAATCTTCCCTTGGACATATAGCCTCTGCTGTCACGCCAGTACGCTCCGCTCGTCCAATAAGTATTACTACCCAGGTGGATCTACACCAGCCCCCGATCACAAACAACCTCACTCCGCCCTTAGAACAATCACGTACTACAGAAGAGCTAAGTCTCCCTGTACCTCCCCACGCACAGACCCTCATCCCTAATCCCCCTTCCCAAGTATTCCCAAATTCCTCCTGTGCTAGTGGTGCACAACCCAAAAGGAAATGACAATCACACTCAGCTTATTCGCGCAAAAAGGCAAAGGTGGCAGTCTCCCACCAGTTTTCATTGTCCAACGCCCAGGCTTGTAATGTTTTACCTGAGGGTTCCCCGCGCACGCAGTTAACATGCCAAAGTATGGGTGAGGGCCCAGCGATCATATCTCCAGCAAACAAGGGGGGGCACAGATACAGGACCAGGGAAGGAATGACAAGGAATTCATAGACCAAGTCTGGGAAACATTAAAAACACTTCTCTCACCACTCGACTTAAGATTGTCTAGGATTGAAAACAATCTACTCGAGATGGAGAAGAGCATTATTGCTCTGGCCACTCTTGGCCTGAGAAATCTCGAAAACCAGGGCGTGTCCTTATCTGATCCACATTCACCATCAACTGTTTCGCAAATCGAACAGTATCCCCCACCATTACCTGCTGCTGAAAGGCCTGTGCCTAAGCCGAGGACGGTGGCTGTGGACCAAGTTTCCGTAACCGCCAATCCTCAAGCCACCAAACCACAGATCCCTCCACGGAACTCTAAGCCTGTAAAACCAAATTCAAACCCGGTAGCTCCCCCTAGACCCCTCCTTACCGAAACACAGGGTTCTCGCCCAAAAGAAAATTTTAGAGGTGGTTATATAGATCTTCCTCCAGAGGCCAATGACTACGTGGTTGTGTTGACAGGAGTCCCTGAGATTGGCACTGACCAACATGAAAACCACTGGTCATTGAAAAACAAAACTATGCACTGGCTTAACGTTAACAGGCCGATTCCGAATGGCAACAGAAGTCGAGTGATGATGGTCCGTAGAATACCCTGGGTGGGCCCAACCAAGAAATCTAAACAAGGGGACTGTGTAGTTGTAACTTTTGAAGACCCACTCACGGCCCACCATATCTGTTCCTGGCCAACTAGTGAAGATTCCTTAGTTATTCCAAGGCCGCTATCCTTCTTCTATCCCCCACGCCAAGTACACACCCAAGTGGATAATTGGTCCTTGGTGCAGCACCATCCGTGGAACGCCCACCCCACGAGGCAAAAGAATAATCTTCTACACTGGAATGGCCTTTCAACCTACAACAGATATGGAGGCTTGGAGGAGGTCGATTGACTTTCTATGTTCCCAGCATGCCCACAACTAGCAAAAGTTCTGTCCCCTCAGGCTACAGTCACAGCTGGCCCCTCAACAACTCAAGCTGGACTTTTGACTGCTCTGCCCCGGGCCATGGAACCATCTAAATTGGCTCTTCTAGATCACAAAAAAGTGGATCTGAGGCCAGCTAGCCCCTGTTTGATCTCCTCTCTTCCTGTACAACCCATTCCCATGGAGCCCGACCTGCTCGGTAGTGTTGCCTCTCCAGGCGATTCTTCACTGAAGGTCCTATGTTGGAACGTGGCGGGCCTTGCACGCAACTTTGATAACCCGGAATGGCATACTTTCCTGGCACCCTATGACATTTGTTTGCTACAGGAAACATGGTGCCAGGAACCTAGTCACAGAGTGGGGTTTTCGACCTTCTACGTACCGGCTGTGTGCCACCAAGGTTCTAAAGGACGTCCATCAGGGGGTCTCCTCATTTGGATCAACATTGCACTAGACCTCAGCGTTTCACAAAGGCCCACTGAAACACCTGACCTTCAATGGCTATCACTGTACTATAAAGGAGGAAGGAAACTAGAACTATTTAATCTCTATCTAAGGGGCACCAGGAACAGAGGGTCTCTAAACTCCCTAGGCCTAAGTAACATCCTGTCTGCCTGCGACGCCAACTCTCTCGTCCTGCTGGCAGGCGATTTTAACTGCTGCTTTGAGCCCTTGGCCAAAGAAGACATTCTGGACAACAATGAGGAGGACAACAGGAGGGGCATCCCTACCTTGAACCTTGATCCGATCCCTAAATGGACACAAATGGCGATTGACATAAATGCCCTTTGTATGGAGTACAATCTGAGAGCAACGAACGGGCGCTCCAAATCAGATCTCATGGGCGCCCATACATACAATAGGACGGGCCACACATCCAGAATTGACTTTGTTATGCTCAACTATAACCTCTGGCCCTACCATCAAGACATGGAGGTTATAGAGACCTGTGACAGTGACCACAACCCTCTTGCTTTAACCATCACCGCCCCCTGGCAATCCGGGCCCCATGAAACAACCAACCAGTTGTGGAAAGCTACACATGAGGTTCTTCCATCAAACTGTGGCAGACGTCTCAAATGGGCAAGAGTCTCAGCGGAAGAGGCCAGGATGTCTCATACCGAAACCATCTTATTAGAGGCTGAATCTAGGCTTGCCCGTACTTCCAGCGATAGTAAGATGTTTTTATCGTTATTCACGGAAACTATTACGGCATTAAGTGGGCTGTTCATTGTTCCCAAACCCAGCTCCAGATCTGCTTCAAAGGGGACCTTGAGATCAAGTGAAAAGTGGTTCACACCAAATTGTCGACTTGCCAAGGGTAATCTTGTGGCGGCAGTAAAAGGAAAAGACCAAGTTACCATCAGGTCTGCAAGGAAATCTTTTAGGAAAACTGTGAATGAGGCTAAGCGGTCACATGATTATAACTTTTGGCGGGACCTAACGGAGGCGAGCACAAGGAAAGATGCTAAGGGGTTCTGGGACTTGCTAAGATCGAGAGACAAGCCCATTGATCTGCAACTGACTTGTAACATCCCTGGTGCTGCATGGTTTGCCCACTTTTCGAAACTGTATTCGGCTCATGCAGGGCCCTTGAAACCAGACCCGATCCTAAGGCCCAGCTCCACAGATCTCCTTCCAAACGAAATCCCATTCACCATCTTGGAAGTAGAGAAGGCAATCAGGTGTACTGTTTCCAACAAAGCGGCAGGCCCGGACGGGATCCCGGGCGACCTGGTAAAAAATAATCCCCCATTTTGGAGCAGACTACTTGCTGCCCTTCTTAATGAGGTTGTGAGGGGGGGGTCTTTCCCTGACTCTTGGAGGGGGGCTGAAGTAGTCCCCATTTTCAAGAAAGGTAGCAGGGAAGACCCAGCTAATTATCGTCCCATCAGTTTGCTGGATTCAACGCAAAAAATAGCGGGGAAAGTGGTACTGGGCAGGATCCTGGAGTGGGTGGAAGAAAATCAGATATTGTCTGATTTCCAAGCGGGTTTTAGATCAGGGACAGGCACTGTCGAGCAGACATTCCGCCTGTTGATGCTCTATTGGAAGGTAGTGGTGCTAGGAGGGGGCAGTTTATATTTAGTCTTCATAGACTTAAAAACTGCCTTCGACCTGGTTCCAAGAGCGTTACTGTGGAAGGTCCTCGACGAGCTAGGTCTACCCCCCTATCTGTTGGCCCTGGTGATAAAATTTCATGAAAACAACTTTGCCCAAATCAGATGGGGTGCCCAGGGCGAAAAAACCCGTGTATTCCAGTAGACAGGGGCGTCCGCCAGGGGTGTGTGCTTGCCCCCACTCTGTTTTCGCTTTATGTTAATGGAGTGGTGGAGCACCTTCTTCAACATCCTGCAGATGCACCATCCCTGGCTGGAAGGAAAATCCCGACGCTCCTGTTTGCGGACGACACCCTTCTGATTTCGAAATCACCAGCAGGCATACAGTCTCTACTTTCCAGCTTTAAGGCCTTTTGCGACACCAAAGGTCTGGCCATAAACATTGGCAAGACCAAATTCCTTGTCCTCAACCCGCCTAAGAAATCTGTTAAACCACCCACTCTTGACTCTGTTACATTAGAACGGGTCAACGAATTCGACTATCTAGGCATACGTCTTTGTGATAGTATGAGCTGGAAGGCCCATCACCAAAAAGTGTTCCTAACCCATAAGAGGGTTGTTGGCGCTTTACTTAAAGAGCAGCGTGCTTCCTCTGTAAAACCCATTGGGGCTCTTCTTGACATCTATAGGGGTAGGGTTGTGAGCGCAGCACTGTATGGTGCTGAACTCTGGGGTACCCAGAGAGTGGATACTCTGGCCCACCTAGAAAATAAATTTCACAAAGATCTGATGAGGCTACCCCAGAGCACCCCCACAATCCCTATCTTGCTGGACGCAGGTACTCGCCCAATCTGCGAGCAAGCTAAATTACGCCCCTTGCTGCTCTGGTCTAGAATCTGGAATGTCCCCGAACTCCACAGCTATGCAGACGCCTTAAAAGATGTACTGTCCTTACCTGGCTGGCATAAGATCGCCTGGCTTCGAGAGGTTAAGAGGGCATTGTACAAGCTTGGTCTAGGAGCTGCATGGGAAAATAAAACAGCACCTCCTAAACAAGAACTGAAGAAGGCTTACTGGTCTTGGGTGGATAACGAGAGACTTGGTAAATCAAATCACCCAAAATCTGTTGCAAATTTTTTAATGGTTAAAGACATCCCCTTCAGAGAACCATACTTGGATTTGATCCACAGCTCACATGACAGGGCATTATATTTTTAATTCAGGGTTGGGGTCCTACCTCTATGTCAGTTTACCTCTACCTGGAAACCTCCACTTCAAACTGTACCGCATTGTCCATTTTGCGAGTTAAAAACTGAATCTGTTGCACACTTCCTATTTGAGTGTCAAGTTTATATGGCCCCCAGACGGAGGTGGTTAAAGCCTCTTTGTAGGAGCCTGGGAACTCGCTCACATCTGGAAGCTATAAGAATACTGCTCTCAGATACAAGACCTTTTTTCGCTATTTGTCTGGCAAAGTTCCTAGGCTGGGCTTGGCGCATAAGATCTGCTAAACAACGGATGATACAGTAGAGTGTCCCTTTTTAATTTTTGTATAAATCTTATGCTTCTCTTCTGTAAATAGGAATGTTTAAATGATAGTATGATTTGTAAAATGCTTTGTTTCAAGTATTGTTTTTATGTTGTCATGTCTTGCTTTTATGATATGTTTCTATATCGAAATAAAGCTTTACTACTCTAAGTAACATCTTAGTCCAACTCCTTCAGAGCAGCGCCAAGAAACCAACCTTGTATACGTGCGCTATACAAGTAAAGTTTAACATAACATATAGTGGGCATTGGGACTTGAAACTAAACTAAATAAACATTTATAGTTGACCAGTTGGTTGGCAGAGTTTGATAGAAATGTCCCTGAAGAAGTGCAGGTGACTAGCATCTGGCCGATGGTGGCTGTTTCAAATCTCCTGCAGTGTATCTGACCCCTGTCAGGCTACAAGCCATCTGTGGAGGATCTGAACGATGGCGGAGAGATTGTGGACAATCTGGAACTATGTTTCATATATTGTGGTCTTGCAGACACGTGGAATCTTTTTTTATGGTGAGCAATTCTCTCTTACATTAAAAACATGATGGGTTTCGCTGCTCTCCTGGAACCCTTGGTGTTTTTGTTAAAAGAAATGGGTGAAAAATATGTGTCCACTTTCTTGCTTCACAAGAAAACGTATCTTCTACTCCCCGAATCTCAACGTGGTGGGCTCAAGTGTGTAAAGTTTACGCGAAGAGCAGCTGTGGCCAAGGATGACAGGATCATGGGGTCCCTTTCATACATTATCAAGAGGTCTGTGCCGCAGGGACTGGACTCGTTACAACCATCTGATGTTTTCAACTCGTGGGATTCTCGATCTATGTTAGATGGTATTTATTATTGTTTCTCTTCGACTGGTTGTTGCTTTGACATGTACTGTTACCTATGGATATGTGTAGATTAAGTGTGGGGACCTCTCCAGACCGTTCCCCGGATCAAATTATCACGATTGAAAATAGCTAAAATAAAATACCTCCCCAATAGAGCGTAAACGAAGTTGTCGAAACGGTAGTAGGGCTCACCGGGCTCTCATGCACACCGTGTGCCTGGTGGTCTTCAGATCTTGTCACCCACGTGATCTAGGCATCAGCCATCCTTGGAAAACCTAGCATTGACAACCTTTTCAAAATGTCTTTATATCCTCCCCTTTCCTTGTGCAGGAGAACCGTGTTTAGCTACAAAGCATCTTCTTTATGCAGCCCTGAGAGGTATCGAGAGCCTGTTGTCAGGGGTAGGGAGGGCTCTGTGGTGGGTACATTATGCTGTTGACATGTTACCTGTTCAGGTGGGCGTCAATCTGAAGAGGTTCCTTTCTCTATTGCAGGTGATTTTTCAAGAGGGGATGGCAGGTGCCCTGTGAAGCTGGCATGCTCGGCTGCCTTCAGTAAGTGCTACTTATTCAACCATTACTGTTCAACACACTGGACTGGCAATGACGTCAGCGAAGCCACCGCATAAAGCAACAAAGCGTGCACATGGGCCCTCCCCTACTAATGCCTCGCTTTTATTAAGTTTGATTAAAATAAACACTTGCTCCTGGTGTGAATTTGGGCTTCTGCTAGTTCGTCATTCATTTTGTTTGGTGCAAAAAAGGGTTGTCAGTTTTGGAAAGCAATTTTGACGTTACAGAAAACATGGAAGGGCTGTTTTCTGTAACCATGCCCAAGCTGTATGACCCTGTGTATGCTGTCGACTTTAGAAGCACAAACAGTTTGTCTCCCCTAAATAGCAAAATTAGACTATAAATCAGAAATCTCATCTGTATAACCTTTGCGCTTGAGAGACGCAAGTACAGCTCTGTAGATCTATGCGCCTGCAGCAGCAAACACTCTCCAACCTGCTGGTCAGAGGTCAACATTAGGCTTGTGCAAAATTTGTGTCATTTCCTTTACAGAAACTGCACGAAATTCCCAAAGAGCTGCGTAAAATTACTCAAAACCAGCAATTCTAGCGAAAAATTCATCTGTGTTCATTTTTCCGATGCAAGGACACATTTTGTGCTAAAAAACGGCGCAAAGTCGCTTTATAACAAACAACTGCTGCTAGCATTGTGTTTTGACATGTTGTTTCTGTGCTTCTGTGATAGGCTTTATACCTGGAATTGAGCTATATAGTATCATTGTGGCTATTTTGCATAAAAAGCATAATGCAGAATGATGAAAATACTCCAGATTCAGTTAAATTAGAGCAGTAGAGTTGGGTGATTGTAACATATGTTGCTTATAGTGTTAGGTAACCACAAGACTGGTAGAAAGGTAAGTTACTTGTTAACTTTTGATAGCTATGCCTATACAACAGAAAACTCTCTTGCTGCGATAGATTGCATAACAGGGAGTCGGGGGATGTGCCAAGTGTCAATTTATAGAGTGTAAGCAATGCAGTGTGTGCAAGATGCCTTGTCTTTGGCATCCTAGTGTGAATTCATAGAGTGACTAGGCCTAGATGACTTACTGGTAACTCCATGACTCTGAGTCCAATCTTCCCTGTTCACTCATTACGAAATGAGGCATTTATGCCTCCACAGACCCCTCTCTGGGTGCTTTTGTTCTTTCACTCTGCCAGAAGGGGGTGAGCTCTTGTTTTGTTCCAGGTGCCTGCTTGCAGCTGTTCCTTTATACTAGTGTGCTCCATCTAACTCTGTCTACAGGTGTCCCCTTTGTTACTAGAAACTGAAGCTGCTTGGGTCCCTCAGTGAGGAGGGCGGACTGAAGCTGAAATCCATATCTGCGGAGACGTAAACTCTGCATGAACCAGGGGGACATATAGAGGGTGTGTGAGGGTGGGACGTTCTTTGAAAGCAGGATTTGTTATGCGAAAAGGTGAGACTTACCTCGTACCCCTAGACTTTTCTTTCACTCTTAAAAAACCAAAAAGGCGCATTGCTGCTGAGGGCAGTAAAAGCATTGACATGGGAGAGCCTCAATAAATGAACCAGTTTTTAGTTGTAGGTGAGCAAGGAAACAGTTCTTTGTTGAAGTAATTTGAGATTTCCTCTCTTTCTCTGTCACTCTCTCTATCTGTATATATATATATATATATATATATATATATATATATATATATATATATATATATATATATATATGATTCACCAAATGCCCTTCAGCTTTTCAGCTTTAGGGATGCACACGACGAGCAAACAAAACCAAACGACTTCATTTTCAGTAAGGAAACTTGCCTCTTTATTCTGGGTAATTATTTGAAGACCTGACGCGTTTCGAGGTTTGAATCCTCTTTTTCAAAGGTCACTGACGAAATGCAGGGCTCGCAGGGAGTTTAGGCATCTCTATGTGCGGTTCGTTTTAAAGTGCTGCCCCCAGTGGGCCTGGCTTAACGCACTTGTTCTTCCCGGCATGCTGGGATCGGTAGTCCCGTCCCGGACAACTCTTTGCTTGCACCAACATTAAAAGTAAAATCATTTTGAAACCCTCAGTGGGCCCCTGAATAATCCGCAAGTTACATTGTCCATTTCTGCTGTGCTGTATATCCCGGCTGGACTCTGTTCCGGCCAGGCAGCCTCCTTCCATTGTGAGGATGGTGCTATCCCTCACGGCGGGGCCGCCGTGCAAAAGAATGATTCACCAAATGCCCTTCAGCTTTAGGGATGCACACGACGAGCAGACAAAACCAAACGGCTTCAAAATCAACTCTGCTTCCAAGCTAAGTGGTCGCTCCCCTGCTGCTGAGGTATCGTTTGTGCAGCGCTTACGCTCTAACCTGGTCTGCTTTTAATAATTACTGCCTGCTGTGTGTCCTCATTACCGCTGCGTGCTGGAACTGCCGCTTTGCCCATTTAAGTGCTGAATTTACCGATTTGCCCATTTACAGTGCGATACTGCTAGCGTGACTCTGTTGCATATTGTGTTTTCATCTCGCCGCTTTAACTCATTAGCATTTTGTTCCGTAGCGTGACACTATTGTAGTATTTGCGTTTCCCCCCTAGCGCTCCTGCCGCCCTGACCCCCCCACCATCCATTTATGGCCAATGCCCCCACGCGCAGCGTCCACGCGCTACGTACACGCCGAAGGTGCGCCAAAGGTAAGCCCGTCTACGCCCGTCCGCGCCTGGACCGCGCCCAGCGCCAGACCCCCTGCCCCTCGCGCTCCCCAGCCCTCCCGCATTACCTATGATGCCGCCACCCTCCGAGCCCTTGACCCCGGTCGCGCCCCCAACTGCGTCCAAGCCGCTCCTGGACACACCCATGGCCCTTTCTCCTGCTACTCCTGCAAATTCAGCGGCACCGACAACATCTCTGCTACGACCACACCACAGATTCCCGACCCCAACCACCTACAATGCATCCTTCTCAACACCCGCTCGGTCCACAGACACGCCATTGACCTATGGAACCTACTAGACACCATCTCTCCAGACGTCGCCTTCCTTACGGAAACATGGATGAATGCTTCCTCCGCACCAGACATCACCATTGCCATCCCTGAAGACTATAAGATCACCCGCAAAGACCGTACCAGCCACACAGGAGGAGGAATCGCTATCGTCCATAAGAAATCTATCCGCATCTCAACCAGCTCTGACGCCAACCTCGCCAACTCCGAACACCTTCACTTCCAGATCCACATCGACCCCAAAACTACACTCAGAGGCACCCTCCTCTACAGACCACCAGGACCCCGCGCAAAATTCAGTGAAGACATCACAGACTTCATCTCTCCACACGCGCTCCCCTCCAAAGACTATATTCTTCTGGGAGACCTCAACTTTCACCTCGAAAAGATAAACGACCACAACACCGCCACCCTCGTGGACAACCTCGCCAACCTCTGACTTAAACAACTAGTCACCTCCCCCACCCATATCGCAGGTCACACACTCGACCCCATCTTCACTTCCAGCAATCATGTCTCCTTCAGCCACACTACGAATCTCCTATGGACCGACCACAGCTGCGTTCACTTCACCTACAACAAGCCGAAACCCATCAACCACTCCCAACCTACCCTGCAAAGAAACTGGAACAAAATCACCACGGACCAAATCTCCGCATCGCTCCTTCGAAACTCCCCAGCCCTCTCTTCTAACGCCAACGAAGCCGCCGCCAACCTCACCCTATGGTTATCCAACACCGCCGACACCTTAGCTCCACTGAAAAAACGTCAAAGTAAACCTGGCAACAAGAAAACCTCATGGTTCAACGATGATCTCAAGAAGTCCAAGAAACTCTGCCGCTCCCTTGAAAAGGCCTGGAAAAAAGACCCAACCACCAGCACCAAGGACGCCTTCAAAAGCGCCACCCGCACTCACCACCAACTGATCCGAAAAGCCAAGAAAACAGCATTCAAGGATCGACTTGACAACAACGCCCACAACAGCAAGGAACTTTTCAACATCGTCAAGGAATTTTCCAATCCCTCGGCCAACTCCAACGACATCACCCCCTCTCAAACCCTCTGCGACTCCCTCGCCTCTTTTTTCCACAACAAGATTGCAGACATCCACAACAGCTTTGACAACCAACCCGGAAACCAACCCACCCTACCATCTGCTGACCATCTTCCCCCCGTGAATACCCTTAACGCCTGGAACCCAATCTCCACTGAGGACACCATCCGCCTGATGAATTCCATCCACTCAGGATCCCCCACAGACCCATGCCCTCACCACATCTTCAACAAAGCAGACTCCGTCATAGCACCGCACCTCCGTGACGTCATCAACTGCTCCTTCAACTCCGCTACCTTCCCAGAAGACTGGAAACACGCTGAACTCACCGCCCTTCTGAAAAAACCAACAGCGGACCCCACCGAACTCAAAAATTACCGCCCCATCTCGCTTCTCCCATTCCCGGCCAAAGTCATCGAAAAAGCCGTCAACAACCAGCTCGCCGCCTTCCTCGAAGCCAACAAATCCCTCGACCCCTCACAATCTGGCTTCCGAGCAAAACACAGCACTGAGACCGCCCTCATCGCAGCAACAGACGACATTCGAACTCTACTGGACAATGGAGACACAGTCGCCCTCATCCTCCTCGACCTCTCTGCAGCATTCGATACAGTCTGCCACAGCACCCTTCTACAACGCCTCAACAACATCGGAATCCAAGGAAAAGCACTTGAATGGATCACATCGTTCCTCACCGGAAGAACCCAGAGAGTCCGCCTTCCTCCATTCAAGTCCGAGGCCTCTGAAGTCATCTGCGGCGTACCTCAAGGATCCTCACTCAGTCCCACCCTCTTCAACATATACATGAGCCCCCTCGCGGCCATCGCACGCCAACACAACCTCAACATCATCTCTTACGCGGACGACACTCAACTGATCCTTTCTCTCACCAATGACCCCAGCACCGCCAAAACTAACCTACACGAAGGAATGAAAGAAGTTGCCGAATGGATGAAACAAAGCCGTCTGAAACTGAACTCAGACAAAACAGAAGTCCTCATCTTAGGCACATCCCCCTCTGCTTGGGACGACTCCTGGTGGCCGGAAGCCCTCGGAAAAGCACCCATCCCGACAGACCACGCACGGAACCTTGGCGTCATCCTGGATTCTTCACTCTCAATGAGCAAACAAGTCAGCGCTGTATCCTCTTCCTGCTTCAACATTCTTCGCATGCTCAGAAAAACATTTCGCTGGATCCCCTCCGAAACAAGGAAAACAGTCACCCACGCCCTGGTCACGAGCCGACTGGACTACGGAAACACCCTCTACGCAGGTACCACCGCTAAACTCCAGAAGAAACTCCAACGAATCCAAAACGCATCAGCCAGGCTCATATTAGACATCCCACGCAACGAACACATCTCTGGTCACCTTAAAGACCTCCACTGGCTACCCGTCAATAAGAGGATCACTTTCCGTCTGCTCACCCACGCACACAAATCACTCTACAACATCGGACCAGATTGCCTCAACTCTCGACTGTCCTTCTACACCCCCTCACGCCAACTACGTTCCTCCAACCAAGCCCTCGCCACTGTACCTCGCATCAACAAGACCACCATGGGAGGCAGATCCTTTTCATACCTGGCTGCTAAAACATGGAACTCACTCCCCGCTTACCTTCGCCTCACCCAGAACCACCTAGCGTTCAGAAAGCAGCTTAAAACGTGGATATTTGACAAATAATCCTCCTCCCCTTCCTAAGCGCCTTGAAACCCTATGGGTATGTAGTGCGCTATACAAATGTTATGACTTGACTTGACTTGACTCAGTAAGGAAACTCGCTTCTTTATTCTGGGTAATTATTTGAAGACCTCATAGTGAAACCCTCAGTGGGCCCCTGAATAGTCCGCAAGTTACATTGTCCATTTCTGCTGTGCTGCATATCCCGCTGGACTCTGTTCCGGCCAGGCAGCCTCCTTCCATTGTGAGGATGGTGCTGTTTGGGGTCAAAATTTGGTGCAGCGGGAACTGAGCTGGGACCATTCCTCAGCCCAGCCCCTCCAAGGTAGCCCCTTGAAAGAACAGGCTCAAATGTCCCTGCTTGAGACAACACACCAAGAGATCCTAGCACATAGGGAAGAAACGCGCCAAGGCAGTCGGAAATCGCAGGCTGCGATGAGAAAAATACAGGGAGTGGTGCGAAAGCTTTCAAGGCTTGTGCCACCACAGGGGACAGAGTATCAAATCTGGAAGAGTGGGTGGTGGCAACTGAAACCGAGATGGCAGAGGCTGTATCCAAGGTCGATGCTCAATGTTTCCAAGTGATAGATATCCAGTGGAAGCTGGAGGAGATGGAAAATAGGCTTCGAAGAAAAAACCTGAGAGTCTTAGGTATTCCGGAGGGAGTGGAAGGATCAAACATCAGAGCCTATATCATAAAACTTTTCCAGCAAGCCTTCCCTGAGCTGTCTAGTTGGGATTGGCAGAAGGAGCTACAAAGAGTGCACCGCACCCCTTTTAAATTAAGAAGGAACGCTAAGGAAGGGGACAAACCCCGTGCGGGGCTGATATTTCTGGGCAATTTTGTACTAAGGCAGGCGATAGCGGAGAGGGCAAGACCGGATGCCAGGAGGAACTGTGATGGGGTGTCGTTTTTTGTCCGCCCAGACTTTTGCCACGTGACCGTGAAAAGACGCTGGCGTCTTAGGGGGTTGATAAAGCCCTTTCAAGACAGGAAACTACCGGCTTATTTGATAAATCCTGCCCAGTTAAAAATCATCAATGAAGGAAAAACAATATACTTTGCATCGGAAGTCAAGACCAAGGAGTATCTTGATAGCCTGGGCAAATAGACACAGGCAATAGATTCACCTCTTGGGGGTTATCCAGTATGGCATAAATGAGAAAAAACGGGTTGAAATAGGCCTCAAATGCGTGGATATTCTTTCTGTTTTTCCTTTTCTTGTTATATGGGCTCTCTGGTACTAAAGAAGAGTTCTTATGCTGTCCTCACCGCATAAAACTGCACGTTCATCACATGCACAGACAAGATCTGTGCGCCTCACTGAGTGGGGAGGGGATTGGTGAGTAGGGGGGTGAGGTCGAGGGGTGGCGGGGAGGTGGGGGTGGAGGGGTGTGAAAAGTTGAAAAACAAAAAAGGGAGTTTAAAATGCATCACATTGGTTTTGAATGTATTCGGACACGGGGAGCAGATGATAATTACTAATAGACGTAAGGTACAGGGCATTCTGATATGTCAAATTAAAAGCCAGGATGTCAGACATTAAAATCTGTACAGTAAATGTGGGGGGGGCTAAATGACTGGAGGAAAAGACAAAGATTGGCCCACTTTGTTAAATTTAATAAAATCGATGTTCTTTGTCTCCAGGAGACGCACCTCCCCTGGGCAAAGAGGAACCTTCTGTCGTTAAATGGGTTCGACTTGGCTGTCTGTTCATCGCAATCCTCAATGATCAGAGGGGTAGCCATTTTGGTTAGGAAGTCTCTTGGAGGTGTTAAAAGGGTGAAGGCAGACAGTTGTGGCAGATGGGTGATAGCAGAACTTGAATTGGGCTTTACCCTATGCGTGATATATGGATCAAATGGTGACGACCCAGAGATTTTCGATTTTCTGGAGATTGAATTAGCTGGCTGGTTGACACCGGTAATAATATGTAGAGATTTAAATATCTCAGCTAACTGGGGCAAAAATGTAAAGTATGTTGGTCGGAAGCCCTGGGTTTTTAGGGCGATTAAAGCACTGATGGAATCACTGGGTTTAGTGGACATTTGGGGTACTAAGGAGCCCCAAAACCCTGGTTTTACTTATTTTTCAAACCCAGCCCAGAAACATTCAAAGTTGGACTATCTGTTTATTTCCTCTTCCAAAATCAATAGAGTTGTCATATCTAAGCTACCGAGGGTGCACTCAGATCACAATCCCTTGTTAATTATATATCAAAGGATGTGTGGTGAAAGGGCGAGATCTCCATGGTCCTTTGAGAGGAGATTATTGGAGGGTGCTAGAGTTGTTACCCATATTAAGAGCTGGTCTGATGACTTTTTCTCTGCCAATAGGTATAGCTCATCCCGCAATATAGTATGGGATTCTTTTAAAGCGGCCTTGAGAGGTGAAACTATTAGTTTTTCAGCGAAATTGAGGAAAGAGGACAGGTTGGCAGAATCTCAATTATTAGATAGGCTTACTATTATTGAAGAAGAGCATGTTAAGGCTATCACTACGGGCGGGGATGCTAGCAGTAGTCATAATGCGCTTACGGCCATTAAGGCAGACCATCAGAAAATTATAACTCAGAAGGCGATTGGGGAATACCAGGCTACAAGAACTAATCGGTATGAAACTGGAGAACACGCCGGTAGAGGCCTGGCTCTCCGTCTTAAGCAAGAGCAGTCTAAAAATGTAATCTCGAAGATAGTTGAAAGGGGTAGGGAATATACAGAAGTAAAAGAGATTCTACAGGTGTTTAGAGACTTTTATCAGAGACTATATGATGAGGAGACAAGAGATGGAGGACAGCAGGCAGATATAGGTGATACAGGTCCACGCCTTGAAGCCTCAATTCAGGAAGAACTTGATAGGGATATCTCCGAATTGGAAGTAAAGACTGCCCTTCAAGAGCTAGCTTCAGGGAAGGCCGCCGACCCGACGGCATTCCCTTGGAAGTATATAAACGCATTGAATCAGAAATTATTGTTTTGCTGGTAGATCTTTTTAATGGAATTGTTTGCACTGGGCTGACCCCGGATTCGTGGAAAGAGACGAACATCATTATATTCCATAAAACAGGAAAACCTAGTGAGAATCCGGGGTCTTACCGACCAATCTCTGGGCTCTGAGGTTGGGCAGGATTATTGGCGGCCTCGTCTCCCCTTGGCAGCATGGGTTTGTCCCCGGCCGTGGCACGACGGATCATACCAGTAGAGCAATTGCTCTATTTGACGCCCATGCTTCCACGGGAGACGGGATGGCCATGATCCTGCTCAACGCAGAGAAAGCTTTCGATCTGGTGGTCTGGAGCTTTCTCTGGGGGGTTTTGGCAGGAAGAGGATTTGGGCAGAAAACTATTAGAGCGCTCAGAGCGATGTATCAAGGCCCAGTCGCTAGAGTTACGGTCATGGGCGAGAAATCGGATCTGAGCTCTATAAAGAGGGGAACCCGTCAAGGGTGCCCATGCTCCCCGATTCTTTTCTCTCTTTATATTGATCCGCTTATTCAGGCTATCTTAGGGTGTCCTAGACTAAGACCAGTGGTTATTAATGGGTTCGAGAACAAGATTCTAGCATATGCGGATGATCTTGCTGTATTTTCCTCTGATCCCCAACAGGCAAGGATTATCCTGACAAAACAATTTGGTGCTAGTTCGGGGTACTTATTAAATGAAGCAAAGACACAAGATATGTGGATGCCGCTGTATATTTAGGGGTTACCATTAATGCCGCAGTCGAGAAGATAGTGGAAGGAAATTATGTACCACTCATTAAATCAATAGAGACCGATTTGAGAAGATGGCACGGGCTACATCTCTCTTTGATTGGAAGGGTAAATGCTGTCAAGATGACGATGTTCCCTAAGATATTATATCTCTTCCGGGCCATACCACTATTTTTGGAGGAGAAAATAATTTCGAACCTAGAATCTATATTTATTAAATTTATTTGGCAATTTGGGAAGGTAAGGCGTTCCACAAACCTTTTGTCTCTCCCAAGAGAAAGGAGTGGATTAGCGTTGCCTAATCTAAGACTATATCATTGGACATGCCTCTTGACCCAAATGACAGTGCTCTTCATGCCAGCGGCTTCCCATAATAACTTAAGCCCCGAAGTTCAGCAGCCCCCTTCTATATTTGAGCTATTGCTAGGTAGAAAGGCAATGGGCTTGTTGCTTTGTGAGGTAGATCGAAGATTTTATAAAAAAGCATGGTATAAGATTATTGACGGTGTTTGGAGGGTTTGGAAGGCCTGTAGAAACCTGTGTAACATCCCAAAATCAATCCATATATTCATATCTATAATGCTAGCCTTTTTTCAGGGTTAGGTGCAGGAGGGACCTTAAAAGTTTGGAATGGGCTGGGCATCAAGACATTGTGGGAATTAATGGATGGAGAAGGGGATTATAAGCTTCGAGGCTTTACAAAACGGTTTCGGAATCCCAAGTAATCATTGGTTTGTTTATGTCCAACTGGCTCGTTCCTTGAAGGCTATAAAACCAATGCCTCCTCCCGATAACAGCCCCCTTCTAGAAGCTGTGACGAGTGGTTGTAAAAAAATCAAGATCCTTTATAACATTCTTATCCTAGAGATCCAAGACGATGTCGACAAGACTGAGGTAGCTTGGTCTAGAAAACTGGGAAATCCAGATACAGATGTTGACTTGGCCCTGTTATTGAATAAAAAGATCTTTAGAGCCACAAATTTAAGAGCCCAGCATTATAAAACGTTTTTTTAATCTGTATTATACACCAGCGAAATTATTCGCATGGGGGGTTAGAGCAGATGACACGTGCCCAAGATGTGGGGATGGACAAGCTGATTTAGTGCATATGTTTTCCAACTGCAGACTCCTGACCCCAGTAAAGAATGAGATTGAAACATTTTGGGAGGGGCTGCTAGGTCATAAGATCGATCTATCCCCTACCCTGATGATCTTGGGCACAGACTCTAATTTAAATCTGGGGAAAGAGGAAGAAGCTTTGGTGTTTATATCCGTGGCTGTGCTCAGGATTTTGATTTCAGCAGGTTGGAAGGATGTTGTGGCACCTTCCTTTCAAATGTGGCTCTCTAGGCTTCTTGGAATTCATAACATTGAAACTTGTCTGTACGAACGAAAGGGGTTGAAAACGCGGGATTTTGGAAGAAGGTTTTGTGCCCCGGTTACAAATTGGAGGCAGACCAAGCTAAGCGCTTGAGACGCATCGTTGCACTTTACCTGTTTTTTTTATCATTAGGTTTTAGCTAAGTCTTGCTATACGAACTGTGAATAAGTTGACTTAGGCCCTGTACAACTCACTGTCGGAGGTTTTATGCACCTTTTTGTACAATTTGCAGAAAATATTTACTCATTGAACCTTTTGTATCATCTGTAGAAAATATTTATTCATCAAGCTTGTTGATCATTCTATGTTTTTATGTCCGGACTAATTCATTATTGTTTTTTATCTCTGTGATGCATTTTGATTCCCAATAAAAAAAAAAAGAGAGTGACCGGAACGCCAGCCAATGGTAAGCAATGGTCAGGCTCTGAGGCCCTCTGTGTTCTTTGTAAGCCACAACATGCCTCGTGGCAGTCAATGCAAGCGCCGTCCAGTAGGCTCGACAATTACAAGTTAGGGGTCCCTACTTTCCGAGTCAAAGGAGTGTCCCACAGTGTAGTGCATCCGATGTAGTGACCTATACCTTCCGAGCAGGCTCGGTGGTGCAGGCAGGGTGCGTAAGATGTTGTCTCTGGAGCCTTGTTTAGGGTCAGGGCTGTGCTGCGGCCCTTCCTGCCTGTGGGAATCTACGGCGGCCGCAGCGGGTTCCTGGAAGAGTTTAAATTTAGAAACCCTGTTGCCAGGCCCGAGGTCTGCGAGCAGGCTCCCTTGGAGTCCATCCCGTGTTTGGATGGAGCAGCCGCGCCCCGCTGCCGCCTGGGGCGAGTACGTGCGCTCCTCCGGGCCAGGAATGGCAGATGTTAACCCCATCCGCTGCTAGGCGCTGCAGGGTGCAGAGCTGTGCTATACTCATCTTGTCATCAATTCATTCATTAACAGCACAGCCCAAGTGAGATATTCGCAGCTTTGATGAAAGGCGAAAATATTACTTTTTGGTGCATATTTGTGGAGAAAAGGCATTTGAGCAAACACAGCAATACATATTACTTTTATTAGCGTCTAGGAACCATTTCATGGCTAGGAAGCGCTTTTATAACCCCTGAGTCATAACTGTGGAATAAAATGGCGGGACTTTGACTTTTAAATAAAACTGAAGTGCCATCTATCTTTCCAGACATCGCTAATAATGCTATGCGGTGCACGGTTATTGGGGAGAAGTTTTGGCATTGCCAAGAAGTGACACGGTCTGATTACACTCTTTTGCAGGGCAGTGGATGCTGGTTACAGATTCCTCAGCGCCTCACAGTTGAACTCTGTCGGTGCATCTTTGACCTGTCCTGTGATTCTTTTGGCATCTTTTGTTAATCAGTATGTTGTGATGTTTGAGTCTCTTATTGTGCGTTGTTTAAGATGTCATTGCGCTTGGTTCTGACGTCATCAATCTGTCATGTCATTACACGTTATCTTTCTAGTTCGTGACATCCTCATGCTTTGATGTCATTACTACAAGGTATTTGTGATGTTGTCAGACTGTTGCCTTGTCAAAATGTGTTTTGGTTTTGTGAACTCTGTTGTAACGCCACCATCATCACCTTTATGGCCCTTATGATAGCGCCATATTTGTGATGTCATCAAGTTTAGCTGTTTTTCCCCAGTGTGAGGTGTGATTTCATCAGAATCTGTTACATTGTCATTCCGCTGTTTTGTGATGTTGATAGCGTCTTTTGGAGTGTTGCACAGCCTTCGAAATCTGTGATGTCACAGATCTATTTGGTGATGTGACGTCATCAGACTTGCTTTAAAGTTCTGGGTTCTGCTGTGAGGTCACCATCCTCTCTCGCTATGCCCGCCAGCAGTCTTGCAGTGCTGCCTATCCCTAGTGAGGGACATTAGTTCTCTTATCATTTCTTTGCTCTCGCTTCATTTTGTCGCAGTCGTGTGTCGAGAGATGTTGTAATGTGAAGCTTATGACCTAGTCAAGCTCTGTTGTGATGCTCTCAATCTCTTGTGATGCTGTTGGGCTCTCTTCTGGTGCTGTCATGCTTTTTTGAGATGCCGCCATGCTGTATTTTGAGGCATCAAGCTCCCTTGTAATGTCTTTGTGCTCTCTTTTAATACTACTGAACTCTCTTCTGGTGATTTTGTGCTCTCATGTGATGCCATCAAGGGTTCTTCTAATTCCTTTTCGCATTCTTGTGATGCTTTTGAACTTTCTTTCTTTTAGGGCCGCCAAGCTCTTTTTTGGGGGGAGGGGGTATATTCTCATTAAGATGAAAACTAATAGCAGTAATTTACAGACTGTTTTATGAGTAAATATCTGATGAAAGAATCTCACAATTTCCCCTTTTGTGTGGTTCACGTCACTTAGCAACTTCCAAGTGGAACAACTACCTATTAAGCAAATTTTCTATGGAGCCGTCAATGTGTTCCATCAGTTAGACATGGTTGTTTCACATGACACCTGAAGCCTGTCATGCGTATCCTTCAGTTTCTCCAGATTCTCCAGAGCGTAGGTCAGTGCAGACAGTAATCATACACATTCCTCGAGCTGCAACCATTCATCCAGATCCTTTCGCCAGAGCGTGTAGACGGAGCCCCAGCTCGGATCCAGTGGATGGGAGTCCCATCGAGCTCTCTAGCAAGGACGTGGAGATGTAATGTATAAAGCTCCCTTGTTGATGCAAAGTATTGTATTGAGCTCCCTTGTGAAGTATTGAGCCCCCTTGTTGATGCCCCTGATCCCTTGTAAAGTATTGAGTTCCCTTGTAAAATATTGGGCTCCCTTGCGAAGTATTGAGCTCCCTTGCGAAGTATTGAGCTCCCTTGTGAAGTATTGAGCTCCCTTGTGAAGTATTGAGCTCCCTTGTGAAGTATTGGGCTCCCTTGTGAAGTATTGAGCTGTCTTGTTGATGCTTCTGATCCCTTGTAAACTATTGAGCTCCCTTGTGAAGTATTGAGCTATCTTGTGAAGTACTGAGCTCCCTTGTGAAGTATTGGACTCCCTTGTGAAGTATTGAGCTCCCTTGTGAAGTATTGAGGTCCCTTGTGAAGTATTGAGCTCCCTTGTGAAGTATTGAGCTCCCTTGTGAAGTTTTGAGCTCCCTTGTGAAATATTGCGCTGCCCTCTGAAGTATTGCGCTGCCCTGTGAAGTATTGAGCTGTCTTGTGAAGTATTGAGCTGTCTTGTGAAGTGTTGAGCTCCCTTGTGAAGTGTTGAGCTCCCTTGTGAAGTGTTGAGTTCCCTTGTGAAGTATTGAACTCCCTTGCGAAGCAATTTGAACACTTGATTACCCTATCTTTCAGGAATGCCATGTGCCTGATGTATGGAAAATGGCACAAGTAATACCCCTGAAAAAAAAAGCTAATATACATATTTCCCAGCTACAAAACCTCCGTCCTATCTCTCTCCTCCCCTTCTGCGGGAAGGTTGTGGAGAAGATAGTAAATAGCCAACATATGAAATTTGTTGAGGAGAACTCTCTTCTCCATTCTACGCAGTCAGGGTTCAGAGCAGGCCACTCTACTGAGTCGTGGGCACTATTCTCCACAGAATGTTGGAGACAACTCGCAGATGAGGGGCAGACAGCAGCGTTGGTGTTATTAGATCTCAGTGCAGCTTTTGACACCGTGCTGCACTCAACACTGCTGTCTCGCCTCTCAGACCTGGGAGTAGATGGGCCAGCCCTGAAATGGATAGTATCCTTTTTAGAAAACAGAAGTTTCCAGGTACACTGCCCTCCTCACAAATCATCTCTCCACAAACTGAGACATGGGGTTCCACAGGGCTCAAGTTTGAGCCCCACGCTATTTAATCTTTATATGGAGCCGCTAGCCCACATTGTGGAAACTTTTGGTGTGAATATCGTCACATATGCTGACGATACCCAACTAATAATTAAACTCACCCACAATCAGGCAGAGGATGCCATCAATTTTTCCAACTGCATGCGTTCTGTGGCAGGGTGGATGCACAACAATTGCTACGCTTTAATGGCGAGAAAACAGAAGTGTTGATAGTTGGTAAATCCCCCTCTGCCTGGTCGCAGGCTTGGTGGCCATCAGAATTGGGCCCGTTTCCCCACCCTGCAAACTCGGTTAAAAATTTAGGAATATGGCTAGATGCAGAGCTTTCCTTTAAGCAACAAATTAGCAAAATTACGGGTAAATGTTTCGGAATCCTAAAAACTCTCCGTAAAGTTTTAGATCTTCTCCCCATCAGTGCCATGAAGACACTCATCCATGCCCTGGTTACTCCGCACTTGGATTACGGCAATGCTCTTCTTTTAGGACTAAGCAGAAAATGCCTACATCAATTACAGTGTGTCCAAAATGCCGCGGCCCGCCTGGTATTGAACCTCCCTCGCAGGGCCTCTGGTAAAACAGCACTACGAAAACTTCATTGGCTCCCTATTGAGGAGCGCATTAAGTTTAAAGCTCTTTGCTTTGCCCATCGCATTACCCAGGGTAAAGGGCCTAGCTATCTACGCAACCTTTTGACCATCCACCGCCCCACCAGGAACCTCAGATCCGCTGGAGTGATGCTGTTTCAGCTCCCTCGCGTACGTAAGACCAGGATGGGAGGTAGCTCCTTTCGCTTTCTTGCAAGTAAGCACTGGAACAATCTCCCGTTAGACTTACGCATGGAGCCCTCAGAAACAAGATTTAGACTCAAACTTAAAACTTTCTTTTTTCCAAAGCAATAATGGTTTTTGTAGCCCTGGACCCTTAAGGGCCCCTGACCTCGGCCTCTTCGGGATACTGTAGCATTTCTTAGCGCGGGACACACTGTCATTAGTGTAACCAGGCGCTCTATAAGTGTTTTTATTATTATTATTATTATAAGTATTGGCTTCACTTGTGAAGTATTGAGCTGTCTTGCGAAGTATTGAGCTGTCTTGCGAAGTATTGAGCTGTCTTGCGAAGTTTTGCGCTGCCCTGTGAAGTATTGCGCTGCCCTGTGAAGTATTGCGCTGCCCTGTGAAGTATTGAGCTGTCTTGTTGATGCAGCTGATCCCTTTTAAAGTATTGAGTTCCCTTGTGAAATATTGAGCTATCTTGTGAAGTACTGAGCTCCCTTGTGAAGTATTGGACTCCCTTGTGAAGTATTGAGCTCCCTTGTGAAGTATTGAGGTCCCTTGTGAAGTATTGAGCTCCCTTGTGAAGTATTGAGCTCCCTTGTGAAGTTTTGAGCTCCCTTGTGAAATATTGCGCTGCCCTCTGAAGTATTGCGCTGCCCTGTGAAGTATTGAGCTGTCTTGTGAAGTATTGAGCTGTCTTGTGAAGTGTTGAGCTCCCTTGTGAAGTGTTGAGCTCCCTTGTGAAGTGTTGAGTTCCCTTGTGAAGTATTGAACTCCCTTGCGAAGCAATTTGAACACTTGATTACCCTATCTTTCAGGAATGCCATGTGCCTGATGTATGGAAAATGGCACAAGTAATACCCCTGAAAAAAAAAGCTAATATACATATTTCCCAGCTACAAAACCTCCGTCCTATCTCTCTCCTCCCCTTCTGCGGGAAGGTTGTGGAGAAGATAGTAAATAGCCAACATATGAAATTT
Organism: Lissotriton vulgaris; assembly: GCF_964263255.1. Taxonomy (NCBI): domain Eukaryota; kingdom Metazoa; phylum Chordata; class Amphibia; order Caudata; family Salamandridae; genus Lissotriton; species Lissotriton vulgaris. The sequence goes on from NC_141698.1 coordinate 31,492,914, forward strand.
GTTGAGGAGAACTCTCTTCTCCATTCTACGCAGTCAGGGTTCAGAGCAGGCCACTCTACTGAGTCGTGGGCACTATTCTCCACAGAATGTTGGAGACAACTCGCAGATGAGGGGCAGACAGCAGCGTTGGTGTTATTAGATCTCAGTGCAGCTTTTGACACCGTGCTGCACTCAACACTGCTGTCTCGCCTCTCAGACCTGGGAGTAGATGGGCCAGCCCTGAAATGGATAGTATCCTTTTTAGAAAACAGAAGTTTCCAGGTACACTGCCCTCCTCACAAATCATCTCTCCACAAACTGAGACATGGGGTTCCACAGGGCTCAAGTTTGAGCCCCACGCTATTTAATCTTTATATGGAGCCGCTAGCCCACATTGTGGAAACTTTTGGTGTGAATATCGTCACATATGCTGACGATACCCAACTAATAATTAAACTCACCCACAATCAGGCAGAGGATGCCATCAATTTTTCCAACTGCATGCGTTCTGTGGCAGGGTGGATGCACAACAATTGCTACGCTTTAATGGCGAGAAAACAGAAGTGTTGATAGTTGGTAAATCCCCCTCTGCCTGGTCGCAGGCTTGGTGGCCATCAGAATTGGGCCCGTTTCCCCACCCTGCAAACTCGGTTAAAAATTTAGGAATATGGCTAGATGCAGAGCTTTCCTTTAAGCAACAAATTAGCAAAATTACGGGTAAATGTTTCGGAATCCTAAAAACTCTCCGTAAAGTTTTAGATCTTCTCCCCATCAGTGCCATGAAGACACTCATCCATGCCCTGGTTACTCCGCACTTGGATTACGGCAATGCTCTTCTTTTAGGACTAAGCAGAAAATGCCTACATCAATTACAGTGTGTCCAAAATGCCGCGGCCCGCCTGGTATTGAACCTCCCTCGCAGGGCCTCTGGTAAAACAGCACTACGAAAACTTCATTGGCTCCCTATTGAGGAGCGCATTAAGTTTAAAGCTCTTTGCTTTGCCCATCGCATTGCCCAGGGTAAAGGGCCTAGCTATCTACGCAACCTTTTGACCATCCACCGCCCCACCAGGAACCTCAGATCCGCTGGAGTGATGCTGTTTCAGCTCCCTCGCGTACGTAAGACCAGGATGGGAGGTAGCTCCTTTCGCTTTCTTGCAAGTAAGCACTGGAACAATCTCCCGTTAGACTTACGCATGGAGCCCTCAGAAACAAGATTTAGACTCAAACTTAAAACTTTCTTTTTTCCAAAGCAATAATGGTTTTTGTAGCCCTGGACCCTTAAGGGCCCCTGACCTCGGCCTCTTCGGGATACTGTAGCATTTCTTAGCGCGGGACACACTGTCATTAGTGTAACCAAATGGGTGAGAGGGCCTCCAAAGGAGTTTGTTTTCAGTATCAACTTTGCTTATTCTGGATGAATTGAATATAGGTAAGTGAATTATCCTAAAAATAACTTAATTTAAATAAATCAAATGGCTAAAGCTGACTAGACATAACGATACTTAACATTGACACAAATGTTAACATAAAAACAAATAGACATGTGTATATGCAAAAAATAGATTTTATCAAAATTTATATTGGCAGGGAAAAATTACAATAAACCAAAATGAAACACACAGGGATACAAGACAGATGCTAAGAAAATTAATCAAAATCTCTGTAAGGCCTGTGGCAAGCTTATCCAGAAGTAAGGGATGGAGAAATTTCCTTTCGGATTAAGCAGAAGTCGACGTTTCGGTCTCTGCAGTCAACTCAATGAGACCATCATCAGGACAAAATTGAAACAAAATATTGTAACTCCCTAGTGAAAGATAGAGTAAAACAATTTCAGTACAACTAAAAAGGCCATAGTCCATTAATTCTTATTGCATTATACACACTAAACCACACAATGAGTGAACTCATTAAGCACAGAAAAACCACATTATGACAATACTTTTGCAAATTACAGGACATACATTAATACAGGACTTTAGCACAATATAAAACATGTATATTTGCAGTTCAAGTACATGCGATTCGTGACTGTATCAACATTACTGCTGCCTTCAGAAATCAATAAATGTTAAGAAATCCGACAACAATAAATGAGAAATCAGATGTTGGAAATTTTGGCGACCATAAGTAGTTCTAATATATGCAATTGATTTATATGTCAGTTTTATTTCGAATACCTGGACTCAAACGATGTTTATGATGCAAATACCAACATTTAAACTTCAGCGTTAGGAGTTTTAAAAAACCTACCCAAGGGCGAGAATCACTAGCCAGTGTCTTGGCTTTTATGGTTTTATCGGCTATCACACTGTTGGTATTAATCTGTAAAAATTAAAACAATTCTAAGTGATTTTGGAAACATGTGCAAAAATAAAACCTGCACTGTGTCCGTTTTCATGAGGAAATACCTGAAAGTCGTGACCACCGGTTGTAGTTTTAAGAAGGGTCTCAGGTAAGGTTATTCTGCACACAAAAAGAAAATAGGCGCCAGGTCCGTTAAACTAAACCTTTCTAATCGTGATATACGTTATAGGGTAGCGCTCGTTAGTACGCTTACCTTCTGAAACGTGCAAAGGGAGAAAATAATTACTCCGTGTAAATTGGGTCACATCCAAGAGATATGTGCAGCCAGACGTCTATTAATGGACGGTCTGAAAAAGCGAACGAGGGATCGGTGTTAGTTTAGAGAAAACACGGGGATTCGATCCGTTTTAAAAGTTCTAGGTCAAAGTTTTACCTGTCAAGCTACTCCGAGGTTAGATACATCAATCTTTCCCGTCATTCGATAGAGGAACTAGTCCCGGAGTGTGTTGCATCTATTTAAATGAACCGGCGTTTGGAGATCAAGATAGGACTTATTTTAGAGCGCCATCTTGAAGAGGTAAAGGTAGTTTCTGATTGAAATCGGAAAAGGTCTATTCTCAAAGCGCCATCTTTGAGTCGGTTCTGGTAAAGTCAAGTAAGGGATATTCGAAGCTCCATTTACAATGACATGGGTATATCCCATAGTTAGTAAAATAGACGGACTCTTCAACAATTCCTGTGGTTGTAAATTAGAGATTTGTCACAGTTTGAGCTGGTTCTAGTACACAAGTGATATTGACATTACACAGGTTATTCGAGAAAACCTTTACAACAATGAAATAAAAAGCATCTGTTACCTATTTACATTAAATGCATCGACATTTAACAAGATGTACAGATATTAAAACATGAGGTTGATTGAAGTCAGTTGCAAATATTAACATCCATATTTGCAACTGACTTCAATCAACCTCATGTTTTAATATCTGTACATCTTGTTACTGTACATGTGTACTAGAACCAGCTCAAACTGTGACAAATCTCTAATTTACAACCACAGGAATTGTTGAAGAGTCCGTCTATTTTACTAACTATGGGATATACCCATGTCATTGTAAATGGAGCTTCGAATATCCCTTACTTGACTTTACCAGAACCGACTCAAAGATGGCGCTTTGAGAATAGACCTTTTCCGATTTCAATCAGAAACTACCTTTACCTCTTCAAGATGGCGCTCTAAAATAAGTCCTATCTTGATCTCCAAACGCCGGTTCATTTAAATAGATGCAACACACTCCGGGACTAGTTCCTCTATCGAATGACGGGAAAGATTGATGTATCTAACCTCGGAGTAGCTTGACAGGTAAAACTTTGACCTAGAACTTTTAAAACGGATCGAATCCCCGTGTTTTCTCTAAACTAACACCGATCCCTCGTTCGCTTTTTCAGACCGTCCATTAATAGACGTCTGGCTGCACATATCTCTTGGATGTGACCCAATTTACACGGAGTAATTATTTTCTCCCTTTGCACGTTTCAGAAGGTAAGCGTACTAACGAGCGCTACCCTATAACGTATATCACGATTAGAAAGGTTTAGTTTAACGGACCTGGCGCCTATTTTCTTTTTGTGTGCAGAATAACCTTACCTGAGACCCTTCTTAAAACTACAACCGGTGGTCACGACTTTCAGGTATTTCCTCATGAAAACGGACACAGTGCAGGTTTTATTTTTGCACATGTTTCCAAAATCACTTAGAATTGTTTTAATTTTTACAGATTAATACCAACAGTGTGATAGCCGATAAAACCATAAAAGCCAAGACACTGGCTAGTGATTCTCGCCCTTGGGTAGGTTTTTTAAAACTCCTAACGCTGAAGTTTAAATGTTGGTATTTGCATCATAAACATCGTTTGAGTCCAGGTATTCGAAATAAAACTGACATATAAATCAATTGCATATATTAGAACTACTTATGGTCGCCAAAATTTCCAACATCTGATTTCTCATTTATTGTTGTCGGATTTCTTAACATTTATTGATTTCTGAAGGCAGCAGTAATGTTGATACAGTCACGAATCGCATGTACTTGAACTGCAAATATACATGTTTTATATTGTGCTAAAGTCCTGTATTAATGTATGTCCTGTAATTTGCAAAAGTATTGTCATAATGTGGTTTTTCTGTGCTTAATGAGTTCACTCATTGTGTGGTTTAGTGTGTATAATGCAATAAGAATTAATGGACTATGGCCTTTTTAGTTGTACTGAAATTGTTTTACTCTATCTTTCACTAGGGAGTTACAATATTTTGTTTCAATTTTGTCCTGATGATGGTCTCATTGAGTTGACTGCAGAGACCGAAACGTCGACTTCTGCTTAATCCGAAAGGAAATTTCTCCATCCCTTACTTCTGGATAAGCTTGCCACAGGCCTTACAGAGATTTTGATTAATTTTCTTAGCATCTGTCTTGTATCCCTGTGTGTTTCATTTTGGTTTATTGTAATTTTTCCCTGCCAATATAAATTTTGATAAAATCTATTTTTTGCATATACACATGTCTATTTGTTTTTATGTTAACATTTGTGTCAATGTTAAGTATCGTTATGTCTAGTCAGCTTTAGCCATTTGATTTATTTAAATTAAGTTATTTTTAGGATAATTCACTTACCTATATTCAATTCATCCAGAATAAGCAAAGTTGATACTGAAAACAAACTCCTTTGGAGGCCCTCTCACCCATTTGATCATATTTCACCCAGCCCCCAAAGGTTTACTGGGTAGCTCACTTTATTGAACATTAGTGTAACCAGGCGCTCTATAAGTGTTTTTATTATTATTATTATTATAAGTATTGGCTTCACTTGTGAAGTATTGAGCTGTCTTGCGAAGTATTGAGCTGTCTTGCGAAGTATTGAGCTGTCTTGCGAAGTTTTGCGCTGCCCTGTGAAGTATTGCGCTGCCCTGTGAAGTATTGCGCTGCCCTGTGAAGTATTGAGCTGTCTTGTTGATGCAGCTGATCCCTTTTAAAGTATTGAGTTCCCTTGTGAAATATTGAGCTCCCTTGTGAAGTATTGAGCTGCCATGTGAAGGATTGAGCTCCCTTGTGAAGTATTGAGTTCCCTTGTGAAGCATTGAGCTCTCTTGTTGATGCAGCTGATTCCTTGTAAAATATTGAGTTCCCTTGTAAAATATTGAGTTCCCTTGTGAAGTATTGCGCTCTCTTGTTGATGTAGCTGATCCCTTGTAAAGTATTGAGTTCCCTTGAAAAATATTGGGCTCCCGTGTGAAGTATTGAGCTGTCTTGTGCAGTATTGAACTCCCTTGTTGATGCAGGTGTTCATTTGTAAATGATGCAGGTTTCCTTGTGCAGTATTGATCTCCCTTGTAAAGTAATGTGAAGTATTGAGCTTCCTTGCAAAGTGTGGAACTCTCTTGTGAAGTATTGGGCTCCCTTGTTGATGCAGTTGATCCTTTGTGAAGTATTGCGCTCCTTTGTGAAGTATTAGGCTCCCTTGTGAAGTATTGAGCTCCCTTGTTGATGCAGCTGATCCCTTGTAAAGTATTGAGTTCCCTTGTAAAATATTGGGTTCCCTTGCGAAGTATTGAGCTCCCGTGTGAAGTATTGAGCTCCCTTGTGAAGTATTGAGCTCCCTTGTGAAGTATTGAGTTCCCCTGTGAAGTATTGAGTTCCCTTGTGAAGTATTGAGCTCCCTTGTGAAGTATTGAGCTCCCTCGTGAAGTATTGAGTTCCCCTGTGAAGTATTGAGCTCCCTTGTGAAGTATTGAGCTCCCTTGTGAAGTATTGAGCTCCCTTGTGAAGTATTGAGCTCCCCTGTGAAGTATTGAGTTCCCCTGTGAAGTGTTGAGCTCCCTTGCGAAGTATTGGCTTCACTTGTGAAGTATTGAGCTCCCTTGTGAAGTATTGAGCTCCCTTGTGAAGTATTGAGCTCCCCTGTGAAGTATTGAGTTCCCCTGTGAAGTGTTGAGCTCCCTTGCGAAGTATTGGCTTCACTTGTGAAGTATTGAGCTCCCTTGTGAAGTATTGAGCTCCCTTGTGAAGTATGGAGCTGTCTTGTGAAGTATTGAGCTGTCTTGTGAAGTATTGGCTTCACTTGTGAAGTATTGAGCTGTCTTGTGAAGTATTGGGCTCCCTTGTGAAGCACTGAGCTCTCTTGTTGATGCAGCTGATCCCTTGTAAAGTATTGAGATCCCTTGTAAAGTATTGGGCTCCCTTGTGAAGTATTGAGTTCCCTTGTGAAGTATTGAACTGTCTTGTGGAGTATTAAGCTCCCTTGTGAAGTATTGAGTTCCCTTGTGAAGTATTGAGCACCCTTGTTGATGCTGCTGATCCCTTGTAAAGTATTGAGTTCCCTTGTAAAATATTGGGCTCCCTTGCGAAGTATTGAGCTCCCTTGCGAAGTATTGAGCTCCCTTGTGAAGTATTGAGTTCCCTTGTGAAGTATTGAGTTCCCTTGTGAAGTATTGAGCACCCTTGTTGATGCTGCTGATCCCTTGTAAAGTATTGAGTTCCCTTGTAAAATATTGGGCTCCCTTGCGAAGTATTGAGCTCCCTTGCGAAGTATTGAGCTCCCTTGCGAAGTATTGAGCTCCCTTGTGAAGTATTGAGCTCCCTTGTGAAGTATTGAGTTCCCTTGTGAAGTATTGAGTTCCCTTCTGAAGTATTGAGCTCCCTTGTGAAGTATTGAGTTCCCTTGTGAAATATTGGGCTCCCTTGTGAAGTATTGAGCTGTCTTGTGAAGTAGTGAGCTCCCCTGTGAAGTACGGAGCTCCCTTGTGAAGCATTGAGCTCTCTTGTTGATGCAGGTGATCCCTTGTAAAATATTGAGCTCCCTTTTGAATTATTGATCTGTCTTGTGAAGTATTGAGTTCCCTTGTGAAGTATTGAGATCTCTTGTTGATGCAGCTGATCCTTTGAAAAGTATTGAGTTCCCTTGTAAAATATTGGGCACCCTTGTGAAGTATTGATCTGTCTTGTGAGGTATTGAGTACCAGTGTGGAGTATTGAGCTGTCTTGTGAAGTATTGAGCTCCCTTGTTGATGCAGGTGTTCATTTGTAAATGATGCGGGTTTCCTTGTGCAGTATTGATCTCCCTTGTAAAGTAATGTGAAGTATTGAGGTTCATTGCAAATTGTGGAACTCTCTTGTGAAGTATTGGGCTCCCTTGTTGATGCAGTTGATCCTTTGTGAAGTATTGCGCTCCTTTGTGAAGTATTGAGCTCCCTTGTGAAGTATTGTAAAACATTGAGCTCCCTTGTGAAGTATTGGGCTCCCTTGTGAAATATTGAGCTCCCTTGTGAAGTAAAGTGAAATATTGAGCTTCCTTGCAAACTGTGGAGCTCCCTTGTGAATTATTGAAGCTCTCTTGTGTATTATTGAAGCTCCCTTGTAAAGTATTGAGCTCCCTTGAGAAGTACTGATCTCCCTTGAGAAGTATTGAGCTCCCTTGCAAAGTGTGGAGCTCCCTTGCGAAGTATTGAAGCTCCCTTGTAAAGCATTGAGCTCCCTTGAGAAGTACTGATCTCCCTTGAGAAGTATTGAGCTCCCTTGAGCAGTATTGCGCTCCCTTGTGATGCCATCAAGCTCTTTTGTGATGAAGTTAAGTTGAATTGTGATACCTCTGATCTCTTGTGTAACCTCTATTGTGATATTTTGAGGCTCTTGTGTGATGCCATTAACGCCTTTTGTGCTCCGCTGTTGTTGAACTCTGCTGTGATTGTGCTCTCTTGTGATGCCAAGTTTTCTTGTCAGGACTTTGGGTTCTTTTGTCCTGCTACTACCATCACTTTTGATTTCTTCAAGATGTTTTGCATTAATGATTTTTTTTCTGAGGTCCCTTGACTCTCTTGTAAAATGATGGCGTCCTCCTCTGAGGGTTGTAGTCTTCTGTAATGTCTTTCATGCCACTTGCAATATTGTTTGTGTCTTTAGCTTTAATCAAGTTGCATAGTTCTGTTGTGATGCCATAGGTTTTCTTGTGTGGCTGAGCTCGCGTTTGATATTGTCAAGCTTTCTTGTGGTGTTCCCAGACTCTAATGCTGATGTTGAGCTCTCTTGTGAGGGTTTTGCCTTATTGCATCATGGCTGCAAACCCATTTATGATGTTTACCCCTTTGAGGTCATTCTTCTTTAGTGAGGTGCCTAGTTCTCTTGTTGTACAACTGAGTTCTCCCTTGCTGTTGATCTCTCTCTTGTGCTTTCCTGAAGCTCTCTTCTCTTTTTTTATTTTTTTTAATTTATTAAGCAACTCTGATAGCACAAACAAATTAAAGGAAACAATACAAATACAAATCTTAAATTTAAGAAAGAATTGCATAAAGTCATATTAACAAATCAAACTTTCCATATACTTATTATAAACCTGCTAAAAAAAAGGAAATAATTACAATGAAAATGATTTAATTCAAACATTCATAATAGACTCACTCCATCTATCTATAGGGGACCAGATCCTGGCGCCTCGACTTCTAGCCCGCCTACCTCTAGAAGCATATATAGCTTTTTCCTAGTTGTACACACCCAGGAAACGAGATAACCACATTTGGAACGTGGGTGGATCAGCCTCTTTCCACCTGGCTGTTCGTATAATTCTATATACTGCTGTTCCTATAACTAAGCAAGATTCTTCTTCTGCACTTAAGTCTAGAGAGCTGTCCTGCCCTGGTATATATAATGTGGAAGATTCTGCAACTCTATGTCCAAACACTTCTTCCCAAAACTCAGATAGCATCCTCTTAAACGATGCTAGTTTGTTACATTCATAGAGCATATGAATTAGTGTAGCCGGGCCTCTTCCACATCTAGGACACTTATCATTCAGCCTTTTGCCCCAGGCATAGAGTTCAGCGGGGGTATAATAAAGGTTATAAATAGTCTTATAGATCTGAGCCTTGAGATTAGAGCTAAGGAGGAGCTACGATGATAATAACAGACTCATATCTATATCTACATCAGAGTTGTGTAGTTTATCGGCCCATGTGGCTTCTGTTGTTGTTCCTTGCTGTTGTGATTTCACTGACTGTTGCTGTGATTGCGCTGTGCTTCCTTGTGACGGTTCATGAGGTTGTTGAGCGCCTGTATTGTTGCGCTCTGGTGTGTTGTCACAGCTCTCTTCTGTTGTTATTCCTTGTTGTAGTGATTTCACTAAATCTTGCTGTGATTGCACTGTGCTTCCGTGTGACAGTTCATGAGGTTGTTGAGCTCCTGTGTTGTTGTGCGCTGGTGTGTTGTCACAGCTCTGTTCTGTTGTTTTGCCTTGCTGTAGTGATTTCACTGACTGTTGCTGTGATTGCGCTGTGCTTCCGTGTGACAGTTCATGATGTTGTTGAGCTCCTGTGTTGTTGCGCTCTGGTGTGTTGTCACAGCTGTCTTCTGTTGTTATTCCTTGTTGTAGTGATTTCACTAAATCTTGCTGTGATTGCACTGTGCTTCCGTGTGACAGTTCATGAGGTTGTTGAGCACCTGTATTGTTGTGCGCTGTTGTGTTGTCACAGCTCTCTTCTGTTGTTGTTCCTTGCTGTTGTGATTTCACTGACTGTTGCTGTGATTGTGCCGTGTTTCCGTGTAACAGTTCATTAGGTTGTTGAGCTCCTGTGTTGTTGTGCGCTGTTGTGTTGTCACAGCTCTGTTCTGTTCTTTTGCCTTGCTGTAGTGATTTCACTAAATTTTGCTGTGATTGCACTGTGCTTCCGTGTGACAGTACATGAGGTTGTTGAGCTCCTGTGTTGTTGCGCTCTGGTGTGTTGTCACAGCTGTCTTCTGTTGTTGTTCCTTGCTGTAGTGATTTCACTAAATCTTGCTGTGATTGCGATGTGCTTCCGTGTGATGGTTCATGAGGTTGTTGAGCTGACTGTGTTGTTACGCTCTGTTGTGCTGTCACAGCTCTCTTCTGTTGTTGTTCCTTGTTGTAGTGATTTCACTGAATCTTGCTGTGATTGCACTGTGCTTCCGTGTGACAGTTCATGAGGTTGTTGAGCTCCTGTGTTGTTGCGCTCTGGTGTGTTGTCACAGCTGTCTTCTGTTGTTGTTCCTTGCTGTAGTGATTTCACTAAATCTTGCTGTGATTGCGATGTGCTTCCGTGTGATGGTTCATGAGGTTGTTGAGCTGACTGTGTTGTTACGCTCTGTTGTGCTGTCACAGCTCTCTTCTGTTGTTGTTCCTTGTTGTAGTGATTTCACTGAATCTTGCTGTGATTGTGCCGTGTTTCCGTGTGACAGTTCATGAGGTTGTTGAGCTCCTGTGTTGTTGTGCGCTGTTGTGTTGTCACTGAATCTTGCTGTGATTGTGCCGTGTTTCCGTGTGACAGTTCATGAGGTTGTTGAGCTCCTGTGTTGTTGTGCGCTGTTGTGTTGTCACAGCTTTGTTCTGTTGTTTTGCCTTGTAGTGATTTCACAGAATTTTGCTGTGATTGCACTGTGTTTCCGTGTGACAGTTCATGAGGTTGTTGCGCTTTTGTGTTGTTGTGCGCTGTTGTGTTGTCATAGCTCTCTTCTGTTGTTGTTCCTTGCTGTAGTGATTTCACTAAATTTTGCTGTGATAGCGCTGTGCTTTCGTGTGATGGTTCATGGTGATGTTGAGCACCTGTGTTTTTGCGCTCTGTTGTGTTATTACAGAGCGGTTTGTGCTATCTTGGGGCTATCTTGTGATGGTGTTGTTATAATGTGTAGCGATGTGGGTTTCTAAGAGATTATATTTCGTTTGAGCTTCCCAGGAAAGTCTTTGACCTGGGTTGTAAATGATGGAACCCACTTGTCACTCGTGAGGGCTCTGGTGGTGAATGTGTCCAGAATAGAAAGGACCACATAGTGTGTCTGGCCGGGCTGCACCTGCTCTGCTGCTCACGTCTGGGCAACTGCACAGTCAATGCGATTAACTTGTACCTTCAGAGAGTGTAGAGTTACTGCAACCTGTGTTGAGTGGAGTGTGTGGTTGTATGTAACAATATTGTGTTCAGTAAAATCGACATGCACATTCTTCAACTCAACAATATCAACTCCCAGCACTTGGTCAGAGTAAGCACACACTGGGATGCAAGGATTCACTATTCTTAATTCAACCTCCACTTATCTTAGCTACTCACCGAACAGCGTTTGTACTCCTCGCCATGGGTAGTAAGCGCTGCATAAATACCATCACAGTTATCTTGTAATGGTATCAGTTGGTAGTCGATGCTGTGTAGTTTGTAGAACTGCAGACTCCAGCATTGTGGTCGAACATGGTATGTGTCAGCATTGTGGTCGAACATGGTATGTGCAGAGTTGTATCTACACCGTCTGACCAGTGGCCCTGCATTCACTCGTGTGCTCACTTTCACAAGCGCACTTTGCATCTGAATCCAGTGGTACCTGCCCACTCTCTCTCCCTCTCTTTACACTGTAGCCGTGCCTGTTGTGCAAGCCGGGCCGAAGACGGCTGAAATGCCAGAAACCGGTCCCCGGTAGCTTGTTTCCTTCCCAGTGTAAGAATTGGCTTGGTAGTTTGGTCTGCCCTGTTCCCATGATGCACTGGGCCAGGGTCAGACTAATTTGCATATAGCCAAGTTCTGAGCTGGGATGGTGCAGTGAGCTAAAAAACGGTGATGGATCAAGCCCTGATCTTTGGACTGGGTAAGAGTGGTCTGCTTAATTCAGACACTCTGTTCATCACCACCCCCTTTTCTGAATCGTTGTGCCATCTCACCACACTACTCACGCTCCATGTCCCTGTCAGCTTCATTTAACCTTTTCTGTGTGTGTATGCTTAGTGTTTATTGTTGGTCGGGTGTTAAATTTGTACAACTTAAAAAAACGACAAGCATTGGCGGAGTCAGTAGGTTTCGCCTTTGAGACCTAAGTGGCTTTGCCAATGGTCTAGAGCTGTTGTGCAGCATGGCTAAAGGGGAAAAACCTATGAGGCGAATATTTTGTTTGCGCAGGCATGCAGGCCTTGAAAATGAAGCAGACGCCTATTTTTTGTCTACCAATCTTATTTTTTTTTAAAGGGCAGGAGGCAAGCAACATAGGGGTGTGCAGGCAACGTGGTGGCATGTAGCACCGAGGGCACAGCAAGGGGGGGGGGGGGGGGGGGCGGAAGAAAAGCAATTGGGTAAAAAGGAGAGCAGTGTGAAGTGCAGGGAGAAAAGCAAACGTGCGAGAGAGAATGGAGGCATGCAAGGGCAAGCGCATAACAGACCGAAGCAGGGTTGAAGTTTACGGTAGAGAGAGAGCAGTGCTTAAAAGAAAAGGGAAGCACAATAGAGAGACAGCTGGAAAACACATGCACTCTCGTAGAGTGCTTTAAGTCCCTAAAAAAAGCACAGGAAGCATAGAATCCAGCCAATCGAAGATATGGTAAAGAGGCTAAGCTCCATGGTAGGGACAAACACAAGATGGATAAGGCAAGCCATCGAATAAGAAGCAGGGAAACAAGAGTGACAGTAGAGCCAACCAATCGTAAGCTGTTGGCGAGCTGCAAGCCCCTCTGTGTTCTTGGTAAGCCCATGTGTGTGCATATTGTGCACCAGACGCCTGGTAGGCTGGACCGAATGATGTCAGGGCCAGTTGGTGTAGCTGCCTGTCATTCACTGACGTCCGCAACCGTTGAACGTGCTTGGGGAAGGAAGTGGTGAAAGTAGGTGGGTTGGGCCGGTTCTGCAGGTTTGGCCGCCCTGTAATGTTTTGTAACTTTGAATGTGTCGTTTGTAAACACTGCAGACAGTCCCACTGTGACCTTTGGTCCCAGTTTATGTAGATGAAAGGGCGAATCTCATCTCCGTGTACTGATCCTATATATATATATATATACATATTAATATAGGAACATGCCCTAGTGCAACGTGAGCTGTACTGCTGAAAGATTCCCTCAACTTGAAACATGTAAACTTCCAGATGCTGACTGAAAGGCAGATAGGGCTGGGGCTGAGTCAGTCTGCCATTTCAGATACGAGTCAGACATGTGATTACCTGTGTGCCAGATACCTGCCTTTCAGAGACACGAGCCAGCCGTGGGATCTGTAGTTTTCACAACAGGCAGCAGTCTGGCTGACTAACCACCTGTTTACATTCCAAACATGTTTGCACGTGAAAGTATCTAATGTGTATCTCTCATAGCGCTCAGAAGCTGTCAGCTGGTGAGCACCGCACACAATACAAGAGTCATACATGTAAACAAAAGAAGCAGAAGAGAAAGCCCGCCCCTGCCACACGAGGGCACTTCAGAGTGCTTGGAGCAGAAGTGGGAACCTGTTTTCATCCTTAAAACCTTGCTTTTTGCTCAGTTTTCAGACAGAACGTCAACTCACTATTTTTCTTTCGGGTTTTCACATAGCAAGGATAGGGTAGAAGAGTATAGACATTAGAAAAGTGGGTGCTGGTGTGTAACAGTAGAGACGGGATGAGTGGAAGGCAAAGTGGATAGGGTGAAGGGGGTGGTTATGGGGTGAGAAACTGGATTGGGGTGAGCTTCTTTTTCGGGTTTGAGGGTGCATGTATGAGGGAGTTCAGAGGGATGGAGTGAGAGGAGGGGCAAAAGTCAGGGTAGGTCAGTGAGATTCTCTTTAATGTTTAATTGAGAAGACTGCATGTTAGTGTAAAAAGAAGTGTGCACTGGCTTGTTTCCCTTAGTGCAAAAAAAGTGAGCACAGGCTTGTTTCCCTTAGTGCAAAAAAAGTGAGCGCAGGGATGTTTCCCTTGTGTTCTGATGCAGCACGTTATTTTGATTCATTTCAGAATGTTTTTGTTAAAATTTCTATTCATCTCCAATTGACAGCTCCTAACAATGTGGATTGGCTACTAAAGTCTCTGGCTCTGAGCTATTGGATCCCTTAGCAAACATTTGTCTGGGATCATGGTTGTAAGAGTTACACTGGAAGGTCTTGGATCTTCTCAGAGCGGGGCGAGTGTCTCTGAATTCTGAGCGGAGGCGCTATTCTTGAGTAACTGTTGGGGGTCGTCTTGGTTGTCCGATGGTTAGAGCAGTTTTACCACTCGATGGGGCAAGGGCAGCACCCACAATAACTGGTGGTAGTACTAGTTTTAAAAACTTCAAAAAAAGACTCAGCAAGTTTAGTCCTCGTGAATCCAGCATCTGCGCAAAGGCCCCGCCCTGTACAACCAGGTCCAGAGACCTCCTGACTTAGCGTCATGGTTCGGGTTCAGAGCAGATAGCGCTTTGTTTTGGTGGCGCCTGCGGGTGTCTGGTTCCCCAGCCTCGAGGAGAGCACAGCTACCCCACAGACACATTTGGAGACATTGCATGTTTAGCACAAGGGACCAGATACTCCTCTGTTCCTGAAGGTCACTTGAGAAATTGGCTTCCAATGCTGGTAGCTAGTCTTCAATACAGCATGGTGCCTTATTTAAGTATACATTCCCTTGTTTTCTTAGTTGGGGAGTCAGGATGCTTTCTTCATCCTAGGCTTGTGCACAGGTTAGTGGGACCAGCGTGGCGATAAATGCTGAAAGTCTGTAGTCCTGTTGGTACGATTTAAATTCAACGTTTGTCAGCCACAATCTTTAACTGATCACTTACAGTTTTCCTCCATTGTAATACCACAAAATTCCCAGAGTTATTAAGGCAGGCCAAATCTCACCGGCTTCTTCTTAGTTTTCAAAATGACAGATGTACCTGCTTGGGAACAAAATCTCTTCCTGTCTTTATTATCCCCTAGTTTATTATCAAAATGGAATGAATCATCTTGTCTTTGACAAGCCGGGGACTATAAGTGTTGTACAAAGGCCCTCATTCACTCTAACTCGTGGGTAGCGTTATATCTTGGTTCTCTGCTAGAAGAGGATAGGTGGTTGGTTTTATCATTGGGTCTTTTTACGCCTGAGTTTCCCGTACTCCCCTACCCACTTCTTCAAGGGGGGAAACAGTCAGTCAGTACCTGGGAAAGGACTCCTAGGCTGAGCTTGGAGCGAGTGAGGCCACCTTGTCGCTGGACAGGTATTGAGTGTGTCACATGAATAAGTAACACATTGATGGGCCAGACTGAGCATGGACGGTGGTGAAGTCCATGCAGTCCTTTGCAGAGGGCTCCATTGCCATACGGTCAGCTCTATTTTAGGGCAGGCGTAGCCTTGAAAATGTGTATTCCAAGATTACAGACATAAACTCGTGTTTCCTGGCTTTAGGAAAACTATAATTAGGCTTTCCTGTTTTCAGTTTCTATTTTTGGTAAATTCTGGTGGGGTTTTATCAGTGTTTTCAGTACCTTAAAAAACTGTGTTTATCAGTGGTTACAAATTTTCGTGCAATTAAGAACAATAGAAACAGTGTTTTTCCGGTGTTTATGAAACATTCTGCTTTTATTGTTGCTTGCTTTCTGCACTGATAGTGCATGTGAATAGACAGTGTGCATACAGGGGGTATGAGGTTCAAATACATTTTTAAAAATCAAACTTATTGTAGTACACCATACAATACTTCTTTAGAGAGTTTTTGGTCATGCACACTCTTGCCTTCCTATGTAAACAGTTATCTATGAAAAGGCCCTCTCAACATTGGCATTTTAGACAGGCAACACCAAAACAGCTTGGTGACAGCATTCTTTTCACATATACCTGTCACTACACCTTGCAATGAATGTTCAAAGCCTAGGGTGTTTTGCAATTCACCTACTATCAATAATGACTCGCTAGAAAAGGGGTTGATGTATCAAAGGGTTTCACCTATTCTTTGTCTATGGGTAAATGTGATGGTACATATTGGGGAAGATCCGTATGAAACCAGCCATTTTACCTATCAGTTTAAGAATCCAATATATTTCCTGATTCTCTACGGTTTATAAAATAAAATAATTAAATAAGACCTTAAACATTCCTCTAAACCCCTGCATCATTAGACCAAAGACGACAAAACAGAAAAAAAACAAAAGGAAGAAGAAACAATATTTTAGTGACATCCCTAAATAACAAAACTCAAGCAGAATAATGTTAGTACAGTCTTTCTTGCTGTTGCCTTATGTAACAAAGTTACATTGTATTGACCCCTTCAGAAAAAAATAGAAATGACTCTTTCACTCACCTTTTCCTTTCTTTGAAAGGCATTTAGTTTGTGGTTGCAAATGTGTTTTTTCAGTGTTTATATGTTAACACTGGTGAGGGCTATTTTCCTTTTGGCGGGGTTTTATCAGTTATTATAGGTTTAAACCTAAAACCGGACAGCCTTACTATAATTTAGAAACAAGATCCGATCAAACTAATTCCAGAATTGGGATTTTTTTTAAAAAGGTGTATAAACTTTAAAATGCTGATGTACTCCAGATCCACCTCCAGGGAGATGTTTAACCAAATTGCATTTTTTTTATTCTAAGCTTGATTAAACGTGAGGCCTGGAGGCAGCCCAGGGTACCTGTGGCACAGCCTAGCACCAATGAAGAGAAAGCACATTATTGGAAAACAGTGTCTCCCCATCCTACATGGTGCACAGTGCATGCAGTCCAGAGTGAGCACACCTGCCAGTGTACTTTCACAGATGGTTTCATAATGAAATCTGAAGCCCAATGTTCAAACCAATTGGTCTGACTGGAAAGGGGGCACGCTCATTCTGCCAGTTTGGATTGTAAAATGGGAACATGATGTGCCCCCCTCATCTGTAGCACAGCTGGGCCAGAGGCACAACTACAGAGCAACAAGAGGGGGTCAAAATAGAGCAGAGACAGTAAAATGCTTGGGTGTTCGCAGCGTAGCACATGGTATTTTACACACTTTATCATGGTATGTTCAAGCACACAATGTGCAGAGTCCTACCAGGAACTAGATCATGTTTAAGTATACCTGGTCTGACTACTGTGCACCTTTCTGGAAAACTAGGTTCATGTAGATGGTACGGGTAACTTCATTGATATTGATGTAAAGTTCAGACTCACTCAGTTATTGTTATGGAACTGATGTAAAAGCCCTCGTAGTCTGGCGGCAAGGCAGCGATAACACCCTGCTGTGTGGCATCTCAGACTCCACATTGTCACGTCTGAAGGGAACCCTACAGTCCACAGCACGTCTCACCCACAGCCTCAATGAACATGATCAGATCACCCCCATCCTGATGGAACTCCTTTGGCTCCCCTTGTCGGTCCGCACCATCTTCAAAACCAGCTGCATCATTTACAAAGCCATCACAAGCAGCACTCCTAACTATTATGCAGACAAGCTCCTCGTCTCTGGTGGTTCTTCGCCCACCTGCAGGCATGACACCATAAGACCAGAGACTAAGAAGTGTAAAAAAGAAACCAAAAACTTCCCTGGATCACTCAAGACCACTCCAGTGCTGCACCAGTTTAGGAAAGAGTTGAAGACAGACTTTCGAAAAAAAAAACGACACCTCAGTGAATTAAGTCCACAAACCAGTTACTGTTTCTATCACTTGTAGACTATATGACTACACTGGCTTCGGTCAGAAAAAGAGTCATCCTGAAAGCTCTAATGATTGCGTATCATGCGCTTCATGAGACAGGCACGAAATACTTGAACTCAAGGATTCGTATGTACCCCCACCCGGGACCTCTGCGCTCTGCAAATGCACGACTTTGGCTGTTTCGCCGTTCACGAAAAAAAGCAAGGGGTTTTCTCATACTTCTATTTGGCAGATTCTCTCAGGAATCCGCTCCCTTTCCTTCTAAGAGACATCATGTATGAGACTGTTTATCGAAAATTATTCAAAAATCACCTATTTAGCGACTAACGCCTCTCTGGCCTTATTTGCCGTGTTTGCGCCGGGACACTCTTGAGTAGCCGTGCGCTCTATAAATTCATTCATTCATATGCTTGCCTTTGCCCCTCTGCTTTTTGTCTAGGTTTGTGCTATACAAATCCCACGTACATACGTACATTAACCCACTTACATATATTTTTCACCAGCTAGGACCCTTTTTCATCTCAGCTGAGTTCCCTTTCCTCTCTACACTATTTGAATGCTTTTGCCCGCCACTTATCTGTTGTGTGTTGTGTAGTAGAATTCACCAGAGGCTGAATAAGGTGGCGCTGAGAATAAGTCCTGTGCAGGACACACGTCACCAATTTTGAGGGAAGGAAGGACATTTTGTCTTTAGCATTACTGTTCTGAAACAGAAGGACTTGCGCCTCCATGTTTTGTGCTGTTGCAGGTTGTCGGTGCATTTCCTCACATTCTGGAGCCCTATCATATACTGAGAAGGTATGTCCCATTAGCAACTAATAGTTAGTGGTCTTGGTAGGACACCGTGTTTGCTGGACAACAGATATAGCCCTTCAATTTTACTTCAAAATCGTATTGCCCCAATATTGTTGTGTCCCTACTTTTGTTGTTGCAATGTGTTTCGGATATGTCTGGGTCACTCTGGAAGTTGGAGGACGCTGCGGTGGTAAAATCGATTTGAGATATATCTTTGCGTAGCGCTATCAAAGCCCTTAGCAAGGGGTAGCCTATGGGCCAGTTAATAACAGGGTTATAAACCCTTCCTCCAGGTCATCACCTACACGGTTGTCAGTCCTACATTTTATTGTGATAGCCTAATGCATTCTGGGCGTTGTAGTCTTGTTTTACCTCCATTGAACTAATTAGATTACAGAGTTGAAATCATTGATTTGTCGGTGAAAAGTTCTGGAAAGAACCTAGAGTGCGGTGGTCGCCCAACCCAACAACGCAAGCTCAATCCTTCAATTAGCGTCATTTACCCGCTGAAAGAAGTCTTCTCCAGGGGTGTTGAGGTTCACAACCCTTCTAGAGCAGTACCTGCAAAGCTGAAAACAAGAATTACTGTCAGCCTTTTGCACGCGTACTTGAAACACATATCCCGAAAAGATTTTGCAGTGATATCTAAAAAATGCCTCAACCCTAATTTCTAGGGTTATTTTAGAATCCACCGACCTAAAGCCATCAATCTATGAACCACATTGGGTGTCCCTCAAATCCCAAAACACTGGGATCAAAACAAGAGTTTGATAAGCTGGAGTGCGGAGGAACGTTTGGTCACTAGACATCTCTTTGCGGTAATGAGCTTTCTTGGAGTAGCAAGGAAGGAGCATAGTGTGATACCAAAGACGAATGCACTATTTTTTTCAATACCTTTTAAGTTAATGCTTCTATGATTTCAGATAAGAGCTGTCACTTGTTTTTGCCATTTCTGGAGGTAAGAACAAAGGCGAAAAATGTGTGGCCGCTCGTTATCCTTTGAATTAGCAATTGATGCGTGAAGTCACGCAGGCTTATTGCTCTGGTGACTGTGGTGTGGCGAAGCCGAAGTAATGTCCTGATTGTACTTTTCATTAAGCTAATTGGACTCTTGTATTGGAAAGGCTCTTGTGTTTTCTTTCGTTCCTCTTATAAATAATTGCTAACAGCTTGTGGGCGTGCAAACTGATTTAACCGGATAGTAACCCTTTCTGTTTTTTATATAGAGCAAACTTGACCCGAAATCAGGTATCGGAGCTCTTTACATGAGCACCAGTTGCGTTACATGAGGACACATTCACTTACTTTTTTCTTGTTTTGTTAGGCACAGGGAGATTAAGTGATTTGCCCAGAATCACAAGATGTTGAGCGTTGTTGCCGAGACTCGAACCCGGTTCCCCAGATTGAAGTCGACCGACATAACCGGTAGGCTACATTCTGTCCTTGCAGAGAGGATCCCTCATTTGTGCTCCTTATCAAGCGGTGGCCTCAGGTATTGGTCTGCAAAGCACCCAAAAGTAAGGTAAAAGAGGGAGACCCCACTGTAAAATCCAGAATAACTTACAGAGCATGCTCCGTGGGGGAAGAGCCCGTTGATTGGTTTAACAGTTTATAGGTGCACGATCATCCTAATGGGGGACCTGGTACTGAAGAGAGAGGGCAATCTATATGTTTAAGCTGCAAAAAGCCTTGTTTTAAGTTGTTTTCTGGAATCTGGAGGTTGATAGCTTTGTGACCAGCAAAATTAAGGTTGTACAAAAATTTGGTAACATAGTAGGAGAAGGTGGCCCTGTTGGATGCTGGGTATACAGTGAAGAAAGTGTAACAAAAGATCAGTGCACAAGAAGGAGCAATAAATAGAAGCAACAGTGAGGGAAAGCAGGGCTTTTTTGCCTCTGCATTGACTACAGATTGATTGGTGGAGTGACTTTCGAGGTACCTGGACAGAAAAAAGGCATATTTGTTCTTTTGTCCTCATACCGCTTCCTTAACCAGCACTTGGGGATAGCAGTTGTGTGTTGAAGGCACAGAAGTGCACAGTGAACTTTATTTTGATGTCCTTCCTTTCTCAGTTTTTACTGTGCGAAGTGTATAGTTTAGTTGGCTTGCTCCCTTTGGTACATGGCTCACTATGGTATATGTTTCTGTGGTTTATTCTGTGCATCCTGAGATGCAAGCTGCTTGTAGGCCTGCGCTGTTTACTACCTTTGTCTCCTTGTTGAAGCATTCTGCATGCGCTGTGTGGTGGAGGTAGTGTGTGAGGAAGTTATGTACTATTTCACAGACACAACCTGTAAACATTAAGGCCGAGCTGGCGAATAAATCACATTTTAGGGAGGAAGTAAGGTCAAACTATAAGCATAACATTTCAAGAAACGTTCTTCAAAGAAAATCACGCGCCGTTGTTTCATTGCTCATTTTAGATTTCATGAGTATTACAAAGTACAGCGTACAACCAACTTAGCGCATCCACCGGTGTCACAAAGGTTGTGGCCCAGGTGGCAAGTTATGCAGCTCCTGCTGAGTAAATTATAACAGCGTATCAACTATGTGTTGCCCTGTATGATGCAATATTGCATGAATGTAGGTAGATACCTCAGGGAAAGTTCTCTTCCTCGCAGCTACCTCATCGGACACAGAATGACTTGAGGAAACCATCATATAACAGATTGGCATCATAATAGGTTCAGGCCTCGAAAAATCCACCCGTCCACTCGCAGTTGCGAGTGAAATTTTATCAGGTAGAGCTATTTTCAGCACTTATTCGACTTTGCTGGCGAGTAAACTTAATCTGGAAGAAACAGGTGTTCTGTTCATTCAGAAAGTGAATGAGCAATTAAGACGTCTTTAAAACATGTTTTCATTTTGACACATTTGCTGACTGCTTAAGAACAGAGGTCAAATATCAGTTTTACTTTTTACTAATTGTTACCTTTCTATTCCTGGAAAACGGTTTTAACTTTTCTTTCACTTATTTATCACAGTTAATGTTTTTGTCAAGTGAGCTGACAAGAATTGTGAAACTAAAGGATGTAAAATGTCAATTTTTTTCTACAACAACATTTAAACTACTTGTAATTGAATAGCAGGGCCGGTTGCGGGCACCGGGCAATCCCCCGGTGCGCCGCAAGGGTGGGGGCCGGTTTTGGGCCCCTGGGGGCCGTTTTTGTTACAGGGCCATTTTTAACCGGCCTGCAAAGAGCTCGGTCGCACCCCCGACCTCTCCCCGGGGGGCGGCCGAGCACTTTGCCAGGGCCGGTTTTGTTTCCCAGTCCGGCCCTGTTGAATAGTACAATTATTTCAAAATATAACTGGAATAATTAAATAACTTCTTTTTATAATTCAGAAGTGTGATGCAAACAAAGATTTAAATAGGAGCAAAGTAAATCAGAATACTTTACTTGGTGATGTGCACATGACAGATATTTGCAGACACTTATTTCCAAACATTGTTCACTATAGAGTTTTAAAACCACATGTCAGTGACACATTCTGTGGCCATTTCATTGTAAAATCTGCTGAATGCAAATTACAGTGTGCTGCTACTTTATGCTTTAGTTATATGTTTATTAAAAGTGATAGTTTTTGCACATGATTTGAGAAACATTCATGCCCCCGCTCTGATGACAATGCAGTTAATGAACTAAGCAGCACGTCAGTGGTCATGTGTCTCCTTTATGTGGCTAGATTTCTATTCTATATGGAGTTAATGTTTAGTTTATTAAATCAAACAAAATAGTTTTCTGTACATCAGACGGGCTGAACTCATGTATTTATAGGTGCTCTCGGATGTGATAAAGAAGAAAGTAGCGTCTCAGTGAATTAAAATACTAGCTCAGGATCATAATTTGAAACCAGTTTATGGGTCAAAAGCATTATAATTAGCTCCAGTTGATTATTTAAGTCACCAGACCTGCAGGTCTAGTAACATTTTTAGGATTTTTCGAGGCCTGAGGTCCGTACTTATAATAAACAAAGCAGGCATGAGTCACATATTCAACGCAGCATATTTGCTTCATGAGTCAGTGGGTGGATGCGAAGAGGGCTCCATATATCTTGTGTCTTGCAGAGAGTGGGATTAATATGTAAAGACTTCAATCCTATATAAACTAAGACACATAGCCACATTGTTTTGACCAGGGAGCAACTGCCCTACAGTATGCATTCTGTGCATTTTAGGGACCTCCTTCACTTATAGCGTTAATGCATGTTGATTATCTGTAGTTAATGCTTCACCTGTTATTTCGTTCAGCACACCAGGCACCGTTTTCCAGCAGTAGGGGAGGGGGCCTCCTGCTCTTAGGACGTCAATTTGCTACTGCATTTAAATGAGTGTAATAAGCAGGTTTCTCTCTGATCACAGTAGTAAGGAAATCTGAATGGGGTTCAGAATGATTTATACCTTGATTGGTTTCCTTTGAATGCCAGGATTTCTACCCCGATGTTACCTTTAACATTTAAATGCATGCATAATTTAGTTGCGAGCTGCCTAGCGCAGAAACACGCCACAGGCCAAGAAAGAAGGTTCGCCCCGACACTGTGGAATAATCTTTGTGTGAAGACAAATTAAATCCTTTTACTTGGACAGTTCCTTACGATCATGGAGACCTGATTGTTATACTATTGCATGGTTTGATAACATTCAGGGTAACTGCTTTTAGCACCAAATCAAAGACCTGCTGCTTACATTTCAGATTTCACCCTCAGAAAATAGTTTTCGTCTCAAACTCATCAAAAGTTACTAAAACTTGAACTGAAAGCATTATTAGGATGGCGGTTTGACTTGCGTTCCACCGCCATCCATTCGGAAAAGGGACCGCCTGACTGCAAGTCAGTGCTCCCACAGTCCGAATAAGGATGCGACCGCCACCACGGCGGTCGCAATGTCTATTTTATGTACTGTGGTGGGTGCTGCGGGCTGCGGGACTCGCCACTGTGCATAAAATATACCTGAAATATATCCCTGCACTAAGTGGCAGACACCATAGGTGCCCCCAAAACTGAGGGCCAAGGGGGGCCCGCTATGAGCCCCAAATGTCCGTTCCCACCAGCCTTGGTTCACTGTTGACAGCAACATCGTAATGCCTACCGCGATGCTTGGAAGGGACCGCCAACATTGTAGGCATTACTCCGCCTCAGACGGATGGTCTTTCCAACTGCCTCAAATCCGCCTGCCATTATAATGCGGCGGGCGGGTCGGAGGTTACGGATGGCTGAGGGACTGCCATCGACAGCCTGTTGGTGGCGGCCTCTCCGCCACCCTCACGAGGGCCTTAATTTCAGACAAGCTAGGGTTATGTCCAGATGGTGTTAATATCCCCAGTTGACGGACTGTGAAGAGTTTTTTGTCAGAGCAGAAATGAAACAATATATATGTAATTCAAACAGGGTTGAATGATTCTTTATCTTGACATTTTTTTGCTTTTCATGCAAGTTAGGTTTACATCACAGGCCCTGTCCCCAAAGCTCCATTTTTAAGAGGGTACTTGGAGTTTAGAAGAATCTCCTTGGGAGCGTTGATATCCGGAATCTCAAAGCCTCTTCTGTTCAGGCGCTCGAACAGGGCTCTTGTTTGAAAGAGGGTTTTAGTGAAACTCAATAGAGGTTTTGAAACGTAACTGATGTTCAAAATCAAGCAAGTGGCAAGTTTCATTTCCTGGAACAATGAAAGATCTCACCTCCTTGAATGTTAAACATTTGTGACCACTACTTGTGTTCAAGGGGATCACGGTCTCTGGATTGGTCAATAACTTATAACGTCCTATGCTAGTTAAAGTACTTGCGATATGGTTAAACCATGGTACATTGTGTGAGTTTCTGCTTTGCCAAATTTCACAAAGAGACTTGAGGTAATTTTCAAGCTTTCCCCTGAGCTCGGCTCTGTACAGGCCAGCTGCCAGTGCTGTGTCTTGGTAGGCCTGTTGGAGCAGTCTTCAGCCACATTTATCACTGAATCGCAATCCGGCATTAGCGTGTGGTGACAGACGAGCTTCACTTTCGGACTTCTGCTTTGCCCAGGTCAGCTTTGCATCGAACCTTATTCCCAAGTCATAATGATAATCCACGCGGTCCAGCGGCCGGTTGCATACTTTGAATATTCTCTTCAGGCTGCGCCCTGTGTTAACCAACATATACTTTGTCTTGCTAACATTGATCATGAGGTTCATTTTCAAAACTTTTGAGTAACTTATGCTTAGAAAGCTCTGAGTAGACCAACAGTAAGTCGTCATCAGGAAATATTAGGATCAATGTTTTGCCCCGTAACACCTCCCGAACGGTTTGAACATCCAAGATCAGTGATAGTAGACGCTTCCAGACATCATTGATGAACAGGTTAAATAGGTTTCTAAGAGGCATCCTAGCCCCGCGCCAATTTTTATAGAGAAGCTTGGTGTACACTCACTCTTTGGTCCAAATCTCCTGTAGCTGTATTGCCTTTATGAATTTGTTTCACTGCATTCATGAGCATTGTGCAGAGGCCAAGATATTGCAGACTCTGCCGAAGGACTGCTCGGTCTGCAGAATCAAACGCTGTTTTAAGATCAATGAGGTTCAAAAAAGCCCTGAATTTTTTATGAGAGTACTTTAGACAAAAGCTGTAAGGTCTAGGTGCCTGATCAGTCATGCCTTGTAAAATCTGCATAGCCTGGAAACGGGAAAATAATTTAGAAAACTGCATGGGGATCTGGCAGAAGGCAGAGAATTTGTTAAATTGAGTCAATGAGTGAATATCTCTGAGAGAGATTGTCCAGAAGCAGGCTGAACTGTAACATTTCCATGCTGTGGGAAGGTAGTGAGGCTATATTTTTGAGGGCAGGTCTGGACCTGTTTGCCCATTAGCAAGAGTATCCCTGTTGTATTGAATTTCTTAGATAAAGAAATTAGTAGATTCCATTTCTCCTGACCTGCTCCTACTAAATTTCCATGGTACATCATATTTACCAAGAGCTATAATCCAATTTAGTAAAGAACTTTTATTTTGAAATCGTATTCTACAAATTTGACTTTCTTTGTTCTTCCCTCCCTAACTGAAAGCACCTGAGTTACTACGGCCAATTATTTGTTCTAGCAATAGCCACGCGAGGGGAAGCTTCTCCGCATTCTCAGCGAGCTGAGAAGCAGAGGAGCAGGGAGAATGTGTTGGTAACCAGAGTTTAGTTTCTATGAGCAAACCAGGGACTTCACTTCTTCCCTTCTGAATCTTAGGAAAGATGACTCCATCAGCCAGGGGTAAATGGGTTCACCTCATTACTTTGGATTCCCAAATCAGTGCCTTAGGGATCTGGTTGCAACTCCAGAGTCATAGTTGTTTACCACAGTGGAAGAAATACTGATGAAAAGTTATTCAGTGAGCAAACCAGGATTTCATCTTGTTGATTCTAATTCCAAAACCATTGCCTCAAGTGTTTGTTTTACCTTCAGCGTCAGAGTTGTACTCAAGCAGAACTAATAGAGACATGGGGCAAGTGTGCTTGCACTGTTCATCTTCGTCCGCTGTTTTATTCGACGCGTAGGAACCAATACATACTATGATTATTCAAAGGGCTCAGACACCCCACACATACTTGTATATAGAAACCCAGACTGTGGTGATGAGGTCAGACAGCAACATCTTCAACTTTTTCTTTTGATGGAAAGCAGTAGCAGCTGCTACCGAACAGGGGTGGTGGGAGGAGGGTAGTGGTGAGAAATAATTTAAAAAAAGTACTTACCTTAATGCTGCAGGCCACCGCTTCTTCTTTCTCCGTCCTACTCTCTGCACTCAGCAGGAAGCACACAGCCCCCCAGAATCCCCTGACGAATCACAACGCTGCCTTACATCAGCGTTGTGATTGGTCACCGTGGTTCGGGGCTCAGACAGGGGCTGGCAGGCCGTGCATATTCTCCAGTCAGGGTGTAATGCAGCCGGGTTGGAGAACATGCAAAGTGCGCTTGACGGTTTGGCCGGCCCGAGACGGTCGGCCAAACCCTCATGCGCACTTTAGGTGCTTCCATCACTCTTCCCCCTGTGACGTGGGCAGCCAGGCCCGCACGCCTGCCTTCAGCTGCAAGCTAAATACAGAAAACGGAATGTTATTATCATTTTATTTTTTGTTTCCAGCTAACAGTTGAAGCAGTGGGGCGACGCTCCTCCGCCTCAGCGGAGGAGCCGCCACTGATGGAAAGCGAAGAGCCAGTATTCTCGAGCGCTTGTTTTACGTCATGGCTCGCCATCGCTATGGCTACATTAGAGTCCCCAGCTGCCTGCGCATCACAGTGTGCATTATGTGGCCGCCATGATGGCGAGTGATGTCATAGAGGACAGCAGCAGCCAGATGTGGCCGCTCTAAGGCCATGAGGGTGCGGCTGGCTGTCGGTGGGACAGTGCAGACTTACTCTCTGCTTCCTCCTCTCACAGGTGATTCACTTTATCCCCCATCCGCTTGTTTGCCTAAGCTTGAAGTGTTTGTGTGTCTTACAGAGAATGTACACAGCAGGCAGCAGGGCATGTGGCAGGCAGAGCAGGTATTCACTCTACAGCCGGGCAGCCTAATCTGAGGGATTCAAAACCTTTGAAGCTTCAGTCCTACTTTACAGCAAAGGAAGAACACGTGAGCAGAGTCCTGGGGTTTTCTGGAATTCTGGGGATTACCAGAATGGTGAGTGAGTAGTTATGCACTTAAGGGCTTTCGCAAAAACAAATTGTCTGACAGCATTGGGAGGAACTTTGTATTCTGCTTTGTAAGATCTTCATTGATAGTCATAACACTAAAATAGTCTCTTAATCATGCAGGGATCTGGAACGCATTTCAATGATTCTAATGTATATAAACCATTATGCATGTAATTTAATTGTATAGCGCCTAGTACCCCAGACGAGATATTAAAGCGCAGTATGGTGGGCAGCACGCTGCTCCGGAACCCAAGGTTAGAGGTAAACCGGTGATAGATTAGTAACCTGTGCCCCCTTTTTCAGGATTAGTTGTGCTCAGTTTGTGTACTTCAGAGCCCATGCACTTACTCTAGTGGTTTGAATAGGGGTAGATTCCTTGAAGTGGATTCTTTGAGGGAAGATGTGCCATGTTATTGGGAGGGGTAGATGTGCGCCTGTTAGTTGGATGAACTGGATAAAAAGAGAGAGGAGAACAACTCTTTTGTGACAGCAGATACACAGCAACTTACATAAGGCTAAATTTACAATGTGTTTTTCTTTTAAAGTTGCATCCAGTTATACTTTAAAAATGAACTTAAAACAAAATTGCTGAATTAATCCCAAACTTGCTTTCTAAGTCGAAAGGAAACGCGTTTTGTTTTGTGGGGGAATTTTATATAACGCAACTCAAAGGTATTGTAGCCCTTTACATGAGGACCAGTTGCGTTCCACCAGGACACTTTCATTTTGTTTGGCACAGGGAGATTAAGTGATTTGCCCAGAATCACAAGATGTTGAGCGTTTCTCCCTAGACTCGAACGCGGTACCGCAGCTTCAAGGTAGACCGCTCTAGCCTTTAGGCCACATCCTCTCTTGTGGGAACAGAAGGAATCTGCAGCTTTGATAGGCTTCAGCCATGGACAGCTAAAGTCAGATGTTTATCCAGACACTGAGGTCTTTTGACTGACTTTCTAGAATCTAGATGCTTGTGGTAGGGCTTCATTTTCCTGTCCTAAGGCACCAGCCAGGGAGAGTGGATGGTAGTTTAGGACCGCAGATCTAGGATTATAAGCTATTTTACCTTCTGCATCGTAGGCTCTTCATTAACCGCATCGCTGCGGCGGCTTTTCCCGCTGTGCGCGGCATTTTTAAAAATCCCGCGTAACGTGACAAAGCCAGCTCGTCATCCGCGCAGCGCAGGTAACGCCCATGACGAGCTGGCTTTGTCATTAGCGTCGAAGGGGTTAAGACTAGCAAACACTTAATACAATCATAAGCGCACCCTGCGATCCAGTGACCTTATGGACAAGAGAGGGTATAAGTGTTGCTAGGTAAGTGCATGTATAGTTTTGCTAAGCCGCTTCTTTGTAACAGTCTGACTGATGGTGATGTCCACATCGGTGTCTGTGTCCAGGCTGAAGAGGCTGTTGAAGGTATGAATGAATCTCCATGGAGCCACCTACTGTCATCTGTCTATGGTAGATTTAGAATAAAAATAACAGTCTCCACTTCGCCTATAAAGGCGTGAATATAAATGTATTCGCCGTTTTTCATCTCACATGCGAAGCAACCAACCAATTGTTACCTATGCAGCTACAAAGTCCACATCATGGAACTGATATTGTTAATAATATTCCCAGGTCTAGTAGTAAATCTACCCTTCTTCTGATGTTAAGGATGGTAAATTCCGTGTACCTAATGTAGCTGCTTGAGGCGTGTTTTGTTCTATTTGCATTGTTTTCCATATGGTATAGTGTGCTTACCACGGCTTCTGTCAACTCTTTGAAGTTGTTTTGCTCAGCTTCCAGCAGACTGGCCTTTCTGTCTGCGCGCCTGCATTCTACGCTGTGGAGCAGTCGCTCTTTAAAGGGTGGGCACTATGCGGCAATGACCACCTGCTCCCTAGGGTGTTTAGCTTCAGCATTTCGGTGGGCTTGTGTCACTGTTTGTCACACGTGTCTACAGCTCTGCGTGATATAGTATCCTGTAGATATGAATAGCGGGACCCTTCTGGTCCCTGATGGACTCCGTAGGAGAATGACGTAATCGTTTGGGTGTGTATGGGTGTAGTTAATAGAGTTCATGACGCAGTGCGTACAGTTAACGGTTGCACTCTTGAAGAATAAAGACGAGCACTGCAGAGCTCTGTGGCGTGGACATGTGCATGCGACGGGGTTG
Source organism: Lissotriton vulgaris (assembly GCF_964263255.1). NCBI lineage: Eukaryota > Metazoa > Chordata > Amphibia > Caudata > Salamandridae > Lissotriton > Lissotriton vulgaris. Next base: position 31,522,161 of record NC_141698.1, read on the forward strand.
GAGAGGACGCTACACTAGCGAGAAAAGTTCTCAAGTTGGCTTCTAGACAAGGAAGTTGATTCTTCTTTCCCCAGGTTGTAGGCTGAGTTAGTCTCATGTTTCCAGCTAGCTCTACTTTCATTGTCCATCAAGGCCCCCTTAAGGCACACCTGGGCCAGGGGTGGAGAGAGAAGAAGGAAGGGCTGTACTCACACTTGTGGTATAGGCAGGATGTTCCTTGGACAACCTAATGGGAGCACAGGCGGTTATTTTTTCCAAGTTGGTATCCAGAGGGTGTTCTTGTTGTATAAATATCAGCTTCTTGCTAATGAGGTGAACTACTTCTGATTGCTGAAACACTCCTGCCATCTTCCCATCCTTGACAACTACTTTATAACTGTATTATTTTCAGAAGGAAGTCAGCAGTGTGCACTAAGGCAGGCGCAGAGGTGCTGTGAATGGAATTAGCAATGAGTGTTAACTGGAAAAGACTTATTGTTATGAGTATTTTCATAGCGCATCTCCCACTGGTGTAGCCACTTAGTGCTTGTGAGTTGCCCGGCTGGCCTTGCCACACTTTTCCAGTTTGGAGTTTGTGTTACCGCACATATATTGGTTGTCTAGGTGTGTGCTGTGGCACATAGCAGGAATTGGTTAATCTCTACTTTAAAGCTTGTTTCAGACCTTCCATCTCACATAGTCGCACAGCCTGTCACACGATGTCGGCTCCTATCAAGCGGTCAGCCAGTGAGGAGCCGATATCACATGGTGTGCAAACAATTAGCTGGAAACCCCTGCAGAGAGCAGGTTTTCAGCTAATTGTCTGGATGCTCTGAGCAGGAAACCTCCCCAGGACATCAGCAGCAGCCTCAAAGGCTTTGTTTTTTGATGTTGAAGGTGGAGGCGGTGAGCTGAAAAAGTGCCTCCGACTATAATGGGCACTAATCCACCCCCACTTTGAGGCCACACCCCCTCCTCATACAGTGAAAAATATAATAATACATAATAATAATAATAATAATAATAATGGTTGGTCATGCAGAACATGGTTTCATAGGTGGTTAAAGTCAGGGCTGATGTTTCCATATGTTGAGGTGAGGCAAATGCCTTAGGATGCCACCGATTGGTGTTGACAAATTACTGAAAAAAAATCCCTGGTACAGAAAATCCTGTTTTGCCTGAAGCGCTGTAAGCCTTTGCACCGGAGATGTTTAGCATTGCAGTAGGCGGGCATGGTGTGTAGGTGTATTGCTGAAGTGAGAAGCTGATTGGCTGTTTGCACAGAACAGGTCATGTATGTGAAGTAGGGATTCATTTGGACTGTGTTGGACCATCAGGATTGAGGGCAGGGTTCTGTTCAGTGACACTGAAGGAACTTTCTTATGCTGGGTTATGAGGGCGAAGGCCGTCAGTGTTTGAGGGGTGGCAATGTGCAGTGTACAAGCTTGGCTCAGTATGAAGTTTCTGTGCCATAATGTGTGGCTGGAAAAATCAAGAGGTCGGTTCAACATGTTTTTATTAAAAGCTTCTAAAGATACAGCAGACGTTGACGAGAGGGTGTTTGTTTGCTCAGGTTCCGCATTCCCCTTGCTGTTTTCTTCTTTCTCTTGATCAAAGTCTCCAGTTATGTCTCTCACTTCTAGCTTGAAACTCCACTCTTTGCTAGCGATAATCACATATTTACTGATCGATAAGGAGAGGCGTTGTCTACGATTAATCTTCCGCGGTCACTGCAGACTTCTGCTCTTGCGGCAGGCCATGCATGGTCTTCGGCACCCTCACCTAGTCTAGCATCCTTTCGCGTGCTAACCCTTCCGAAAGTACTTTTCAAATCTTCTAGGTTTCTCTCAGAATATCTCCTTCATCATGCTTCTTGGTACACTCGCATTGGACAGCAGGGAGCTGGTGGTGTGGCCCCCAGGCGGAGAATATAATACATATATCATAAACATAGCAACTCTTATGCTGTTCAAAAATATCAATAGTCCGTCGCCTGGGACAAGGCCGTTTTCAGCTTCCTCACCTAGGAGGAGACTACACTGGTCAATCCATGAAGAGGTTCTATTTCCCAAACCGGTCAGAGGCTGCACGCCAAGAGGTGGTTTCAGTTCGGAGCTTGATCAATTTCTTTAGATCCCCCCCATCTTACCCACATCAATCATGTCCTCGTTCCAGGATCCACCTTTCCACTGATGAAGAGAACTTCTCGTGCCCTATTTGTACATTTGAGTTACTTCAACATCCATGTCGAGTTTCTCCCCTTCAGAGCGTGCGCCAAAAGGTCCTAGATACAATTGTTTAGCTTTTAGTGGCTGTTATCTTTTAGGATGCATCTTTTTGAAAATGCATTTGTCCCTCATAGTGTAGGGTTTCCCTTACCTGTCATCATTGAGGGCAGAATAGAGCAACTCCAATTTTGTAATTAATTTCTTATAGTTTTTTTTCCCGCTTGACACTCCATGTGCTAAATACTTAGGGCCCGATTCACAACGGGCCTCCGTACTTGGGGCGGAGACCCTTCAGTCATGGCGGGACCTCCGTACTGAAGTTACCCATTCTGGCGACCCACTATGAGTGTGCCCCTCCCCGCCACAGCCTATGCCACAAGTGCGGAAACCCTTTGTGAATCGGCCCCTTCGATAACTAACTATACTATCTATTTACTTACACATAACATTTACTACAATAGGCTTTGAATTTGCATTTCAAAAGAATTTGTCAGTTGTCTCCTGGTGGTTAATTGTTTCAATTCTACTAATATTTGTATGTAAAATCACCCCACACATACAGATTCTCACACTATGTTTCCAACTGTGTTTCTTGTCTCCTCAATATGTAACTGTTCAAATGATCTGTCCCTGTGCCATGTGTCCAAGACGCGTCCAGGGTATTCGTAGCTATTCCTGTGCCAAATATGACCCGGGGACTTAAGTCGCTCTAAGCGGAGCATACTCCGGGCCGCCATTGATCACCCAGGCTGACACGCCATCAAAAGCATCTCTAGTATGAAGCATTGAGTATCAGACCAGTGACGGAGTGGCAGCAGCCGCGTGCCAGCCCGGCGAAGAAGCAGCCAAAGAGGAGTAGATGGTTCGTGAGAACTCACTCTATCACTCTCAACCATCAACGCGTTTTACTTTCCTAAGTCTATCTCTTCTTATCCTTTTGTTTTCCTTTGTATTTGTTTCAATTTTTTTTCTTTGTCTTTCTTGTTTTTTTCCATTTGTCTTACTCACTTCCTTTAGACAATCAGTTACAATAACCTGCTCATCATGAGTCATTCTATAATGCGTAAAAACGTACATTTGCTCCTTTACTAGACCTAACTTAAACCGTAATCCTTAAACTCTCACCCTAAACCTAGCCATTACTATTTCCAATTTGTCACATTATTAACAAAAAATAACTTACTTTCAAAGTTACTTATATTGTCATTATTTTCTAAAAAAATTAGTTTATCATTTTCACTTGTCTTCATTTTGCTGCCCCCTTCCCCCTTCCCCCTTCCCCCTACATTGTTTCGTGATCTAGGATTCTTTATTCTCCAGTCGCTGATAGATGTTGTGAGTTATGGCCATTGTGCAGAATGACGCGGAGTGAGTGACGGATCGCGATAAAGTGTCAGATGTTTAGAGACTGAGGATGTTGTAGCTCTATATGCCTTAAGCGGGATCCACTCACGGGCTGAGGAAAGACCATCGCGCAAGGCAATCAAACTGGACTCTGTTAAAGTGCTGTGAAGCAAGCCTCCTGGAGTAGCTAAGAGTGGTGAGACCTAATGCAGGGACGTTCATTAAGGATCTACTCACACATGGCTTGCTGCCTGATGATCTGCTGCTCGTGGTGGGAGAACCACATGACTTGTGGCTGCACCGACTGGCTCTTGGATCCGTCTCTCACTTCTGAGTTTGTATTTTACAATTTAATCCATTGCAGCTGAGTGCTTGCGGCAGTGTGGTAGGGGATGAGCTCAAATGTAACTCGTTTCCAGCCTTACCTAACCCAACTGACAGCTACAGATCCATTGTCCAGAAACTGAGAACCACCTTTGAGTATCTTGAGAAACATTATAAGCCAGCACTGGCAAAGCCAATGGGTCTTGCCTATGAGAGATTTGTTGGTTTTGTCAATGTCTTTTAGTCATATTATGCAGCATGGCTGAGAGTAAAAAAATAAAATGTGCTGTGACATGGTCAGCACTCGCCACTTCGTGGTGCTTTTTTTATTGCTGGGGGAACAGGGGCAACACAAAAGCATGATGACACCAACATTGCTGGCACATGGACAGTGGAGAGTGGAATGGGGTAAGCTGATGGGAAATGGAGGACGGGGAGAGACTAAAGGCAAGCTACAATGGAAGGAGGGAGGGTGGGTGGGGGCAAGTGCAGCGGAATTTTGGCTGAAACCTGATGTTGGGTGCCATATGCACAGTGGGCCCAGGACATCATGGATTTAACAGTACATTGAAGCAAAACAAATTATTCTATCCTGAAAAGGAGGCATAAATAATCTAAACTTGACCACACTTCCTCCTTTGCTTCTCATACTGGAGAGGAGTTTTCAGTCCAGCAACTGCCCGGTGGTGTGCGTAGGCATGTAGTAGTTGCAGACCCACCAGGCGGTTGGCCAGTGTGCGTTATGAGCAAGCATTCTTCTTACAAATAACAGGGATATGTGCACCACATTTTCATCTTAGTAGACGGTTCTGAAAAGAATTGTAGGCGGGTTGACGGGTGATCTTGTACTTGTACTCAGCTGTGTGCTCAGTCAGGGCTTGAGAAGCGAGAAACCGAGCGGCTGATGAATACACAGCTCCATAGAGACCCATAAGATGCTGGGAGTGTGGTCAACCAGGGCAGAGAAAGCAGTTTCTTTGTAAAATGATCTTTCCTAGTTCTTAAAATATTAATGAAGGACATTCTGTGCTCGCTGATGCCTCAGAACCAGTCTTACCGGTTGAGCCACAAGCCACAGCCTCAGTCTGACATGGGAAGAACATTGCAGACTACTAATGACTTACTCATGAGAAAAAGCTAATATTTAAAAAGTGTGTATGGAAGCTTTACGAGATACCTGCTAAAGTTGAGCACTTGATTTAACTCAGTCTCCGGGGAAGCTTTAGATCTAAAAGGGAACCACGGTTGCGTGCCTGCGGGGGCTAAGTTGATCATCTTCAGCACACAATACTCTATAAAATAATTCCTGCAGTGCCAGCAGGATCCCAGAGCACAAGAATTATTTTTTAAATATTTTTTTTAAATGAAGGAAAAGCCACTTGTATTTTTTAAGCTCAGCTGTCCGCAAGACCTGTTGCTTACATAGAATGGGCTTTGGGTAAGCCTCCTTTAACCACTGGCTTATTTAGACCATCTTGGGAAACATCCTTTACAACGCAACTTTTACCACGCAAACCATTACAACGCATTGCGCTGGGGGGCGCTCTAGGATAGGGAATAAGTTTAATTTACTATCCAACACCTTCCCTAGTGTCCACGGGGACTGGAGTTGGAATAGTAAATTAAACTATTCACTATCCAGCACCCCAAAGCGCTATGCGTTGTAAAGGTTTTCGTTGTAAAAACCGCGTTGTAAAGGCATGCGTGGTAAAAGCATGCGTTGTAATGTCATACATCCGACCATCTTCTGTCATCCATTGGCTTTGGGCATTGTCAATCCAATCTCAGCTCAATCGAGAGGTGTAGATCTTTCTCGTGCCATGCTATTGGCTGTATGTTGTATGGTCCCACCTTCTAAGAAGTGCTTGCAATGCACGAGAGGCTATCTTACAATTAGAAAGTGCACTTGTCCAGCCACTTATTTAAATGTATATCTCATACATGCAGTTTATACAAAATGCAATACTTTTTTCGATCACAGGCTTTTTTCGAATACTTTTATTATGCCTCAAGTGCAAGTCTGCACCCTAACATGGCTTTCTAAATGCTTTTTGTCAGGGCTACATGATTTATGCGGCAGAGGAAAACCAAATTATGCTGTAGGGTTGACTAAATTCACGAAAGGCCAAATTATGCGACATAATGTGGCATATTTTGTGATGCTATAACTTCATTAACTTGTTATTTATACGCCTGGTAACACTGTCGAAGAAAATATTTTACCTTATTACTACCAACTTATTACCCAAATACAGCAATAAGCAACTAAAAGATGACCAGTCAGCCTTTGGCAAGGGCCTTCCGGCACGCATGAACAAAACTATCGACATTTTTAGTAGCTTTTCATCAGTTTGAGCTAGAAACTAATTTGATCAATCTGCTTATGCAGCATATGATAGATTATGTGTCAGATCCATAATTCTGCCAAAAACGCTGCAACGTTAGAATTGTAGAATTCCAGTGACCCTGCTTTTTGCTCTCACACCACTAATACCTCATACTACCAACGTCGCAACCACAGATATTACACCACCAATACCTCCACGGCAACACATTTCCATTCACCAGTACCACACCACCAACACCTCACTACCAACACTACTAGCACCACTACCAAACATTAGCAAAGCCAGTAGGTCCGGCGTTGATGTGCTATTGCATTGAAACAATTTCCTGTGTTTGCATTTATTGTCGTATTAAACCCAAGCCTATTGCATTCACCAACGCTTGTAGTTAATCAGCTTTTACACAGAGACTGCACAGGGGAATACGTGCTTTCCGTTTAAGGTGATCGGCCCAGCAGCACTCAGCACTCGCCTGTAGCACCCTGAGTAAGCCTGTCCCTCGGTTCTATTTTTAAACTGAGCGAGCATTGTGGAGCAGTACAATCTAAAACCTAGAGGTAAGGAAGATACCCAGCCTGATCTGAAAATTGCCCACTGTTGCTCCAGTTCCTGCCTATCCTCACTCCAGCTAGAAATATGAGTAGAAAGAGGCGGGAGTCTCAGCTTTATCTATGAAAGGAGGGATAAATAGTATTTTGCCTCATTGTCGGCTTGGACCACCTGTGACTCTTGCAAGTCACTATGAGATGATGACTATGGTCCCCCCAACACTGAAGAAGAAAGCAAGTTGTTTTGTCCGGGTGTTGATGCAATCTTATAAGCAGACTTGGCTTCTTGACACTGGTAGTTGACTCACAGAACCATCCACTCCTGATGATGTGATATCATTTGCAGAGATTCCTGGCAAGGCAATAAAGTTACTTAACATTCACTGTTCATACTGGCAAGTTACCCCCTTGGTCCTTTTGGATATCACTAGAGCACCTACAAATCACGTGCTTTTGGTGCCTGTGCCGCAATTTGCGATGCCTTAAATTTAATTGCAAAATAGAGAATCGCAAATTTTGCGATTCTCTAATTTGCAATGCCTTTTTGGGATGATACATCCCAAAATTCTGAGAAATTGGCCTGTTTGTGAACAGGAAAAGGGCTTGATACATATGCCCCATGATCTCCATGTTTTTAGGGACATAAACTTGGATCCTTGATTTTCATACTGCACATCAGGTCATGCAAACCCTCCTGTGCACCAGCAGCTGCACTCGATAGATTGCAAGAAGAGGTTTGTCCTATGTGTGACGGGAGATAATGCAGAAAGTACTTAGTTGCCAACAAAAAGGAGTATTTTTGAGGATAAACCCATCACATAATCATATTTAATCAGTCGCTCGAAACCTTTTCTGGATCTAGAAATTGCCAACAGGATCATCAAAACGTAAACATTCAGATAACTGAGTTAAAGAAAAAATCCTTCCATCTAGAAGGGTGATGGGTCATTTAAAGTGGATTTCTGAGAAGTCTATTTCCATATTTGGATACAGCTTTCACGCTGGAAATGCCTGAAGTGCTAAGATGGCTTCTGCTTTATCAGTTCAGGGTCTTACCATCTGGCTTGAAGTCAGTCTTGAGAGTGTTCTCCAAATGTATTGCAACGGGGCCTGGTCATCCCTGGACAAAAGGCATCTTTATTTACCCATACTCTCATGACTGGCTGATCAGTCGATATCTGAATTGCAATCCCTCAAAGTTATAACTGACTTGTTCATCATCTCAGCTTAGCGATTTGGAGGAAGACTTCCCCGATTACTTCCAGGAGGGTCACTTTGCTGAGAACAGTTCTAGACTCAGAGGCAGGAAAAGGGTCCTCTTTGGAGGAGACAGTTTCTGTACAGAAAAAAAAGGAAGGCATCTGTTCTGAAGGGGCATCAACTGAGCTGCTCTACTTTATTACTTTAATAGGAGTCGATTAGCAAATAGCACCAAATAGAGCATTATGGTAAGTTGGGGAGAATTAACTTGGAAACATTTTTGCTAACTGTGACCGTTTTAGTACTTCAGTGTAAGAAAACTGCATATTTAAGATCTTTTAGTAATTTGCCATGTATGAGAAGGTGCAAGGAAGTCAAGACGAATAATGTCTTTGGAGCCTGCCCCAATGGTCAAGACAAATAATGTCTATGGAGTCTGAAGTAATCGTCGAGACGAAGAATGTCTTTGGAGCCTGCCCCAACGGTCAAGACAAATAATGTCTATGGAGTCTGAAGTAATCGTCAAGACGAATAATGTCTTTGGAGCCTGCCCCAATGGTCGACAAATAATGTCTATGAAGTCTGAAGTTATCGTCGAGACGAATAATGTCTGTGGAGCCTGCCCCAATGGTCAAGACAAATAATGTCTATGGAGTCTGAAGTTATTGTCGAGACAAATAATGTCTCTGGACCCTGCCACAACGGTCAAGGCGAATAATTTCTCTGGAGCCTGCCCCATCGGCCAAGAAATAATGTCTAAGGAGCCTGCCCCAATGGCCGAGATGAATAATGTCTTTGGAGCCTACCCCAATGGCCGAGACGAATAATGTCTAAAGAGCCTGACCCAATGGGCAAAAAAAATAATGTCTAAGGAGCCTGCCCCAATGGCCGAGACAAATAATGTCTTTGGAGCCTGCCCCAAGGGCCAAGATGAATAATGTCTTTGGAGTCTGCCCTAATAGCCAAAACGAATAATGTCTTTGGAGCCTGCCCTAATGGCCAAGACGAATAATGTCTTTGGAGTCTGCCCTAATAGCCAAGACGAATAATGTCTTTGGAGCCTGCCCTAATGGCCAAGACGAATAATGTCTTTGGAGTCTTCCCTAATAGCCAAGACGAATAATGTCTTTGGAGCCTACCCCAATGGCCAAGACAACTAATGTGCCTGGAGCCTGCCTCAATGGTCAAGGCGAATAATGTCTCTGGGGTCTGAAGTAATCATCAAGCCTAGCCTTTACAAGTGGCCTCTTTAACCACTGCATCAGGACAGCATCAGGAGAACTTTTTTTAACCTTTTCTGTAACGACCACTGTCTGGAGCGAGCTTCACCTGGGAAATACTTGAAGACACAATTGCATGTGTTTTGCACTTGACGGGTGCAGTGTGAGAAGTTCACTGAAGCTGACAGTGGGTAGATTGGAGAAAGGCATCTGTAGGAAAGTGCCTCTTTTTGCATGGTTACACCCCCTACTTTTTGACTGACCTCTGATGCAGCCTGACTTGATGTGCTCTGGGTCTCTGCCAGTCAGGTTCCCAGGGCCTGTGTTCTTTCCCAAGACTGAACCTTTGTACCCACAATTGGCACATTTCTGGCCACAGGTAAGCCCCTTGTAAAAGGCACCATGGTTACCAAGTGCACTGTTACCAGGAAAGCCCCTAAGGACTGCATCCCTGGTTGTGCCACGCTTAGGGGCCCTTGCAGGCTGCATGTTTTGGTGCAGAGTAAAGTGAAGAGTCGACATGGTACACATCGCTGTGTGAAAACCACTGTCTGGGGCCTAGGTAAGCCACTCCTCTAGCAGGGTGCACTAGCCCTCGGGGGAGGGTACTGTGGCATGAGCCCTATACCCCTACAGCGTCTAGGTCTATTTTTAGACATTGTAAGTGTAGTAAAGCCATAATGAGTATATGGTCTGGGAGTTGGTCATTACGAACTCCACAGCTCCATAATGGCTTTACTAAAACCTAGGAAGTTTGGTAGCAAACTTCTCAGCACATTAAACCCACACTGATGCCAGTGTGGGATTTAATGTAAAATGCACTCAGAAGCATTCTTAGAGATGCCCCCTGAAAAACGACGACCCGTAGTGTAGTTCCTGAATGGCTGCCCACCATTTGTCACCACCAGGCAGGTTTCTTGACCCCTCGGTAAAAAGCCTCCGCTCTCTTGGTCCAGAAACAAAGCCCATCATGAGCAAAGGTGTCATACCTCCACCACCAGAATTGGGTGGGTCCACAAAGGGAAAGCATCAAAGGCCTGCCACCTTTGGAAGCTGTTTCTGCCTTTTGCTTCCCCCAGCAACTGGCTCCCATCAGTTCTGGCCCTCACTTTGGGTGGTAGAATCAGCTGGAAAACCAAGCTAGGAAGAGAGGTGTGCCCACCTTTGCCAACCTTACCCCTTGGGTGTGGAAGGCGAGGTGAAACACACAACTCAGTCCCCTCCATCTTGAAGACTCAACCAATTAGGCAGAGGCTCATGCTCTCTCCCACTGGAGGGTGGCATAATAGGAGGCATACCCACCCCAAGGAAGGGACCCATTGTTCTGACCTGCACATCCCTTTAACACACCTAAATCTAGTATTTTGGGGCAAACCTGAACCTTGCCTACTCAGATTCGAGGAAGAAAGGACAGAAGAGCCGTGCTGACCCAGGAAGAAGAGGATACCAACTGCTTTGGCCCCAGCCCTACCGGCTTGTCCCGACTCTGACCTGCCTTCAGTGAAGAAACCGGCGTGTCCAGCAGCCAGCAGCCCCCCAGAGCCCGGAGGACATGCCCTGAACTCACCTTACGGACTCTGTCTCCCGTGAGCACGGGATTTGCTCCCCAAAGACTCCCAAGGCCAGAATCCGGATTCCAGCGATTCTGCACCCAACGCCCATGGCCTGAGTTTGAGTGGCCCAACACCATAAGGAGGTCTCCCCAGCGATCCTGGCCTGGGATCTGGTGATCCCTGACCTCCCTCAAGCTTCAGGATGATGCCTGCAGCCTTAACCTGAAGGTTCACCCTGACCGTGACCGGAGCTGGTAAGAAAACCCAACGTTAGCAGACTCCCCTGAACCTGACGTCCTATAGCTTTGGGTGGCCCAACTGTCGGTGTCCAGGCGTCCCAACTTACCTCTCCAGCCGGTGGTCGCCTTCAGGAGGTCTATGTGCCCAAGCCTGCAGCCACTTTGCTGAACCGAAGGTCTCCATTGAGAAGCACAGGGTCCCCGACATCTTCTTCACACCTTGCACGCAGCCACCCCAGTGCAGCTGGTGGTGCAGCTCCTGTGCTTGTTGTTGGCCCCTGCAGTGCAGACCTTAACCCCAGGAGTTTTAGCTCCCACAACTGAGTGGCCTGCTCGTAAGCAATCCCTAACCGAAGGCCCCCTTAGCCCCATTGGCTAACTTTGGGCCCCTGCACTCTGCACCTGGCCGCCCTGGTGCCGCTGGTGGTGCAACTCGAGTGTCATCCAAGACCTTGGGGAACCTTGGTCCTAACCCTCAAAACTCCCACCTTTAAGACGTTTACTTACCTGTGACACTGATAACCATTTTTCCCGCATAGGAAACCCTGTTATGAGATTTTGGGACTAAAATGTTTTAAGTGTTGAACTGTTGTGTTGTATGAGAGAAACAGTAACTTTAACTCAAACAAAGAAAAGCCTTACTTACTGTGTATTGTGAGATCCTTTTGTGCGGTATCAAGGCATTCCACCCCCAGTACTCAAAGTAATCTAAAAGTAACAGAAACAAACTCTAAAAGTAATTATGGTGTAATGTTAACTGCCTCTGAATCAATACCAACCTGTAACTCTTGCAAAATTCAATCATAACTGCATTTCTTTATGAAGCCCTGCATTGAGAGTATATTTTACCTACATGTGCCAAGTCCTGTTTGGTTCTAAAATAAAACATAAGTATACCTTCTTTATACTTATCAAATTGGTCTGGATTCAGCCTCTGAGTGTGTGCCATCCGCCTGGTTTGAGTGAATACAGTAAATGCTCAACACACCCTCTGGATAGGCCTAACTGCTCGCTCACACTACCACGAGGAGAGCTGTTAGTGCTTACCTATTTTAGCCTCTGCTATACCTCTGGGGGCTCCCTGTACTCTGCACTATACCTTAATTTGGTGTAGGGTATACAGTCAGTTTCCTACAGTATACGACTCTATAAATAGTAGTAATCTTGAAATCTGGCTTCTGGCCTTCTTTTTACGGGACTCGATTTGCACACGTTCTTCAGCTGTGAGGGGTGCAAGAGCAGGCGTGAATGCTTTCCTCCTTCTGTTTCTCTCCCGCCATTTTAGGACAGTGTAAAATGGAGGCTACCTCCGTGCTTACATGCCTGTAGCACGCACCTGTGCATGACTAGTCTGCTGAGGCGGTTACTCAAATGGTATGCTGCATGCTTGTAATAACACCTTACTAATGTTTAGGTAAATTCTGCACAAGAGAGTTGGCCCAGGAGGGCCTGAACCACCAACTGTGTTTGAACTGGGACAGGTTTGCTCACTTCTCCGTGGAACAGCCCACCTGGCCCCGGGCCAGAGAGCAGTGTGCGACCCCGCCTGCCAGCACCACGGGAAATGCAGAACTGCTGAGAGCGGGAGAAAGCGCTGCCAGCTCTGCTGGGATTGGGAAAAAGACTCTGGGAACCTGAACATTGGGGTCAAGGTGTGGCAGAGGAAAGAGGGTGGAGTCATGAGGTGCAGAACTTGAAAAGCAGAGTCTGGCAGTCAGTTTATAGATTTTTTTATTTTAATCTGCTGCAAAGAAATTGGCAAGGAGGTTATAGGTGACAGCAAATCTGTTCTAGCCTACTTAATTGGTCACAATGAGCCTGCATTTCAAATAATTGCGAGTTTGAGGGGATTATAAAAGCAGTAAGATCTCTGGGAGAAAACAGACATTTCTGGGAGAGACTTTGTTATGAACAGTTACAGTTTTCACTCATAAAGTAGCATAGAGGGTTATTGTGTACATCATGTAACATGCAGATCACAGATTTGTATTTTATTTAGATAGGCAAGTGGTTACCACTCTTGACACAGATCATTTTGATACAGCTGGTTCATAGGTTGCAATCCTTCTAATATAGCGCCGTGATCTGTTTACCGCCATCAAGGAGCTGCATGCAAACTGTAAGTCATGAGTTTACATCCCTGTTGTTTTTCTCTCAATATGTTGTTAGTCTAAGATTGCAAAAAAAGGTTCCTTTGAGAAGTAAAAAACTGTGTTAGTCCAATCACTGTGTTACGTCTTACATCCTGACTTCGTGTTTCCCCCGACGATTCCCTCTTAGCATACAATGTCTGCAAGTCTGGATGATATGCGATTCCTACACCTGATATTCCTCATTGTCTTATGTAACATTTCCTGTACATTGATTTACACATGTGTATGATTTATTGTCCGTCACTGTGTGATGCAAAGCGCTCCAACACCCTAGCTCCATAAAAAGAATTAACACAAAAAAGTAGTAGTTGCCGTTTAAAGCAATATATGTGTAATTACTCACAAATCAATCAATCACTCAATCAATCATATCATTTGTAAAGCGCACTACTCACCCGTGAGGGTTTCAAGGCGCTGGGGTGGGGAATGCTGTCACTGCTCGAAAAGCCAGGTCTTGAGGAGTTTTCTGAAGGTCAGCAGGTCTTGGGTGTGCCGTAGGTGGATGGGGAGGGTGTTCCAGGTCTTTGCGGCAAGGTGGGAGAACGATCTGCCGCCTGAGGTCGCTCTTCTGACGCGGGGGACTGTAGCGAGGGTGAGGTCGGCGGAGTGGAGCTGGCGGGTGGTGGTGTAGAAGCTGAGTCGTCAGTTGAAGTACGTTGGTCCGGTGTTGTGGAGTGCCTTGTGTGCGTGGGTGAGGAGCTTGAAGGTTATCCTCTTGTTGACCAGGAGCCAGTGCAGGTCTCTCAGGTGGGGTGTGATGTGGCTGCGGCGAGGGATGTCGAGGATCAGGCGTGCAGAGGTGTTCTGGATGCGTTCGAGCCGTCTCATGAGTTTGGCCGAGGCTCCTGCGTAGAGAAAGTTTCCATAGTCCAACCTACTGCTGACAAGGGCCTGGGTGACTGTTCTTCTCATTTCAGTGGGGATCCACTTGTAGATCCTACGGAGCATGCGGAGGGTGTTGAAGCAGGAGTAGGAGATGGCGTTGACCTGTTTAGTCATGGAGAGGGTGGAGTCGAGGGGTGAACAGACAAAATATCGACTCCAAAATATCGACTGGACATAATATCGAGTTTTAAATATAGACTGGACAAAATATCGACTGGACATAATATCGACTACAAAAATATCGTTTTTCAGGTAAGTGAAGTAATATCGACTGTTTAAAATATAGATAGCAAAAATATCGAATTTTTAATAATATATAATATTTTATAGTGTATTTTTATGTAATAATATGTGTGAAAAGTGTGTATTAATGTAATAAAATATTTTATTAAATGGAATTTGTTTTTTTAATAATTGCGTTATGTAATTCTGTAGCGGGTTGTGGGTTTATAGGGGAATAGGGTGGGAAGTAATTTAATAATAATTAATTAATTAATATATGTTTGTAAATATTTATAATTAATAATTAATTGATAATTAATAATAATTAGTTAATTAATTAATATAATTGTGTACATATTTTGAATTAGTAATTAATTGGTAATTGATTAATTGTAATTAGTTAATTACATTAATTAGAGTACATTTTAATATATATAATTTTGTGTTATTGTTAAGTAATTAATTGGGAAAAATAATATTAATTAATTAAATAATTACAGCTAATGTGCTAATATATTTACTTTATTGTTATTGTTAATTAATAATTAATTGGTAATTAAATAATATTGATAAATTTTGGGTAAAGGAGTATTTTTAGGGTTCAGGGTCAGTTTTTAGTTTTTGGGTAAAGGGGCATTTTTAGGGTTCAGGGTCAGTTTTCAGTTTTTGGGTAAAGGGGCATTTTTAGGGTTCACGGTCAGTTTTCAGTTTTTGGGTAAAGGAGTATTTTTGGGGTTCAGGGTCAGTTTTTAGTTTTTGGGTAAAGGGGCATTTTTAGGGTTCAGGGTCAGTTTTCAGTTTTTGGGTAAAGGGGCATTTTTAGGGTTCAGGGTCAGTTTTCAGTTTTTTGGGTAAAGGGGCATTTTTAGGGTTCAAGGTCAGTTTTCAGTTTTTGGGTAAAGGGGCATTTTTAGGGTTCAGGGTCAGTTTTCAGTTTTTGGGTAAAGGGGCATTTTTAGGGTTCAGGGTCAGTTTTCAGTTTTTGGGTAAAGGGGCATTTTTAGGGTTCAGGGTCAGTTTTTAGTTTTTGGGTAAAGGGGTATTTTTAGGGTTCAGGGTCAGTTTTGGGTTTTTGGGTAAAGGGGTATATTTTAGGGTTCAGGGTCAACAAATAAGATTGTAATTTTTTTTTTATTATTTTCATTTATTATTTAATTATTATAATTTAATTTAAGTATTTTTAAGTATATTTTAGTCATTAAAATTTAATATTAATTTAATTTAACACTGTTTTTAATAAAGTCGATATTTTTTACATCTATATTATTGTTAACGATATTTTGTACTCGATATTTTTGTACTTACCTGTTTGTAGATAGAAAGTCGATATTTTGTCTGTCGATATTTTGTCAACGATATTTTTGCAGGTCGATATTTTGGCAGTCTATATTATTTCAGTGATCCGAGTCGAGGATTACCCCTAGGTTGCGTGCGTGGTCGGTGGGTGTTGGAGCGGTTCACAATGCGGTCGGCCACCAGGAGTCGTCCCAGGCCGAAGGGTTGGATCCAAGGATGAGGACCTCCATCTTGTCCGAGTTCAGCTTCAGTCGGCTGTTCCTCATCCATTCAGCAACGGCCTTCATTCCTTCGTGAAGGTTGGTTTTGGCGGTGTGGGGGTCCTTGGTGAGGGAGAGTATCAGCTGGGTGTCATCGGCGTAGGAGAGGATGTTGAGGTCATGCCGATGGGCGACGTGGGCGAGCGGTGCCATGTAGATGTTAAACAGAGTTGGGCTGAGGGATGAGCCCTGGGGTACGCCGCAGATGATCTCGGTGGCTTTGGAGTGGAAGGGGGTAAGGCGGACGCTCTGTGTTCTGCCGGAGAGGAAGGAGGTGGTCCAGTCCAGGGCCTTCTCTTGGATCCCAGCATTGTGGAGGCGTGTTCGTAGTGTGTGGTGACAGACCGTGTCGAAGGCGGCTGACAGGTCCAGGAGGATGAGGGCCGCCGTTTCTCCGTTGTCCAGCAGGGACTTGATGTCATCGGTGGCGGCGACGAGGGCAGTCTCGGTGCTGTGGTTGCTGCGGAACCCGGACTGGGAAGGGTCCAGGATGTTGTTCTCCTCGAGGTAGCGGGTCAGTTGTTCGTTGACAGTCTTCTCGATGACCTTTGCCGGGAACGGGAGTTCTTGAGGTCCTTGGGGTCCGCCTTGGGTTTCTTCAGTAAGGAGTTGATATCGGCATGCTTCCATCTCTCCGGGAAGGTTGCTGTCTCGAAGGAGGTGTTGATGACTTTCCGGAAATGGGGTGCGATGGATGTGCTGGCTTTGTTGAAGATGTGGTGTGGACATGGATCTGACGGAGATCCGGAGTGGATGGTGTTCATGATTTTGATGGTGTCATCGTCGTTAATGTTGGTCCAGTAGAGCAGGGGGTTGGTGCGGATGGTGGTCGTGGGGGCGGAGGTCTCAGTGGTTGTCGGGGCAGTCGTGGCGTTGTCGTGGATGTCTGCGATCTTGCGGTGGAAGAAGGTGGCCAGCGAGTCGCACAGGTCTTGTGAGGGGGGGATGTTGTTGGTGTTGGGGTTGGAGAGTTCCTTCACGATGTTGAAGAGCTCTTTGCTGTTGTGCGCGTTGTTGTCTAGGCGGTCTTTGAAGGAGGCCCTTTTAGCGGATCTGATGAGGTGATGGTGTCTGCGGGTGGCATTCTTGTGGGTGGCGTGGCTGTCCGGTGTTCGTTCACGGAGCCAGATCTTCTCCAGCTTTCGGCAGGTTTGCTTGGAGGCCCGGAGGTCTTCAGTGAACCAGCTAGCTTTCTTGTTGGTATGATTGTTCGAGGGTTTCTTGATCGGGGCGAGGGTGTTGGCGCAGGTGTTGATCCACTGTCTGAGGTAGCGGGCGGCGGTGTCGGGGTCGGTATGGTCGGCAGGAGGGCTCTGGGCGAGGGTGGTGGTTAGCTGGTCTTCGGTGACTTTGCTCCAGCAGCGGCGAGGCATCTGTTGGGTGCGGTGGTGCGTGGTGGGTTTCTTGAAGGTGAAGTGGATGCAGCGGTGGTCGGACCAGTGGAGTTCGGTGGTATGGTTGAAGGAGCTGTGGGGGCTTGCGGAGAAGATGGGGTCAAGCGTGTGACCGGCGGAGTGGGTGGGTGTTGTGACGAGTTGTCTGAGTCCGAGGTTGGCTAGGTTGTCGATCAGGGTGGTGGAGTTGGTGTTGTCATTGTTCTCGAGGTTGAAGTTCAGGTCCCCGAGGAGGATGTAGTCCATGGAGGTGAGGGCGTGTGTGCTGACGAAGTCAGCGATGGAGTCGCTGAACTGTGGTCGGTGTCCGGGCGTTCTGTAGATGAGGGTTCCTCTGAGGGTGGTGTTGGGGTCGGTGTGGATCTGGAAGTGCAGGTGTTTATCGGTGCCGAGGGTGTCGTCGGGTGTTGGTCGAAAGACAAAGACAGATGAATCTTGCATTCTTACAGTGCAAACACGTCTCTTACACTGGTAGTTGAACAAAGTTAAAAACCTGCCTCCAAATTTTTCTCTCAAGTACTAGTGAAGTGATAACAAGCTGTGTGCCTTTGTTTCTTCCATTGCATTGGCTTCTAGGTGTTACACTCTCTCTCTTTCTCTCTCCCTCCTCTCTCTATGTCTCTCTCTGTGTGTCTCTCTCTCTTTTTCTCTCTCTGTCTCTCTTTCTCTCTCCCTCCTCTCTCTCTCTCTCCTTCTCTCCTTTCCTCTCCCCTTCTCTCCCTCCCCCCCCTTTCTGTCGCTGTCTCTGTCTCTCTCTCATATATTTCCAGGCAGTGTTGATGTAAGACTTCCTTGTGGATCCTGAATCTCAATGATGTCTCTTTAATACTACTGTGAGTTTATGGTGGGGAGGAGTTGTATCTCTTCTGAGAGCATATATTAGAGCTTGCAGTGGTGAGGGCGGGGTCTAGACTTAGGGCAAATATGTGGCTACCTCGCGGGATCTTCCCAGAATCTCTTAGATGTCCAATTACACCTGCCCCAGATAATCCAAACCACAATTCTTATGACCCTTCAAACTATAGACCCATAGCCATCCTCCCATGGGTAGATAGTGCCGTGTCAAATGTGTCTTTGTACAAAGAAACACCCACATACAGGCGGGGAATCTACTATCTTGCTACTGCTCCACGCTTTGAGACCTGGTGGGTACGCCACCGGCCTTCCTCAGGATACCGAAAACTGCCTCCCAGGTCCCTGCAGGACTCACTGAAAAAGAATGACCTTCTGTGCCACCTGCACATCACATTGGCTTCCTGGTGAACCAAGAACTACTTCCTACATCTTAACACAGCCTCATACCTCACTGACCTACTCACAATCCGGGGCAGCAAAGGAGGTTTCTGGAGCGAAGTCCTCCATTCAGAGCCCTCCTTGCTCAGCACCCATCCTTTTCATGGCTACCTCAGCCTTCTGGGTCTTTCTTCCCACTCACCTGACATTTAACCCCCCCACATTTCTGTCCTTCCGCCGACTGGCCAAGACTCAAAGGTTGAGTTTATATGTCCCCAACATGTAGACTCCTAAACATGCGGCCCTGGCGTGATTATTCTGTGGGTTTGCCTCATTCACTGATGGTTGATGGTTGGTCTGGTTTTGCTTGTAAATGTTGTTCACTTGTACAGCGGATGCATAGAGCGGCGATGCAATATGGAACATTCAAAATGAGGAGTAGGTTAGTGGGCGTCTGTCCTGGGGGCAGATATGGCTGTTTTAGCTTCTCTTCTGTGGGCAAACATTGGAGCCAATAATCGCCTTTTAGTCTGTGGGCAGATATTAGAGTCTGTGGTACACATCTTTCCTCTTTTGTGGGCAGGTATTAATTAAAATAATAGCCTTTTATTCTGTGGGCAGATATTAGAATCTGTGGTAGACATCTCTTCTAATCGATGGGCAAGAATTTGAGCCAATAATAGCTTTTTATTCTGTGGGTAGATATTCGTTTGGGGAAACAACCTCTACAATGCAGTCATTACATCGCAACATCCTTTACATCACATGTCATTACAACGCAGCCGTTACATTGCATGTCACTACAACGCATGGTATTACAATGCATGTCACTACAAAGCAGGCATTACATTGCAAGTCATTACAATGCATACCCCTACACTATCCAACACTTACCCTACTGTTGCACTCACTGGTGTTAATAGTATTTTTTACCCCTACACTATCCAACACTTACCTTAAATGCAATGTCATGGTATGCATCGTAATGGTATGCGTTGTAAAGGTATAATGCGATGTGATGGAATGTGTTAAGGTAGTTTCTGAAAATGCAATGTAATGGCATGCTATGTAAAAGAATGCGTTGTAAAGGATGCTGCAATGCAAAAACTGCATTGTAAAGGCATGCATTGTAAAGGTATGCGTTGTAACGTCATACTTTTGTTAGTTTGTGGTAGACATTGCGGCTCTTCTGTGGACAGTTATTATAACCAATAATAGGCTTCTCTTCTGAGGCTTTATTAGAAAAGGTGTAGGCATTTCTTCTGAGTCCTGATAATAGCGCCTCTCCCCGATGGGTTTCTGTCTTGAGTCCTGATCTTAAAGTCTTCTGAGGGTAAATATTAGAGTCTGTAGTTGGTGTCCCAATGGAGAACTGATATTTCGCACCGGGACACGCCTTTGGGAGTAACCATGCGCTTTAGAAATTAAACCATTATTATATTCGATCCTGTAGTGGACGCGGGCTTTGGACCCTATGGTGGGCTTCTTTTTGGAGGACAGATATTGGAGCCTGATCGCACCACTCTTTCCTCGCGACCTATGACTATGCCCGCCTTGCAAGGCGGAAGCATACTGTAAGGGCTGTGCTTGGGCTCACTGCAAACCTAACTCTTATATAACTAACTCTTCAGAAGACAGAGCTGTTCCGGAGCATAGCACCCGCTACTTGTTTTCAAAACACGAAGTTGTGTATTGGAGAACAGCAAAGGTGTTTTGCGCCATAAAGTCCAATTGTCCTCGTGGTGAACTTCAGCCAGAGGCTTGGGAGAGCTCAGCCCTCTGTTTATAGAGCCATTCACTTGTCCTGTTTGTTGTCAGTCCTACGTGTCTGACCAAATTCTTAAAAACAAGGTCGTCCAATGCACCGCCCAGTTTCAGCCCTCCCATACAGGTGTTTGGGTGGGAAGAGTATGAGAGTTTGCCTTAGTAACTCTGGGCACCCCATGGGCACATCTTACAACTACAGGAATACTACCAGTAAATATTAGTAAATGCAGCATGCAACCGCAGGACTATGAGTAATCTATAGAACGCCAATCGAATGGGGAATAACATGTGGAAATCTGTGTTACTGCATGATGTTCCCAACTTCCAGCCATTTTGTAAGAACAAATTCTCCCGGGTTTCACTTGGTGGATTGGTCCGGTATGGTGGTTATAGCACAATATCTGTGAGTGCGGCTCGGGTAATATCAAGTAGGGTGTAAAGTAAACTACTGTTTAAGTATTAGGATCCCATTCATAATGTGGGCCATAGCACCTTAAAACACATCCTCTCCACCATCAGTGAGAGCACATGCTTCAGAGTCTGGGGCAGACTTGTGTCCTCTGTCAATTTAACGAAGAGGCACAACACCTCCTTATATTTCTTCATTGCCTAAAGCCTAGTAGCAACTGTGGGTGTTGCTAACCGCATTCAGCTTGCGGTCCAATAATTACTGGTGGCTAGTGTTCCCGGCAGATCCTAGGTGGAAAGCCCCATAAGAATGCCTACAAATATTCAGCCTCAGCAACTTTAAATCATTCCTCTACCAATAGCAGGATACCTCTTTTCCTCAGCAGTGGGGTCCCCCATCCTATCCTGCAGTCACCGATAATTAATTCTAGGAAAAGGTAACATGTTGGTACACGCCGCAGACTGATGGTATGCTCCTCCATCCCTTTATATGGCCTTTTTGTTTGGTTTGTGGTAGCCCGTGGAACGGATTGCATGCAAATGATACAGCTGGACTTGTTGCCCGGGGCTGTACACCATGAGCTCTTTGACCGTGAGTACTTTCCCTCTGGTTACTCCCACTGTGGTGACTTCCACAGCTCCAGGCGCCAGCAGAAGACAAACAAAAATCACTTTTAGAAGAAATATTGAGTCGTTGTGAGGGATCCGTACAACCACTGAAGTTATGCACCCGTGCATTGTCCACCATTGGCCAGCATGGCAACAGAATTATGGCCATCACCAGATTATGAGTTGACAAAATATGAATCTCCTTTATTGCCAAAGCTTAGCAGCAACAATTGAAGAATACAGAACTTCAATGAACATTCCAATATGCTATAAAGTCCCCCCACGAGCAGCCATCTTCCTTCTTTGTTAACCCTTTCGCTGCTGATGACGAGCTCAGCTCGTCATCACCCACGGGTGTCGTGTGCTGATGACGAGCTGAGCTCGTCATGGAAACAGCAAAATGGCAATTTGCAGCACAGGGCAAAAATCCCCGCAGCAGCCATGTGGTTAAACTGCGAACAATAAGATTCAACGAGTAGAGATCAAACTCCCAATTGAAGGCCATTTTCCAGCCCGTGATCCGGAGAGAATTATTCTTATTCTGAAAGAAAGAATGAATCCTGCAATATCTCTAATGACCACCGAAGCATTCGGGTGGGATACATAAAAAGTGAAGGGATAATATTAGCCTCCGTGTCTTTCATAAAATCCAGATTTTCTGCCCACCAGGCTGTGAAAAATCTAAATTATGCTGCATAATCTGTTGCTTGTTAATGTAGCCTAAATTACATTGTTATCACATATTTGTTGTTACAAAATCGATTTCTGTGGGTTAGCCAATGGATTGTCTTAAATATCTGCTAATTCAGTGGGTGGTATCCAAAATGTTCTTTTTAACCAATTATTACTATTGCTTTTATGCTTTGAATGGAAGCACAGGAATACCATGGTCTTCATAATGTGCTCTGTGCTTTCAACACTAAAATAGTTTTTGTGAAGCATTTACGGGGTTGCATTCTGCTAAAGACAAATCTACCATTCTAGTAGTAAAAGTTTCACCTAGGTATAGTTTAAAATCTGTACCCCACTGTCAGTTATGTTCTGTATTCACAAGGTGGAGTTTCTGGAAGCACCCCTCTCCAACTAGAACAGAATGAACATTGGATATGAAATGTGCAAATGGAGACACTCTTCAGAATCAACCCATCATATCTTGAAAGGGATCATGATTGTTTGGAGTTCCTCAAATTGTAAATCACTTTTAAACTCACTGCTGTTCTGAGAGCTTTACAACATAAACATGGTTTTTAATCAGGAAAGAACCAAATGTGTTTGTGGCTAGAATGATTCATTCGTCCCACCCTGTCTGAGAAATATGTAGGTTTTTGGTTTCCTGCTCACGAAAAACATGAGGCGGTTTTTCCAAAGCATCGTAGGGCATAGACTGTTTGGGAGAAATTAAATCATTTTTAAAGTGAGACTATAGCAAAGAACATACCAGAGATGAACAGTGCCAGGGGCTGAACTGCATTCCACAGGCACCCTCTTAGGAAAATGTGATCTGTTTTAATGTCTAATATTTTTCTGTGCAAACTGCTGATTTTGCAGCTGAATATGACTTATGTGGCAAAAACACGAATATGCAAAATGTACTAAGGTGACAAAATCGAAAAAAAATCCAAAGGCCTGATTCTCTTGAAAATGTGCATCACTCAAGGCAAAGGAAATAACCTGTAATGTTGTGAAGAGGGACAGCAGTGCAAGGTTGTGTGAAAATTGGATATTTATTTTTAAATCAGAAATCTGAGTTATTGGAATCAGAGTCAGCTGCTTGAGAAGGTTCAACCATTTAGTCAAGGTTATGGTTGTTGATTGAAATTTTATATGGATCTGGTGTTGGATGTTTTGCTGCGTTAATGGTTCTTTTGTTGTTCATGTTGCTTAGAGGTTTGGTTTGGTGAGGTTTTTTTTAAACGTTTTTATTGCGAATTGAAGTGTTTACACAGCTTTCCGCCTACAACCCTTGGGCCGGCAGCATGAGCGATAATGTCTCAACTTATCGAACACAGCTGTGGCTCTGACATCCCGGAGGACCAGCAGCGAATTCAAAGTTCGTAACTGTGAAACACTACATATTAAAGGTGGTCGTAGGCATGCAATAATTTGTTCAATTCCGTTAATTTCCCACAAATTCCAACTAAACTCCCTCACCACCCCCTGCCCCCAGTTGTCTTCTTCAAAAAATACCAGTTCAGCGATACATACAATCATGAACAGTTTGCATATATCTGGTCTATAGTTTTGCCACAATTTCCCATTTATATTAACACGCCGTGCCCCCCGCCGCATCATCACCCATGACATCGCTACGACCATCTGGCCAGCCCAGATTCCTTTTCACAGCCGGCCACTAGGCTATCACTCCGAGTTTTCGCCCCTCAAGTCCACACTCCCCGATTCCAGCCAGCGCACAAACGGTCCCGGATGTCCAATGGTCTAGATCTACTGGGCATTAGTTCCCAATAATTTGTTAATTGATCGTTGCTGCATTTAGCCAACCCGCTATTGTCGGGGCTTGTCGTTTCTTCCAATGTACAACCACCTGTTGGTTTGGCGAGTTAATGGTTCTCAAATCAGGTTCATGTTTAGCTTTACTTGCTGCAAGTTTAGCTTTATTCATGGATAGTGGGACAGATTCAGATACATCTGGTTTTGTTTGTTTAACAAAACTATTGGACATTGGGTCAAGTTTATATGGATCTGGTGTTGTGTGTTTATTAGGCTTGTTAGTGGTCCTTAGGTTGAGTTTAGTTGACCTTGTAGTTTATTTAGGTTGGTTTGTGGCTACTGGGTACGATTTAAAAGCATCTGAGGATGCTCTATTAGCCGACTTCATGGTTCCTGGGCTAGGAGTTGGTGACATGTTGTTGTTCAGGTTAGGTTTAGCTGCTCCTGTTGTTCATTTAGCTAGGTTCATGGATGTTGGGTCAGGTTTAGATATATCTGGGATTTGCTGAGTCAGTTTTGGGTGAGATTTAGCATAGCCTGTGTTGTTCATTTAGCTGAATTCATAATTTTAAGGTCAGGTTTACATGTATCTAGTGTTACTTAAACAAGTAAGTCCAGTTGATGGTCTTTAGGTGGTGTTTAGATGTAGCTGTTGTTTGCATTTATCTGAGTTGATGGTTCTCGAATCAGGTTTAGATGTTTCTGGGACTTTATGTTCAGCTGGGTCAAAGTTCTCCAAACCAGTTTAGATGTAGTTGGTTACCATCTTTTTATCCTAAAGTTTACAAGCCCTGTGTCTGTTATGGATTAATTTGGTACAGTTCTCGGGCACTATCTCGAGTTCTTGGTTCGTGGCCTTGATGTAGAATAAGAGAATTAATGATTACCTGGTCAGGTTTAAATGTATCCAGCAGTTTTCTTTTTTCTTACGTTTGGATGCACTCAGTGTCTTGTTTTGTGGAGCTTATGACTCCTGACACTGGTTTAAATGTACCTAGTGCAGTTCATTTGGTGGTTTGTGGTTTCTAGTGTCAGTTTAAAGATAATCTCTTGGTGCATGGCAACTGTTGAATAAATGGTTTATTCCTTTACCATATAATTATATGAATATTAAATTGATTTTTGTAGATCGACCATATTATTATTAAGTTATAATTAAAAGTAGCACCTGGTGTTTATGTTGGGTTTGTACTTCCTCAATCAAGTTGAAAATGTCCCTATTGTTATTTTTGCCAAGTGAAGGGTGTCAAGGACCGTTTTACATGTGCCTGGTGGAGTCGCTTTTCTGAGGCTTGCCTAATATCATATCTCTTTGTTTTTTAGGTGTTTTCCAGCTCACATAAGGATTCAGATTAAAGTCCTAAGGCCTTTGTAGCTTTGGCTTCCTCCTCCCCCCTCCATCGTGGACCATTAAGTCTTCACTGAAGGTCACGCGTCCAGACAAGCTCTTCTTCAAGCAAATTGCACTAACAATGTCCGCCATTGAGATGCAGAAAAGAGGCGGGGGGGAGGATGATGAGAGTCGCATGTTGAATGGGAGTATACCGGAAAGCCTCGACACAGACAAAGTAACCCTGGAGGATGGGTAAGTGCAAATCATGTATATGGTACTCTTATAAAGTAAATAGAGGCAGCAGAACACTGTTCAGGGCCAAAGGCAACATACACTCAACAAGTGATTGAAGGGATAGCTGTGTCCTGACAGTGGAAGTGAACTGTTACTTCATTGTGATGCAGTAACTTTACAGAAGTCTGTCTTTGGTTCTTTTCTTAATTGGAGCAGTGTTAGGGCAGTCGCAGTACATAGAGGGATTTAATTCCAGATCATGGTGCATAGCTGGAGAAGGCTTGTAGACTTTCTTTTTTCCGCTTCAAAGTCACCATCTTGATGGTGTGCTGAGAGCCCAGGAGGGAGGTGTGTCAATCAATGAAGCTTTCTAGATGATGAAGTTGGTTTTTAAGATGGTAGGGACCAGCAAGTGGAGCCATTGATCTTCCATCAGGGAGGTGTGATGTGATCATGTTCTGGCCCTTGATGAGGCTTGCTGCAGCGCGCAGGATGTCTTTAAGGGGGGTTGGCTTGGATTCTGTGAGACAATTGAGCAAAGTTTTGCCACCATCCAAGATGCAAGATTATGAGGTCCTAAATGCCAATTCTGAAGTCTCTTTCTAGGAGGAAGCCTTTCACCTCTTTAATAGAGAGAGCTGGTACCAGTCTGTCTTAGTTTTCTTATTTATGTTTTCTTTAAGGGTGAGTTTGGTGTCTGCGGTGAATCCAAGTGACTTGGTATCTGAGTGACTTGGCATTGGATGAGTGTTGAGGCTGAAATTCATCCAGTGGTGTGTTGGTGAGGTTTGAGGATGTTATCGTTGAGTAGAGCCCAGCGGACGTCTATGTACAGGCTAAAGATGATGATTAACAAGATGGAACCCTAGTGGACTACACCACACAGGTGATGGGGATCTTCTGGAACGGTCAGTTGGATATGTAGGGGAACCAGTGAAGGGCACTATTTGAACCCATTCAAGACTTCTTGGTGTGGATGAGGATGGATGGTCAACAGTGTTCAAGGCACCAGCAAGGTCCAACAATATTTGGATACAGGGGTCACATTTATCTGTGGACAGGAGGGTGTTGTATATGAATTGTGAAGCTACTAGTAAGTTGGCTGCCTCAAGATCTGGAGCTATATTGGTATATATCCAACAGGAGATGGTTGATGTTGATATGATCTTGGAGTCCTACGTGAGCTGCTTTCTCGAAGATCTTACAGATTAATGGTAGGTGAGTGATTATCTGGTCGTTGGCAAAGATAGCAGGATCAGAAGTGTGTTTCTTGAGAAGTTGGAGAATCGGATATGTCTTCAGAGGTTTAAGGAACATGTCTTGAGAGAAGCACTAATGATGGTGAGTTGAAGTAGCAGGATTTCTTCATAGAGGGCACTGACTAAGGACAAGGGTAAGATGCCATCTTCACAGAAGCTGGCTTTGAGAGAATTCAACGTGTTGGTTGTTCCTGGGAGAACAGGATGTGAAGGATGACCATAGTGTGAAACTGCATGGGGATGTGGGTGTGTAAGACAGTGTCATCGATGTGCCGTTGGCTTGTCTGTATAGTGTCATTGAAGAAAAGGTTGACGGCATTGCACTTGTCTGTGGCATGTTGGATTGGAGGGTCAATAGTGGTGTTGATGCCGTTATGGATGGTCCTGAAGGGATTTCTGCTGCGGTTGGTTATGGTTCTGTTGTGTCGGAGTGCTTTTTCATGCATAGACTGTCACGCTGTTGAAAGCATTATCAGGGCTAAAGGTTAAAGAATCTACTTTTAGGGTCTGAGCTTAGCCAGACATCAATAAACAGAGCACTGTAGTGCAAGTTTGTTTTGTAAATGATAAAAGGGGGCACATCCTCCAAAACCCTAAAACGTTTGGAACCGAGCCAAAAAGGCCCATCCTATTTGAAGAGTGACATTTTTCTTATTCTCCCTCTGCATAGTCTGAGGTTTGTGAAGCTTTATATGAGCATAAATGCTCCCAGGGATGCTAATTCAACTCCATATTGAGACTCGGGACCTGGAACCAGAGAACCTCATCCTTCTGGTGCCCAGTGGTAAATCAGTTTGTTGTTCTGACCTAAGTGGAATTGTTAAGAACAGAGGAAGTACAATGGCCATCATTGGCAAGGAGTCTGAAGGAAAAGTGTAAGAGGCCCCAAAACATTCAACGGCCAAAACCTCTCTCTAACTTTTTATCTGTACTTGTCTGTGTGCACTTTTCAAGACCTGCTACAGGAATGGTAGTTCTTATAATCTCAAGCTTTGAGCACCAGGTCCCCCTTTACTTAAATCCTTGTACAATAATCCATAAGAATGCACATGAAACGGGGGGCCTTTTGGATGGAGACACTGCATGAGCGGGGACAAGTATGAGGAAGAGGAGCCGCGAGGGGCTCTTGTCTGCCTGAAACATTTCAAACTTGCAAAGGAGAGAGAAACCAAAGAGAAAGTCAGTAAGCACCCGTCTTCCTTCTCGGTATTTCTCTGGCAGGTGGTATCAGGTTAAGACAAAGGGGAGAAAGTCTGCTCAATCCCCAAGACAGAAGTAGCGATCATCAGCAAGAACATCTCTGCTTAGAACTTCAACTAGTGGCCAGTCGGGCTCGGACCCGCAGCCAGAACCCACGCCAGGAACCCCAGAATAGTCATCAACAGCAAACTGGACATGATCGCACAGGTCAACGCTGCCTCTGCATCCTGCTTCCACACCCTGAAAATGCTGAGGAAGATCTTCAAATGCCTCTCAAGCAGCACTAAAAAAATGTCACCAGCAGATTGGACTATTGGAACACCCTCTATGCCAAGATCCCCAAGCAACTTACTAGAAGATTAAGAACCATCCAGAACGCGTCATCCAGAACTCGCCTCCTCAATCTCCCACACAGAACTCGTACCGCAGCACATCTCAGGGAACTTCACTAGCCCCTGAAACACAAATGTGATCAATTCAAACGCCCTACACCCATATTCAGTGTACAACACCAGTGGTCTTAATCTATGGTCCAGGGACTCCTAGGGGTCCGTGATGCCTACTCAAGGGGTCCACGACTGCTTAGTATATTAAATAGAATTAACATGTTCATGTTCAGTTTCCTAGGGTACAGGATCTGCCACCTCTTTATATGTCAAGGGTTTTGCCAGCAAAGAAAAATGTGGTATCCATTGTCTACAAAATGAAACCATACCCAAAAATGTATGTATGTATGTACATGCTTTTGTGTTGTAGGAGGTGCTACATTTTGAACCCCTTTTGTTCTGTTAGGTGATAATCCCCCCCCCCCCTTTGGACAGGGAGTGACCTAGCTAGGTCACCTCCTGTTAACTATACTGCAATTTAGCTGGTAAAAGTTTAGGTCTATGTACAGCCAAAAATGCCAGGACAGCATGCATAGCTTTCTTTCATTGGTCTTCTGTTTTAGCAGTTATTGATAAACCATCAACATATTGCAATAATACTGTACCCGTCAGCATTAGGCAATTGTCCAATTGTTCTTAAGAGCTTGATTATAAAAGCGTGGACTCTCTGTGTACCCCAGAGGTGCTCTACAAAATATTTAAGACCTGCCTTCAAAATTGAAACTAAACAGGTACTGGCTAGCTCTATGTACTGAAAAATATATTTTTTTAAATATATGACGGTAAACCATTGTGCTGACGGCGGTATTAAAGAGAATATATTAATAATGTCAGTCACTACAGGGTATTGGGGCTCCACTATCTTGTTAATAGCTCTCTAATCAACTACTGTTCGATATTTTATCTGTCCGCTTTCATGATCCCGCTTAACTACTGGCAAAATAGGGCTATTACACGGGCTTCCAGATACTTCACGTATTTCTGTGTAATAAATCAGATTTTACCAATTTTAATACTTGTTGTCCTTCTTTAGATATTTTGTACTGGGAAATCTGTGGTACTTTTGCATTTGGTTTTTTCCCTTATGTGAACTGGGTCTATGTCCATATATCATACATCATTTGGCCCATCTGCCCACAACTTACCATGTATGTCCTGTAATTTTATTGGTAGCATATTCCTATTTATCTCTAGAAACTGCTTAGAAAATGTGTCCTCCTTACATGTCAAATAAACACCATTCAGTGTACAATATATTGTGACATTCATCATTTTCAGTGCTTTTAACCCTAACAAATTCAGTGAGCACTTATTGGTCCATATAAATGGTATTTGTTCTGTAATGGGACCGATAGTAAAATTCAACGATTTGAGACAGGGCTAGCCACAACTGTATTAGACAATCCCACCGTTCTATCTAGTCTTCCAGAAAGAGGGGCATTTGGGAGGAGCCAGTGGGAAATGGACGTATTAGTGGCTTCAGCATCTAAAAGGAACTGTCTTTAATGGCCGTTAATTGTCATTTTCACATATGGACACGATGGATCCGCTGGTATATTCACTCGCTCCCCATTCTCCACCGGGCATCCCTATTGTGACCATTCTGTAAAATCATCGTCCTCTGTGTAATCCTGAGCGTAATAAGCTTTATTATGCATATCAAAATAGTTTGTCTGACCCGTTCATACACCTGTCCTCTACACCTGCCCCTTCCAAGAAGGAAGTTACCCCCAGGGATCATTTGTAGGTCTAGGAGCAAGGGGGGGAAAACAAACTATATTGTAAGAAAAACTCCCATCCGACCTATGTACTTTCGCTAGTGGCTAACATTAGCTCTGTGGGCTACTTGCTGCTATACAGATCAATCAAACATCCTTTTATGTTTATTGTTAATTTTATTATATTATTCAATTCATTCTTTTTTTTAATCTACGAAAAACAACCTTTTTCATCAATTATACAAAAGTTAAAAAACATATAAGTGAAACTACTGAACCTTTTTGAAGTGCAAATATACTCAAATACAATTGCTACATACATGGCATTTATTTGAGATGTATCATCTCATTAAAATTAGCATGCACATTGAACATACAATATACCCCCATACTTCAGCCACACTCTCATTCTAACCTTTCACACAACACCACACTAACACACACACATCACATGCATACACTTCCCATCCTTGGTCGGCATACACTTTTGCGGTCTCAGAGAGAACCCTTCATTAATATCTGCGATTGTGTTGCCAGCTGGGGACCACTGTAGTTCACTTATATGTTTTTTAAGCTTTTGTGTAATTGAAGTAAAAATTAAAAAAAGTTGTTTTTCATAGATGAAAATTAGAATGAATTGAATAATATAATATATATATATATATATATATATATATATATATATATATATATATATATATATATATATATATATATATATATATATATATATATATGACTGAGCAAACGCCTGGGGCTTGGAGGCGCACTCGACGTTTCTCTCCCCTCCGGGCTGGAAATGCTGCCTGCTTCCAAGGTGCATATGTCATATTAGCTTGCCTACGCGTTTCAGGGCCAACAGCCCCTTCTTCCTGGGCATTAAACACCACACAAGAGATCTGCATTTTCTTTCCGGCATTTTTATTTCATTTCCCATGTCTCCCACACAGGGCGTGTCTGGCATTACGCACTCCTGCGTGCATTATGGGGCATGGAGTCCTGTATGCAGATAGGTATTCTTCTTATAGTAAGTTCTTGCGTGAGTTTAAAAATTGTCTTTTTGTTACCGGCACGTTTCTCCATATGCAAAAACGAAACCTGCTCCAAAGGACATGACTCACTCAGAGGCATAAACAAAAAGACAATTTTTAAACTCACGCAAGAACTTACTATAAGAAGAATACCTATCTGCATACAGGACTCCATGCCCCATAATGCACGCAGGAGTGCGTAATGCCAGACACGCCCTGTGTGGGAGACATGGGAAATGAAATAAAAATGCCGGAAAGAAAATGCAGATCTCTTGTGTGGTGTTTAATGCCCAGGAAGAAGGGGCTGTTGGCCCTGAAACGCGTAGGCAAGCTAATATGACATATGCACCTTGGAAGCAGGCAGCATTTCCAGCCCGGAGGGGAGAGAAACGTCGAGTGCGCCTCCAAGCCCCAGGCGTTTCCTCAGTCATATATATATATATATATATATATATATATATATATATATATATATGTGTGTAAATATAGTTAGGATTTTTTTCCTATGGGATTTTTGAAAATTCTATGTCGAATAACTTTGGCGTTTGTGGACGGAATTGGCACATTTCGTTTCTGAGCAGCCCCTGAAAATTTGGGGGGGTTTCGTCAAGGGGGGGCCGAGAAAAAAGGGGGGTCCCAAAACGCGTTTTTAACATTGAGTTTTCAATAGGGCGGTTGGACTCACTTTTAGCTCGAACGGCTGAATGGATTTACACGAAACTTTGCAAAATTGTAGATATGGTTTGCCCGACGTGCCTTTGCTATGTCTCAATATATGTGCTTCAGTGGATTTTAAGAAATTAACGTTTTAAAAAACAGATATATCTGTGACAGCGTCCCGGTTAGCGCCCCGGTTCGCGTACCTGATGCGTAACGGAACTTCGCGAAGCGAAGCTGATTGGCTCTCGGGTGTCTGTAAACATTCTAAACAGTCCGGAGCGGCCGCCATCTTGTGTCTCGGTAGGATCGAGACACAAGAGGTGGCCAAAACAAAGTGGGAAATGAGCATAAGGGGGCAGAGTACATCCTCCCTGACCCCCTAGGTTTGATGAGGGGGCTTTAAAAGGGCCTCGCGGGGTTTAAAAATAATAATTTTTATATCGGTTTTTTTTTGCGGGGGGAGCGCTCGGTACGCGCACCGGGAAGCGGTCCGGGAAGCGTAATATTGGGAAAATAGGATGAAAGAATGTTCAAATATTGTATGTTTATTGATTGTTATTTTTGTTTTTTTTAATTTATTTTATTTAAGTACCAACATGTAGGTACCAATGCAGAGTCTAAAAATAAAAATACATTGTTTCCTTTCTAGATATCTTGCATGTTGTTTCAGAAGTTATTGTGGTATATGGAATTCATAGCGTAGTCTGTCAGGAAAGCAGAAACACCATGGAGGCAGGAGATGATAAAGAGATGTTAAATACACATTGGTGATGATATAGTGGAAGAAAGGAAGTAACTATGAGCAAACTTAAAGTTGCACAGTATATTTAAAGTCTGATTTTACATTAAAATCAATTTGCTACTAGTTTTAAAAATACATATAAAAATGAATAATGTCTCAAACATTTTTTGAATTATTATATATAAATTTATTATTCTGATTTATTTTCAAAATTAAAAAGAACTTCTAATAATTCTTGGTCAGATTTTGACTCATTTTCAATTAACAAATCCACAGCTTCAACACATTGCAGAAGTTCTATGTCCATTGATTGATCAAAGAATTCTGAATCATTTTCTTTGTCTTGGTTGCATTCTGCAATTTCCACGTTATTTTTCTGCTCTACTTCCATTTCTATGCTGTAAAATGAATTTTAAAAAAATATATCAGTACATATAGGGCACTGTTGGGTTTAAGTACAGACAGGTAGTTTGGTTTTTTAAACAGTGATTTTTTCGTTGGGCAGTGTATGGTATCAAACTGGAAGTGGAAATATGAAAAAATGTATGAAATAAACTCTAAGTCAATTCTTAATTATACAAGACAAGTCTAACTCCATCCATAACTAAAACAGAGAAGTCTATTTTATTCTATAAGTATTACAGAGGGATAGTATTTAACTATCAGAACATGTTTTCCTAATTAGCTTACAGTACAGAACATACTTCAGTTTTTAAAATAACATCTTACCTTTTAAATAGAACTTCAAGTTATCAGTTGAAATGTACTTGATATGTACTTCAAGAAGTAGTAGTCAAAATGGCTGTGTTTCTCTCTCTTTCTTTATATATATTCAGGTACATAACCAATCAAATGTCATGAAATAATAGAAGATATTGAAAGTAGCATTTTGATTGGTTGTCAATTCTAACACTTCATAAGTGTTTTGGTTAGGTAATTTACCTCAGGATATTTAATCAGGCTTACAGCATAATTTTCACAATGAAATTCCATCAAATTTGGGGAAATGGTAGGGACTGCTATGTAGTAGGGGCTATTCTATAGTTGATGAAAGTGTCTGTAGTGGTTTTTCTGTAAATTACTTTCCCACCTTTTTTTATCGAGAGCTTACCAGTGCGCTCCCCGGTACGCGAACCGGCAGCGTTACGGGAGTCCTCCATTTTGTGTATTGGTAGAATTAAGACATAAGATGGAGGACAAACAATGTACGGAATGGGTAGAAGGGGGCACCGTAGACACTTTGTGACCCTCTAGGTTTTCGGAGGGAGGATTAGGATGCTGATACATGCAAAAATTATGGAAAAAAAATTTCAAAATTTCACGGGGGGAGCGCTCGGTATGCGCACTGGTAAGCTAACCGGGGAGCGTACTTTGGTGAAGAGAAAAAAAAAAGAATACATTTTACATCTTTTGATATTTGCTATTAAAAAACCATTGAAATTCACTGAAAAAACCATAGGTTATAGACCATATATAGTTAGGAATTAGCATTTACAAAACCTTGAAAATTCACTGAAAAAACCATAGGTTATAGACCATATATAGTTAGGGATTAGCATTTACAAAACCTTATTTTACTCGCACAAAACCATTGAAATTCGCATATATAGTTAGTTGCACTAGCTATATATCGCGCACCCGCAATCCACTGCTGATGATGTCACATATTACATCATTCATGACATGGTCAGTGACATCACTGATGACATCACTGATGACAACTCAAATGACATCACTGATGACATTATCCAATGACTGTATGTTTCTGTAAAGTTAAAATATGTCTTACATGTTGAAGAATGAGTGGATGTATAAGTGTCTGGATGAAGAATTTAGTAGGTGCGTGACTGACTGTATGAGAGAGTGATTAAATGTGTCTCACTGAGTGCATGGGTTAGTGACTAAACTGTCTTAATTTGTGCATCATTATGTCTGTTGTTCTGTAAACTGCTGCATGTGTTAATCAGTAGCTATATGAGTAACTATATGGGTTATTCATTGGTTGCCCAAGTATTTGTATGGGAGACTGAGTATGTGTGTGAGTGGCTGGGAGGTGTATGACTGTGCATAGATGTGTGAGCAGTTGATTCACTAGATGTATGGGTTCAAAAGTGCATGTGGAAACAGCTGCATGGGCAGTTGACTGTGTGCATGAGTGTATTGGTGAGTGAATGGATATCTCAGTGCTACATGTCAAAGTAAGTACATATGTAAAACACAGTACACGTGAGAGTTGACATATATAAATAACTGTGCATAAGAGCCAGTGAATGTGTGAGTGGCTGTATGGATCATTGTGAACTTGTATCAGGGATTGTATAGGAGAGTAAATATGTGTTAGAATATGTTTGAATTAGTAAGGTGTGTATAACTGTATAGTTGAGGAAATGGAGGAGTGATTGATTCTTTGCATGACTGACTAGATGTATGAGTAACTCCATGGATGAGTGACAATCTGTGAGTGTCTGTTTACACTGATTGTATCTAAGGTTATATTAGAGTCTGCAGAGGTTCATCGTATTATCACATGAATGATATTATCAGTGATGTGATCAGTAATGTCAAATGAGATGTCATCAGTGATGTCATCAGTGATGTCATTTGAGATTTCATCAGTGATGTCATTTGAGATGTCATTAGTGATGTCATTTGAGATGTCATCAGTGATGTTATTTGAGATGTCATCAGTAATGTCATCAGTGATGTCATTTGAGATGTCATCAGTGATGTCATTTGAGATGTCATCAGTGATGTCATCAGTAATGTCAAATGAGATGTCATCAGTGATGTCATCAGTGATGTCATTTGAGATGTCATCAGTGATGTCATTTGAGATGTCATCAGTGATGTCATTTGAGATGTCATTTGAGATGTCATCAGTGATGTCATCAGTAATGTCAAATGAGATGTCATCAGTGATGTCATCAGTGATGTCATTTGAGATGTCATCAGTGATGTCATTTGAGATGTCATCAGTGATGTCATCAGTAATGTCAAATGAGATGTCATCAGTGATGTCATCAGTGATGTCATTTGAGATGTCAACAGTGATGTCATCAGTAATGTCATTTGAGATGTTATCAGTGATGTCATCAGTGATGTCACTGACCATGTCATGAATGATGTAATATGTGACATCATCAGCAGTGGATTGCGGGTGCGCGATATATAGTTAGTGCAACTAACTATATATGGTAATTTCAATGGTTTTGTGCGAGTAAAATAAGGTTTTGTAAATGCTAATCCCTGACTATATATGGTCTATAACCTATGTTTTTTTCAGTGAATATATATATATATATATATATATATATATATATATATATATATATATATATATATATATATATATATATATATATATATATATATATATATATATATATATATATATATATATATATATATATATAAATATATGGATGTTTAATTGAGCTTTATAGCAGTGGGTATCCTATAGAGCAAATGTTATCCTCCAGCGAATGTAAATAGGTTGGGTTGGAGTTTTTCTAACAATATAGTTTGCTCTACCCCTACCCCTACCCCTCCCCTTCCTCTGCCTCTTACATTCTATATCCCGGTGCCCTGTCCTTGGCTCTGCAAGGATAGGCATTCATTCTTCCAATGTCCCTCTTGGAAACAATAGACGCAAGTATTATAGATTAATCCCAACCTCTGCTGCGCCGGAGTCAAAGCGGCTTGGACAACCCCACTGCCACGTCCGCCACCCCTGATGCAACCTCTCCGGCCCTGTAATCTACCTCGTTCTGGGAATGCTTGCTGCGTAATTGCCTTTGTCTTCAATTCTTTTAACTTCTTGTCATTCCTTCTCTTCTCTTGCATTTCTTTTATTTTCATAGTAGCAGTTCATCGTTAATAGCTCAAAAGCCTTTGAGTCGTGGGCGTCATGTAGGCTTTGAATAAAGTGGGACTGAGGGAGGCGCCTTGGTGGACGCTGCAGATTATGTTCTGGGGTTCTGAGGTGAATGGCAGTAGGCGGATGCTTTGCGTGCATCCTGTGAGGAAGGAGGTGATCCACTGGACGCCGATGTAGTGGAGTCTTCTGATGTGGTTGAGGTCGGATACGGTGTCAAATTCCTCTGAGAGGTCAAGGAGGATCAGCGCTGCTGTCTCATTGCGGTCGAGGAAGGTTCCGTTGTCGTCTGTAGAGTTGATCAGGGTGGTCTTGGTGCTATAGTTAGCATGGTAGCCGGGTTGGGAGGTGTCGAGTAGGTTGTTTTCTTCAAGGTGGTTGGTGAGCTGGCAGAGGATAGCTTTCGCTAGGATCTTGACGGGGAAGGGGAGCAGCGACATGGGGCAATAATTCTTGAGTTCGCTGGGGTCGGAGGAGGACTTCTTCGGGGGGGGTTTGACTTCTGCGTGCTTCCATGCATCCAGGAAGATGACCGTGGTCATGGAGGCATTGATAATTTCGGTGAGGGTACTGCTGATTTCTTTCTGTCCTAAGTTGAAGACGTAATGAGAGCAGGGATTCGTCAGTGCCTCGAAGTGGATGACGGTCATGATGGCTGTGGTATCTAGCATTGTGAGCAATTTCCATGTGGAGGGTGCCGTTGATTGGTGTTGGGCGGTAGTCAGTGGTTGTGAGTCGAAGTTGCAGTAGATATCAGACAACTACTTGTGGTAGTAGTCAGCCAGGGAGGCGCAGAGAGACAACTACTTGTGGTAGTAGTCAGCCAGGGAGGCGCAGAGAGCTTGTGAAGGGCAGATAGTGTTCTCAGTGGGTGCAGGGGCAGGAAAACTCAGATGATGCTGAAGAGTTCCTTGGTGCGATTGGTGCTTGCTTCGATACAGTTTGTCAGGGCTTCCTTCTTGGTTTCCTTGAAGCAAAGGGGATATCCAGGTAAGCTATCACTGCTAAGGTTGAGCCATCTGAGGAGGTGTGCAGGGTGGAAGTCACAGTGTCAACCTCAACACCTTGTGTGTATCCAAAGAATTCATTTTGGTATTAAGTCATGCAGTTCTACAGGAGTGTAAATTGAGAGAAAATTGCCTAGATTGAGAACAGAGAACGATGCAGGGCTGAATAATGGACGTGTTATAGTATGCCACAGGACTCCGCATATAAGGTCACATCTCATGCTAGCTGAAAGGCGCTCAGTTTACAATTGTCAACATATGATGTTTTACTCCCGCCAAGATCTTGGGTATGAGCTTTCAGGTAATTCTGGATCTGCCCTGCTGGGCAGGATGTCTGATAGAGCTTCTTGATTTACTGCTTCCATTCAAGCTTCTGTTAATACATTTTAAGATTAGGGGTGCCCAAGCCTTGGGTCTCTGCACTTAGCATGCACGTAGAGTGCCTTCTCTGCCAAGTGTACCATTGTGACACATTTCAAATGTCCACAGAATCAGGTGGTTGTAGATGATCCGAACGAACGGTGATGGATGACAGAAACAAATCTAATAATGCATGTTCTCTGTCTGGGAACCCCTGGTTTGAATAGCCCTAATATTGTTTCCGCTCTTCAAATACTTTGCCTCATGATGGCTTCTATCCCAGGAGGATATACACTGGATGTGATTTCTCTCTTAAGTTATGCTCTCTTTAATTTATGTCGGCTCACTTTGTTGTACTGGAGAGTTTTATATACTGCAGGGTGTTCCTATTTTAAGTGATGTTTGTCCTGCTACCTTCCATCGAGAGGGTGCTTTAGAGCATGGCCCGGTGCATCTCAGTCCAGGCCGGGTGCAAAGGAAGCGTAGGCACGGCCAGCTCCATAAATGCCCTCTCAAATCTGAAGATTTATATCTTCTTCTTCCTAGAGAATTGATGTTGATGCTAGCACCTCTCTGTGGAGAACTCTCAGTGGCACTTTAATCATGTCATCGTCCAGTGACTCAATAAGAGTGTATGCATTGGTGTATGCCTTGGTGTATGCCTTGGTGTATGCATTGGTGTATGCCTTGGTGTATGCCTTGGTGTATGCATTGGTGTATGCCTTGGTGTATGCCTTGGTGTATGCCTTGGTGTATGCATTGGTGTATGCATTGGTGTATGCCTTGGTGTATGCCTTGGTGTATGCATTGGTGTATGCCTTGGTGTATGCCTTGGTGTATGCATTGGTGTATGCCTTGGTGTATGCCTTGGTGTATGCCTTGGCGTATGCTTTGGTGTATGCATTGGTGTATGCATTGGGTGGAACACTCGGTTGCACCAACTGAAAGGACAGAAAGACCAGCAGCACCGTGTGGTCTACAGCCACTGGGACTTCTGTTCCTGGATGTCACTTCTGTCCTCTGGAGCGTATCTAGCGAGGGTCTCTATAAGGGATGGTTGTGGACGCAGCTCTAGACCGGTGCACAATCATAATCTGTGGTCTCCAGAGGAAAAGGTGCCATAAATAAATGTGTTGGAGATCAACCGTGACTAACACTAGACTCTTCCCTGTGCCATTTGGGTATAAGGGGTCCCAATATACACGGACAACATGACAAAGATGTTTGGTGGTAAGAAGCGGGAGTTCTCACCCCTTGAGACCTACTGGGAAATGCTCTCGTCTATGCCACCCCCTCTGGGCAAGCCGAAAGCCAGCATGGCAGACTCACCGGTCCTCATCGTGGTTTGGATGTGGGTTCCCGTAACAGAAGATGGTGGTGACGATTAAATCGGCCATTCATACAGCTGTCCACACGAAAGCACAATGCCACGTACCTGTGGTGCACCACCAGCATGGGGGGGAAGCAAGCTTGTTAGTGGGGTATGTACACTTTTATTCTCCACGCTTCAAGCCCCAAGCTCCCCCTGCTCAAGCACAATATACTCCAAACTTGGGAGCTGCTATTGGTCACCAGACGCCCTCGAAGCTCCGATTAAATCATCACGTTTGGAGCTTTGACACAGATGAGTCAGGACCTCGAGGCGCTTTCTAAACATCCCTGAGATGACCACTATCCCAGAGCAGATCACCCACAAGTTTCGCCCTTACAACGCTCCACAGCAAGCCCCAAGTACCAAGTCCTACAAACATCTGTAGCAAGGGCTGTTTCCAAAGCTTGCCACCCTCAGTATATGTCACCAGAGCAGTGGAGGCCTCCTTAGAAATACCCATCTCGCCCAGGGTGCTGGGTTCAGTCCACGAACCCTTCATAGCCAGACCCTTGACATGTAAGCCACCTTCTACCTTCTGTTTCCTGGGAGTCAACATTGTGAGCACCGAGCAGTGCCACAAATGCAGAAGATACATTTTTCATCTTCTGATCTAAAGGGCTTTTTCCACAAACATGTCTCCATGCTGTGTTGACAGATATTTATTTTGCTTATTTTGTGTCTCAGGGCTTGGAGAACTATTTGCTTTTTCAGCACGTGCTTGTTTGGCGAGAGAGTGAGAGAAAGAGACGGACTTCTGTGGAGATGTCTGGAGGCACAGAAGAGAAGGTGGGAAGGACTGAAGGACTTGTGCATTAACAGACACCCTCCTTCTCGTGGCACTGACATGTTTTTCATTTCCTCCAGCACATCTCCAGGCAGCTTTGGGAAAACTTTAGTTTTCAGCCCTTTTGTGTCGTTTTCAGCCCTTTTGTGTCAGAGAATTCAAGCAGGGTGTATTCTGCACATCCACTGAGCGCCGGAGCCCCCGTCCTAGGTAGAGCTGATGCCAGGTGCACCAGGGGAGTGCGTAAGGAGCAGGCTCGTCTGGTGTATGGCCCTCGGGTAAGAGGTCAAATGACAGGAAGTGACGGTTTCAGAACTACAGGGTCATTGAATGATCTCACTAAAGAACTCCGACACCAGCCAGGTGCCATCAACAAAATGGAGGTTCTGGAATTGGGAAATTACCGAAAATTCTAGATGTGACTTCATACCAAGGAACATTCTAGAATCCTGCATATTCTAGAATCCAAAGATCTCGTGAAACAATGTGGAATTCTGGAATACAAAAACTTAAATGAACAATGTGACATTCTAGAATACAAAAGCCAACCTCTAGTAACACAAATGGACATTCTGGAATCTAGACATCCTCAAACAAAGGAACATTCTCGTCTCCAGCCACATGTCAAAGAAAGGAGCAATCTAGAAACCAAAATCTAACCAGAAGCCATCAAAGAAAGAGACATCCTGGAATCCAAACCCAAGCATATGTCAAACAAAACTCCATTCTAGAATCCAAAATGGAAGTGGACACCATTAAACAAGGAGACATTTTGTCACCAACAAGGGTGTCATGCGACCAACAAACTGACGTTCTGGAACCCTAAACATGACCGGGTGAAATTCCAGAATTCTAACCTCAACTGTATGACAAACAAAGGAACATGGTGGTGTCAAAAACAAGCATTGGCAAGGCCAGTAGGTCTGGTGAGGGTTTTCAACCTACTCGCTTTGCCAGTGGCAGTTTTTTTTTGTTTAACTTTGTTTTATTGGCATTTGTTTCAAAAGAATTACAAACAGTTCCAATGAGGGCAAACATACTATTCGTGCACATCAAATCAAAGATCAGCCCCCTCTCTTTGGCCCGAATCTATGAACCACATAGCCGCCACAAGTGACAGTTTTTTAATGCTTTTGTAAACCTCTTTTTCAATACCATTGAAAATCAGGAATGTGTAATTGAAAAACAGACAAGTGTGCATGCTTACGCATGTGCACAGACAGGCGGTTGTCTTTTAATGTTTTTGTAGTAAACTTTATAAAAACGAAAGATAAGCCATCTGTGCATGCATGCACAGGTCAACATCTTTGGATGTTTTTGTACATAAAGTTTAATAAAAACGTTCAAAGATGGCCTCCCTTGCTTGTTCATGCAAGGTCGGACACTTTGGAAGAGACAGAAATACCATTTAGTCATGGCCGTGCGTGCGCATGCAAGGGCGGCCATGCTAGAATTCCATTTTTAAACATGCCCAGCGCAAACAGTCTGTACAGCATGGGACGCTCTACTAGCAGGAGTTTGGGCACATTATCTGGGAAGTTGCTGGGTCCTCAAACGTTAAAAGAACTAAAAAAATAATACATGTATTCAAAAAAGCCCATACTTGCTCCCAGCTCCTTGACACTGAACGGTACTACTTTCTCTGTGGCTGACAAATTTGTGTTTAAGCAGAATTCTGTCACTCACAGAGAAAGGAACCAGTGGTTCACGTTGTCTGATCCACAGGCCATGAAGTAAGCGCTAGTGGTCTGACTCAAAATAGGAACGATAGTTGAACAGATCAAGGAATGGTGAGGGCTGGCTGAAAGACCCTTTTGGTAAGATGCCAGATGTAATAAAAATATTCTGCAATCCGAAATTCAGCCACACATCCTCAAAACATACTGTAAATTCTTGAATCCGACACATTTTTTTTACGGAGTTTTATATAGCGTAAACTTGACCCAAAGGTATCGGGTATCAGAGCGCTTTACACCAGCACCAGTTGCGTTACATGAGGACACATTCATTTTTTGTTAGGCACGAGGAGATTAAGTGGATTTACCCAGAATCACAGAATGTTGCATGTCCTTGCGGAGACTCGAACCCGGTTCCACAGATTTGAGGTCGATTGCCCTAGCCGTTAGGCCAACTCCTCTCCCCTTTGTTGGATCCAAAGGCCTCTTCAAAAATGCAACATTCTGGGATGATACAAATCCCAACTACATGTGAACCAAATGGACATTCTAGAATGCAAAACCCAACGAGACATTATCAGACAAAGGAGCCCTCCTGAATGCAGTACCTAGGTGGCAAAAGAAGGTCCTAGAATCCAAAACCCAACTAGATGTAATTAAATAAAAGTACATTGGAGAATCCAAAATCTAACCAGACACCATCAAACGAAGAAACGTTCCGTTCTTAAAATCCAGTCACCTTACAAACAAATGGACGTTCTGGCATCAAGAAATTGACCGGAAGCCATCTCAGAAAGGGGCACTCCAAAATCCCAAACTTGCAAATATGTCAAACTAATGTACGTTTTTGAATCCAAAACCCGACTTAGATGCAACGGAGCATAAATAAATAAGGGAAACCTTCTGGAATCCTGTTTGCTCTGGAATCAAAAGACATTCTTGATAAATCATCATTCTGTAATGCTAAATCCAACCAGAAGCCATCCAGGAAAGAGTGATTCTGGAAGGCAAATGGAACCACATGTGAATCAGTTGGACATTGTGAAATCCAAAACCTGGTCAGATATTATCATTCAGAAGGCCATTCTGGAATCCAGTCCCTAACCACATGTCAACCGAAGGAACATTGTGGAATACAAAACCCAGCCGAGATATATCAATAAAGAGTATATTCCTGAATCCAGAGCTCATCGAACAAAACGACTCTCCGGAATCCGGATTGATGGTGATTGTTGGTGATCAGGACTCAGTAAAGAAGACCATTTTGATTTTATTGTCAGTGGTTGCCCCCTTGAAGTGTTGCAGGTAGACACATTTTTCATTCTGCATGATTGGTGGGTAGGAAGCAGGATGTTAGCAGAGCCCAGAAAGCAGGGAGTGGTTGTTTAGGATGAAGACAGCTCCTCAGAAAGATGTCCTGAGGCTTCTCTGTGGTTGGAGACGGTCAGCAGGACCTGCCGTGTGTGTCTGTTTGTGTGTGTGTGTGTGGTCGGCCAAGTTGTCTATCTTGATGGCTGGGTACTGGAAGAGTCTGGAAAGTGACTGTTTCAGCTCAGATTTCCTACTTTCACTGACTCTCTCTTCAACCCTGGGTTTGTTCCTCAGATACGAGCCAGAAGAGTCGATCACCACGGAGCAGGAGGAGTTTCTGCCGCAGATGTCCAGCAAGAAAACGCAATTCACTGACGTAAGTTTGTGCTGTGCACGTTCAGCGCCTGGGGTAGGGAACGTTGGGGTGGTGGTAAGGAACGTTGGGGTGGTGGACAACCCCACTCAATGGTAGAGCATGGTCATTCTTCACTTATCTAAGATCATTCCCGTTTCTTGCTTCCCCCAAATCATGCTTTGCATTCTGGCCTCATTCAGCTGCAGGTTTCTATTGGCAATAGTCAAATACAGTTTCACCCCCCAACAGGCCAGGGCTTAGATGTCCCACGCGTGCTCGGCCTAGTTGTGTTAACCATTACTGTCTTTCACCTACAATCCCTGGGAGGGGTGATTGCGGACAGGAATCTTGAGTTGTTGGCCTTGTTGGCCTCAGTAACTTGTGGTCCAGGATATTGTTCACTTGGATGTTGAGGGCTGCAGGGGTTGGGGAGCAGGATGTGGGTGCCAGGGGTGGGCAAGCAGTGTGTTCCCCTGCTGGCCCCTCCCACTCCTGCCTCCTGTGGGGCTTCCTGTACTCGCTTCTCTCTCTTACCCCCTCTTTTCTGCACTCTACAGTTTGAAGGAAAAACCTCGTTCGGGATGTCTACCTTCAACCTGAGCAACGCCATCATGGGCAGCGGGATCCTGGGGTTGGCGTACGCCATGTCCAACACTGGCATCGTTCTCTTCGTGTGAGTATGGCACGCTGTCAGGAGTGTGGGGGAGCTTTGGGGGTACCTTGGCAGAGGTGCACTGGTGAACTCTGGGTCTCCGTATATCAATAGGAGGGGTGCTAAAACTACTACAGGCCGGGACAGAGGTATGTTGGTGAACTCTGGGTCTTAGTGTTTTAAAAACAAGGGTGCAAAAACGACTACAGGCTGGGGCAGATGTACGTTGGTGGACTCTAGGTCTCGGTGTAACAAAAACAAGGTACAACAAGCATTTGCAATGCAATAGGTCTCGCATTAATAAATGTTTGAGCTATTGGTGTGGCATTCATATTAGCAATGCCAATAGCTCAAACTTTAATAATGCGAGACCTATTGCATTGCAAATGCTTGTTTTTATCTTGTAGTTGAGAATCTACCATGACATCCACATCGGATGACTTAAGCTAGTCCATTCTTGAAGGACCTCTTTCACTTGCATCGTTCGCTGTACTAATACTTCCCCGGATCCTTAAGATTTCAGCATGGTGGCCTCTTGCCACATTCATCATATAAATTTGGACTACCAACTAATCAAACATGCCTACGGGATCAGCCGCTGGCAGATTCTGGGACCTGACGATGAAATACTTTGCTCCTGTCATGGCTATTACCATAACAGACAAGTAATGTATCGCACATAATGCAGACAGTCTTTGCAGACAGCTG
Organism: Lissotriton vulgaris; assembly: GCF_964263255.1. Classification (NCBI taxonomy): domain Eukaryota; kingdom Metazoa; phylum Chordata; class Amphibia; order Caudata; family Salamandridae; genus Lissotriton; species Lissotriton vulgaris. Next base: position 31,566,478 of record NC_141698.1, read on the forward strand.
CAGAGCGTATCTTCCTGACAAGAGTCAAACAGTAACAAATGCTTCACTCCCTCACAGTACATTTTTCAGTATACAGAATAACAAAAACGTTAAAGGCACGACAAAAGATGAAAGGCACGTCCCGAAAGGGATTCAAGCATTATGACAGAATGACAATGGTAAAGTACCAACATGATCAGCGGAAACGTTATGCCTCATTGATCTGAGGAAAATCTTGTTTGAACAAGTCATGCATCTCAAGCAGATGTATGCGTTCTCCGCACATCTGGAAGAAACTGCCGTAAATGGGCCCTTTTAGTGAAAACATAACTTAGTGGTCATTAAGAGGCTTACAATAAAAGTCCTACGCTGAAATCGGCCATTTTTAACAAAAATATTCGAACACGTCGGCACGTGTTTAAGCTCATACAGTACTTGAGGCAGGTGACTTAAAACCGGGTTGGTAATGACGTAACACATACTTTCCCAGATCCAACACTGGGGTCCATCAGAGCTGACCAAGGATGGCGCAGTAAGGCCAGTGTTCGAACACGGACATGGAGTCGCGTGTCAAATGTACCTGAGGTATCCTCTCTTCAGAGATTTCGCAATGCTGGATGCAAGGGCAGGGAGGGGAGGGCAGGAAAGCTATTTTTGATGAACTAGCACAGCGTGCCCCTCTGGGCTTGGGGTGTTCCTTAGGAGATGCTGGTGCAAGGCGGCAGCGTGAAGGAAGCGCAGTGGGAAGGAGGGAAGGCGGGGGCTGCGTGCCCAAGTGGTCTCATCATTGCCAGTGAGTAAAAGAGTGTCACAGACAGACGTGTTAGAGTGAGCACAAGCGTCGGAGTGAGTGTAGCAATACGTACAAGAGTGCGAGTTGAAGAGAGTAAGAGTGCACGAGAGAGAGAGTGTAGTAGTAAGAATAGGAGAGTGAGCGTGAATGTAGGAGACTGAGTTAGTGAGAGTTGGAGTGTTGGCAGGAAATCAAACATCAGTGTTGAAGAATGAGTGTCTGTAAAATCGTAGACTGCTGCCTGCACACAAACGCCAGGAGTCAGCGCATCCTGACACCTTCCTTACTAATTAGTGGTTTCTTTTTCTTTTGGGGGTGGAGGTAGTTTCCGATCAGGGCAGCTTCCCTGAAGGTTACCTGCAGGGTGCCAGATAACCAGGCAACTGAGGCATGCAGGACAAGCGTGACCAGCAAACAGCCATTTCTTTGTGACTTTTATTGAAGTAGCACAGTTGGACCTCCCCTCCCACTTGAAGGGCTAGAGGCATTCTGTGCAGTATTCTTAGTCACTTGGAAGGAGTGAGGGACTACAGTTAAGGGGGGGGGGGTAATTTTACCAAGAATATATATATATATATATATATATATATATATATATATATATATATATATATATATATATATATATATATATATATACTGTTACATATATACTGTTACCAAACTAACCCCATTTTAACTGCTAAGCAGTGAGAGCCACTCAATAAAACAAGACATCAGCCGTTGCTTCCCTGAGAAATGGATCCAAAAATGAACAATCCCGCTGATGCGCGCGCACCACAGGAGACGTGCTTTCAATTATCGTGCCTGTGTCTGGGAACGATAATTGAAACCACGTGACGGCCTATTAGGGTGCGCGTAATAGACACCAATAGGCTGTGGGCGGAGCAATGCACCTGCCTTTGGCCAATAGCGTGCAGTCTTTCATTAAAAGACGCACGCTAAGGCCAATGGGGTTGCTGAAAAGGAAACGCACACGCATGAGCGTGTGCGATTCCAGGTCAGCTTGATTTCCCCGTTTTTCACCTACTAGAGGTCTGGCGACCTGCGCGTGCACTGCTGCGCAGTGCAACGCAGATCGCGAGACCTAAAAACTACTACATGCTTGTACAGAGGTGCATTGATGAATTAATTCTAAGGGTCTGACTTGGTGTAGCAGTATCAGGGGTCAATAAAAGCTCTGCTCCAGGCATGGGTTGAGGGACCTCGAGAGACCTCAGTGAGGGATCTAGAGCGGGGAGCTGCAGCTCTTGGTTAGAGCGCCTGGACAGAGGTCTCTGGGTGTCACTGCTGGAAGGCTAGGGTGGTCTGTGGATGTGTGCTCTGTGCTGAGCCAGTGCGCTCCTTGAAGCCGCTCCTACCCGCTTGTCTTGCACTGAGATGCAGAGGGGTGGATGGCTCGGTGCCCTGACACTGGGTGAAGACCCTTCTCTTGGGACACAGGGGTTCAGGACATGCCTTTATCTGGGCCCTTGCCGGTACATACCCCCCAGAGACACCGGCTTATGAGAACCTGGAGGGCAGGCTATGCAACTTTCTTGGCAGGGGAGAAGGGGTCTTAAGGGGCATGAGTGAGGGGGGGCTAACGCATACCTTTGAATGCCAGCAGGGTCGTCTGGTCCTGAGTACAGATCGCTTTTGAGTTTCGGGCAGGAAGGGCCTGGCCTGTTTCATGGGACCCTGAAGCGAAGCCTTTTATTATGTAGGCCGCGGAGCCTTTCCCAGCCAGGGTACCCGTTGGGGGGCTACATAGGTCAATAGGCTGTCACTGACCCGTAGATTTTAACCTCTAGTGCTCTCATTTCGGGGGTGTGCTGGAGGGCAGGTAGCTCAGCGGGTTGTCACGCGAGCACAGAGTCTTTGCCAACTGGGGCTCCAGCAGACGCATGCCCCCGCCAGGGCTCTGCTCCTCCACAGCCCCCGCCATGCCCACCTGCCTGTTAGAGCCGCGGCCGGGAGACCGCCTCTTCCCTCTGTCATTGGTCAAGGAAGGCACGGTGCGTCTGCCCCGGGGCACACGCGCTGGGGAGAGGCCCCGGCGCAGCGAACAGGATCAGTTAAGCGAGTGAGAAGGGTACAATGCGGGACTGACACGGGACACAAGGCACCAAGAGCCGCCTGCAGCTCCCACACGCCCTTCAAGGCGCCTGGCCAGCGCTGCACACGCAGCACCCTCTCACAATGGTACGGCAGGGTGGAGGTAGGCAGCCCCCTCTCAGTGCCCACCCCATGCCTGCAGTCACCACCCCCGCGTGGCCATCCAGTGCAGACAAACATACTTTCCTCCAGTTCTGCACCCCTAACAGCCACCGGCAACAGGCGTCCTGGGATGTAAGAGCGAGAACAATAAGTACGGGAATATGTACGGTAATGTCGGGCATACTTCCATACCCGTACTGCTGCACGCTTCTGCCCTGTGCCCTGCCCCAGGTCCCTTGTGCACAGACCAGAGCCGCGGCTAATACCCCTGGGAATAAATGGTTTACCCCTCCAGTGTGACCCCACCCGCCGTCTCTGGGGCACTGAAGCCCCCTCACCCATCCTTGTGTGGCAGGTATTAACCGCCAGGGGGCACTGAAGCCCCCCCTCGTGTAGCAGGTGTTAGATGGGCACTGAAGCCCCCGTCAACCCCCCCCCCTCCCCCTCGTGTGCAGGTATGAGATGAGATGCCAGGAGCACTGAAGCCCCCCCCCCCTCGTGTAGCAGGTGTTAGATGGGCACTGAAGCCCCCGTCAAACCCCCCCCCCCTCCCCTCTCGTGTGCAGGTATGAGATGCCAGGGGCACTGGAGCCCCCTCTCGTGTGGCAGGAATGAGCTGCAAGGGGCACTGAAGCCCCCCTCGTGTGGCAGGTATTAGCTGCCAGCGGTGCCACCCACGTGCCAGCACCTGAGAACCGGTGCGCCGGGATTACAGCTGCTCTCTGCGCCTCGGGTCCAATGGGTTTCAGTGAGCTAACTCTGCTGGAATGTGGGGGGGGGGGGGGGGGGGGGGCGTTTAAGTGGAATGTGTTGGGAGGGCGCCGCCCCTTCATGGTGAAGTGCTTCCTGAAGGGCTGCAAGGAGCTTTACGTGCGAGGCGCTACAGGCCCTGGCGCGCACGCGCAGTCAACGCACACCATGAACAGTGGTCTGCTGTACCCAAGAGTACCAGCCACCTGCAAGCACGAGGGCGCCCCCTTGGGAATCTGTCACAGGGGGGCGGGGGCTCCATGAAATACGAGTGTTTCATTGGTGTGCCGACAGACCCAGCACACCTGATCTCTAATCTCAATCTCTCTTCTTGATTTGACTGCATGTGTGATCCTGGGCCAGCCGCTTTGTTTCCCTTCCAATGCATTTCCATCAGCTGACAACAATCTGTTTCACTTAGTTATGGGTTAAACACCAAACTAGGCATTTGTGTTTAGTAAGTAATTGTTGCGAAGACTACCTGGAGGGGGGCCAGGTGCCCAAAAGGGGGCGCTTCACGCTGCAGTGGGTTCTGAACCCTTATTGCCTTTAAATGCCACGGCAAAAGACACACAATTGATGGACGGAATACAGAACAAATCAAAACATTCACCCCCAGTCAAGAGATCTGAGTTAAATCTTCCATTGTTCTTTTGGTAACCATGCCACCCCAGTTTAGACCTAGCCATATGCAAATCAGTCTTGACCCTGTGCCTCATGGGAGCAGTCCAACCTGAACTGCCAAGCCAAGTCCTCCCTGGACCGGAAGCAAGCATCCTGGGACTGGTTTCGGGGTTTCATCCCTCATCAGCCAGGATAGCATGAATCCAGTGGGACAGTGAGCCCGGGACCCACGTCTGGGCATACCCGGCGCACTTAGGGCGAGAAAGCAAAAGACACACAATTGATAGACAGAATGCAGAACAAATCAAAACATTCACCCCAGTCAAGAGATCTGGGTTAAATCCATCCTTCTGTTGCTCACCATGCCACCCCAGTTTAGACCTGACCTTATGCAAATCAGTCTTGATCTGTGCCTCATGGCGTGAATGTATGACATTGTTCTGCATTATGTTCATCAATTGTTCTTTTTGCATTTGTCACCCTGAGTGGGACGGGTATGCCCAGGCGTTTGTCCAGTGCTCTCCATGCCACTGGAATTAGGCTATTCCGGCTGATGAGGGGTGAAACCCCGAAACCGGTCATAATATGCTTGTTTCCGGTCCAGGGAGGATCTGGCTTGGCAGTTCGGGCTGGACTGTTCCCATGAGGCACAGGGTCAAGGCTGATTTGCATATGGCAGGGTCCAAACTGGAATGGCATGGTGAGCAAAAAAACGATGGATTTAGGCCCAGATCTCTGTACTGGGGTGAATGTATGACATTGTTCTGCATTCTGTCCATCAATTGTTCTTTTTGCATTTAAATGCCACGGTTCACCACACAAGGCACATCTGCATGTATGTAGTGGGACAGTCACCTACAGGGAGCTTGTGGTAAAGCTGCTGGGGATGGGGCAGGGTCAGCCAGCTTTGCGGCTCTTGGCACGGGCTCTTCCTGCTTTCCAGGGGCTGAACTGCTCATAAATCTCCACCCTTCCTCTGTGGGGATTGTCATAGTCAGCTTGTGGCTTTATGGTAGTGGGAGCTTGCACTGACATAATCAAAATTTTCAGTTTTGCCGGGTGGGTTTTTAGGTAAGCCAGTGGCTTTCAGGCACACAAATGGTTGGGAAGCACACCATGCGGGCGCCCGTCACTGCAGACCTGTCCTGTGTGAGGGGGTGGGGGAGGGGGGGCACAGCATCCCTTGGGAGGAGACAGGCTGCACCACCCATATGGCAGGTTGGGGCGGCCCCAAGGGAGTCCTGTCCGGAGGGGACCACCGCACTTGACATCAACCAGTGGGAAGCAGTGGGATCTGTGAGGGGCGTGGGGTCAGAGGGCACGAGGTACGTACTGACGTGTCTGCTCCTATCTCCTCTTCCAGGATCCTGCTCATCTGCATCGCCCTCCTCTCGGCCTACTCCATCCACCTGCTGCTGAAGTGCGCCGGGGTGGTAGGTACGTCCGCAGCCCCGGGGTCCGCCCTCTGATGGGGCGGATAGCGCCGGCCTATGGTGGGACTCGGGCTGCCGCGAGGCGCTGCAAAGCCCTCCCGCCTGCACGGTAACGCACACGCACCACACTCCAAGGGCAGACTGCACTTTCACTGGTCACTGGCCAACGAATGTCAGAAGAACGACGCAGACAGCATGTACTCTGTATGTGAGCAGACTGCCCCGGTGTAATGTCCAGAGGTTGCCCCGTGCTGCCCCGGTGTAATGTCCAGAGTTTGCACCGTGCTGCCCCGGTGTAATGTCCTGAGGTTGCCCCGTGCTGCCCCGGTGTAATGTCCTGAGGTTGCCCTGTGCTGCCCCGGTGTAATGTCCAGAAGATGCCCCTTGCTGCCCCAGTGTAATGTCCAGAGGTTGCCCCATACTGCCCCGGTGTAATGTCCAGAGGTTGTCCCGTGCTGCCCCGGTTTAATGTCCTGAGGTTGACCCGTGCTGCCCCGGTGTAATGTCCTGAGGTTGCCCCGTGCTGCCCTGGTGTAATGTCCTGAGGTTGCCTCAGTGTAATGTCCTGAGGTTGCCCCGTGCTGCCCCAGTGTAATGTCCAGAGGTTGCTCTGTGCTGCCCCGGTGTAATGTCCAGAGGTTGCCCCCTGCTGCCCCTGTGTAATGTCCAGAGGTTGCCACGTGCTGCCCTGGTGTAATGTCCAGAGGTTGCTCTGTGCTGCCACAGTGTAATGTCCAGAGGTTGCCCCCTGCTGCCCCTGTGTAATGTCCAGAGGTTGCCCCTTGCTGCCCCAGTGTAATGTCCAGAGGTTGCCCCGGGGTAATGTCCAGAGGTTGCCCCATGCTTCCCCGGTGTAATGTCCAGAGGTTGCTCTGTGCTGCCACAGTGTAATGTCCAGAGGTTGCCCTGTGCTGCCCCGGTGTAATGTCCAGAGGATGCCCCTTGCTGCCCCAGTGTAATGTCCAGAGATTGCCCCATACTGCCCCGGTGTAATGTCCAGAGGTTGCCCCGTGCTGCCCCGGTTTAATGTCCTGAGGTTGACCCGTGCTGCCCCGGTATAATGTCCTGAGGTTGCCCCGTGCTGCCCTGGTGTAATGTCCTGAGGTTGCCTCAGTGTAATGTCCTGAGGTTGCCCCGTGCTGCCCCAGTGTAATGTCCAGAGGTTGCTCTGTGCTGCCACGGTGTAATGTCCAGAGGTTGCCCCCTGCTGCCCCTGTGTAATGTCCAGAGGTTGCCACGTGCTGCCCTGGTGTAATGTCCAGAGGTTGCTCTGTGCTGCCATGGTGTAATGTCCAGAGGTTGCCCCCTGCTGCCCCTGTGTAATGTCCAGAGGTTGCCCCTTGCTGCCCCAGTGTAATGTCCAGAGGTTGCCCCGGGGTAATGTCCAGAGGTTGCTCTGTGCTGCCACAGTGTAATGTCCAGAGGTTGCCCTGTGCTGCCCCGGTGTAATGTCCAGAGGTTGCCCCCTGCTGCCCCTGTGTAATGTCCAGAGGTTGCCCCTTGCTGCCCCAGTGTAATGTCCAGAGGTTGCCCCGGGGTAATGTCCAGGGGTTGCCCCATGCTTCCCCGGTGTAATTTCCAGAGGTTGCTCTGTGCTGCCACGGTGTAATGTCCAGAGGTTGCCCCGGGGTAATGTCCAGAGGTTGCCCCATGCTTCCCCGGTGTAATGTCCAGAGGTTGGCCCATGCTCCCCCGGTGTAATGGCCAGAGGTTGCCCCGTGCTGCCTGGTGTAATGTCCAGAGGTTGCCCCTGTGTAATGTCCAGAGGTTGCCCCATGCTCCCCCGGTGTAATATCCAGAGGTTGCCCCATGCTCCCCCGGTGTAATATCCAGAGGTTGCCCCGTGCTGCCCTGGTGCAATGTCTAGAGGTTGCCCCGTGCTGCCCCTGTGTAATGTCCAGAGGTTGCCCTATGCTCCCCCGGTGTAATTTCCAGAAGTTGCCCCGTGGTGCCCTGGTGCAATGTCCAGAGGTTGCCCCGTGCTGCCCCAGTGTAATGCTTAGAAGTTTCTCCTGCCTCTAGGCTGTCCCAGTGTAGTGCTTAGAAGCTTCTCCTGCCTCAAGGCTGCCCCGGAGTAATGCTTAGAATCCTCTCCTGCCTCTAGGCTGCCCTAGTGTAGTGCTTAGAAGCTTCTCCTGCCTCTAGGCTGCCTTGGTGTAGTGCTTAGAAGCTTCTCCTGCCTCTAGGCTGCCCCGGTGTAGTGCTTAGAAGCTTCTCCTGCCTCAAGGCTGCCCCGGTGTAGTGCTTAGAAGCTTCTCCTGCCTCTAGGCTGCCCTAGTGTAGTGCTTAGAAGCTTCTCCTGCCTCTAGGCTGCCTTGGTGTAGTGCTTAGAAGCTTCTCCTGCCTCTAGGCTGCCCCGGTGTAGTGCTTAGAAGCTTCTCCTGCCTCAAGGCTGCCCCGGTGTAGTGCTTAGAAGCTTCTCCTGCCTCTAGGCTGCCCTAGTATAGTGCTTAGAAGCTTCTCCTGCCTCTAGGCTGCCTTGGTGTAGTGCTTAGAAGCTTCTCCTGCCTCTAGGCTGCCCTAGTGTAGTGCTTAGAAGCTTCTCCTGCCTCTAGGCTGCCCCGGTGTAGTGCTTAGAAGCTTCTCCTGCCTCAAGGCTGCCCCGGTGTAGTGCTTAGAAGCTTCTCCTGCCTCTAGGCTGCCTTGGTGTAGTGCTTAGAAGCTTCTCCTGCCTCTAGGCTGTCCCGGAGTAATGCTTAAAAACCTCTTGTGCCTCTAGGCTGCCCTGGGGGAGTGCTTTGAAGTTTATTCTGCCTATAGGCTGCCCCGGTGTAGTGCTTAGAAGCCTCTCCTGCCTCAAGGCTGCCCCGGAGTAATGTTTAGAAGCCTCTCCTGCCTCTAGGCTGCCCTGGTGTAGTGCTTAGAAGCTTCTCCTGCCTCTAGGCTGCCCCGGTGTAGTGCTTAGAAGCTTCTCCTTGCTCAAGGCTGCCCCGGAGTAATGCTTAGAAGCCTCTCCTGCCTCTAGGCTGCCCTGGTGTATTGCTTAGGAGCTTCTCCTGCATCTAGGCTGCCCCGGTGTAGTGCTTTGAAGCCTCTCCTGCCTCAAGGCTGCCCCGGAGTAATGCTTAGAAGCCTCTCCTGCCTCTAGGCTGCCCTGGTGTAGTGCTTAGGAGCTTCTCCTGCCTCTAGGCTGTCCCGGTGTAGTGCTTAGAAGCCTCTACTGCCTCGAGGCTGCCCTGGTGTAGTGCTTAGCTGCCCTGGTGTAGTGCTTAGAAGCTTCTCCTGCCTCTAGGCTGCCCCGGTGTAGTGCTTAGAAGCTTCTCCTGCCTCAAGGCTGCCCCGGAGTAATGCTTAGAAGCCTCTCCTGCCTCTAGGCTGCCCTAGTGTAGTGCTTAGAAGCTTCTCCTGCCTCTAGGCTGCCTTGGTGTAGTGCTTAGAAGCTTCTCCTGCCTCTAGGCTGCCCCGGTGTAATGTTGAGAAGCTTCTCCTGCCTCTAGGCTGTCCCGGAGTAATGCTTAAAAACCTCTTGTGCCTCTAGGCTGCCCTGGGGGAGTGCTTTGAAGTTTATTCTGCCTATAGGCTGCCCCGGTGTAGTGCTTAGAAGCCTCTCCTGCCTCAATGCTGCCCCGTAGTAATGTTTAGAAGCCTCTCCTGCCTCTAGGCTGCCCTGGTGTAGTGCTTAGAAGCTTCTCCTGCCTCTAGGCTGCCCCGGTGTAGTGCTTAGAAGCTTCTCCTTGCTCAAGGCTGCCCCGGAGTAATGCTTAGAAGCCTCTCCTGCCTCTAGGCTGCCCTGGTGTAGTGCTTAGGAGCTTCTCCTGCCTCTAGGCTGCCCCGGTGTAGTGCTTTGAAGCCTCTCCTGCCTCAAGGCTGCCCCGGAGTAATGCTTAGAAGCCTCTCCTGCCTCTAGGCTGCCCTGGTGTAGTGTTTAGGAGCTTCTCCTGCCTCTAGGCTGCCCCGGTGTAGTGCTTTGAAGCCTCTACTGCCTCGAGGCTGCCCTGGTGTAGTGCTTAGCTGCCCTGGTGTAGTGCTTAGAAGCTTCTCCTGCCTCTAGGCTGCCCCGGTGTAGTGCTTAGAAGCTTCTCCTGCCTCAAGGCTGCCCCGGAGTAATGCTTAAAAGCCTCTCCTGCCTCTAGGCTGCCCCGGTGTAGTGCTTAGAAGCTTCTCCTGCCTCTAGGCTGCCCCGGTGTAGTGCTTAGAAGCTTCTCCTGCCTCAAGGCTGCCCCGGAGTAATGCTTAGAAGCCTCTCCTGCCTCAAGGCTGCCCCGGAGTAATGCTTAGAAGCCTCTCCTGCCTCTAGGCTGCCCTGGTGTAGTGTTTAGAAGCCTCTCCTGCCTCTAGGCTGCCCCTAGTCTCATGTTCAGAAGCCTCTCCTGCCTCTAGGCTGCCCCGGTGTAGTGCTTAGAAGCCTCTCCTACCTCTAGGCCGCCCCCTTGTAATGCTTAGAAGCTTCTCCTGCCTCTAGGCTGTCCCGATGTAGTGTTTAGAAGCTTCTCCTGCTTCTAGGCTGCCCCTAGTCTCATGTTCAGAAACGTCTCTTGCCCCTAGGCTGCCCAGTATAAGTTTCAGTGTGTCTTCTGCCTGTAGGCATTACTCCTATCATATAGGTTTGTTTGAACGATTGATCTACCTCCTTTCACTCTGCCCTGAGGTTCACATCTGCGCTACTCTCCAATCTGATCTACAGAAGTTTTCTCATGTTACTCTAAGTTCCCTTTCTGATAGGTACGCCTCTTCCTTGCTTACCCTGACTTCCCTTTCTGATAGGCACAGCTCTTCCTTGCTTACCCTGACTTCCTTTTCTGATAGGCACGGCTCTTCCTTGCTTACCCTGACTTCCTTTTCTGATAGGCACGGCCCTTACTTGCTTACCCTGAGTTCCCTTTCTGATATGCGCAGTCCTTTTCTGCTTACCCTCACGATCCCTTCTGATATGCGCGGCGCTTCCATACCCTGAGTTCCATTTCATATATGCACGGTCCTTCCATGCTTACCCTGAGTTCCATTTCATATATGCACGGCCCTTCCATGCTTACCCTGAGTTCCATTTCTTATGTGCACGGTCCTTCCATGCTTACCCCGAGTTCCATTTCTTATGTGCACGGCCCTTCCATGCTTACCCTGAGTTCCATTTCTTACATGCGCGGTCCTTCCATGCTTACCCTGAGTTCCATTTCATATATGCACGGCCCTTCCATGCTTACCCTGAGTTCCATTTCTTATGTGCACGGCCCTTCCATGCTTACCCTGAGTTCCATTTCTTATGTGCACGGCCCTTCCATGCTTACCCTGAGTTCCATTTCTTACATGCGCGGTCCTTCCATGCTTACCCTGAGTTCCATTTCATATATGCACGGCCCTTCCATGCTTACCCTGAGTTCCATTTCTTTAGTGCACGGTCCTTCCATGCTTACCCTGAGTTCCATTTCTTATGTGCATGGCCCTTCCATGCTTACCCTGAATTCCATTTCTTACATGCACGGCCCTACCATGCTTACCCTGAGTTCCATTTCATATATGCACGGCCCTTCCATGCTTACCCTGAGTTTCATTTCTTATATGCACGGCCCTTCCATGTTTACCCTGAGTTCCATTTCTTATGTGCACGTCCCTTCCATGCTTACCCTGAGTTCCATTTCTCACATGCGCGGCCCTTCCATGCTTACCCTGAGTTCCATTTCTTACATGCGCGACCCTACCATGCTTACCCTGAGTTCCATTTCATATATGCACGGCCCTTCCATGCTTACCCTGAGTTCCATTTCTTATATGCACGGCCCTTCCATGTTTACCCTGAGTTCCATTTCTCACATGCGCGGCCCTTCCATGCTTACCCTGAGTTCCATTTCTTACATGCGCAGCCCTTCCATGCTTACCCTGAGTTCCATTTCTTACATGCGCGGCCGTTCCATGCTTACCCTGAGTTCCATTTCTTATGTGCACGGCCCTTCCAAGCTTACTTTGATTACCCTTTCTGATACACATGGACATTTCCTGCCCCATTCTTGTAGTCCCCACGGTTGTGTCAGCCTGGTCCCTAAGATGTCTTCTTCTCAGGATCTATCCTCTTCCCTAGACCTCCCCTACTTCCAACCTTCCCATCAGTCGACGTCTCTAAGGATGCTGCTCGAGTCACACTCACCTCCCTTGAGGCTTTGCCCCTTCCCTGAGCTCTTGTACCTCTCTGGGTGTGAGTGGTTTTATTCTACAATGTCTTCTCTTCTCCTGACTGCAGGGATCCGAGCCTACGAGCAGCTGGGGCAGAGAGCCTTTGGCCCTGGAGGGAAGATTGTGGCTGGGCTGATCATCACCATGCACAACATTGGAGGTAAGCAGGGTAACTGCCCAGCGAAGACTGCTGCAGCCCTGGGCACCCCGGGGGACTTTCAGATACCAGAGACTGAGGCAACAAACCTGGCCATGTCGTCCACATCTTAACATAAACACACAGAGAATGCCCAGGTCACTGAAACCTAGCATGGGGCGCGCTCCACCTGAGTCAACCAAAGATCTTGGAGAAATTGCCTCACCCACAACTCCTCGTGGCACGCGTCATCATAGGCGATTTTCCACGCCATGGTAGGTAAATACCACCCCGGTGGACTCAGCCATTGCTGGGAGTTCTTAGGTAATTGATATCTGGATAATCGCAGGGCTCCAATCAATGGTAAAAGTATCTCGATGTATGTTGGTGGGCATCGTGGCTACTTTAGCTGCCCCTCAGAGCCCGGAACTGGCAGGCCTATAAAGCTGCAGAGGTGAAGAGGGGTACTATGCACCAGGGTCTCCCTGCGTGTGGGGTTCAGCCGCGAACCCTAGGGGACACACAGCCGGGGACTCTACAGCAGGCGGCTTCCGTTCTCTGGAACAGAGCACTGCTCTTCACAAAAGTATTTTTAGAAGACTTATTTTTGTTTATTTATTTTTTGCAGCCATGTCGAGTTATTTATACATCGTTAAATATGAGCTGCCCCTGGTGATACAGACGTTCCTGGGACTTGTCGCGAACACAGGGTAAGTGAGCCGCGCTCAACTGCATGCCAAGAGGGCGGCCTGTGCGCCATCTATTCCTGTCTGCTCTCTCCAAGGAAGTAGATGGGGGCTGTGAAAAACGTCCTAACTGATGAGAGTGACTAGGAGTGCCTTAACGGAGCTCCATGGCGGCCGCAGCTGCTACCAAGCAGGGCTTTAAACTTTGACGAAAGTGTGACTACAGGTGGGGCCGCCACATGGAACTCATGGGGCGTTTCTCAATAATTATCTGAGAATGCGTCGCTAGAGGAAAAACTCCTCTACCACATAGCACACCTTAGCGCGTGTCACTTACTGGTCTACTAATAACACTTTTTACACCACTCACCTTGTACCACACATAGGTCCTGAAGAAAGCCATACCAATAAAGGGAGCATGGCTGAAACATGTTGACCGATTAGGATTTTGGAGTCACCTTAAGATTCCCCACAATATCCACCTCCCGTTTTTATTTGCTGCCAAGGGTCCACATATTAAAATAATATTTTTTACCTAGTGGGACCCTTAGGACAGTTCATTTTAACATTCACTCACCCACTATCACTGCACTCTCACGTCACAATACCCGCTCCTCTGTAGCCAGGCGTTGTAGCACACCTGAGGTGCACTCAGCTTCTTGGGTGGGGCCCGATGATGAAGCATGTCACAAACTAGGTTGGTGAGTGAGGGCTTTTTTCAAAACACAATGTGTTTTCTTCCCATCACATACAAACCCTAGGAGCACCTACTGGAGAGCCAGTTCTCCTTGATATTTATATATAGGAGTGCAGCTCTCCCATTGGATACAAAATGGTGGCTTACAAGTTCTCCTTTGTATTCTGGGACAGAGTGGATCGCAATTCTGTTAGTAATTTTTAAAAATGTGAGTTAAGTGCTAGTTGTGCTGTCTGTGTAAATTGGAATATTAGTTGTTCGCAAGTGTGTAAATGTACTTGCGCAGTACCTAGGACAACAGTCGTGAATGGTGAATACGAGTGCGCGCTGTGCCGGGTTCTGATCTGCTTTAACCAGGTTTGCATTGTCCCAATCAGCAGTAGTCAGCCATGAAGATGTTACGCCACCAGATCATAGCGACAAAGTTATGTTAGGAATGTTTGTGGGATGTCAGATTGGTCTTTGCAGAGTTATCTGGGGGCGGCTGTTGATGCAAGAAGGGTATAGCAGGCAGGGTTGCACACTAAGCCGGAAGCATCCCTGAAAATGATACCAGGCCCTTGTTTCCCAGAAATAGAGTAATGCACAGTATTGGAGTAGGTGGTGGCTCTAAACCTGTGATTGTGTTGTGCAAAAATGTGCTTAAACTATTAATTTTATAGACTAATTTCCCAAATAAATTGCTTGAAAGCACCAGGTGTTGCTGGCTGCTATGAAGAGAAAGTCAAGAAATGTTCCAGAGCTTTATTACTTGGTAGCAGCAAATCCAATGTGCGCTCATATATTGCTTGCGTATCCCCAAGTGCTGCTTTTGGGGGCCACGTGGATTCTGTCCGTCCGGCGCTCAAGCAGCTCCTTGACCTCCTCCTCTAGGGGTTTTACCTGTGCAGCTATGATTACCAGGTGGGTGGCCCAGATTTCAGAGCACCAAAGTCTATCATGTCCTCGTTTCGCTCCTCTCCGAGCTCCTACTGGATTATGTTCATACTTCGGTTGTCGGATGTTTGTGTAACTGTGCTGACGGTGCCATGGTTGTGGTGGTGTTAGTACCAACACACGCAGAACCAAAGGGGTTGTCCAACTCGGTGTCATTAGACCAAGCTCAGACTTCAACCCTTCTCTGGTGTTGGTCACCAAAGGCCCTGTAGCTCTCCAGCCTGCCCAGGTGAGTGGCTGCTGCCTTGTGGATCTTCTCGAGCCCCACTCAGGGTGGCTGCTGCCGTGTGAGTGTACTCAAGATCAAAAGTCAGGGTGGCTGCTGCCTTGTGGGTGGGCTGCCCGGCAGAGGAAGCTACTGCCTTGTGGGTGTACTCAAGATCTACAGTCAGGGTGGGCTGTCCAACAAACGAGGCTGCAGCATTGTTAGTGTGCTCAGGAGCCTCAGTATGGGCTGGCCTTCCTGGCGGCGAGAGCTGCTGACTTGTGGATGTATTCAGGAGCCCCAGTTGTGGATGGCCTACCTGGCGGAGAGAGCTGTTGCCTTGTGGTGGTAATGGCTAGAAGCAAGACTCACTGTATGTTCTACACCGAGTTGCCAGACTTTCACGATGGAGATTGCACGATTCAGTTCTCCATGAGATTTTGTAGAGGAACAACTAGTTAATATTCATCACAGGTGCTGAAGAAATAGGATCTATTCACCCTCACCCTGATGACTTCCTTTGCTGCAACACATCATCTTCAAAACTAGCTACTTCTATATGAAGCCATGTCAGCCTGCACCGTACCTCCCTGGCTGACATGTTTACCACCTCTAGTGGCTCTCAGCACACCAGCAGCCAGGACTCCATCTGACTGGAGACGAAGAAGGGCTAAACAAAAGTAAAAACAAAGCAACAGTGCTTCTCTCTTTATACACCAAGGATCTGGAACAGCATTCCTGTATCTATTAGGCACCAGTCCCCCATGTAGGAAAGAGACGAAGGTGAGGCAGTACATCAAGACACACTACATTCGGTACCCAGTACCCATCCAGGCACTCATTGACTCTATCTCTGAACCTGACACTCCAAGGCACTCATGGACTGTACCTTTGAATCTGGACATCCGCAGGCACTGGTAGACTGTACCTTTGAATCTGGATATCCGCAGGCACTCGTGGACTGTACCTTTGAACCTGGACACCTCCAGGCACTCGTGGACTGTACCTTTGAACCTGGACACCTCCAGGCACTCGTGGACTGTACCTTTGAACCTGGACATCCGCAGGCACTCGTGGACTGTACTTTTCAACCTGGACATCCACAGGCAGTCGTGGACTGTACCTTTGATCCTGGAGACCTCCAGACACTCATGGACTATACCTATGAACTTGGAGACCTCCAGACACTCATGGACTGTGCCTTTGAACCAGGACACCTCCAGGCACTCGTGGACTGTACCTTTGAACCAGGACACCTCCAGGCACTCGTGGACTGTACCTTTGAACGTGGACATCTCAAGGCAATCGTGGACTGTACCTTCAAACATGGACACCTCCAGGCACTCGTGGACTGTACCTTTGAACCTGGACACCTCCAGGCACTCGTGGACTGTACCTTTGAACCTGGACACCTCCAGGCACTCGTGGACTGTACCTTTGAACCTGGACACCTCCAGGCACTCGTGGACTGTACCTTTGAACCTGGACATCCGCAGGCACTCGTGGACTGTACTTTTCAACCTGGACATCCACAGGCAGTCGTGGACTGTACCTTTGAACCTGGAGACCTCCAGACACTCATGGACTATACCTATGAACTTGGAGACCTCCAGACACTCATGGACTGTGCCTTTGAACCAGGACACCTCCAGGCACTCGTGGACTGTACCTTTGAACCAGGACACCTCCAGGCACTCGTGGACTGTACCTTTGAACGTGGACATCTCAAGGCACTCGTTGACTGTACCTTTGAACCTGGACACCTCCAGGCACTCGTGAACTGTACCTTTGAACTTGGACACCTCCAGGCACTCGTGCACTGTACCTTTGAACAAGGACACCTTCAGGCACTCGTGGTCTGTAC
Source organism: Lissotriton vulgaris (assembly GCF_964263255.1). Taxonomy (NCBI): domain Eukaryota; kingdom Metazoa; phylum Chordata; class Amphibia; order Caudata; family Salamandridae; genus Lissotriton; species Lissotriton vulgaris. The sequence goes on from NC_141698.1 coordinate 31,582,885, forward strand.
CTTTGAACGTGGACACCGCCAGGCACTTGTGGACATCTCAAGGCACTCGTGGACTGTACCTTTGAACATGGACACCTACAGGCACTCGTGGACTGTACCTTTGAACCTGGACACCTCCAGGCACTAGTGGACTGTACCTTTGAACCTGGACACCTCCAGGCACTCGTTGACTGTACCTTTGAACGTGGACATCTCAAGGCACTCGTGGACTGTACCTTTGAACCAGGATATCTCCAGGCACTTGTGGACTGTACCCTTTAACATGGGCATCTCTAGGCACTCATTGACAGTACCTTTGAACCTGGACACCTCCAAGCACTCTGGGACTGTACCTTTGAACCTCAACACCTTTAGGCGCTCTTTGACTGTACCTTTAAACCAGGACATCTGCAGACACTCGTGGACTGTACCTTTGAACCTGGACACCTCTAGGCGCTCTTTGACTGTACCTTTGAACCAGGACACCTCCAGGCACTCGTGGACTGTACCTTTAAACCAGGACATCTGCAGACACTCGTGGACTGTACCTTTGAACCTGGACATCTGCAGGCGTTCGTTGACTGTACCTTTGAACCTGGGCATCTCCAGGCACTCGTGGACTGTACCTTTGAACCAGGACACCTCCAGGCACTCGTGGACTGTACCTTTGAACCAGGACACCTCCAGGCACTCGTGGTCTGTACCTTTGAACCTGGACACCTGCAGGCGTTCGTGGACTGTACCTTTAAACCTGGACATCTGTAGGCACTCGTGGACTGTACTTTTGAACCTGGACATCTGCAGACACTCATGGACTGTACCTTTGAACCAGGACACCTCCAGGCACTCGTGGACTGTACCTTTGAACCTGGACACCTCTAGGCGCTCTTTGACTGTACCTTTGAACCAGGACATCTGCAGACACTCGTGGACTGTACCTTTGAACCTCAACACCTTTAGGCGCTCTTTGACTGTACCTTTGAACCATGACACTTCCAGGCACTCGTGGACTGTACCTTTAAACCAGGACATCTGCAGACACTCGTGGACTGTACCTTTGAACCTGGACACCTCTAGGCGCCCTTTGACTGTACCTTTGAACCAGGACACCTCCAGGCACTCGTGGACTGTACCTTTAAACCAGGACATCTGCAGACACTCGTGGACTGTACCTTTGAACCTGGACACCTCTAGGCGCTCTTTGACTGTACCTTTGAACCTGGAAACCTCCAGGCACTCGTGCACTGTACCTTTTACCCTGGGCATCTCCAGGCATTCATTACTGTACCTTGTAACCAGGACACCTCCAGACACTCGTGGGCTGTACCTTTGAACCTGGACATCTGCAGACGTACGTGGACTGTACCTTTGCACCTGGACATCTGCAGGCACTCGTGGACTGTACCTTTGAACCAGGACACCTCTAAGCGCTCATGGACTGTACCTTTGAACCAGGACATCTGCAGACACTCGTGGACTGTACCTTTGAACCAGGACACATCTAAGCGCTCATGGACTGTACCTTTGAACCTGGACACCTCCAGGCACTCGTGGACTGTACCTTTGAACCTGGACACCTCCAGGCACTCGTGGACTGTACCTTTGAACGTGGACATCTCAAGGCACTCGTGGACTGTAACTTTCAACATGGACACCTCCAGGCACTCGTGCACTGTACCTTTTACCCTGGGCATCTCCAGGCATTCATTACTGTTCCTTTGAACCAGGACACCTCCAGGCACTTGTGGACTGTACCTTTGAACGTGGACATCTCAAGGCACTCGTGGACTGTACCTTCAAACATGGACACCTCCAGGCACTCGTGGACTGTACCTTTGAACCTGGACACCTCCAGGCACTCGTGGACTGTACCTTTGAACCTGGACACCTCCAGGCACTCGTGGACTGTACCTTTGAACCAGGACACCTCCAGGCGCTAGTGGACTGTACCTTTGAACCTGGACACCTCCAGGCACTCATGGACTGTACCTTTGAACCTGGACACCTCCAGGCACTCATGGACTTTACCTTTGAACCAGGACATCTGCAGCCACTCGTGGACTGTACCTTTGAACCAGGACACCTCTAAGCGCTCATGGACTGTACCTTTGAACCTGGACACCTCTAGGCACTCGTGGACTGTACCTTTGAACCAGGACATCTGCAGACGTACGTGGACTGTACCTTTGCACTTGGACATCTGCAGGCACTCGTGGACTGTACCTTTGAACCAGGACACCTCTAAGTGCTCATGGACTGTACCTTTGAACCAGGACATCTGCAGACACTCGTGGACTGTCCCTGTGAACCTGGACATCTGCAGCCACTCGTGGACTGTACCTTTGAACCTGGACATCTGCAGGCACTCGTGGACTGTACCTTTGAACCTGGACACCTCCAGGCACTCGTGGACTGTACCTTTGAACCTGGATATCTCCAGCCACTCGTGGACTGTACCTTTGAACCAGGACATCTGCAGACACTCGTGGACTGTACCTTTGAACCTGGACACCTCCAGGCACTCGTGGACTTTACCTTTGAACCAGGACACATCTAAGCGCTCATGGACTGTACCTTTGAACCAGGACACCTCCAGGCACTCGTGGACTGTACCTTTGAACGTGGACATCTCAAGGCACTCGTGGACTGTAACTTTCAACATGGACACCTCCAGGCACTCGTGCACTGTACCTTTTACCCTGGGCATCTCCAGGCATTCATTACTGTTCCTTTGAACCAGGACACCTCCAGGCACTTGTGGACTGTACCTTTGAACGTGGACATCTCAAGGCACTCGTGGACTGTACCTTCAAACATGAACACCTCCAGGCACTCGTGGACTGTACCTTTGAACCTGGACACCTCCAGGCACTCGTGGACTGTACCTTTGAACCTGGACACCTCCAGGCACTCGTGGACTGTACCTTTGAACCTGGACACCTCCAGGCACTCGTGGACTGTACCTTTGAACCTGGACACCTCCAGGCACTCGTGGACTGTACCTTTGAACCAGGACACCTCCAGGCGCTAGTGGACTGTACCTTTGAACCTGGACACCTCCAGGCACTCGTGGACTGTACCTTTGAACCAGGACATCTGCAGACGTACGTGGACTGTACCTTTGCACTTGGACATCTGCAGGCACTCGTGGACTGTACCTTTGAACCAGGACACATCTAAGCGCTCATGGACTGTACCTTTGAACCAGGACATCTGCAGACACTCGTGGACTGTCCCTGTGAACCTGGACATCTGCAGCCACTCGTGGACTGTACCTTTGAACCAGGACACCTCTAAGTGCTCATGAACTGTACCTTTGAACCAGGACATCTCCAGGCACTCGTGGACTGTACCTTTAAACCTGGGCAACCCCAGACACTCGTGGACTGTACCTTTGAACCAGGACATCTCCAGGCACTCGTGGACTGTACCTTTCAACATGGACACCTCCAGGCACTCATGGACTGTACCTTTTAACCTGGGCATCTCTAGGCACTCATTGACAGTACCTTTGAACTTGGACACCTCCAGGCACTGATGGACTGTACCTTTGAACCTGGACACCTTAAAGCACTCGTGGACTGTACCTTTGAAGCAGGACACCTCCAGGCTCTCGTGGACTGTACCTTTGAACCTGGACACCTCCAGGCGCTCGTGGACTGTACCTTTGAACCTGGACACCTCCAGGCCATCGTGGACTGTACCTTTGAACGTGGACACCTCAAGCCACTCGTGGACTGTACCTTTCAACATGGACACCTCCAGGCACTCGTGGACTGTACCTTTGAACCTGGACACCTCCAGGCACTCGTGGACTGTACCTTTGAACCAGGACATCTGCAGACGTACGTGGACTGTACCTTTGCACTTGGACATCTGCAGGCACTCGTGGACTGTACCTTTGAACCAGGACACCTCTAAGTGCTCATGGACTGTACCTTTGAACCAGGACATCTGCAGACACTCGTGGACTGTCCCTGTGAACCTGGACATCTGCAGCCACTCGTGGACTGTACCTTTGAACCTGGACATCTGCAGGCACTCGTGGACTGTACCTTTGAACCTGGACACCTCCAGGCACTCGTGGACTGTACCTTTGAACCTGGATATCTCCAGCCACTCGTGGACTGTACCTTTGAACCAGGACATCTGCAGACACTCGTGGACTGTACCTTTGAACCTGGACACCTCCAGGCACTCGTGGACTTTACCTTTGAACCAGGACACATCTAAGCGCTCATGGACTGTACCTTTGAACCAGGACACCTCCAGGCACTCGTGGACTGTGCCTTTGAACGTGGACATCTCAAGGCACTCGTGGACTGTAACTTTCAACATGGACACCTCCAGGCACTCGTGCACTGTACCTTTTACCCTGGGCATCTCCAGGCATTCATTACTGTTCCTTTGAACCAGGACACCTCCAGGCACTTGTGGACTGTACCTTTGAACGTGGACATCTCAAGGCACTCGTGGACTGTACCTTCAAACATGAACACCTCCAGGCACTCGTGGACTGTACCTTTGAACCTGGACACCTCCAGGCACTCGTGGACTGTACCTTTGAACCTGGACACCTCCAGGCACTCGTGGACTGTACCTTTGAACCTGGACACCTCCAGGCACTCGTGGACTGTACCTTTGAACCTGGACACCTCCAGGCACTCGTGGACTGTACCTTTGAACCAGGACACCTCCAGGCGCTAGTGGACTGTACCTTTGAACCTGGACACCTCCAGGCACTCGTGGACTGTACCTTTGAACCAGGACATCTGCAGACGTACGTGGACTGTACCTTTGCACTTGGACATCTGCAGGCACTCGTGGACTGTACCTTTGAACCAGGACACATCTAAGCGCTCATGGACTGTACCTTTGAACCAGGACATCTGCAGACACTCGTGGACTGTCCCTGTGAACCTGGACATCTGCAGCCACTCGTGGACTGTACCTTTGAACCAGGACACCTCTAAGTGCTCATGAACTGTACCTTTGAACCAGGACATCTCCAGGCACTCGTGGACTGTACCTTTAAACCTGGGCAACCCCAGACACTTGTGGACTGTACCTTTGAACCAGGACATCTCCAGGCACTTGTGGACTGTACCTTTCAACATGGACACCTCCAGGCACTCATGGACTGTACCTTTTAACCTGGGCATCTCTAGGCACTCATTGACAGTACCTTTGAACTTGGACACCTCCAGGCACTGATGGACTGTACCTTTGAACCTGGACACCTTAAAGCACTCGTGGACTGTACCTTTGAAGCAGGACACCTCCAGGCTCTCGTGGACTGTACCTTTGAACCTGGACACCTCCAGGCCATCGTGGACTGTACCTTTGAACGTGGACACCTCAAGCCACTCGTGGACTGTACCTTTCAACATGGACACCTCCAGGCACTCGTGGACTGTACCTTTGAACCTGGACACCTCCAGGCACTCGTGGACTGTACCCTTGAACCAGGACACCTCTAAGCGCTCATTGACTGTATCTTTGAACCAGGACATCTGCAGACACTCGTGGACTGTACCTTTGAACCTGGATATCTCCAGGAACTCGTGGACTGTACCTTTGAACGTGGACATCTCAAGGCACTCGTGGACTGTACCTTCAAACATGGACACCTCCAGGCACTCGTGCACTGTACCTTTGAACCTGGACACCTCCAGGCACTCGTGGACTGTACCTTTGAACCTGGACACCTCCAGGCACTCGTGGACTGTACCTTTGAACCAGGACACCTCCAGGCGCTCGTGGACTGTACCTTTGAACCTGGACACCTCCAAGCACCTGTGGACAGTACCTTTGAACGTGGACATCCTAAGGCACTCATGGACTGTACCTTTCAACATGGACACCTCCAGGCACTCGTGGACTATACCTTTGAAGCAGGACACCTCTAAGCGCTCATGGACTGTACCTTTGAACCAGGACACCTCCAGGCACTCGAGGACTGTACCTTTCAACATGGACACCTCCAGGCACTCGTGGACTGTACCTTTGAACCTGGACACCTCCAGGCACTCGTGCACTGTACCTTTGAACCTGGACACCTCCAGGCACTCGTGGACTGTACCTTTGAACCTGGACACCTCCAGGCACTCGTGGACTGTACCTTTGAACCAGGACACCTCCAGGCGCTCGTGGACTGTACCTTTGAACCTGGACACCTCCAAGCACCTGTGGACAGTACCTTTGAACGTGGACATCCTAAGGCACTCATGGACTGTACCTTTCAACATGGACACCTCCAGGCACTCGTGGACTATACCTTTGAAGCAGGACACCTCTAAGCGCTCATGGACTGTACCTTTGAACCAGGACACCTCCAGGCACTCGAGGACTGTACCTTTCAACATGGACACCTCCAGGCACTCGTGGACTGTACCTTTGAACCTGGACACCTCCAGGCACTCGTGGACTGTACCCTTGAACCAGGACACCTCTAAGCGCTCATTGACTGTATCTTTGAACCAGGACATCTGCAGACACTCGTGGACTGTACCTTTGAACCTGGATATCTCCAGGAACTCGTGGACTGTACCTTTGAACCTGGTCACCTCTAGGCACTCGTGGACTGTACCTTTGAACGTGGACATCTCAAGGCACTCGTGGACTGTACCTTCAAACATGGACACCTCCAGGCACTCGTGCACTGTACCTTTGAACCTGGACACCTCCAGGCACTCGTGGACTGTACCTTTGAACCTGGACACCTCCAGGCACTCGTGGACTGTACCTTTGAACCAGGACACCTCCAGGCGCTCGTGGACTGTACCTTTGAACCTGGACACCTCCAAGCACCTGTGGACAGTACCTTTGAACGTGGACATCCTAAGGCACTCATGGACTGTACCTTTCAACATGGACACCTCCAGGCACTCGTGGACTATACCTTTGAAGCAGGACACCTCTAAGCGCTCATGGACTGTACCTTTGAACCAGGACACCTCCAGGCACTCGAGGACTGTACCTTTGAACGTTGACATCTCAAGGCACTCGTGGACTGTACCTTTGAACCTGGACACCTCCAGGCGCTCGTGGACTGTACCTTTGAACCTGGACACCTCTTGGCACTCGTGAACTGTACCTTTGAACGTGGACACCTCCAGGCACTCGTGGACTGTACCTTTGAACCAGAACACCTCCAGGCGCTCGTGGACTGTACCTTTGAACGTGGACACCTCTAGGCGCTCGTGGACTGTACCTTTGAACCTGGACACCTCTAGGCGCTCGTGGACTGTACCTTTGAACCAGGACACCTCCAGGCGCTCGTGGACTGTACCTTTGAACGTGGACATCTCAAGGCACTCCTGGACTGTACCTTTGAACCAGGACATCTCCAGGCACTCGTGGACTGTACCTTTCAACATGGACACCTCCAGGCACTCGTGGACTGTACCTTTTAACCTGGGCATCTCTAGGCACTCATTGACAGTACCTTTGAACTTGGACACCTCCAGGCACTGATGGACTGTACCTTTGAACCTGGACACCTTAAAGCACTCGTGGACTGTACCTTTGAAGCAGGACACCTCCAGGCTCTCGTGGACTGTACCTTTGAACCTGGACACCTCCAGGCGCTCGTGGACTGTACCTTTGAACCTGGACACCTCCAGGCCATCGTGGACTGTACCTTTGAACGTGGACACCTCAAGCCACTCGTGGACTGTACCTTTCAACATGGACACCTCCAGGCACTCGTGGACTGTACCTTTGAACCTGGACACCTCCAGGCACTCGTGGACTGTACCCTTGAACCAGGACACCTCTAAGCGCTCATTGACTGTATCTTTGAACCAGGACATCTGCAGACACTCGTGGACTGTACCTTTGAACCTGGATATCTCCAGGAACTCGTGGACTGTACCTTTGAACCTGGTCACCTCTAGGCACTCGTGGACTGTACCTTTGAACGTGGACATCTCAAGGCACTCGTGGACTGTACCTTCAAACATGGACACCTCCAGGCACTCGTGCACTGTACCTTTGAACCTGGACACCTCCAGGCACTCGTGGACTGTACCTTTGAACCTGGACACCTCCAGGCACTCGTGGACTGTACCTTTGAACCAGGACACCTCCAGGCGCTCGTGGACTGTACCTTTGAACCTGGACACCTCCAAGCACCTGTGGACAGTACCTTTGAACGTGGACATCTCAAGGCACTCATGGACTGTACCTTTCAACATGGACACCTCCAGGCACTCGTGGACTATACCTTTGAAGCAGGACACCTCTAAGCGCTCATGGACTGTACCTTTGAACCAGGACACCTCCAGGCACTCGAGGACTGTACCTTTGAACGTTGACATCTCAAGGCACTCGTGGACTGCACCTTTGAACCTGGACACCTCCAGGCGCTCGTGGACTGTACCTTTGAACCTGGACACCTCTTGGCACTCGTGAACTGTACCTTTGAACGTGGACACCTCCAGGCACTCGTGGACTGTACCTTTGAACCAGAACACCTCCAGGCGCTCGTGGACTGTACCTTTGAACGTGGACACCTCTAGGCGCTCGTGGACTGTACCTTTGAACCTGGACACCTCTAGGCGCTCGTGGACTGTACCTTTGAACCAGGACACCTCCAGGCGCTCGTGGACTGTACCTTTGAACGTGGACATCTCAAGGCACTCCTGGACTGTACCTTTGAACCTGGACACCTCCAGGCACTCGTGGACTGTACCTTTGAACCAGGACCCCTCCAGGCACTCGTGGACTGTACCTTTGAACGTGGACACCTCCAGGCACTCGTGGACTGTACCTTTGAACCAGAACACCTCTAGGCGCTCGTGGACTGTACCTTTGAACCAGGACACCTCTAGGCGCTCATGGACTGTACCTTTGAACCAGAACACCTCCAGGCACTCGTGGACTGTACCTTTGAACCAGAACACCTCTAGGCGCTCGTGGACTGTACCTTTGAACCAGGACACCTCCAGGCACTCGTGGACTGTACCTTTGAACGTGGACATCTCAAGGCACTCGTGGACTGTACCTTCAAACATGGACACCTCCAGGCACTCGTGCACTGTACCTTTGAACCTGGACACCTCCAGGCACTCGTGGACTGTACCTTTGAACCTGGACACCTCCAGGCACTCGTGGACTGTACCTTTGAACCAGGACACCTCCAGGCGCTCGTGGACTGTACCTTTGAACCTGGACACCTCAAAGCACCCGTGGACTGTACCTTTGAACGTGGACATCTCAAGGCACTCGTGGACTGTACCTTTCAACATGGACACCTCCAGGCACTCGTGGACTGTACCTTTGAAGCAGGACACCTCTAAGCGCTCATGGACTGTACCTTTGAACCAGGACACCTCCAGGCACTCGAGGAATGTACCTTTGAACGTGGACATCTCAAGGCACTCGTGGACTGTACCTTTGAACCTGGACATCTGCAGGTGTTCGTTGACTGTACCTTTGAACCTGGGCATCTCCAGGCACTCGTGAACTGTACCTTTGAACCAGGACACCTCCAGGCACTCGTGGTCTGTACCTTTGAACCTGGACACCTGCAGGCGTTCGTGGACTGTACCTTTAAACCTGGACATCTGTAGGCACTCGTGGACTGTACTTTTGAACCTGGACATCTGCAGACACTCATGGACTGTACCTTTGAACCAGGACACCTCCAGGCACTCGTGGACTGTACCTTTGAACCTGGACACCTCTAGGCGCTCTTTGACTGTACCTTTGAACCAGGACACCTCCAGGCACTCGTGGACTGTACCTTTAAACCAGGACATCTGCAGACACTCGTGGACTGTACCTTTGAACCTCAACACCTTTAGGCGCTCTTTGACTGTACCTTTGAACCATGACACTTCCAGGCACTCGTGGACTGTACCTTTAAACCAGGACATCTGCAGACACTCGTGGACTGTACCTTTGAACCTGGACACCTCTAGGCGCCCTTTGACTGTACCTTTGAACCAGGACACCTCCAGGCACTCGTGGACTGTACCTTTAAACCAGGACATCTGCAGACACTCGTGGACTGTACCTTTGAACCTGGACACCTCTAGGCGCTCTTTGACTGTACCTTTGAACCTGGAAACCTCCAGGCACTCGTGCACTGTACCTTTTACCCTGGGCATCTCCAGGCATTCATTACTGTACCTTGTAACCAGGACACCTCCAGACACTCGTGGGCTGTACCTTTGAACCTGGACATCTGCAGACGTACGTGGACTGTACCTTTGCACCTGGACATCTGCAGGCACTCGTGGACTGTACCTTTGAACCAGGACACCTCTAAGCGCTCATGGACTGTACCTTTGAACCAGGACATCTGCAGACACTCGTGGACTGTCATTGAACCAGGACACATCTAAGCGCTCATGGACTGTACCTTTGAACCTGGACACCTCCAGGCACTCGTGGACTTTACCTTTGAACCAGGACACATCTAAGCGCTCATGGACTGTGCCTTTGAACCAGGACACCTCCAGGCACTCGTGGACTGTACCTTTGAACCTGGACACCTCCAAGCACTCGTGGACTGTACCTTTGAACGTGGACATCTCAAGGCACTTGTGGACTGTAACTTTCAACATGGACACCTCCAGGCACTCGTGCACTGTACCTTTTACCCTGGGCATCTCCAGGCATTCATTACTGTTCCTTTGAACCAGGACACCTCCAGGCACTTGTGGACTGTACCTTTGAACGTGGACATCTCAAGGCACTCGTGGACTGTACCTTCAAACATGGACACCTCCAGGCACTCGTGGACTGTACCTTTGAACCTGGACACCTCCAGGCACTCGTGGACTGTACCTTTGAACCTGGACACCTCCAGGCACTCGTGGACTGTACCTTTGAACCAGGACACCTCCAGGCGCTAGTGGACTGTACCTTTGAACCTGGACACCTCCAGGCACTCATGGACTGTACCTTTGAACCTGGACACCTCCAGGCACTCATGGACTTTACCTTTGAACCAGGACATCTGCAGCCACTCGTGGACTGTACCTTTGAACCAGGACACCTCTAAGCGCTCATGGACTGTACCTTTGAACCTGGACACCTCTAGGCACTCGTGGACTGTACCTTTGAACCAGGACATCTGCAGACGTACGTGGACTGTACCTTTGCACTTGGACATCTGCAGGCACTCGTGGACTGTACCTTTGAACCAGGACACCTCTAAGTGCTCATGGACTGTACCTTTGAACCAGGACATCTGCAGACACTCGTGGACTGTCCCTGTGAACCTGGACATCTGCAGCCACTCGTGGACTGTACCTTTGAACCTGGACATCTGCAGGCACTCGTGGACTGTACCTTTGAACCTGGACACCTCCAGGCACTCGTGGACTGTACCTTTGAACCTGGATATCTCCAGCCACTCGTGGACTGTACCTTTGAACCAGGACATCTGCAGACACTCGTGGACTGTACCTTTGAACCTGGACACCTCCAGGCACTCGTGGACTTTACCTTTGAACCAGGACACATCTAAGCGCTCATAGACTGTACCTTTGAACCAGGACACCTCCAGGCACTCGTGGACTGTACCTTTGAACGTGGACATCTCAAGGCACTCGTGGACTGTAACTTTCAACATGGACACCTCCAGGCACTCGTGCACTGTACCTTTTACCCTGGGCATCTCCAGGCATTCATTACTGTTCCTTTGAACCAGGACACCTCCAGGCACTTGTGGACTGTACCTTTGAACGTGGACACCTCAAGGCACTCGTGGACTGTACCTTCAAACATGAACACCTCCAGGCACTCGTGGACTGTACCTTTGAACCTGGACACCTCCAGGCACTCGTGGACTGTACCTTTGAACCTGGACACCTCCAGGCACTCGTGGACTGTACCTTTGAACCTGGACACCTCCAGGCACTCGTGGACTGTACCTTTGAACCTGGACACCTCCAGGCACTCGTGGACTGTACCTTTGAACCAGGACACCTCCAGGCGCTAGTGGACTGTACCTTTGAACCTGGACACCTCCAGGCACTCATGGACTGTACCTTTGAACCTGGACACCTACAGGCACTCGTGGACTTTACCTTTGAACCAGGACATCTGCAGCCACTCGTGGACTGTACCTTTGAACCAGGACACCTCTAGGCGCTCATGGACTGTACCTTTGAACCTGGACACCTCTAGGCATTCGTGGACTGTACCTTTGAACCAGGACATCTGCAGACGTACGTGGACTGTACCTTTGCACCTGGACATCTGCAGGCACTCGTGGACTGTACCTTTGAACCAGGACATCTGCAGACGTACGTGGACTGTACCTTTGCACTTGGACATCTGCAGGCACTCGTGGACTGTACCTTTGAACCAGGACACATCTAAGCGCTCATGGACTGTAACTTTGAACCAGGACATCTGCAGACACTCGTGGACTGTCCCTGTGAACCTGGACATCTGCAGCCACTCGTGGACTGTACCTTTGAACCAGGACACCTCTAAGTGCTCATGAACTGTACCTTTGAACCAGGACATCTCCAGGCACTCGTGGACTGTACCTTTAAACCTGGGCAACCCCAGACACTCGTGGACTGTACCTTTGAACCAGGACATCTCCAGGCACTCGTGGACTGTACCTTTCAACATGGACACCTCCAGGCACTCGTGGACTGTACCTTTTAACCTGGGCATCTCTAGGCACTCATTGACAGTACCTTTGAACTTGGACACCTCCAGGCACTGATGGACTGTACCTTTGAACCTGGACACCTTAAAGCACTCGTGGACTGTACCTTTGAAGTAGGACACCTCCAGGCTCTCGTGGACTGTACCTTTGAACCTGGACACCTCCAGGCGCTCGTGGACTGTACCTTTGAACCTGGACACCTCCAGGCCATCGTGGACTGTACCTTTGAACGTGGACACCTCAAGCCACTCGTGGACTGTACCTTTCAACATGGACACCTCCAGGCACTCGTGGACTGTACCTTTGAACCTGGACACCTCCAGGCACTCGTGGACTGTACCCTTGAACCAGGACACCTCTAAGCGCTCATTGACTGTACCTTTGAACCAGGACATCTGCAGACACTCGTGGACTGTACCTTTGAACCTGGATATCTCCAGGAACTCGTGGACTGTACCTTTGAACCTGGTCACCTCTAGGCACTCGTGGACTGTACCTTTGAACGTGGACATCTCAAGGCACTCGTGGACTGTACCTTCAAACATGGACACCTCCAGGCACTCGTGCACTGTACCTTTGAACCTGGACACCTCCAGGCACTTGTGGACTGTACCTTTGAACCTGGACACCTCCAGGCACTCGTGGACTGTACCTTTGAACCAGGACACCTCCAGGCGCTCGTGGACTGTACCTTTGAACCTGGACACCTCCAAGCACCTGTGGACAGTACCTTTGAACGTGGACATCTCAAGGCACTCGTGGACTGTACCTTTCAACATGGACACCTCCAGGCACTCGTGGACTATACCTTTGAAGCAGGACACCTCTAAGCGCTCATGGACTGTACCTTTGAACCAGGACACCTCCAGGCACTCGAGGACTGTACCTTTGAACGTGGACATCTCAAGGCACTCGTGGACTGTACCTTTGAACCTGGACACCTCCAGGCGCTCGTGGACTGTACCTTTGAACCTGGACACCTCTTGGCACTCGTGAACTGTACCTTTGAACGTGGACACCTCCAGGCACTCGTGGACTGTACCTTTGAACCAGAACACCTCCAGGCGCTCGTGGACTGTACCTTTGAACGTGGACACCTCTAGGCGCTCGTGGACTGTACCTTTGAACCTGGACACCTCTAGGCGCTCGTGGACTGTACCTTTGAACCAGGACACCTCCAGGCGCTCGTGGACTGTACCTTTGAACGTGGACATCTCAAGGCACTCGTGGACTGTACCTTTGAACCTGGACACCTCCAGGCACTCGTGGACTGTACCTTTGAACCAGGACCCCTCCAGGCACTCGTGGACTGTACCTTTGAACGTGGACACCTCCAGGCACTCGTGGACTGTACCTTTGAACCAGAACACCTCTAGGCGCTCGTGGACTGTACCTTTGAACCAGGACACCTCTAGGCGCTCATGGACTGTACCTTTGAACCAGAACACCTCCAGGCACTCGTGGACTGTACCTTTGAACCAGAACACCTCTAGGCGCTCGTGGACTGTACCTTTGAACCAGGACACCTCCAGGCACTCGTGGACTGTACCTTTGAACGTGGACATCTCAAGGCACTCGTGGACTGTACCTTCAAACATGGACACCTCCAGGCACTCATGCACTGTACCTTTGAACCTGGACACCTCCAGGCACTCGTGGACTGTACCTTTGAACCTGGACACCTCCAGGCACTCGTGGACTGTACCTTTGAACCAGGACACCTCTAGGCACTCGTGGACTGTACCTTTGAACCTGGACACCTCCAGCCACTCGTGGACTGTACCTTTGAACCTGGACACCTCTAGGCACTCGTGGACTGTACCTTTGAACCTGGACACCTCTAGGCACTCGTGGACTGTACCTTTGAACCTGGACACCTCCAGGCACTCGTGGACTGTACCTTTGAACCTGGACACCTCCAGGCACTCAGGGACTGTACCTTTGAACCTGGACACCTCCAGGCACTCGTGGACTGTACCTTTGAACCTGGACACCTCCAGCCACTCGTGGACTGTACCTTTGAACCTGGACACCTCCAGCCACTCGTGGACTGTACCTTTGAACCTGGACACCTCTAGGCACTCGTGGACTGTACCTTTGAACCTGGACACCTCCAGCCACTCGTGGACTGTACCTTTGAACCTGGACACCTCCAGCCACTCGTGGACTGTACCTTTGAACCTGGACACCTCTAGGCACTCGTGGACTGTACCTTTGAACCTGGACACCTCTAGGCACTCGTGGACTGTACCTTTGAACCTGGACACCTCTAGGCACTCGTGGACTGTACCTTTGAACCTGGACATCTTCCTGCTGGGTTTGCTCTACACAGATATCACCTTTGTGCTTACCTTCAAATGTATGGACCATTCCATTGTTAATACGGGGAGGAGGGTTCTTGTCTTTGCTAGGCATGTTGGTGGCCAGCACCCAGGGAGAGGTGAGCGTGACAGGCATAGTAGGAACGCCTGTCTCTCCTTGGTAGATAGGACTCCTGCACTGCCGGGCACAAGCTCGGTGGTGTGCTGTGTAGAAAGCCTCATGCCTTGCAGGTTGCGCTATATGAAGCCTTGGGGCGTGCCTCTATACAGGCATACGTACGTTATCAGTCCAAGGCTTTAGTCCATACATTCAGGGCTACACTCTACCCCTTGCCAGGGGCAGCAAGGACCCTGCACCGAGCCTCCAAGGCCCCTCTGTAGGCGACAGTACAGGCTTCCACTACTTCCCAAGAGGCCCTGTTTAACAGAGTGTAACAGCTGGGCCAGCTCCTGACCTTGTTCGTGCTCACATCTGGATGCGCGCCATGCTAGAAGTGCACACATCTGGAACCCCTTTCTCTGTTCCCATGCCCTCCCCTGGCCCCTCTGCCAGAGTTCTTGGCGCTTTCCTGCTGACACCTGCGACCGCTGCAGACCAGGGGAGCGTAAGGCATGGGGCGGAAGAGGTTGTGGGGGGTGGGGTCTATATTGCTGTCGGGCCCTGTGCCTGGAGAGATGGTGACCTGTCTGCCTGGTACCTGGAGGGTACGAATCTAGTGCTGTGAAGTCCATCCCCAGGGGGAGTGCACCAATTGTCGCTTTCAGTTGAGGTGCCACGAAATGAATGGGCTCTGGAGTGGTTGCATGTAAAATCATAGAAGGAACTGTGATATCTGAATGGTCACGGTGCAGGGGCCAACTGAGATCAAAACTATGGGCCTATACCTAAGATGAGCGAGTAGATTATTTCAAATATGATATTTGTGTTCAAATAAGGAATGAGGAATACCCGAAAGTATGTGTTCTCGTTTTAGAAAATGTAACTTTAAGAGCTACGAACTGCAGAGAGGGTATTAGTAGGAGCCAGTTCTATGATTGCCCAGGCAATACATTGAAGTACAAGGCAATACATATGCGAGGAATTACTTATTTTATTATAAATTATTTCGGAATGACCCTGCAGAAATTATCCTTACAGGAGGAATGGGCAACAGGGGTGCTTTTACTTTCAGGAATGTCAAAAATAAATAAAAAAATAAACTTTAGTCTTCAATACCACCCCAAAAAGGTTTTGACTCTAGGTAAGACTCCTTCAACCTATCCACCCACCCAAACATTTACTGTTTTTTTGTTAAAGATATTTTTATTGAGAATATAAGAAGGAAGAGAAAAAGAAGAGAGAGAAGATAGAAACATAAGAATGCAACAAGAGCCCTCGCAGGAGCTCACTTCACATGGCCAAGAAGCAGTATCATTGTTGAAGATTGTACAACGCGGCCACCCTAGCCAGGATGATTCTCAGAGTCCGCCAGCCAACAACGTTGTGCCCAACGGGAAATCCTTAGAAAGGCGTCAGTCCACAGTGGCACCGGGCAAAAGCTATCCGAGCCAGGGGCGTATTCGACCAGTTCAAGTTGCGCCTCCATGTGTCTTGGCCACGAGAAAGACAATGCAGCGAGGCGTAACGTAAAGACCCATCCCCCCTAGAAACAAACAGAGCAAACCCCCCCCCCAAAAAAACTCCTGTAACCCTCCAACCCCCCTCCCCCCAGTGATGGCAGTCAAGCAACAGGCACACATCCAAACATTCTCTCACACCTGAAACAAATGAAGTGCACGTAAAGTGGGCGGACAGACCGTGTTAGACGGACCGGGAGGGTCGGCCGAGATTACGGGGAGAGGTCTCCAGGGAGAGCCGTCTCCAACGACTGTACAGGTAAGTAACTTCCCCCCCACAGACGGACACCACACAAGATTGAAGGTTAACGAGACTTTATATGCAATTCTTAGGTTACGTCGCTATGATACAAGGAGGTCTGGACTCAGGGGTCCCCTCGGTTCTGATCTCTGGTTGAGGAGAAAGGGTAGCGGGACAGTCTTAGTTACCAATGAGTTAAATAGCTCTCAATCCTCGAGCTCGGCGTGGTTGCTGATCGGGCCGTGGAGGAGCCAAGCAGGTCCCGAGATGGATGAAGGATGGTCGACGGGCCGTGGAGAAGCCAAGCAGGTCCCGATGAAGATGATGGTTACAACGGTCCGCGGCCTCGCCAGCAGATCCGGACGACGGTGAAGAATGAAGGTTACGACGGCTGTGGCAGCGCCAACAGGCAGGACGATGGTGCACAGGACAGAGCTACGGCAGCGCCAGTAGTCCGTCCAGGATGAGTTCCTCTTACGTCTCTCGACTCCAAGATACAACTGACTTCCTGCTCTGGAGCTGTCCCAGTTATAGGGCTGGCGTGCTTTGATGTCCGGACCCTCGCACTTGGAGGTCGGGAGGTCCGGGATGAGGGAGTCCAGACACCCAGCAGGGGGGTGGAGCCAGCGCCCGGGGAGGCGATGGGCGAGCGGCACTGGGCGGGGGGAGAGCCATCGGCACCTCTCTCTCCCATTGACTTGCCAAGTAGCCCGCTCACCTCCTGGGTGGAGGGTGGTGCCGGATTGTCTGAGGCTGGGCTAGGCCCAGGGTTGAGGTCGATCGGGGGCCAGGCGGCCTCGTGGCGAGGCGTCCAAGATGGCGGCCCGGGCTGGGTGCATGGGCCGGCAGTGGATCGGACCCACGAGGTTATCATGTTCGAGGGCAGGGGTCCCTGAGGGGACGTAGGGCGTGCAATGGTGGTGTGTGGTGCTTGCGTGACTGGGCTCGGGCCTGGTCGAGCCGGGGGAGAGCGGCCCGTCATGTGGCCTGTCCAACATGCGTCCCCCCCAGCTGAAGGCGGGGAGAGTTACCCATCCTCTTGGGGACTCTCTTCGTCGAGGCGGAAAAACCGGGACAGGCCATCGGCGTTGGCGTGGTCGGACCCAGGCCGGTGTTCGACTGTGAAGTCCATACCTTGTAAGGAGATGGACCAGCGTAGCAATTTTGGGTTTTCCCCCCGCATATGCATCAACCACTGCAGGGGTCGGTGGTCAGTCTGCACCCGAAAGTGGGTGCCAAAAAGGTAGGGCCGGAGCTTCTTGAGGGCCCATACCACAGCGAAGGCTTCCCTCTCTATGGTGCTCCAGCGTTGTTCCCGGGGTAGGAGTCTCCGGCTGATGAAGGCCACCGGTTGATCGAGGCCTTCGGTGTTCACTTGGGACAGGACCGCCCCAATGCCCTGGTCGGAGGCGTCCGTCTGGACGACGAACTCCCGGCTGTAGTCTGGGGCCTGGAGCACAGGAGCGGAACACATGGCGGCCTTTAACTGTTCGAATGCCGCTTGACACTCTGGGGTCCAGTTCACCTTCTTGGGCTGATTTTTTGACGTGAGTTCGGTGAGAGGCCCCACGATGGTACCATAATCTTTCACGAACCTTCGGTAGTAGCCCGTGAGGCCCAGGAAGGCTCGCACCTCAGTTTGAGTGATAGGGGGTCGCCAGTTCTGGATGGCGGCAATTTTCAGCTGTAGGGGGGCCACTAGGCCGCTTCCCACCTGGTGTCCGAGGTAGGTCACCGACCCTTGTCCAATTTGGCATTTGCTGGCCTTGATCGTGAGGCCAGCTCGCTGAAGGGCTTGCAGCACTGCTTGGAGGTGGTGGAGGTGCTCGGTCCAATGGTGGCTGTACACAGCGATGTCGTCCAGGTAGGCGGCGCTGAACTCTTCGAGCCCCGCCAGGACCTGATTGACGAGCCGTTGGAACGTCGCTGGGGCGTTCTTCATGCCGAAGGGCATGACCGTAAAGTGATAGTGGCCATCGGGGGTGGAGAAGGCAGAGCGTTCTTGTGCTCGGGGTGTGAGGCCGATCTGCCAATAACCTGCCGTCAGGTCGAAGATGCTGAGGTAGCGGGCAGCGCCCATTCGGTCGACCAGTTCATCTGCCCGGGGGATGGGGTGTGCGTCCGTTCTGGTGACTTCATTCAGACCCCGGTAGTCGACACAGAACCGGAGTTCTGGTGTGGTCCCGGGGGCGGCTGCTTTGGGGACCAGTACGACCGGGCTGGCCCATGGACTGTCTGAGGGCTCGATGACCCCGAGCGTGAGCATCTTAGCTACTTCCGCCTGGATGCAGGCCCGTACCCGATCAGGTACGCGGTAGGCCCGGTGGCGGATAGGAGGGCTGTCTCCGGTGTCCACATCGTGCACACACCAGGAAGTGACACCCGGGGTGAGGGAGAACAGACTGGCGAACCGTGATAGGAGGGCTTGGCACTCTTGCCGTTGTTCTCTGGTGAGGGTCTCCGAGAGTCGGACCCCATCCACGGAGCCGTCTTGCTCCTGGGTCCGCAAGAGGTCAGGGAGAGGCTCGGAGTCGTCTTCAACCCCATTGTCTGTGGCCATCAAGAGGCTGAGTTCTGTTCGTGCAAAGTGGGGTTTCAGTCTGTTGGTGTGGAGGACTCGGAGCGGATTCCGGGCGGACTCCATATCGATCAGATAGGTGGCAGGACCCTTGCGCTCGATTACCTTGAAGGGTCCCGTCCATTTGTCTTGGAGAGCGCACGGTTCGGTGGGGGACATTACCCAGACCTGTTGCCCCGGCTCGAATTCAATGGATGAGGCGTTCTGGTCATACCATTTCTTCATGTCCTCTTGACTGGCCTCTAGGTTGGCTTTTGCTAGGTCTCTGAACCGCCGGGACTGGTTGCGGAGGGTGAGGAGGTACCGGAAGACATCTGGAGGACTCTTGGCCGGAGGCATCTCCCAGCCTTCTTTGATCAGGCTGAGTGGCCCCCGTACTGGGTGCCCATAGAGCAGCTCGAAGGGGCTGAAGCCTAGGGACTTCTGTGGGACCTCCCGGTAGGCGAAGAGGAGGCACGGCAGCAGCACGTCCCACTGGCGACGGAGGGGCTCTTCCAATCCCCCGATCATCCCTTTTAGCGTGCGATTGAACCGCTCAACAAGTCCGTTTCCTTGGGGGTGATAGGGGGTCGTGAAGCGGTAGGTGACCCCACACTGTTGCCAGAGGGACTTCATATATTTAGAAATGAAGTTCGTGCCTCTGTCACTGACGACTTCTCGGGGGAACCCCACACGGGAGAAGATCCCCATCAGGGCCCGGCCGACCACTGGGGCTGTCACGGTCCGGAGAGGAATAGCCTCAGGGTAGCGGGTGGCGTGGTCCACTAGTACCAGGATGAAGCGATGGCCTTGTCTTGTACGCGGGTCCAGGGGTCCCACAATGTCTATCCCGACCCTCTCAAATGGGGTTGTGACTACTGGAAAGGGTTGCAGGGGAGCCTTTAATTTGCGGCCGCTCTTCCCACTGGCTTGGCACGTGGGGCAAGATCGGCAATGCTGGTGCACATCGTTTCTCATTTTGGGCCAGAAGAAGTGGGTCACTAGGCGGCTGTAGGTTTTATCCTGTCCCAGGTGCCCTGCCAGGGGGGCATCGTGGGCCAGGTTTAGCAGGAAGTCTCTAAAGCGGAGGGGCACCACTAGTACTCGGTTGGCCCCCAGCTCGGCGATTCGTTGCTCGCTGTACAATAGATCATTGTCCCAGTAGACCCAATGAGTTCCGGAGGTATCCCCGGCGCTTTGGGCGAGCGCTTGTTGTCGGAGTCCCTCAAGGGAGGGACAGGTCTTCTGTTCCTGACGAAATTGTTCTTGTGTGGGTCCCCCTTCTTGAGCCCACTGATCAAGATTAGCGAGGTCGGAAGGTTGAGCAAGTTCGAGGGGGATGCCATGGTCGGGGGTCTCGGCGGGGGCGACCGGAGGCGGTGGCGCCGGCCATTCTGGTTCTTCCGGGTGATGGTTGGCACGGGCGGCCATGGACCGGGTGGTGACGCACGCCCAGTCTGGGACGCCCAACATCCCCAAGTGTTCTTTTCGCTCCACGGCTGCCCACGGGGAGCTTTCCAGGTCATTTCCGAGGAGGCATTCCACGGGGGCGTCGTCTCGGACCGTTACCTTCAACATGCCGGAGACCCCTCCCCACTCAAAGGGGACGCAGGCCATCCGACACAGACTTTCCGAGTTGTCGGCTGATCGCACAGGGCAGAGAACGTTCGGTAGATATTGTTCTGGGGTCACCAGATGACAGCGGACGGCTGTCACACTGGCCCCGGTGTCTCGAAGGGCTTCGGCCCGTTGTCCATTGATGCTCACCCATTGGCTGTACTTCTGGGTGTTAGCGGGTAGGGGGACCCGCGGGACCATGTCTCTTCCCCCTAAGCACGCGAGAGTCATGGCGGCTGGCTCCCACTCTTGATACTCTTGCTCGCCTGTTTCTTGTTCCTCGGAGATCTGTTCTTCCCCTAGTGCCGCGGCGGCCACCTGGCGGGGTCTTGGACTCTGATACTGCGGGCAGCTTGGGTCGTTTGCATAGTGGCCGACTCGTTGGCATCGGTGACATGTAACATTGGCTCTGTATCCCGGTCGCGCCGGGGTGCTGCCCCGGTTGGCCGGGGGGGTGGTGCTGGTAGCGGGGGCGGCCGGAGTATTGTCTCTTCCTCGTCCTTGGCCCCCTCCTCCTCCTCTGGGTCGGTAGTGACCATTGTTGTTCCTGTTCTGCTCGTAGGACCCATTCCGGCCCACTCTGGTGATCTCCCACCGGTCAGCTTCGGCTGCGAGCTGCCGGGGATCGGTTAACTTGCTGTCGAGGAGGTGTTGGCGTAGTTCAATGAAGCAATTGTTGGACAGATGCTCCCATACCATCAGATTGAACAGCTGCTCGTAGGTCGTGACGTTGTTCCCTCTGATCCAGCCTTCGAAGGCTCGGCTAAAGTACGTTACATAGTCCACCCAAGTTGTACCTGGAATGCGTGTGCAGTCTCGGAACCTCTGACGGTACATCTCGGGCGTGAGGCCATAGCGGGTGAGGAGGGCCGCTTTCATATGGTCGTAGGAGGTCATCTGGTGGTCTGGGAGCTGTAACAGAGTATCGCGGCCCTCATTGAGGAATTTGCCCCATAGGCCGGCTCCCCAGTCGGTTCTATCGATCCGGTGCGCAGTCATCGCGATTTCATAGGCCTTAAACCATTGCTGGATGTCGTCTTCTCGAAAATATTCTCGGACCACATCCTTGGGGATGTGCACTTTTTTCTCCGCGGTCCCTGGGGTGGACGGTCTGTCGGGCACCCCTAACTCTTTATTTTGTTTGCGCAGGTTGATCTCGGCTAGGTTCCGTTCGTGCTCGTACGTTAGTCTTTTTTCCTCGAGCTCCCTTTGCCTCTGTTTCTCCTCTCTTTCTTCTCGGAGGCGAAGGTGCTCTAAGTTTATTTTTTGCTCGGCCAATTTGAGTTCTATGTCCATCTTGAGCCGGGCCATTTCGAGTTCGTGTAGTCGGGCTTTTTCTCTTTCTTGGATCTCGTCTTGCGAGAGACTGGTTCTTTGCCCCTCAGGGGCCGTGTTGGTATTTTTCGCGGTGCTTTGCTCAGGGGTTTCGACATCCCCGGTCTCTGCCCAAGATTCTAGGGCATGCTTAAAATCGTCCTTGGTACTTAGTCTGGTGGTAGCGATACCTAGTTCGATGCAGAACTGCTTTAGTTCACGATGGCTGTATTCCTCTAGTTTTTCCATTTGGAACTTCTCAGTTGATCCGCTCTCTTTAGTCGACATTGTTGTTCGTTGTGGGGTGAGCTACTCTCTGTACGTTATGCGGTGATTCGGATCGCGCCGCTGGCCACCAATGTTAGACGGACCGGGAGGGTCGGCCGAGATTACGGGGAGAGGTCTCCAGGGAGAGCCGTCTCCAACGACTGTACAGGTAAGTAACTTCCCCCCCACAGACGGACACCACACAAGATTGAAGGTTAACGAGACTTTATATGCAATTCTTAGGTTACGTCGCTATGATACAAGGAGGTCTGGACTCAGGGGTCCCCTCGGTTCTGATCTCTGGTTGAGGAGAAAGGGTAGCGGGACAGTCTTAGTTACCAATGAGTTAAATAGCTCTCAATCCTCGAGCTCGGCGTGGTTGCTGATCGGGCCGTGGAGGAGCCAAGCAGGTCCCGAGATGGATGAAGGATGGTCGACGGGCCGTGGAGAAGCCAAGCAGGTCCCGATGAAGATGATGGTTACAACGGTCCGCGGCCTCGCCAGCAGATCCGGACGACGGTGAAGAATGAAGGTTACGACGGCTGTGGCAGCGCCAACAGGCAGGACGATGGTGCACAGGACAGAGCTACGGCAGCGCCAGTAGTCCGTCCAGGATGAGTTCC
The DNA here is from genome assembly GCF_964263255.1 of Lissotriton vulgaris. NCBI lineage: Eukaryota > Metazoa > Chordata > Amphibia > Caudata > Salamandridae > Lissotriton > Lissotriton vulgaris. Next base: position 31,606,061 of record NC_141698.1, read on the forward strand.
TCTTACGTCTCTCGACTCCAAGATACAACTGACTTCCTGCTCTGGAGCTGTCCCAGTTATAGGGCTGGCGTGCTTTGATGTCCGGACCCTCGCACTTGGAGGTCGGGAGGTCCGGGATGAGGGAGTCCAGACACCCAGCAGGGGGGTGGAGCCAGCGCCCGGGGAGGCGATGGGCGAGCGGCACTGGGCGGGGGGAGAGCCATCGGCACCTCTCTCTCCCATTGACTTGCCAAGTAGCCCGCTCACCTCCTGGGTGGAGGGTGGTGCCGGATTGTCTGAGGCTGGGCTAGGCCCAGGGTTGAGGTCGATCGGGGGCCAGGCGGCCTCGTGGCGAGGCGTCCAAGATGGCGGCCCGGGCTGGGTGCATGGGCCGGCAGTGGATCGGACCCACGAGGTTATCATGTTCGAGGGCAGGGGTCCCTGAGGGGACGTAGGGCGTGCAATGGTGGTGTGTGGTGCTTGCGTGACTGGGCTCGGGCCTGGTCGAGCCGGGGGAGAGCGGCCCGTCATGTGGCCTGTCCAACAGACCGCCAATGGCAAGCCTCGAGAAAGGAAGCGGACTAGCGGGCCCCACCTGAAGGCGAAGTTCTTGAAGTCACCTCTGAAAACGTCAGCATACGTTCCATACTCAACAGCTTCCACAACTTAGCATACCAGAGGGAAAGTGCAGGGGCCTCCTTCTTCTTCCAAGCCGCAGCCAAGGTCAACTTGGTCGCACCTATGCAGAGCCAAAGGATTTGTTTATCTGCCTTAGTCTGATGCTCCAGGAGCGGGTCACGGAGACCCAGGAGCACGAAGCCTATCGAGTCCGGAATCGGGTAACCCAACACATCCTTGATATGGGACAGTATCTCCTCCCAGTAGGGGCGAATGATAGGGCAGTCCCACCAGATATGGCGAAAATTCCCCAGGAGACCACATCCTCGCCAACATCTGTCCGACGCAGAGGGAAAAATCTTTTTCAATCGGGTCGGGTAAAGATACCAATCCAGCATTGTTTTCATATGGGCCTCCCTGAGATCAATGTAATGATTAAATCTGTGTAAATCGCGCCAGAGGTGAGTCCACTCCTCGTCAGAAATGTCTCGCCCTAAGTGCTCTTCCCACAAACTCATATATCTAGGGCGAGGCGAGACAGCGGTGGCCAATAAGAGGCCATAGAGGAATGAGATCACCCCCTTCATGGACGTTGCGCGGGTGATATAGGATTCGAAATCTGTGGGAGGTCTCGTCGCTGCATCTCGCACCTCCGGTGACAACGCCCAGTGAAGCATTTGGGCAAGCCGGTAACGCTCGGAAGGTAGCACCACGTAGTCACGCATGCAATTATGGAAGGTGAGCGGCTCATACCCATGGAACAAGTGTGTGAGCGCGTGGCAACCCCCCGCTCTCCACCCATCAAAGGGGCCCTCCACGAGAGCCGGTGGAAAGGCCAGGTTAAAGTGGATAGGGGTGAAGGGGGATGGGAAGGAGGTCCACCTCTCATCGTTGGAGACCGAGTCCCAGACCTTCAGGGTGGTACTCGTAGGGGTGCTAATGTAGGCGTTACGAGGGCGATCCCCCTTCGCCTTCCAAACCAGGTCCCATATCGATCTTCCCGCCACACTCCTGTCCATATGCAGCCAGTGCTTCTCCGACTCCATCTGGGTCCACTCGACCAACACCCGGAGTTGCGCCGCCTTATAATAGAGGTGCATGTCTGGGAGGCCGACCCCACCCTTCTTCAGGGGACGACGCAGCGTAAGAAAGGAAAGTCTAGCGCGGCCTCCCTGCCATATAGCGCAAGATCATGGATTTAATACGCCTAAAAAAGTCCCCCTCCAAGGCGATAGGGAGTGCTTGAAAGAGGTACAAGAGCTTGGGGAGCAGAGTCATTTTAATTGCATGGACGCGACCGAGCCAAGAAATGAACATGGGCTTCCATCGATTGAGCTCGATCTGTATCTGGGCCAGCAGGGGAGGGAAGTTGACCGCATACAAGGTGGTAACAGATGAGGTCAGCCGGACCCCAAGATACTGTATGGAGGAGCTGGACCACGATAGAGGCGTGAGCGGTCGGATGCGTTCCACCTCAGCGGGTGGTAGCGTGAGGTTGAGGATGTATGACTTGCCGGGATTGACCCGAAAACCCGCCACCGCTTCGAACTGAGAGAGCACTTCTTGCACCCGTGGAAGGGAGTTCCCCGGTTCCGCTAGTGACAATAAAACGTCGTCAGCAAAGAGGGATATTTTATGTTGCTCCCCCGAAAAGGGGAGACCAACAATATCCGGGTCCTCCCGCACCCTAAGGGCCAGAGGCTCGATGCTGAGCGCAAAGAGTAGGGGAGATAGGGGGCAGCCCTGCCTCGTACCCCGGGAGTGCGCAAAGAAGGGTGAAACATGGCCATTAACCATGACCCTCGAGCGAGGACCATGGTAGTTGGCCCGAAGCATATCGATGAATTTGGGTGAAAAACCAAAGGCCTTCAACGTACTAAAGAGGAAGTTCCAGTCCACCCGGTCGAACGCCTTTTCAGCGTCAAGGCCCACCAAGACCGCCGGGATCTTAAAGCGATTGGCCTTCTCGATCAGGTGAATCAGCCTTCTGGTGTTGTCGTGGGTCTGGCGACCTTTTATGAATCCCGATTGGTCGGGATGGATAAGAGCAGGCATAAGGTCCTGAAGCCGGGTAGCCAAGATAGAGGAGTATAACTTAGCGTCTACATTTAACAGAGCTATGGGCCGGTACGACTCACACTTGGAGGGGTCCTTCCCGGCTTTGGGGATAATCGAAATCATCGCTTCTGCCATAGAGCCCGTAGTCTGGCCCGCCTCCCTCATGCCATTGAAAAGTGTCACCAGGAAGTCCCCAAGTTCAGAGGCAAATGTTTGGTAGAAGGGCGCCGTAAAGCCGTCTGGGCCAGGCGCCTTAAGCGGTTTAAGGGACTTAATGGCAGTCAGCACCTCCTCCCTAGTGAAGGGGGCCTCCAGAAGGTCATTCCACTCCTTGGAGACCTGCGGAAGTGAATAAGCCCCTAGGTAGTCCTGCTGCTCTTCAGGCGCCAGGTTATCTGCCGAGTACAAGGCGGCATAAAAGTCGCCGAAGATCTCCGCCTTGGCCGCGTCCCTATGCTCCATGGCGCCTGAGGGCGCCCGGATGCCACCCACATATTCCCTCTCACGCTTATCGCGAAGCTGTCGAGCCAGATGTTTCCCCACTTTGTTGCCTTGAGCATAAGAAAGGCGCCGTAAGCGCAGGAGGGTATACTCCGCCCGATTATTATAGTGGGCCCTGAGTTTACCCCGCACCGCAGCAAGAGGACGAAGAGTTCTTCGAGAAGGATTCTGTTTATGCGCAGTTTCAAGTGTCGCCAGCTCCGCCTCCAGCGCCTCCCTTTCCTCACGCCTAAGTTTGTTCAGGGCGGAGTTCAACGCGATGCACGTGCCCTGTGTCGTCGCCTTGAAGGCGTCCCATTGGGTGAAAACCGAGGTGTCCTCAGCTTTGTTTAACTTAAAAAATTCGCCAATGGCCGCCCTGAGTTTCTTGCAGGACTCCTCATCACGTGTAAGGGAGATAGGGAAATACCATTTGCGGTGTGGGGACGTCTCCGGGGCCCAAGTCAAGCATGCTGCCAAAAGACTGTGATCTGATACAGAGAGTGGAAATATCCTACTGTCCCGCAAGTCCCCCTGTAGCGACTGATTTAGAAAGATGTGGTCGAGACGTGAATACGTGTGGTGAACATGGGAATCGAACGTGTAATCCCTAGTGTGGGGGTGGAGGGCGCGCCAGCTATCAATAAGACCCAGACTGTCCATAGCGTCTCGCAACTCAGGGGAGAAGAGGCCCGCCTCCGTCCTGTGTTGGTGCGAGCAATCAAGGCCCTTGTCCCAAACCAAATTGAAATCCCCCATTACTATCAATGCTCCTTCCCCAAAATCCCCCACCTCCCTCATGAAGGCCTCAAGGAACCCATTTTGGCCCGTGTTCGGAGCATAGAGAACCACCCATGTGCAGAGCTTGCCAAGGAGCATCCCCTTCACCATCAGCCATCTACCCTCCTTGTCGCCTCGCACCCCCATTGGTTGAAACTGAAGTGTAGAACGGAACATGAGCGCCACTCCCCGATGCTTAGTAGTGGCAGAGGATTTGTAAATCAGTGGGTATTGCCTATGCTTAAGCCTGGTTTCGTCTCTACGGGCCAAATGAGTTTCCTGTAGTCCCACCACATCCAGATGATGATCTATAATGTATTTCCACTCTTTCTGACGCTTTTGAGGGGAATTAAGGCCTTTAACATTCCATGAACCTATCGTAACTGGCATCATTTAGATGTCACCCTCCCCCACCCCGCTCCACATAGTGCCCCCGTAGTGCCATAAGCAAACTGAACACAGTCGCAATCATACCAAATCTACTGCCGCCACCACTGAGCCCGTTCCAAAACAACCCTTCCCCAATCCAAAGGAGCCTCAAAACAATATACAAAAAAAACTGATTCAGAACCAGAAAAAGAACAAAGAAAGTCGGACATGACCATAAGGGTCGGGGGTAGAAAACCCGGGTAATGCCCCCCTCGAGTTCAGGGTCGGGGTAACCCTCCAATGGAGCACGGTCTTTCAATGTACCTGAGATGGTAGAGCCCCACGGGCCGCTGTTGGGGGAGCCTAGGCTGCTGAAGAGCTGTCCACCCGGCTCGACTCAGTCACCAGGGCCACCGAAGCCAGAACCTCTCTCCTCTCACTTTGGCTCGCCGATGGAGTCGGGCCCTCCGCCATACCATGCCGGCCCACTCTCTGCCAAGCCGGGGAGCGGGACCGGCGACGTCTTCTCGGGGAGGCGCTGGCACCTGCCAACGCAGCCGCTTCTTCCATACCCAGAAGTTACCTGGCGGCTGCCAGAGATCTCACTTGCACTAGCCTGTTCTGCCACCTGAAGATGAGCCGAAAGGGGTGACCCCAGGAGTAGGACACCCCGTGCTCCCGCAGGAAAGCCGTGATCGGGCGGAAGTCCCGCCGCTTTTGCAATGTGGAGGCCGCCAGGTCCTGAAAGAGCTGAGGATTGTGACCTCAAAATTGTAGGTTGTTGGTGTCCCTTGCTTTCCGTAGGATCCTCTCTTTCAATTGGAAATCGTGGACACAGACAAGAATGTCCGGCGGCGGCGAGCGCCCGCCATGCAGCAGCCCAACCCGATGCACTCTGTCCATGCGGATCTCCGAGAGGTCGTCCTCCGCCAGGATTTGCAGGAACAGGGCCTCCACATACTCCCGCAGGTTCTCACCTTCTCCTTCCCAGGGTACCGCTCGAATCCAAATGTTATTACGGCGGGACCGGTTTTCCAAATCTTCGCAGTGGGTCTGAAGATCTAAAATTTGCTCTCGCGGCCGGAGCATGTCCTGCTGTAATTGATGGACGTCACCAGTGAGGCCCAGATCGTGGTCCTCCAGGGTCGCCACCCGTTCTCCGATGCCATCCACATCTCGGCGGACCTCGCGTAAATCGGAGGCCAGCTGTGACTTCAGTTCCGTGATGTCGTCCTTGATGGATGCAAAAAGCTCAATCAAGAAGGCCTTCGTGACCGGGCCCTCCCCGTCGTCCTTAGCTGGGGACTTGCTAGAGCCGGGGGGCGATCCGGATGGTCCCTTCCCAGGGCCGTCCTTCCCAGTCCTATTCATGCGGTTCCTCGTCGTCATGATGAGGAGCCTCGGCCAGCCTCCGGGCTCTTCGCGATCCCCAGGAGCGTCCCGGGATATCAGGCCGCGCTCCCTCACACCCTCCACGATCTCCGCTTCGCCGTCACTGGGAGGCCGGGGCAATCAGAAGATAGCACTCGCCGTGTCTCTTAACGACCGCTGAATCGCCCCCAAGTTATAAGGGGTAGGGACGGGTCAGCACCTCCTCTCCTCACGATCTTCTGCGCTGTCCAGCAGCCGCCAGACAGGTCGGCGCCTCCTTGCCACCTCCGTCCAGGCGCCGGTAGCCAGATGAATCACAGGGGCGCCGAGAAGGCTCGTGACGGTCCCAGTCGGGGGATCCCGCAGTGCAATCGCTACACACCGCAACTTTCTGTGACCCAGAGTTCCCCCGAGCTAAGAGCCGATGCAATCCAGGCGAGGCCAGGTAGGCCGCACCAGCGCTCGTGCGTCACTGCCTCGACACCTCGGCTAAGTCCGCCGTTCTAGGTCGTAGCTCGACAGGAAAAGGCTCAAACGCATTCAGGGCACCTTAGTGACCCCAGGAAAGTCAGTTCCGGAGCTGAAATCGCCCCAATTCAGCTACACAAGGCTATGAAGGGCTTGGGGTGCCGGAGGAGCTCGCAGGCACGTCTTACTCCGTCGCCATCCTGGCCGCGCCCCCCACATTTACTGTTTTAAATGCCAAAACACTTTTACATTTTGAGCGGCGTACCAAAGCACAAGAAAATATGATTTTTATAGCCTTTTCTGCTAAAGGACATTTTTCTATACAGGCTTATTTTTTTCCCATTTCGGCACGCACTCCCTCCGAAGACCTTTTTTTCGAGACAGCCTTATCTTTTGTCGTTTCTGCACGGCAATTCCCACTGAATGTGTTTTTCCCTTATCGCCATATTCACCCCAAGCCTGTTCAACATCTGTTTGGCCTCCTCTGGGCTTTCTAGAGCAACAAAATGTTGGATTTCAGATCTACTGCGTCAACACCCAGATTTGCGTCAAACTTGAAGATGCATTGCCACCCCTTTGTTTTCTCGCCCTAAGTGCGCCGGGTATGCCCAGACGTGGGTCCCTTGCTCACCATGCCACTAGATTCAAGCTAGCATGCTGATGAGAGGTGATGCTCAAAAACCGGTTCCAGGATGCTTTTTTCCAGTCCAGGGAGGACCTGGCTTTGCCGTTCGGGCTGGACTGTTCCCATGAGGCACAGGGTCAAGACTGATTTGCATATGGCCAGGTCTAAACTGGGTTGGCATGGTGAGCAAAAGAATGATGGATTTACTGGGGGTGAATGTTTGATATGCTCTGCATTCTGTCTATCATCTGTGTGTCTCTGCTGAGCTGTGCAAAACATCAGCTCGTCGTTGGGCCTTCTGAACCCATCTCACTTGGCCGTACTCAAGGGAAGCCCCCTGCACCATCCTCCAAGGTTTGCAGCAATTTGTTCTTCACCCAATAAGTGATCACTGTCCAAGAAGTGCCTTCCACTGCCTACCACGGCTTTGAGCCATATCATCCTTCGACCCTGCCAAAGGTATTGCATTGGCGACCCGGTCTCCCAAATAAGATGTTAGCCAGAGTGCAAAGTGTCTAAACTAGGCCGGGTCAGTAAATTCTGTTAGGCTCGCAGAATTTTGGTAATTTCGCGTTCCGCGGTGAACGCCGAATTGCCAAAAATTCTGCGTTTTCGTGGAATTTGTTGCTTGCTTGTGGGATATTTCCCCTCGAGCACACAAACAGCGTTCGCAAACAGGAAAAAAGCATTGCGAACGGGCAGAACAAGCAATTCCGCGTGTTTGCGGAACTCTGCGTGCTCGCAGAGATTTTTTGCAGTTTCGCTGAGCTTTGCGTAGCGCGACTACGTAAGTTCCGCCCACCCCTAGTCTAAACACGGCCGCTCCACTCAAATCTGAGATGAGACAGTAAGGCCACTTCCAACCCCCTGTTGAAGCTCTTTATCAGCTTCTGGTCATCCGCTTAACCGCGGCGGCAATTCCGCCGCGATGCAGCAGTTCAGCGCAGTGGGCGGGGCCGCGGCGGCCAACAGACATGCGCAGCACTACGGAGGTAGTGTGTGCGTAGCAGTGAAGGGCTTAAGGAGAGGTCTTAATTTAAGACCCACTGTAGGGTCATACATCTCTACTTTTTGTGGCAGATGTATTTACCACGAACACGGCCCAAAGGTATGATAGCGCTTTACATGAGCATCGGTTATGTTACATCAAGGATACATTCATTGTTGGTAGGCACAGGGAGATGACGTGATTTACTGAATCGCAGGTTGTTGAGCTGACGCCGACACTCATACTTGCTTCCCCATTTTAAAAGTCGGTCGATCTGACCGTTACGCCACATCTATGGTCTAGGATTGCTCATCCGGGTCTTGCTGCATCACCAGCCTATAAATGCCCGACATCCGTCTCCTTGAGCACACCTGCTGTTCGCCCCCACATCCGGCGGGGGAACTTCCCATGTAAAGTTAACTGTGGTGTATTGTTCTGGAGGTCAGCGCCCTCCCGGGCACCAACCGAAGCCGTCTCATCCTTCCAGGCTGGGATGTCCTAGGAGACAGCGCCCTCTGGTGGAACGGCCCTGTATCTGCAGCCGCCAAGGCCAGGCCTGCAGTGGCCCTCCCCCATCTAACGGCAGCAGTCTTATCACAAACCGCAGGCAGGTGTTGCATGTGCATGGCGGATTAGGTCCCCCCTGAAACATGGCAGCGTTCTAGGCTCGCACCCCTCCCGTTCATGTCGTCTGTCTGCTTGAATACACTTCGAGCGCCTCCCTGTGTGGAATGAGTCCCAGCGCGCCCCGCAGCGCCTCCTGCTCGTGGCCGTGCGCCCGGTGTCTTGATGCACCGGCTGTTCTCGTCCCTGAGTGACTCGCAGGTGCTGCGCACCGGGCGGGGCCGCGTCCCGAAGCCCGTTTGTGCTTTTCATTTAAAAGTTGAAGAAAAAAAAACCAAGCCTTGGCAGACGCACTGTGGGAACGTGGGCAGATTACGCGTTCGAAGGAGGCGGTGCACTGCCACTGATCCCCAAGGGCGCCCCTTCCACCCAGTTGGCACAGCGCTCCGAAGCCTCTGCTGTTTGAATGCCCAGTGCCATGTGCTGTCCGACCAGCGCAGCCCTGGGAACGGTCCATGCCTGGGCGAGTGGTGGAGCTGAGGGGAAGAGGGCGGTGGGTGTGGGGGTGGAGGGGGGGATGGGGGGTGTACAGGATAGCTGCCCCGGGCTTTGTTGTGAGGCACTGGGCTGAAAAACGCTGGAAATGGCCTGTGCAAGAGCTTCATTTACTATGTGCACACTCAGCAACAAGAAGACCGCAGCTCACAGGTATTCTGTTCTCCGGACTGGGGGAGAGGTGGCTACGCAAGGTGGCCCATAGCGACTCGGGGTCGGCCATGTCAACTGAGGGTGTGCATAGTGGCCCGGGGAGGGTAGTACGCCATGACCACTCTGGGTGGGCCGCAGTAAATGAGGGTGAGCCCCTGCAACTCAAGGTGGGCCATGACAACTTATGGTGGGCAATGGCGACTCATGGTGGGACATGACAACCTGTGGTGGGCCATGACGACTCAAGGTGGGACATGGCAACTTGTGGTGGGCCATGGAGACTCATGGTGGGACATGACAACTTATGGTAGGCCATGGCGACTCAAGGTGGGACATGGCAACCTGTGGTGGGCCATGGAGACTCAAGGTGGGACATGGCAACTTGTGGTGGGCCATGGAGACTCAAGGTGGGACATGGCAACTTGTGGTGGGCCATGGAGACTCAAGGTGGGACATGGCAACTTGTGGTGGGCCATGGCGACTCAAGGTGGGACATGGCAACTTGTGGTGGGCCATGGAGACTCAAGGTGGGACATGGCAACTTGTGGTGGGCCATGGAGACTCAAGGTGGGACATGGCAACTTGTGGTGGGCCATGGCGACTCAAGGTGGGACATGGCAACTTGTGGTGGGCCATGGAGACTCAAGGTGGGACATGGCAACTTGTGGTGGGCCATGGCGACTCAAGGTGGGACATGACAACTTGTGGTGGGCCATGGCGACTCAAGGTGGGACATGACAACTTGTGGTGGGCCATGGCGAGTCAAGGTGAGCCATGACAACTTATGGTGGGCCATGGCGACTTAAGGTGGGACATGACAACTTGTAGTGGGCCATGGCGAGTCAAGGTGAGCCATGACAACTTGTGGTGGGCCATGGCGACTCAAGGTGGGCCATGGCGACTCAAGGTGAGCCATGGCAACTTGTGGTGGGCTATGGCGACTTAAGGTGGGACATGACAACTTGTGGTGGGCCATGGCGACTCAAGGTGGGACATGACAACTTGTGGTGGGCCATGGCGACTCAAGGTGGGACATGACAACTTGTGGTGGGCCATGGCGACTCAAGGTGGGACATGACAACTTATGGTGTGCCATGGCGACTCAAGGTGAGCCATGACAACTTGTGGTGGGCCATGGCGACTCAAGGTGGGACATGACAACTTGTAGTGGGCCATGGCGACTCAAGGTGAGACATGACAACTTATGGTGAGCCTTGGCGACTCAAGGTGGGACATGACAACCTGTGGTGGGCCATGGCGACTCAAGGTGGGACATGACAACCTGTGGTGGGCCATGGTGACTCAAGGTGGGACATGACAACTTGTGGTGGGCTATGGCGACTCAAGGTGGGACATGACAACTTGTGGTGGGCCATGGCGACTCAAGGTGGGACATGACCACTTATGGTGAGCCATGGCGACTCAAGGTGGGACATGACAACCTGTGGTGGGCCATGGCGACTCAAGGTGGGACATGACAACTTGTGGTGGGCTATGGCGACTCAAGGTGGGACATGACAACTTGTGGTGGGCTGTGGCGACTTAAGGTGGTCTATTGCGAATCAGGGTAGGGCATGGCAACTCAGGGTAAGGCATGGCGACTCAGGGTAGGCCATGGCAACTCTGGATGGGTCATGGTGGCTCATGTTAGGCAACGCCGACTAGGCAATACCGACACAGGTTGGGCAATGCTAACTTTGAGTGGGCCATGGTGGCTGGGCTAGTCAGTAATAGCTCAGTGAGAGCCATGGTGATTCAAAGAAGGCTGCAATGGCCCATAGTGGACCATAGAAACTTGAGGAGGGCCACTGTGACTTGGGCTATCCACAGTAGCTCTTGACGCACAAAATAGAGAGTGGATGAACTGTGGTGACTCTGGTGGGCTACCATGCCTGAAGCTGGGTCACAGAAGGCCACTACGCTGCAGAAGAGGTACATTTACTTAGAGTGGTCTACTCTGTGATCCAGAGTAGGCCCTATAGATTTGGGGTAAGCTGGAGTTGCTTAGTGTGTGTTATTCAGACTTGGCATGTGCAATGTTGTCTTGGGCAAAGTGGGGTAAGGGATGTGTGGTGTGGGAGAAATGGGGCAATGAAGATTTAGGCTAGACAAGCTGATATGCGGTAGACCTCCAAGACTTGGAGTGGGCCAAATTGAATCCGAGCAGGCAATAGAGGCTTAGAGAGGACTTTGGTGCCTCAGGACGCGGTGTCAAGGCCCCATAGTGACTTGTGGTGGGTTACTGTAACAAGGACTCGGTTGGGACACGGGGAATCACGTGGGCCACAGTAACTAAGGATAATCAAGATAAGCTTAAAGTGGGCCTTTGAGACAGGGTGGGGCACTAGTTTTCAAGGAGGGTCATTTATGCTCAGCGTGGTCACACCTAGGGAAAGCCATGGTGAATTAAGGTGGGCATAAGGATACAGGTGAGTGATGGTTTAGTGATTGACTATCTTTTGCTTGTCTTGAGAAGCAATTGCAAATCTGGTGAGGTTTTGGCATACCTGACCAACCGCAGGAGTCATCATCTGCAACTAGGAGCCAATGTCAAGTCAACTTTCCATCATAAGAAGGCAAAAAGACAAAGTAGGTTACATTATCAACTGGAACTCTGCAAAATTCTTTGTGTTAAACAGAGGCGTCTTATTAAGATTACACTTTCTTATCACTTGGGAAGATAGCCAGCACCCAAAAAGACTTGTGTCCTGAAGAATGCCTCGGACTTTACATTGGCATTTACATAGACTGAAACATGTTGACAGATATGACACGAGCGGACTTAATAAAACTGTCTTGGTGTGTTTTTAATATTGTGAGTGAGAGAGGAAGAGACAAGAATAAAATATAGCTTTCTTACAGCCACATATTTTTAGCTTAATCCTGGGATGTCGTCTTAATGTTTGGTACAGATGTGGGAATAAGTACTCAGAGAGCTAGTGTAGACAGTTGTCCACAATATTTCATAAGGAATTTTCACAAAAAGTTAGTATCTTCCTATGAACTGCCCAGCTGCAGCACACTATAGACATAACCTTCCAGCCATAGTGAGGTGAAATCTCTATGACGAAGCGTACAGCATGATGTGGGCGAGGACTTATCATTTTATTGACAGTCCACCCGAAACTGATCTGCCGACATTGGTCATCCGTGCCAAGCATTCATTTTTTTTAAAAAATATTTTTTTATTTTGCAGTTACACATAATCTTAACATCAGGAAGCTTTTCATTTTAAATGTCGCCCCCCCCCCCCCACCCACCCCTGGGAGCCCGGTATTCCTTGGTGCTAATTATTCCCCGGTTAATGACAATCAAAAATTTTAAAAGTCAAAAAACAAACAAAAAAAAAACAACAAACATCATGTTATACATGTACAAGATAAAGTATGAAAGTAATTGTTGACCGCAGAAAGGAGGTGAAAAATTAAAGAATTAAGGAGAGGAAAAGAGCCATGCGAGTTTCAAACATATTTTACATGTAACATTCTCCTATAGATTTACTGAGCCTAATTGCCCCCGTTGCTCTGTCCAGGAGGAGAATCTTTCCCATATTTCCAACCCTATCTTCTTTTTCCTTCTTCCTTTCCTGGCATAGACTGCTTTTTCTAGGTGGAAAGTGGCAGCCAGCCTAGCCAGCCATTGCGCGTGAGAGGGTGAGTCTGCGTCTAGCCAGCTTGAGGAGATACATAGTCTCCAAATTGCCATGGCGATAAATACCAGCCCTTCTTCCTTTATTCTTGGTGAGTCGGATTGTGTACCAAGAAGAATAATTGTGGGGTTTAAGGAGATTGGGTGTTTCATTATTTCGCTAAGTGTGTTTTGTATTTTAAGTAGTGTCGGAGCTATAGTTAGACAAGTTGCAAAGATATGTACCGAGTCATCCCCAATTTCAGAGCAGCGTGGGCATAATGTTCCTTTACCAGTCCCCCATTTGATAATCCTACTGGGTGTCATGTATAAAAAGAAGATAGTTTTAAAGTGTTGTGCTTGCAGCTTGGCAGATATTAAAATCTGTTGTGATAATGCGAGGGAGTTGTAAAAGATACTTTCTGATGAATTAAGTTTGAGGTGCCATTTTGCAGCAATAGCCTCTAGGTCATCGGGGGTTTGTCTATTGAGTATATTATACAGAGAACCAATGCGGGGGGTGGAAGTGTTTCGAAGTGTGTTTAAAAATTCAACTTCTGAAAAACCTGAGGCTCCTCCGACTTTATTGGAAAGAAAGGCGTGGATAGACAAGTATTTGAAGGAGTCTTGGTTTCTCAGGTTGAATTTGGCTTGTAAGCTTGCAAAAGGTTTGATTCCCTCGGTGGTAATCAGGTCCCCAAGTTTAACTATTCCGGCCCGGTACCACTCTGAAAAGTATGATGTGTCGAAGATAGCTGGTAAATAATTATTGTTAAGTATGGGTGAGTAGAAATTAAATCTGCCTATCCCATATATTCTTCGGACGTTACGGAATACTTTGAAGGAGTTCAATAAGGTCTTAAATTTGACCCGGTTGTAGTAGCCGTAAGTTGTTTCTCGAAGTAAGCACCCCCAATGTTGATCCCCCAGTAGGATCTGTAAGGGTGAGGGCAGACCAACTGTAGAGAGAGTAGGTTCCATAACCAGCTCTGAGCTATACTGCGCGACTGATGCCCAGTAATAGAGGATGATGTTAGGGAGGGCCCAGCCACCTCTTTCTTTCGACAAAGTAAGATGTTTAAGGGCGCGTCTGGGTTGAGCGTATGCCCAGATGAATTGAGTGAAAATTTGTTGGAATTTAAGTAGGTGATTTTTGGTGAATTCTAGGGGTATACTACGGAAAAAGTACAGTAGTTTAGGGAAATACGTCATTTTAATAACGTTGCATCTTCCCATTAGCGTTAAATGCAAGTTGTCTATTTGTTGTAAGGCTTTCCTTGTTTGGGCTGCGAGGGGTATTAGATTCTCTGCTACAATGTTCTCCAGTTTAGGTGAAATTTGGACCCCTAGGTATTTAGCATTGGGTACCACCCGTTCATCAGTCCATGTGATTTTCGAGTTTACCAAAATCTGTGTTTTATTTTTATTGAGGGCATATCCTGCTAATTTGCCAAATTTCTGAGCCTCGAGTTCTAAAGCCTGAATAGAGCTGGCGGGATCTGTGGAGGTGATGGCAAGATCGTCGGCATATGCCAAAATTTTACAGCAATTTTGATGATAGCATACCGGAGATATGCTCTCGTTTTTTTCTATCTGTTTGATAAAGGGGTCCAGGTATAGAGCAAACAGCAAGGGGGAGCAGGGACAACCCTGTCTCGTCCCTCGAGATATGTTAAAAGAGTCTGTAAGTAGTCCATTTATGGTGACGCTAGCCCTTGGTTTATTATAGAGTGCCTGTATTGCCCGAATAATTTTATTTCCGAACCCCATCTTGCTCATAACTTTCCACAGATATCGCTAGGACACTCGATCGAAAGCCTTTTCGGCGTCGAGTAAAATGAGTGACATTGGGTCTCCGGCGACCTGTGCGGTGTCAAATAGAGTGATCACTCTTCTAACGTGTTCGGTAGTTCCTTTCTTGGGAATGAACTCGTGTTGCCAATCAGATACTAGAGGTTCCACTATTTGAGAAATCCTAGAGGCTATTACTTTGGAAAAAAATTTGGAGTCGCTATTGATGAGGGTAATGGGCCTATAAGAACTCATGTCCAAAGGGGATTTATCTTTCTTTAGAAAGATAGAAATCCTGGCATGAGCCCATGAGTCCGGTGGAAGAGCCCCATTGAAGATGGATGATATTATGTCCGAAAATATTGTTTTAATTTGTGGAGCAAAGATTTAAAAAAATTCTGTGGGGATGCCGTCTGGACCAGGGGCTTTCCCATCTGGTAACCTTGAGAGCTTCCTGGATTTCCTCCCAGGTAGGAGTTCGGTCTAAGGACTCACTAACCATGGGGTTGAGTTGCCTCAATTCGCACTCGCTAAGATAACTAGAGATTTCGCTGTCTAGGGTATCTCCCCCGGAGCAGATTTCCTCAGTATATAGTTTAGAATAATATTCCTGAAATCCCTTCCGGATAAGAGAAGGGTCTGTAGTTTCAGCGCCAGAGGGGAGTTTAATTGCGTGTATTTCGCTGTTAGATACCTGCTGTCTTGTCCTAACAGCAAGATGGTGCCAAGCATTCAGATGCCACTCCTATAACAGAACAATAGAGTCTCCAATATTTTTGTGCATATCTGGCGCGCAAGAATAAATATATTTTGCAGTCTCTTTAAATATCTCCTCTTGCTCTGTACTTTATAGTAGAATCCGATGGCAAAACACCTCCTCACTTCTCCTTAATGAATGTCCTTTTTTCATTTACAAAAGTAAGATGAATATACAGCATTGCTAGAAGCTTTGCAACGTAGACTCGCCAGTTGCTGTCGCTAGGTCCAGGTGTCTCTAGTTTTCCATCATAAGGTTTTTCGTAGATTCACATAATCGGATTATTCGATTCCCAGTCGCCGGGCTGGTAATTTCAGTGGAGTGTGAATAATTGTAGACTGTGAATCTGTAAAGGATGGACAAAGATCTACAGTGCTGGGCAGAGCTGTAGTTGCAGGCAATTTACTTTTTGTCCTCCATCTCTGGATCTTTCATAGATTCACATCCTTGAATTATGTCCTGTCGTTTTCCCGGCCCGACGACTGGTAATAATTCAAGCATGTGAATCTGTGAATGATTTGAAAGCTGCTGAAAACTTTGCGGTGTGTCAGTTCTGTCACTCCTGGTTAAGCAGCAACTTTCAGTGCTTTTGAATAATTTCATTTTCGTCCCATGTACTTTAAGCCAGCCTTCAGTGGGAAATTGGAACTTTCACCAGTTGGTGTTGCTCTAAACGGTGCACCCAATGAAAATATTGCAAGAAAGGCATCATATTCCGGTATGACCTTTAAAATGGTCATCCAATGAATATGTCTCAAGATGCAAGCTGACGTCATCTACCAGTTGAACATTCTAGCATGCCTGTCGTTGGTGATTGTTTGTAAAGCTGAAGTGGAGAAAATGACTTTTCTTTACACTGGACGGCCCCTTCAAGTAGAAGCTTGCATACAGGCACAAACACCCGTTACCCACTTGTTGTTAGTTTCGACGCGCACTATTGGACATGGGAATGCGCAGTGAAATTGCTTGCCAAATTTTTGCAGTCTCTGTAAAAAATGTCTTTTTCTTTTCAGAGACTGGTACCTGAATGGAAATATTTTAATCATAATTGTCAGCATTTGCATCATCCTGCCACTTGCCCTAATGAAACACCTTGGTAAGTTTGTGTATCCTGTATATTGCCCGGAATGTCTGTGTGCCTTGGAAGGCGCTTCTATTATCTGACTACTTTGAGTGAATGTTTTGAAGTGTACTTCTGTTTTTACAAATGCCTAGAAGGGTACTGCCATTTATCCAGACTGGAGTGACTTCTTAGCACTGTATTTCTGATGTTTAACTGGCTGGTACAACTGTCTAGTAATGTATTGCTGTTTTTCCGTCCACGTATCATCTCGGAATGTATATCCTTTAATTGACCAGCCTCTATGAATGCTTCGAAAGGTTGATTGGATAATCGCCCAAGTTGTACAACTGCTTCAGAATAAACTTCTGTTAATTGCTCAGCTTGTACAAATGCTTTGGAAATGTTCTTCTGGTAATTGCTCAACTTGTACAAGTGCTTTGGGATGTATCCCTCTAAACTGACCATCTTGTAAGAGTGCTTCAGAATGTTCTTCTGTTAATCATCCAGCTTGTACGAATGTTTTGGAATGTATACTGTTAATTGCCCAGCTTGTATGTATTCTTTGGAATGTTCTTCTGTTAATCACCCAGCTTGTGGGTTTTCTTTGGAATGCACTTCTGTTAATCTCCCAGCTTGTGTGTATTCTTCAGAATGTTCTTCTGTTAATTGCCCAGCTTGTATGTACTCTTCGGAATGTTCTTCTGTTATTCTCCCAGCGTGTGTGTATTCTTTGGAATGTTTATCTTTTAATCACACAGCTTGTGTATATTATTTGGAATGAACTTCTGTTAATCTCCCAGCTTGTGTGTATTCTTCAGAATGTTCATCTGTTAATAGCCCAGCGTGCATGTACTCTTTGGAATTTTCTTTTGTTATTCTCCCAGCTTGTGTGTATTCTTTGGAATGTTCTTCTGTTAATCACCCAGCTTGTGTATATTCTTTGGAATGTTCTTCTGTTAGTCACTCAGCTTGTGTATATTCTTCAAAATTTTCTTATGTTATTCGCCCAGTTTGTATGTATTCTTCGGAATGTTCTTCTGTTAATCGCCTAGCTACTACAAAGTCTTTAGATCAGGGGTCTTCAACCTTTTCTGTAATAAAAGCTACTTATGTTAAAAAAAACTCATTGATAGCTACTAATATTACTAGTCTTGTAATAGTGACCACACCAGACACGATTACGTTAGTCTCCAACCTAGACAAGATTCCCAGCAGTGATCCCCTCGGTGTAGCAGGCAGAGTTGACAGAAATGTAAATAAAAAAGGCTTTGTCACTTTGGAATGACTTTTCATAGTTAATACATAAAATCCATAGTGCAGTACCCGTGGTACCAATGTAATTATAATAATAGTAATAAGTCTCACCAATGAAATATCACTTATCACTCAATATCAGCTTTCAAAGTACTTTGGAAATGCAGTAATTTGTCTTCAAATATCAGTTTATGAGTTCTGAAAATACACACATTTTGGTCTCAAGAACACACTTGTATAACCATATTGGAGGTGGAGGAGGCCATAAAGAAAGCAAAGAGTGGAAAGGCGGTTGGTACAGATGGGATGCCTTGTGAGATTTATAAAAAACTTATCTCGGAGGTTTCACCAGTGTTGGCCACTTTGTTTAATCAAATTCTTAGAGAGGGCGAATTACCACCGGAGTCATGGAATAAAGCCTCTATAACCCTCATTCTGAAACCTGGTAAACCCGCCTCTGACTGTGGCTCATACAGGCCCATTTCTATACTTAATGCCGATTATAAAATTTTTACATCTATATTAGCTAATCGGCTAGGTCGGGTAGTTCCTGATATTATAGCTTCGAACCAAAAGGGTTTTATAAAAGGGAGACAGCTTTGCGAGCTTACATATGAATTGATTGGTTCAATGGACATTGCTATAAAGGAGGAAATTCCACTGGTTGTTCTTACTCTGGACGCTACCAAGGCCTTCGATAGGGTGAATTGGCTGTACCTATCGGAGGCCTTGAAGAGGATTAACATTGGGGACAGATTTCGGAGGACGATAGAGCTTCTATATCGTAATCCATCTGCTTCACTGCTAATTAATGGAGGTTTGACAGAGCCCTTCAAGGTCATGAGAGGAACCAGACAGGGTTGTCCCCTGTCCCCCCTTCTTTTTGACATATATATATAGAGCCATTCGCTCAGACTCTTAGGGACAACATACTCATTAAACCTTTTATTTATGGTGGCTGGGATAAGAAGGTGGCACTTTATGCCGACGATATTATGATTTTTTCCACAAGCTACGAAGAGGCATATCCAGAAATAATTGAACAGGCCCGTACATTTGGGAAAGTGTCAGGGTATGAAATTAATGCCCTCAAGACAGAGTCAATGTCCTGGAACTGTAATAGAACTAATAACAATGGGACATTTAAAAGCCAAATTCGCTATCTGGGGGTGAACATAGTTAAGGACATTAACGCGATTGCTTCGCTTAACTTTAATAATGTAGCTGCAGAGTGCCGGAAACTTATGAGAGACTGGTCTCATCTCCCACTTTCTGTTCTGGGTAAGCTTAATTTGGTGAAGATGAGCATTTTACCGAAAGTTTCTTTCTTATTTAATTCAATACCACTTTATTTTGATCCAAAATTAATTTCTAAACTACAGAGTGCGATTAACAGCTTTATTTGGAACAATAAAAGTGCCAGAATCTCGTGGAAAAAAATTAGGCGACGGAGGGAGAAGGGAGGGCTGGCTGGCCCAGACCTTCAAATATACGCATGGGCGTTCCAGCTATCGCACATGCGTATGTTGCTTAAAACCCCTATATCTACAGGGATGGGCCCTCTATTTTCTATCTTATTGGAATGCGAAGGAAATAATCATGCCAGTTTCTTTTTTAAGTTTGGTGATCCCAAATTCTTTAAAAAGATAAAACTGAAAGTTCTAAAAGGGTGTGTATCTACTTGGTACAAAATTAGGCAAGCGATTAAGATTGGCTACTATTCAGCGAAGGCTCCGATATGGAACCTACCTGCTCCTCCTTTATGGACAATAGATGCCCTTAATAATCCGCTAATAGAAGCTGGCATCTGTTGTTGGGATGATCTGTTTATGGACGGGGCTTTACTCCCATGGGATTATCTCATTAACAAAGTAGGCCCTGAATTGTCAAGATTTAAATATATTCAGATTTCCAGCTGGGCTCAGGCATATAAAGGTCAACCAATGCGACGTAACAAGCAGCCTATAGGCGGCCTTAGTGACTTGGTAACTTGTTTATTAGACAGTCCAGTGGCAAAAAAAGAAATCTCGCGTTGGTACAACAAAATAATTGATGAAATAGATGTCAGTTTTCAGTTACCGACTAAATTGTGGGCAGAACTAATGCCAGGCTTAGATGTAGAAGAGCTCTGGACTGCTTCCTGTTCATTGCTTTGGGATTTAGTTAAACCTTCGTGGCTTCGTAGGAACCACCTTTTTACCATACATAGGGCATATTATTCTCCCTATAGGTTAACTAAATTCTCATTAACAGGTCCAGTTTTATGTCCTAGATGTGGGTTAACTGCAGCCACGGATACACATATGTTTTTAGAATGTCCAAGTCTATCAGAATATTGGGAAGCTATTATAAATAAGCTATCACAATCTGTGGGTGAACATGTCATTATAGACCTCGCTCTTGTTATTTTTGGTCTAAGAAATAAAACCTGCAACGCAGCAACCAGATTGATATTTTGTTCCATTCTTGCGGCACGTAGGGAGATATGCAGACATTGGAAAGATGTTCAAGCACCTACAGTACATGAATGACGAACATCACTCCTTCAAATTTCCAAACTTGATCTAGCCAGGGTAGGAAATCCGAATAGTAGAGCGTTTTGGGCAATGCTCGGATAGTCGCGATCACACCTGGGGTTTTTTTTTTTTTTTTTTTCCCCAGGTCCTATGATTAATGTGCGCATTGCCTATCCTGGCTAACAAGACTAACAGTCTTGATACCAAAGGGGCCTCGATAATTCGGGCACTATCAACTGAAGTACCATCCTAAGCGGGTTTAAGATTGGTCATTGTATATAGTGCTGATGGGAACTGGCCTCGCTTCCTCGTCTATAAATTCCCCTACCAGCTATAAGCTGAGTTGGCACAGTACACGACCAGTCGGCTTGTCGCTCTGTGGTGGCTTTCTTCTTGGTTTTGATAGATTGGAGCTATGCACACAAATGAGGATATAAAAAAAAAAAAAAAGAACACACTTGTCAATTTTGGTTCAAATATATTCTTAATTCCACCAAGCGAAAGCTTCTAATTTAGTTGCTAGTGCTGCCCAGGGAGAGGTAGCTGGGGCGCTACCAGCAGCTCCTTGGGCTTGTTGTTGAAGAAGCCTGCTATAGATAACACTTCTGTAAGTCACCAGATTTTAGGTCCTGCTCGTAAATGGGTTGGCTCCGTCACACAGTCTGTTGTTAAGTCGATAAGACCGAGATTGCCTTAAATCACTTGACAGGAATTCCTAAAAGAAAAACACTGACATATCTGGAAGTTTGTGAAGCTAGCACTCTGGTTGACAGGCATTGTATTTGAAAGTCAATAGTTAGTGCTTGGGTTTAGCAGTTGAAAGGTGATGCTTCTGACTGCAACTTGGATGATTGTGCCTGGAAGAGACTGACATATCCACCAAGGACAGAAATATACATATTCAATTAAAAAAAGGAGTATTTTTGATCTTGTCCAATGCCAGAATTCACCTTTTTCCAGGATAAATGTGCATCCTGTTCTTCACAGTAGACTTTTATTTGTATATTGTTCATTTTTTTCTGTTAGGTTAATGTTAGTATTTTTAGAGGATTTGTTTGCATTTGAATAAGTGACTGTGAGTTATAAATTTGGGCTGGGCCTGTGATAGATTATCATTCATTAGCAAACAGTTAACAATGATTTATCTTCCTCTCTTTTAACATACCTGGGATAGGTGCACTTCCTTTATTAGCACACTGGTATTGGTTATTTATCTTGTGCCCTATTAGGGTATTTGGGCGTGGTCTACGGTAGATGCACTCCCATTGGCTGCACTCTGGTAACCGCTGTCCCTCTTCTTCCCTCTAGGGTACCTGGGATACACCAGCGGCTTCTCTCTCACCTGTATGGTGTTCTTCCTAATCTCAGTAAGTCATACTTCCTTCCTTAGACCTTCATGTTGACAGTACCCGAGCAACATTCACAATCTGATTTTTTTTTTTAAACTAGCTTCAGTGTTTGGGGTTTTTGATGTTTCCTGCATGCAGGTTTCAGTTAGTTCAAACTCCACACCATCACTGTTGCCTCTGTACTTGGGTCTATTGCGCCGCCGCCAAGGAGGGTTTTGAGGATATTGAAAAGAAAAGTCTGTGTATATATTTTTTTTTCATTTTATAGCTGGAAGAGAACACAAAAAAATAATTAAAAGTGCTTTAGACAGTATGACAACATATAAAACCAGTAACACGCTACTCAAAGAAATAGAGTGAAAATACTATCAACAGACATGCATAATCCAGTTACAGTAATGTAGAAACAGAACTGAAACCTACAGCATTCTAAGAATGTTTTGCATTTTTCAGATTTTTATGGTAAATGTGGCACAGTTCTGATATCTGCTGGAAGGACATACATATTGACATAAGTGCGGAAAATTAGAATTGTAGAGTTGCAGGGTTTTCTAATTTATCCTTAGAATGTCTATATACTGCAACTTTCACAATCCACTCTATTGGTTCAGTTTCTGGACCAAACAGATGGCAGTAGCACATTAGAGTGCCTTGTAGGAGATGAAGGCCACCTGAAAGTACTTTCTGTCAAGTCGCAGGAGGCAGGAAATCTTAAGATAGTTTTGGTGTGATGCAAAAAAATCCCTTGCCCCAGAATTCACTCAGACTACAGAGTGAAGGAGGCACCCACTGTCCCCAGGGCCCTGAGACTGGCCTTCTGCACACCCTAGAGTCTCCTAAAGTTTGCCTGGATAACACTGAGGGTTGTACTACAGAAATAATGTCTGCACGTGAGATGAGTGTCTTGATAACCTGTAATATATGCATATAAGAATTGGTTGCACAAACATTTTTTTAATAGGAACTTTCCGTGAAGGTTTGACCTTGATTACAATACACAGAAAGTGTGTAATTAGTGACCGAAGTATCAATTTCTGATACTTCTCAGTTAATAAGACTCAATAGATGTTTGCCAAAGATAGTTCAGTTTGCAGCTGCTGTAGAAAATATATAAATATATATATATACGAATATGTCTCATTTAAAAAGAATGCGCAACAACGCATTCCATTGGAACGAGGTTATTACAATGACTGTGTTGGTACAAAGCAAACCATTACATTGCCAGTCATTACATTGACTTGCTGTAGGGGCGCGCTGGATTTAGGAATAGTATAATTTACTATTCCTACTCCAGGTTGTGCTAAGGCAGGGAAGGTGTTGGATTGTAAATCCAACACCAGCGCCCCCCCTACAGCAAGTCGTTGAAACGACTTACGATGTAATGGTTCGCGTTGTAATGGAATGCGTTGTAGCGCATTCGATGTAAACGATGTCTCCCTATATTTATATATATATGTGTGTGTACATGTGTGTATATATTCATATATGTATCAATACATATATATATATACACATATATATGTATATATATATATATACACACATATATATATATATATATATATATATATATATATATCCATATACATTAAGACCTCACTCATATATTTTATTTATCAGGTGTATCATGATTACATTTAAGAGCATTATGAGATTTAACAAATCAGATTTTGCGTCGGGGTTGTGCCAAAAAGTGTTGCAACCCTGACCCAAAATCTGGGCCTCAACTAGTACTTTTATTTTTTTTAAACCCTGCCACAAAGATTGAATAGTATAAGGGCAAGATAACTTTGGACGGTAATGCTTTTACTGGAGAGATTTGTGTTTTTAGTTGTCCTGGAAATGAATCAAAGTAGTATAGAAGGTCAATGTGTCTCCTGAAAAGCACATCAGGTAAAATCCAGATGACAGATTTTTATTTTATGTGTATGGGTAAGTTGGTTACTGCTTTCAACACAAAGGTCATTTTGTTACATACAGTTCAAAAAATGTAATCCTTCTAAAATAACACAGTGAGCTGTGAAGGACATGCACCTTCTACACCTTCTAACCCTCACTGTGCAATGTAACACATCCTGTATGTTGATTTACATGTATGTTTTATAGTCATTGTACAATGTGTATATTATGCAAAGCGCTCTGGCACCCTGCATTGGGGTGAGTAGTGTTATAAAAGAAATAAAATAGTGCTATTTAAATTGTTCCATATGTAAATTTTGGAACAGACCAACACATTTAACATTCTTTCAGTGTATGCAGTCCAGGGACTGAACCAAGTCAAAATCAAACCTCTATTAGAAGTGATAACACGCTGGGTGCTTTTGTTTCTCCTTCGTTGCATGTGCTTGTAAGAGTGAGGTTTCAGGCCGCGTCCAGTCAGGATACTGCTCACAAGGAGGCCTGATGGCCCTTAACTTCGGCCTTTATCTTTGGCCCAGCTGGAGGTGGAAAGAAAAATTACCCTCTTCGCTGCCTGCAGGTTGCTGCTGGGAATGGAAAGCAGACAACGTGCAGGCGCTGCTGAACGTGTCCCGGTGTCTGAAAATTACACCAGTAGAGTTTCAGCATATTTCTGTGGGGCTCACCTGATTGGCTTGGTGGTCAGCGTCCAGCCTGTGAAAATAGTGAGCGGACGCCGTGTACCCTCGACTTGTGCCCTAGATATGTGTTTCTTTGCTCTTGGAGGTGAAGCAGATAGTTAACCACCAGAAGGAATGAGGAGACACCTGTATGGAAATTGGGAACCGTATTTGCTGTACATAAGTAAATAAACATATCTGCTTAAGTACAATTTCAGGATGTCCTGTTACAATTCAGGTCCTTAAAGGTCCTTAAACGAAGTCAGCCACGGCATTATTCAATAAGGTGGATTCTGCCATCTTTTTTGTTCTAAACGTTTTATTGGGATTTTCACAAAATAAAACATCAAACAACAATTGGATATTAACATAGTAGGGTAAAGAGAGTACTCTATCATACATTATTAACAAGACTGTTGCATGAGCGTATAATATGAGGTGATATAGAATATTGTCGGTCCTCTGGAAAATAAGTATGCTTGTCCCAGTGGTGTTAGAATAACTTATTCCTGGTACGATGAGTGCAAATATACAGGGAAAGGATAACGAGGTGCTATATTTCATAAGGGTTAAGTGTGGGGTGTTACAGGATTGCACATAGAGTGGTTTCCGTGGTAAAGATTTACGGTGGTTTGAAAGTAGTAAAGTCAGTATCTAATGTGTTGTATATTGATATTTGGGAAGCCTCCAAGGGAACTGTTGCAAGGAGATGTTATTCACTCCTGGGATGAACAAGAGTCGGATCTTCCAAGCACGGAATATGCTTTTTTTGTGTGTTTTTTCCAGTACTAAGGGGTATTTTACTTCCTAGAATAAGTAGATTGCCTAAAAGGTATCTAAGTGGTGCATTTACCGATGTAAGGATCTAATCTGTCTGGTATAAGATACAACCTTTTTTCATTAGAGAGAATTTAAAATAATTTTATGCTGAGTTTCAACATTTTGGACTAAAGCGGTTTTAATGATAGACCGTAGAATAGCATATGTGGAAGGTTTACTTCAGCTGTGTCACAGTTCCAAAATACTCCAGTAATCTCTTAGTTTTAGTTTGTGCTACCATCGTAGAGTCCAAAATACTCTTAAGTAGGAACATAAATTTAATTTGGGCTAATACTGGCGTTATTTTATATGTAAAGGGAGAGGACCTGAAAATTGACTAGTCGACTTGTTGGTCCGAGCCAACAATATCAGCTTCCCATTTAGTGATTGTGTTGTGCAACAATTTTGATGAATTGGGTTGCGAGTGTTCGTAGGTCTTTGAGACCAAGAAGCCATTCCTGTTTCAGATGTTTGTGAGATGAATGACGGAGGGATCCCTTTCCAAGATTGGTAGTTTACACACACGTTTAAGTTTTAGAAATTTGTAGAAGTCTAGATTATTACCATTCTGAGTTCCTCATAAATTGGACAACCAAAGCAGGATTTTATTGGTACCAAGGTGCTTGGTGAATAAGTTACCCGTGGATGACCAGTCAGTCCAATTCAAGTCATTCCTATCAATTGTTATCCTTTTTTTGGAGTTTTGTAGCTTAGTTTCATAGTAGTCCCTTCTACTTTGACGGTGTCCTTCATGGTACAGTTTTATGATTAGCATCAGCGATGCTAAAAATTAATCTGATGCCTTCCAAGTATTGACGATTTATTTGTAGGTCAAGGCAGTGTACTAAGTAAGATATCTCTTTCAATGTCTAGACTCAATTTCGACGTTGAGGGACCTGATAAAAAGTCGGAACATTTCTGAGGGACCTAAACAAAACAGCAGTGGTGATGAGGGTGGCGTGCACATTCCATTTGACTTTTCCTGCCCGTCCTGCTGATTGGTGCGGTGGCCCAGGAACTCTGAAACTTTCATGATCCGCAGTCCAGCAATGGCTGTATGTTTGTTCCTAGACGGAAATTACACAAAGCTTCCAAAAAAGCTATAGGGAGCTGTAGGAGGGATGGGCGGAAATGTAAACAAGGAGGTCGGATTGGGGGTTGAATTGTGAGATTTATTGAGAGTACAGTACAGAGGATATGATGGATTATGATTCAGTGGTTGGTCAGGTGGTTGTGATGATGATCTGGTGGTTGTGAGGTAGGTCGCCTTGTCCCGTTGTTTTCCTCTTCCTTCCTGGTCCTTGTAGCAAGACCGCCGTCCCGGAAGGCTCAGGCTCAAAAAAAAGGAAAGATCGGTCAGTGGACTGCATGAGGGTTTTAAAGTGATTCACCGTCACCACACCCGAAGTGCCTTAAAATACCAGAGGAATGAAACTTGAGAAAATAATGCGAAGAAAAGCGGTTTTCTCACACCCTTTTGTATGATTTCTCCTTGATTGAGAACCTGTTCTTTAGGCTAGGAGAAATATTGGTGGCTAAGTGACGAGAGGATTCTCTTTCCTATATCAGCCATTCGTAGTCTCCTCAATATGCTTCTTAAAACCAGTTTAGACGGTTGAGACTGCGTTGTGAGGGCAAGGGATTTGGGGCGTTTGTGCTTGGAAATCCGGACGTGCAAGGGTCAAGGTACACTAATAACAAGACAACACTGTGCCCCGTGCTAGAGTTACCTGTGATTCTCTCCCTCCCCTCCCTTCCTCCCACAGACACTCACCGCGTCTGCCGCAACTCTCCAGAGTTGCGGCGGCCTTTCAGCAACCTCCGGGGACGTCCTTGGACCAGCACTGCACGTCCTCTCCGTCAGCGTCTTCTTCCGTCAGCGTCCCTTGGAGCTTCTTCTCGGCCCGTAGATCCTTCTCCTCCAACTCCGCGGCGTCTTCCGGGTTCGTGCTCGTCGTCTTCCTCAGCGTCCACTCCCATAAAGGGGGTAGTCCCGCCTCCTCCGACGAGCTCCGCTTTCTGATTGGGTCGTCTTGCCTTCCTTCTCCTCAGCTTCCTCTAGAGAGGAGGGAGGCCCTACTGTTAACTCTTTTAGTCCCTTATTAGCGTGTGGCAGAATCACGGTCGAAAGAGGCGAGTCCTCGTCCTCCGCCGGCTCCTTTTCACAGGAGCATTTCCTTTTACGCTTTAAAATAAGAAAGTGATTTGAGCTACAAAGCTGCTGTATTTGTTTAAACCTATTTCTTATTTTGAGCAGGTCTCTTGATAATTATCTAATTGTTATTTTTTGAGAGAGAAAAAATATATAGCAAATGTTATCTTTGAATAGGTATTGGTTTATGCTTTGGTTGAAGAGAGTGTTTCTCAATTTTAAAGGTGTTTGGGGTCCCACACAGGTGCAGAACTATTAAGTATTAATAAATCTAAGCAAGTTACCCTGATGGGCAACTGGTGTTACAGGTAGGTAACTGCGCCTCTTCTCACACCATAGATGGGAAATTCTCCCAGAATGGCGGAGTGTTGCCGGCCTGCACATACCCATGGATATCCAATCCACCAGAGAGGTCTCCTAGTGACTCCACGTGTTGTGTTCCTTGATGGTTAGGAGAATCGGCACTTGAACTAAACCAAGGCCACACAAACTATTGTGGCAAAACTGAGGAAAATCAGTCTAGCCCCTCACGCGCAGCACCTCTACTGCCCCTCATGATGTTAATGAGTACCAGGACGTCAGTCACACTAAAAGACACTGAGACATCCAACAACATGTTTCATTAAGAAAAAGGCCGGTCACACGTATTGAGGTGTGTGATGGCCATTTGTCCAAATGGAGACTGCCTGTTCCTTTCAAATTGCGAATATACTCATTTGAAGCAACATTTCTGGAAATATCTCTGTTTTTGGGTGCACTAACACAATTACAGATTGATGGTGTTAATACAAAAATGCACCCTATTCTAACTAAGTCCGTGTGAGGTCGCAGAATTCAAATATAATTCATAAATGCGGATCCTTGTACATCGCGTGTGTTAAACGTTCCATAGACATAGCAAGTGCCTCAGTATCGTATTGATAGCACAAGGGAGTATAATGAGCAACATGAATCCCAAGACATCTTCAGGTAAGACGTCTAGTTACGAGTGCTTAGCAAGGATGGTCTAAATTTGTTGCACCCAATAAAATCTGATTCTTCTGGGTGCAATAAATTTTCCCTAGTCTAAGTAAATGGGGAACAACATGGGGATTACTGGGTGCGCTAAATCTGCTCACTCAGAATACCAGTCCCTAAGACACAAAAGGTTTTGCACAGGGATTGGATTTTTAAGAATACTTGCAGTCTGATCATAAGACTGACCAGGCCTTCATCATCCCGTTCGCCTTTTAATTTGTTGTTTCTTCTCGATGATTTTGTCACTGTTTTTAGTCATATACACATGGGGGTTTTCGCCAGCAGATTCCATGTTTTTTTTGCAGGCCAGTTTAATTTATCACCACAATTTTTCAATATTCTCCCTGGTCTTTGTATCTTTATCTCAAGGCACTCTGAGGATCTTACTTGCTGGCATGTAGTGCTTTTCAAAAATACCCAAAACAATAATTGAAATAAAATATATTACATTGACATCATAAGTGGCTCAGTGCGTAAACATTAGGGTTGTCTTTTATGCATCTTCTGCGCCACTTAATGGCGGAACGGCAGACTCGCTCACCGTGTGTGAGTGTGCTTATTAGCTTTGGTCTGCTACATTTGCCTGTGCACTTTCTCTTAAAAAAAAAGAACATTATTTTACATTGCCTGCCTAAATAACTATACGTTTTGTTTTATTCATGGATGGATAAATAGATGGAAACAGTTTTGTATTTTCACCTTCTCAAAAGAAAATATATATAAAATATTGAGCAAAAGGCTAGAATTCAATACAGCGATCTAAGGCTGAAGCCTTTGCTGCATCTTAGAATCCATTCCAGTGACCGTCAGTTCATGTTCTACTCTGTGAGGCAAGGATCCCAAACTCTGAGCATCTGGCTCCAGTCTCTTTCCCTCTTCATAGATCTATTTTTCTGAATCAGTCTTTTGCTTTGCTCATCTGCAACTGTTGAGAGCTTTAAGCTAAAGATGCCCAGCTCTTGTATATAGTCATGTTAATTTTCTGCCTGTTTTGTTCCAGTATGTCCATTTTGTGATTAGCTGTTTTGTAATAGCTACTTGAGACCTTGTGCCACAAGCATGTGGTGGTGTGAGGAGCAGAGTGTTTGCAGTTTTTGCGAAAGAACAGTAACATAAGGTTGCCAAGGCAGTGCTTACCCATAGGTAACTGTGGTGGGCAAGATATGGGGAGCGAAGGAACGGGAAAAAAGACGAGGAGAGAACAGCAGCCAAACAAATACCTTTATAAATTGGAACATGTAGGAACATGAACAGCAGAGCTTGGACACTTAGATACTTCAAAGAAAGGCTGACACAGTACCTGTCTATTCCTGAAGTTTAGACTTCCCAGGCACCAAGAGCTTCTTCTTGTACGCAGGGGCAAGGTGGTCAGTTCCAGAGAGCGGGCATGGATGTAGAGATGGACTTATGAAATGGTTATCATGGCTAGAATAAGGTTGTATGATTGGTCCTTACAGAGAAGATGCCAGGTATAGAATAAGGGATCTCAACGATGGTGCCTCCACTTATGCCACAGTTTGTAGGACTGATTCTGCCAGAAGCATCTATGGCATGAAAAGTGCCATATCTCTTTCCATTGTTCTGGGGTTTCTCTTCTGGCTTTGTGATCTATTTGTGATGCCATCTCTGGAATTGTGGTCCTGTGCATTTCTCATGTGCGTCTAGGATAGCTCAGGTGGGAATGGAAGAGTCGGAGCGGACTGATGTTTTGTTGCGTTTTTAATAGTTATTTGTTTTTTTGTTTTAGGTGATGTATAAAAAGTTTCAGATTCCTTGCCCTATGAATGGAACCCTGGCTAGTGAGCCTCACGAGGTGCACTTTAATGGTCACAACATCACGGACGACGACAGTTGCACTGCTAAAATATTCACCACCAACTCACAGGTAAGAAACCAAGCTAAAATATTCACCACCAACTCACAGGTAAGAAACCAAGCTAAAATATTCACCACCAACTCACAAGTGAGAGTCCAAGTTAGCTAGATCCTAGAAGGAGCGAGGCCGAGCGTATAGGGGCGTGCGTGAACAAACCAAGGGTCGGGCACTTTTCTGTTGCAGCCTCCAGATAATGATTATGTATCTTTTTTATTGCATTTCTTTAAATGTATTAGGGTTTGGTGAGATAAAGAAGATATTGCTTTAAAAAGATACTGCTGCAATATAGCAGTGTACAAAGTTGCAGCTATTAAATCCATTTTAGCTCTTACTTGAAACTTGTGTGCATACTGTCGTTTTCTGATGGCACCATTAAGATGACCTCCGTGAGTCGCCTGCCGTCTTTCCCATGGGTCGCTGATCAGCAAAGCCCCGTTTCTACCAAATAGGTTTGGGTTTCTGTAAATATGGTAGGGATTGTGTTGAGGAGTCAAAGATCCGGCCATTCTTGAGCAGATGGGTGGGAGGGGGGACCTGGGCAACTGGAAACATCAATTACCATGCAGTCTTTACAACGACTAGCCTTTACAATGAGGTTGGTACCCTGCATGCAAAGTTACCGCATGTAGCTTTAGCCCGCAAGTCGTTACAATGACTTGCACGAGGGGGCGTGTTGTTGGACTGGTGTTGGATTTTTAAGTCCAATATCTTCCCTACTGTTGCGTAGACTGGAGATGGAATAGTAACTTATATTATTCCAAAGTCCAGTGCCTGCGAAAGCAAGTCTTTCTAATCAGTTGTGTGCTAAAGTAACACGTAGTAACATTGCACGCTAGGGTACTGACTGCATGGTACAGGCGTGCGGGGTAAATGCCTTTGGGGTTCTGTCATACAACCACTGGGCAACACAAGTGATTTTGTTGGGTGGGAAGGGTGGGTTACTCTGTGTTTATGTGTGAGAGAGGGCGAGTTTCATGTGTGTTGAATGGGTCATGGATGCATTCCCCAGTGCTGTGGTTGGCACTGCCTGGCATAGTGAGAAAATGCCAGAGGGATTTTGTTACTGCCTCCGCAGCAGTGACATCTGACCCATGAGGACATGGTGGTAAGCCCTGGCACACTCGACTTCAAAAGGGGAGAGGGAGAGGATGTAGCCTTATGGCTAGAGCGGTCGACCTCGAAGCTGGGGAACCAGGTTCAAGTTTCGGCAACGACGCTCAACATCCTGTGATTCTGGGCAAATCACTTAATCTCCCTGTGCCTAACAAAAATGAATGTGTCCATCTGTAACGAAACTGGCGCTCATGTAAAGCGCTCTGATACCCAATGTTTCGGGTCTAGTTCGCACTATATAAAACAAAAAAAGAAAGAAAGAACGGAGAACCTCTCTGAGGTCTAGTAAATAAATGCAACTTTGTAACAGCTGCTGACTTTAGCGTGCACATTTTGGCTCACTAAGCTGAAGCCCTCCTTCACAAGTGCTGGGTGAAAGTAGGATCAGCTGCTTTCCATGTACCACATGACTGAATGTTGACTTCTGTGGCACATAAAACACCTTTTCTAGGTCCTTATCTCTTCCCAGGCAGCCTGTCAGCCTTAGCTATTCAGGGTGGAGGTGGGAACATGAGCAGGACAGTAAAACTTTCTTCAGTGTCTCCACCTTCTTGTCCACTGCCACCTGCCTTCGAGCCTGGGCACTGATGCTAGGACCTTAGGCCTTGGAGGTGGAGAGATGCTCCCCTATACAACCCAAGAAGAGGATATAGTGTTGGGCCTTGTCATTTGTCAATCGTTTCGATCTTTCCTGCCCTGTTGAAGGCCTAATTGTGGTCTTGCAAGT
Organism: Lissotriton vulgaris; assembly: GCF_964263255.1. Taxonomy (NCBI): domain Eukaryota; kingdom Metazoa; phylum Chordata; class Amphibia; order Caudata; family Salamandridae; genus Lissotriton; species Lissotriton vulgaris. The sequence continues at coordinate 31,637,712 of NC_141698.1, forward strand.
GACATGCTAAGATGCGGCCGTGCATGAGCAGGTGGGCGGGAAGGGGACCCTGGGCAACTCATGCAATTCTATTTGTTGGGAGAGAGAGTGGGTTTTTCTGTGTGTGTGTGAGAAAGAGTTTCACGTGTGTGGAATGGGTAGCGGATGGGTTCCCCAGTGCCATAGTAGCATTCACTGGCATATGCGATGGAAAAGGGGCATTGAAAACAGTGGCTGGGGACATGGCATCACTGACTGGCTTCTACGTGGAAAACAATTAATTTCAAAGCAGCGGGCAGCATATATGGAATATGGGACATCGACTTGACGTCTAATGGGGGATACCAAAGCACTTCAGTGGCATTGTGTGATTCTAGGTATCAACTTACTCTTTAGACATCATAACTAAATAGAAAGTTGACGCTTAGGAACAAAATACTGAATGTGCCAGAATTGAAAAGCGAATGTTTGAGGGCAAAGGTTGGTTTTAAGAAAATTATGAAGTGGGATTTGGGGACTAAATTGTTTTGAAAAATTTCCCAGGCAAAGTGTATTTTTAGAAAACACACTGATATAGAATAACTACAGTCACATAATATTTCACCCTGCCATATAAGTGGTGACTCACATTTGTTTGAGGACATGATGCTCTGGAAGGTATTTATGGGTGCTGTGGGTATTGCATGATCTGCACTCACGTTTGCTGCTGTGTGCGGTTTGGGGCGTAAGGTAAATGCATCTAACGCTGCTGCCTGAACATAAACCTGTTTAACCCGATGGATAGCTGTGCCGTCTAGAACCTGAGACAGTGAGATCTGTGATTTTTTTTATGACCTCTGATCCATTTAGAAGTGGCTGCAGGTCAATGAAGGGAAGAGGCGAAGGAACACTGTAGAAGGCTTTGTACAAATACATACCTGGGGCCGATTTAGACTTTGGCGGGGGTAGTAAACGTAGCCTGGGTGGCAGAGGACTTTACTTGTGCTACCCTGCCTTTACTCTGCCCACCAGATTTGGAGGTCACCCCCTGGCCTGCAGTGAACTGTCTGGGCTTGTGTGAACTACTGTGACAGTAGGTCATAGAAACCATCTAAAAGTTTGGTGTGCGAACGTCATGGTGACTTTCAAAAGTTTTTTCTTTTCCAAAAAATAAACTCCCAAAGCGGAAGTTTGTTGATGGAAAAGAAAGAACTAATGGCCACAAAACCTTGGTAGTTTTGCCCCAGGGTGTTGGGGTAATTGTTTATATTTTTCCTGTCTCTCGCCGCCAGTCTCTGGATTATTGGGTGGACTGTTGAAGACTCTTATGATTTTGGCCTTCTCTTCTGAACCTGAGATGACATTCGCCCAAGAATCTGACGTCACTGCTCTTCTTAGTCAAGCAATGTCTCTTTCAGTCTCTGCTGCATATGGAGTTGTTCCTTGTGCCCCTTTTAACAGGACACACCATACTGCCACTCCCTTTACTAGATCTGTGCCTCTTTACTGAGTTATCTTACAGCGTCCTTCTTTCTTGGTTGCCCTGGGTCCTTTATAACCGCTAATGTTTTCTTTTAAAACATATGTTCCTTCATTCTTTCTTTTCCAGATCCTTACTTGCATTTATGCTGGTCCTGCACAGGGTATCTTTTGGTAGAACAGGCTGCAGATTGTCATGTCTCTCTTCATAGATATTTATCCCCACACTCAAGTTCGTATCATTCTCATTGTGTGTTGTGCGTCCCGCTCCACCGGCTCTCCAGATCAACTTCTTTGTGATTTCTAGATCCAGTTTTGTTAATTTCTTAAGCTTTTCATGTTTTTAGTCACTTTGCCTTATTTCTTTTTTACTTCGGTTCAGTTTTCGGATCCACCGCGACATGTTTACTAGATTCACCTTTCAGTGTTTCCAAGATCTCTCTCCCTGCGCATTGTTGCCTTCCACAGAAGCCCATGTGGAAATACCAGAGTATGGGGTGGAAGTGTTGGAAGGATTATACTTTCGGTCTGGGCATAGCAAGAGTCTGCAGGAGAGGGGACGGAGCACTACTGGTGCGAGAGAGGCTAAAGTGAATAGTGTCTACTACGGCTTTACGTCCTTGCATACTTTCTATGCAGACATTTCTACCTGCAAAGTAAGGAAATATAGCAGCAAAGACATAGGTGATGGCCTGAAGCAACATACTATAACTACATTTACTATAACTAAATGAGATGATGGGAGAGAAAACAGAACACATGGTGACTGTGTGGAGCACTGACTAGAGTTACAAGATTTTTTATGATGTGTCTGTTGAGCAATGTCAATAGAAATATGACAAATGCTGCAATATGCCTGTGTCAAGAATAGAAGAGGAAGGGCAGAAGATAACCGGAGAAGAAGCTGTAATCAGCATTTACCGGTAGAAGTAGTATTTGCATTGTGTACATTGCAAAGGGAATGTGAGATAAGATAAACATAACAAGCATTTGCAATGTATTAGGTCGCGCATTTAAGCTACTTTGAGCTATTGGCATTGTAAATGACAATGCCTTTTATTTATGTTTTTAAAACAAAAACATAAATAAAAGGAATTGTCTTTTAAAATGCCAGTAGCTCAAACTCGCGTAAATGCGAGACCTTTTGCATTGGAGATGCTTGTTTCTTTATCTCTGTATTTACCTTATGAGTTTTCCCTAGCACAATCACATACTTTGTCTACAAAATTCTTCTAAAGGTGTAGCTAACATAGGATGGAAGGGAACTGCATAGATTAAACCTAGCGGAAGCAACCTATTAAAATAGCAAATGACTTCAAAAGTTATTTTTGACTTAGCCCAGGAAGATAAAATGATTTGCCCAGGATCACACAATATAATTTGAAGGTTGGGGTTAAAGCCCAAATTTACCAGGTTCCACAGCTAACAATTTACTCACTAGAGGCAGGCAGAGATGCACAAGATGATAGGCATGTAAGTAGGAAGCAGGCAGGCAGGCTGGGAGCGCACAGTTTGCAGGATCCTTAATGTGCTTGCATTCTCGCAGTAGGGTACAACGGCTACGCTCTCAGTACAGGGTGAATGCTGCCTGTCTAGCGCCGAGCCTCGCATTGTACCCAGTCAGGTCAGCGGTGGGGAGGTGTAGAACCTGTGCCTGTGGTGGTACCTTGAATACCTCAGGTTTCAATGCTCATTACACGGGCAGAGGGCAAGGGCTGGGTGGACAGCCCACCTGGATGTGAATTTAGCTCCCAAGGCTACATCCCCACAGGAAATGGCAGAACCCTGCACCTATATTGTTAGAGGCACCCGAGCATTCTCCGGCCTTACCTCGGTGCACCAGAGTGCCTCTCTCCCTGCAGTCCATGGGCTTGTGAGAGAGGAGCGAGGGTCATGGTTTCTCATCAGCTCTTTCCAGGATAGGAGTGCCAGGGCAGCGGTGACAAGGGTACCGCAACGCCACCGGTCACAGCCTCGCGTCTCCCCGCTCTCCTGTGTCCCATCCACGGAATACGGGTCTCCTGTCTCTGTGGGAAGGCGGCCGCCTTACAAGCTGTGCGATGCCCCCCCCATTTAATCAAGGGTTTATCCGGGCTGCCTGCGGCTCCTGAGACCGAGGTGCTCCCAGCTCTAAGCCTCTGGTGCCAGATGAGCTGCGGCTGCTCCCAGTTGAGCCGTACAGGATGCGCCGTCGTCCCTGGACTTCCTACCTCTGCTCCACGGCCCGGGACAGGCCCACGCACCTGGCTGTTCACACAAACCCAGACACACCGTCAGAGTTACACTGTGACCTGACCACTGGTTGAGACGGGCTTCCAACCAGGGTCAGACATCGGCAGAGGTTTAACACAAAAGGGTGCGCCTCCATCCTGACATATGCGGCAAGGGGCCCCTAAGACACCCATATCTCACAGACACTTCTATGCCTATGGCTGAACGATGGACCCTGTGGAGGTTGGGGCACCCCTGAGCCGCAGTGGCTAGAGCGGCCTGCATTATGCCCCCAGACTTAGACAGACACGGCTGTCCGGCTGAACGTGCCCCTCCCAGCCCTTCGATAGGCAGAGGCGCCAAGACGCAGAGACGGTTGTCACAGGGAAATAAAAACTGCCATAATTGGAGAGCAGAGGGCTCATCGCACTCAGATGCCCAGGTGTGACTTCACCTGCTGCACTGTCGACAGCAACCTCCAGAAGAGGTGTAATGTCATAGCACAGACTAGTAACCTTGATGTTCTACACTTAGTTCATCGCAAGGGTCACAGACACACCTTCCCCTTTGCCGTGAGTGAAAGAAGCGAGCGGGCTTCTGTAACAAGCGGTTACCGTTGCGTCCCACACAGCAACTGAGGGAGGGGGAGGAACAGCAGGGAGAGAGTGGGGTGGGGTGGGAGTAGAGTTGGGAGGAAGGAAACAGAAAATGCATGTGACTGCTTGAAAAGCAGATGCGGTGCTGAACTCTCCCTGAACCTTCCCTTGACACACCCCATCAGATAAGAGAAAAGCAAAACAACTGAAGGAAGCCGTAGACTCAGTGTCCCAAGGGCGTGCACAGAAAAGCCACGGGCGGTAACCAAAAACCTTAGAGCAATCAGAAGCCAGGATTTTAAATAAATATTGACATTGCCCAATACAAAGCATGGGCGGGAGCAAAAGTCCTCTCCTAAAATCCCTCTACCCCAATATGTCTCACCTAGAGCTGCAACGCTAGGAGAGACATAAAAAGGGGCACTTTGAAGGGATGGGTGAACAGCAGATACGCAGACCACAGCGTGGGAGTGAAGGCAAGCAGCACAAGATGCACCCTCTTTTACCTATCACCTTCAAAAATATTTGGGGTTATGTGCTCCTAGTGCAAAAAGCATTGGCTTTAAGTGCATGAATAAAATGTGGTTCCTATCTCCAGAGCCTCTGCCTAGTCTACTGCCCACAGGAGGGTTGTCGTAGCTCCTGCTCTGCCCTATCTTGGATCCCTTTCAACTACAAACGGTGGAGGTGCCAAAGACTTCCTGCATACATTCCTCTATTGTGATCTCCTGTGCTGCTTCCCCACCGCAGGCCAGCAAATATCTGGTACGTTGGTCCAGAGCAAGGTTGGTAAATCCTGAACTGATGAGACATGTTCGAGGAACCTTGCAGCATAAAGAGAAATCAAGTAGCAGGGAAGGACATTCGTATTTGTGGATAAATTATAAAAAAGAATCCCAGTACTAGAAGAGGATCTTGGAATGTAGATAGAGGCAAAAGCATTCCCAGTACTGGATGGCGCGGAATAAGATCATAAAGTTTTAGATATTTTCCAAGTTCTAAAACCGGAGGTTGACCACGGAGATGGACATCAAGGGACGAGGGACGCTTCAAGTGCAAGAGATGAATGTTGCACATTATTTTTATAGTGGACTATCATGAAGATGTCCCAAAAAATGGATGCTCTCAGAAGGTGCAGAGTTCTTTGTAGATGATGCAAGAGTTTTAAATCATACCCCAACTGGCTGCAGGGCTTGTTTACCCGGCTGCTTGATTATTGTAATGCTAATTACCTTAATAAGTCCAAACTAAAGGTGCTTGCACATTCCAATGTCAGAAAAACATGGCATTTAGACAAGATTCAGTTATAATGGGAACAGGAATACTGCTGCGCGACGTTGATAATAGACAATAAGGCGTCATGGAAAAGTAGCAAGTGGACCTATCCATGATCAAGAGTCCAGAGCAGTCCAGGGTGTGATGCAACTTCTGTATGACTTTAAGTGTGCCATACAGAGTTCTAGTTTGCCACTGCATTAAAATATGTTTGCTCCCTCACTTGCCCTTTTTAAACTTGAAAGTGGGTGGCGGAGCTATCATTGTATCTCCTACTAGATGATGTAATACCGCTTGTCCTTGTGAATAGCTTGGGAAATTGGTTAGAGAAGAAAGTCTTCCAGCAGTCTTTAGCTCAGCAGTATAGCCACCATCTGGGGCTGAAACATTCCCATGCTGGCTACCTGGAGACAACCACAACTTTCGCTTTACAACTTACAAAGAAGTTTATTTCAAACTTTGATGTATGTTCACGTTCGGTTTTATTCAATGTCTCATTCTAGATTGTGTAGGTACACGCTTAAACTTGTAGCGGGCATCTTGTTTTTTTCAGAATATGTGGATCTGATAGCAAAACTACAGATTACAAGTTAATACATTTTAAATTCTTACTGTCATTGCAGTTGAAATGTCTATCACCAATTTTGAGTGATATAATAAGTATAGCCCTGATGAATGAATAGATGAAATACCTACGCTTGTTATTGCAAATTTATATACTTAGACACTGCCACATTTGACTGTAGTGTTATTTCAAAACTAGAAACCTAATTTAGGTATTTTTCTTACATTTCTTTTAGTATTTATTGTTTTATCAATTGTAAAATTGGTGAAAAATTAAATAAACTATTTTATAAATGGCATTAAATGAATGTTGCCCGTGGCAATGGAGGACAGATGTAGAGAGAAGCTTCCATTGAGATGGCACAAGTATTGGTGCAAGATGTTGCCTCAGTGGTAGAGGTCAAGGGTAGAGAGAACCTTTAGGACTGTCACAAGATGTTAGTTAGGAGTATGTAGGACAAAGGCACAGAGGTGCTTGCATCACCAGAGCTGAATGTTTCCTATGCAGGACAAATGTCGAGAGAAGTTTCCAATACCACAGTATGGTGTTGAGCATGACAGCTGTGCACAGTAGCACAGAAACCTTTCTGGGACTGTGCCAGGACATTGAAGTAAATGTCAAGGTAACGCCCAAGAGCTATTTCCGTCACCAGAACAGTATAATGATGGTTCCAGGCAGCAATAAAGCAGTATATTCCTTGCCAAAGTAGCAAAGTATTTGACTTGGTGATTCAACATCTCTCGTCAAGCCTTATTTCTGGACTAAGAGTAACATGTGTACATGTTCTTGGTTCTACTCTTTTAGAATGGTTTGGATTGGTGAGAGAGGGTTCTGAGGCTTCACACCACTTTAGTTAGGAAAAGAATGACTTTTCGACCCTCTGGTACAATGTCCGCTGGCCACTCCTGGAAATGCACCAAAGCACCGTAAACACGGGGTTACATTGGTTTGACCTAATTGGGTCAGGAAACTTGCCTGGGCAAACAAAGCTCTACTCAATGACCTTTCTGTGATGATCGCTGGCCATTGAGAGGTTTACTTATTTCAATCTATCGAGTACCTGCCAAAACCGAACACAACCCCTTCAAAGGAACACTTTTAGCAGGGTCTGATATCACTTAAAAAAATAACTGTGCGACCACGGAAGAGGGACTGACGTGATCTCCGTAAAACAACTATAGAAATTAGTGCTAAAGAGAGCAAGTGTAGAAGAAAGAAGGGTTGGAGTGGAAGTGGTAATGGACGGGATTGTGAATCTTGTCTGGAATTTGAGAGATGAAGAGGGTTATTGGATGGAAGAGGGTAATGAGAGTCAGAGTGTGATGAAGAGTCCTTTCCCAGTGCCTAATGACCAGATTAAGAAACTAATTGGGTCATTTAGACACTGGCGAAGAAGTGCCGGCCATATTGAGAGATCCCTGCTTACCTTGGAGGGGTCTCTTTGCTAAAAGTGCAGCCCCTGGTGCTTTTTAGGCTAAGATGAACTCTGAGCAGGGTACCATGTTTTTTAACCAGCTCAGCATTCTTTAAAAAAATATTTTTTTAGACAAACCCCCAAAGGGAAGATGTTTCCCAAAAAAAACCCAAATACAGTGGCTCTGACCCCCGCATGTTTCTCTTTAAGCGTGCGCCTGTTGATTTACTCTTCATTGGCTCACAGTAGCCCCACAGGTAGAAGGCTAGGGCCTGCACATGTCAACAAGCCCCGCCTTCCTCCAGCAACATTGCTCGAGAGTGCCTGTCCCTTAAAGGGCCCACAAAAGGAATTATGACTGATTTTGTTCTACTCCCTCCTAATTTAGGCATGGACATGGAATACTACATACTTGCCTCTTATGTCTTGCTGGAGCGAAGGTGAATAAGGGTCTAGAGTGGCGCTAGGGGGTGTTTGTCCACTGCCCGAAATCCCTGTACCCTACATGATTAATGGAGGAAGTGGATGTGCACAGCCCCCTGTGAATGAGAGAAGCATTCATATCTACTACACAGCATCAAAGTAGGGTGCCCTCTATAAATTGCTTTCAGGTCTGGGAGAAAGAGGGAAACAATTATCGCACATATGCAGAGAGACTCCGACTGGACCTATATTTCTTTTATATAGGCTGACAACAGCTCTGTTGGGCTATCCACAAGTGTGACATGAGAAACTTACAATGTTTATCTTTTTTATATCTTTATTTTATTCAAAATATTTTTTTCACCATTTGTATCAAAATGAGTAACATCTAAAAAACAGTTTTTGTGAAATGTATACACATTTTTTTGGATAAAAGAGAAAGAAAACTTTTTGGGGGATTGTATGTGCTGTCCAAAAATGTCATCATAGATTAATCTTATCCACGACCACTATTATCAATATCATTTAATTGTACTTGTACATCCCCTGATTAGTAACCACACTCACATACTAACTTTCACGCCAACAACCTTTTGCATACATATCTACTACATCCTTGGCCACATCCCCAAACAGATTTTACACAACAGTCACATAAATGTGTATTTCAGTTTGTGAAAATTCATTCCATTTTGTGCAAGCACAATTAGTTTTGTCAATTTGTATATCCTCAGAACAAATCTGTCCTGTTTTTAGGTCGAGCCTTGACAGCGCCTGCGCTGTCTGGAAGATCTGTTGTATGCACTTTGTGTGGGTTTTGGAGCTTTCGCCTAGGACTTGTCTGCCTCCGCTTTTGCTTCTTATGGACTACTTTTTTTCTAGCAACTGTCTATATTTAAATGTGTTGATAAAAAATTACTATAAAGCTACAAGTGGTTCCGTTGCGTTAGTACCACGGGTTCTGGTTCAGAACCTGATTATTTCTTTCACAATCAATAGTGAACTTTTATAAATGTACCACACCTCAGTAAGTTTTTATCAAAAATATATATTTTTTACATTATTTTTTCAGTTTTCTATTTTTCTCGCTGTCTGACAAAGAAAACACAATAACAAATAGACAGCCAATTCAATGGGTGACTGTGGTGACATATAGTGCAAATGGGTGACCTTTCAAATTCAAACAATAAACAAGACCATAACATAAATTCTCCGTCCTTTTCAGGTCTTTCACTTTAGCTAGTCCAATTTCTGAAATGAATTGCTATAGTGAGCCAGGACATGAGATGGTTGTACGTCGACATTTTCGACCCTGTATATATATGTGTTGTAGATACATCAAGTAGGGTCTTCTTCAGGACAAAAGAAGGAAGTGCAACAGCCCTTGGTGGTTGGGAATTCACAAGAATAAATCTATCAATACCTCTGAGCCCGGAAGAAGTTCTTATTCAAGGATCATCAATCAACCAGCTGTACAAACTTTAGCTGTGTACCCCTCTGGATGTGCTCGTCGTCCTCCAGGGGGTAGTGGGTTCAAAGTATTAGTAGTATTTAGATCTCAAGATCGTCATGTATTGATGCCAAAGTCCATCAGTGCTTTCTTCCTAAACCTCCTTAAATACTGTATTCTCGAGTGCCTCTCACCAACTGGCTGTCAAGTGCACTATATGTCACCACAGTCACCCACTGAATTGTCTGTGTATTTGGTATTGTCTTTTCTTTGTCAGACAGCTCCCATTGGTATTTTCCTATAACTCGGTTTACACAATTGGCGAGAAACATAGAAAACAGAACAAATAATTTAATAAATATATATTTTTGAAAAAAACCTACTGAGGTGTAGTACATTTATCCCTTTCCATACTCATACACGCCGTCATGAGCCACGGGCGGCGTGTGCTCATGACGCCGTGGAGCTGTCATGCAACTGCCGCTCGCTCACGTTCTGCCTACGCAGCACTAATTCCCCGCCTGTGCGGGCGAATTAGTGAGTGGGTGGGATCATGACGGCTCCACGCCGTCATGAACACACACCGCCCGTGAGTCATGATGGCGTGGAGCCGTCATGAGTAAAGGAGCGCCACGCCAACCCCAAGCCCCGCCCGCGCCGCAGCCGAATTCGCGCCACAGCGAAAAGGTTAAAAAAGTTCACTATTGATTGCGAAAGAAATAATCAGGTTCTGAACCAGTACCCCGTGCTACTAACCCTAGAGAACCACTTGTAGCTTTATAACTATTAACCCAGGTTCCGAGGGATACAGGGTGACCCCATTGATCTTAATGATAGAAAATGATCAGCAGAGGTCCGTAAAATACCAGAATTGCTATACCCAGGATAATATGCTTCATTGCTAAAAACGTATAAGCCCCCAAAGCCGAGACATATTGCAATGAAAATGCGTATTTAAATATATCTTCCTGCTGAAAATGCAGGCACTTAAATGAACATACGAGACACTCGCTCTTTTGAGAGAGACTAGCTCTTTTTTTCTGTGTAGATACTGGACAGCAGGCCATTCTCTCTCGGGGCTGTAAAAATTGCAAATAGCAAAAGTATGGTATTTTTTTAATATGGAATTTGTAGAAAATGCAGTTTTACTGCCCTGTAAACCACATTCTGGATAACTTCTTGGCATTTATCGTTCTGGCAATCCTAGACAAATTATGTCTTCTCACACAATGACTGGCAAATTAATTTTAGCATTTTTTTGCCCAGAAAGCCTCATTTTAGCTTCTTCATTAATTTGGAATTTGTTGCCGAAGGTGGTCTCAAAACAGGATTGTCAGGTTCTAAATTTGAAGCATGCTTGTAATTGAAGTGTGCAAGACAGCTACATGGCCCTCTGTTTATACATTAATAAGACAGCACCAAACATTGTTACAACTCAAACCATGCTAACTGTGGCAGAGATGTCTTTCATTATGTTCCCTGCTTCGGCCTTTAGAGGTTCTTGCATCCCAGCTTGGTAGTGCAGTGGAAGTACAGTCGAAGAGTAGAAATATACAGTCACTGTGGAAGTAGGAGACAAAGGAAGTTGCGGGTCACTCCAGATTGTTGTATCTCGGGATGCATATAAGTATTTGCGGTCCCTTGACAGATTTCAGACACCTAGTTTGTCAATGATTCACAACTGAAACTGGGAGCTTTGTTACTTTTTTGCCCACATTACGAGTAGCCAAAGTTTGAGCCAAGATTTATCAGAAACATTAAAACCGAGCCTGTTCTGTAGCAATTTATCGTCTCAGGTAAATTACTCCCAATCAGAGTTTGTCCGTTAATGGTGAATAACATGAAGATTTTGGTGCTTCCTGCACCCAAATTTACATGTATCCGTAATTATTGGGCATTTTTCTCCCAGTACATTTGAGCAGGTTTGACCTGCTGAAATTTATCAGAAGAAAACTGCAGCAGTGCGGTGTCAGCCGCCAAAGTCCGAATTGCGATAATGTGGGTTTATAGGAGTTATCGCAAATATTGCAACTAAAAAGGCCAGTGGATGTGAGGATCTTAGAGAGGCATCCTCTGACCTAGGTAGAAAGAGGAGTCTGGGGAGCATTGTAAAGAATTAACTTGTAGAGTACATAGTCCAGTGGCCAAGTGTATCGCTGTGCACATGTGGAATGAGGGATGGAGAGGGTAAGAATTGAATGAATTACTTCTTCGCAATCAATACCTGGCCTTTATTTAGAAGTCACCTTTGGAAATGAGATGGGGTGTTAATTCTTCTCTTGGGAGAGGAGTGTATTCTGTTTGTAGGTGGTAAAATGGGTGTATTTCCTTTTCGATGTTGTGAGATATTGAAGTAAACGCTTTCTTCATCATAGTGTTTAGTCTTTTCTCTGGGAAGAGGGGCTACAGTGTTCAGAGGGTGAGGGGGAAGTGCTCTCTATAGAAAGGCTAAGAAGCCAGTTCATTCGCTGTGCCCCATTACGCTCTTTCATTTATTTTCTAGACGGCGTACACCATTCCCATCCTGGCCTTTGCCTTCGTCTGTCACCCTGAAGTCCTTCCTATCTACACAGAGCTGCGCAGGTGAGAATCGCTCTAGTCTACATTAAAGAGATCTTTCTAGTCTGTGGGGTCCACTTCCATGTCTGTTATTGTCTCTCTCTGAAATTGCATTTTATTTTTCTCAATGTCGGCGCAGTCGTTCTCGAAAAAGAGCTGCAGATCTTTTTCAGGAACGACTGCGCCGTGACAGAGACTCAGGAATAGAAGGGGCATATCATAGCCCAGGATTCTGTGATTACATAAAATAGAGAACAAGAAGCGGAAAAAATAGAAATAGTAAGAAGCGGCAGTATATACATAAATACGTGACGCTGTCTACTTTATGACAGAGGAAAAGAAAAAACATACTGTCTCTTTCGGGCTGGGTTGTCTCACTAGAAGTAGTATGAGAATCTGGAGGGAGGATCCTGTGTTTCGAGTCAGCCATGCGATGCTGCAGCTATGTTAAGTTCCAGTGTGGGCTTGTGCAGTTTATCCAGATCAAAACGCTTGAACTCGAAGCTTAGTTCTGTGAAAGAACAAGTGGGGGCTTTGGATAATGTCTGACCCTGTGTTTTCAGTGAGAGTTGGAGGCCTCTGCACCAGGATTAGTTCAAAAACCCAGGAGAGAATACAGTGATATCTCTGCTGACATATTCCATCACTGTTGGTTAACTCATGCTAACCTCTACATCCATTCCATATGCACAAGTGCTAGAAAGCCATGTAACCCTGACCTAATAGGGAAGCCCTGGATGGGTGAGGGGCTTAAATATATACCTCAGATGGTGCCACAGAACCGGTAGCTTTCAGGTCTGTTTCTAAAGAAGATGTGAAAGACTGCAGCCCACCCTTGGATGTCACATTTCAGTTTCTTTCTAATCTGGGTATTTGAAATTCTGTGCAATTCTGACATAGGAAGGATAGCAACATTCAAACTAATGTCTTGGTCTCTTAAGTGCAAATAATATATTTAGTATAATGTGTACAAGGCATGCCTGCTGTCGCGATTTGGTCCCTTGTACTCCAAAGATGCTGCTGCTTAGGATCTGTCTGCCTGTTATTGTGACCGGGAAAAAATGCATTCAGGTCCCTGCATTCCCAGAGCTGCAGGACGCCATTAATAAACATGTAAGGGGCTGCAGGTGCTCAAACCTAGTAGCAGCTGTCCATTGAGGTGGATACATTGGCATCTCTTGTAGGGAATAGGTTACCTCACTGTCTTTTTACTTCTTTTCCCCCCTCTAGCGCGACAAAGACGAGGATGCAAAATGTGGCCAATGTCTCCATCTTGGCCATGTTCGTCATGTATCTTCTGACGGCCATCTTTGGATACCTGACTTTCTACGGTAAGCGGGAATGAAACACCTCAAAATTGTATTCATTGTCAAGGACCTCCTTGATACGCACAGACATTTCTCACTGTGAGGGTTTCCCTGAAAGAGAAGGTCCCCTTTTTTTAAGACAAATTCCCTTAAAGATGATAAACATGTCAAAATGAATATGTAAAAAATATATATAAAAAGTAAGGAACATCTCACAAGAAGACCTATGAACATTCATACAGCATGGGAAAAGAGACCGACTCTTGTACATGCCAGGGACCATTGGATATTGAGATATCGACATGCAAGGGACCACCAGGTGATGGATGGTCCCTAAAGATGCAGACTTCTCTACCTGTTAGGAATCATACATAAAGAAACAGGCATCTTTAGATTAAAAGGATCGTCTGTAAAGATCCAGGCTCTCTGTGCGAGGCATCACATATAAAAATGCAGGTGTCTCCGAGGGATCGCCCATAAAAATGAGACATCTCAACATGCGAGGGACCAGTCATAAAGATTCAGGTATCTCTCTGTTCAAGGGACCGCCCTTTAAAGATTCAAGCATCTCTACAAGAGAGGGTTCACACATCGAGACATCTCCACATGGGAGGGATCTTCTCTGTATTTTTATAAGTGATCCCTCTCAAACAGATATGCTTTTCAAGCGATGGGTCTTGTTTAAAGATACAGACATCTCTCTAAATGAGCAATCACTTTTTAAGGCTCCGGCATTTGTGCAACTGCCGCAATAAATTTTGGAAAAAAAATGTTCATGAGGTAAACGCATTGACAAAGTCATCTATTAGCAAAAAACTTCCCCGAAAGATAAATGTTTCCATAAGGATTTAGACATATGTACTAGGAGGAGGCCACCTCTAAACATATATGCAGATCTACAGATGAGGAACTGAACAAAAATGTACATACATATCTGCAAGTTTGAGTTTTTCTGCAATGATATGCATCAAGCGAGGGCCATCATATAATATTAAAGTTACCTTTAAAAGCAAGAGACCTGCTATAATGCATGGAACCCAGCAATCTCTGCATAAAATCCTGTCTCCAATGTCCTTATTATAAGTGACTTTTGACGTCTTTAGTCACCTGTAATAATGAAATGATGTAGCTGTTCAACTGTAATAAGTTATAACACTCGAGTTCTGACGTCACAGTGTCTGCTGCCAGAGCCAGCAGCCTAGGGGAAAGGCAGTTTACAGAGCATAACTGAAGCTCCAGTTTAAACAGCATAATGAAAAGGAAAATGGCTTTTAGATTTTCTGATCTTTTTAAAAAACAAACTGTGAGGAGAGGAAAGGAGATATTTATTGCAACATGTTTAGCTTTTGCACTCTGATGGTAATTACAGAAAAGAATAGACTCACTCTGCCTTTTTTTAGGTCTCGCCTAGCGATGCAGCGAAGCTGCTCGCTAAGCGAGATCTATTGTCGCCGACTTGCTTAGCGAAGTGGGACAGGAGAGGTGCACAAGCTTGTAAAGACATTGGAGACATGAGCTGTGAACGCGCGCTTTTGGAGACATTAGCTGTGAGCGTGTACGGCGGCGTTAGCAGCGTCTCTTATTGCTGAGGGTGCGGGCCGGGGTCTGTGCACGTGGAGCTGCGTGCGCGGCCGCCTCTGGGCCGTAAGTTTCACTTTCGAAAGCCTTTGCCGGGAAATGAAAAGTTAGGGAGGAGGCGGGAGGGAGTGGAGGACACGCCAATGGCTGTCACTGGGTGGCTCCTTGTGCACGGGCTATTTAGTACACACCGCATCTGCGCATGCATGGGAGCCAGAGGCAGGACGCGCAGGCCAGAAGCAGGCAGCAGAGGGCAGAGGGCAGGGCACCCGCCGCAGCGCCGCTCACTCAGTAAGTGTCATGGCTAATTCATGAAGTGTGCTATTAGACTACTTGCAAACCCTTTAAACTTCATATGTTGGGCGTCACGTATGCAGTGTTTAATTATTAATGCTATGCTGTCACTTATAGTGCCGTGTATTCATAGAACTGTGCGTCCCTGATGTCACAATGCCATATATGGACTATAGAGCTGACTACTTCAGACTGTCACAGACTCCAAATGTCTGACTGTCAGTACGCTACCAATATCAGTCTGCCCCACAGAACTGTGCATTACTGATGTCAGTGAAAGCTTTGTGTTCCTGACGTCAGATAGAATGACATATAGAACTGCGTGCTGCAGATAGCCTGCTACATAGAATTGAGCATTAATGAGTCAGAGTGCAAAAGTACAACTTTGTATTCCTGACATCACACTGACATAAAGAACTGTCCTAAGTGCTTTATGTGGACAAGAGCATCACCATGGAAATGTAGGTTAAAGGTAGCAATGTGAACATGCTATCTCCATGTACTGCAGGATAGGTGTGTAGAGTCAGCTATATTTATAAATGGTAAATATTATTCATATCGGTGCTATTATTTAATAGAATAAATAAAAATAACATCTCCCCCTACTAATGAGCCTTCATCTGTGTCCGGCCTGTGAGAATGGAGTCTAATATGTAGCGCACAAAACAAATTCTGTTGTCTCCAAGGTCTCCAGCGCTGCACAGAGATAAATTTCATTTAATGCCAAAGAGAAGTTTAGATGTAATAAGGGAGTGAAAACCAATGCGAAGTAAAACCAAAATGTAACTGTCACCAGGAAACAGGCCGCGTCCGTGCCGTGCACAGTTAATTGAGTCTAAATGACATCTGACCCCGAAGGACAGCTTTGTTATCAGTGACCCGAAGCTGACATCCAGGGGATGTGTTATTGGATGCAAGGTCGCTGACAGGCGAACCTGTCCTGCAGATTTAAGAGAGCAGAGCCAATTCGAAGCACGCGTGGAGGAAGTGGCCTTTCTCGGGGGAGAGGTGTGGCGCAGCGGCCAGAGCGACTGGCTGACTCTGGAGCACTGTCCGATCCCCGGTGCCGCGGCAGCTCAGCCCAGCACCATGCGACTCTGGGCAATAGCTCATTTAATTTCCCCGACTGCCCCCAGCGCCTTGAAACCATAAGGGGTGATATGTTCGCGCTTTACAAATATGGATTATTTCTTGCAGATGTATAAAATGATATTTCTTTATTCTAAAAGGTATAACATATTCACCCACCCTAACTGGCATCCTGGCTGATCTCTCTACAGCTGTCGAACACAACAGAGGTCACACATCACAGTCACTACATCACCTACTCAGCACCGAAAGTTACAGCTGCTTGTTTTGTCTTCCGAGGGATAACGTTTGTTTTTATACTAGTAACCTTATGTTTTATAGCGTTCTTAAGCAGTTGGAGAGGTATGTGTATTTATTTTGTTCACTGCCACTCAGCCAGAAGGGAGGAACCAGGAGAAAACTTCATCTGATGGCTAAAATGCTGGTTTTGTAGGCCCAGTCGTTAGCATTTCTTTGGTACCATTTCTCACTTATCAGCACATGTGGCACTTAAAAAAATCTCTTCCACCTTTAACAAGCATTTGCAATGCAATAGGCCTCGCATTTACGCGAGTTTGAGCTATTGACATTGCAAATAACAATGCCTTATATATTTGTTTTCGTTTTAAAAACATAAATGAAAGATATTGTCATTTACAATGCCAATAGCTTTAACTCGTGTAACTGCGAGACCTATTGCATTGCAAATGTTTGTTTTCAACAGATTCTTAACCACAGAACTTTTTACGTTTGTTTTATGTTAAACTGATTGTAATATCTTTGTGCAGCACATTCTAGCTGCACTTTGGTGTGTTTCATTTCACACTGTATTCAGTTATTTTTCATCCCTGCCAAAAGCACTTCCTCTTTTACATAAAAGAGCAATAAGGAATAAAATTACCCTTGCCATACATTTTAAGGATAAAGCAAGTCACTTCAGAGTTCCATGACCTTATAATGCAATTCTGTTGTCAGCCTTGTTCCTCTAAATGGCTACGGAACTCCTCTGTGATTTGCGATAGTCTTATATGGGATGGCAGGGGGTACTTTTTCACATATATAACTGTATAGACATCTCTGTAAGTGTTTGATATCTCTTTGAATGTACAGCTTCCTATAAATACACAAATGGCGCTACCGGTGAATGCTAACCAAAATACAGGCAGCTGCCTGATAACAGACTTTAAGCGAGGTCTCCAAAAGTGTCAGAGGTCTGGTGGCTATAAGATTTAGAGACTTTTCCTAAAATAAGTTGATCATCTAATGCTCGTACAACTTCTGTCTCTTTCTAAAATCTTAGTCTAGAACCCTTAAATAGACATCTTTAAGGGCAGAAGACTATTCAGTTTTTTTATGTCAGAGAAGATTAAGTGCATCCACAATTGAAATTCCCTTCAAGGCAGATCGCTCATCACTTATACAATCCTCACCCTTCCTTTGCTCCAGGCAATGTTGAGGCGGAGATGCTACACACCTACAGTAAAGTGGACCCCTTGGACAAGCTCATCCTCTGCGTGCGACTTGCCGTACTTGTAGCGGTGACATTGACGGTTCCTGTGGTTTTGTTCCCGGTAAGTTTTGCATAAACAATTGAAGATTTCTTGATACCCCTGTGGAACTGAAGTGTTTCAGCTGCTTCCACATTTTCAGTAAGAGTTACCCCCTCTTTTGGGTATCTCCATTTATCAAACTGTCTTTTTTTAAACTTGTGTCCTAGGCAAGCAATGACTTTGCATATTTCTTTTGAGGCGACTGTGCATCTAACACCTTCTACTTCCCAGGGACACTGCTGACAAAGCATAGCCTCTGCTAAAAGCCAAACATAAAGTATGTGACACATCTTCAATATGTATGGTGTCAAGGGCCTTAGTTAGAATTTGGCGGATGCTAGACATCTGCCAAAAAGAGATGTATGACACAATCATGCATGCGTTTACAACACATACCATTACAATATGGGCAATACAACAAACACGTTGTTACCACGCGTTCCATTACAACGCAATTGTACAACGACTTGCCTTAAAGAAGTGCTGGACTTTCGAAAAATATATAACTCCAGACTGTGCAACAGTAGGGAAGATATTTGTAATGCTTGTAATTTTGTCTCAATAGGACACACTTGGACCCGGCACTTCCAAGAGGAGGCAAATGCACTACTGCACTTTTAAACAACACACGTTATACAGCACTCCCGAAAGACAAGACTATAAAACAAAACCCAGCACTCTCTTAAGGCGAGGCAAGAAGACAAATTCAGGTGCATTTAAAGTGACACACATGTTTATTAATTCAATATTTTAGAAAGGAAGGCAAAATATATCAGTTAATGCAGACTCCCAAATATCAAGTAATTCAAGTGGAACACCAGAATAAAATGCAGCATATATACATGTAGCAAAGAAATTTAGAAATTATGTATATAAAGTAAGGAACACCTCACCGATCGATCATGCAACATCTTTGCCAACTCAAGCTGAAGAAGCCCTTTGACAGCCCAGGAGGGAGTTCGATTGGGACCCAAGTTCCGTCTGTTTCCCAGCAGTACGTCTACTCTGTGAATGAGCTTCCACCTGCACCCCCACCCCCGAAGACCTCCAGCTTTAATACTTTTACTCAATGTGAGCGAAGGTTCTAGAAGCCTTGCCCCCTTTCTTCTGTTGGAAAAAATCAAGCTGACCGTACTGG
The DNA here is from genome assembly GCF_964263255.1 of Lissotriton vulgaris. Taxonomy (NCBI): domain Eukaryota; kingdom Metazoa; phylum Chordata; class Amphibia; order Caudata; family Salamandridae; genus Lissotriton; species Lissotriton vulgaris. Next base: position 31,656,577 of record NC_141698.1, read on the forward strand.
TCTGTGTCGAGGAACTGGCCAGGCTCCTGTATTTTGACTCCGAGACTGAGCTGTACATTCCTCACATTCCCTGAAAGGTACCAAGCACACATCCCACACAACATGTTCCAGTTCACTCACAATGGAGCCTGTTGCACAAGATGGAATCAGCACAGAAAATGGAGTCAATTATGGCAAATAGAGCCAGTGGTCAATATATCATTCTTAATATCAGTACAATGTTGGATTTAAAATTCAACAACACATTCCCTAATATAAGTCGTTGTAACATCTTGCCTGGTAATGGAACACGTGGTAACAACGCATCCATTGTATTCCCTGTGTTGTAATAGTACTGCGTAGTTCTGACTGCATAGCTCTAGCTGTTTTCCACCAAGAAGTGGTAGATGTACCGTCTGCTGTTATTAGAGTGTTTTGATGTTAACAGCGCTCTAAGAAAGATGAAACATCCGGCACCTTTTTGGTAGATGTCTCACTCCACCCGACTTTAAAAACAGCCCAAAGCCAGCATGTACGTTGGTGCATTGTTCTTCAGGCAATACATATTGGATCAAGTATCTGATTTAATCAGTACTTGTGTAATTTTTCACAGGGGGAGTGCGATGTATGAGACATATTTTCCGTGTAAGATAACTAGGGGTAGTAGTAGCTGGAGATGTTGGGACCTTAGCACGCGCGAAATGACAGATCTGTGTGTAATTCAGAATGCCTTTAAATGCTTGATAGGAAACATAGAGCACAAGAAGATTGACTGTTCTTGGTATCCCTCTAGTCCATGAGCTTCAAATCCATTGCTTTCAATTTTGTTTTTCTATTAATGCCACCAGTGCCTTCCAACCTGATGTCAAACAAAAATATTCTGAAGATGCTATTGAGATGTGGGACATTTGGGGCTTTAGGTTTATGCTGAAGTCAGTCATTGTCAAACAAGTGTGGTCTACATCCACTTTTCCCTTTAAAGAAAAATGAGATAATATTCCAAGCCCAGTTGTACACCGCATGTAAATCTGTAATGGATGTACGTTAAAAACTACTCTTACAGGTATGTAGCATTTTCTTAAAACATGCCTGCATGAAAACCTGCAGCTTATTAAAGACTCATTTTGTTTTAAGGCTTTGGCACACTGCTAGAGCTGCCCTTTGAGAGGATCCTAGTAAATATGGGCCTGTACTCCGTTGAGAGCCAGTCTGCCGCATGGCTGAGCCTCCAAGGACATCGCCCTCTTCTAATAATGACGCTGATGTAGAATTAAGATTGATTTCAAAGAAGAGCCATAAGACGTAAATTTGTCAGTATCCAAACAGATTCAGAAGGGCTGGGAAATGTGTCAAGATTTTACCCGCGGGGCCAAGAATAAAGGACCAGAAGTGTGCTTTATTGTCTGTGCTGAGAATTTTGTATACGATAAGCTTTCTGATAAGAGGCTTGGACAGAAAGTGCCAGAGAGCAGTCCTCACCCTGACTATGCCTCAGCCTGGTCAGCAGCCTCTACCCCGCAACACTGCCAAATTCCCTAATGCATTGAAGCCATAAATTGAACCAAGATCACCTCCCACCCTCACTTAAGTGAATAGTGTGCCCCAGAGTGCCTCGTGGCACGGCTAAGAATGGATGTGTGAAAGTACCAGTCACAGTTTATTCATAACCTCTTTGACCGGACAGTTCTTGAAGTACAAGGTGGTCGGGCCCGAGGATGATGTTGTTAAAGAGAAGGTTGATGACGACACAGATGTCAATGGCACTTCGATAGCTTTTTCTCAGAGCATCACCAAGGAGCTTAGCATGTCTGTCCTGTCGCAAGCTGAAGTTACCAAGTACCAAATTCTCATGAAATAGGCTGCAAGAGCATCCAGAATATCTTTGAAAAGGAGAGTATAAAACATATTTTTTTTACAACCTTTTGTCTGTACTGGCAAATAAATTCTTTATAGTGTCAGGTCTGGGCTGTACCTGTGAAGCGGACCCTCACCTTCTGAAAACCCTTTTCTCAGCACTATTTTATGGGGCCCAGTCAGACAAGAAATGTAAAGCGTCAAACTCTGCCCCCTAAACTCACCAAGCCAAGCCGGGTTGGAGTCTATGATTTTATTGGGGCCAGAAGGAGGCATTCATGTTCGAAGGCAAGAAACAGTGCTCCTGGTGTAGAAATTAATACATCACCTGTCACCATGGTGAGAGCTAAAAGTATTTTGCAGATGATTGAATTATTGGACATGGCTAAAGGCCCTGACTTCTTTGGGGCAGCCAGCAGGAGTTCACAGCCATCACAAAAGACAGAGAATAAGACAAAAAATCAAGTCATTAACAATTCAGTGGATGTTGGTGGAGTAGGATTTTGCAATCAGGCCAGCAAGATCGTCAGAAGACAAGTTGGCTTAAAGCTGGGAATTTTAAACCAGAAATCAAAATGCAGATATTGAATATGCTCTTTAGTGGGTTTGATATTTTTTGGGAAGAAATGAAAAAAGGAATTTCAAGTCATCAAGGAGCATACAGACATGGCTAAGACTATGTCTGTACTGTACCCATCTAGAGTAATAGCTGTCAGAATATCATAGTCAAATATTTTGACCTACAAATATAACGACTACCACTGTGCCATCCAGTTAAGTACATAGAGGTAGGCATAGATTACTATTCTTCACTCCATATCTATGTATCTTGAAGAACTATGTACCCTCAAGGTGCCTAGATATGGAGTTATCATAGTGTATAGTTAATCTGGAGCCTACATTTTTGTTGGTCGTTATTAAGAACTCAGTATTTTGATAGTACACCTAACCACAGTTGGAAATGTTCTACCTCTTGAGGAATCAAGTGAAGAGCCTCTGACACTAACCTTTCCGTCACAAGGACACCAGCAGTACCATCGTACACCTTAATACAGAGAATAGAACTATTAATGCAAGATGTCTAAAACAAAACAACTTTCGTTGGTCCCGGGTTGCTTAATACAGCTGCTGTATACCCTGCAGCACAATTTCTGATAAAGCCAGGTTTTACCACCTCCACGACCAGGAGTGCTCCACATTCAGCTGCTTTGGAGAAGTCTCAGAAGTGGAAAAACGTGGCGGATCCTCCGTTGGATAGCAATGAAACGGAGAGCTCCTCTACCACTTTGCAGACTCCCTCATCTGTGTGCACCCCTTTACCAATAAATGACTAAAAGCTTTTTTATCACCAATACCTTTACCCATACCATACATCCCCCCTCTTTGACAGCCCATCCTTTGTCAAAAGTAGCCAAGACACCCTCATCAGCGACCAATGTCATCCCTTCTCGTGACCCACGCTTGTCAACAGTGCCCTTGACGATGATCTCTATGCCTATTCTGACATCAGAGGACCTCTCAACTTCAACACTGGAGCAGCCCTCACATGTGGGAATACTGCTTGTATGTTCCATTGCCCATTCAATGATGTTTTTTCCCCCTGTATCACATTTAGGTTGTCTTCTCAGCCCCTTTTGCACATCCTGGAAGACGTACTAGTATTTTATACCGCACATCAAAGATGCTTTGTTGAACATAAAAATGGACAGCATGATTCAATTGTATTAGTAATCCGGAGGCATGGATGTTGTCAATTAAAGCAAAGCTCCCCTGGCACAGGGCCAACAAAAGCATTTCACCATCAACAAAAGTCTCACCAGGAAATCCAAGTGATTAGAAGAACCAAGGAATTCAATCACAAGTGTGAGAAGTACCCGAGTCATTGACACGCAGTATTCAGGACTGGACCTCTTTGCAACCGAGGATTAAAATGAGTACCAGTCCTTTACCATCAGGTACAAGCAGCTTGTGGCTCGAGGGGAGACGCTTTTGTTGGTATGGTTTGCTTTGCCTTTTTGTTTGTGGCTTGCCTCTATTTTACCTTGTTAGAAAGGTATGAGCCAAGATGAAGGGGCAACAGTACACCCTCATCCTCATAGCGTCAGTCTGGGTGAGGCATTATTGATAGACTTGCATCGCCTCTCAATTGAAAGATTCAGAGAGACGTATTTTGCATCGCACAACAAAGGAACTACTTATTGTATCAGTTGCATGTTGTCAAGTATAGTCCACTGAGTAGAAATGGCACAGTTCTAATCAGATTCAAGTGTCATCCCATGCATAAATCTAAGATAAAATCATTTTCCTGAAAGAAGGTAGGCTTTCTCACCTCGACATCCTCCCAGCATGTAGGGGGCACTCAGACTTTTCTAGGAAAACAAGGCGATACTCTGAACTAATCCTGGGCTCATACTGTAACAACATCATTTCACATCCACATACAAGTGATTGTGGTGGTGTTCTGTCTAAACCCAACTACCCCTACTTAGGTCTTGCTACACTTGCAGAATTTTAGGAAAACAGTTGGACAATTCATGACATCAGATCAGCAATTTGAGGGGTTTGAACACAAAAAGAGCCAATCAGTATCAAAGCAAACCACTCATGTCACCATTCTAGAGAATGACAAGAGCATACCAAGTCAGGGGCATATTAAAGATGGCCGGTCTTCTGGTTGCGGACACCTGCCGGGCATTGGGTGGAAAAGCTGCCTCATTTTCATTAGCACCATTGTCTCAGTAGAGTGACCAGAAGGAAATATTTAGTAGGACAAACAGTGTTTTGGAACTTGTTCAGATAATGCAAGCTTTACCTCACCGCCCCTTCTTTCCAGTTGCCCTTTTGCTGGCTAGTTTGATTCAAGCTGATAAATCTATGAAACATCCAGTACTGAAGAAGAAAACCTTCCTTACCTGTAACATCAGTTCTCCAGCATTGGTATCTCTCATGAAGTCTAATATTTGAATCATTCTCGTTCCTTGGTGCATTTAGTAGCACATTCCTCATATTAGTAAGGTCTGAACTTCAGCCAATGAAGTAATTGCACTACACTCCTTCGAAGGGCCGCACAAGTTCTGTCTTCAAAGCTCTGGGGTGTTAAGACTATATATAAACGGACGGCAGAAGATGAGGGTGGTGGTCACATTTGACTATATAAAATATACCAGTGCAGGAAAACTGTTGTTATTATTCTATTTATTATTATTTATTCAAGAGTTTTATATAGTTTTATATAGCGCTGGCTAGACCCGGAGGTATCAGAGCGCTTTACATGAGGTTGCACAAAAATTACAATTACAGGATTACATCAGTTCTAATTTACATCAGTTGCTAGACAAACAATTGCAAGAGACATATAAGACGAGATAATTGAAGTGTAGGGGGGAAGGGTAAAGGGATAGGAGGCAGATACGGCAGGGAGACGAAAGGAAAGTCTGTCCAAAGTCCGGCTGGGTAGGTGACGGTCGAGGGGAAGTCCCAAAACCCATCTCCTCTATAGCTATTAGGTAGCTCCTCTGGGCATTGGCCAAATAGCTCGGTTTCAATGGGAAAAACAATTAAAGGAACAAGGAGGGCAAAAAAAATGGAGCGTAAAGGGGAGGGGGCATGGAAGGAGAGAAAGGGGGGATAGGGGAAGAGACAACAGGGAGAGACGAAATGAGGCCTGTCTAACGGCCGACTGGGTAGATGACGACCAAGGAGGGAGTCCACGGTCCATCTCCCCTATAGCTAAACCAGGTAGCTCCATCGGGCATTCGACAAAATAGTTCAGTCTCAACATATAACTTATTATTACCCTCTCTGCTCTGACAGTCCCACAATCCTGAGGCATCTCACTTTTGAAAGAGGCCTGTTGAGGCCTACATTCTACAGTTTCTTTCGGATGTATTCATTCTGAATCATCTCAGAGTGTTATGGGAAGAAGTCTATTATTTTTCTGTACATTCTGTTTCTGACGAGAATATATTCTCTGGTGAATTCCCTTTTGTTCCCCTGTGTTCTATAATGGAGATGTTCAGGTGGTAGGTCATGTGCTCTTGTCTTCTACAAAAGTGGCAAGTTAGCCAGGTGGTGACTTGGAAAACAATTACTTCATGAAAAGATGGGAATTGATATTATCTTCCACCACTCAAGCCAAAATAGCAGGAGATGGCGCTTAACTAAAGTTTTCACCAGAGCAATAGCTCACTGTGCACGAGGGTCAGGGTTAGGAGCAGAAGTTCACAATCCATGAATACACCAGTCTCCACGAGTAATGGCTGCAGGTACTTAATTAGGTGGAAATGTTACAGTGTTCAAAAGAAAGTGACTTTATGAGCGCTCAGTCTTGTAGTACCGGTACCTTATAAGATATTCCATCCAAGCACAGGAGTATGGAGATGGGGCACTATTTATTGTAGAACAATAGTCACTAAACCGATAACTAGAAGTTGTTGCAATGATGAGCGGTTTGCAGTATGCAGTGCTGTTTTCAGTTCACTGTGCTATGGATTTGTAACAGGCAGAGGTGTCAAAGATGACTTGGGATTAGGTGTGGATGAAGGTGGTGCCCTTTTATTAGAGGAACAACATTGATTGGTTGGAGTAATAAAGGTCTGTCTTTCTTCTCTGTCAGATCCGGCGGGCGATCCAGCAGCTTATCTTTCCAGGGAAGACTTTCCACTGGGCGAGACACACCGCCATTGCCATTGTCCTACTTATCCTCGTGAACCTGCTTGTGATCTTTGTACCCAACATCCGTGACATCTTTGGGATCATTGGTAAGCCTGTCCGGCACATGACCTCAGCCATACAAGATGTCAATTCTGAGTCTCTTCCCTTCGTCACCTCTGCGTGAATGAGCCTTTCTCCAGCGTAGGGATGCGGGCTGGTCATGCGTTGAAAGCCACCTATTCCCAGCTAGTCTCTTGCATTTGATCCTCTACTTCTCTTTGCCTCAATAACATGTGGTCTCTTTCGTCCTTATTTCACAGGAGCGACATCAGCACCAAGTCTGATCTTCATCCTTCCAAGCATTTTCTACATCCGCATTGTTCCCAATGAGAAGGAGCCGCTGAGATCCCGCCCCAAAATACAGGTGTGTGCAGTCTCTGCCAATTAGAATCACTAGGGAAACAAAGAAAAGGTGAAGACGAATGTGAACCCTAGGTCTCCTTTACGGGAGGTGTTTGGAGAGCAGTGGTGGCTTGACAAACATTTCCCATTGGATATCCCTTAATGAGATAGTTAAGTTCCCCATCATGATTTTCTGTCCTTCAATAATCATTAACATTAAAATATGGGATAATATAACACATTTAAGACATTAAATTGCCCAATTTTAAAGTCAATTTCTTTAGGAAAAGTGTATTTTCTATTTGTAGGATGTGTAGGATGTTGTGTTGACGGTTGATGATAAGTTTGTTCGCTAAGGATGGTGGATGTGACATGAAATAGGTTATGCATTTGCATGATGTCGGTTGTGTTGAGGTATGATGGTGGGTGTGTTGCTGTCCTACGGTTGTGTGGAAATATTGTGGATGTGTTGGCCTATGCTATGTTTGTGGTGACTTTTGATGGTAGGTATGTGGACATCTGATGTTGCTTGTGTAAACGTATGATGGTGGATATGTTGGCCTCTGATGGTGTGTTTGTGTTCTTGTGTGTGAGCGTATGATGATGGATGCTCTGGCGTATGATTGTTGGCGTTAGCATAATCACACTCCTTGTCAGTCATTTTTTTTTAAACTGCGCAGACTTGGGATGTTTGCCTGTCAAGATATCTATAACTCTTTAATGTGAAACTACAGAAAGACCACTGATCAGTTTTATTCCAAATATAAAAACCTTGCCCTAGAGATTAAAATGTTAAATTACTTTTGTGACCCTCAGGACCCCTTTAGCTCTGCCCTTCTAGACCAATTTTCATAAGACTTTAAATTATTGAGCAGGACTGAGCTGGGATTTATTTAGGAAAGTTTAATGTGATTTTTTAAATTACTTTAAACTATTACCAAATCAAAAATGGTTTGCATATGGAAAGAGCAATCCCAAACAAAACTGCAGAATGGCTGTTGTGACCTCTAAATCAAGGTGTATCCAAAACCTATTGGATATAAGATGAAGCCATGTTTACTAAATTTTTTGTTATTTTCTTATTGAAAATAGTATTGAATTAAATGTAACTCATTGTGCTTATAGTCTGACAGAGATCAAAATGTCACTGTCCTTTTGAGACAGCCAGAGTGATCTACAGCCCTGGAATGCAGCACAGAGGCAGTCGCCCCTCAGTTATTTTATTAATTTTGTCTGAGAATGAGTGTTTGAACACATCCAATTATCTATTTTGTTTTAATGAGATTTTTTTTCTGAAGTTATTTTTGTTTCACACTTTTTGATTTATCTTTTCTTTCTTTAACAATCTTTTGTGAAATGTAAGTCTTCTTTCCCTTCAATTTTTTGCAAACTGTGGATACCTCCTCTTCCGAGGAATTCAGCCAATGAGTAGGTCAGTGGTAAATTCTTCTACTGGCTCTGTTTACAGTCTTCTGTAATTTAAACATTGTGCTTTTTCGTTGAGGCTGACTCAGACTAGTAAGACCGTGTCAGTTACAGATCATTTTTTTGCGTTCAAAGTCCCTTCAGGACCACTAAGAGTGTAGCAATCGGAACATTCATCAGGTTTATTGTTGCACGTCCCCTATGACCAGTCTAGATCTGTCCCATCTCCAGATCTGTCCTATCTCCTGCTCTTCAATACTGAGGGCCTCATTTAGAATGTGCCTGCTCGGAAGCTGATCTTCCTTTGTTTCGGCGCCCCCGCCATGCCACCGCAGCCTTGGCCGCCAAATGTTAACTTGTATTCTCTCATAGATTCAATTTTTTCCACTGAAATGCATTCTGCATGCTTGGCGTGAGCTGCTTCGGGGGTAAAATGCAGCTTCACAGGTACATTTGTCTATCACTGAATGGTGGGTCTGTTATCAATTATATATTACACCTGAAGATAGACCCAAGCAGGGATCTATCCGAAGTAAAAAGAAAATAGCCAGCATTGCTCATGCGCAAGGAGTTTTCTCCCAGCACCTCATAATTTGAGGACTTCTTGTCCCACCTTAGTGGTGCTGGACGGAAAGGACCAGATTTTTTCTGCTATCAGGTGAGCCGATCGGGGGTTCCTGATGGCAGATCCAGTGCCAAAACTGCCATTAGGACCTTTGCTATCCCATGCACTCTGAATGTGGCAGAGGAAGAAAGTGGAGGTCTTCATCTATTTTAGGGTGGTTTAGAATTCCTTAACCTCCCACTTCTCTGTATCCCTCAAATCTGAATTACATGGTTGAAAAGGATATGGAATTTATGTTACTTTGACTGCATTTACATTTTTATGCACATTACAGTCATGCCCTTTTCTGACAAAACTTACTTTGATTTTGCATGGATTTTAATTGCTTCATCTCCTTGCATGGGGAAATGTCCTCTACTTTGTGCAGCAGTCATTCACCCTTCCTGGGCCTTGTGCATGTATGTTTAAAACGTCAGAAATGGAATACTGTGCTAGTAGTTGGGGCTGTTAAGGGGAGACTTGGGTCTAGCTATATAAGGTAAAACAGTGGGACGATGAGAGCCAGGAGTGACCCTGAGCTACGGAACACACCAATATACATCAATGTATGTTCTTTACTTTGCCTTGTAATCATACCCCCCCCCCACGCCAATGCCACAGTCTTCTAGTTTTTGTTTCTGATTTTGGTTGTTGCGCTTAATGGTGGGAGTGGTCTCTCGGGGCAATTTAGAGATGACATCTAATAAGACAGTGGTACAACTTGCATTATTCACCTGTGTTCTCCTCCCTTCCCTATGTGTCTTACAGGCTGCTGTGTTTGCGGCCCTGGGCTTCATCTTCATGATCATGAGCCTGAGCTTCATCATCGTGGACTGGGTGACGACGGGCAAAAGCAGCGGCGGAGGGCACTAACACATAGCCCTATCTGCCCCTGCCCTGGCCTCTTCCGTCTTCCTCCCAGCAGTGACTGAGTGACTCGTACAAACTACACGCCTTCTTTGCCCCTGTGGGAGCACAATCAATGAGCCTGTCAGCGACCACCAGGCAAGAACTTCACACGCCTCTGCTCTCCGTCATCTCCAAAACTGGCGGAAGCTGCTGTCGGACCCGTGTCCTCTCCGTGCGTGGACACAGGTCCCTGGTTTCAACCCTCCACGCAAAGCCAAAATGCGAAAAAATAACCTGCTGCATACAGCCTCTCTGTTACTACTTGAAAGCCATCTCGCAGATCAACCATCTATTCCAAAAACACCAAGAGAACCAGCGGTGTGATGCCCGCCCGATGCTCAAGGCTACATCTTCTATCCAACTTCGACCCAGAAGAGTGGCCATTTAAGTTATTGATTTCATTGAATGCAAAATGGTACCGCTGGGGCTGCTTCTTACATTTCTTGCAAGGTCAATGGGGCAAAAGGGTGGGGATGTGCCTACCATGACCTCCATCAAAGGGAAAACGATGCTGTTTTTGTCTTGCATAAGTCCTTCTTTTTTGGGTTCAGGTCAGACAGACAAACCAATAGGAAGACGCCTGCTTCCAAATGCATGCTACAAGCTTTCAGTTCTGCACTAGACACACAGAACTCCATCTGCGTGCAGACAGGATGGCTGCCAGGGAGCTTCTTTTCCATCTGCTTGCCTCATCTAAGTTTATCCTCTTATTCCACAGCTTTTTCCGTCCATACATGTGTTACCAGGTGTGTTGCTATCATTATTGCTGCAGGTGCAGTGGCAAAGGGACCAGGATCAAAGGTCCCACTGCACCCTAGTATTGTCTACCCTACATGGATCTGGGGGGAGAGGATGTTTTTATTGCTTGCATCAGGGTCCATGGCATCCTTGCTATGCTAATGCTTGTTTACTTGACTGAGCCACAGTAACCCCACAGGCTGAAACTGCATTTAGTGACTCCTAATTGTCTTTGTTTGTGTGATAGAGAAGGCTCCATCATGCTATACAATATCTTTCCTAGTTTTTTTTATTTTCCCTAACCGGTGTAAGACCCCTTTAAAATGGATTGTACATGAGTCATTTTTTTGTATAAATGTATCTGTGTCAACCATGGGAGCTTAGAAAAAAAATCGGTTTTTGCTGCAGTTCTCCAAAACATAGTTTTTCAACACTTCAATCATATACCCCAGGTATATCGGGAAACATGTGACAGCGTCTAGGTGAGGCAAGCTCTGCTGCCAGCAACAGAGTTAAAGAAAATATATGTAGTGATCAAAAAAACACATCGCCCCTACTGGTCTGTCCGTTGAGCGGATGTCATCTTCTATCCTTTCTCAAGCAGATTGTTCATTCTCCTCCTTTGTTCTCGGTGCGCTGGATGATCCAGTCCCTGTTGAACCAGACATTTTGCGGTTTGAGTATCTGCGTTGCCACACTCTGCCACTACCTCTCCAGGCTTGGAATTTGTTTTGCTTATGAACACTGGGCCATAGTTTGCTGTGGTCTCTCTGTTTACTCAAGAACCAGGATCTTTGGTGTCAATAGAATAACCAGATCTCTGGCATAGCCTTAAACTCATTGGGTCTTCTTAATAACTTTAGGATTTCTTAATTTGTCTAAGGACTTTCTTTCAGTACCTCAATTATCACCCTTAAAGCACTCAACGTATCGTGAGCCTTCTTTTAAAATCATGTGCCTCCAGAACCTTTGTGAGATGTCCTCAAAGAGGCTTGATTTAGCCCACTGCTGCTTTTAACAAGTCAAGAAACCGCCTGGTAGCCCAGTACTTCCAACTGAGTATTGGCCAGTGCTTAGTACTAGTTAGGGAGATGGAATGAACTGCAGGCCAGGAGACGTGCCGTATCACTACCAGAGGTAGCAGAGCTCTTGCTCATGGGCTAGCTAGGGAAATCCTGGACAACTTCTGTAAAGACTCTGTTGTAAGAATTTATGCAGACTTCAGGTTCGAAACAGGTCATTCTAGCTGCTTGAACCAACATGGGCAACTCCAGTGAAAAAGACAACTACCTCTAACCAGCAAAATGTTTGTGAGTTTTTTTTACATTGGGAACCAATTAACAACATTCTTAGAGCAATGTCTTTATCAAGTGTTTTAGATTAGGAAACAAAAGTACACTGAGAGAGACTGTTAATTTTATAATCTGTATAACTCCTCTTGGACCGCAAGACGAGTTCTGAGCTGCCACGACTGTACCACAGGACTCAATATATGTCCAAAGAGGAGGTAGGAGATATCATGGTGGAGAGGATTCTAATCACACAGAAGAAGAACCAGTTGTGCGGTATTATGTGCCTACTGCATGTAAGGAGGTTGATGAGAGAAACACATAGACAGAATGGAGTGTTTGCCTACAAATAGGAAACATTTCCTTTCAGGTATCCAGAGAGGTGCTTCTGGCAACTGTGAAATAAGACAAAAAAACGTAACTTTTGCCATTCAATGTCTACCTCACCAATTCTCTGACTGGCCTCGGTTGTTCCTTTGAAAGGTTCATCGGTGAAGCTAATGAGAGTGCTTGGAAAGAGGCGTGTGAGTAGAGCAATGAAGTTGTGCTATGAACAAGGATCAAGAGGATACTAAACTAAGGCAGAAGCAGTGTCCGCAAGTCTGAGTCCTGGTTGCTACGAGTATCAGTTCTTCAGGGCCACTCTAAAGGGACTGTTCTCAGAGCTGGATGAGGGGTCCCTTAAATGTATTGGTTAGTATTACTAACCTTGATTACCTCTGAGTGTATTGTCACAAAGGTTTGTGAGACAAGTGAATCTGTACATTCACAAAGCCCAGGTTTCGCAGAAAATTGAAGTTACTTGGTGTTGCCATAAAATTAATCCAAAAAGCATTATTTGTCAAAATTTGATCCAAAATAATTGCTTAACTTTAAAGTGAGTGAGGATTCTATGACTAGTGATATTAAACCTAGTGGGGCGAAGAAACGCTCAAGTTTTACATTTCTCATTACCCTACTCGGGAGGAGGCTTTTGTACTGCTTCCCCTAGGTGTAACGTTGATCAATGGCTCAGAGTACTTCATTGCGGCCCTCTGCTTCATCTCTCAACCAGTTGTTGGGAAGCTATGTTTCCTTTTAGTCTGGCAATTAGTAAATAACTCAGCAACTCAGACTGTGACGTGAGTCTCACGACTCGAGTATAGAACCATTGTGCTGTACAGTGTGCTAATCACGGAGACCTTGAGTCTTAGATTCAAGTGGTAATGGCATTTAAAGCTCCGCGGAGTACCTTGCCATGTTACCTGTACTCTGGATTGCTGTATCACAATCTGATTCCTGCTCCTACAGGTCATCTGCAGGTGTTTAGTACGCCGGGCTAAGACTATGAAATCAGACGTTGGACAGGCATATGAATAGGGTACAGAGGTGCACCATTTTCTCTGAACACCTGAGATGCTCCCTGAGTCTTGTATTCTTCAGATCCCATCACAACATATTATTTCTGTTGTGGCTTCTCTTTGATTGAGTGTTGATTTATTTTTGCACCCTGTAAATCATACCAAGGCTGCCTTGGGTACTTTTTTATGAGAGAAGAAATGAATTTCCAGAACAGAGAAGATTCTGTTTCTGGACTTTTCTTCTTTTATATAAAACCCTCTAAAGCTATTTTGCCAAAACATTACGCATAATGTTTACCATTTTATAGAAAAAGTACAGTTTAAGGTCCAGCTTCCCCTGAGACGGTTGTCAGTACGGTTTATACTCTGCTGTACATGGTCCATGTGCAGTTCATGCCAGTTCTGCCGATGTTGATATTTTACGGCATTCTCCCTGGGATGGAAGTTGGGAGCGCGAACCAACATGACGTTGTTGCTATTCACCCAAAGGACTGAAAAGTCTCCCCACACTCCCCTTTCCCATCAGATCCTTCACTCATATCTGGTGGGAAGTTTTTCATGATGCATTAATGCACAGAATATTGTAATGTGCCAAATTGCTGCTTTGCCAGATTGCTTCCTCAGGGCTTGTGACTTCTTTTAACTGTGGGATATACTTTGTTGATGGAGTTTGAAATCCCTCATCCAAATGGATAGTGTGGGTTTTTAAAGGACATTGCACAGGCCATTCTCCACTAGTCTGCTGCCAGTGCCGGGAGGAGCCTGCTCGGCACAACTGAGCCTTCGTCTCTGCAGCCTCTGATCTGGGTGTACATCTAGGTCTTATACATATGTTCAAACTCATATAAATGTCACACATACACAAAGAGACACATCTCTGAGTCACTCTACTGTCCAATGTAGTGCTGTGATGTGTGTTGTCCACCTGTCCTGCTTTGCCATGTGCTCACACATTTTCCTTTCACACCCCTGTCCTACAGACTTTGCCTTTTAAAATCTTTTAGTTTTGAGGCCTCTCAGCAAATGATATTGCTATTGTTCTAGAATGCTGCTGCTACCTGCTTTTTCTGAACCTCAATTTAGGGTGAGCATGCTTGGACAGCCTTGATGTGTCCTTCAGCTCTCCATCAGCACCTGTACATTGTTGGCCCGTGACCTCAAGGTGTTTTACTAGCCCTATAAATGGGTTTCATCAAACGATACCTTTCAGACCATCCTTGTGATCTCTTATTTCAACAAGTCTTCCATGGCTGGTCAAGCTTTCTCCTCTTTTGCCTTGGCTACGAGGGTGGAGTTGTTGGGTATGAATGGTGGACCCTGAACACCCCAGCTCTTTGCTCCTTTCACCAAACTCACAGCTACTCATCTGTCCTGCAACACACCTCCCAGTTTCTCTCTACCATGCAAACACCCATGCAGATTAAGACATGCAGAAATAACTTACCAAATGAATCAATGCTACATACACCAAAGGGCCTACCAGTCCCGCGAGGTACAGGTTGAGGATGCCTTGGGCACTCGTTCCACAAAGTATCTCAGAGCCAAAAAAATGTTGAAACTTGAAAAAGAAAACGACACCAAACGAAGAGAAAAGGTGTTCAAGAAAACAATAAATATTTGTGGGTATGTATTATTATGGTGTGGGGACACCAAAGAACTATTTTTGTAGTAGTTCAAGTGAAATAAAAAAACCTTTGTGAAATAAAAGTTGTGATTTTTTGAAAAGTTGAAGCTTATTGGATACATTTGTTTTTTCAGCCTGGAAGTGTTTGTTCATGTTTGGTGATGGAAGTGCCCTCCTAGGTTTATAATTCCATTCTCTCTGTGCTGTTAGAATCTAACACCAGTTCACAAATCAATCTGACGTCGATGCAGAAGACCACAGCTGGTTTGCTTGAAATGAGGAAGACTTAATTTGCACCTGAAATAAGCCTGGGTTAGCAATATTTGTGTCTCCCCAGGGGATCGCCATTGTTGCCCCTAAGCATTGAATACTTATGGTGGAAATTGGTCCCCCTTATTTCAAGCAAAATAGGTGCTGTCTACTGAATGCTTTGATATATATATATATATATATATATATATATATATATATATATATATATATATATATATATATATATATATCCGTTTTTTCACTGAAAAAAAACACAGACTGCAGGTTTATAGTTAGGTGTTAAAATAATACACATACTGTGCTAAGTATAACTTGAACTTCATATGACCTTTCATATTATATCGCACATGACGTTATATGACAGCATTGGTAACATCTCAAATTATATTATTGAGGACATCATTGATGGCATTGCTGATGACATCATCCAAGCATCTGCTGCTCTAATAATTCAAAAAAATCACTTGATCATGGTAAAAAACACAAAGTAGGTAGTAAAGGACCCATAATCATATACAACATGGATTAACTTTATGTAGATGTTTACATGTACGAAATAGAAACAGTAGTAGTACTGAAATGAATCCTGATTCAGTACGGTAGAAGTTAAATAGTGCACACTTTAGCTACCAGTGATGATTTAAGTGCAAGCAAATCTTCATTTAAAAAGGGAGAGACCAGGTTCAACTAGTGTGAGTTATAGACGTATTTTTCAAATAGGTTGTGAGTTAGTTCAAAGTCCTATTGCTAAAATTTGCGAAAAACTAAGGGTTCGAGGCATGTGAGCTGTAGATCACATTCTTTGCATACACCGGCCATCTAGTGTTGGGTCCGGATGTTTGCGAGTCTTTTTTCTTCGAAGAAGTCTTTCCAGTCACGAGGTAGGTGAGTCCTCCTTTCGGTGATAGTGCGCATGGGCATCGACTCCATTGTTCAATTGTGTTTTTTCTGCCATCAGGTTCGGACGTGTATTGCTGCGCTCTGGTTCATGAATGAATGAATTCAGATTTCTAGAGCGCAGGTAGCTGCCCTGAGGCGTCCAAGCGCTGAGCATACCAACTGAAGTTCGAGTTAGGAGAAGGCAGATTCAGCGTCATAGTTATGTGGTAAACAGGAGGGTTTTCAACTGTTTGTGGAAGGAGAGAATATCGGGGTTAGATCTGAGATGCTGAGGCAGGGCGTTCCACCTCTTAGCCACATTGTAGGAGAAGGAACGGCCTCCGGACCTTGATTTCTTTATTTGCGGCACCCTGGCTAGATTTGCGGAAGTGGAGCGCAGCTGTCTTGTGGGGAGGTAGGGTGTGATGAGAGGGAGATTGATTACCGGGCCTAGAGACCAAAAAGTCTGGTGTGCGATACAGAGTGATTTGAAGTATACTCTTTCCTTTACGGGGAGCCAGTGCAGTTTCCTTAGTCCGGGCTTTACTGAGGATCTGCGGGGGATTTGTAAAAGCGTTCTGGCTGCGCAGTTCTGTATTAGTTGCAGTTTGCATAAGGTGAAGTCAGGGGCTCCGAGATACAGGGCATTTCCATAGTCCAACCTCGATTGGATCAGGGCCAGAACCACAGTTTTTCTTGCTTCAAAGGGGAGTAGAGGCAGGATCTTCCTGATGACTCTCAGGATACCGAAACATGTGGCAGAGAGTTTAGTTGCCTGTTGGTCGAAGGACAGGGACCTGTCGAGCTAGACACCAAGGCTCTTAATGGCGTCTCTGGGAGCTGGGGCAGGACCTAAGCTGGGGGGCCAGAGAGTGTCTATGGTAGATGGTACGGTGTGACCCAGGAGCATGAGCTCGGTCTTGTCAAAGCCGTTCTTTGGGTTCCCCTCGGTGGCAATCCACTCCACCCGCATCGGTATTGTTTCAAACACGTATCCCACTTCTCTGCGTTTCATATCCGTCGCAGAAAACCTCTATTTCGATCAAAGATCTTGGACAGGCTGTCCGGCCTAACCACGTCGGCCCACTTTGCAGTAGATGTAACGGACTCCATTCAAATTCTGCTCTCAGTGACGCGCCAAGTATATGCTTACCGACTTGCACGAAGTGTGCAACTTTGACTCGAGCACAATGAACAGGCTTGCGACACGCGCAAATCGGCAAATACATGCCGGACATCTTCGAGGTTGAAGTCCGAGCACGAATTTGACACTCACAGAGCCGAGGAAGAGCAAGAGGAACTTGTCTCCATTACAGAATCGGACTCCGAGTTAGAAGAAGACTTGCCACAAGGTCAACGTACCATGAGTACCGAACACCCCTTAACCCAAACTCAGCCGAAACAAAAGGCTGCGGTCCCACACCCGCCTTCGGCCACGGTCAGCACCGCCTAGATGTTTCCGACGTCGTCCCTCCGGCATTGCACCGAAACACGTCTCTAAGCCTTCCAGCTCGGAATCGAGTCGGACACAGTCTGGCACCAAGCCGAAACCATCAGGCTCAAAGCAGAAAACTGCCTTGGAGCCGAAATCGTTAACACCGAAAACAAAGCTTCCTTCGTCACCGAAACCTCCAGCGCCAAAAAGTGATTCTACCCCAGCACCGAAATACTCAGCGCCAAAACCTTAAACTATTCCTCCGGAGCTGCAGAATCCGATTTTCGACGCCCAACACCCAAATCGGACCCAAAACAATAGGAACCTTATATAAATCCAGATACAGGACGTGTTCTTACTAAGTCACCACAGAAACGCAAACCTGATTCAGAGGACGCACCTTCCTTTATTACTTTCACGTGGAAGAATGTGGGTACTAACCCTTTCCCTCCTCCTCTTTTACCACTTTCCCCTACACCAACCTCTGTACCTTTGCATCATTTGCTGATCACACCAACTAACTCTCCATCACCACCACCTGACGTTGATGATGATGGAGGTAGGGGGACAATCTTTTACCAATAGACCCCTAGAAGGATTATCACACAGATTCACCCACAGATAATGGCCCAGATCTGTACGTACCCTGCAAAGACTTCCCCTCTTGACGACAATGTAGGAGATCTAGAATTACTTGCTAGAGCTGTAGAATATCATGGGTTATGGTTACACAAGGAATCTTTAGAGGAATATTTCCTATTTGAAACGCTCCGTACCGCACAAAGGGCTAGTCACACACTACCTATGCTTAAAGGCATAATGAGACATGCCGACATCTTTAAATATCCAGTGCAGGATCACCTTCTCTCCCCCAGGATTGATAAAAAATATAAATCCGCTCCCTCAGATGCAGTCTTTATTAAAGGTCAATTACCACTAGACTCTTTGGTAGTCTATAATGCCCGTAAAAGGGCCAATTCACAGACCACAGGTGATGCTCCCCCTCCAGACAAGGAGTACCAGACGCCTCTGGTAAAAGAGTAGGCTCCCATGCAGCAAATCATTGGGGCATTGTTAACACCGAGGCCCTGCTAGCCAGATATGATAGGGCACACTGCGACGAAATGGAGCAGTTGCTACAACACCTCCCAGATGAGCACAAAGCAAAAGCCCAGGATTTAGTCCAGGAAGGGAAGCTCATATCCAATTCCTCAAAAAGATGCACTTTAGATGCTGCAGACACCACAGCTAGATCGATCAACACTAGTAAGAAGACCTGCATGGTTTAGGATTTCTGTTTTCAAACCAGAAGTGCAACAGTCTATTTTAAATACTCCTCATGACAAGGAACATCTCTTCGGGCCCAAAATAGATGTCATTAGGAAAAATGAAAAAAGACACAGAGGTAGCCAAGGCTACGGGAGCTCTGCAGTCTCCCTCTAATCGGGGCATCTTTCGACCCTCCTTCTACCGTGGAGGGTCGAAAACCAGGTCCTCAGACAATGCTGCCACCTCTTACAAAGGCAACAGTCAATCTTCCTCTACAAGGGGTTTCTCTAGAGGAGAATATAGAGGTAACAACAACAAAGGTCGAGGCAAGGGTTCCGCACCACGTAATTCCCACTTCTCCAACAAGCAGTGTCTTCCCTACACTTGCCCCAATCATTTAACACCAGTAAGGGGACGTCTTCTACAATTCCTCCCCATTTGGCAATCTATCACAACAGACAAATGGGTGTTAGGAATTATCCAACATAATTATTGCCTGTAGCTTACCAGCAATCCTTCAAACGTACCACCACGTTCTCACAAAATGTCACCAGAACATTTACATCAACTTCAGCAAGAAGTCCAGTCTCTCCTCTCCAAAGTAGCCATAGAAACTGTGCCGTTACAATATCAAGGAACAGGCGTGTTCTCCCTGTACTTTCTCATCTCCAGAAAGGACGGCTCCTTGAGACCTATTCCAGATCTCAGAGAACTAAGCCTCTACATACTGTCAGAACATTTCCACATGGTAACACTTCAACAGATGCTTCTACTTCTACAGCAGAGCAATTTTATGTCTTCTCAAGACTTAAGATACACATATTTTCACATTCCAATTCATCTCGCTCATCGCAGATATCTCCTATTCATCATGGCGGGTCATCATTACCAATTCAAAGTACTACAGTTTGGAGTCACCACTGCTCCCAGGGTATTTACCTAATGTCTGGCATTAGTTGCAGCACATCTGAGAAACAACAAATCCATGCCTTCCCATACCTGGATGACTGGCTCATCAAAGCCAGTACTTACCAAATGTGTCTCCAACATAAACCATTCACTTACCAACTAGGGTTTACAGTGAATGCATTAAAGTCTCATCTACAGCCTTACATCACACAAACTTATCTGGGAGCCACCATAGACACTCACAAAGCTCTAGCCTCTCCCAATACAGCCAGTATTCTCAGTATTCAGTCCCTTCTCAGTCAATGTCAGCCCAGCCAAACAGCGCCTGCAAGAGTCTTCATGAAACTGCTAGGCATGATGGCGTCTTGCATTATAATTGTTCCTCACGCAAGATTTCACATGTGTCCCCTTCAGGAATGCTTAGCAAGTCCGTGGAACCAGTTGCAGGGTCAGTTAACCGATCTACTGTTGGTGGACGGCCGCACCCATTGCTCTCTGAAGTGGTGGAACCCAAAATGTTTTCAAAGGGCTGCCCTTTCTCGACCCTGCTCCACAGACCGTGCTAACAGCAGACGCACCGCTCATTGGTTGGGGGGTCACCTACAGAGTCACACAATCTAAGGATTATGGACTCTAAAGTACAGGAGCCTACATATCAATCACCTAGAACTACTAACAGTGTTTCTAGCGCTCAAAGACTTTCAAACTCACCATATAGGCAAAACTGTCATAGTCCGCACAGACAACATGACAGCTATGTACTTCATACAAAAACAGGGGATGGGACGCATTCTCTCCAACTGTCATGTCTAGCACAAGCCACTTGGAAATGGGCTAAACATCGCAAAATTAATCTCCTAGCAGAACACCTTCCAGGAGTAAACAATCAAATTAAAGACCTTCTCAGCAGACAGAGACAGCAAATGCATGGGTGGGAACGTCATCCCAAAGTGCCCAAGCTTCTCCTCCAGGTTCCCACACCCTCTCTCCAAAGGCCATGCCCTATAGATGAACGGGTCAGGGATATTTGCCTAAGCTTTTCCACCTCTCCCACTGTTAGCAGTTTCGAAGCTCAGACTACCATCCCTCAAACTCATTCTCATAGCTCCCACATGGGCACGTCAACCTTGGATCACCACCCTCTGAGAGCTCTCAATAGTTCCACACCAGAAGCTTCATCTCATCTCCAGTCTTCTCAGTCAGAGCCATGGCGAAATCAGGCATCCAAATCCCAAGGAACTCAACCTGGCGATTTGGCTCCTGAAGTCATTGAGTTTGGTTATTTACAATTACCACCAGACTGTATGAATATGCTAAAGGAGGCTAGGAGACCTACTACTAAGGCATGTTAAGCTGCAAAGTGGAAACATTTTGTTATAATTGTAACAATATCAATCCCCTGGATGCTTCAGTACAAAACATCATTTGTTGTCTCTTACACTTACAGCAATCTGGATTCGTTCCTACATCCATTCAATTGCATTTAGTAGCAGTAGCTGCATACTTACAAAACAGACAATACTTATCTCTATTCAGAGTACCAGTGATTAAAGCCTTTATGGAAGAACTAAAAAGAGTAATACCACCAAGAGCTCCACCTGCACCAGTGAGGAACTTGAACACAGTCCTTACATGGCTAATGGGACCACCTTTTGAACCATAGCACATGAGTAAACTACAATTTCTCTCATGGAAGGTTGCTTTTCTTATTGCAATCCCTTTCTTAAGGAGAATTGGTGAACTCCAGGCACTATCTATACAAGAGCCTTTCCTTCAGCTTCATAAAGACAAGGTGGTTCTTCAAACCAATTCCAAATTTATTCCAAAAGTTGTTTCTGCTTTTCACATCAATCAATTGGTTGAGTTACCTGTGTTCTTTCCTCAACCTGACTATAGCAGAATGAGCTCTACACACACTTGATGTTAGAAGAGCTCTACTATATTATGTAGAAAGTACAAAAGATTTTTGTAAGACAAAATAGCTCTTTGTTGCTTTTTCTCCATCACACAGATGCAATCCCATTTCGAAATCAGGTATTGCAAGATGGATTGTTAAATGTATCCAAACATGTTATACAAAAGCAAAAAAAATATTGCCAATACCCCATAGAGTGCATTCCACCTGCAAAATAGGGGCTAATATGGCCTTCTTAGGAAATATTCCATTAGCTGATATCTGTAAGGCAGCAACATGGTCTACACCGCACACATTCACCAAACACTGTTGCGTCAATGTGTTCGCAAGGCAACAAGCTAATGTAGGCCAGGCAGTACTTAAAACACTTTTTCAAACAACTGCAACAGCTACAGGTTAGCTACCGCTTTGGGAGTATACTGTTGTATAGTGTATGCAAAGCAAGTGATCTACAGCTCACATGCCTTGTACTGAAAATGGGAGTTATCAGTAAGCATTTGTTCTTGGCACGTAGAGCTGTAGATTCACATGCTCCCACCCGCCTCTCCAGGTACCTATACCTGTTGCAGTTCTTTCTTATCTTGCATACATACAGATGACAGGAGTATTCAAATCATGTGAATCTACAGCTCTGCATGCCAAGAACAGATGCTTACTGGGTAAGTAACATTTTCCTTTCTCTTTAGTGCTCTAAGTTAGCACACTTTGGGCCAGATGTAGGAAGCCTAATTCCGGTCGGTAACGGCCGAAATTACAGAATTTCGGCTCTTACCGACCGGAATTAGGCTTTTCATATGAGGGTGGCATCATTTCAGATTCGGTAATTTACTGAATCGGTATTTAAGAATTCGGTAAATTACTGATTCTTAAAATTTTCGAATCAGTAATTTACTGAATCTGAAATGTAGGGACCACTCAAATGAGTGCTTTTCCCAGTTTAGGATTTGTTATTTACCACCAACTAGAAGTTGGTGGTAAATAATGAAAACCTTTGAAAAAGCATTTTTTTTGCTTTTCCAACAGTGACATGTTGGGCATGTATGTCTGCAACATGTGCACCCATACACATTTGAAGGGTGCAACAGGGTGTCAAAGTGACACCCTGCCACCCTTCAATGTTTCCCCCTTTTACTGAATCGGTATTTACCGATTCAGTAATTGACATTCATTCCTATGGGCGAAACTTACAGATTCAGTAATTTTTTACCTACATCCCATTTGCCTGTTCTTAAATATCGAATCGGTATGATTCAGTATTTAAGAATCGGTAATCTGGGATTACCTACATCTGGCCCTGTGTGTGTTACTGGCTGCTTTACGGGAGACCTGTAGAATTAAATCACCATCATTGCGCCACACCTGACCGCCGTTTTGAGAAGGTTGCCGATCTAGCGCTTTCAATGCTAAAAGCAGTCACCCGTAAAAAGCCAAGATCCGTGCGGATGCACTCTGGAAATTCAGTACTTAGTCAGCACTTTTTGAATGTGTAACTGGCTGCACGCGGAATTGTAATTTGTTTTAATTTTTTATTCATTGAGTTTACCACTGCTTTTATGTGTACTGCAGTCTGCCTTGCCGGGACCTGCAGAATGAAATTGCCGTTATTGTACCACGGCTATCCGTGGAAAGGGATGGTCTTTTCAAGGTAAAGAAAGACAGCTAAAAATGCCAAAGGGGTGATGTTGCAGTAAGTACAAAGAGAAGAGGAGCCATAGGGAATGTACTTTCAGGGGTGCAGAATAGACAGGGTAAAGGAAAAGGGTGCCAGGGGAGAAACAAGAGTAGAGATCAGTGCTGTGTGCCGGAGGTACGGGCACTGGAGCCAAAATTGTAAAAGTTATAGAAGTACAAGCGATATTAATGACAGGAATGAGAGAAATGATAGAAAAAACAAGATGGACAGGGATGAGGTCCAGCTATCAGCACCACCCATGCCCAGATACCTCAAGCAGGGCCAGCACTCCCTGATGAATCCTTTCCAGGAACAACATGGATCAGCATATGACCTCACAGAGAGAGAGAGAGAGAGAGAGAGATGGGACAAACCGCAGAAACCCAAGCCAAGTATCAGACACACCTGAGGAGAATCCCATGTTTCTAATTAAGGTAGGAGTTAAAGTGATTGATTTGCTTATAGACTATGGCACGACCCTATCAGCAGTAAGAAACAACTTGGGTCCTAGTAGTGGTGAACTAATCACTACTATAGCAATAAATGGAATGATGGTGCATAAAGAGTTATCAGAACCTATACCTGTTTTGTTGAGGACTTGACACGGGCCCATAAGTTTCTCCTGTCACCAGATGCACCCATCAATTTGCTGGTGAGAGACCTCCTCTGTAAATTGCATGCAACATTATATTTTTCACAAAATGGGATTGTGATTTTTCAGAGGACAGGTAAGAATTGCCTAATAGAGCACTTACTGTTTGTGGATTAAGTAAAAATTCTGTGTTCTGTGCACCCACTGTCCTGTCTCTCTCCAACACATTACCAATGGAATCTGTTACAGGGAATTTTCTATAATTGCATGTTTCAAGAACTGTTTAAATACAGCCCTGCCATTGAGAGTGACTTTGTCACTCATTTAGTGCAGTTGACCTTTTTACCTGGGCCCGTACACTGCATAGCAGCATTTTTCACAGGGCCAGTGCCTGAATGATACACCTACATGGCAAACAAACATTTGTACTGGACAATGAAGTTGTTCGAGGACACATTGCATGTAGGAAAAGAAGGGTGTGCAGTGAGCATTGAGCTAGGACCGCAATAAGAGAGGTTATTGTAAGTGCCAGCTTCAGAATCACAAGTGTCAATAGCTGTAGCACCAGATTACTACCCTAATGATTTGGGCTCCATGGTCGAATGTCTTCAGGAGTTACCAAGAACTAAGAATTACACATTACATTTGGGATTTTTTCCTGGTTCGGGAGATGGAGAGGGGTGGTGTTGGACATTGTGTATGCTTAGAAAGGACAGAACAACAGTTGTTGACAAGCTTGAAGGGAATATGGCTTTACAGACAATAAAAAAACAAGGTTCCAGAGCAAGTGAACTCCGAGGTTTGAGCAAAACACAAAAATGAGGCAAGATTATTGAAAACATGCCCTCCCCATTAAGTGACACTTAAGGAAAATAAAGAATTCCCTTATGTACGTCAGTACTGACTGCCTCCTCAGCCAAAGGTGGGGATAAAACCTGTGGTTGAGTCTCTCTTACAACAGGGTATCATTAAAAATACCACTAGCCCCTGTAATATTCCTATCATTCATTGCCCCGGGGCAATACTAGATAGTATAGGTTCATACGGGATTTACGAAGTATAAACAGCATTGTGGTGACCTTAGCAGCTGTTGTGCCTGACATCAATACTATATTATCTTCTATACCTGTCGAGGCGCAGTACTTTTTAGTCATGTTATTATTATTATAGACTTATATAGCGCCTGAATCACCCCCGAAGGGGTATCTCTGTGCTGCAAAGCCTACAAGAGAAAGCTGAGGGCAATCACTTAGAACAGGACTGTTTTAAGGAGTTTCCTAAATTGTAGATGATCTGGGCATTGTCTCAGCGTGATGGTGAGCTCATACCAATGCCGCGTTGCAAGATGCAAGAAGGCTTCCCCCGCCATCCTAGCCTTCTTGACCCGGGGGGCTACAAGAAGGGATTTAGTTCCTAAGCGCAGATCCCTGGCGGGTGTATAATGATTGAATTTCTCAGCAAGGTATATGGGGCTCCTGTCAAATACAGCTTTATGAACGGTGCAGCAAATTTTGAATTTGATACGTTTGCGCACCGCCTACCAGTGGTGCTGTTGTAGCAGCGGGGCAAGGCCATTCTGTAAGGTATATTTAAAACCAGACACGCCGCAGTGTTCTGAACTACCTGCAATCAATCCAGGGAAGATTTATTAGCTGATGCCAGCAAAGCGTTGCAATAATCTAGTCTGCTTAGTACCAGTGCCTGGATGAGGGTCGTCGAAGTGGGAGTCCCATGGTACATAAAATAGTAGTAATATTCATATATAAATATATATAAAAGATCATAAATATACATATACATATAAATAATATATATATATATATATAAATAGACATAAATAAGAAATTTAAAAGTACCATAGAACAACAAAACTGAAAACTGAGCTCAAGGAGACTCCCTTCACACGACGTGCAGTAGAAACTCTGAGGGCTTGAGCATCTGAGGAGAAGGTTCTAGAGGGTGCTGCAGCCTGATTGGCTGGAATGTGGACCATTATAATGACATGGATATGTTACTAAAGTCAATTCTCCATTTAGGCCTCTATGGGCCTATGTTGTTCTGCGTTACTTTTAAATTTCTTATTTATGTCTATTTATATATATATATATATATATTATATTTATATGTATATGTATATTTATGATGTTTTATATATATTTATATTACTACTATTTTATGTACCGTGGGACTCCCACTTCGACGACTGGGAATTATTCAAGCATGTGAATCTATGAAAGACACCAATACTGGAGAACCACAGTTTACAGGTAAGTAACTAATGTTCATCTATCTATTGATCTATCTATCTATCTATCTATCTATCTATCTATCTATCTATCTATCTATCAATCTCTTTATCTCTCTATCTCTCTATATATATTTATATATAGGTATATTTAATATCAGGAACAACATTCTTTCACCGAAATCCTTATGTTATATCCCATTTTGCTGGAGAAACTCAGAAGAGGTGATAGTTACTGCACCCCAGTGGGGTGGCTGAAATGCATGGTCATCATTAACCCCTTCCATGCTCATGACGAGCTCAGCAGTGGAGCTGTGCTTATGACGAGCTGAGCTCGTCATGAACAATGATGAATCTTACTTTGTAGCACAGGAGGGGAAAAGTCACAGCAGCCAAGGTGTTAAAGAATTTTCATAGACCTTTTCCTATTGTAGTAAAAGTTCCGTTATCTCAACTTGTCGTTATTGAGGATTCGTCATAGTTGGTTCTTCATCATAAGTTTCCTCATAAACTTCTTCAACATGTATTCGTGCCTGCGCCCTCCCAGCTCTTTCTTCCTCTGAACCTTTAAGAAGCAGTGATATTGCAGTATGGTCACGCTTGGAAAGCTCTGTTGTATATTTGTCTTTAGACGTGTCCATCAGTGAGGAGATGCGCCTTCCATTCTTTCCAAGTCCTCGCTCCTCCTCAGTGTAGTTGTTAGTCAGGTTCCAGAGATTCTGCATCCATAGGACGTCTCTCCATGGGTCCCGCACATGCCTCGCCATCACAATTGTCCAATAAGATATAGCGATATAGGTGACCAATGGGAATGGTCTTCTCTAGTGCCTACTGCTTCATCTTCACAGCTCTACTCCTCCAGGTGATATCCCATCACACTCGGGTAGAGCTGAGGAGCCGTGGTGGTTTTCTCATCATTTTCCTGAATACACCTGCTGGGCAGCCGCACGAGCCGCGGCGCATGCCTTGAGCAGACGCTGTCACTATCTGCTTCTTCCTACCTCAGGTGTTCACCGTGTCCGTATGTTCACAGGTGCTTCTTTGTAGTATGATGGTTGTTCTCCCCTTTGTTCGCTTTCTTGGGCCTGACCCCCATGAAGGAGCATGATGAAATATACTCTGTCTGAATCCAGTTTGTCTGGTCCATCTCAGCAGCAATGGCGAGGGAATGTAGTATTCCTATGATGTGGGGGACATGGTGGACTCCAAAGAAGGATTGTGAACACTCAGGCGACAATGTGGAACATAGTAGACAAAGCAAACACAAGTGTTGTGTCTGCTGTGTTCGCCCTAAGTTGGCAGGGTATGCTCAGACGTGGGTCCCTTGCTCACTTTGCCACTGGATTCAAGCAAGCCGGGCTGATGAGGGCTCTTAGCCCAACACCGGTCCCAGGATGCTTGTTTCCGGTCCAGGGAGGACCTGGCCTGGCAGTTCGGCCTGGACTGTTCCCATGAGGCACAGGGTCAGACTGATTTGCATACGGCCGTGTCTGAACTGGGGTGGCGGAGTGAACTAAAGAACGATGATGGATTCAACCCAGATCTGTGACAGGGGGTGAGTGTCTGAAAAGTGTCAGCGCTCCGTCCATCATCTCCTTGTGTGAACATAGTAGACCGCCAGCGCCCACTGTCCCGCTCTCTTATGGTCCTCAGCCACCATCTGATTGGTCAGCTCAGTGCATTAAGAGTTTGCAGCCACAAGCTCAGCGTGCAGCACATCTGTGGTACTGACCACACATGACTTTGTCCTTCAACAACATCCTGAGAAGCAGTTTCTGGTCCCACCACCAGGGGGTGCAAGTCCCTGAGAATGGGAATAGAAGAGGTTTATAACAGTACCAGAATCATCATAAAAGTAACTTTTAAAGGTGATGTTGGTAATGTCACTACCAATGCGGTGGTCACAATAAACCCCCTTTATGTGTGAGTAGCGCCAAGAAGCCCCGTTGGGTGAACATGTTGTATACAAATGCACCTGCTGTCATGCCAGTGGGGGTGCGGATGGAGGGTTCACCCAGATGCTCTCTGAGTACACTCCCACTCATGTCACTCCAGTGCAGCGCCGTGCAGCGGCTCTTGCACGAGAAAGGGAAGTGGGCGCTAGAGAGAGGAAGCAGCGAGGCTTCTCGGTGTTACCACAGCGGCCCTCGGTGTGACGAGGCCCGGGCTCAGCCTGGCGGTTTCTCTGACGCTTCCTGTGCGAGCAGAGCGACGACTCCACCAGCGAGAGGAGGCGGCAGCCAGTGCTCGGCGGAAGACCCTCCAGCGCCCAGGCCTCGCGACCCACGCCCGCACCCCAGGGTGGGACCCGCCGCGGCAGCGAGCAGGGAGCATGAGCCGGGGGGGCACCAGGTCCGGGCCCCGGGGCGGGCAGCTGGAGAACGTGCCCTCCGGCCTGCTGCAGGGCCCGGAGAACGACAAGGTCTTCGAGCTGCTGGGCAGGAAATGCACGGTGAGGCCTCACCTCCCTCCATCTATGTCTCTCTCTTCTAGTGCCTGGACAGCTGCCTTTAAGCGCTATGACAGCCTGGGGATTAAGGGGGAAGTGTGAAGAGTGGCTGTGTGTCTCTGACTATAAAATCCAGCAAGCACCCCATGGCTCTCAACCTGTTGCGCATAAAAGTAGGTTAAATGAAGGTGTATGCGCCAAGAAGGGTGTCTGGTGGGTCATTGTAACGCATGCAGCGCGCCGCTAGATTGGTTTGACCTCATGGTCAGAGGCTTGACCCTCGATGCTTCCTCTCAGCCTTCGACCCTTTCGAGGTTGATGGGTAACAAGAAACTGACGTTATCTGGCAGAAGCGCCTAGAGGCCACAAATGGAGATGGTGTAGTCTGCAAATATGCAGTGAAGGTGGATCTTGTTTGGGAGGGTGAGGGCGGTTTGCAGGGTGGGAGTGACTAAATAATATTCTGCTTGTCTTGAGGGAGGGAAAGTGGTTCACTGGTGAGCGACATTCTCCAAATGAGAGGGAAATGAGTGGTGTGTGCGTACCGCAGAAGTTACTACTGGGATGTTCATTTATTTTAGGGGTGGGCGGTAAACTCTGCTCCGCCGGTGGAGTATTGCCAACTCCACACTCCGCCTGGGGTCCCAGAAAAACTCAGCGAACCGCCGCATCACAGAGTTCTTCTTGCTCGCGGCTCGCCAACGTTATGTTGGCGAGCAAGAACATCAAGCGCTAGGACGAGTCCTGGCGTGATTTCTCATCGCAAGCAGTTGTGGCAGGTGGCTACTGTTTGCGTTGAGAAATCTGGCACTCGAGTAGAAAATGTACGCGAGCGGCAGAAAGAAGCCCTCTGGCGCAGAGCATGGCGTCGTTTGTGCTGATTTTACAGCGCGGAAGGAGCTCCTGGTGCTAACAACCATATGTGAGCATAATGACAATAGCTTCTAGGTGGCCCATGCTATTATGGGCACATTCAGCAACACAGGGTTTTTAAACATCACAATGCATTCTGGGACTTGTAGTTCTACTATTTCCTTTAGAAGCATTGGCCTCGCACTATAAGCCTGCAATCTGCTGGTAGGTAAAAATCCACCACAGACTGAAGGTCTCACTTCAAAATTGCAGCATTTTACAACGTTGTGTAAGAGAAGCCAACACTACTCCCTTTGGTGTAGCGGTTCCATGTGTGAGGGAGGTTCACATATTTTTCAGCCTGTCTCGAACATATTGAATGTGTGAGAGAAATTAGATTTCCTGTAAACTGAGCTCTTCCTGGTCTGTGTGTGTGGAATATATGACGTTACAACGCAAACAACTACAACACATGCCTTTACAACACAGTTTTTACATCACAGCATCCATTACAACATGATTTTACTACGCATGCCATCACAACGCATTTTAGAAACTACATTTACAACACATTCCATTACAAAGCATACCATTACAACGCATAATACTTTTAGGGCAACAGTAGGGTAAGTGTTGGATAGTGTAGGGGTAAAAATGACTATTCCCACTCCAGTGAGTGCAACAGTAGGGTAAGTGTTGGATAGTGTAGGGGTAAAAATACTATCCCCTTGTACCCTAAAACCCATACACACCCTAAAACAGAAAAATCCCCATTACTTACCTCATAATGCGCTGTAATGGTGTTCGTTGTAATGGCAAGCGTTGTAGTGATGTGTTGTAATGGCATGCTTTACAATGGCATGCAATGTAAAGGCAGCTGCGTTGTAATGACTGTGTTGTAAAGGTAATGTGTTGTAATGACTGCGTTGTAATGATTTTTTCCCGTGTGTGTGAACCTTCCTCCAATGCTGCTTGTTCTGTACTTGTTTGTGAGACACATTTACTGTCTGTATAGAAGTTTGGGGTTTGTGTGTGGGAACCTTCCTCCACTGCAGCCTGTGCTGTACTTGTTTATGTGTGATGTGCCTTTACTGTACTTGTAGAAGTGTGTGTGTGTGTGTGTGTGGTGTGCTCTGCTGCTTCATGTGCTTCTCCTCTACTTTATGTGTTAGGGAAGCTTGCACTGCCTGTGACGCCCACTTTTTTGTGGGCGAGAGAAGCTTGCACTACTGCCAAAAGTGAAGTAATGTGAGGGTGCAAGGAGGATGCTTTAAAAAGATGGAGTCATGTCTGCAAAATCTTAATAATGGCCATTCATGGACTCTTCATTATCATGTCAGTATCAAGGTTAAGAGGGCACACATTCCATAAAACAAGCATTTACAAATGCAGTAGGTTTTACCTTACCTGATCATCTCCCCATAACCCGGGCATTGCCAAAGAAAGTGTCTCTCTGGGATTTGGAGAGATGGTGGTCTGAGAATCATCAGTACCATGTGCATTGCATATGTTGATTGGCATTGGCCCCTCTTTTCCCTGATCTGCTTGAACTGTAATGTTCTCAGCATAATCCCATGTGTGCCTTGGCACCGCCATACCATGGCTGCTCGGTGTTACAGACATTACCACCATGAAGTCAGCAGTAGCATTATGCCATGCTGAGCACCTTGAGGCTATCCATGCCCGCAGTATGGCATAAAAAATCATTGGGCATGGGTAGACAAATAGAAGGTGCACGTGCTGTTGATGCCTGCAATATGTCAACAATGAACACTATTGTCAGATGGATGTCCACAATATTTAAAAAATGATCACAACCCTGCCAGGACCACCATCGTGTACTGGATGGTGACAATACTCCAGCAAATACTGCTGTAGCGCCAGGGCGAACATTATACCAGGTGTGGGTGTTATTGTACAATAAATGCTCACAGTATGCTCAGAATTACCACCGTAGAGCAAAGACCACCTTTCTGCCATGGGCGGCAATTCTAGAGCCATGAGTGGGCATTGTATGTCAGGAATGACCTCCATTGTGCTAAGACCAGCATTCCGCCGGTACCACCATTCTGCCAGGACCAGCATTCCGCCAGAACCAGCATTCTGCCAGGACTACCTTCTGCCAGGACCACCATTCTAATCTTCCAGGACCACCATTCTGCCAGAACCACCATCTACCAGGACCACCATCTGCCAGGACCACCATTCTGTGATGGACACCATCAAACCATGGATGCCCACAGTAAGCCAGGAATGGCAACATATTTGCTATGGCCAGCAGTTTACTAAGGGTGGGTTTGTGGAATGGATGCCCACAAACTGCCAGAACTTACCACCACTGTGCCAGGCCAGCATTTTAGCTGTGGTGGGCAGCATGCCGCGGATGCCCATAAGTTGCCAAGAAATATCATTGTGGTAGGGAGAAAATTCTACCAAGGGCAGCCAATGAGCCTCTTGCCTTGGACGCCCACTAGTTGCCAAGGAGTGCCATTATTTTGCGAGGGCCAGTATCTTCCCATGTGTCATCAATGGGCACTATCCACTAGATACCACAGATTTACCACCACTGAGCCAAGACCAGCATTCTACAAAGGGGGCAGTAGGCATCATCCTGTAATACACTAGAAGTGTCGCAAATGTCGACTAATGTGCCCGGGCAATAGGCATCATCCCATGGATGCCCGGAAGTTGCTAAGAATTACTGACATTGAGCTAGGGTCAGCATTTTAGCTGGGTGGACACTCGGCATGTCTTTCTCACACACACACATACGTGCACACCAGCATGCGCTACACAAGTATGTACATATATATATATATATATATATACACACACACATCCGCAGCGGGTGATCCAGGAAGGAAGTGGGGATGGACCGACACCCCTCAGCGGGTACAGGGCAGAGCAGTCGGTAGTGTAGGGGGAAGGACTAGGGGCCCGATTCACAGAACTAACTTAAGACAAAATCCTAAACGTACTACTTTTGGTATTCACAGAAGGCATTTAGTAGTAGTAAAGTTAGTATTTTGTCTTAAGTTTGACTTAAGTCAAACTTAAGATAGACTTAAGACAGACTTAAGACAGACTTAAATTAGGATTTTGTCTTAAGTTTGTCTTCAGTCTGTCTTAAATCTGTCTTAAGGCTGTCTTAAGTCTGTCTTAAGTTTGTCTTAAGTCAAACTTAAGACAAAAACCCAACTTTCCTACTACTAAATGCCTTCTGTGAATACCAAAATTAGTAAATTTAGGATTTTGTCTTAAGTTAGTTCTGTGAATTGGCCTCTAGGAGTTAAGCCAGAATGCCTTCGGGGGAAGGAGACAAGATGAAGTTCTTGGGGGAGAGGGAAGTCAAGGGACGTACCTAGGGTAGAGGGCCCGGCAAGCTGGAGTGCCTGGGGGGAGGGAACCTATTACAAAAGATTCTTGTTAAATATATTTATGATTGGTTATAGCATTTGTTTTTTTAAATACTGTGTATTATTACGGTGAGGTTTTTCTGAATTGGGATGGGGGGGGGGTGTCTCGAAATTGAAACTTGCTAAAACTTCGATGTAAAATCATGTTAAATATTGAGTTCATGCCAGAACATAGTAACATTTGTGCAAAGTTGTTAATAAATGACATAATTTTCTTAACTACACACAGGTGTGCAGGTGTAGCACATATCACTACTGAGAATCCTCTCAGTACTAAAGGTACAGAAGGGAATACTTGCTAACCTCAAGGTATTGCTTGAAGGGGAGCACTTTTTTGGAATAGGTTTAAAGAACTCTGTCCTCTTTGGCTGTTTGAAGGGTTACTGTCCACATTTTTCGAATATGGGGTAGAGGGAAGGGAAGCTGGGGGGCTGGGGTATAGGGAAGGCCAGCTGAAGCGCCAGGTATACGAGGTGCAGTGGAGAGGGTGGGCAGGCTGTAGTGCCACGTGTGGGGGGCGGCCATTGGGTGCTCTGGGGCAGCCACGGATGAGTCGAGAGGGCTTTACGTGGCTGTAGGTGCTCTTGGGGAGAGAGTTGTCCCTAGAGCCTGCTAGTGGGAGCCTCTCCTCAGCAAGGAATTTCTTTTATTGTGTTTTCCTTGCTGGAAAGTCTGGCAGTCGAATCCTTTCTTTGACCTCATTAGACCACAGTAATAGTGATAATAACCGCTGGC
This sequence comes from Lissotriton vulgaris, assembly GCF_964263255.1. Taxonomy (NCBI): domain Eukaryota; kingdom Metazoa; phylum Chordata; class Amphibia; order Caudata; family Salamandridae; genus Lissotriton; species Lissotriton vulgaris. Next base: position 31,690,035 of record NC_141698.1, read on the forward strand.
AGGCCGTGAGGTGCAGCAATGCACTTTGGGGCATATTTACAAGCCCCTTGTGCCGCCAGTGCTTCACTTTCTGTGATGCACCGGCAGCAGAGTGTGGTGTTCCATATTTACAAGAAGAAGTAAAGCCACCCTGCTGGGCTTTTCATGTGCTTGTAAATACATCCCTTTTTCGCGCAGCACTTTGCGTGTAAGGGGCGTTCCATGGCTGTTGCTGTGGGTGTTCCCACACAACACCTGTGGATTCTACTGCATTCCCAGATTTACAACGTTTCGTAGACCTGGGCGTGCGTCAGAATCTTACGCCTCCCCAGTGGAGGTGTAAGGAGGCGCAACGAGGATAAATATTTTTATTTCTCTTCGTTTTTTCCTCTTTGTATGCGTGCCACATTCTGCAGCACACGTAGAAAGAGGAAAACTCCTCTCATGATTGTTTTTGTGCAGGAAGGTGTTCCTTCCTGCAGAAAAAACACTCATCCCGCAACACAGGCACCCTTGCACCATGATGCAAGGGTGCCTGTGGTGGCTCATGGCAGCCAATTGTGCGCCAGCGAAGAGGAGAACTCGGGGGTACGTCATATTGCTATAAATATAATGTATCCCTTTGCTCAGAAAGTAATGTAGCACAGCACAGCCAAATGGCTTCCAGCACCGCACTGCATTATTTCGTTGTAAACATGGCTCTATATTTGAATGTTTCAGGAATATCCGTGTGAAATTAAAGTGGGTTAGTCTAGAGTAGAACTGTGAACACACACACAGCACAGCCCAGGTGTACAATCATCTGTCCGTCTTTCACCAGTCAACAACACATCTGCATCTGATTTGATGGCTGTGCATATCAGCCAAGAAGATCCGTACATCAGACACAATCTCAGTCACCACCGACCACACACCGACAAAAAGCATGCCAGAGTCTGGTCTGTGATGGGAACGGTAGAACTGGTGCGGAAGAGACACCCCCGTCTTTCAGAAAGCGCTGTGATGCCATGGAAGACTGTGCGCTATACAAATATCAATAATATAGCATACTTTGGGGAGAGAGTCTCACGGTCGGACTGTCCTACAGGGCAATCTGACCGTGCCAAAACAGCTTGTCTGGGAGGACAGTGTGTGGGCCATTATTTGGCTGTTTGTGGGCCTGTTTTATGGTCTGCTGGGCCGGTTTTTACTGTTGATTTCTCTGATATTACCACAAATATTGTCTGCAACAAACACAAATGCACGAAGTCTCCCAGACCCTGCAAAACACCTACACAGCTTGCCTTTCCAAGTCCAAAACCGCCCCAATTTAGAGAAAATGGGCCACTTTCTTAGCTACCAGATTGGCTAATGGTGGGCATATTATCTTGATACCCAGCCCTATTTTCTGTCCCAGACCGACCCCTGAGGGTCTTTCAGTCCTTGACAGTTATGAGCATTTCAAGGTGTTTGGTGGGAAGACGGCAGGGCTCAGGGAGGGAGAGGTGAGGCCATACGGGGAGGAGCTCCCGGCTTCAAAGATAAAATCCTCGAAAGGGGTTGTTGACTTAAAGAACTTCCTCAATGTGTGTGCAGTCGCTGTCAGAAGCGATCTCGTACCGCGCTCTGTTGAGTATTTTGAAGGTAAAGGAATTTCTTGCGAAAGCCTGTCCATTTCTCTCTATTGTGAGCATGGATCCTCCGATGTCTCGATGCGAGGTTGATGTTCAAATAAAGACTCGAGTTCATGAGAGCTCTTGAGTCTGGCTTGAATAAGGTCTCCTTGACATTTATGAGACGGCCTGGTTTTTCTCCTCGGTACAGTTGGAGTGAGGAAGACAAGGGGGCATATTATCAACTGCTGACGATAATTATCGCTGGCTGTGATTAGCGATAATTTTATTCACGCAGGCCATCCCTGCAATTTATCGCTCTGGTAGCGCAATATTAACAACACGTTTCTCCAGGGCGATAAAAATTCCAGAGATAGCGAGGTTATCGCCGTTTTGCAGGGAACATCACTGGTTTTCCAGCAATGTTCCCTGCAAAATGGCGATAACCTTGCTGTTACGACCCACAGGGTCGTATCAGCATAATCCACCCCAATGTTAGGGATTGGTAAATCTGCATTTTAGCAGACGTTAGTTTTTGGAGAAAACAGCGGTTTTCTCCAAAAACTAATGTGTGCTAAAATGCTGGGGCAGCCCTGTAAATATCGTGATGTGAACATCAGCGATATTTACAAGGTTGTCCATTTGGGGTACGCCCAGTGACGTCCACCTTGCATCTCATTAGAGATGCAAAGGGAGGCGTTGGGAAAAAGGGAGCTAACATGCGATTACGCATGTTAGCACCCTCTTGTAAATAGGGTGATAGTTTTATCTCTGCTTTTTTGGCTTTTTAAGCCAAAAAGGCAGAGATGAAGCCCTTGTAAATATGCCCCTTCATGTGGGCAAGATGTGGTTTTCCACTCAAACACCACCCCAACTGTGCCAGGTACTAGCCATTAGTATTGTCAAAAATGTCTGCCATCTCTCAGAATTTGACGAAACTCACAGATATTGAGTTACAAATGCCAGTGCATCACTCTACTTACTTGAGGACACGAGGGACATGAACTTCCAGAGATGAATGCCCACACATTCAACACAGTCTTTGGATTTGTTCCAATTGAATGAGGAGACCCTGTCCTTTCTGACAACTGGTTGTGTTCTAAAAGTGTAGAACAACTTCCTCGAAGCGGAACGATGACTTCAGTCGAGGTTCTTGGGACATACCTGACCTAGGAAGCTGGGACTGTTCATCCAAACCAAATATACCCCTTTAGCAGTTGCCTCTCAATGGTAGATGTGGGTGAACAATCAATCAAAACAAGCTTTATTCTGTTAGCATACAACCATAAAAGCATTCTAAAAAAACATCAAATATAAAAACATTAAAACATTTATCATAAATCATCACAATGGGATATAAATACTTTATCACGGTGGGAAATAACATTTCATGTAAGGTTCAATTACACGCTAGGTTACCATTGTACATAAAGTGCTAAGTACATTTTGAGAAGAAGAGAATATTTATCTTTGAAGCCAAAAAAAGAAAAATTTCGCCTGGGAATTTAAAACACGAGTTATGCTAAGAAGGTTATAATTTCCATAGACTAAAATCATTTCATTTCCCTGCCCGATTCAATTACTACATTCCATATGTGGGTGAACAGTCCGAGGCTTACTCAGGAAGGTGAAGTGGGGTCAGAACCTCAGAGCTGAACTGTGCCCCACCAATAATTACACTGTCCAAGCAAGACTCGGTCTTAATAAACAATAGGGGCCTCATTTACAAGACCCCTGCGACGCCGGAACGTAACTTTTAATGACGCTCCGTGGCACGTGTTGCAATGCCATATCTACAGCGCCACGCAAATCTGCCCTGTGTGGCTTTTCATGGCCTCATAGATATGGTGTGAGGCAACGCAGTGCAGGTCGCTGCAGTGCCTCACACTGGGATGGGGAGGCGTGCCATGGGCGTAACGGCGGGTGTTCCCACGTAGCACTCACAGCATTTGACACATTCTCAGATTAACGTTCTGTAAACTTGGGAATGTGTCGAAAGTCGACGCCACTCCAGGGGAGACGAAGGGGAGGCACAACGAGGAGAAATAACTTTTTTCTCCTTGTTTTTTTCTCTTTCTATGTGTGCTGCATTCAGCAGCACAATAGGAGGAAATCGCCACCATTAATTGTTTTTGTACAGGACGCAGGGGTGTTCCCCCTTCAGCGGCTGGAGCAGCCGCGGAGTGTGTCCGTGCAGCTCGGTAGATTCAGGAAAACACCCTAGAAGGCGAAAGGCAGACAGCTGAGAGCTGTTAAGGGGCAAATTTGGGGAGGAGCTATGAAGGCAAGCCTTAACCTCTTGAATGCTCATGACGAGCTGAGCTCGTCATGAGCCACGGCGCTCCGGTGCTCATGATGAGCTCAGCTCGTCATGGCCCGTGGAACGCTCACACGCGGGGATTATTCCCCCGCTGTGCTGAACGTTCCACGGAGCCAATGCACCTGTGACGAGCTGAGCTCGTCATGAGCACAGGAGCACTGTAGCTCATGACGAGCTCAGCTCGTCATGAGCATGTGGGCGCTGTGCGCGCCCCCCTCCCCCCCAGTACAGCGGGGGATTAACCCCCGCAGCAAAGGGGCTAAAGGGCCTCACCCCGTATTTGTGGGCAGGCATGAAAACAAAGAGAAAGGGAGTGAGTGATAGCATACAATCAGAGTGTGATGAGGAGGAGAGGGGAGTGGATAAAAGACCATAGTCATGTTTGTCATCAGAAGGAGCATGATGCATATTGGGGATTGGTACATAGAGAAGGAAATATTCACGATTTTTTTAAAACACAACAACAATACAGTAGGATACAGAGAGTGTGATAACTTTCAAGTCAAAGTGCAATATAATACCATGAGCCTGTGCAGACAGGACAATATGACAACTGCATGCAGGTGGAGATATAATATTCCGAGAAATACAAGTCCATGCACGAAGTACAGGGCTTATATTTTTGAGATGTTGACCTGAACTTGTAAGGACAGGATCTTATAACAACCACCTTCAGGTGGAAAAACTTTTGGCAGAGAATAACACATGAACACAAGTGAATGGCGACAGCTACAGTATGGAACGAGCCCAGGAGGGAGGAGAAGGGCCCGGGGATGAATGTACCCTGACGTGGGGAAGGGACCTATGTACGAGGGAGACGGCCATTACAAGGTGATAGTACTGTTCCAATCATCTAGGGTGTTGAGTCAACGGTTATCAGAATCACAGCGAGTGATCCATCTACACGCGCATTCATTCAAGAGTGATTGTAGATTGCCACCTCTGGGGAGTAGAGTAGGTTGGTCAATGACCTGCCAAGTGAAGTCTGTCTCAGTGTGGCCTTTTCAAAGAAAATGTGAGACCAAGGGGGCGTTTACCAGCTTGCAACAGATACGACTCCTGTGTTGGGTTATACTGTTCTTGGCCATTTGTGTAGTTTGACCTATGGAAACTAGCTCGCAGGGACACTGTATGGCATAGATCACGTTGGTTGATCGACAGTTGGTAAACGTTCGTACGGTATGTGAATGGTCATTCACCTTGAATTCCACTATTCCCTGTATCAAATTTGTAAGCCGGTTTGGTTCATTCCGGCTATCGAGAATACATTGTTCTCAGCTTATTTTGTCTTAAGATTTGCCCCACAGGGTGTCGGGGGAGACTAGCCGGCTGCCCTTTTGTCGGTGCAGCCTGTTTTCTGTGATCCCCTCTCTCTCGTCCTGAATGTTGGAGTTGGAACTGTGTTCCACCTGGCGTGAGTAAATCAAATCAATTAATCTTTATTTCATTAAAAGAATAATCATAAAAGCACATAGAACAATAAAAAGCTCATGTTACAAATATGGATAAAAGGCTACGGAATTATTAGATAAATTATACAGTACAGTTTCTTACATGAGGATAGTCTTTCTACAGTTAAAAATGGATTTTAAAAACGACGTGACAGCTAAAGTTATAAGTTCTTCCCCCAAAGATTGCATAACTAAAAGAGCAGGGAGACATTGTCTCAAGCCTAATGTTCTGAGCACCGGGAGTATCCCACTTTTTTTCTGGACTGTATAAAATGTACAAAATAATAAAACATGCATAGTGGATTGCGCAGTGATTGGCGTGAGTAATAAAAATAAAAAGAAAGGGGGACCACTTCCTCCTTATATTTGGTCCTGAAGAAGGCCAATGGCCCAGCAAGGGCGCATGTGGGCTGAAACATGAAGACCAGTGTTTTTCATGATGTGAAGGATACATTGCATGTCAAACCCTCACACCCACACCTGTTTTTTAAATCTTACCCTTATTTTAATTCACTTTTTCATGGATAGACCCCAGTAAACCTCTGAGGATCACTTGCTGGTGGAGGCACAAATGATGGTGCTATCAACCACGATCACGCCGATGGCAAGATACTTTCCAATGGCGTAAAAGGGCTGTTGAGGGTCCCACAGATCTTTCATAACGATCCTTCTAGGCCCAGATGCCCCACTCCATCTTTGATTGTTTTGCTTTATAACCGGAAGCTGAGTTGGACCATGAGACGCTTCTACTTCCCTCTCTTGACAAGTTGTCAATCCTATGTATGTCATGAAACTCATGATGGAACTGGAGAGCTTCATGGGTTCCAACTAGTGGTACCCTTCACTGAGATGAGTTTGGAGAAGGAATGAGCCCCATGGAGTTGATGCTGCGTGCCTGGGTTATAAGACGCCTCTTGGTCTGGATCTCAGGTTGGGTGCCTCATGAATGCACAGATCCTGGTTTACCCTTCTGGCACTTTTTGGGCACTGAACAGTTGGAGAGACTCAGGGCCTGTGCCCAGACACGGGCTCGGTACTGCCAGAGATTGTGGGGCATATTACCAAGCAATAGCGATAATTATCTCTATTGCTTGGTTAGAGACAAAAAATTACCGCTGAGCTGCGGCGATTTTTATCGCAGATAAACCTTGGTATTACCAAGGTTTATCGCAAATGCGATAAAAATCGTCTGCAATACATGAATATCGCTGAAAAGTCAGCGATATTCATGCATTACCGAGCTTATGCTCTTAGCCATGTTATCCACCTCCCATTGGATAACAGGGCTAAGAACTGCTCAGGGCAGGTGTTAGCTTTTGGAGATATTCGCGCTTAGCGCGAATATCTCCAAAAGTTGGTAATAGGAGATAGCGATGTTAGCGACTGTTTCCAGTCGCTAACATCTTGGCACGCCCACTTTGCATGCCATTAGTGATAAATATCACTGACATGCAAAGTGAGGGCCAAGATGGTCGCTATCTCCTACTAGCTGTCGGTAACTGGATAAACCCCCTTGATAATATGCCCCTGTGTGTCTTGCCTGTACTTGTTGCTGTATACTGTACATTGCTGTGTATTGTGCTTGATTCCTGCGCCACAGGTTTGATAGAGTTTAAAATGCGCTGTTATTTGGCTCCTTTGAGATTTCTGAGGTTTTGGTCCAGGTTGGGGACAAACATCTCTGTGTTGTGCTGTGTAGGGGCGGCGCTTGTGAGGTTAGGGGGTACAGACCCTGTAGTCAACACATCTTCAGAGCATCCTCCAGCTCAGCAGCACACAGGCATGTGGAACCCCTACTCCTCATTAGGAACATTACACATACGGAAGTATGTGTGCAAGTAAATCCGTTAACACGTCCGAAGCCACCTACTGTGAGTTCCATAAGGGAAACTTGCACGTAAACAGCCTTTTGTAAAACTGCGTCGCTGTGTTTCAAATTCAAAGGGGTCAGGGCCCTGTCTTCAAATAACAGTCCAACATTTGTACCCGCAGGCTCACTGCCTGCACTGGTGAAAGTTTTGGGAATTTTCAATATTTCCCTATTACACCTAACCCTGGGTGGAGTTTTTGGAGTTGCACTACGCGGAACTCCACAAAGTGCAGAAAAAACTCAGCCCCACTACGCGGAGATCTGCAAGTGGTGGAGTACGATAGAAAAATGCTGTTCGCGGTGATTGCACAGTGCCAAATGCTTGTCTGCACTGTGCACTCATTGCAAACGGCACCTTGCACAGCGCAAGCGGTCCCTGCTTTCCTTTTCTGCCACTCAAGTAGATTTTTACTCGAGCAGCAACTTTCTCAGCATGAATCTGCAGTTTCTCAACGTAAGCATTCACGACCACTCGCAGTAAGAAACCTGACCCCCCCACCCCCCGCGTTGGGAAATCTAGCTGGGAGGTTGATTTTCCATGCTTGCGTTTGCCAACTTGATGTTGACGATCACCAACTAGGAAAAATCTCGCCGGGAGGTTGATTTTCCTCTCTCGTGCTTGCTAACTTGATGTTGACGAATGCGAGCAAGGAAAAAAACTCTACTCCGCTACACAGAGCGGAGGTTTTCGGAACTCTGTGAACTCTGCATAATGCGGAGTGTGGAAAAATCCACAAACTCTGTGAGCGGAGCGGAAATCACCGCCCAGGCTGGAAACTAGTTTCAACTTTGCAGACATTATTCTCGAAAGGTTTGGTGAGCTCCATTCTTCATGCGAGAATATCCACAAATATCTAAAAAAAAAAAAGCACGTGCGAATACGCTTGTGCCTTTCTTCTTCTCCATGGGGAGAATACTTTTCCCACTGTAAAGCACCTTCCCTGCACCCACATAATTTCTTCGGAGGGGCGTTGGGATGGGGTGTGGGATGGGTTGAGGAGGGGTCTTCACTTCCCAGGATTTGTTCATTCACCTCTAATCTCCAACTGTTTCCAGGGTGGGACAATGCCAGTTTGTGGTCACTCATTCCAGGCCATTGAACGCTCACTTCCAATTTGCAAAGAAGAGTTATTCACACTGAAATTTCTGCGTAAGTCCATTTTGTAGTAAAAAACAACTTCCCCGAGTAGGCCAGGAGGTTTTGCTCATGTAAACCAAGACATGCACGTGTAAATCAGTTCAAAGATGCTAATTGCATGATATACACGAGAAAGGAAGCGTAAGTGGGGAAGCTTTGCATTTGGTTGAAAGTTGACCCCACCCTTGAATTTAAAGAGCCCCCAAAGAACATGTTTCTGGATGCCTTGCAAAATAGATGGATTGATGATAAAAATGGCAACTTTTGGCGCTCTGAAGTGACCACAAGGCAACAATAAAAACATCTTTATAATATAAATGCCACAGCTATGCTCCAACCAGTGCTTGAAATGGAAAACTAGAAGTGCAGGAGATGCTCTGTACCAGAGTGCCTGCTTGTTTCTGAGAAGTGCCGGTCCCCCCAATTAAAAGTATTACGTTTTTCTCGAGAAGTGCAGGTACTCTCCCTCTCAATATAAAAAAGTGTTGGTGCGCAGTACCGGACAGCACCGGCCCATTTGAAGCACTGGACACAGCATCACAAGCTTTGTCCATTCAGCTACAAATGTACAGCATCCTCTGGGGATTGACCCCATTCCCTCCTAAATTCTTTGCCAGCATAAATACATATATATATAAATATATATTCATTACTTCTCAGTCCCCAGGGTTACCCATCTGATGTGTTTTAGGCACGACAACACAGGCCAAGTAGTAAAGTTGCCTGATATACCCTTTTTCCTTCCATTGCTGTTCCTGCTCACGTCACTTCCTCCGGAAGGCCAGAAAAAAATTACAAATGTCAAGATGAGCCTATTCAAGTTGCCCACCCCTCTGACAATCAAATGGACCACTTAGTGTTTTTGGAAGATCACTGTATGTGGCTGCAGTATCGACACGAAGAGCGGCTATTACAGAGAAGAAAGACTACCAGGTCTGTCTGCAATGTGACGTCACGCCAGTGTCACTCACTCACGTGACCCGGAAGGGATACAGCTGTACCGGATATAAATGATCCTTCACATGACCTGTTGTTGGAGAAGGCCTGTGAAATGGAGGTCACTGGATCCAGTAGCACCACCGTGGGGCACTTCATTCCAGAGCAGGAGGATGACCGGTCCCACCCCTCACCAAGGTGCAGTCTGAGGGTCTTAGCAGTGGCCGAGAACCCCCCCAACACAACCATGCATGATGATGAGGAGTTATGTGGCCTTAACTATCTCAGTTCCACCAACCAGACTGTTTATGTATTTTTTAGTTTTTCTTTCTCAGTTTTGTTTGGATTGGGCGATTCTTATGTCCTGTGGACATCGCTACAACAGGCCCCATAAGAGGGACGTGCAGCGATGCGCCTGGGGGGCTGGAACGGTAAGGATCAGGAACCCCCTGTGTATGGAGGGCCAAAGGGTCCTGGGATGCTGCAGCCCTCTCTGATCTGCTTCCTGCACATGAAGTTGTCCTAGTCCCCTGCAGGGCTGTACACACAACTTATTCGCCTCTTATATTCCAGCATAAATACCCCGGATGTAGGCAGTAGCGAATGCTGGAGCACGATACAGGATCTGCATTTATTTTTGTAATACTGCAGTTTTTCATCTCTGGCTGCACTAGACACATCTTTTGCCTCAGAGGCAACAATCTTACGTTGAGCAGTTTCATGGAATTTGAATGACACCAAGGACTAAATCAAGTGGTCCAGTGGGCGACTGTAGTGAAGTCCTGGGCTGGTTCGTGTTTGACCCCGTCCGCGTGCCGGGGCTGCGGGAGTGCCCACCAAAACGGCATTGATGAAACAGAATCTCACCAGCAGCCAAAGCGGACACTCACATCGGTCAAGTGCCTTTTATTGATTTCAAATAGTTATTTTTTTGATTATGTAAACCACAAAAGTTGAACAAATCATCGAAGTCGGCCCGCAAACAACCCCCATTTTCATCAACTGGTCACAAAAAAACGCGCATGGCATCTCGCCAAGCAACATTTTTCTTGAAACTCTGACCCATCACTCTCAAATTCATTTAAATCAAATTCTCCCACGAGAACCAGTTCTCCTCCTCAAAAACCCACATTCATGGCGACCAATTTAGAACTTCTAAATCATTTGAGGTTCATTGCCCCTCCTTCTCAAACTAAAATATTGTACAGGAGAAGTGAACAGCCCTGACAGAGGAGGACTGCCCCTCCCATCACTAACCACAGACACAAGTCTACACAAAGGTATGCAAGAGAGAGCACTACCTAAAACAGCCTGGTTAAGTTAAACGCTGCACCCTTAGTAAACTGAGGGCCAGATGTATGAAAGCATTTCGCATTCACAAACAGTGCGAATCGCAAAATTCGGCTGTTTGCTTATGCAAAATGGACTTTCCTCGTGAATGAAAGGCTTTTAGATTTGCAATTTAGGCAGTCTCAGTATTTTGTGATTACCAAAATTGCGAATGCAAATACAGCTAGAGCGGTCGACCTCGAAGCTGAGGAACAGGGTTAGAGTCTCGGCAACGGCGCTCAACATCCTGTGATTCTGGGCAAATCACTTAAACTCCCCGTACCTAACAAAAATGAATGTGTCACTCTTTAATGAAACTGGTGTTCATATAAAGCGCTCGGATACCCGATGTCTTGGGTGTAGTTCCCGCTAAATAAAACTCATAAAATAAAATAAGTAAAAATAGGGAATCGCAATTTGCGAATCCCTAAAACACATGTCGGAAGCCTTTCCTAAATGCAAACTGTGCATTTAGGAAACGCTAATTACCATCAACTTCAAGTTGATGATAACCATGTGCAAACTTTGAAAAATGCACAAAAATGCATTTTTCGAAGTGCCATGTAGCTCACACATGCCCCTAGGGCATGTGTGTGCTTTACATGTGCACACTTTCTTCTTTTGGGGTGCTTCAGGTCACTTTTTTGGGGGGTTCGTCAGGGGGGCCTTAGGCCCCCAGGCACCCTTGACTTTGCTTTGGTCAAAACCATCCGCACCTATGGGCCTGTAGTCCCATTGGAAAGAATGGATTTATGTTACAGTGATTCACTATTAGGTAATCTTAAGGAATTGCAAACATTTTACAGATTCCCACATACATAGCATTTTGCGATTCCCAAATAGCGATCTGGTAATCGCATAATGCTTTTGTGATCCAGCTGGCCCTGAATCCCTGCATTTTCAATGGATAGAAAAAACAAAGGCAGGAAACCTCTATAACCTGGGAAAAGTACACACCTTACCTACTGAAACTACCAGAAAGGAATACCTTCCACCACTTTCAATGTCTCAAACCTGAAATGAGAGTTAACAACTACCGTACTGTGCAGGATCATCTACTTACGCCCCAGGCAACTTACCTCCAAGAAGTACTCGTGGAGTAGATACTTTCTAAGAGTTTGTCTGATGCGAATCACGTCCCGCTGAGAGACGCTTCCAACTCCTCAGCGAACACGCTTGCATCTTTTCTTGACAGAAATAGTCTTCCACAATAAGTGTCCCTTCTATGCATAACAAAGGGGCATGCATAACAAAGGGGCATGCATAACAAAGGGGCCACAGCAGACCCTATCAGCCACAAAGAAGATGAGATTAATAATACAAACCTCCTCTTAGTTCACCTGTCAGAGCATCTACAGCCTCCCTTCAAAATCCCTTTCTCTAATTTTTCCATAACAGCACAACCCAGATGTCCCATAATGATTTATAGGCATTTGGGACAGGAAAGTTGACAAAAACATCTAAGCAGGAACATGGCAAATAATCTACTTTCTAAGTTAGACAATAAAGATGTAAACATATGAGACATTGACTGTAGAAACATCGTAACTTCAGCTGTGGCTGAAATATTGCTGTCAAAGAGAAAATAGAAACATCTGAAGGATGGGTCTGAAAAGTTCACTAAGGGAAAATCATTGAGAGAATTGGAGAGAAGATGGTGACTAACACTGAAAAGATCTAAAAGGTGAGCAAAAAGAATCCCAGTGATTCAGGGGAATTCCCCCAACTCTGAAATATCTGAAAAAGGAAACTGCATTTCAAGATGGGATCAATTTTAACCAATCAACTAACACTTGGTAAAACCCTAAAATCTATGTGGCCGTCATCTCATGATGAAGACCTCATCCCATCCTACTGAGCTAAAATCTTAGCAACTAGCCCCCTCTCTGGGGAATAACTCATAACCAACTCTCTGGCAGAGGGACTGCGTAAATAAAGGTCTATTCAAAACCTTTAAAAAAGCTTTGTAGATGTAGACGAGCTCAAATATTTCAGCCCATAACAGGGCTACCTTTCCTGGATAAAAGTTTATAGAGTGTGGTCAACAAATACCAAAATAATCATATTAAGAACAGCAACCGGTGAGACTCAAACACTTTGGGCTTCAGAGAAGCGTGCAGCGTTATTGCGACAGTACAATGAGTTATCAATGACATATTTAAGACAGTAGACAATGGAAAGTGCTGCCTCCTAATCCTGCTCATCCTCCGTGCAGCTTTTGGCACTGTCGAGTATAAGACCTTCTTCAACATACCCCGGAAAAGGATGGGATTGGTCGGTACAGTCCATAAATGGATATGATGCTACCTGATGGACAAATCCAGCACAGGTAGGATGTGAAACCTCTCCTCAGACCCTTCACCATCTCCTCATGGAGTACACCAAGGCTCCAAGTATGTTGAAGCCCTCAACCAAAATATTGAAGAATTAGGTGTCAATATCCATCAATGCACCCATGATACTCCGATCTGAGCAAGACACTAGTATTTTAAAGAAGGTCTCCAAGTTACCAACACTTCCTTAAGCTTATTCTGGATAAAACCAAATTCCTTCTCATCTCCCCAAACAACAACAGCACTCCCACTCCTAACTGCGTTCTAGTCTCAGACCCATTGAGGGTCAAGCGACCTATTGCAAGTAAAGCCAAGAGCCTAGGTTCATACTCAGCAACTCTTACTACACAGACATCATTGTGAATGCCATTTGAGACGTCTTCAGTGATGTCATCAATTATGTTATTCAACATGTAACGAGTGATGTAATAGGTGAGGTCATAAGCCGTTCATGGCGGGCGTGCAAGTTATAGTTAGCTCACCAAACTATAACTGGTGAATTTCAGTGGTTTTCTTTTAGTTTAAAATTTCATTTTTTAATTGACATTTATAATGTCACTTTAATCTCTGAGTTTTTCAGTGAGTATCAAAGTAAAACAAAAAACTAAAGTAAGATATTATTTCCAGACTTAACTGTAACATCACTTCAATCTTTTTCAGTGAATTTTTCTTTGGGGGCACCTTACTTTTATATGTATTACGCAATGACAGTTCCTGCTGTATAGTTACAGTTATGACCACGTTTCCATAGGGAATGGATTTTTGGGGTTTGCTAATAGCTTTTAATGCTTTTTGAGGAATCCTCTTGAAAATTTCCCCCAAAAATTTCATTCACTTGAGCTCCTTCCTGGGAAGGTTTGGGGTGATCCATCATAAGGTGCCAAGAAAAAGGGGGGTCCCAAAACGTGTTTTCCTCATGGCAATTTTTAATACTGAAATTGAACAGCACTACAGACAAAGCGGCTGAACAGAATTACACCAAATGAGGAGAAAAGCTAGATCTTTATCCAGAAAGTGTGCTTTTCACTCTCCCCCAAATGCCCTTCCTCGCAGCTACCTCACTTTACCGCCCCCAAACGTACTCTACACTCTCTTACTCACTCACATGCACCTTATTTTCTTTTATTTTTGCCGTGAAAATATTTTAACAACTCTGCTACCAGTTGCCTGTGGGGGCTGCAACTCCCAGACTGCCTGTCACCAGGAGACCAGGGAGGAGGAATAGAAGAGCTTATAGCGAGTTAACATCCCCTGCAGCGCAGGACACCGTATCTGTGTTGCTCTTTATGTATACATTTCTAAATAGCGCGTACCTTATCCAGTGATGTCAGAGTGCTTTACAATAGAACAAAGTAAATTACAAATATATGGAGAGTGGCGTGAAAGTAGGTGCAACTACGTACTCGTGGTGAAAGTTACAAGAACAACAAGTTACAGATACATTCAAGGCCATAAGATAAGCAAAGGCGGTTCAAATAGGGAGGTACAAGTACAGAAAACATCTTTACAAAAATTAAGTATTCAAGAGTGTCATGAGGCAGTCAGGGTCGTAACCTACCATGAGGTGAATTAATCATAGAAGTGTCTTTTGAAGAGAAGAGATCTAAGCTCAGATTTGAAAGTCTGGAAGGAAGCGGTGATCCGAAGAATTGGAGGTAGCAAGTTCCAAATTCTAATCCCATTGGATGAGAAGGATTGCGCCAGGAGTCTTTCCTTTTTGAAAGTTGGAGGTTCGAGCAAAACATGTTCAGCATTGTGAGAATGTCTAGAGCCGCCTGATATTTTGAGGTAGTTGACCAGGTATCGATAGGTGGAGGTGTGTAAGGCTTTATGGGTTATGCAGGCAGTCTTGTACATTGACCTAGCTTCAATGGGAAGCCAGCACAGAGAAATCAGTATGGCTGTAATACAGGGGCGGCTCCCCCATTAGGGCAGAGGAGCGTCGCCCACTGCTTTCTCGTAGTGTGAGAAGCAGAAACATAAAATGGTATTTGAAAGAAAATGGCCTCCCTACAGGCACCCGGCTGGGTGCTGTCCACTCCAATCACAAAGCGGCAATTGCAGCGTTGTGATTGGCTTACCGGAGGGGAGGGCGCATGCCTGTTCCTGTTCCTGTTCAGGAGCAGGAAAACACCTAACGTGGGACCCGTTTAGGAACAGAGACAGCGCGGGATTCGGTCAGGTAAGTTAAAAAAAAAATCTACCCCCCACGTGAAAACCCGCATGACCCCCCTCAGCCCCCCAACCCGTGAGTATTGCAACCTGCGACTGGTGTAATATGATAATTTCTTTTGGCCACATAGGCGAAACGCGCTGCTGAATGGAGGGTGGATTTTAAAGGGGATGGTGCGATTTGGGGAGGCCAGCAAGAAGAGAGTTGCAGTAGTCCAGTCCGCAGAAAACCAATGATTAGACCAGAGTTTTTAGGTCTTGCTTGGGATTGAAACACCAAATCCCCCAGAGAAGGAGCAGTTGATAGCGTGCGTTCTTGGCCATGGTATTAATTAAGGAATGTAAGTTGAGTTTTTTTGCCCAGTATGACACCTGGGGATTTGGCGCTGTCAACGATGGTAGATTTGCTGTTAAGAATGTTCAGATTCTACATCCACGATTGAACAGGAGGAGGAGAGAGTGAGGTAGAGAGAAGAGGGAATTCAGTTTTTGAGGGATTCAGAATTTGATGATGAGATGTCATCCGATCTTGGATGGAGTTGAGGGTGGTGTTGAGGATAGACATGTTGTGTGTGGAGGACAACTTTAGGTAGAGTTGAGTGTCATCAGCACAGAGGCGATAATGGATTTTTTAGAAGGTTTCCGAGTGGATCCAATTAAAGATTGAAGAGGGTGGTGCGAGGATCGAACTGTGAGGGATGCCTGGAGCCACAGCCTTTGATGTAGAGAGACAGTTTGCTATTTTGATTGGATGAGATCTACAAGAGAGGTGTGATTCAAACCATTTCCGCACTGTGACTTCAAAACCCATTCGTTGCCTGTGCGGACTGTAACTCCCATACTGCCCCTGTCACCAGGGAAGTCATCAGAGCGCTCAAAGTGTGTTAACCTCATGCGCGCGGGCCGTTTTCCCACTGTGCGCTGAGTTTAAAAAAAAAACGCGTTACATGACGAGCTCAGCTCGTCATGAGCGTACGACAGGCGTAACTCATGACGAGCTGAGCTTGTCATGAGCGTCGAAGGGGTTAACATCTGCCGCAGTGCGGGACGTGCACGGGGAAAGATCTGGCCCATCTTAGGCCGTCTGAGCCAGAAAGAGGCAGGGCAGGGCCACCTCTCTAAAGTTCGGAGAATTTGTTAGGTTGGCCAGGAGGTCTGCTACCACCGTACCTAAAGATCAGTGGTTAGGGGGACCGAAATGGAAAGGGTCTTAATTCCATTTATATCCCCTGTCCCAAGAAATGTTGTGCTCATTTTATAGGAAGCTAATGTTTGGCAAACTGGTTTCTCAAGTAGGGCTTTGAGAGGTGACTGCTCCTTCTTAAAAAGAGGTAGCGGTTGATTATACAAAGACTGCACATAAGTGGGAAGCAGACACCAGTATTTATACGTATTCATGAAATAGCGTGCAAATATCTGACAAGTAGCTGGTAATAGAGGGGAATTGATGCATAATTGTGCTCTGAAGCACTTATACTGAGGTGAGACAGTCTGCTTCATAATGTGTTTTAAACACTTGAGTTGCAATGGGTAAAAGGAAAGCCCGGGGAATCCCACAGGGGACTGTGAATATCAAACAGCTGGACCAGCATGCCCCAGAAAACTGCACAATAGATGAAGCTGACAACCTCACTGGGGAGTTGGAATCAATCTTAAACAAGTGGAAAATAACTGACTTCCCAGGCTCAGGCCTGAAGGTTGCAGACATTTCCAAAAGGGGGAATGAATCTGTGCCATGGAGCAAACTCCCTCATCCACCCAACAAAGGTCAGATGTTGAGGGTTTGTTGAGGGTTTGTCAAGGCATCGACAACAAGAAGAATAGAGCACAGTCTGATAACGAAATGCATAAAGTATTACAAGGACATGAGGAGACGGTTGAGTGTCGTGAAGCCAAGCAACACATTTTCCCTGAGATCATCTGCACAAATAGATATAGAACCTTCACAACTTCTGAGATTTCAAGCAGCCCCCCCATCAGAGACAAAACAAAGAGCTGGGAACATCCCGCTTCGAAAACTTAGAACAAAGAAGACATGAAACATGACTGTAAAAAAGGCTTCAAGGATATCATTGTTCAGACGAGCGAAGAAATTAGTCAATAACTTTTGAAGGTTGATTTACTAACAAATAAATTGAAGAAGTAATGCTGACTCTGATGGGGGGAGGAGTGGAGAGCAAAATGGGGGAGAGTGGCTCTGAGGTGGAATGTAGGGGTGGAGTGGACGGGGAGGTTCTGTACAGTTGTACTCGCACAGAAAAGAATCACGGCTCGAATATTCAAACCCGGGTCCCTACTTACAACCAGTGGGTAGGGACCACCAGAGAAGGGAGGTAATTGACACTGTAAACTCATCCTATAGACCTTCCAGGTACATCCAGCATGGTAGAGAGTATCAAAGGTGGGAACAAAGACACACCCACTTCACACCACCCACGCAGCCTATACATACCGCGCATGATGGAGGTCAACAGAGGTTGGAACAAAGCAATAACCATAAGGCGCCCCATTATTGACAAATTTGGAAGATACATTAACTAGAGGGGGAGGAGCCAAGTTCGATAAGGCCGGGACACAAAGAGCTAGCTGGAAGGAACTGTACATGGTTAACGATCCCACGTTACCACCGGGAGCTAAGGAGGACAACGAATCACTAAAGAATAAAGTGATTCATTGGATAAGGCACTATTAACACTGTTATGTATTAGTAAGATCTGATCTCCTTGCGCTGTTCCTTGCCAAATGAGCATTAGGACTATCTACACTTGGAGATGACCAAGGAAAGCTTTGTGATCAGGTTGGTGAGTTTAGATCAGTGCAAGAGCTTTTGATACAATTCAAACACAATTCCCCACAACAAATTATTTAGCTAGGGGATGCAAAGACATGCAGACCAGTGACACAAGGATAATTACTTCTGCAACACCAGGGACAAGAGCTAATGTAGATCTTACTGAGATTGATTGACTCGGTACCGAGGTATCCCTTCGGGGATGAATCGCGTGCGATATTAAGTACCTAGAGCGTACAACTCAATTCAAGTTGTCTAATATCCAGTTGAGAGGTGAGGTCAGGGACGATGAATCAAACGAATCCCACCTTGGCGAGCGAAGACATGCAAATAGATATTAAATAGGATAATCATCAGGAACAGATACATTTAATCACTTCCCACACATAGATTTCAGATCTTACACCACAGACTAAGCTGCTTTCTTGGAATCTGGCAGTCCTAAAATCCAAACTGAAAGATCCAGAATGGGGAAATGGATTGATAAATGTCATATTTGTGTGTTCCAGGAAACACGAGGATTGTATCCAATTCATAGATTGGGATGCATAAATTAGAGCATAGAAGCCAATCCTTCGTCAGCCGGCCGTCCATCGGATGGCCGAGCAATTTGAATAAACGCATCTTTGGTTTGCAAAATCAAATTGCTCAATTTTATGGCCATTGATATGTTGGGGCTATATATTAACTCATCGATTGGGTCATTTGCAGTAAGACTATAATCGCTTTCTTAGACAAAATTGTGAGTCACCGATACTAACTGCTCTTTACGACTAATTGAAAAAAAATCCAATATTGATGGTCACCTTATTCTGGCAGGGAACTTTAATGTAACCTTTGACCCGCTAGATATCACTCCACCTCTCACTAAGGCGGAAGTAAGGAAAGGTGCATTCTAGGTTACCGACTCCTCTCTAAAGAAACGGTGAAAGGTTGCATTACAAGCTACATCTCAAACATTATCATACGGTTTGCGTGCACGCAATGGGCGTCCATCACAAAACAAGGAGGCCCGGTTTACCTTCAAGAGGGCACTGTCTAGAAGCATTTGTGGCCCAATCCACAGGATATAAAGGCTGTCAGTAGAAAAGATAGTGACCAGGATGCCTTATCGCTGGTAATGAGGGACACTCCCCTGTTCAATTGTCAATAAATTAGTTTACCCGTTGAAGTGGCAATTTTTTGCTTTAACAATAAAAGGCAGATTAATTGGCCTACTGTACTGTCTTATGTGGACACACTGGCACGAATTTTCACTGGAGGTATTGGTGCTTTGCGTTTGTTTGATAACGCAGCTCAGGAATAAATTTAGGGTGCATTTCTATAGAAATTTGAAGTTAAACTTTATAAACAGAAAACTCACTCTGGTATGACAAGCAATGCAGACAGCCAAACAAAAACGAAAGGCCACTTTAAAAAGTGGTAACAGAGATGCTTTAGTTGAGGCGAGGAAACAATACAAAAGCTTCCAGATAGTGAGTGGCCAAGAAGAACTGGGAGGAAAGTAACTGGCGAGAAACGGTTACAGCTTCTATCGTGAAAGATAGCAGAGCTTTCTGGGGCTTGTTTGCACATGGACTGCCCTATGCTGTAAGGGATGAAGAGTTCTAAATCCAGCCATATATGTGAGCACAATATTTCACTGATCTTTACCCTGATCAGACCAGGAGAGGGGGCAAGGATGCTGAGGTGAACCATCAGAATGTAGCCTATGCCAGTGAGTGTGCCCCTCCAGTTGCTTTTTCCATGGAAGAGACTTTGTCAGCCATAGATGGCATGAAAACGGGGTAAGCCCCAGGGTTGGACAAGATACCCGTAGACCTCTGTTGCTTTGCGCCAGTGGTATGGGCCTTTATATTGAATGTAATATCTGATGCCATAGCCAAGGGAGCAGAGATACCGGAAACACAGAGAGGGGCAGAAATAATTACAATCCACAAAAAAAGGAGACAAGACAACCCAGTTAATTGTAGACCAATTAGCTTGATAGATAATGCTAGTAGTGCACTTACTATGGATCAGGTGTTTTATTTCATTTTAATATTTTGGAAAACAGTACTGTTAAACAAAGGTAATCCGTATGTAGTATTCGTTGACCTGAGAGCAGCCTTTGATCTGATTCCCCAGGTGAAATTATTGGCTGTGCTCGAAGATATGGCGTTGCCAACCAACCTGCTTGGCATAATAATACGCATGTACAGCAAGAACTATACGCAAGCGGGATGGGAAAGGAGGGCGTATTGACGGAGCACGTTAAGATCAGAAGGGGAGTTTGCCAGGGCTATGAATTAGCACCAAACCTGTTCACACTCTACATCAATGGGAAATTGAAACACTCCATGCATGTAAGGGTGACCCTACAAAACTGGCAGACAAAAGAGTCCCTGCCCTACTGTTCACAGAAGATACGTATTAATTTCAAAGACCCCTATGGGTTTGCAGGACCTACTCGATCAGTTCCTTTTCCTGTGAACAGTATGGCTTGGAAATCAAAATGAATGCCACTAAAGCCAAATTCGTAGTCTTTCGACTACACAGGTGTTTTCGAGGGAAAGTGAAGCTGAGATCTTCCAGCTTGGAGCAAGTCAAGGATTTTGATTATCTGGGAGTGAGGTTTGCAAACGCATTATCTTGGGCTCCCCAAATATTGAAGAGCCAGATAACTTTACAGGGGCAGCATTGGAGAAGAAATTAAATAGATCTAAATTCCAACCAATAACACCCACCCTTGAGATCTACCAAGCAAAAGGGGTTGGTGCCGCACTCTACGGTCCTGAGATCTGGGGCATGGACCAAACTATGGGTTTGGTTAAAATGGAGATTAGATTTATATGATCGATGCTCATGCTGCCCCAAAGTGCTCCACTTATATCGATGCGCTCAGATCTAGGTTTAAAGTGCGTTGCACACGCCGCGGCCCTCAAACCACTGGCTTATTGGATAAGACTCTGGGCTAGCAAATCTTCGATCCCTCTTAAACAAGCATTCGCAGATTTCAAAACTTTGGATAAGTAGAGTTCAATAACATGGTTCAAACACCTCAAGATCCGAATGTATAAACTGCGCTTAGACATAGCTTGGGATAATCCAGAGCAGATTACCAAGGAGATGTCGGGCTATTTAAAAAAAAGATACTAGATGTATGTCCAAGAACGATGGCTGTTTCACCTGTAAACACATTTAGTATCAGAAGCGGAGAGTAGGCTATTTCACTCCCTTGCCCTGTATGCAAATTAAGTCTGAAGAGCATTTTTTGTTCTTTTGCCCCTTTTATCAAAACTTGAGGAAAATCTGAATAATTCCTACTTAATGTCTTCTGTGCATAAGATGCTTTTCAGATGCCACTCAAATCCTAAGAACTGAAAGCGGGTTGTGTTTTCAGTATCAATATATTTATTGTATGCCTGTTGAATAAGATGTAGATTTCTTAAAGCATGTTAGTATTTCAGTATAAAAGAAGGAATAAGTATATGTATTTATATCATCATGATTTTATTTGACATTGATAATGATTGGTGGAATGAAGCTCTTTATTTATAGTATGTTTTATTGTATTTATGACTTAATGTATGTTTTAACCCCTTCGATGCTGATGACGAGCTGAGCTCGTCATGTAACGCGGTAATTTGAAAAAAGCCACACACAGCGAGAAAAGCCGCCGCAGCGATGCGATTAAGGGGGGTATTTGCCCAACATAAATAAATAATTAAAGTATACAAGAGTAGCAAGATGCACAAAAAAACAGAAACACAACATGATGGAAATAGCTAACACTCATAAGGAATGCAGGATTAAGTAAAACACATGAAATCAAAGAAGAACTAAATCACTGACATGCCTTATCTTAATGTTATTAAAATTTGTTGTTTAGAAATCAATATGTGTTTGGCAATGATGTTGAAGGCAAGAAGATAGAGCGCATTTCCAGACCCCCCAGAATAATGCAACCATTAACATCAAATATGCTGCAATGTGTAATTGTCTTTCACATCCAAACATGTTTAGAGGGGAGATAAAATATTCTATAAACATTCCGCCAATTGATCTAAATCAAAAAGGATTTTAATAAACAGCAAGTTGCCATATTATACCAGCTCGTGGTATTACATGTTTTATTTTTTAAATCTGGTATTCCACAAATCAGGACACCCATAGCACATATTTCTCCCTTTGCGCTTGGCTCAGATATTTGCAGCAACTTCGCAAGGGAACGAAAGCTGAGCCCCTCTTTTGGATCAACTTCGCTGGGGAACAAATACAGCAGCTCCATTTCTAAAGGGGCCAGAAACCTACAGACATGGCCTGGGGTTTTACAGGGAGGAAGGTCAGCGTGCCCCGGCATCTCAACTAAATATCCTTAATACAAGCTTAGCATTATATCACTTACCAGGACCAGGTCAAGGCGCCGAATCTCTCGTACGGCGCTCACATCTATTCCTACCCTGTGACGAATGGGAAAGGGTGGGATCTATACCTGTGAATGACGGACATCTGGCCTCACGCAGGAATGCACCCTGCAATACCCGGAACCGTGACGCCGGCAGCGTCACTGGCCTACAGTGGATACCACCATAGGCTACCAATGCACAGAAGGAAGGGCTTTAGGAAGATAAGCCCTATGTCATTGGTCACATTGCTGAAAGTTGGCTTACTGCCTGGCTTCCGGGTGATTGTTCAGAGTGAGGCTGAGCAGGCTGCCTGGGGGAGGCAGCACAGACTTAAATACATCGATTTGTTTAGAGATACAATTGTCTATTTAATATTTTTTGCAGTAAACATGTAAAAATTTCAGAGGGATGCAGCCCCAGAGCCCTAATGGAGAAACCGCTCCTGACCTTTACCCCCAATTTATGGGTTTCCGGTTAAAATATTTTCCCTTTCCAGCACTGCCTTGAGTCATGAAAATCCTCTCAGTCTCCCTTACCTCCCCCGCACCACCATCCGCAGAACCTCCCCCCTAGATAGTGGACTCTCAGTATGGGTGACTGCTCGCCCGCCTTCTGAGGGACAGGGAAGGTGCAAGCCGTGAGGCCTTATCAGGCACAGCGCAGCAAAGCGGGGCTGACAAACAGGAAGTACTCGCTGTAGAGCACTTCCGACTTCAGCTGCAGCGGAGCGTGAGATGCACAGGAAGCAGGCCGGAGGCATGAGTTACCACAGCGAGACATCTCACGCTCTTCCGTTCAACTGTCTGATGCTGGGGAGGGGGTGTGATTATTTGTACATGTTGTCCCCTTAGGAGGTGGGTTGGAGGGATCACCTTAAAATGAGTGACCAAAACTGTAACTGGGGCGTCAACAAATCAGCCATGTCACACAAATCCGCATTCTTCACACAGACCTGAGCCTAAAGATGGGATCACACACTGGCACTTAATATGGGGAACAGGTTTGTGGTGCGGTAAAACCAGGGGGCCATGAACCTGAACCATAACCATTTGGCCCCAGAATGGAGAGTAATCATCGGACCCAGAATACCAGGTGCTTTTCGGATGGCTTTTCACAGATTTCTGGGGGAAATAGATTGATATATCCGGCCTGCTTAGCTCAGGCTGAAATTTTCATGTGGCGGGCTGGGGGACATCAGAGAGAGGTGTGGGTCAGGGGTTGGTAAGTATGGTATGGTGAGTACGGGGCAGTTCATTGTCTGGTCCCTCCATGTTGTATCTTCTGCAAGTGGAACATACATGCCAACAGGCTGGTCCAGGCAGGAGACTCCCAATATTTTACACCAAACATGGCTTTAATACAGCTGTCTCCTGCCTGGAATTGCCTGTGCCTCAACATACGTCACTGGGAAAGATAGCGTCTTAATGTTGCAGTCATGTTGAGTTTGCTGTCGATGATGATCCTGAGGTTCTTGGCCTGGGTGATTCGTTGGGTGTCGGCCCTAGTTCTGTTGAATAGCAGGTGGAATGCCAAGGTGATGTTCTCTTCCTAAAGATCACGATTTCGGTCTTGTTGGTGTTCAGCTTTAGACAGTTGGTCTTCACCCAGTGGGTGATTTCAGTCATGCAGCCATTGAACTTGATCCATGTACTGGGCGTCTTGGCCATGAGGGAGAGATTGAGGTGCATCCCGTCAGCAGATGGCGATTTGTGCATCTGCGGGCAGGGGAGGAGTGTTCCCTGCTTGCCGGGAGCATATACTACTCCCCCCGTGCAGATGGTGGGGCAGATAGGGTCCCTGTTTGCCCTGGTCCAAGCCTCTAGCTGGGGGCTCTGAATGTGGCAGGGGCATACTTGCATGCAGCAGTTTCTGCTCAATGGGGTTTGGTGAAAAATGGCACTGGTAAAGCCTGGCCCTGATTGCAGGGAGTGTTGAGTGTCCGCCCATGGTTCTGCAGGTGTCTGGGCTGTGCTCCTCTTCACAGCCTCTGTCTCTGTCCCAGTAGCAGATGGGCATGCCGTGAAACCAGGGCCAGTGTCTCCGTGCCTGGAATGACCAAGTCTAGTGTTTGCAAATTTGATCATTCTGGACCTACAGACACGGGGCTAGTTGGAGTGGCCCTTGGCGATATCTTTGACTCAGGGTTAACTCTCGGGTGGGGGAGATACAAACAATTATAATGAGGGCTACAGTAAACTTGAGAAGGGCTGTTTTAAGGTACTATCTGTGCCAGGGATTTGGTCTGATCTCATATAAAGTCATGGAGAATTTTATCGTCTTAAATAGCGGTAATTCCCTGTTGGGCACTATGAATCTAAGGGAATGCACTGCATTAGGCAGTAGTCATTGATGAAGTCTCTAAAAGAAGCCTTAGGCACCAAGTTGTGTTTATGGATGAGTAGGCCTGTGAAATGTTCTTGTTTTGGGGTTTTAGGGATGAATCTAGATTGAAAAGGCGATAAATAGGGTGATTTGCAGAGGCTGCTATGGATATATGTTTAAAGCTCCAGTTGAAAAGCCAACTCACACTATTAATGTAAAGTTACCAGGCACTCACCAAAAACTATGCCATACACTACACCACACACGGAGCTTAGTATAGCACATCTTTATTCTCTTGCGTGTAACCGCAAACTCCACGTTCTAAACCTAAATTCACTTCACTTTGCTCTAAAACATATGTCACGGTTCTACAGAGTCCACCAGGAGGCACAAGGCTTCGGTCATGGCAACCTCACACGACACTACAGCAATGATGGCACAGTCTTTCTAATAATACTCAAGAGAAGGAAGCGGTGGAAGTAAAGATATATATATGGTGCCAATGGTGATAGCCAAAAAGCTGATACAGCCTGGAAAGTTATGATTCTGTATCGACATTCGCCTCCTGAATTGCACAATCAAGCAAGAATGCCACATAACGTCCACTATGAACGATATCATACTCAACTTTAACGGCTCAAGGTGGTTATCAAAACTCGACTTAAACGCCGGCTACCACCTACTACTCCTGTCAGAAGACAGTAGATACATCACAACATTCACTACTCACCTGGGGCTACATCAGTACAAACGTCTAAACTTCAGTATATCATCAGCAGCCAAAGTATTCCAAAATGCAATATGGGAAACTGTTAGGACTTCAAGAGGTCATGAACGTGAGTGATGATATCCTCATTCACTCAGCGACGGCTGCAGAACACCACAAACACCTACGAGCCACCCTGAAACGCCTCTGGGAACATGAAGTCACGTTACACAAGGAGAAGTGCTTGTTTTTCCAACCATCCATTGAGTTTTTCGGCTATGTATTTAACCTAGAAGGGGTGCAAGTTGATCCACAGAAATCACAGGTCTCTAATCAAAGCCCCCACTCCAACGTCGGTGTCCGAGTGAAGCAGGTTCCTTGGAATGGCCACATACTGCACCTGATTCATTCCAAATTTAGCAACCCTAGCGGAGCCGCTAAGGACCCTGACTAAATCGGATGCCAGCTGGACATGGGGCCAGAGAAAAGACGACGCATTTCAGAAGATCAAGGATGCTCTCCTGGACAACACAACCAAGGCCTATTTCAATCTGGAAAAGAAAACACAGTAAATGATGGAAAAGCTGCTGTACCATAAAGAACTCGGTAGACTTACCTTCATGATTTAAAAAAAAACAAAAAAACAAACGAAGTTGCCTTTGTGCATCCCATGTTAAATGGACACTTTTTGGGGCGCACTTGTACTGTTGAATCCCTCTGACCAGCTACAACAAATTCAATATGCTGAGAACTTTGAACACCATTACCCTCAGGTTTTGTTCAAATTAGTCTGGGCCACATGTGTTATGTCAGCAAAACTGTCTCCCTGGGTGTTTGATGCAGGAAGGGGCTTAAGCCTGTGACCTCTCAATGGCCGGTGTGTGACAGAGTGATTCACCCACTTCCATATTTGTCTTTGCATTCGGGTATCTGCTAATGGGAAAAACAAAAAAATACCAGAATTTCATTCATTTATAAAGGTTTGTAAAGTGCGGACTAGGCTGAGGAAAACAGGCAGCAAAGTACTGCACAGACAGCACAGCACAGGAAGCCGAACAAGACATTCTCCATACAGGGAAAGCGAGGGGTCTTATTGAAGGAAAATCAAACAATTAAAGCGGTGACCAGCAAAAAATCCCCAAAAATGGGAAAGTGGGATTAAAAACAAATATAAGCAGAATAAGAACACTGAAATGTCGAGAGCTCCGTTGGAGACAATGGAGTGCCCTGGGCTTATAATGCAAAACACACAAGATGATGGACGGAATGTTGCACATTGGCAAAACATTAACCCCCAGTCACAGATCTGGGTTTAATCCATCGTTATTTTGCTCACCACCCCACCCCAGTTCAGACAAGGCCATATGCAAACTAGTCTTGACCCTGTGCCTCATGGGAACAGTCCAGCCCGAACTGCCAAGCCATGTCTTCCCTGGACCAGAATCAAGCATCCTAGGACCGGTTTCTGGCTATCAGCCTTCATCAGCCAGGATAACTTGACTCCAGTGGCGTAGTGAGCACGGGACCCACGTCTGGGCATACCCTTCCTACATAGGGCTGAAGAGGGGTGAACCCCCGAAACCGGTCCTAAGATGCTTGTTTCCGGTCCAGGGAGGACCTGGCTTGGCAGTTCGGGCTGGTCTGTTCCCATGAGGCACAGTGTCAAGACTGATTTGCGCATGGCCAGGTCTAAACTGGGGTGGCATGGTTAGCAAAGGAATGATGGATTTAACCCAGATCTCTTGACTGGGGGTGAATGTTTTGATTTGTTCTTCATTCCGTCCATCAATTGTGTGTCTTTTGCTTTCTCGACTTAAGTGTGCCAGGTATGCCCAGACGTGGGTCCTGGGTTCACTGTGCCACTGGAATCAAGCTATCCTGGTTGAAGAGGGGTGAACCATAGGTACTTGTCTGAGTCTAGAATTTTGAGGTTGAAACAAGTCTTGTGTAGGGCGCGGAGCCAGATGTAATTGAGTTTGCATTTTTCCTTTTGGGAGAAGACGAATAATTCAGTGTTGGCATTATCTGGGATCTGATATGCCCTGCCAGGACAGAAGCCATTGCTGCCCCCTCTTGGTGGAGGACCACCCACCTTAATTATAAATACTTTCCAGGTATATCCAGGCCTAGAGTGCTTCACTTGTGCGGTGGATGCCCTCAAGGCACATCAGAACGCCAAGCGAGCACTATGGTTTTTTTTCCTGCTCAGCATTTTTTTTTTGCTTTTCTCATTCAAACTTCCAAATTAGGACTATCGGTGCAGAGAGTTTTCTGCATGCAGGGAGTTTTCTCCCTGCACATCAGGATCTTTTTCTTTTTCCTTCTCCAGCTCCACCATGCAGTGAATATCAATAAAGGCAGCCAGACCTAATTAGGGCTTAGCCCCATCACTGTGACCGGGAGGTCCTGTGACAGGTGGGCACTGAGTTAAGAATGTCTGGTCTGTGGATATTCTCTTCCATGTCCATTCATTCATTTGGAGTCTTTAGAAAGATGTCATGATTGACAGTGTCAAAGGCTGTTGACAGGTCGACTAGTATTATGGGCCAGTTGTTCATCACCGCCAAATATGTTGTGTATGCCACCAGCAAGCCTTAGAGTAGCGGGTTGTGTTTCGGTTGCCTTAGCAGACACTGGTTGTGTCCTCCTGGGAGCTTGATTGATTGGAAAAATTTCAGCTGAGATGTAACTTGGTTTTGGATTAGTTTAGCCACAAAGGATAGGTAATTGATGTGATGGAAATTTTCTGCTTGTTTTCATTAGCTGTAGGTTTTTTAGGAGGGGCTTTATTGGAGATTCTGGTCTGTACCATTCTTTGTAAGCAGTTGACTATTTTCAACCAGATGAGGCAAATATGGTCTCTTTCTTTGCCCGGTCGCGAGGCATCGGGTCAGTAGAGTAATATGAAGGTTTTGTGTTAACGATGATCTTTTCAAGAGCCGACGCGAGATCGGTTCAGATTCTGATCATAAAGCTACATTTTTCCTTGATTTAGGGTAACATTGTGATCAAAGCTATCTGGGAGGTGCTCTTCTTTAATGTTTATGATTTTCCATCTGACAGAAAGTGGTAAACTCCTCACAGGTTTCCACAGGCACAGACTATATACTTGTAGGGAAGCAGAGTGTTTGTTTAGGTCTGAACAGGTTTCTGTCTCTGTTCTTGGTGGGACCAGTATTAGATCTGCTGTGGTTTTGAGTACGATTCTCTTGTTCTGTCTTGTTTCTCTTCCATCTGCTTTGCTTTTGAGTATGTTTCTCTTGTTCTCTGTTGTTTCACTTTGATCTGCTATGATTTTGAGTATGATTCTTTTGTTGCTCCTTGATTTGCTTTGTTTTTGAGTATGTTTCTCTTGTTATTTTTTGTTTTTCTTTGGTGTGCTGTGGTTTTGAGTATGTTTCTCGTGTTCTCTCATGTTTCTCTTTGGCCTGCTGTGGTTTTGAGTATGTTTCCCTTGTTCTCTCTTGTTTCTCTTTGATGTGCTTTGCTTTTGAGTATGATTCTCTTGTTTCTCTTTGATCTTCTGTGGTTATGAGTATGTTTCTCCTTTTCTCTCATGTTTCTCTTTGATCTGCTTTGGTTTTGAGTATGTTTCTCCTTTTCTCTCATGTTTCTCTTTAATCTGCTTTGGTTTTGAGTATGATTCTCTTGTTCTCTCATGTTTCTCTTTGATCTGCTTTGGTTTTGAGTATGTTTCTCTTGTTCTCTCATGTTTGTTTCTCTTGGATTTGCTTTGTTTTTGTGTATTTTTCTCTTGTTCTCTCATGTTTCTCTTTGACTTGCTTTGCTTTTGAGTATGATTTGCTTGTTTCTCTTTGATATGCTGTGGTTTTAAGTAGGTTTCTCATTTTCTCTCATGTTTCTCTTTGATCTGCTTTGGTTTTAAGTAGGTTTCTCATTTTCTCTCATGTTTCTCTTTGATCTGCTTTGGTTTTGAGTATGTTTCTCTTGTTCTCTCATGTTTCTCTTTGATCTGCTTTGGTGTTGAGTATGTTTCTCTTGTTCTCTCATGTTTCTCTTTGTTCTGCTTTGTTTTTGAGTCTGTTTCTCTTGTTCTCTCTTGTTTCTCTTTGATCTGCTTTGCTTTTGAGTATGTTTCGCTTGTAGTTGTGCTTTCTTGATTTTGAAAGGAGTTTGTGAGATGTTGTGTTGTTTTTCCTCCAATCTCTCTCAAACAAGCTAACTTTCATCCATTCATTATTTAGTTCTTTGAAGTATCAGTTTTATAGTTTCCTTTTCCATTGAAAGGGCCTTGCTTCATTTAGGATGTTGAATGGTGTTTTGTCATAATGTCCTAGGACTGTGGCTTATTTCCATAGACGTTTTGTTGTTTCTGGAGTGTTGCAGTTTTCATTGTTTTTAGGGTGTAAATAATGTTTCTGAAGATATTGCACTTGAATAGTTGCAAACCACTAACCCAGGTCAATCATCATCGTTTTGTTTATTGAGCACGTGACCTTGACTGGAGAATGCATTTATTTTATTGCTTCGATATTTCCATACCCATATGAGGCATAAAGCGCGTTTTTTTGTGAAATGAACTGGGGAGTGGTTAGACCAATGGTTGTTTGGGTGAGTCTAGATTTAAATGATTTTTTGGGGCAATAATGAGAACTAAGGTGCATCCCTTACTGTGTGTGGGGTCTCGTATTTTTCTGAAAGACTGTGGTTGTTGAAGAAGGCTATGAAATTGGATGTGGGTGTGTAAACTTGTGAGGTCCACTTCAATTTAAAATTCCCTGTGAAGGTATCCTTTCAGTTGGACCGGTTTGGTTTGCCATGAGGCCTATATATTTTACACAATATTTCAGAATTTGCCCCAGAGCTGAGGGTAGTCCTTGCAGCTCCCAGTCACCAGGCCATGCTGCACACCACTTCCCAAACCACAGCATCTTGTGACTGCCCCATAGGTTTGCCATGTCTCTTTTCATCTCTTCAAATCTCAAGTTCCCTAACAATTTTGAATATTTGGGTGAGGGGTTATCACCCCACAGTCCCAGAACAACAGATTGTACACCCCCTTGGTACAGTTACTTTCATGACGGCCAATAGCGCCTCATAAACACATTTCCAGAAGGTGTCAATTCTAGGGCATAACCATAACGAGATGTATAAATAACCTTGTAGGTCGAATCTCCGTAGCCACCTATTGCCACTTGCCCGGTCCATTATAAAAAGGAGAATATGTGTCTTATTGCACCAGGCGGGAGCTGGACATACTTGTAACCTCCCTAGGGTGCATGAGCGCTTGGTGCAGTCCGAGTCATCCATTGAACCCAGGCCCCGCCCTGCCCGTCTGACCCCGGTCAAACAAGGCGTGATTCAGCAATGTCTTGTATACTAGAGATCTTGCTTTAGTCTTTAAGGGGGCAACAGAAAGTTTCCTTTGAAAGGGCCCTTTCTCCAGGACATCCCCATGAGAGTTGCACATTTGTGTAGGGCACATGTGAAACAGATGTATCTATGTCTGTCTGTACTGACTAATGCAAACTCGATATGGAGCTGCTCGAAGGACATCCGGCTTTCCGTCTCCCAAAGATCTCCCATCGTTGATATCCCCACCCGCACCCACGCCTTAGAACCTGATGGTGTACCAGTTCCAGGCAGTAGATCAATGCACCAATCAGGGTATGCTCTTCTCAGAAGCCCCTCCATCTCAACTGATCCGTGGACTTCTTCCATGTATGAATCATGGTCGCCATTGCATTCAGCTGTATCACCCCTTCCTATGGCTGACACCCAAGTGTCCTCTTCTTCCCGTGTCGTGCCTTTCATTATACAACGAAGGCTCTTGAAGTGACTCATGACCATCTGTTTGGGCTACAAGGTTAGAAGCCCAATATTACCTCCTTATGTATATCATTCCTACTCCCCTATTGCATATCCCTCTCTTCAGGGTATTCAGCGCAATACGTGGACGGCCACCATCCCACAGGAGTGTATATAATCCAAATTGCACATATATGTACAAGCAACAATTAAAACCAACCAAACAATCTAACATTGCAAATTCATATACCCTGGTGTCCAGGTTACATCAAAATCTCCTCATTCAACAGAAGGATTGATATATTACCTTAAAATTAGGGGTGGGCAAAAATGTTTACTCAGCCGAATTCCGAGGAGATACATAAAAACTCGCAGAGTTCCGCGAGCGGGCAGAATTTGGCACATTGCGCTGAATTTTTGCACTAGGAGCTTGTTCTGGGCTGTAAAATCAGCGCAAACGGCACCATGCCGCGTGCCAGAAGATGTTGTTTCTTTCAGTCACTCAAGTAGATTTTCTACTCAACAGGCATCTTTCTCAACGCGAACGCTTGTGAGCTGCCATAACCTGCGTTAAGAAGTCTCGCCGGGAGTCGTTTGAGTGCCCGAAGATCACGCTAGAGGATGGAGATTCTCACTTGCCATCTTAGTGTTGGCGCGTCACACATGAGAAAAAACTCTGCCACACGGCGGAGTTTTGCTGGAACTCAAACCCTACTTAAAACAGTACTTTGCTATGCACACTGCTTTTCAGGGACGCTTTTGCTTCCCTGTAAAATAGGCCGGTAATCTGTATTCTTATCCACCCTACTTTTTGTTGCTGTACTCTGTCAGAAGCGCCTTGAGACCTGTCGGTGATTTGGCGCGATATAAAACCCAGATACAAAATACAAATACATCAACATCAGACCATTTTGTAGACCATTTCAAATGAATAAGGGGCGGGAAAGAAAGTAATATGTGAAAAGGCTAATGGCCAAAAATCAACATGCATACAAGCAAGCCTTGGCAAAATAATGAGTTCACAACATAAAGTTTATTATTTATATTTTTGCAAAAATCATTCAAATACACTGCAGATTACTTTTATGCATTGTTTAGTTGATTTTAGTTGATGCTTGTAAACATATGTGTAATATGAAAAATATGTATTTTTATTTGTAGCCCTGAAGAAGTTCCAAAGAACGAAACACATTGGTTACAATATAAAAATAAATTATTCAGGTTATAATCAATTTCAAGTACAGATTATTTGTCAAGAATGAATTTGTTTTATCTCTACATTGAGTCATGTTGTATTCTGTCCAACTGAAGAAATGGGTCTTTTCTAATACTATTTGTGCTTTCTTTATAATTGATGACGAACTTGATGGATACAGAGTGAGTGCTGAGTTTATTGTTTAAAAGCACTTGGTTGCCAGTTAGCAAGTAATTCACTGTTTCGGAGCAGAGGTGACAGCCTCGTCTCTTTAGAGTTGAAGGGAACCATCTTGTGTTTGCTTTCAACGACAGAGGTCCTTTTCTTTTCTGGCTCAGCCTGGCTCTGTGGGGTTATAACACCCTAGATCCGGCTGCACCATTAGTGCCTCCTGAGACCTGCCCTCCCAGTGTGCATGGATGTCGAGGTGTGAGAGTGCTGCTGCTGTGTTGTTTAATCAGATGAAGGATGCACATTAAATGCATTCAGGGGAGATTCCAAGGTAGTTTGCATGCTCCAGGCATTGCTTTTCTTTTCTTCTGGTTACCTGCATGTATGTGCATGCATATGGATCCAGATTAACCCTTGCATCTCCCATGCAGGATTCACAAATACCTGGTATAAGTTCTGCAACGTTTTGTGTTTTATGAGCATCTCTAGGCGCTATGTTTTGGAATACATAAAATGGCGTGCTTCAGCACAGGGGGGGGGGGGGGGTGATTCCTCTGTGTGTTGGCCAGCGGTGCTGGGCCTGGTCTCCTGAAGTCTGATGTTCCCTCCCTCTTCCTCCATCTCTGGCTCCAGACATTGGTCACCTCGGTGGTGCAGCTCTACCTGGCCCTGCCACACAGCAGCAATCGGTGGTCCAAGCAGCAGACCGGGGTCCTGTGCTTCGTGAAGGACAACCCCAGGCGCTCCTACTTCATTCGACTCTACGACCTCAAGGTAAGTCGAGAGGGCGATGATCGAAGGGCTCAGGTCGCTTCCATAGGGCGGGGCCCCTCAGCCCCTGCTAGGGTCCACCCTAAGGGACATCCCTGCTCCCTCCATCTCTTCCCTGACTCCTGTAGAATGGATTAGTGGCGCTCCATTGCATGGCGCGATTGGGCCTGGACAGACTGGTGATGGGCCACCTGCAAGTAGAAAGATGCTGGGGTCTGGGGTGGGAGCCCTGTAGAGCTGCTCTTCTAGCAACTCGCCGGCAAGAACTCACTCAGACACAAACTGAGGGGCAGATTTACGAGGAAGTGCCGCAGCGCCGCAACACAAGCCCTTTGGCTGCGCCACGCTGCGGCACTTCCAAAGCACAGGAATGTGACATATTTTCAATAATACGTTGCATACCTGTGCTTTCCCTGCACTGGCGCACAAATAGCTGCCATGCGCAGGCGCAGGCACCCTTGCACCAGGGTGCAAGGATGCCTGCGTCGTGGAGAGAAAATGCCTGTAGGTGCCCCTTCCTGCACAAAAACAATCACTACAGGCATTTTCTTCTTTCAATGTGTGCTGTAGAATGCAGCACGCATTGAAAGAGGAAAAAAGGAGGAGAAATGAAAACATTTCTCCTCGCTGCGCCTCCCTACGCCTCTCCTGGGGAGGCGTAGAATTCACACACATTTCCAGATTTACGATTCCTCGTAAATCTGGAAAAGTGTCTGCTTCCATGGGTGCTGTGTGGGAACACCCACAGCAACACCCATGGAACTCCCCGTTCACGCAAAGTGCTGCGTGTAAAGGGACCATATTTACAAGGACAGGAAAAGTCACACAGGGTGGCTTTTCCTGTCCTTGTAAATATGGGGCAGGGAAATGCGCTGCAAGTGCGTCACAAAAAGTGACGTACTGACGCGCAGGGGGCTGGTAAATCTGCCTCAGCTCTCTACAACCCGTGTGCCACTCTCACACTGAGACCCTCCCATGAGGTCTCAGTCACTCAGTCACAAGGCTGGAGGTGCGGTCACTCACCAAGACTCAGCCCACCAGGATCACCCACTGACCTCATCCTGCCTTCCTCCCCAAGGCCAGATGTTCCTCCTTGGGTCCTGGGTATGCCAGCTCTGATAGCCATAAAGGACTTGCAGGAGCACCTAATAAGCAAGCCAGACAGGAGACTGTTTTTACCTTCACCCCTCTTCCCTCAAGACCCAGTGAAGAGGGCCCTTCAGACCTGTGACCTGCTGGTTACACATATACGTCTCTGCAGGATGTGCGTTATTCCACCAAGCTATTTTACTGCCATGTTTGATGTGTAAATGTGCTACCTTCCATGGTAACACCGACACTCAATTACTAACCTGTGCTTCCATTGCTAGCTGCCCTGTCACTCTTGTCTCTTCCCACCACAGCTCTCTCCCTCCATGCATCCCTTCCCTCTTTAGAGCTGTTCTGACCTTCCTTTATTCTCCACCCGAGTCCCCATGGTAGATTCCATGGATGCAGATTTACAAGCCCCTGCGCCACTTTTGCGTCACTTTTAACATGGGAAAAGTGATGCAAAAGTGGCACAAGAGGCTTTTAAATCTGCCCCTGTGTGTCTCTACTTCTTGTCATCTGTTCTCCAGTTTGTCTTCATCTCTTGGACAATCAGAGGTCACAGTGGTCTGCAAAGCTGCAAGAGCATCTCTGATCTCCCAGCAGAGGTTTGTTGAAGCCCCAACACCTCTCAGCAAGAGATGTCTTCAGACATGGTCTGGATGAAGAGGTTTGACCACACATCCTCTGCAGACCCAAGGCCTCTGCACAGCGCCTTGGCCGGCCTGGGGTGGGCTGGGAGTGAGGCGAGGGTCACCTTGAGGCAGGGGTAGGACTGACCCTTGGCCGTGTGGCTGGGGCGAGACCTTCAGTAGAAGCTGGAGTGAGAACCAGCAGGGCGTGGAGGGGCCGGTGTGGAAGAGGCAGAGGCCATGGGTGCAAGCTCGATGCTGATGGGTCATAAAGGAAGGGGGATAAACCATTGATGAGAGAGGGGGATGCAGTAGAAGGAGAGAAATGTTCCACTGGGCTTCTCTGAGAGCAGCGAGTACCTAAGAGCCTCATGGGTGGTTGCGCAGGGGAGTGGTGCAGGCAGCAGGGGTCCTAGTATTGGGGTCAAGCGCCTTGGTGGCCATGGAAGGACTTAGGAGCTAGGATCGTCTTGTTATCAGAGGCTTGCCTCGACCCATGGACGCGAGAACAAATCCTGCAGCCCTGGGTCACGGTGTGTTAACAGTTTTTCTTAATTTTGCTTTTCAGGACGAGAAGCTGCTGTGGGAGCAGGAGCTGTTCTCCCAGTTCACCTACCTGGCGCCCACCCCCTTCTTCCACACCTTCGCGGCAGACGTGAGTATCACGCGCATCTCTGAGGGCAGTGTGGGGTCACAGGTCACGAGGGATGTACCTACCGCATGAGGAGTCGTGCCGGACCACCCAGACGGGCGGGGTGTGCCTGGGTCTCCATGCACCCCGCACACGGGCAGCTGGACCTGTGTACAGGGGCAGGAGTAGCGCCTCAGTGCCATGTAGTCGCCCAGTGCTACACTGATGGGGCTACTCATTGACTTATGTGTCCATGGTAGTATGAATGTAGTAGTTCAGTACAACACTGGTGAGGTTGCGCATAGACTCTCGTCTCCATGGTAGTACACATGTAGTCGCCCAGTGCTACACTGGTGGGGCTACGCATTGACTTATGTGTGCATGGTAGTATGAATGTAGTAGTTCAGTACAACACTGGTGAGGTTGCGCATAGACTCACGTCTCCATGGTGGTACACATGTAGTTGTCCGGTTCCATACTGCTGGGCCACCCATAGACTTGTGATTCTACTGTAGTTCTTTTTTAGTAGCCCAGTACTATATTGGCGGGGTACGCATAGACTCAGGCTTCCACTTTAGTATGCATGTAGGACCAAGGCACTGTACTGATGGGGCTATGCATAGGCTCATGCCTCCAGTGTACTACACACATAGTCGCCCTGTACTGTACTGGTAGGGCTATGCATAGGCTCAGGCGTTTACTGTAGTATGCATGAGTAGCCTGTTATTACTCAGGTTCAGGACTTCAGTGTAGTACACAATTAGTAACCCAGTCCTGTTCCAGTGGGGGACGTATAGGCTCCGGCCGCTACCGTGGTATGCATATAGTAGCCCAGTACGACACTGGTGGGGCTACGCATGAACTCAGGTGTATATAGTAGTATGAGTGTACTAGTCCATCTCTATACTGTTGAGGCTCCGCATAGTCCTAGGCCTCTCGGTACATGTGCTTCGGCCTCGCCCGCCTTTGATGCCTCTTCAGTGCTGAGCTCTTTAGTGGTGGCTTGGAGCTACTCTTCCAGTCACCAAGTGTAACTATTTTCAAGGCTGAGAACTACATGCAAGTCATCTTCACACTCAAATGTGTTAAAAGTGAAACTGCAAGGTTGCATTTTTTTACATTTTAGTTTGTTATTTTTCACGTTCACTGGAAATGGAAATAGCAGTTTACTTCCCTGTTTCTGCTGTCGGCAATGTCAGAAGAATGATGTCAGGATGTGTTTTTAGTCCTCGAGTGGGTCTCTTTTGGATTCTGTTACTTCCTCCCCAGCCTGGGAGCACGCAAATGAAACACGCCACACACGGAGCTCTGTAACAGACGTCTTTATTCTTCAGCATACGATCACACAACTGCTTAAGGGTACGCATTACGCATGATTTAATAACCACACCCTAACACCTCCCCGCTGCTTACGTAACTCCTGTTTTAAGTCGTCTCAGCACCGCAAAGGTCCTAATTCTCATAACATCAGACTCTACATCTCCCCCTTTCTAAAAATAAAAAGTACAAACAAAACCAATATCATATTTACTCAATGAGTCGCCGAGGCGCTGGCGCTGCTCTGCCTGATCGAGTAGTATGAGTGGTATATGGACTATTCGCCGTGACATTGACTCAGATGTTATATCGGACGTGCAGGCAGGTTTACTTCACTCAGGCTCTTAGGAATAGACGAACACCGTCTCCACACTACCGAACGGAGCTGACGGCTGCCGCTAGTTCAACACCAGATTCATTGTATCCTGGCCCTTATCAAGGAGTCCCACGCAGCCATACTGTACATGTGCATTCTCTCCCAGGACCATACATCACTCTATGCCCTGAAGAAGTTCATTGTATATGAACGAAACGAGTTGGCTGGCAATTTTCTGTATTTGGATTCTTTTGAAAAATAAAGGATTCCTTAAGACAACCTAATCAAGACTATATGACTTATTGACAATCTATCGTCATTAACGGGTGGTGCACCACTCCAAATCTTGGGTTTGGACACCGAGTCAAATGTCTGAATTGTGACGAGTGCCTTGTGATGGACTTTCCCTGATGACTTGCAGTCTCCATGTATCCTTTAGTCTTTACAGCTCTCAGTGGATCGAAAGGAAACAGAGTGTCTGTTTACCGCTTCCTTTTCTGTTTGACCAGTACCCAGGCCCCTCTGTTGTAGACTGCTACCTCAGTACATCGGCACCGATCAGCATAGGTTTTCATTTTGCACTTTCGAGAAGTGTCCGTGACACAAACCGTGTCAGCTTTTGTTGATCGGTCTGATGTCCACTGTGGCAGCTTAGATCCTATGGCTCTCCCAAATATTAAGGTGGCAGGACTCTCACCAGTGATGGAATGAGGAGTTGTCCACTAGGAATGAAGATCTTGTCAGGTGACTTGTTTCAGACCGATTTTCTCCAACTACTCTAGCTGAATTCTTCTTCTGAGGGTGCCCATCAATCGTTCGACAACACCGTTTGCCTGAGGCCAGAGCGGTGTGCTCTTTTGAGGCTTGAAGTTGTGTTCACACAGAAACTCTTTAAACTCCTTGCTATTAAAAGTTGGAGCATTGTCTGTTTTGAGAATAGAGGGTATACCCCAAGCTGCAAAGGTGTTATCAAGGTATCGGATGACTTTGTCATGGGTTGTTGATGAAAAGTATTCCACCAAAGTAAAATGTGAGTATTCAGCAATGATAACCATAAGATGATGTCCATTTTCCAGGGGTCCAAAGAAATCAACTGCCACTCTCTCTTCCATGTGCAGGAAGGTCAAGCATAGTCAACGGATGCTGTGTCACTTTGGGAGGCAAGCAATTACACAGATCACACACTCAGTTCTTTCTCAACTCTTTCATCAAGGCGAGGGAACCACTCTCGATCCCTCAGGGCTCTTTTAGTGGCTGCAAAGCCATAATGTCCTTCATGGGCGAGCTCAATAACTTGTTGTCTCAGACTCCTAGGTACGGCGATTCTCGAGCCTCACAATACAAATCCATCTCGATTGATGGATAATTCATCTTGAACATTTTTAGACTTCTGAAATTGAATATGATCAGCAAATGGTCGAACCATTTTCCTCCGCACGTGAGTTGAAAAAATGTCTTCAAGTATGAGCGTGTTCTTGTCTGTGTTGGTAGCAGCAATAATCTGTTCAAGTGATAGAGCAGCTGGTGTACTAGACCTCACAATAAAGTTAGCATACTCTCAGCCACTTTGGATGTCGAACTTTGGCGCAGTAGTGGCACTTGTGAAAAGTAATCAGCAGGGTTATGATCTTTCCCCGGCTTGAGTACAATTTCGTAATCATATTCTTGCAGCCCCAATCCCAATCTCTCAATGCGAGGAGGCATCTTTGCCTTTGGTTTTCCAAAGATGGTGCTCAATGCCTGATGATCTGTTATGATGGTGAAATGTTTTCATACAGAAACACATGGAAACGACTGAGAATAGGCACCTTCAGTTTCAGACGTAAAATACATTTGTATATCTGGCCCTAACTGTGTGACAGCAAAGTGTACTTTTTATTTGTAAAATAATCCCTCATTCATTCCACTGGAGGAGGAAGGCTACACCGAAACAGCCAATAAAAAGAGAGTGAGACTGAAATTCTTCAGTGGGATGATCCAAGATGTGACTGACAATATCTCAAGTCAATGGCTGCAGATTCCTGTGCCAAAGGCGGCAATTAAGCATGTGCGAATTTTGCGAATCTGGCGTTCGCTAATTTTGCGAATTTGCGAACTCGCAATCCGCAAAATCCGCGAATTCTCGTGAATTTGCAGATTTTTTTTTTTTTGTGTTCGCAAGGGTTTCTGCCAGTTCGCGAGAGTTTTTGTACAATTTCGCAAACGCGAACTTACCTGTCGGGTCGCAAGTTTTGCGAACTTGTTGTTTATACGTGTCCAGCCTGTTTGCGACCCTCTTCTTCATCACTGCCACCCTCTGTCACCACTGCCACTCTCTGGTTCACCCATGCCACCCTCTGGCTCCCCCATGCCACCCTCTGTTTCATCACAGCACCCTCTGGTTGGCCAGTGTACATTATTGTGGCAAAGCAAAGCACACCTTCCCTGCCTCAAGTGACCTGAATTAATTTGGGGCTGATTAATGTGTCACAGAATATTTTTTTAGCTGGCACCTGCTTCCTGATTAATGATGTGCTTGAACTTTTGCACCTGCTAAGTGCTTTAATTTTTGCAAAATTAGTTACAACACCTGCCCTGCCCCAACTGACATTAATGAATTAGGGGCTGATTAATGTGTCACTGAATCTGAACTTCCAGCCTGGCTCCTGCTTGTCTCCCTTAGCTGTAATTCAGGACCTTTGTGGCATACGTGTAACTATTCTGAGGGTCAGAACAGGGTCACACAATAGTTGCAAGTAGGCAACTGAACTCTGGAGGGGCCTCTCAGGAAGCACTATAGGAAATGGCTACTAATGATGAGCTTTAACTTTTGAACCTGGTAAGTAGTTTCAGTTTTCCAAAAATCGTTTTTCTGCAATTTAGCGCTTATTCGCTGGGCGCGAATAAGCGCGAAATTGCACTGGGAAGCCGCGAATAGTGCGAGCAAGCAATAAAATCCGCAGCTCATGGATTTGCGGATTTTCAGTAAATTCGCGGGAGTTCGCGGATTGCGGATTTACCGAAAATCCGCAAAATCCGCGAACGGAACGGATTTTTCGCCCATGCTTAGAGTCAATGTCTAAAGGAGGCTGACGCAACGCCCTTTAATGTATGAATAGAATGTAATACGTTTGCCATTAGTGAAAAAAGTGCCGTACAAGTAAAATACAATAACTGTATTAGCTCCTCCTTAACATCTTCGATCCTTGTTAGAAGAAGAAATGCTATTTCCTGTATTGACATTTGTTACCTGCCTTTACCTTTGACCCGGAAGTTGGATTGCATTCACCCCATTGTCTCTGCTCAGCAGCATGGCCAGGCCACCATTTTTGATATTAACAAATTGAAATGACGACAGCCTGATTGCGTGCACTTTATCTAAATATTCACTACCCTTGTGCCTAGGAATGTCAGGCCGGCCTGAACTTCGCGGATGAGCAGGAGGCAGAAGCCTTTCTTGACGTGGTGAACGAGAAGATTGAGAAGCGACACAACAGGCAAGGTAAGGCCGCTCCGGCGGATGGCAGTGACTGTGAAAAAAGTGCGCAAAATCAGCCAGGTGGCTGTCTGCCAGGCCAAATAAATAAGAGGGTGCTGTGGCCGTCCTTGTGACAGTATTTATACGAGTGATTAGGTGAGTTTTACTGCTCACTCCACCGTCAGTCCTCAGTTTGTCAGTCCTTCCCTTGTTCTTATACAGTGAGGCCTTTAGTCACCAGCACTAGTGTCAGGGCTCCCCCTGTGGCTACACTGCAGGGGCATAGCTCGGTCAATAAGACTGGGGGGGGGGGGCTTCCGATTTCCCAATAGTCAGGCTGGGATATCTTGTTAAAACACATTATATGAGCAGCAGGACAGGACTAAAGTGATACCACCAGCCACAAAGTGCTTTGCAACTCACAATACCAACATGATGATTCCTTGTGAAGCACAAGGAAAAGGAGGTGGCAGATGGATGTTCCACCACGTCTTTGGGACTGGGCAGATGGCATCCATAGTGTTGGCACTGGCAAGTCCAGGTGCACATCAGATGTAACAGGGACCGGAAAAAGCACTCAAAACAAGCAGGCAAGCTGCCTCTGCCATCCCTGCCTAACAGTATGACTCTCTGTGATTGGTTGTTAGCTCATGCGGACACTTGTATACATCAGTGGCGGTCGCCACAACACCAAGGTGGAGGCCGGGAGACGGATGGGCGGACAGGGGAGTGAGGGGGGAATCCTTTTTTTTAACTTAACTTTTCCCTGCAGCCTACGACGCCAGTGGCTGCCGCGGCCTCAGAGCTCTCCCAGCAGTCGCTGGGAAGGCATATGCTGCTCAGCCAATCCTGGTGATGCTCTCCTGCTAGGAAAGCATCACCAGGATTGGTCTGATTGGCCTGCTCTGCTGCTCAGACACTGCCTGTGAGCCTGCGGCATTTCTCAAACCCGGCTGTGAGCACAGCTGGGTTGGAGAAATTTAGGTGCGCATGTATGTTTGGCCAGCCTAGGACGTCCGGCCAAACATACATGCGCACGTCTTAGGGATACCACCTGCCTGTCATTGCCTGGCCCGGCCCCTCCCTGCACGCATGTCAGAATCAGTCAAAGAAAACAAAAAAGTATATTGTTTCATTCTCATTTTATTTTTCTCTGGCGGACTCTGGTGAGTGGAGCGACACTCCTCCACCATTACGGAGGAGCTGCCCCTGGTATACACTGTAATAAAGTTTGGTTTTGCCGATGCTACTTAACAGTACAAGCAGCTGAGGGCTTCGGAGGGAGTAGACTGCAGTCACTTGATTCACTTCATTTCCCGCATTGCTAATGCTTCAGTGCTGAGTACCTGCACTATAATTGAAAAGCAGGGGTACAGTACATTTAATGGGTGATACCAGCACTTCTCAGTAGCAAACAAATACTCCTGAGGCAGTGAGTAACTGCTCTTTTATTTTTCCAATTCAAGCACTGACTGGTGTTCCTTTAATATGTGACAAACCTTTTTATAATTGCAATGTTGACACTGTGAAAGCAGAAAAGATGGTCCAGTGTCCTTTGCAGCTCTCTGCCCCCGCATTTGCATTCATTGGGGTGTATCCACAGGGGAATTCCTGCAGCAAGAATATTATTGGTGCAAATCCTTGCAAATGGCCATGTTTGAACTGGGCAGGTCTGGTACAACTAAAAGAAATCTGGCCAGTGATTGGGAAATACGGGCACCTCCCAGGAGCACAGGAATGAAACTCACCAGACATAGCAGGTTGGCTCAGAAACAGAGTGAAATGTATTTATTGGTACCAAAAGCATGCATCATTGCTAATTAGCAAGGAAGAAGTCAGATCTGCCGCCTTAGGGGCTCTCAGACCGCTTCTTCCCAGAGTGACAAGTTTCTAGGTACTATATACCTGAAGAAATGCCATCTCATCGGAACCAGAATAAGGCACCAAGCCAAATATGGCGGACATGGATGTGCAATGTCTGCACCATGCAAAACAGCCAGATATGGGCAGACCAGAAAGGCAGGCTCTGCACTGTGTGACACTTGCATATCATGTAGTCAAGACAAGCAAGGTGACCTCTAAGGGGGTCCAGAATAGCTTGTTGGAGCTTGTCCAGTCAGGGTCAGATAGGAAGCCCTTTTGAGCTCCAGGCCTCATGTTAATGTGACCTTATCTAAGAATGATATCTTTTGAAGTACATACACATGACTTTATATGGATATTCATATTTTACAGATCAACAAAAAGAGAGGTAGGGAGAGTAGCAAACACTCTTAGTCCCCAAGGTTATCAGAAAACAACAACAAAAGAGTGTTCTTGTATTAGTTAGGTATAAACGGAGCACAAGAAACCAACAAAGCCCATTAGGTTTGTTATTAAAGCCCTCACTCACCGACCTGGTCGGTGACTTGCTTCATCATCGGGCCCCACTGGGTGTGACCGAATGTCACCCCAGTGTGCTGCAACGCCAGATTTGCTGCGGAGCTGGTAATGTGAAGAGGTGAGGGCTATGTGGTGAATTTATGTGAACAGAGTGCGGTGGTGAGTTAAAATTGCCTTGTATGTATCAAAAAAATTGTTTTAATCTATGATCATCAAGGGCAAGGTTAAAAAATGTGTTGGTAAGCAAGGCCAACTAATTGGATGGTCTGCTTCCAATAACATTAGGTGAAAAAGTGGTCGG
This sequence comes from Lissotriton vulgaris, assembly GCF_964263255.1. NCBI lineage: Eukaryota > Metazoa > Chordata > Amphibia > Caudata > Salamandridae > Lissotriton > Lissotriton vulgaris. The sequence goes on from NC_141698.1 coordinate 31,733,393, forward strand.
TCAACATGTTTCAGCCGGAATGGTGTAATTAACCTGGCATTCGTCAGGACCTAGAGTGAATAAACCCCGGCGGTATGGGCACGCTAAGGCCCACCCTACCAAAGGACTTGAAAGTAAAAAGTGTCTGTGAAGTGCAAAAAACCGAGGGGGCTTCACCAACCAAAAGGCGGGAAGCACACGGCCTCTGAGTCTCTGATTCAGAGACAAAAATAAAACACCTGTGGAGGTAAAGGTACAGACAAACATGAAGAGACAAACAAACAATTAGAATTTGTCAATAGGCTAACAAATTAAAGCCGGTGACTTGTGCTCAAGGTGCCAACAAGTGCACAACTCATACCTAGTAGCAGAGGTGCGTGGCTCTGCCTGTGGCTCGGACTAATCAGACTATTGTCTAGCTTTTAACAGTGTGGAGGCAATCTCACGTGTCGTACTTGGCGGTTGCTCACAAGTACAATGGCCCTCAGTGCGCGTGCGCTAAGAGGAAAATAAGTGAAAAGAAGGGGAATGGCGATGGTGTGGACATTCGCTCACAACTTTACCACTAGGCGATCAATGGGCCAAAGGCCTGTGACCACTCATCCCAACCGAGAAATAGTGAGATAGACAGGTTCTCACTTCACAAGGGATGAACTTTCACCCCATAGACCACGGGAGGGAGGGGATGGCGTATTTGGCACATCCTGCAAGGGGAAGAAAGAATGGGCAAAACAAGGGACAAACTAGATACAGAAGCTTCAAAGGTACTTAGCTCATATGGTCGAGTGCAGCCAGAGTGTTACTCACGCCCACGACGCCAGTCTCCCGAATGTACACCTGAGCAGCCCTCAGAACCGGGCCTCGCCGATCCGGGCTTGGGATGCAAAGCCGGTTTAAATACCCAGGCTAGTTAGGAGGTGTACGCACTTCCGGGGTGGACGTTGTGTGGTGTGCGCATGTGTGAGAATTGGCCAATTGGGTCTCAGGTAAACAAACCCAGGAGAAGACTCAAAATAGGTGATGGAGCCTCATATAATTCAGACACAGGGTACTGAATTAGGTGGAAACACTGATCATTGTTGGTGGGCTTAGGACATCAGTTGGTACGTAAATTGTCTTTCACAGGTGGGGGAAGTAACAGAACATCAACGAGTTGCATTATGTAACAGATTACTTAAGGATAGATCCCCATGGGATATCATCATTCAGGCCATTTATATGGGTTCCCAGACGGTACACCCAACGTTGCTCCTTTTCGAACAATCTGTCAGCAATGTTGGGGCCCCCGATGATCTGCTCGATGACAGTCCATCTCAAATCATTAGTGGTATGGTTAGTTTGTAGGAAGTGGTCACTCATTTTCGTCGTGGCTTTTTTGCACCTGATATTGCTCCTATGCTCGCATATCCTCTGTTTGACTTTTCTAGTCGTCATACCCACGTACCGGAGTAAACAGGGGCATGTGACAAGGTAGACAACATTAGTGGAGTTGCAGTTGGTGTGTGCTTTTTGCCACCAAGTTTTGCCAGGTTCCAGGGTCAATGATTTGGTGGAAGTAGTCAGGTGGCATAAGGAACAGTTGGCACATGGATAGTGGCCGGTGACTTTAGGTAGATTCCATGCGTCAGTGACACTCCTGATTGGGGTTGCTGTTAGTTCTTTAGGTCTCGTATGGACCAGTGCATCTTTCAAGCTACGTCCTTTCTTAAAAGAGAACAGGGGTTTCTGCCATCCTTCTTAGTGCTGGAGATGATTTTCCAATTTTTGTTTATGGATTTCTTCATCTGGTTCGTTAGAGCACTATAGGTGGTGACACAAGTCAGAGGGGGTTCCACCGTGGTTTGTAAGACAGGTTCCAGTAGCACCTCTCGTGGTTGGTTCCGTGCCCGTTTGAATCCCTTGTTGAGAATGTGATTGGGGTAGCCTCTTTGTTGCAATTTTGCAGTTAGGTCAGTTGATTGTTGTTTAAAATCATCTGTGCTACTACAATTCCGTCGGATTCGTAGATATTGTCCATAAGGTAGGTTTTCCCTTAATGGTCGTGGGTGGAAGCTGGGAAACTGTAGTAGGTTATTTTTAGCCGTGGCCTTGTAGTGGGTTTTGGAAGTAAGGGTCGTCCCACTGTTCGTTATTACCACATCCAGGAACACCACCTCCGTGGTGCTAACTGATTCATCATAGAGTGTGCCACCATCGCACTCAAAGAAAATTTCTTTGCCTACAAAGGTCGATTGTTCCTTCAATGCTCCGGTACCTCGATGGGCAGCACGTTTGCGCCTAGCGTGGCGGGGCTGTACGTATCAGACTTTGAGGCTAAAAACATCCAGTCCATCAACAACCCCTTTGCCAGGAACATTTCCTTTTGGAAACGGTACATAGATGATGTGCTGCTAATATGGAAAGGAAGTATGGAACGACTGATGGAATTCTTGGGCTGGATCAATACCATCAACAGATATCTGCAGTTTACCCATACAGTTAGGAGGTGGTGTTCCTGGATGTGGTAATAACGAACAGTGGGACGACCCTTACTACCAAAACCCACTACAAGGCCACGGCTAAAAATAACCTACTACAGTTTTCCAACTTCCACCCACGACCATTAAGGGAAAACCTACCTTATGGACAATATCTACGAATCCGACGGAATTGTAGTAGCACCGATGATTTTAAACAACAATCAACTGACCTAACTGCAAAATTGCAACAAAGAGGCTACCCCAATCACATTCTCAACAAGGGATTCAAACGGGGAATGGAACCAACCACGAGAGGTGCTACTGGAACCTGTCTTACAAACCACGGTGGAACCCCCTCTGACTTGTGTCACCACCTATAGTGCTCTATCGAACCAGATGAAGAAATCCATAAACAAAAATTGGAAAATCATCTCCAGCACTAAGAAGGATTGGCAGAAACCCCTGTTCTCTTTTAAGAAAGGACGTTGCTTGAAAGATGCACTGGTCCATACGAGACCTAAAGAACTAACAGCAACCCCAATCAGGAGTGTCACTGGCGCATGGAATCTACCTAAAGTCACCGGCCACTATCCATGTGCCAACTGTTCCGTATGCCACCTGACTACTTCCACCAAATCATTGACTCTGGAACCTGGCAAAACTTGGTGGCAAAAAGCACACACCAACTGCAACTCCACTAATGTTGTCTACCTTGTCACATGCCCCTGTTTACTCCGGTACGTGGGTATGACGACTAGAAAAGTCAAACAGAGGATATGCGAGCATAGGAGCAATATCAGGTGCAAAAAAGCCACAACGAAAATGAGTGACCACTTCCTACAAACTAACCATACCACTAATGATTTGAGATGGACTGTCATCGAGCAGATCATCGGGGGCCCCAACATTGCTGACAGATTGTTCGAAAAGGAGCAACGTTGGGTGTACCGTCTGGGAACCCATATAAATGGCCTGAATGATGATATCCCATGGGGATCTATCCTTAAGTAATCTGTTACATAATGCAACTCGTTGATGTTCTGTTACTTCCCCCACCTGTGAAAGACAATTTACGTACCAACTGATGTCCTAAGCCCACCAACAATGATCAGTGTTTCCACCTAATTCAGTACCCTGTGTCTGAATTATATGAGGCTCCATCACCTATTTTGAGTCTTCTCCTGGGTTTGTTTACCTGAGACCCAATTGGCCAATTCTCACACATGCGCACACCACACAACGTCCACCCCGGAAGTGCGTACACCTCCTAACTAGCCTGGGTATTTAAACCGGCTTTGCATCCCAAGCCCGGATCGGCGAGGCCCGGTTCTGAGGGCTGCTCAGGTGTACATTCGGGAGACTGGCGTCGTGGGCGTGAGTAACACTCTGGCTGCACTCGACCATATGAGCTAAGTACCTTTGAAGCTTCTGTATCTAGTTTGTCCCTTGTTTTGCCCATTCTTTCTTCCCCTTGCAGGATGTGCCAAATACGCCATCCCCTCCCTCCCGTGGTCTATGGGGTGAAAGTTCATCCCTTGTGAAGTGAGAACCTGTCTATCTCACTATTTCTCGGTTGGGATGAGTGGTCACAGGCCTTTGGCCCATTGATCGCCTAGTGGTAAAGTTGTGAGCGAATGTCCACACCATCGCCATTCCCCTTCTTTTCACTTATTTTCCTCTTAGCGCACGCGCACTGAGGGCCATTGTACTTGTGAGCAACCGCCAAGTACGACACGTGAGATTGCCTCCACACTGTTAAAAGCTAGACAATAGTCTGATTAGTCCGAGCCACAGGCAGAGCCACGCACCTCTGCTACTAGGTATGAGTTGTGCACTTGTTGGCACCTTGAGCACAAGTCACCGGCTTTAATTTGTTAGCCTATTGACAAATTCTAATTGTTTGTTTGTCTCTTCATGTTTGTCTGTGCCTTTACCTCCACAGGTGTTTTATTTTTGTCTCTGAATCAGAGACTCAGAGGCCGTGTGCTTCCCGCCTTTTGGTTGGTGAAGCCCCCTCGGTTTTTTGCACTTCACAGACACTTTTTACTTTCAAGTCCTTTGGTAGGGTGGGCCTTAGCGTGCCCATACCGCCGGGGTTTATTCACTCTAGGTCCTGACGAATGCCAGGTTAATTACACCATTCCGGCTGAAACATGTTGACCGACCACTTTTTCACCTAATGTTATTGGAAGCAGACCATCCAATTAGTTGGCCTTGCTTACCAACACATTTTTTAACCTTGCCCTTGATGATCATAGATTAAAACAATTTTTTTGATACATACAAGGCAATTTTAACTCACCACCGCACTCTGTTCACAGAAATTCACCACATAGCCCTCACCTCTTCACATTACCAGCTCCGCAGCAAATCTGGCGTTGCAGCACACTGGGGTGACATTCGGTCACACCCAGTGGGGCCCGATGATGAAGCAAGTCACCGACCAGGTCGGTGAGTGAGGGCTTTAATAACAAACCTAATGGGCTTTGTTGGTTTCTTGTGCTCCGTTTATACCTAACTAATACAGGAACACTCTTTTGTTGTTGTTTTCTATTCATATTTTACAACAGCCAAGTTAATCGTAGATGTTCTAAAAAAACACAGCTTTCTTAATGTGACCACTCATACATGTGCCCCTAAAGAGCGCGTCAGTCTGTAGCGCTGTCTGTCCTTCTCTTGCCACTATCCAAGGTATAGACAAGTAATGTACCTTTCAAATGTATCGTTGTCTGATCTTGATGCCTGTTGATGGTCAGCAGAAGGTTTTATGCTCGAGCCAGTGTCAAACCTGACTTCTGTCAATGCTGTTCTAAGAAGGTGTTTTCTCTCCATTCTCTTTCTAGAAAAACGTCAGCCTCCACTACCACCTCCACCTACCAATGATGGTGAGTACTTGCGATCCTTACTTTCTAGTCTGTCCTTTGTGTCTATGATATGATAGATGCATTTTTATATTTTCAGGACATGATTCACATGAGAAGTCTAGAGGCCAAAAGAAGGAGAAAAGCTTTATCTATGTCTTCATATAACGTTAACATATATTAGAACCCTGGAATGTTAAGAGCTCCGTTGAAGACCTTTGTGTGCCTCAGGGCCAATAACAACTGTTACAGACCTGGTGCTCAAGCATTTCAGTGTTTGCCTTTTTGTTTCTCTATATTTGGGAACATCCTTCCCTCAGTAGGTGTAAAGTTGTAATTGGATGATAGCCCTATTGGCTCAGGCTATACAGGTTTTTAACCCCTTCGATGCTCATGACGGAACGGTTCCGTCATGAGCATCGGTTGAGCTGTGCTCATGACGGAACCGTTCCGTCATGAGCCTGTTGGCTCATTAGAACCTTCAGCACAGCTCGAGAATTTGCGCCGCGCTGAAGGTGTTAAAAGCCCTCCCCTTAGTTTTACGCCCCACGTCTGCAGCTCAGGCATATAACTTGGGTTCAGGGCTTTAACAACTGTTCCAGCCATTGGCGGTGGTATAATACTACCCTGTTCCTAGAGAGGACAAATTGGATAGCATTCTTGCCCAATACTAAACTGTCAGATACATTATCTCAGCAGGCACAACAGCTCTCTCAAATGATACGCTTTAGAGCAGTGTTTCTCAAACTGTGAGTCGTGACCCACTGGTGGGTCTCAGACCAAAGATTGGTGGATTGTGAAAGTCCGAGTAATAAATAAATATGCCTTTAAATTCTGGATTTATCTTGTCACCTTGGCGGAACTTCAAGACAGAGGTCAAATGTTAGGCTATGTCTTCTGACGAATTGCTGCTTTTTTTAACATGCGTATTAGTGTTTACAAACTCCTCCCACTTTGCAATCAGAGAAAGAAAATTAAAGTGAATTATGTGACAATCTTGCTGGCATACAGGTGTGTGAAAGGAAAGGCTGTAGGATGCCATGTTTTTGTAACACAGAACAGAAGTAAATACCTGTAAATGAACTGGTCCCATTCAGTCGTTAAGAAAACAATAACAAAACACATTTCTTTTGTAATTCTGAAGTGTACCGGAAACAAAGATTTTAATAGAATCTATACAAATCACACACTTTACTGAATGGTGCACAAATGATAAATATTCTCGGAAACTCGATTGCCACACATTATCATTTGTGTGCAACCTAGTTTTATCTGTAAAACTGTATGTCTGTGCAAACAAAGCGCCCATTTCAAAGGAAAATGTGTTGTCTGTGAATGACAGTGCGCTACCACATGATGCTTTAGTTACATTAAACAATGACCACCCTCCTATCCATTAAAGTGTCATGAAAGTTTGTCGTTCTAAATATTGGGTCGTGGTTCTAAAAAGTTCGGGAACCACTGCTTTGGATAGTATATATGGTATTTCCCGGGTTTGTTAAATTTGAGTGCCTTGTTAAGCCAAGGATTATTCACAAAAAAGAATTGTGGTGTAATAAGAATCATAGCTGATAGGGCACCAGGTGTTGAAGTCTAGTAAGATAAGACAATCTGTAATAATTGAACAAATTTATATTTAAACAGTAAATTATTCATGTAATTAATGGAAATCAGTTTTTTGAGAATTTATTCAAGGATACTCTGAGAAGGGGATGGTGCAGTGCCCAAGTGTGTACTGTTGAAACAAAGAGATGATTAACATGTGTATTAATAAAAACAAGGTGAGGCCTGCACCCAGGCAGGGACAGAGCCCCACTGCTGGAATGAACCATGGTGGACAATCCAAAGTGCAAACACACCTAAGAGCAGGCAAGTGAGATAGAAGCAAAGCATAGATATTAATTCCACAATCATAAGTGTCTGTGGTAAACATCGAAAGATGCCACCATGGTTTCTCAGGCACAGTATAGTTGCTATTGTACAAGTTATATGTGCATCTTATTTCATGATATCTTTGCACAAGACATCATATCTGTGCACTGAACATGTCTTCCTGCAGCTAAGCTCCAAAGTTATTGCAGAACATGGGTTGTATGGCTTCAGGTGAGGGGATTTTCATTTTTAATATGAGTGTTGTGTGTGACCAGGATCAGTGACAAAATATCGGAAACACAAATATTGTGTCAAAATAATCGAAGCCAAGAATATCGAGTAGATAAGTGCAAATGGGTCAGTATACATTTAATATTCTTAACTCCATATCTACATACCTTGAAGATATATATTGTCAAGGTCCATATATGTGGACTTATGTAGTAATACTTTGGCAAGATTTTCTGTTCCACAATATTCGTGTTTCCGATATTTTTCCCAAATACCCGGTGCCCATCCACATCAAAGGTGTTTTTGAAATGTATAACCAGGGCTATCGGATTGGTTATCTTGAAGCTTCTCTTGCTGAAGGTACGCCAACAAATGTATGTACCAGAACCCTTCAGCTAGAAGTAAGTTATTTAATGGGCTTTGTGCCCCCCGGACGAGGTCTGGTCCAGCACTTTAACGCAGACCTCCCTGCAGTGTGGACAAACACAGTGGTAACTTTTCTTGCAGTGTTTTCTATAAATAGGCTGTGGGGTTTTAGGTTTAAACCTATAATAACTGATAAAACCCCACTGAAAGATAAATAGCCCTCACCGGTAGCAACATATAAACACTGAAAAAACACCTGCATAACCAAAAACTAAATGCCATTCAAAGAAAGGAAAAAAGAGAGTGAAAGAGACATTTTTTTCTTCCTGATGTCAATACAATGTAACTTTCTTATGGAAGCTAGCAGTAAGGAAGACTGGCTAACATTATTCTGCTTGAGTTTTGTTCTTTAGGGATGCCACTAAAATGTTGTTTCTTCTTCCTTTTACTTTTTTCAGTTTTGTGGCCTTTGGTCTAAAGATGCAGGGTTTAGTTTCATGTTGTAGGTCTAGTTTAATTATTGTATAAACTGTATAGAATCAGAAAATATCAAACTCATATTTGATATTTTGGCTGCATTTTATTCTTTCACTGATAGGTAAAATGGCTGGTTTCATAAAAATCTTTCCTAATATGTGTCATCACATTTACCCACAGAGAATGGGTAAAAACCCTTAATACATCAGACCATAGTTTCTAGTGAGTCAGTATTGATAGTAGGTGAATTGCCAACACCTCAGGCTTTAAACATTCAATGCAAGGTATAGTGACAAGTATATATATCACCAAGCATCTGGGGTGGTGGTGAAAACATGACACCAGACTTTTGGAAAGCATTGAACTCAGTGTCACTTGTAATGCTCTGCAAAAAAGGTTCTTTCCAAGTTCAACAAAGATTGGAGTGATATTGTTTGTATTTGCAGTGATTCAGCTACGTATATAAAAAAAGTTGTGTGATGACCTGTCAAAATTGATACCCGAGCTGAAGTGATTTCCTGTAGGAGATCCTTGCCACTTGTTAGATGGTATGCTGAAAGCATATTTACCATCTTCAGAGTTCATGAGGGATGCGATTGACTTTTTAGTCCATTCTAGTGCACTGTTTTCTTATATACAGGAACTAAAACGCAAATATTTATCATTTCGTGCTTTATATGGCATTAAAGAAAGAGTCATCCCAACTGTGTCCCTTAGCTGTTGGTTCTCAGCCCAAGGGGCTATGAATGCTGAGAGGGGCTTTTCACAGAAGATTACATGTGTAGGAAAGAGCGAGCGCACATGTCCCAAAGACTTACTGAAAAAGTATTTTAGGGTGTACTACAATAAGATTAATTTGCAAAAATCTATTTGGAACTCATATACACTATAAGTACACTGTCTATATACCATGTTCTTTCAGTGCAGAAAGCAAGCAATAATAAAAGCAAAACGTTCCATAAACACCGGAAAAAACTTTTTCTGTTGTTTTTAGTGGCGCGAAAATGTGTAACCACTGATAACAACTGTTTTTTAAGATATTGAAAACACTGAAAAAACCCCACCAGAATTTACCAAAAATAGAAACTGAAAACTGGACAGCTTATCTATAAATTACAAATGAAAAGACAGGTCACAAGAGAGCACTTGATAGCAGACTGTGGGATCTCAAGAAACCTCATGGATATTTTCAGTTTTGTAAAGTTTTCTTAGACCAGAGGTGGGGTTGCCTGCACCTAAGACCTGAGTGTAAATCACCTTCGACTACTCAGGTACCTGAAAAGAATCTTGTGACAGTCACAGGAACCTGCAATGAAAGCAGCAGAGGCACCCTCAGAGCATCCACAGGAAGCAGTATGTGACGTATGAGATTTAAAAAAGAATCAGCGAATAAGGCTAGGAATGAGCAAAAGCTTGTCTGTTGTTCCCCTGCCCCGGAAGAGTTTTCTATAGGCAGTTCTCTTTCCCGCCTGGATGTGTCTGGATGGACATTGTTTTACACCATAACGAATACCGGCTCTAGGCATGGATGGCGATTCATCAAAATGCCAGGGGTAGCAGAAGTGACATCACACGCCCTTTGACCTTCATGTTCACTCACACACATATGCTTACACATACACACATACGCAGACTCTCACTCATACAAACACGCCCTCATCCGCAAGCATGCACACAACATACATTTAAAGGCATTTTTTTTACTTTACCTCAGCTACCAGGGAAGGTCATATTCCAGCTAATTATACTCAATTTTAATTACACTAATAGTGAATAATGTAATATTATACACTATCTATTAGTGTACTAAAGAAAATGAGAGAAAACAAGGAAGTTTAACCCCAACCGTTGTCTATAAAGATGAGCTGCCCTTGTGCTCCTGGCACTGATTTTGCAACCGCTGAAGCCAAGGGTGCAAAGGCAGTGCCAAGGGTCCCAAGGGACAAGCCAGGGGTTGCAGCTGCAACCCCTAAATGACGTACATGACTCTAGGGCGGAGCAGTTTCCTACTTTTAAAAATAACCTGCAACTATGTTGCAGTGGCGGCTCATCAGACAAGGTGTGGAATGGCGGGGGGATAAAAAATAAAATTAAAATGAAGTAACCTTGTCTGCCGCTCTGCTGCGCGCCTCTCCTGCCACTGCACACCTCTCCTGTGTCTACTCGAAGCACTGGAAGCACCCAGGCTACCTGACTTTCCCAGCCAATCAAGATGTTGCAAGAGCAGCGTTGTGTTTGGTCTGAGCGTCCTGTTTGGACGTTCAAGCAGCGACTGGGGAGGCTGGGCATGTTCTCCATGGGGCTGTGCAACACAGCCCAGTGGAGAACATGCCAAGTGCGCATGACAATGTGGCCGGCCCTAGAGGGTCAGCCAAACTGCCATGTGCTCTTGGAGGGGTGCAAACCACTCCTCCCCTGCTCTGGCATCACGGAGCCAGCCCCGCCCTGACTCCCGCATCGAAAAAGAAAATGATAACGTCGTGTTATCACTTTCTTATTCTTTTTTTCACTGCTGCAATAGGAGTAGGGCAACGCTCCTCCGCTTTAGCGGAAGAGCCGCTACTGCCATGTTGGCTCAATGAACCTCACCTTCACATTGCACTATGATGACCTCAAATGCGACTTCATTCGGTAACAGCAGTTAGCAGCTTCTCTGTTTTAGTCCTCTAGGGGGGTGGCTCTTAGCATTTTGACGTTTGTGACCCCCCCACTAATGTGCCTGTCTACCCCAATGCTGCTGCTATTTTCTACCTTTTTATCCCGATCAGATTATTTCTAGAAGAGGGGTTGGTCCTCTCTGTATGCATTGTCACACTCTCACTTTAATTAGTCAAGTCAAGTCAAAGAATTTATATAGCGCACTACATACCCAGAGGGTCTCAAGGCGCTTAGGGAGGGGAGGAGGATTACTTGTCAAATATCCACGTTTTAAGTTGCTTTCTGAATGCTGGGTGGTTCTGGGTAAGGCGAAGGTAAGTGGGGAGTGAGTTCCATGTTTTAGCAGCCAGGTAAGAGAAGGATCTGCCTCCCATGGTGGTCTTGTTGATGCGAGGTACAATGGCGAGGGCTTGGCTGGAAGAACGTAGTTGGCGGGAGGGGGTGTAGAAGGACAGTTGTGAGTTGAGGCATTCTGGTCCGATGTCGTAGAGTGATTTGTGTGCGTGGGTAAGCAGTCGGAAAGTGATCCTCTTATTGACGGGTAGCCAGTGGAGGTCTTTCAGGTGACCAGAGATGTGTTCGTTGCGCGGGATGTCTAATATGATCCTGGCTGAGACGTTTTGGATTCGTTGGAGTTTCTTCTGGAGTTTAGCGGTAGTACCTGCGTAGAGGGTGTTTCCGTAGTCCAGTCGGCTCGTGACCAGAGCATGGGTGACTGTTTTTCTGGTTTCGGTGGGGATCCAGCGAAATGTTTTTTTGAGCATGCGAAGAATGTTGAAGCAGGATGAGGATACGGCGCTGACTTGTCTGTTCATTGAAAGTGAAGAATCCAGGATAACGCCTAGGTTCCGTGCGTGGTCTGTCGGGATGGGTGCTTTTCCAAGGGCTTCCGGCCACCAAGAGTCGTCCCATGCAGAGGGGGATGTACCTAAGATGAGGACTTCTGTTTTATCTGAGTTCAGTTTCAGACGGCTGTGTTTCATCCATTCGGCAACTTCTTTCATTCCTTCGTGTAGGTTAGTTTTGGCGGTGCTGGGGTCATTGGTGAGAGAAAGGATCAGTTGAGTGTCATCCGCGTAAGAGATGATGTTGAGGTTGTGTTGGCGGGCGATGGCCGCGAGGGGGCTCATGTATACGTTGAAGAGGGTGGGACTGAGTGAGGATCCTTGTGGTACACCACAGATGACTTCAGTGGCCTCGGACTTGAATGGTGGAAGGCGGACTATCTGGGTTCTTCCGGTGAGGAACGAGGTGATCCATTCAAGTGCTTTTCCTTGTATTCCGATGTTTCTGAGGCGTTGTAAAAGGGTGCTGTGGCAGACTGTGTCGAAGGCTGCAGAGAGGTCGAGGAGGATGAGGGCGACTGTGTCTCCATTGTCCAGTAGAGTTCGAATGTCGTCTGTTGCTGCGATGAGGGCGGTCTCAGTGCTGTGTTTTGCTCGGAAGCCAGATTGTGAGGAGTCGAGGGATTTGCTGGCTTCTAGGAAAGCGGCGAGCTGGTTGTTGACAGCTTTCTCGATTACTTTGGCCGGGAATGGAAGGAGCGAAATGGGGCGGTAATTTTTGAGTTTGGTGGGGTCCGCTGTGGGTTTTTTCAGAAGGGCGGTGAGTTCAGCGTGTTTCCAGCTTTCCGGGAAGGTGGCGGAGTTGAAGGAGCAGTTGATGACGTCTCGGAGGTGCGGTGCTATGACGGAGTCTGCTTTGTTGAAGATGTGGTGAGGACATGGGTCTGTGGGGGATCCTGAGTGGATGGAGTTCATCAGGCGGATGGTGTCCTCAGTGGAGATTGGGTTCCAGTCGTTAAGGGTGTTCAAGGGGGGAGAATGTTCAGCATATGGTTGGGTGGGTTGGTCTCCGGGTTGGTTGTCGAAGCTGTTGTGGATGTCTGCAATTTTGTTGTGGAAGAATGAGGCTAGGGAGTCGCAGAGGGCTTGAGAAGGGGTGATGTCGTTGGAGTTGGCCGAGGGATTGGTAAATTCCTTGACAATGTTGAAAAGTTCCTTGCTGTTGTGGGCGTTGTTGTCAAGTCGATCCTTGAATGCTGTTTTCTTGGCCTTTCGGATTAGTTGGTGGTGTATGCGGGTGGCGTTTTTGAAGGCGTCCTTGGTGCTGGAGGTTGGGTCTTTTTTCCAGGCCTTCTCGAGGGAGCGACAGAGTTTCTTGGATTTCTTAAGGTCATCGTTGAACCATGAGGCCTTCTTGCTGCCAGGTTTGCTTTGACGTTTTTTCAGTGGTGCTAAGGTGTCGGCGGTGTTGGATAACCATAGGGTGAAGTTGGCGGCGGCTTGGTCTGGGTTAGAAGAGTGGGCTGGGGTGTTTAGAAGGAGCGATGAGGAGATCTGGTCGATGGTGATTTTGTTCCAGTTTCTTTGCAGAGTTGGTTGGAGGTGGTTGATGGGTTTCGGCTTGTTGTAGGTGAAGTGAACGCAGCTGTGGTCAGTCCAGAGGAGATCCGTAGTGTGGCTGAAGGAGACATGATTGCTGGAGGTGAAGATGGGGTCGAGTGTGTGACCTGCGATGTGGGTGGGGGAAGTGACCAGTTGTTTAAGTCCGAGGTTGGCGAGGTTGTCCAAGAGGGTGGTGGTGTTGCGGTCGTTGATCTTTTCAAGGTGAAAGTTGAGGTCTCCCAGAAGGATGTAATCTTTGGAGGGGAGCGCGTGTGGAGTGATGAAGTCCGTGATGTCTTCACTGAATTTTGCGCGGGGTCCTGGTGGTCTGTAGAGGAGGGTGCCTCTGAGTGTGGTCTTGGGGTCGATGTGGATCTGGAAGTGAAGGTGTTCGGAGTTGGCGAGGTTGGCGTCAGAGCTGGTTGAGATGCGGATTGATTTTTTATGGACGATAGCGATTCCTCCTCCTGTGTGGCCGGTACGGTCCTTGCGTGTGATCTTATAATCTTCAGGGATGGCAATGGTGATGTCTGGGGCGGAGGAAGCGTTCATCCATGTTTCTGTTAGGAAGGCGACGTCTGGAGAGATGGTGTCTAGTAGATTCCATAGGTCAATGGCGTGCCTGTGGACCGATCGGGTGTTGAGCAGGATGCATTGTAGTTGGTTGGGGTCGGGAATCAGAGGTGTGAGCGTAGCGGAGTTGGTGACGGTACCGATGAATTTGCAGGAAATGCAGGAGAAGGGTCCATGGGTGTGTCCAGGGGCGGCTTGGACGCAGTTGGGGGCGCGACCGGGGTTGAGGGCTAGGAGGGAGGAGGCATCGTAGGTAATGCGGGCGGGCTGGGCAGCGCGAGGGGCAGGGGGTCTGGCGCTGGGCGCGGTCCAGGCGCGGACGGGCGTAGACGGGCTTACCTTTGGCGCACCTTCGGCGCGAATTGGGCGCGAACGCTGCGCGTGAACGCTGCACGCGGGAGTAATTGTCATATATGGATGGTGGAGGGGGAGGGGCAAGGGCGGCTCAGCTGGGAGGCGGGGCGGGCTCCAGAGGACGACAACAACAATCAAAATGGCAGCGTGGGGGTCAGCACAGCAAAGCGCCTGGGGCACAACGCGCAAACAGCGTGAAAGTTACAGTGAGCAATCAAAAAGTGCATTAAACGCAAAGCGGCAACCAGGCAAATGGCAGGGATCTATATGCAAGCCCTGGCGAATGCCCGAGACCTATTTTGTCTGTCCAGTGGCAGAAACATGTTGGCACCTCAGAGGTATGTAAGGGCCATAGCACCCACCAGCGTCCTCTGACTGTATGCTATAGTATTTTTAGTCAGACCTAGAGTACCACCTAATAAGGGATACTTTGCAGCTTACCCTGAGGTATTTTTAACAGAATCAACTGGATCCCAGAGATTTAGCCATAAAATTTGTAATTTCTAAGAACTCCCTCAATACAGCCCAACTTAACAGTGAAGCAGTATAGCAGCCCACCTTGACCCAGGTAAAAGCCAGCTGCTCTCATGATCACTTATAAAGCATTAACTAAGATATCCTGAGAGTGCAAAATGGAAGACTACATGTACCAGAATGCATCAGGATCACACTGCGATGCCTACACATGGTACCCTTGAGTATCTGGCACGTGAAAGTGCTACAAGCTGCTGATCTGATAAGTGCTGGGACGCGTTTCGCTTTCCTAGCTGCTCCGCTCTTTGGGGCCCAGGTACTGAGCCAGGGGCTTTGTGTTTTTACTTAATTCTTGCTCGGTTTTGCTCTTCTGTGGCGCAGGAAGGGGTATGTCATGAGTTAATACTAACTAAAGCAATGGTGCTTGGTTTTGAAGACCTGGGGGGGGGGGGGGGGACATTTAACCCCACTCTCAAATAGAGGCAGCACTTCTGGTTCCAAGGAGGGCTCGGAGGTACAGCTTCCATCGACCACACACTGCAGTCGGTCACAGCAAGCCGAGCGGTGCTGTCTAGAGGCACCCAGTCAACCATTGGCAGCTCTGTTTAAAGGAAAGCTGTGTCTCCACCCCCCCACCCCTATTTGTTACCACCTACTGTTTGTATGGTCCCGGGAGTTGTCTGTTCCACTAAGGGCCCATTGAAGCCTTAGTAATTGTCTTCCACCTAAAGGCAATTCACTGACTCGTCAGTAATAAACATCTCTGCCACAAGAGGCCGCTGTAGCATTCAAAACAAAACAAAGACTTCGTCTCGCTTTCCCCACTCGACCATGGCATTTTCCCATCAGTGTATTTGAAGGGGGGGGTTAAGTGCTGTGAGTGGAGGGTCAAAGGTCGCGTGTTTAACCGCTGTACCTACTTTTGGATGGACTGTACCCACGAATCCCCTCTCAAGGCCGCCTGAGCACTCCCGGGGCCTGATGTTCAATTTTATCTCCACTAGAGAGCAGCGTTGCACCATAATTGCGGGGCATTCGCAACTTAATGCTGTAACTTGCTAAATAAGCATTAATCCTACAATTAGGTAAACTTTTTAGGGTCTGTCTGTATTGCCATCGGGAACAGTTGGCCTATCTCTGACCAGGACCTCGAACTTAAATATGTTCGTCCATCTGGAATCATTTGTCATTGTTTTGCGCTCGGTATTTCTGTAGTAAAAAGTTGATTATAAATGTAAGTTGCACCAGGAGGCTGAATGTAATTGTGATTGACTCCTGTTGTGTGGTAGGGGCTACAACCAGAACAAATGCTGTTTGCACCCTGCTTAGCTTCTTTTTATCGAGTTAGTGTCGAGTAGACAGTATACATGTATTCACGTGTAGATGTTTATACATTTAATAATAATAATACAATTTGATATAGCGCGTAAATTACCCCTGCTCATTTGAGCACACTTGGAAAGCTATGCCTGCTGTAGCCACCCAGGACGTCTCTTGATATTTTTTGAGAATTCCAATAAAAAATCACACATTTTCTCCAATGGTGGGTATAAGTCTGAAGGAGCAATTGTACCCGTGTTTGTTGTAATTGCAGACTCTTTGACCCAGAATGATACTTCCACAAAGGTATTTTTAGCCTGCTCTCAGACAAAGATGGCCAGAGCTGCCATCACGAGATCCCTGGACAGCCTGCCAGGCCTGAAGAGGGGCAGGAAACAAAACTTGGCAACTGCAGAAAAGAGCATGCAGGGCCAGAACAATGTGTTAATGGATCCGGGAGTTTTAATTAAACAATTGAAGGAAAGAGGGACAATGGGGGGGAGGGGTGCTTGAAAATATGAGGAGGAGGGAAAGACAGAAGAGTGAAATAATGAAAGTAGGAAGTGAAACAGAAAGAAACTAGAAGGAAGTGAGCGACTCAAAACTACAGTTAAGCAGTTTTAGGGCTTAAAGTTTTTTTTAGCTTAAGGTAGGCTAGGACGACAGACGCCTGTTCCGTTGGTCTGGGAGCTGTGTTATGGGGGTAAGGAAATTGCCTAAAGAGGCCTCTTGGGGTTGACTTTGGTGGGGCCCAGCGCGGGCAGGGCAAGTCTCACTTTAGGGAGTGAATCTCACCCAGTGGAAGGCACTCTATATCTGGCCCAGCTTAAAGGGTGACATCAATTTTAATCAAGTCTCAGTCTTTAGAAAGATCATTTTTAGGTTATAAAATCATTATTTGGACACCAGGTGTTAAAATGCACATACTGGTGGGCTACTGAAATCTGAGATTTGTATCAAACTGCTTCAGGACCAGTGTTTTCTAAAAGACAGGATAGACTTCAAGCAAAGGGGAGGAAACCCTCAAAGACAGGATAGACTTCAAGCAAAGTTGAGGCAACCCTCATAGACAGGATAGACTTCAAGCAAAGGTGAGGAAACCCTCAAAAACAGGATGGACTTCAAGCAAAGGTGAGGCAACCCTCAAAGACAGGATAGACTTCAAGCAAAGTTGAGGCAACCCTCAAAGACAGGATAGACTTCAAGCAAAGTTGAGGCAACCCTCATAGACAGGATAGACTTCAAGCAAAGGTGAGGAAACACTCAAAGACAGGATGGACTTCAAGCAAAGGTGAGACAATCCTCAAAGACAGGATGGACTTCAAGCAAAGGTGAGGCAACCCTCAAAGACAGGATGGACTTCAAGCAAAGGTGAGACAATCCTCAAAGACATGATAGACTTCAAGCAAAGGTGAGGCAACCCTCAAAGACAGGATGGACTTCAAGCAAAGGTGAGGCAACCCTCAAAGACAAGATGGACTTCAAGCAAAGGTTAGGCAACCCTCAAAGACAGGATGGACTTCAAGCAAAGGCGAGGCAACCCTCAAAGACAGGATGGACTTCAAGCAAAGGCGAGGCAACCCTCAAAGACAGGATAGACTTCACGCAAAGGTGAGGCAACCCTCAAAGACAGGATAGACTTCAAGCAAAGGTGAGGAAACACTCAAAGACAGGATAGACTTCACACAAAGGTGAGGCAACCCTCAAAGACAGGATAGACTTCAAGCAAAGGTGAGACAACCCTCAAAGACAGGATGGACTTCACGCAAAGGTGAGGCAACCCTCAAAGACAGGATAGACTTCACGCAAAGGTGAGGCAACCCTCAAAGACAGGATAGACTTCAAGCAAAGGTGAGGCAACCCTCAAAGACAGGATAGACTTCAAGCAAAGGTGAGACAACCCTCAAAGACAGGATGGACTTCACGCAAAGGTGAGGCAACCCTCAAAGACAGGATGGACTTCAAGCAAAGGTGAGGCAACCCTCAAAGACAGGATGGACTTCAAGCAAAGGTGAGACAACCCTCAAAGACAGGATAGACTTCAAGCAAAGGTGAGACAACCCTCAAAGACAGGATATACTTCACACAAATGTGAGGAAACACTCAAAGACAGGATAGACTTCACACAAAGGTGAGGAAACACTCAAAGACAGGATAGACTTCACGCAAAGGTAAGGCAACCTGAACAAGGTCTCCCCATAGGACCTATTTGGGGGCAAAGCACGATTGAGGATTTGTGTGAGATTCTTTATGGCTCCCGCGATTGCTTCCGTCTAGTGAAGGACTTTGGTTTACGTGTTCCCAGACCCAGAAAGAAAAGTAACTATTGGTGGGAGAGGTGCGGGAGCATTGGGCGAGGGGAGCCCAGTGCACCTCCTTTGCAGACCCCGCTGCATTCATGTGGTTCTCCAGCTGTGTGTTCTCTCTTTCTTTAATTAGCTGTATTTTGATCTCTTCTAGCATTTGTGCCTTTGGACAGAAGAAGCAGCATGCCTCTGCCCCCGCCACCAGGAGGCGAGATGAACGGTAAGATCTGGAAATATAATGTATGAGACCGCTTTCATTTGAGCTCATCAATGGCACGCGACAGAGGAGGCTCGGTTTGTGATATGTATGGAGCATCCGTGTGGTATGTGCCATTGTATCTGCTCTGCATGGATCTACCTCACTAGGCGCTATGACCCTTTCTTCGTTGTCACTTGTGAGGTGCACAACTATCCCACACAAGGGTGTCACTCGCCTGCATGTAGTGTAGGTACCAAACAATAGTCATGTGTAGTGTGCCTTCCCTATCTCCCGGATCACATAAGCAGGGCGTCCTTGCTTTTGTTTTAGGTTCTTTGCAAACCCCCTAGTACAGTAATTTCACTCAATATAACCCTGATTTGGACAGATGTCCAATTTCAGTAGTTTGACTTTTCCTCTCTGCCAATCTTGGCCCTTGTCCTCATCTGTAATTTCCATCAGAGAGCAATATGGCAGACCTTGGCACGCACACGAAACAACCATTTTTATGTTCGTATCAGCTGATCCAGATACCCTGTTTTAGTCATTCTCACTTCCGTGGGCCAGTCCTTCAGATAAAATCACATCCTTTTATGTCCTGATGATGACCTTAAAAGTGTGGATGAGTTGAAACACCACAGACAATTCCAGTTACCTAGACTAGAAGCTATTTAGCATAGTGTGGATTAGGGAGTTTCACCTAAAAAATCCCTGTCCTCGATCAGGTCTGACATTGGCTTCTTTCTACCGTCTGATACCTATTGATAAATCAATTTATAGATTGCATTTTATATTTTTGCAGTGTGATTAGGTATTGCTCTGAGCGCTTTCCTTCCTCTCTTTGCTATTTTTTTTTAATCTTTTTTTTTACTTGTATTACAATTTTCTTTACTTTACTGTACTGAAGGTTGCATGATCTCTTTGGGTTTTTCTTGATTACTTGACCTATAATGCACCTCAGTGGGGGCATTTTTATTGCACTTCCCAGTACCACTTTCATTGCTTTAAATTCTTTAAACAAAATGTACCTCAGTTTAACTTTCTTGCTATTAAATATGTGCGCCCTCCTGTAATAATTGCTCTCTTCCCTACTGTAAAGTCTCCCTGCTGGGAGAAGTGACGCTCACTGCTGTACAGGTGGCGGCGCGCTGAATAACAACATGGCCACCGCAATGGGGTGCCATGTTTTTTCACCTCCAAGATGGCTTCTAACACCAAGGCTGGAGCCAATTCGGGGAAAAACTCAAGAGTAGGAATTCCCTCATGTCAGGCCCTCAATGGCCTCCCAGTGGCTTCTTACCATATTAACACTAACATGTGCCTCCTTCCATCGCAGGACTGATGACGTATCTGCCATTAGGTTAAAGTTAAATAAAAACACTTTGACATGAAAAAGATTGTAAGCCGGTGGCAGACCGTTGAGGAGGTTTTTTTTGGCAGACGTCCCGATACTACATTTCTGTACAAGAGCCATAATGGTCCTCAGACTTTTCATAGAATCCTACATTTTTGAGGTTGAACTATTCAGTGAATATTCACGTAAACTACTGAATAATTGTTGGTACCCATTGAAAGAGGCTGTAAGGTTATCTGCAGTCCTATAGGGAGGATTTCTGATTTTGGTTGCTGGTTTTTCTTTAAATTTTGGCAGATACCCAGCTAAATAGCTGATGCACAGGGGTGATCTGATGGCGTGATGTCACAGCACTCTGATTGACCCAAGCATGTAGGCGGAGAATGATGGCGCCAAATGTTGTCCCTTCATGCGGCCCACGTTTGGAGAAGTCTGTGCCTCTTTTTTCATTGCTGATAAGTGTTTGTTTGGTCTTCATGTTGTGTAAGGATCCTAACTTTCCTCTTGTCTCCAGGGCCCCCCAATCACCACACCTCTCCTGCCCCCGCCAACATGAACATGATGGCAGTCAACATCCCAAACCCAGACATTACGTCGTCAAGATACAGGGGCCTTCTGCCACCAGTCACCATCGGCAACAAGAATAAGGACAAGAAGGGCAAGAAGAAGTTCTCAAAGGCGGACATCGGCGCCCCCAGCGGGTTCAAGTGAGTAATGCAGTTGCTGCTCACTCTAAGTAAGTGTGGCGCCCCCAGCACGTTCAAGTGAGTAATGCAGACGTGAATCACTCTAAGTAAGTGTGGCGCCCCCAGTGAGTTTAAGTGAGTAATGCAGCCGTGACTCAATCTGTGTGGTGCCTCCAGCGGGTTCAAGTGAGTAATGCAGTCACGACTCAATCAGTGTGGCGCCCTCAGCGGGTTCAAGTGAGTAATGCAGCTGTGACTAACTCTGAGTGTGGCGCCCCCAGCGGGTTCAAGTGAGTAATGCAGTCACGACTCACTCTGTCAGTGCTATCTTGAAAATTGATGGCAGCTTTTTCAAGACTTTCCGTGGCACAAAGTGACACGCAGCAGCACAGAGTCTTGAGATGGTATTCCAACGCAAACCTTTTGGAAACAGTGCCCCTTTTAAGCTACACCCTACATTGCGCCCAAGGGGTGATCATGGTTGATACTTGTACATTCCAAGGCCTCCATATATGGGTTTTGATGCAAAGCCCTAGATACTAAACTTGAAAAGCCTGGCTTTGCGTCAAAAAGATATTCCTCCTTGAGGCCGGTGCAAGTTAGTAGGAATGGTTTTATTTTTCCTTGGGTTCCACAAGTTGAATATGTGCTGCACTGAACATCACACACCCAGTGCATTGAGGGGCAGATTTGCAAGCCCCTTGCGCCGCCATTGCGTCACTTTTTTTGACGCAACGGCGGGGCAAACGATGCAGCCAATTTACAACGTGATTCATCTAGGGAGATGCGTCACATTGTAAAGCCCTGTGTCACATTATACCTGCACCAGGTATAATGTATGCAGGGCGGGCGTTCCCACGCAAAAAGCCATGTAGAACTGATGCAGTGAAATTTACAA
This sequence comes from Lissotriton vulgaris, assembly GCF_964263255.1. NCBI lineage: Eukaryota > Metazoa > Chordata > Amphibia > Caudata > Salamandridae > Lissotriton > Lissotriton vulgaris. Next base: position 31,754,847 of record NC_141698.1, read on the forward strand.
CATTTCACTGCGTCACTCTACGCCTTCACTGCGTCAAAATCCCAACCCCTGCTCAGACCAGGCATAAGGAATGATGAAGGGCTTTTTATATGGGACTCACCTATCTGTTGTGGCTCATTGCTGGAGTTGCATCACTTTCATGAGCAACTCCAGCAACGCGTCACTTTTGTGCCAACGGATGCGTCAGAATTTCTGATGCATCTGTTAATCATTGCGCCATGGAGCACTGTATTGTAAATACAGCGCATCCATGGTGGCACAAGGACATTTGACGCTGGTGCAAGGAAACTGACGCATCTATGCAGATGCGTCAGTTCCTTGTAAAACTGTCCCAGAATATTAAATAAAATGTGTAGACATACATTTTTTTTTACTGGAAGGATTTCTTTCCAATGCACAATCTGTGCTAGCCTGCATGCCTTTGCAATATGGTGTAAAGGTGTGTGCGTGGTTCTGTGCAGCCAGCGCAGAGGAAGAAGGCAGCAGCAGGCCATGTTTATGAAACGTGACTCTTCGCTGTACTCTCCCCGCAACGCAACACAACTTTGGATGTTGCATTGTGCTGTTTTTTTTGTACATCTGCCCCTAAGTGTTCTAGTGGAATTATGATATTGTATCAGAAATGGGATTTACATTGGAAAGGGGTTGTGTTAAAGTGGGATTGTGAAATTTCTTTGCAAGTATGATACAGGCTGGGGATACAGTGTTATTGTGGGAATGTGGTTTACATTGGAATATGGTGGTGTAGGGATATTGTTGCATTGCAAATGCTTTGTTACAGTGGGATGGGGTGTTGCATCCGAAATGCAGTTTTACATCGGGCATGGATCAGTCCTGACCCAGGACACCCCCCACGCTGCACGGCTCGCCAGCTGAGGTCACAGGTTCGCCCCTGGCCTCGATGCCCCCTCGCTGCTGCTCATCTATCTTGACGGCTGTTGCCCTAATTTTTCATGCTTTTGCCTAGTAATTTGTACTTTCTTTTCCTGTTATAGTAGATTTTGTTATTCGTCTGTATTGCACCCGGGTTGTGCCCCCTCCCCGCTACCCGCTTCCTGCCGCTGCTCCCTCGCGGCCCTGCCTCCTTTTTCTTTCTGTACCCATTGGCCGCCCCGCTCACGCCTCCCAGCTGCTCCTCCCTCCCACTTGGCCTCATATGGAGTCCACGCGTACGCGCAGCGTTCACGCTCAGCGGGAGCGCCGATTGTGCGCTGAAGGCGCGCCAAAGGCAAGCCTGTCTGCGCCCGTCCGCGCCAGGACCGCGCCCAGCGCCAGGACCCCTGGTCCTCGACTATGCCAGTGCCCCGACAAACGTACGACGCCACCAGCCTCCACGCACTCAACGTCGGCCGAAACACCGCCTGCTGCCGAGCCACCCCGAAACGCACCCACGGACCCTTCTCCTGCCAAACCTGCCAATTCACCTGCCTCCGAGCCTGCACCGCACCCACCAAGCAGAGCACCAACAACAACCACCTCAAGTGCATCCTGCTTAACACCTGCTCCGTCCACAGGCACGCCGTCGAACTCTGGAACCTCCTCGACACAGCATCACCAGACGTCGCCTTCCTCACAGAAACCTGGATGAACGCCTCCTCAGCCCCCGACATCGCCATAGCCATCCCAGATGGCTACAAGATCACCCGGAAGGACCGCGTCAACCAAGCCGGAGGAGGCATCGCCATCGTCCACAGAAACATCATCCGCATCACAACCAACTCCGACGACACTCTCACCGCCGCCGAGCACCTTCACTTCCAGATTCACACCGACCCCAAGACCACCCTCAGAGGCACTCTCATCTACAGACCCCCGGGACCACGCACACAGTTCAGCGAAGCCATCGCAGACTTCGTCAGTCCACACGCCCTCACATCCTCAGACTACATCCTCCTAGGGGACCTCAACTTCCACCTGGAGAACAACAAGGACTGCAACACCACCGCCCTGCTAGACAACCTCGCCAACCTCGGACTCAAGCAACTGGTGAACACCCCCACCCACTACGCCGGCCACATGCTTGACCCCATCTACTCCTCCAGCAAGCATATCTCCTTCAGCCACTACACCGGACTACACTGGACAGATCACAGCTGCGTCCACTTCAACTTCAGGAGGACCACGACCCACCACCACCCGCAACATGTTCCCCGCAGAAGCTGGAGCAAGATCACCGCCGACCAGCTCACCACCACCCTCAGCCAGAACCCGCCCACCAACACGACGGACCCCAACGAAGCAGCCCGCAACCTCACACAGTGGCTCACCAACTGCGCCGACGAACTCGCACCACTGAAGAATCCTCCCAGCAGACCCGGTAGCAGAAAAGCCTTGTGGTTTACCAACGACCTCAAAAACTCCAAGAAAACCTGCTGCACCCTCGAGAAAGCCTGGCGCCTCGATCAGACAGCAGAACACATGACAGCCCTCAAGAACGCCACCCGCAAACACCACCAGCTGATCTGCCCCACCAAGAAGACAACATTCACAGAACGACTGGACAACAACACCCACAACAGCAAGGAACTCTTCAGCATCGTTAAAGAGCTCTCCAACCCCAGCGCCTGCAACAATGACATCACACCCTCGCAATACCTCTGCGACTCACTCGCCTCGTTCTTCCACCGCAAGATCACCGACATACACAACAGCTTTGGCGCACAGACCACGCACCCAACCACCGAACCAGCGCCCCCCACCTCCACCCTCTGCACCTGGACCCCCGTCAGCACCGAAGACACCAACCGCCTGATGAACACCATCCACTCCGGCTCCCCTACTGACCCCTGCCCTTACCACATCTTCAACAAAGCCGACTCGATCATCCCACCCCAACTCCAGAACATCATCAACAGTTCCTTCGCATCCGCCACCTTCCCGGAGAGCTGGAAACATGTTGAGCTGAGCGCCCTCCTGAAGAAACTCACCACGGACCCCACCGACCTCAAGAACTTCCACCCCATCTCGCTCCTCCCATTTCCAGCCAAAGTCATCGAGAAGACTGTCAACAGACAACTCTCCACCTTCCTCGAGACCAACGGATCCCTCAACCCCTCACAGTCCGGCTTCCGAGCTAACCACAGCACCGAGACCACCCTCATCGCAGCCACCGACGACATCAGGTCCCTGCTCAACAACGGGGAAACGGCTGCCCTCATCCTCCTGGACCTCTCAGCAGCCTTCGACACTGTATGCCACCGCACCCTAATACAGCGCCTCAGCAACACCTGAATCCAAGGAGCGGCACTGGAGTGGATCATCTCGTTCATTGCCGGAAGAACCCAGAGAGTCCGCCTCCTCCCGTTCCGATCCACGGCCACCGATGTCATCTGCGGCGTTCCGCAAGGATCTTCACTCAGCCTCAACCTCTTCAACGTCTACATGAGCCCTCTCGCAGCCATCGCTCGCCAACACAACCTCAACATCATCTCCTACGCCGACGACACCCAGCTGATCCTCTCCCTCACCAACGACACCGCCAAAGCCAACCATCAGGAAGGAATGAAAGACGTCGCAGAATGGATGAAGACCAGCCGTCTGAAACTGAACTCAGACAAGACGGAAGTCCTCATCCTCGGATCATCTCCCTCCGCCTGGGATGACTCCTGGTGGCCCCCAGCCCTGGGCACCACACCCAAGCCAACGGACCACGCACGCAACCTGGGCTTCATCCTGGACTCCTCCCTCACGATGACCAAGCAAGTGAACGCCGTCTCGTCATCCTGCTTCAACACCCTGCGCATGCTCCGAAAGATCTTCCGATGGATCCCCACCGAAACCAGGAAGACGGTCACCCAGGCCCTCATCACCAGCCGTCTGGACTACGCAAACACTCTCTATGCGGGAACCACAGCCAAACTCCAGAAAAGACTCCAGCGCATTCAGAACGCCTCCGCACGACTCATCCTGGACATCCCTCGCCACAGCCACATCTCCGCCCACCTGAAAGACCTGCACTGGCTCCTCGTCAACAAGAGAATCACGTTCAGACTCCTCACCAGCGCACACAAGGCTCTCCACGACACGGGCCCGAAGTACCTCAACAGCCGCCTCACATTCTACACACCCACCCGCCAGCTCCGTTCTGCCAGCCTCGGCCTCGCCACCGTCCCCTCGAATCCGGAAATCCACCATCGGAGGAAGATCCTTCTCCTACCTGGCAGCCAAGACATGGAACTCCCTCCCCACTCACCTACAGCTAACCCTGGACCATCTCACCTTCAGGAAACAACTCAAGACCTGGCTATTCGAGCAGTAGCGACCCCCCCCCCTCCCCTCAGCGCCTTGAGACCCCCACGGGTGAGTAGCGCGCTATACAAATTTTGCTGATTGATTGATTGATTGAGCATTATACTGGGATCCGGCTATTCTTTTGGAAATCCAGTTCACATTGGGGATGGGTTTTTAAAGTGGGACTGGAATATTGTTTAAAAGTGGAGTTTACTTTGGAAGTTTAGTGTTAGGGTGGGAGACTGGAAGGATATTGGAAATGGGGCTGTTCTTTGGAAATAGGTCATAGTATTAGGCTTGAGGTATTGTTTTGGGAATTAGGTTCATATTGAAAATAGGGCGTCATCCTGAGATTAGATATGATTGGAAACAAGGTTTTACTTTGGAAATGGGCGTTATAGGGAGATTGGGGTATTACTGTAAATTGGGTGTCATTGTGGAATTTAGGTATTATATTTATGTTATGGGGGCTCTGTCGAAGGAGCAGGATTTTGGCTTTCACAATCAAACAACCAATTTATAATGATTTAAGTTAAAAAATCAGCCATTTTATTGTTCATGCTTCTATAATTCTTGTATAATTTGCTACATGAATGTTTCTTTTTTTAGCGGTTCCACTAGATGTAATGCATAGACAGGTATACGCGCCTGCTGTGCAGGTAGGACCTCATCCCCTCTCTCAGGAGCTTTCGAGAAACATGGAGAGCGCTCAGGGCGCTGGACTGTACAATCCAAAGGGTAGCAGGGCTATGTATCTATTTATTATTTGTTACAGCAGTTTTGTAACATGCAGGGTTGCCACCTTTCTGTCACTTTAGAGCACCAGTTACAGGTTGATCAGTTTCAACACTGTTGGTACAGTCCCTTCAAGAGTCGCGCCTCATGAGTCCTGATAGAGGCCTCCTTTAGGGAAACCATGGCCCTTTTCAGAAGAAGTGGAAGGAAAGAAGAGGTCAGGGTGGTGTGGGGTGGGTAATGGGTAGAATGCTCACACATGAACCTCTCAAACATTTAGCCTCAGAAAGCAGAGGTGGATGTTCAGATTAGCTCTTGTCAGTTGCGGCGGATCAGATGATGTCTGGGTGGAATAACGACCATGCGTTCAGTCACTTATTCAGGTGGTGAGAAGTGTTTCTCTGGTTTCATCCTTCACCGCTATTTCTGGATGGCTCATCACCCTATATGTAGCAGACACTGTTTGTTACATTGAATGGTTCACCTGTGATGGGTGGTGTTAGGTTAGTTTTTTCCAGTTAGTCTAAAGCATCTATGTACAGCTCTGTTTTCAGCTTTTTCCTGAACCAGAGGTGGTGAGGTTCTGCTCTCACTGCTGGCTAGAGGTTTTTGCCAGCTTCAGTCCTTGGACTCAGTGTTTAGTCTCCGTGCTTCAGTTATTTACATTTTTTGGTAAGAAGGTGTGGGAATTTATTGATCTATAAACCCTGCTTGATATGTAGTGTGGTGAAAGTTTTTGGAGCTTGCGGGAGCCCCTTTTGCTCTATATCTCATACATGGTTCAAAGGATTTAGAATATTACCCTGGCCTCCACTGAAAAGCACTGGGCGTATTGCATGTGATCCCATCTTCAGAGCTTTAGGCTTAGTTTAGTAGTCTAATTTTCAAACCATAGATGTCTTTTTAGAAGTTCCAAATGTCAGTCGGAGCCAACATGAACAGGCTGGTTGGTTTACAGAAGACGAAAGACTGTTTCCCTAGTGCTAGTTGAATGTTGGTGGTTTCGGCCACCTTTTTAAATTCCAAGACTACATCTGCGTCTGAGACGATGGCCACCTTTTTGACTTCTTGCTGGATTTAGTCCATTGTCCATTGTTAGAGGCCTTATGAAGCGGATAATTCCATCCTTTATGCAGTCCACTGACAGAACAAATGTTTGCAGAGGGCAAATGTACAATGGACAACAATTGTGCATTTATTCCTTGACCCCGTTTATAATCATAGGTGAATTTGCCTAAGTGCGTACATCTGGAATTTGAGATTCTATTTCTCAGTTACCCGCACCGGCGGGCACAGTTATCATTGAACAGTTGTGGTGCAGAGATTTGTTCTTTGGGACTGTGCCAGTGAACGTGCATACAGAGGACTCGGTTACCCAACTCAAATGTGTTGGTTACATTCACAGAAAGATCAATGGATCCAATCAATGGCTGTTCCAGAAGTCCTCATCCATTCCTTCAGCCTTTTGAATAGTAGGTGTCATTGTTTGCCTCATAGGCAGCTGAAAGATTGAGGAGAAGCTCTTGAGGCTGAACCCCTCCACCTCTGTAGTAGGAAGGTCCTTGCTTGTGTTATCTGAAGCAGTTTATTTTTCTCTCCTCAAAAGCCTGATTGTTCGTCTATGTCCCTCAAGTCGTCTTGTCTCTTCCCCTTCCAATATCGTTCTCGGAAATGAGATATTTGAAAGTGCTCTCTATTTGTAAGTATCTTTGGACCCACATTAGTTTTCTTTGGTTGAACATGTGTGTTTCACATTACTGGCACTACCCCCTTAACGACTGATGCATTCAATGGTTTTATGACATCATGAGTGAGACGGGGAGGATCTCTTTGATGCGGGAAGCCAAACACGGTTCCACCAGAAGGTTTTCAAGTATTAACCATGAGTACTACAGGAGGACCTGCTGTTTCCTTGAACGGCCGGCATGCTGTTGGCTTTGTGTATAGGTAGAGTGGTGGTGCCAGAGGAAATGTTGATTGCTTTTTCAGTATTGATTCTCTGATTTTGGATTGAATTTTTTACACAAAGACAGGGGCGGGTCATCTATTAAGGCAGAGGATCGTCACCCCACTAATTGGAATGCCCCCATGCCCCAGAGATGAAACATGAAATGTTAATACAGTTAATGTATTACCATTTGATTTTTCAATAATCCCGTCCCGTGCCCAGTATTAGGACAGGGGTGAGGTAGCTGCTGACTGGCAGCAGAAGAAAGAAGCCATGGGCAGAGCATGTCCCTTTGGCAGGCCGTCTTGACACGGCCAGCCAGACATGCGCACTTTAAACCTCTCAACCCAGCTGTCTTGAACAGCTGGGTTAAGAATGAGCAAATACCTCCAGTGCTCTTTGGAGTGCTGAGAGAGCTTGCTCTATCCAATCCTGGCAGTGCTCTCATGTTGCATGACAGCAGCGACAGGATTGGTTAGGGGAGTTGCCTGGGCCTGCGCTGGAGCAGTGAAGGACACCGATGACTCGCTCTCAGCTCTCGAGCCGAGTGGTCGCTCCCCTGTGACTGGTATCGTTGTGCAGCGCTTCCTCGCTTTCATTGCCTGCAATCTGCCTCGCTTGCCGCTTTTCACATTGCTGCATTTAAACGCGCCGCTTTTGCTCTGTTTTGACTTGCATAATATTGTGCCAGTGTAACTTTGTCTGTGTTAGCGCGTTATCCCCCAGCGCTCCGCTGCCATTTTGTTTGTTGTTGTGCTGCTCATTGTAAACCCGCCCCGCCTCCCAGCTGAGCCGCCCTCCCACAGACTACTTCCAGCGCTCCAATTCCACTAAGTGCTGTGACTCGCTCTCAGCTCTCGAGCCGAGTGGTCGCTCCCCTGTGACTGGTATCGTTGTGCAGCGCTTCCTCGCTTTCATTGCCTGCAATCTGCCTCGCTTGCCGCTTTTCACATTGCTGCATTTAAACGCGCCGCTTTTGCTCTGTTTTGATTTGCATAATATTTTGCCAGTGTAACTTTGTCTGTGTTAGCGCGTTATCCCCCAGCGCTCCACTGCCATTTTGTTTGTTGTTGTGCTGCTCATTGTAAACCCGCCCGCCTCCCAGCTGAGCCGCCCTCGCCCCTCCCCCTCCACTTTCCATATATGACAGCTGTTCCCGCGCGCAGCATTTACGCGCAGCAACCGCGCCCAATTCGCGCCGAAGGTGCGCCAAAGGTAAGCCCGTCTACGCCCGTCCGCGCCTGGACCGCGCCCAGCGCCAGATCCCCTGGCCCTCGCATTTCCCAGCCCTCCCGCATTACCTACGATGCCACCACCCTCCTAGCCCTTAACCCCGGCCGTCCCCCGAACTGCGTCCAAGCCGCTCCTGGGCACACCCATGGACCTTTCTCATGCTACTCCTGCAAATTCCTCTGCAACGTCAACCACTCCGCTACGATCACACCTCAGATTCCCGACACCAACCACCTACAATGCATCTTGCTCAACACCCGCTCAGTCCATAGGCACGCCATTGACCTATGGAATCTACTAGACACCATCTCTCCGGACGTCGCCTTCCTAACAGAAACATGGATGAACGCCTCCTCAGCCCCAGACATCACCATTGCCATCCCAGAAGATTATAAGATCATACGCAAGGACCGTACCGGCCACACTGGAGGAGGAATCGCTATCGTCCATAAGAAATCCATCCATATCTCAACCAGCTCTGACGTCAACCTCGCCAACTCTGAACACCTTCACTTCCAGATCCACATCGACCCCAAGACCACACTCAGAGGCACCCTCCTCTACAGGCCCCCAGGACCCCGCGCACAATTTAGTGAGGACATCACGGACTTCATCACTCCACACGCGCTCCCCTCCAAAGATTACATCCTTCTAGGAGACCTCAACTTTCACCTTGAAAAGAACAACGACCGCAACTCCACCACCCTGCTGGACAACCTCGCCAACCTCGGACTTAAACAACTGGTCACTTCCCCCACCCACATCGCAGGTCACACCCTCGACCCTATCTTCACCTCCAGCAATCATGTCTCCTTCAGCCACACCACGAAGCTCCTTTGGACTGACCACAGCTGCGTTCACTTCACCTACAACAAGCCCAAACCCAACAACCACCCCCAACCAACTCTGCAAAGAAACTGGAACAAAATCACCATCGACCAGATCTCCTCATCGCTTCTGCTAAACCCCCCAGCCCATTCATCTAACCCCGACCAAGCCGCCACCAACCTCACCCTTTGGCTATCCAACAGCGCCGACATCCTAGCACCACTGAAAAAACGACAAAGCAAACTTGGCAGCAAGAAGGCCTCATGGTTCAACGATGATCTTAAGAAATCCAAGAAACTCTGCCGCTCCCTTGAGAAGGCCTGGAAAAAAGACCCAACCACCAGCACCAAAGACGACTTCAAAAACGCCACCCGCATACACCATCAACTGATCCGAAAGGCCAAGAAAACCGCCTTCAAGGAACGACTAGATAACAACGCCCACAACAGCAAGGAACTTTTCAACATCGTCAAAGAATTTACCAATCCCTCGGCCAACTCTAACGACATCACCCCCTCTCAAGCCCTCTGCGACTCCCTAGCTTCATTCTTCCACAACAAAATTGCAGACATCCACAACAGCTTCGACAACCAACCCGGAGACCAACCCACCCAACCTTCTGCAGGACCTTCATCCCCCTCAAACATCCTCAATGACTGGAACACAATCTCCACTGAGGATACCATCCGCCTGATGAACTCCATCCACTCAGGTTCCCCCACAGACCCATGCCCTCACCACATCTTCAACAAAGCAGACTCCATCATAGCACCGCACCTCCGAGACGTCATCAACTGCTCCTTCAAATCCGCCACCTTCCCGGAAAGCTGGAAACACGCTGAACTCTGCGCCCTCCTGAAGAAACCCACAGCTGACCCCACCGAACTCAAAAACTACCGCCCTATCTCGCTCCTTCCATTCCCGGCCAAAGTCATCGAGAAAGCTGTCAACAACCAGCTCGCCGCCTTCCTCGAAACCAACAAATCCCTCGACTCCTCACAGTCCGGCTTCCGAGCAAAACACAGCACTGAGACCGCCCTCATCGCAGCAACAGACGACATTCGAACCCTATTGGACAATGGAGACACAGTCGCCCTCATCCTCCTCGACCTCTCCGCAGCCTTTGACACAGTCTGCTATAGCACCCTTCTACAGCGACTCAGAAACATCGGAATCCAAGGAAAAGCACTGGAATGGATCACCTCGTTCCTCACCGGAAGAACCCAGAAAGTCCGCCTCCCACCATTCAAGTCAGAGGCCACTGAAGTCATCTGCGGCGTACCACAAGGATCTTCACTCAGCCCCACCCTTTTCAACGTATACATGAGCCCCCTCGCGGCCATCGCCCGCCAACACAACCTAAACATCATCTCCTACGCGGATGACACTCAACTGATCCTATCACTCACCAATGACCCTAGCACCGCCAAAACTAACCTACACGAAGGAATGAAAGAAGTAGCCGAATGGATGAAACACAGCCGTCTGAAACTGAACTCTGATAAAACAGAAGTCCTCATCTTAGGTTCCTCCCCCTCCGCTTGGGACGACTCTTGGTGGCCAGAAGCCCTTGGAAAAGCACCCATCCCAACAGACCAGGCACGGAACCTGGGCGTCATCCTGGATTCCTCACTTTCAATGAAACAGACAAGTCAACGCCGTCTCCTCATCCTGCTTCAACATTCTTCGCATGCTCAAAAAAACATTTCGTTGGATCCCCACCGAAACTAGAAAAACGGTCACCCACGCACTGGTCACAAGCCGCCTGGACTACGGAAACACCCTATACGCCGGGACTACCGCTAAACTCCAGAAAAAACTCCAACGAATCCAAAACGCCTCTGCCAGGCTCATATTAGACATCCCGCGCAAAGAACATATCTCTGGCCACCTGAAAAACCTCCACTGGCTTCCCGTCAATAAGAGGATCACTTTCCGGCTCCTAACCCACGCACACAAAGCACTCTACGAAATCGGACCAGAATGCCTCAACTCACGACTGTCCTTCTACACCCCCTCCCGCCAACTTCGATCTTCCACCCAAGCCCTTGCCACTGTACCTCGCATCAACAAGACCACCATGGGAGGTAGATCCTTCTCCTACCTGGCAGCTAAAACCTGGAACTCTCTTCCCACTTACCTTCGCCTTACCCAGAACCACCTAGCATTCAGAAAGCAACTTAAAACGTGGATATTTGACAAGTAACTCCCCACCCCTTCTTAAGCGCCTTGAGACCCTCTGGGTATGTAGTGCGCTATATAAATTCTTTGACTTGACTTGACTTGACTTGGGAGTGTAGACGTGCCACAAGGTAAGTATTCTTTTTTTAAAAAATATTTTAATATTAATGTTTCGAATCTATTTAATTGCCTACAATCATTACATTACTGTTTTAAAGTTATGATAATGTAATGCATGTCGGCAATTTCGTTGACCTAATTTGCGCTCATGCACTGGCACCCACACCCCACTTGCCTGCCCTACCATTCCCCTTAGGTGGAAGCCGCCACTTCTCAAAGAAGTAGGGTAAGTCCTTGCACAGCTGTTGAGTTGCTCTATTGGTAATTTATGCAATCTTGGATTTGCACTGCTTGTGCAAGACTTGTAATATTCACACAACAGATAGAGGCCTCACTTGTTGGATGGCTGTGTAGTAATATCCTATGTGTATCTGGCACTTGATGATGTCACAATATGTCATTAGGAGTAACCAACAGTCGGTATGAAGGAATAAATAATACACTAAATTTGGCAACAACACTTTTGTGGAGGAGTCAATAGGGATATAGTGCACTTCTAAATTATAGTGTCACACTGTAAATTATAGAAGTAGTGGTTTTGACTTAGAAGTGTGTGTTTACGACTACCTCCGAGTGGTCTATCCAGATGTGAATGGAAGCCATTATCTAAATTGCATTATTATTTAGGGTTACTTTGTGTTTTTTGTAGAATTTACGTCCTTGTACAGAATGTGAATATATGTGAATCTTTGTAATTCATTGATAAGGTGTTATCGGCTATGAGGAGACAATGCATGTATGATATATTCATTGTGAACTATAAAATACAGGGAAGGTAAATTAAAAATACCTTCACCAAATTTAGTGTATTATTTATTCTTTCATACCGACTGTTGGTTACTCCAACTATATTTGATACCCAGGTCTAGAAGGGTTATTTGGGTATATCCCTGTTGCTTTTGAACAATATGTCATTAAGCTGCCCTTTTGATGTTCTTCTTTGCCCCCTTAAGTTGGGCCAGCTCTGCACTGTTCCAGTTGTTGAGCGCTTCGGTCCTTGAGTTCATAATGATCTTTTTCAAGGGAGTCTCCATGTCGAGTGTAGTTGAGGTGTTGGATGTAAATGCACTTAGGATTTCTTCAGAGGTGCCTCATCACAAGATTCCTTTTAGGCCATCATAATGGATTTTCTAAATTCTGGTATATTTATCCTTTTATTGGATTGATAAGTTTGGACTTTGTGGTTTTGGGTGTATCTTACATTGCTTTTCATCTGTTGAGTTGAATGAGATCATAGAATGGTCTGAAACAGAGTTGAGGCTGTACCTCTGGTTTTATTGTCTTGGTGCTATAGATGAGCACTAGGTCCAAGATGTGGCCTTCTCTGTGTGTGGACCTCTGCTCTACTTGTTTGAAGCCGAGAACTTTGAGGTTTTCCATGCCGCTGGTCGATTTTCAGCTCTCTCGTCCCAGACATGAAAGTCACCCATTATCAGCATCCTTTTTGCCCAGGTTTGCATGTTCAGTGATAGTTGAATGATTTAATCTTTGGAAGGATTTGCGCTATCCTGGTTTATAGATGAGATATCATTTGCGAAACGTCCCCAATGCAAATTACATTTGGACCTGGGGTCCTCTGACTTTTGCAGCAGATGGTGCATGTACGGGGAGAAAATACAGATCTGTTGCACATGTTATACATGTGTTACTACCTCCATTTGTTATTTCTATTACCACCAGCCAAAATCTTGTGGTCTCACCCAGTGCAAAACGTGAGAGAAAATTGCATTCAACTCTAGATAAGAGCAAACGCAAAAAACATACACAAACGTGGACCAGTCCTTTGGGTCTAAAAGATCCTGCAGGACACACATAGGGATCCCAGCGTTTTTGTGAGGCCTCCGCACATTCCGCATTCCAGCTGGTTTTGAGATTTGCCTGGGACTGAGTGGGCAGGAATTGGTTAAAATTAAATTCAGAGAAATATACCATAAAGTACAAACATGACATTATTTTGCTGAGGAAATGCTAATAAAAAGGGAAAGGATTCATTTGCATGGGAACTTTCTCCTCAAAAGATCAGGTTCCGCCCTGGAAACAAAGCTGGCCGAACCCCCTTTGACGTTTATGTGGCTAATATGACGAAAACGTATTACATCTTCTGTGCATCAGCCCTGCAGTTAATCAACCTAGACAGAAAATACTCTGCCCTGCCTTTCGGGCACTCAAGATAGGATCCCACCACGGTGCATTTACAACACTATTGAATAGTAAATCAATCCAGCTTTTCTGCAGGGCCGCCAAGTTCCTATTCCAAGTGAACAAACTATTGTTAGCGCATTCTGCTACGGCAGATAAGGAATAGCCACCTCCAGGCACCGACACAACTGACAAAATAACTGGAACTTGTCAGCCAATCTAGGCTGCTATACCTCAATACAAGCTAATACACACCCCTCATCCATCAAGGGGCCCCTGGTCCTTAAATCTTTGCCTGGACAAATCTTTCCCTGTCCAGTTTGCAAATTTCTGAGAACTCCCTACCAGTAGTTGGCGCAAATACATCTGTATACACTGGGTACACTTGGCTATTGAGCCCTTTAATGGACTATCGGTCTTAATTCCTGAGGACATTTCTTTTGCACAGCATGATGTTTAACAATGAGCTTTTCTTACAATGTTTTTAGCAACTATTTTTAACCTTCTTGTGTGGTTTGACTTTGCAACGATTTTAATTAATCTGCAAATACATTTATTTACTTGCTAATAAAAAGGGAAAGCACTGAGAGCCCGTAATGGTCTGATCTATACTGGAATGTACAAAATAAAACTTTTCCCTGTAAAGCTTTGCACAGGAGACAAATTTTGCAACCTTATGAAATTTCGAATTTTGTTAGCTTTGCAATACTTCTACATGCAAACATTTTTGCAAAAATGCTTTTTACAGGTGAATTTTGCAGCAAAAATATTTTTGCATTAAATGTTCTATGTAAAAATGAAGGTTATGTAGTTTTTTCCCACACACCATATATTTTGTGAGTCTTTTCATCCACTCATTTTTTAAACCTTGGTTAGCTTGGAATGCATTAGCAAAATCTTCCCCAAGTTAGAAAAACCCAAATTCATAGATTTTTTACACCTCTTATTCTGGCCTCACAATCAGTGCGCCAGTTAAGCACCAGAGAAGGCTCCTAGGCTCATGATACCTAATCAAGATTCAACGATATGCCAACAACACTCAATTCTACGTCAACATTTCTTCAAACTACGTTTAGTGGCTCGAAAAAGTCTCATGCTTATCCTGAAACAGACATCAAGCCCCATTCTAGAGTTGAACCTCAAAAAGAAAAATGTCTCCTGTTTTCAATGCAGCATAAAATAACCACATTTTCAAGCTTGTCTATCCATCATGAACCAAGATGCCATCCTCCACTGAGAGACAGCGCCAAATCATTCATCCTCAATAATGAACAAAAACACATTGGGCCATATGTATCAAGCAAAATTGCGATCACAATTTTGGTAAATGGTATGTATGCAGGCAAATCTGCGTGCAAAATAAGGAATCGCAAATTTTGCGATTCCTTAAATGCAATGTAAGAAGCACCAAAAAAGTGCAATTTGGCCTTTAGGAATCGTAAATTACCATCAACTTCAAGTTGGTGGTAATTTGCAATTTCTTTGATAAATGCACTTTTTTGCATTTTTCAAAGTGCAATGTGAAGCACATACATGCCCTTAGGGCATGTATGTGCCATATGTGCACCCATGCTTATTTCAGGGGTGCAACAGGGTGTCCTTTTGACACCCTTGCACCCTTGAAATTGCATTCTCAATTTGCGATTCTCTCATTGCTTATTGCAACCTGAGAATGCCTTCCCATTCATTCCTATGGGCCTCTAGGCCCATAGGAATGAATGGGTAGGTATTCCTTAATTGTGAATCGCAATTTGAGATTAGCAATTAAGGAATATGTAGGATTCACAAAATGTATTGCAAATCCTACATACATAGTATTTTGCGATTCTCAAATAGCGATTCGCAAAAAATCGCTATTTGAGAATCGCAAAAGAGGATTTTGATACATATGGCCCTCTGCCTAGAAAACCAAAACAGCATTGTGCCAACGTTGCCGCTTGATAAAAGTGAAACCCTTCTTGATAGAAGCCGACTTCAGAACTATAGTGAAGGCGTGGGCCCTTTGCCACCTGGATGGAGACAACTCTCTGATCAACTCCCCCTCTGACACCGCAGCGGCACCCTGAAATGCCTCACTAAGGTCCTGAAGAAGTTCCATCACCCTAAGTCTACATTGGCTTCCGCCCCAGACCCGCATCGCCTTTTTCACCATCGGGATCCTCAACAGGGCCACTGGAAATGACTCCCCGACGCACACTCAGAGAAATCAACACATCATACGGAAAGTGCCAGACCAGGAACTATATCATAACTATACTGGAAGCAAAGAAATTCAAAAAGGAAATTATGAGTTGGCTGACCTTCTCCATCCATGCACCAAGATTCTGGGACATCATCTCCATCAGCACCAGAACTGCTGTGATTCACCTCCAATCCAAAAAGAAACTGAAGGTACACCTTATCAATGAGCACCCAGCCTACATGATGGGAGTTTACTTTTTACCAGTCTCCTTGACAATGTAGATGAATTTTATTGTTGCGCTCCTTCAGCATTCAGCTCCCTGATTCCGCCAAGATTGGCAGATAGGTTCACAATATTGAAATGCCCTTACAAGCATACATACTCCCTCAAACTATCCAAAGAAGTCCCCAAACAGTTTATTTCTTATTGCAATGTGTCTCCCTTGTTATATCACAAAAACTGTATTACATGAATGGATGAAAGCGTGCTTTAGTAAACAGTATAAAAAAGTGAAACAAATGTTTATAAAGTGTGTATGTTACCATTCAGATTATTGATACTGAATTCTCAAAGCAAAAAGAGTCGTGACCAAAAAGCCCTAAAAGATTGTAGAAGAAAGAGATAGATTTTTACCATAATTCTTAACTTAAAGCCTATCTCATGTGTGTACATATTTAAGGCTGAGGGTTCTACCTAGTAACAGCCAGAACCAAGATGACACCAGAAGATGAGTGGCACAATGTCTGGTTTATTAAAGAGAGGCCCCCAAATTCAATTCAGATCCCCACTGTTGCCTTATGTCATGGTCTTAGAGCTGGTGCTTTAGTGAAATGAAATCCTTATATGGTGATCTGTTCAGCCATATCTGCTTGTCGTCGGCGCAGTATTAGAACTTAATGCCGACGCACCAAATGGAAGTAGTGCGTGGCTGAAGGTAAACGCTCAAAAAGAGGCACATTATGGTCCTGTTGCAAATGGAGACACGTACATGGGGTTTGCATGATATGACTCACACATATGAACAGACTTGGAGACCCAGACAACAGTTTTGGGATACCCAAAATCTCTTAGATCCTTGAAATTCGTGGATGGTCTGGACATTTGAGAGGGGGTGTCGCTAACTGTTAATAAGGGTAAGGTTGATCGGTTCCCTAACACTGGAAAATCATTATTGACCATTGATTTTTTTTATCTATTCGGTGTAGGTTTTTGTTTGGTGCTATTTACATCCAGGCCTCACTGAGGCCTAAAGAGATCTAAAAAAAAATCTATAAAATATCGTTGGGGAAAAAGCGACAAATAGAAGGGATCTTGGTGTGGTGTGGATGATCTCCTTTGTGTACAAGCCATGACCGAGCGGCCATGATGGGAAGAGGGGCGTTATTGTGCCTTACTCCTGTGCTTGCAAATTGTGACAAGTGGCTCTGATACAAAATGGATCTATAGTCCTTCTTTCATGTCTGGAATCTTTTACTAGGTCTAGGGGGCAGGAGCATGTTTGTGCGTGAGCATCGTGATTAGAAATAATCCAAGAATTTGGTTAGTTTGTCCTTCCTTTCTCTGTCTATTACCCATAATCTTTTGCAGCCAAACGCATGCCATCTCCAAAATCTTCTTTAAATTCTCCTGTCCTTTCTTCCTTAGGCACGTGAAGCACGTCGGATGGGACCCCAACAGTGGTTTTGATGTATGTATCTGATCGACATTGGTGGTTCATATGAGATATGCAGAACTCAGCCTCCACTGGCCACCAACTCAGCAATAAGAGGGAAAGTAGTATAGGATGTAGTGCAAGTCTGAATCCTAGACCATTCCCTAGAACATCAGTCTTATCCAAGATGGGCCAACGTTGTAATTTCCCAATCTCTAACCAAGGCCTCGTCCCTCAAAGTCTAGTGTCACCCAACATCAGGGTACCCGTCTGGCAAAATGCCTGACATTTCAACGTTTAATCAGTGGCGGTTCCTCTGTAAAGGCGGAGGAGCATCGCCCCACTGCTGCAAAGCAGTGAAAGAACGAATACAATGATAATAACTTGAGGTTAATGTAATTGTATTTGTTCCTGCTCCGCAGCTTTGCGGGTGAGGCTGCTCTGCTCTCTGAGCAGGGGAGGAGCGGTTTGCCCACTCCAAGTGCGCAATGACTGTTTGGCCAGCCCTCTGGGGCTATCCAAAACAGTCATGTACACTTCGCATGTCCTCCATACAGACTGCATTACAGCCTGGGTGGAGAAAATGCCCAATCCCTGGCTGAGAGCTGATGCACGGCGCTCAGACCTATCGCAACACTGCATTGCAACATTGTGATTAGCTTAGGGGAGGGAGCCTGGCTGCTTCCTGTTTCGACCCCAGGAGGGAGAGACTGAGACGATGTCCGGGAGGGCGCCACAAAGTACTTTTTAACCTTTTTTTTTACATCACCCCTGCCCGCCCCATCACTCCCGATCCGTGCCGGCCGCTACTGCATTGAATGTGCCAGTATGAACCCTGCTTCATACAAAAGGGGTGAGCAGACTCTCCCCCTGAAATTTGCAGTATGTTTCTGCTCAGAATCCACTTGTCTTCTGGGATGAAATGTTGTAAAATGAGGGCCATGACATTGCAAATGGGCTTGCAGTAGAGAGGCATGAACTACATACTTAATTATCAGTATTCCATTATAAATACTGTAGTTTATTCCTTGTTCAAGACTCACCAAAGTGCTTCGAAATAGGGATGAAGTGTAAAAACGATTAACGGAAGGACCCAGTTAGCGAAAATGCTAGTGGAAAATGGCCTATCATGCACAGGTGTCCGTGGTTCCAGAGGATTGGAATATTACCCTGGTGTTCCGAACTCAGCGGTACCAGTACACAAGTACCATCCTATCCAAAGCTAGAGTAAATATAAAGCCAAACGGTGGCCCGTTAAAGTCACCATAGTATAAATTCCAGCAGAATTTCCTGATTTAGCACTTCCTTATAATTTGCAGGACTTTCCAGTACTACACAACTCCACATCACAGGAAGTCTCCTATGTGAACACAACCAGTCACAAAAAATCTTGCCAAAAGATTCACGTGCAAAGACAAGCACATTCATGGAAAAAGGAAGGTATATGGAGGAGCTTTGACCTTGTAGATCAATAGGCCAGGTTAGGCGCTGCACCCTGTCCTGTTCACACTTCAGGTACCTTGATGATACATATATTGTCAATGTACGTAGATGTGGAGTTAAGAATAGTAAATCTATACTTACCTATTTGCAATTACCTTCTCAATATTTCGGTCCTCGATATTTTTGACATGATATTCTGTCCACACAATATTTTTGTTTTTGATATGCTGTCAGTGACCTGTTCGCTAACCCGACCCTCCCTGTATGCCTCGCCCCAATACCCGTTCGGCACTATAAACCCCCAACCCTGATGCTTTATCCCTGACAGCCCTGTTGAATCCCCCCTTCTTCTGTACTAAGTGAAGTCAAAGTCCCAATGTGTACTGTGCTCTGATGGTGTGTACCTAGTGTTGTGCTATGCAAGGTAAATACATTAATACTCAAGTACTGTTTCATTAATGGGGGACAGGTAGCGGCTCTGGATTTTAGGTAAGGTGCGACAGGGGGTGTCCTACATACATCCCAACCTTTCACACCCACCTGTTTAGAGTGTTTGTACCCCACTGGGCTCTATAAACACACTCTTCTGTCTCCCATCCAGGTCAATGCCCTGGATCCGGAGCTGAAGGCCCTCTTCTCTCACGCTGGCATCAGCGAGGACCAGTTGACGGACGTTGAGACCTCCAAGCTGATCTACGACTTCATCGAGCAGCAGGGCGGCATGGAGGCCGTCAAGCAGGAAATGAGGAGGAGTGGTAAGCGGGGGTCCTGTAGGTGGGGTGGCCCTGGGATGCATGCTGAGCCCATTTCTTGCCACACCACAGCCCTAACACAAGGGCCTTCATTGTGGTATTTTGATCCAGAAAGGTACAAGCAGAGGCTGCCACCTCCCCCTCCCTACCATACTCTTCCCTTGGGTGGACATTGATGTTGTAAGTAAGTTTGACTCTTCTAAACTATTCCCTGCACATCCTGAGATCTGCATGACTGGAGAGCTGAAGCAAGAAATGTGTTCCTACTTTATAAAGCCAAAACATGTGGATTGTGAATAAATACCTCTGTTAAACGGCAGGTACTGACCAAACATTGACTATACTTGATACCCTGATACAATATGAGCACAGACGTCATCATAAACCCCTATAGATAATCTCAGCAGAGAAAATAAAGCAATAATTACTTACAAATATTGCAGCAGTGCTCTTGCAAACTGCTGAAGTTTTCTGTGGGTGAAAATACAAGCACAAAGAAGAATGTTGCCAGAGAAAACCCACAGAAAGCCTACTTTCCATCCAGAGAATTTTCTTGCTAAAATTATTAATGGGAAATTAGTCCTTCAAAAAACTTATTTTGATTGTTACGCACTTTGCTCTGTTGCGAGAAGTACAGAGATTTTTCAACGTGGTCAAGTGCAAACATTTAGGTCTTTGCCCAGCTCTGACATCGGAGTTCAAACGTTTCCGCCCTTATAGCAAATTCAGATTCAGAAACCAAGTTACCGTAGCTCTGAAACTTGTTGCTGAAGATGATCTTGAGGTTTTGTGCTTGTGAGCTAGAGGCGGGGTAGATCCTAGGTTTGTAGGCCACCAGGCTGAGTCTCACGGCAAGGCATCTTTTCCGGAAAAAACAACTTTGATCTTTTCAGTGTTCAGCTTGAGGCAGTAGGACGTCATCCAGGCGGCCACTTGAGTCATGCAGGACTTGAAGTTGTTTCTTGGGCTGGGTGTTATGTTCAAGAGGGACAGCGTCAGCTGTGTGTCATCAGTGTAGGTGAGTATGTCAGTGTTGTGTGCTTGGATGGCGTCGGCCAGTGGGATCATGGAGATGTTGAAGAAGGTCAGCTGAGAGAGGAGCCCTGAGGCACTCCGCAAATGAGGTCCAGGGCTTTCGAAAGACTGAGGCTGTATGTTGACTGTACAAGGTTCTTCCGGTGAGGAGTATGCAGCTCCATTGGAAGGCAGGGTCCTTGGACACCAGTCTCATGTGGTCTTGTCATCAGGATGGGGTGGGAGATTGTGTTGAAGGCTGCTGAGAAGTCGGTAAGGATGAAGGCCACATTTTTTCCTTTGCCCATAGTCATACGGACGTCGTCTGTTGCAGCAATGAGGACTGTCTTGGTGCTGTGGATGGGTCTGGCTAGGTGGATGTGTTGATGGAGGTGCCAGGGGTGGGGGTGGGGGTGGGAGGGCTTCACTGATTGGGGTGAAGCCTTGTTTTGTTAAAGATGTGGTGGGGCAGGGGTCTGCAGTGTGCCCTGAGTGGATCCTCTTCACTATTGTTGTGGTTTGTTCTGTGCTGATGGTGTTTCATGTGACAAGTATGTTTTCTTTCTCCGTTATCAGAAGGCTATTTGCCAGGTGTCTAGGGTCCGGTGGCGGGTAGAAGTTGTTGTATATTGCTGTGATTTTGCTACAAAAAATGTCTGAGTGGGAGTCATGCTTCTGGTTGTTGCTATGGGTGCGGGGACGTTCATGATTTTTTTTTTGCTGCTATGGGAGCTGGCGAGGATATGTTAAACTAGTGCCACCTCCATTCTAGTTGCTTGTGGTGCAGCTTGGTCTTGTTCCAGCCGGCCTGTGTTGAATGGATGGAGGCAACAAGGTATCGAGGGCGAATACATTTTTTTAAAAATTGTTTTTATTACCAAAAGTAAACAATTACGATAACAGACTGGATAAAGCACATAGTTTACATGTGCTTTAACATTTTTTCCATCCTACGGGGCACCCGTCAAGGCTGCCCCCTATCACCTCTATTATTTGCCCTTTCTCTGGAGCCATTTCTACACGCTCTTCAGGCACAACCGTGAATTGCACCTTTTAGGTCCGGCTCACAGGTCCTGAAAATTACGGCATACGCCGATGATATTGCTATTTATTCTCCCGATGTTATAGAGGCACTACAGGGGATTACCACAGAGGCTTGTAAGTTTGGAAAAGTTTCCGGCTATAAGCTTAATATAAACAAAACACAAATTATAGCTAATTATGTACCAGTGGCAGTGGTTCCAGAGATTTGTAAAGTCGCCACTTATTTAGGCGTTAAAATCACTTCTAAATCAACCATATTAACTATAATGAGCTAATTAAATCTACTTTGCTACTAAAAAAATGGCACAGACTCCCCTTGAACCTAATTGGCAGAATCAACCTAATTAAAATGAAGGTTTTACCTAAATTTCTTTATCTTTTTCGTTCAATCCCATTAGCACTGAATAATTTTTTTTTTAAGCAATTAGATGGAGTCTTCAGCAGCTTTATCTGGGGATTCAGAAAAGCTTGAAGATCGTTGGCACTTTTAAAAAACAGTCTGGATAAGGGTGGCCTCAACTTTCCCGACGTTAAGCTATATTTCTGGGCCTCGTTTGTTAGGCGTCTTCGGTCTTTACTCAACAGTGAAGACCCATTCTTTTTTCATTTATTTATGCTAAAATCTGATTCAAATATGTTTTTGTTCTGAGTCAATGACCCCAACTATTTTAAGAGGATGAAATTTAAGACTGCCAGGGATGTAATCAGGATTTGGTTCAATATATTAGCATTCTGTAGGACTACTTTTTACCACCCGAAACTACAGCTATGGGGTAATCCGGGTCTTCCTGGGATTTTCAATGATGGTATGGCCCTTAGATGGTCTGCTCAGGGTATCAATGTCTTGGGGGACTTATACGGCGTGCTAGGGTTCTTAGATTTTCATACACTGAAAATATTGTACGACTTGCCGATAACAATGAGATTTAAATATCTACAGCTACATGATTTTTTGATATGGAAAAACAAAATCTATGAAATCTTAGATTGTGATATTTGGAATTGTCTATATGCATCCAAAAACAAGTCGACTATAAACGAAGCTTACAGGTGTCTTAGTGCTTTTAAAACTGATGACTGTTTAAAACTAGCGGAGAAATGGAGTAGTAAAATGGGTTTAAATATAACATCTAAGCAGATAGCTAGTTCTTTCTCTAACATTAATAATTCCGTGCGATCATCAAGTTTAAGGCTGCAACAGTTTAGAACTACCTGCATGTTGTATTATACACCGGAAAGGATTTCTAAGTGGTCCCTTAACAATACTTATAGTGACCGTACTAATGGGGTCATTACGATGGCGGATTTCCCGCGTCCTCCGGGCCGGCGGAAGCCACCGCCGGCCCAGAGGATGCGGGAAATCCGCTGCAGAGGCTTGAAAGACCCACCGCCAAATTAGGATGGCTGGTGGGTCTCACAATCTGTCCTCCGCTTTTCCGCCGCGGTCGGAAGGCGACCACAGCGGAAAAGCATTAACATGGCTGGCGGTGTCTATCAGACACCGCCATCCATATTAGGATGGAGTACAAAGTATGCTTTTCCACGGCGGCTTTTCCGCCATGGAAAAGCATACGGAGCTTCACTTCGGGGGCCCGTTGCGGGCCCCTTGGGTGAAGGGGGGTGGGGGGTGCACATGGGGGGTACCTATGGTACCCCCCTGCATTTGTGTGGACAAAGCGGCAGGCACCGCGCGGTGCCTGCTGCTTTGTGCACGCACATGCCGTGCATGCATTTTTAACATTGCGGCGGGTGCAGCTTCAAGCTGCACCCGCCGCAATGTTAAAGATTGAGAATGTGACCGCCAGGGTGGCGGTCACATCCTAATTGCACAGGAGGGAACTCCGCAGGCAATGTGGAGGTTCCCTCCTACTCTATGGTGGCGGACGGACTCAGGTGCGTCCGCCATTATAATCGGCCCCTAAATGTCCTAAGTGTCAAGCTGTTGCAGTAGATTTGGAACACATGTTGTTTTCTTGCCCAGCCTTAAGGGAATTCTGGGCGGAACTACATAAAGTTTTGGAAATTAAGGAGATTCATCTACCTTCTATTACTGCTTTAACAGTACTACTTGATATACACCCTGTTTCTCTGTCCCGGCCTGCACTGGTTACGATTGTTTTTTCCTGGGCAAAATTAATATTAGCTAGAGCCTGGATTTCTCCCAAACCCCCTAACATTTCGGATTGGTGGTCATTAGTAAATTAAATTCACTCTATGGAGCTAGCCTTTGAAAAACTCAGAGGGGTTCGGTCACTAAGAAAATTTGGAAATATCTGGGGTAACTTTATCTAAAAATCTAAACTGGAAATTTAACATTATTAGGAAGTCTTGTTGTAGTGGGCCATTAGTCGGCCGCAGCATTCTTGCTGTTCCGCTTCTAGCATGAATAATATGAACTATGGTTTGTTTTTTCTGAGCTCTCAAGCGAAACTCTTTTTATGTGTACTAAGTGGAATTTGAAATATGTTTTGGGAACCATTTATATTTATTTTGTAAACTTTGGCTTTCTTTATTGTATATGTACTGGTATGTTTTCCTCATCAGTTTGTCAATAAAAAATATATTTTTTTAAAAAGCACATAGCTTACATGCAACATTATTGATTCTGTGTTATTTTGTATGCTTACAATGTAACATAGAGATCATACTTCGTTGACACAACCTATTGGTCCATATACATATCATTGGACTCAAGCATACAGAGTGCTCTTCTTGGTCCCTGTCCTAGCTTCCACTCTTGCATCTGCTTTAACCCCTTCCATGCTTATGACGAGGCCAGCCCGTCATGAGGCACAGTGGAGATGTGCTCATGACGAGCTGGGCTCGTCATAACGGCCGCGGCCCGCCCATGCGCGGCTGATTCCCCGCCTGTGCGGGAGAATCAATCAGTGGGCGAGGTTGTGACGTGCCCAGCTCAAGCAGTGGGAGTACCTGCAGGGCGGTGACGTGGGGAGGGGGAGGGGCAGGATGGGGGGTAGTAATGTATGGATTACGGAGTTTTACATGTAAGTAAACATTTAAATAAATAAAACGAATTGTGTTGCGCGCACTGCATCGCATTTGGGGATGCAGTGCACATCCATTACAAAGCATGATTTTACAACGCATGCCATCACAACGCATTTTTAGAAACTAGACTTACAACGCATTCCTTTACAATGTATACCATTACAACACATAATACTTTTTGGGCAACAGCATTGTAAGTGTTGGATAGTGTAGGGGTATAAATTACTATTCCCACTCCAGTGAGTGCAACAGTAGGGGAAGTGTTGGATAGTGTAGGGGTAAAAATGACTGTTTCCCATTACTTACCTTATAATGCATTGTAATGGCAAGCGTTGTAGTGGCATGTGTTGTTATGGCATGCATTGTAGTGACATGTGTTGTAATGGCATGCGATGTAAAGGATGTTGCGTTGTAATGACTGTGTTGTAAAGGTAGTGCGTTGTAATGACTGCGTTGTAATGGTTGTTTCCCCTGTGGGCCGTGTGTTTACGTAGAAGGCATAGTCCTCGCCACTCACCACCGAGCTTAGATTCTCCACCGGAATACTGTAAGCAACCACGCAGACGTAAGTGATTGAGCAAGCAGAGTCCTGGACAGCAGACTGGGCCAGACAACATGGATGATCAGTGCCTAAGAAAGGTGGAGATGCTGACTGATTCCGATCACCTTCTGGAACTCCCTGGTCACAGTTCTCTCAATGTGTCTGCTCATTCGAACCAACTCTGACATTTGTCTGTAGTTGGGTGGGTGCATGGTTCGTAGGATTCAGAGATGCTTTCTTTAGTAAGTGGAGGAAGGTGGCAAGTTTCACAGCCACCTATGGACTGTTTTGAAATACCTGTGGTGGTGGGTAACCCGTTTCGGTGAAATATAAATTCCGTAGGATATAATGGGATTTATATTTCGGCAGGCGGGATATGCATCACCGTTGTGACGGGGTAACCCCTCCGCCGAGATCTAAATCATGCCTGACGAAAGTTAGTTTAGCCCAAGCTGAATGACCCTGTAGAGTGAGTATCTTTAGGCCGAGCCTGTCTGACCTCAGTCCTGTGATCCCTCTGTCCACTCTTGTGACTCTTTCTCCTGTCTTTCTCGGTTCAAGAAATGTCCTAGTCTAGATTATGGTGTCTCTTGTTTTGTGGCCTCGACAACAAAGCAGAACACATGCTTTCCTCCAGCAAACTCCTGCTCATTAATTCTAACAGATTGGAGGGGCTTTGTGTCAAAATATTGACTACAAAAATATCATGCTACAAGAATATTGCAGCACAAATATTAACAACCAAAATATCATGGAGATAAGTATGTATTGGTAAGTATAGATTTATTATACTTAACATCACAGCTATGCACGTTGATGATAGGTATAGAGTGCTTAACCGCATCGCTGCGGCGGCTTTTCCCGCTGTGCGCGGCATTTTTAAAAATGCCGCGTAACGTGACAAAGCCAGCTCGTCATCCGCGCAGCGCAGGTAACGCCCATGACGAGCTGGCTTTGTCATTAGCGTCGAAGGGGTTAATGCATAAAATAATAAGTGCTGCTGTCCAAGGTTTTCCTCGAAAGCTTTGGCCAGCGCTGCAGAATGTGGCGATTGGCGCATAGCAAGGCTGACTAGTCTTGATTTCCCCTCACACCTCTTTTGTCCCCCACCCTACACTTCCGGCCCCTTTATTTCACTCTTGCAGGTCACTTTTAATCTCTGCTTTCTCCCTTTTCCACTGGCTTTCTGTAATTCTCTTCCTCTTTTTCCCTCTCTTCTGCCCTTTTTTCTCTCTTGTTCTGGATCAAAGTCTGAAGATTACAAATAATTGTCGGTCTGCAAGAATGAGTGCAGTTGGGCCCTACCTGCAGCCACAGGCTCAAAGTTAGCCCTGTATGTACACCGTCAAAGTACATCTTTGTGGAGTGAAGTATAGTAAGCCTGTACCTATTAATACATTCTTATTTTGTCCATATTTTTGTCATTGGTATTTATTGTACAATAATCTTATAGTTTGACAATTAAAACTTCATATTCTGGAGGTACAACCTAGATTTAGAGTTGAGTGATAACAGAAACATCTCAGATTTCTGGATGAAATGCTCAATCTTTGCTTTGTTCCTAATTTCCATCAGGAGGTTCCAGTGGGTGTTGAGATTCCAACTTTGGTTCTTGTCCAGATTGTGCACAGCTCCAAAAACCAGAGTATTTTCCATTATCACCCAATTCTAAACAGAGGGGGGCCATGTATGTGTGTCTGTATGTGTGTGTGTGGGTACATGTGTGCGTGTGTGTGTGTGTGCACATGTGCACAAAGATACATAAAAGAGGGTAAAGCTTCTAACCAAGTCTCTAAGCCCAAATTAAGATCTTCAGGGATACTTAGGCATAACTCTTCCATGCTCACAGATCTGTCTCTGAGTCCTCTCCTTGTCTCACAAAAACAACAACTATCTCCTGGAGGTCCTGGTGACTCCATGTTAACTTGAAATCATTCCTGGCTCAAAGATATCCTGCCAAGTTTTACTCTGAAACTGAGTCAGTTCCCTTATATCCGGTCCAGAGCACTGGCCACCTCTAAAGATGGATACACAGTCTCCTTCGGAGGAAGAGAGGGCCTCTGATCATCAGGGAAGCAAGGCCAAACCCCATGATCAGTTTCTGTAAGGCACATTTAAAATAATTGCCCTGGTCTAGTCAGTTCAGAAGCAGATCTGGCTGTGTTCCGTTGATCTAGCATAGGGTTTGTCAGAGTAAGCACAGATGCATGCTAGATTTTCAGGATATCTGCATAAGTTATACGTTAAATACACAAACAGCTCATTCTGGACTTGGACACCTTTCTCCACATCCCCATATGGAAATCCACTTGATGTTCCAGCACTACGTAAGTGAAGGTTAGAATTATCAATAAAAGACCCTTCTGGGGCATCGCAGTGCAACTCCAATTCCCTCGAGTCCCCGCGATCTTGATACGTCAACTCAGGAACCAGGGCGTGCACAGATGGGGAAGTGGATTTACCGTAATGAAGGATAGCATGAAAAAATATTTTTTGCAATTAACATTTATTTTTGCTTCTCCACAGGACCAGCTCCTCCTCCACCGCCACCCTCCCGCTCAGGTGCTGCGCACCCTCCACCGCCCTCTGGGCCACCACCATCTATTCCATCTCCTGGTCGGGGAAGGTCAGGGCCCCTTCCACCTGTTCCAGGAGCCCATGGCAGTCTTCCACCTACCCCCAGCAGAGGTGCATGTCCCTCACCTCCTCAGCGAAACCCTGCAGCGCATCCTACACGGAGTACACCCCCACCTCCACCGCCCATCTCTCGTGCCGGGCTTCCTCCCCCACCTCCTCCTGGGGGAGGCGGGCCTCCCCCACCACCTCCACCTCCCCTACCATCCTTTGGTGGTGGTGTGCCACCTTTGCCTCCATCGGGGGGAGCACCCCCACCTCCTCCAGGGGGATCTAGCCCTTCTGGGCCTCAGCCAACGCCTCCTCCCAAGAGCCGTGGAGCTCTCCTGGACCAAATCAGACAAGGGATCCAACTCAACAAGGTGAGTTTAGTCCTGCTGCGTACATGTCAGAGAAAACTACCTTCATGGTCCGGGAGCAATGTATATTTCTGCACGTCTCTCGATACACAGTCAACCACACACAGTTGCAAAATATGGGCTAACCTCTGAGTGACAGTGGATATCCAATGGAAAGATGAAAAATTAGGGCCACGTTCTCAAACTGCATTTTGTAGTACATAAGTTAGTGCTACATTAGTATAACTTATTACTACGAAATGCAATTCACAAACCTATGAGTATAACTCTTTACCTCCATCGACCACCTCTCCAATCTTTTCAAAGGGGAGATCCTTACTTGTAACTTTGCTGCTTAGTAGTAAATGTGAGCGGGACCGGTAGGAGGTTTGAAAAAAACGACTACATGGGAGGGGTTGTTGAAAGGATTGTGCTCAGGAACAGAACTATGCTTGGAACCCTAGAACATCAGTGTATATGAACTAAAGGCCTCATGGCATTTGGATGAGCATCCAACCGCCATTGCAGTGGGGTTGCGACTTCCCGACAATTAGTCGGTGCCTCACCCGCCATATTTTGATGAGACCGATGTGTAGGCGGTCAGAAACCGCCTTTTTCTACTGCTTGTGCTGCTGCCCAGAAAAGTGGTACAAAAGGGGGTGGTGATGGACGGAGCATTTGAATCAATCAAACACTCACACCCAGTCAAAAGATCTGGGTTTAATCCATCACCGTTCTTTAGCCCACTCTGCCACCCCAGTTCAGACATGGCTATATGCAAATCAGTCTGACCCTGTGCCTCATGGGAACAGTCCAGCCCGAACTGCCAAGCCATTTCTTCCCTGGACCGGAAACAAGCTTCCGAGGACCGGTTTCTGGCATTCCAGCCGTCTTTAGCCCGGCTTGCTTGAATCCAGTGGCAAAGTGAGCAAGGGACTCACGTCTGAGCATACCCTGCCCAGAAAAGTGGCGCAGCAGAAGCCGGAGTAGAAAAAGGCATGTTTCAAATATCCATGAACCGTATGCCAGGCACCATGTTGTACTAGGCACACAGTGCATGGATGTTTGGGTGAACCACATGTGCCCCACTGGCCATTCAGCAGTGGCCCACTGGGCACAAGGACCATGCTTGAGGCTCCCAAAGTCCCTTTATGATAGACTTTTCATGGTGCTGACCCACCATAAAAAGGCTGTGGGAAATGGACATGGTTATCCCTACAGCAGTGCCCACGTAGGCACCAGCTCCATTCTAGGGATACGAGTCTGACGGCTACCCCGACGGGATGGTAGATCCTGTTGGAGGGGGCGTTCTTTCCCCTGACAACTTCGACTACCTGCATCATAATAATGCAGTAGTTGGACCGATGCCCTGTATATTGCACTGCCCGCCACCGATGACCTGTCAGTGATAGTTCATCCGACATCATAATAAGGGCCTCAGGCTCCATACTATGTCAGTATCTATGGGCCTGAATCTGACTAGCTCATAGTGCCTCACCTGCCCTCCTAACGTTTCCAGAGAGACAAGTGATTTGGTACCCCGGAACACAACACTCTCGACCTTCTCAGGGATTATGGTAGCAGGTCATGCACTTTCGTTCTCTTACTCATACTTGTCCACAATATAATAAAATAGAGACACCAAAACCGTTTATAATATTTATTTAAACGATCGTGCTCTATTATTCAATAAGTGTGCCACAAATATGGAGCATATGCATGCCTAAAATGTTATAGGTATGGTTAACAAACAATATAGAGTGAAAACCCCTGTCATATTATCTGACAGATTTGCCAAAACCCACCCTCACTACTTAAGCTAAGTGGTTATAGAGTATAGATCGCTGGTTTTAGTGGCGGACCCCGTACATTAACACATATAGAAGGTTGTTCTACATCTCAGCTGGCGCAGCCTTCTCGTCTGCAGGACTTTGGCTCTGTCTGTGTCTCGGAACAACGCGTCCCAAATTATATGACAAAACGTGTACATTCCACAGCAGCAGATGGATTTCTCTATTATGTCTAGGGGCTAGTGTTCGACCAAAACAAATAACAAGAAGTAATGTTGTTTGACCGTGGCCAGGCTGTTCAGACTAAATCCCTGGAAAAGAACAAAATACTAAACCATGTGCTGACCTTGTATGCATTACAACGTGGCACAAAAACAAGCGTGATACTTCGTAACGAGTGCAAAGCAAAATCGGCCTACAATGTGCAGAAATCAGGCTAACATAGGGAAAGAGATATTGGGCTCCATAAAAAACACACTACAGGGATGAAAGAGGAGTTAAGAGAGGTTGAAGAAGGGTTAGGGAGGAATTTAGGGAATTATTTATATTTTTAACTAGTTAAACAAATTGTTCTGAATTTAATCCGAAACATCATTACTTTCTATGGGAGGGTGTTGGAGTACCAGTGGTTGGCCTTGTACAATGCTGGAAGTACTCCGTGTCCTTACTGAAGTACATTAATGACTTTTTTGGGACGGATTTGGCTGTGGTAACTTTAGAAGTGCCTTTTGTTAATAACAATGGGCTTACTCTTTTGTAGGCGAGTACATGTCCCTCTCTACAACCCCCGGCCCTTCCTTCCTTTCTCCTTACTGCTGCCTAAACACCTCCTATTTAGTCATAAGTATTACCCGTTTTCCAGTCACCCCCTTGCTCCTCCTATATTTACCACTAAAACCTAGGCATATGTGTAGAGAGGACTTCGCATTCGGGCAGAGATCTCTGCACAGAAAAGATAGGAGAACCGTAGACATTGACTTCTGCACATAGGTTAGTGAATAGCATTTTGTAGTACGGGAGTATGAATAGGCGCCTAATTGTGCATTCTGTATATTTCAAGAGATTTTTCAAAATAACTAAAATTCCTTTTTTTGTTTTACGTTATATAATCCATTCATGTCCAAGACATGGCAAATGGGTTACTCTGTCGCAACGTCATGGATATCCCATCCTTCATTTTACAAATGCCATAATGAACTTATATAGGGTTTATGTTATGATGGATTAACCTTTCCAACAAACTCTAAAGAAGGTCATTAGTTCCTTGCTCCTTCAAGATAGTTTAGATTCAGTGATTTAAACTATCAAAGCTGGTTTCTTCAAATACAACAATATATCTTGAGACTACTTCTGTGTGTTCAGATTCTGTTTTCCCAAACACACTTTAAGGAATTGGTAAACCAGTCAGTCAAAACACTTTATTCGATTATTTAAAATCATAAAAGACAAGGTTACAAACATTTCATATATATAAAATCAACAATAACAATCAGTATACAATAAGTACCCATAATTTAATTCAATAAATAATAAAATCAGACAGGATTGTTAAGGATGGCTAATCTTTTATTTTTGCTCCAAACAGCAGCCACCAAAAAATTGCCAACACAAAAGATGTCGCGAGTGCTACTTAACATCTGTAAATAAGTGAGAGCAGGCCTAACTTGTAGAAAACCCGCCTCTCTTAATATTGGTATTAAAAATGTTTTCCGAATGTTAGAGTAGAACTCACAAAACATAATAAAGTGCAGAGTGTCCTGGGTTGAAAAATTATCACAATGACATGGATTAGAGTTTTTAGGTTTACCCCAGGTAGGAAAAAAAACTAAAATTAAATGAATTAAATTGAATCGAAATCTAATCAGAAGCTGGCGATGAAAACTTCTAGTTACAATTTTTAAATACGGCTCAAGTGAGGGAGTAGTTAATAACACATACTTAGCCTTTACAAAAGGTTTCTTTAGCTCCTGCTCCTCACGTTCCATTGCTAACATATTTAGAAA
Source organism: Lissotriton vulgaris (assembly GCF_964263255.1). Lineage (NCBI taxonomy): Eukaryota > Metazoa > Chordata > Amphibia > Caudata > Salamandridae > Lissotriton > Lissotriton vulgaris. Next base: position 31,786,662 of record NC_141698.1, read on the forward strand.
ACTAGTCTTTGTCCAGCTCACATCCTCCTTTTTAATACAATCCGGTGACGTGTAAATCTCGGGGCGCCCTAGTCTTGTAAACATTAGTCTTACATACACAAGACAGGGAACCCTGTTAGCTTTATCCATAGATACACAATCACCTAAAATCTGATGATTCAGTGTAATTTCTTGGTTTAGCCGGGTCTTTACCCAACACATCAGTGGGGCAACTTTCAACAAATCCGTAACATATCCCAACCCTAGTTCAGTATGTATTGAAAAAGTTGGGGTAGACTGGGGTACTGAGAGAAGAGATCTTAAAAACTTGTTTTCCACAACTTGGATCCTGTCCTGCAATGTGTGGCCCCATATAGAGGAGCCATACGTGGCTATAGCCAAACATTTAGATTTATACATTTTCAAAAGTGCCTCCACTGGTCTTGCCCCCAACCGCTTTGCAAAACCCATGAGTGCTGGGGTAGACCTGGCTACAGCATTACTTTTGAGCTTCTGTTGGGGACCCCAGGTGCCTCTTTCATCAAAGAGGACCCCTAAATATGTAAAAACGGGCACCTTCGTGACCTCAGCTCCATTACAAAAAAAAAGATTTTGACTTCAGTTTTCTACAATGTTTCCCAACCACCATGACATGTGACTTCTTGATATTTACTTTCAAATCCACGACAACATAAAATCCCCAAAGGAGCCCAGCAGCCTTTGGAGACAAAGGCCAGTACGGGCCAACAGAACAGCGTCATCCGCGTATAGGAGAACCGGAATTACCGAGTCTCCTATACGTGGAACATCCAGGGAGACCCCTCCTAAGGATTTCTCCAGAGCATTATTATATAAAGTAAAAATGAGGGGGCCAGGATACACCCTTGCCTGACACCCCTCTCTGAACTAAAGTAACTAGCACATCTACCATCCTGTGTAACCCTGACTGACGCTAAAAGACCCCGGTGTAAAACTTCTAGAAAATTAACCAAAGGTGGATCAATGCCTAAGTCTAATAAAATTGACCACAGTTTTGCCCTATTAACCAAGTCAAAAGCTGAGGAAAGGTCCATAAAACCCATATAAAGGGACCCTTCCTTAGCCACTGTGTATTTACTTATCAAAATCTGTAGATTCAGGCACTGATCAAGGGTGCTTCTCTTTTTCCTAAAACCATATTGGAGATTAGAGAGGACCCCCCTGCTATCTAACCAATCCCTGAGTTTATACAAGATGACCCTGCTCAAGATTTTTACTGATGAGCCTATCAAAGAGATTGGTCTGTAGCATGAAGGGTCCCCTCTCTGCCCCCTTCTAAAAACCGGGATGATGATGGATGTAGCCCAGGAGGCAGGAAACCGATTAGAGCCTGAGGCATTATAAACATTGGTTAAGATCTTAGCTCAGAATTCAGGTATATTCCCGTAAAAATCCGCCGGGACCCCATCCGGGCCCAGTGCTTTATTTTTTGACATAGCCAGGATTGCTCTTTCTACTTCAGCCACTTCAAAAGTTATGGGTGGCAAAGGCTGTGTAGAAATATTATCACCTACCAGAGACCCCAGGCCCTGACTGCCATAGATCTCCCTAAAATGTAATAGCCTTTGATCATCTGGAATGATACAATCCAGGAATATGTTCTCTTGCCCCGAAAAAAAGGGATGGTTAATAGCTGATCAAAATGTACCACTGTCCCGTAAGACTTCAATTGATAAAAGATTGTTCCACGCTTCATCTTTAATTTCTTGTTTGCGTTGGGCAATAGCCAATTTGTATGTTTTCCTCAAACTAGCAACGGATTCCCTGTTTCTTGGTCTTTCCTTCAGGGCTTGAAGGAGAACACCATGAGCCTTGGAACAGCTTCTGTCAAACCAACTTTCTTCCTGATAAGGTCTTAATTTAGTTTTAACCTTTAAATCATGTGCAATCTGGCTACATATGGCAACATAAGCACCAATTATCTCCGAGCTAGGAGCAGAACTATCTAAGCATATGGCTAAGTTCACATCAGCCTTAGAGAAAAAATCCTCAAAAAATGTTTCAGGAACCACCTTAGACCACTTGAGCCTCCTCCCCTGGTCTATTGTAGTCAGGTGACTTACAGCCAAAAACACACTATCCCTGAAACCCAAAGCTACTCCTGATTCCTCCTCCAGAGTCACCGGATTATCGTCACTAAACACAGAAAACACAACTTTATAAGACACAACCCTAGATAAAACACAGGAAGACAAAAACATATAATCAAGACAGTACCTGTGCCATTTCCTTTAAATGTAGGGACCCTCTCCTCACCATCACTAAAGCCTGACTCAAAAAGATTCATGTTAGCTAGAAGATCCTCCAGAGCCTCTCCCTGTCTACCATGTTCAAAATGTGGAACCACAGAACAGGGAGGCCCCTGGTGATCATCTATATAACAGTCCAAACTACGTGGGTGAATATTAAAATCACCCATAAGGATAATATCGAATGCAGTGTTTTGTTTTATTCTATATTCTGATAAAAAAACAATCCAGGGAGACCAAATGTTGATTAATACTCACTCTCTCTGGTATTATAAAAATTGATGAATAATATTTTAGACAAATTGGGCATAGCCCGCTCAACTATTAAAAAATTACTAGAGCCCGACTCCAACATCTTTAAGGAACCATTCAGTTTTAAAGAAAAAAGGAGGATTAAACCTCCTTTCGATCTACCAACTGTCCTTAAAATTGCAGGAACAACAAAACCTATATAGCCATCCAGGCAGAAGTTCTTAGTTGTATCCCATGTTTCCTGCATGGCAATAATGCCATATTGTTTTATAAAGTCCAACCAGATGTCATCATTTCTCTTAGGACTAATTCCTGCAACATTCCAACTTAGAATTTTGCAGGAAGTAGCTAGATTTGCCTCCATAAGTCTCTCCACTGTGTGCTGGGCAGTATCTTCTAGTCAATCACTATCCTCCAAGTTTGTCAATGGGGTAAAATAATTAGTTAGAGCTATGTCTGTATCCTGTTGTTTTGAAAGTTTAAAAAATGATTGTGGGGCTGCTTTAACACTCTCAGGGCAATATTATCAAGGACGGGCGATACATTATCGCCGCTTTTATCGGCAGGAAACTGCTGATAAAGCGGCGATAATGGGCTTGATAATATGCTCTATGGAATTCCAATCGAAGCCCATGTTAGATGGCGCTGAGATCCTTAAGGATTTTAAAAATACAGTTTGAAAGATTCGGGCTGAGCCTGATCTCCTTGGCATAGTAAGCGGCCCGTGTCCTGCAAATTGCTCTGTGATAATTTGTTTGTGCTGCAATATAACGCACTTTTATTTTTGGATCGTACACTTTTCTCCATTTCCGTTCGATTTTTTTTGCAGATTTTCCTCAGAGTCGTTAGAGACTCATTATACCATGGGCTAGATTCTTGGGAGCGGCCTTTGATCCAGCTGGCCGGGATCAAAGAATCCAGAGCACGGGTTAACCAGGTGCAAAACATCTCATACCCTAACTCTGCATTATCAAAAGGTTCAAGGGGGACTGTTCGGAGCAGGGCGTAAAAATCGTCTAATCGCAATTTCGGCCAGGGGCGCATGTATACTGGTTGACTGGTAACCATATCTGATGAATCTTTTAAAGGTAGGGACATGCCGACCAGCATATTATCGGACCAAGGGACCGGAATAGGGGCAGCTACTACCACAGCTTCCATATTAGAAAAGATGGGATCTAATAGATGTCCCCCGCAGTGGGTGGGGCTTGCAACTAACTGGTGTAGTTGAAATGCTGCTAGATCTGCTAGCAGGCTGCCTATATTTTTGTCTAAGGTAAGATCAAAGTGAAGATTCAAGTCTCTGAGAATGCTAAAAATTGCGGTTCCTACAGCCAGTGTAACCACTGCTTCCAAAAATGCATTTATGAAACTGCTGGCTTGCCCAGGGGGCCTATACACCAGGACCCCAGAGAGGGTCAGATGAGGGTTAAGAAAAATGCTAAAGCGGACACATTCGCATCCTTCGATATCAACATTAGTGAAAAGGCAAGGGTAGCGAGAATTGACAATCACTGCAATACCCCCTCCCCTCGTTGGCCTGTTTATAGTATGCACGGAATAACCGGGCGGCACAACCAGATTAAGGACTGTGGTCATGTCATCCTGCAGCCGTAGGAGTTCTTGGGTAGATTCAACCACTCCATCACCTAATGGGGGTACTCCTGTAAGAACAGCCACCAAAGGAGCAGCTTCTGGGGGAAGACCAAGAGTAATGCCACAAGGATTTACTAGCCTTTTGCTAGTACTAGGATACCTGACGATTTTCTCTCCATCTATGTTGTTGCTGCCCACCCTTTGGACGTTACAGGGAATAAAACTCCCAATATCGTGTTGTGAAGTATTACCAATGGCACCCAAAATCACATTATTAGATGTTTTAGTAAGTTGATCCTGGTTTAGAGTTGAGCTAGTAATACAAGAATGACCCTCCTTATGCCCAGATTTGACAATATGATCTTGCTGGGCCTGTCTACCCAGCTCTTGCTGACCTCTATACTCCTTTATAAATGAGTCAATTAATTCACATTTTTTCAAAAGACCTGCAATACAAATATTTAGAGTATCAATGATGTCCTTGGCAATGCCAGCTAAAGCTGGCTCCAGATGTGAATTAAACATCTCCTCCACCATATCACCCAGTTTATTTGGGATGTCACAATCAGTATGTTGTAAAACAGCTACTTGTTTTGGCCACTTTATGCACTTCTTGATTCCTATTCGTTTCCCCAAGTTACGTTGTGCTGTTAATCCAAATCGTTCTCCCCCAGGGGACTGACTGTCAGTGAAAACCTCACCAGCAGCCTCTACTATACCACTTTGAGTCTCAGTCACGCTCGTGGAATTAGTTATCACCACAACCGGATCTAATGGTACCTCGGTCACAGGCACAATATCAGACACTTCACATACAGTTGAGGGGAGATCCAATCCCAACTCCTTCTCCGCATTGGCAATCTCCTTACTTAGAACCCCCACAGCTGATGTCAAATAAGAGATGATGGATTCTGACTTCCTCGGCACCTTTGCCTTTTTGCCCCCCTGCTCCCCATTGTTCTGCTGTTTCCGCTTACCCATTTGCAGGCGTTAAAGGGGTAGCCCAGCCCGGCCTCCTTCGGCCACAGACGGCCTGCCCTTTGCCCGGGCTTCGCCCGGCGCCGCCCGCGTTGCGTGGGGGCGGGAGCGCTTTCAAGGCTGGTGCCGGCGCTTATGTGACGTGGCTCCCACTGCGACCCTGGAGGGGCTACTGGGGAACGTAGGCCGTTCCCCTCACGGCGTGGAGATGACAATGAAAAGTTGTTTTTTCTTTCGGGGTCTTTTAAGTTGCCCAAGAAGATGAATACACACACTTCTCTGGTTTAGTGATCTTTAGGACTTCAATGCACAGCATCACTGCTTAGCTGCATTGAATCTAAACTACTTTACTTAGTTCTTCATCTATTGTTTTTCCAATTTTTCTAAACCATGCCTCAGCTTTTTGAGGTCTACCAGCCATTGGCTAGCCCCTGTGTCAGATACAAGAAGACCCACCATGCTTCCTTGCTGCTAGGCAGGATCACATATTGCCTTGGACAGCACTGCACCAGCAATGGTTATGCATCCATCACAGACCCCTCCATCTCAGAGGCGAGCAGCCCTGAAAGGTGTGCAGCCCTAGAGTCCCTGCCACTGAGTTGCTTGTTCTACATCTCCATTTTCAAGCATGAAGATTTCCTCATATATCCAAACCTTAGCATTTATAGAGAGCTCCCGGCATGTTTAGACGACCTAACTGCTGCTAACAGCACTTAGGGCCAGATGTATGTAGCTCGCATTTTGCTATTCCCTAATTGCAAATCACAAGGATTCACAATTAAGAAATAGCAAAATGCAATGTATGAAGGTGTATAGAACATCTTTTGCGATTCCTAAGGGGTCGCAATTGACCTACCTCATGAATATTAATGAGATAGGTTGCAATTTGCGACCCCCTTAGGAATCTCAAAGATCACGGGGATGGTGGCCTGCTGAGATCAGCAAACCGCCATGTCTGTGATTGCTTTTCAATAAAGCAATCTTTTTTATTTTGTAAAGCAGCCCATTTTCATTAAAGGAAAACGAGATGCTTTACAAAACGAAAAACGAAAAGTTTTCTTTTAATTTTTTTTAAGAGCAGACAGTTGTCTGTGGGACCACTGCCTGCTCTTAAAATGGTTTTACAAACATTCACAAAGGGGAAGGGGTCCCTTGGGGACACCTTCCATTTGCGAATGGGTTACCACCTACTTGAAGTAGGTGGTAAAATGCGAATGTTTTGCAATCGCAATTGCGGTCACAAAACATTCATACATACCAATGCGATTCGGTATTAGGAAGGGACACCCTAAACATGCCCCTTCCCAATACCGAATCGCAAACCCATTTTGCGAATCGCAAAATTAGGTTTGCTGCATTGGAAAAGCTATTTTTGCATTCACAAACGGGCAGATTTTGAGAATCTGCCCTTTTGCAAACTCAAAAATGTTTGATACATCTGCCCCTAAGTATATAATTGAGTCTCCTTGTGGACTCAAACTGGATTAAATAAACTTTTATGGAGACAAAGTGTAAACCCATTGTGGCCCTTGAAGGTGGAAAATAAAGCAACGCTTTTGATATACCATACAAGTTCAAGGTTGAGGGCCTTACAGATGGTCTTTGTATCTGTGTCATAAACGAAGGATCACTGGAAAAAGTGCATTTAAATATATTCACATTATCTGATCGTCTGCTTTTTTCAAAAGTAAAATGTAAATATTCACGGAATTTTCTTAACAAGATCCAAAAAAAAAGAAATTGACATTTCATGACATAAACACCCTTCAAAACATTGGGACAGGGGCAGCACATTGGTTTTTCATATGGTGATTGCACCTTACAAAGCTTTATTTGTTCCTCTCTTTTAAATTGAAGTGTGAAACTTAAAATGGCCAATGGCCCATTTCGTACAGACCTCTGAGGTACACCTATGTCACCATCTATCACGTCAGGAAGATATTGTAATCTTCAAATTCATGAAAATTAAGAAGCTGGCAACAGTTGTTTACAAGCTATATTGGTTCTAGACCATAGGCTGTCAAATTATGCAATATGTTTAATACTTCATCACACACAATTGATAGCTGATCTACAACTCTCACCCAAAATGGAGATATAATATCTGATTGTCCCTCTATGGCTACCATCCTGGATGTTGGTCTAGTCTCATCAATGGTGCAGGAGTGAATGTTCTCATGAATCCTGAGAGTCTGTTCTTTTGCCTCTGGCAGGTTACTGAAACGGAGGGCGCTGCGTCCCCTTCGGATAGCCCCGAAGGCATCGTGGGTGCTCTGATGCAGGTGATGCAGAAGAGAAGCAAAGCCATCCACTCTTCAGGTGAGTTCTGCTCACTGCTCCCTCTTTGTGTGTACAGGTGTTTATAACCATCAGTGGGAGAGAGTGTCGGCTTTTGAAGAATAAATTCCACACTAAGGGGCAGTACATGCGGGAGGGACTTAGAGTTGGAAGGTCTCTCGTTAGCATCATAGACTGAGGAAACCCATCTGATGGGGCCGCTAAGACCAGAGGACTCTTCTGTGCGCCAGGGTTGGTGGTTAGTCACTTAATACATCCAAGAGTTCCAGCCCGCAAGGCACACAGAATCCGAAACGTATTGATGGCAAGTGGAACCTTCCTTGTATCTGCGGGGACAGGGCTGGGCTAGTGCATCGCTTGGAGCTGACAGGGCATTAAAGGTAGAGGACGTTGGTATAGGTGAGGTCAGGACGCTTCAGTGTACAGCTCCTATGTTGGGGTCCTGCTGCGTCCACTCTACGCTCCTTCAGTTGTAGAGGTTCTATCTATAGAGTCTATGGGGAGTGGCAGAAAAAGTTCACGGGAAGCCTCTGGCTCAAAGATGGTTCCGGTGCTATATTTGGTGTCTTCAGTATCAAACACCTCAAAGACTATGCAGTCGATGTCAACCCAGAAATCTTCGCCTCCGTGGTCCTCTGCAACATGTACCTTGATGCTGAAGAAGATCTCAATGGTGAACGATATCTTGAAGATGAGCACGTCTCCAGGGGAGCCCTTTGGCATTCAGCCCCCTGACCTTGAGAAACTCCTCGTCAAACCAAATGGTGATGGAGGGAACAATGGTGTTGTATCTCAGTGGGACCCTTGTAGGCATCAGAGTGTGTCGCTGTAATGTACAAAGCAGGAAAGGGCCCTTTCTCTCCCATCTGATGCAATAGGACACATGTTGCACAGAGGGTGGCCATAGTCGACGAGATCTGGCGCACTCCGGGAGAACCTTCATCTTTCGCGTCAGGTGAACTCACTCTGCGTTCCTCTGCATTCTTTATAACACTTTCTGGCACATATGACATTCTGGCCCAAGGTGGACGTCTGGCAGAGAGAATGATGAAATCATGAGCATCTTTTTTCCTGTTGCTGGAGGAATATTTGTTGAAAAGGGCTGCTGCTCTGGTGGATTAGCAGATGGCTAAAAATAGGTGAACAGAAAAGGGTTAAAGACAATCCCACCTGCATAAAGTGAGTTTTCAAAGGAGTCAGACATCAAAAGACGATTAAAAGCCAAAGTAACACAAATGGTTACTTTGCAAAGGTCAGTGTTCTGGGCTCCTTGACTCACAGAGGGAGGAAATAAACCGACCCCTACTGGTACTACGGTGTAGTGCAGTGCTAATGTGTAACCTGCCTGTCAAATGCTTTTCAGGAAAGCTTCTTTGCCTTTTGAAAATTAAACAATATGAGCAGGATGATAAAATATATGCTCATATAAAAGCAAAATAGAAACTTAATGTTTTTAAATGCTCTGTAAAAAGGATATTGAAATTGGATGCAGAAAATTAAACTGGTCTCGTTAAATTAATTTTTGGTAGAAGTGGTAGCACAGCAAATGGAATCTAGTATGGATGATTGGAGGTCTCATTCAAAACACTGGTTTGTAAACGACAAAAAGAGAGCATGCAAAAAAGGCAAAGTGATATTCTGGAGCCTAGCTCATCGCTTCGTCTTTAAAAAATGAAAATACATTTTGAAAAGCTCCGACCTTCCCATTATTTTTGATTTTTGCATATTTTTTTAATTTGATGAAATATTCAATAATTGTGCACCTGTTTGATGTAAACTAGGCTCTGTATATGTGGCATTTTTTTAAAGTTCAGATTGCTTAAGAAGGGGTACCTGGCGTCCAGTAGTGATTCAGTGGGGTCCACAGAAGTCAGACGTTGGAGACCCCAGATTTTAGCATGTATGGACCAGAGTTTTGCTACTCTGAAATGAGTCAATAATAAAAATGCATGCTAATGATCCCCGCTCGGCTTAGTAAAGCTACAATTGAATTTAACATTTGTGTTAGGTATGTGATGTAAATTTATCATGGTGATTTTGCCGCTGCTCCTCCCCTTTGGTGAACTGCTTTCCCTGAACTTCCTACTTCAGTCTTCTTTTATTTTTCCCAGGGGTTGCCCCTCTGACTCCTGTCTTGTAGTGTGGTTGTGATTCCTTTCCAGTTTCCATGTCCCTCCTCTTTTTTAGCTGTGCCACTTACGTTTCTTCTCCAGCTGGGTCCAGGGTTCCATCTCTAGCTTCTGCTTCCAGGTCAAGGCCCGCCTCCTTGACCTGGCATAGCACTGACTGCGCCGTAGCAGCGTCATATGTTGGGGAGGAGCTCTACCTGCTGATGAGTTCTCTTGCTTTGTTCTCTGCAGATGAAGAGGAAGATGCTGGCGGGGACGATGAGGATGATGATGAGTGGGATGACTGAGGAACCCTTCTCTCCACCGTACTACCACCCGACACTCCGGAAGGACACGTACCCACAGACGCGCACCACGATTGGCATATAGTGAAGATTTCTGTTCAAAGAACCAAGCATTCCTTCACCTCCCCCCCCCCCCCCCCCCCGGACACACTGGACCAGGAGCAACTTCATTTTGTACACCTTGGAGTAGTATGCAGCCTATCTACAGCTCATCAGTCCATTGGCAGTAGCTCCCTGAAGCAGCTACTAGTGGTGTGCAGCGCTTTACAAGCTCCCATCAATGTATTAATAAATTGTTCCTGGTAGAACCCGGTGCAGTGCATTGGGGTACCTGCATGAGCGGGGGCTTCGCTCATTAACAAACCATCCCATCACCAGAGACTGATAAACTCTGGCTGCTCTCCCAGAAAACTGGGGCTTCTCTCAGTAACATGTTTACATCATCAGGGCTGCTTGCTGCTGTGTGTCTGCACCCCTAGGAGTCAGGGTGCCTCCAAACTAACACACAACCCCAATCACCAGGGCCTACTGCAATGTGCGTGCGACACTAGGGGGAAACAGCGGTTTCAACACGGGTAATGCCACACGGGTAGGTTACAACCCGTATGTTACATTGTCCGCGTTGTTACCACCTATGGCATTACATCTATTCAACAACTTGCAATAGAATGCGTGCAACACCAGGGAATGTGTTGCATTTTAAATCAAACACATTCCCTGCTGTTGCGCTAACTGGAGTAGGATTAGTAATTCATACTATTCCTAATTCCAGCGCGCCATCTAGCGCAAGTCATAGAAACGACTTGCGATGTAAAGCCATGCGTGGTAACAACGCGGACGATGTTACGTCCGCGTTGTAACCTACCACGTGGTATTTGCTTGTGGTGTAAAGAGACATATTCGCCACTAGGAGGCGGCAGGGTGCTTCTTTCAGCAACTCCCTCCCCCCCAGCTGTGTGTCTACACCCCTAGGAGGCAGAGTGCTTCTCTCACTAACACACAACCCCAATCACAAGGAAGTTCCGCAGTGTGCCTGCGCCACTAGGAAGGAGCAGGGTGCTTCTCTCAGTAACACATGTCCCCGTCACAAAGACTTACGGCTGTGTGTCTGCACCCCTAGGGGGCAGCAGGGCGCTTCTCTCTGTAACACATCCCCTTATCACCAGGGCCTACGCTGTGTGTCTGCTGCCCTAGAGTCAGGGTGCTTCTCTCTGTAACACATATCCCCAGTGTGTCTACGCCAGGGCCTACCGAAGGGTGTCTTCTCTCAGTGACTTTCATCTCCAGCACCACAGTGTAACACAGTGTGTCCATACTCTGCAAGGTACTTTACTCATTAACAAACCGATGCCTAAACGTGCTCCCTGTACACCACAGAGGCTGGGAGATTCTCTCACTAAGAAGCCACCCCAGCACCAGAGCATCATACTGTCTGCCTGTCTCCGAGGAGGCAGGGCATCTCTCGATTCCTATATGTGACATTTCAGCAAATCAACAGAGAGGGCCCAGTCAGGCATGTTGTCTGGCCCCAAGAGCAGTGCAGAAGCCCAGCCATCAAACGTGCTGGTGTGTACATCATGCAACAAACATCATGTAAGATTAAGATAAACTCTTTCAAACTGAGTAAAAACTTTATTTCTTAACAGCTGTTTTTCAGTTTAGTGCATTAGATCACATCACTGATCTGAGGGACATTGGTTAAAAGGAATAGTTTTTATAAGTGGCTTTCAAACATGAACTTAAAAACAATCATGAACCCTCCCATGCTCTGGCAACAATGCATTGAATGAAGCAAGACACAAATCAGTGTGACTTATGCATTGTCTAAGTAGCCAACATTTGTATTACATATGCAGTTACATGATTGTCCATGAAAGCATGCATGAGTGAAGCATCTGTATAGCCCACATTCTGATCTGCCATGAAATGTGACAGTCAAGAGAAATTAGGTACGGTGAAGTCAATGTATGTGCTTAGTATCACACAATTTGGTGAGGTGGGAAAGCTGTGAATAAAACCAGTTTTTCTGGCAATAAATTGAACAATTGAGGTACTGGAGAGAGATCTCCTCCTCTCCTATTTAACCCCAAAAGATAATGCTCTGTGTTTATTACTTTCAGGAGCCAAGTTTGTACACAGTATTCAATAAATATGTTTTAAATGTTAAATTAATTGGACACCATATTATTTCTTGAACAAAATAACAAATGTAAGTGTAAGAGAATGTAGCACACAATTTGTATGTTACTCTCACTGGCTTTGTCTGACTTAAACAGAATCATTTTAGGAGAGGTTCAATGCCTCAAAGAAGGAAACTTCACATATTAGCAAAGCAAAGGCTGCTTGAAGGTCGCACAGCTGGCATTCCTGTTACGAACCGTCAGTGGGACACCGCGTACAGTGCACCTCTCCTGCAGACAGACTTTAGGACGGTCACATACATGTTCTAAGTTTAAACCCTGCAACATTTAAGGCTGGGGAGTTCCCTTTCAAATATTATGCATGGCCTTATGTGTCATGCAGTTAGCACAGTTTTGAAAACTTCATTAGGGAGGAAAAGAGACAGTGCATTGTTAGGTTGTGCAAGGTTTGTGTTCGCCATTCTATAGTGTTGTCAACATTGTTATGACATTGTTTTTTGATGTTTGGTTGTGTTTGGTCAGTAGAGAATATGTACACGGTTTAGATTTTAAAAGGGAGATTTACGTTTCCTGGTGCATCCCTGCAAACCAGCAGGGCTGCGCCAGGTAAGATTCGTGACGCAAGTTTACCCTTGCGCCACCACAGATGCGGCGCATTTACAATGCGGTGCATCATGGCACATGGATAAACAGATGCGTGTCGCATCTGCCAGCGTAAGGTTGGCGCAGTGCTGGAGTTGTGTCGTGAAGCAACAAAAACACATTGGCAAGGTAGTTAAGTTATAGCAACAAAGTTAAGTCACACTTACTCAATGGATCTAAGCGGACACACTTCTCATTTAGTTTTTTTACTCTTTTTTCATATTTCACGAAATTAATTTATATATGTCAGAGAAGGATACAATTTCAGTAGCGAACATTCACATGAAATTACACTTTTTACAACATAAATTCAACGCTCACTATGAATGAGACATATTTACATTTACACACTATATACACTATATATACATGAAACACTGACAAAAAATGCCTATTCTTAATCAATATTTAAGGCACCAGTCCTAATATACAACCTATAAACAACAAGAGGCACCAGATGTTTTTGCTAGCCTGCTTGTTTGTTTGTACTGAAACAATAGCAAATAATAGGGTAAAAAAACAGGTGAAATCAAATCCATAATCACAATCCTGATACGCCCTTCCTGAATCTTGTTCCAGTAATATGTCAACGCGTTTCGAGCCCGCGTATTAATGAGGGGCTCTCCTCAGGACCTGGACTGGAGACTGTCCTGAACTGAAGTGTCAGTTGTGTAGGGCCACAGTGTTCTTCTAAGGGCGCTCTGAAAGTATGTATCTCAAGTCGATGTCTTTTGTGAAGTGTCCCTTGCTTCTAACTATGGTCACCGGCACTGTTTGCTCGTGATTGGACAGTCGAGCAGGACTCTCACACTTTCTGTAGTTTTGAAGAAAAGTTTCTTTTGAAGATCCGCTATTAATCCGGCACTCCGTTTTTCACATTGCTTCGCTTCACAAAACGGCGTCTGACGTCAGTTGTGTCGTGGGCGCGATGCAACTTCAGCACTGTTCCAACCTGGCTTATCCACAGCAAGGTGCGTGACGCCTTAGGCCTGCTTCAAGCAGGCGCAGGGTTTTGACGCAACATGGCCGTAAAAGTGACTCAGTGAAATGATTTCACTGTGTCACTTTTACTTGGCGTTCCGGCGCCCGGAACGCCACCCTGCACCGGAAAGCCAACATGAAACCTGACTCAGGTTTCATGTGACGCAGGGCTTTACAACGTGATGCATCTCCCTAGATGCGTCACGTGGTAAATAAGGCGCAACGTGGTGCATGGTTTATGCCGCCGCTGCGTCACAAAAGTGATGCAACGGTGGCTTAAAAGTGTTTGCAAGGGGCTTGTAAATCTTCCCCTAAATATTTAGGTTCTCATTACGATGTCGGCGACACCGTTGCGGAATCTGGACGGACTGACCTCCGGACGGCGGGAGCTTGTGCTACGGCCGTAAACCGTTCGAGCACAAGAGAAAAATGGATGCAGGGATTAACAGGGGGCACCAACCAGAGGCCACTGTGACCAGGGGCCCCCAAAGTCACTATCCAACAGGCTTTTCATGTTGTAAAGCCCGGCATGAAAAGCATGTCAGAAACCTAAATCATAATATCGTAAACGCCGTACATAGGGGATTATGAGTGGCCTCCGACTGACCCACGGGCTCCTTGAGCCCGTCAGATGCCAGTTGGTCTGACCGGCTGGTTTCGAATCCGACAGCCTTCATCCAGGGCCGGTTCTAGGATTTGCGAGGCCCTGGGCTAAAAGGAAACGTGCGCGAGGCCCCCTCTAATTTACATAAGTGGCCCCTTGCAAGGAGAACATTCACAGACACTTTGGGGGCCCCATTGTCCAGCATTTTGGCGTCCCCACAGTTTTAACTTTTACTCCACAAGCATTTCTCACACCTTCATAGGTGTGAGAATTGATTGTGGTCTAAAAGTTAAAACTGTGGGGGCGCCAAAATGCTGGACAATGGGCCCCCCACAGTGTCTGTGAATGGTCTCCTTGCAATTGAGGGAGAATCTCCCGCTCCCTCCCCTATGCCTCCTGACACCATCCATGAGAGGCCCAGGGAGGGGGCCCCCTCCAATGGACCTTAATTGCAGGCGACACCTTTTGCCAGGGAAACAAAAGAACACATCACCAGTGCGTGGCCCCATGCTGGTGGGCTGAGTGCGAGGCCCTGTGCGGCCGCCCACGCTGCCCATGCCTAGCGCCGGCCCTGCCTTCATCGTAATAAAGCTGTTAGATTTGAAACCAATGATGTAAGTCATAACCAGGACTATTGGCTTTGCCAATGAGTTAGTTGAGTAAGACAAATAAGCAACAATTATGGCTTCATTGTAGATAATATTGAAAATGCATCAGTTCCGAAATGATGAGACTGAGAAAGAACTAAAACGAATCTATTTGAAGTTACACGAAAGGCAGTGAAGGTAGGTATTGCTGCAGAGGTAAGATTTAATTTTGTCACCCTGTGGGTGACGGCAAAAATGGAGAGCCTGATAGGGACCCCTCTCAGCGCTTGCTCTTTAGAAATGTCGGTGCAGAGCACCGTTAGGATCCGGCCCACTTAAAGCCCTACCTAAATGTGTTATAAAGTTAAGCTGTGGACATTATTAAATGCTGAATACGTGAAAACAAGGCACAGTGGGTCTACTTCTTGACCATCAGTACTGATGGAAAGAAAACCTGGCATTGGGACCACCCTACTGACTGTGGCTACGCTCCTATGAGGCAAGGGAGCTTCTCTCAGCGACAAACCTCCTATCACACAAGCAGGGTATAGTGGAAATCTCCGTTGTGGGGCTTGTAATTCTTAAATGTGACCATGCGGGGGCAGTGTCCGCCAATTAAAAACAACATTTTTAGAAATAGAAATCTTTCATGCATCCATGTCGTAAATGCTTGAACAAGAAACCTAAATATTTCAGTGCTCAGGGCCACTTGATTTATAACCAGCTCGGACTCCTGAAATAAACCAATGCACGATATTACCAGGCACCAATGCCCGTCACCCCCTGCGGCCTTTCCTTCCACCCCTCTGCCCGAGAACCCGTCAGCCCACCTTGCTGTCAAGTGTCCCAATGCCTCCCACATTCTAGCCCACAGATCTTCAGAACTTCTTAATACTGTGCTTTTTTACAGTTAATCACATGTGAAATGAAAAGGTACAGGGCTGTCAACTCACATGGAGCAGCCGTGTAACGTAAAATTCCATAACACACAGGGGGGGGGGGGGGCAGATTTACAGGCCCCTTGCGCCACTTTTGCGTCATTCTCCCCATGTTAAACACGACCCAAAAGTAGCGCAAGGGGCTTGTAAATCTGCCCCAGGGTGACCAGATCTTGAGAACCAAAAACCGGGACATTTTGGAAAAATAAAAGAAGGACTACAATCTTACATCCACGGAATGGCGCAGAATGACAGCTCTCATCAACAGGATCACAGAAAATGCACTGACATTTTTTTTAAATTTCTACATCTAACATCATACTTATTAATTAAATTGCTTACCTAAAACAGCTTCTAACTAGCACAGCTTTAGAACACCCAAAAAAGTGCCTCTCACTGTTTTCAGTCGACCTCCTCTAAAACCCGGACTTGAGCCAAAATTGCATAAATCTGCCGGACCAGCTGGTGAAAAACCGGGACTGTCTGAGCAAATCCAGGGGCCTTATTTATGAAGGCCTTGCGCCGCCGGTGCGTCACTTTTAACATGGGAAAAAGTGACGCACCGGTAGCGCAAGGCCTTCATAAATAAGGCCCCAGGACTTCTGGTCACCCTAACAGCACATCACCCTGGCACCAGGGGAAGAGGCGCTATGGCACTCTGAACCCGAAACCCTCATACAATTTGGTTTCTAGCTGAGGTACGAATGCTCTGCACCGCAGAGCCCTATTTCAACCTCATCAGGACATGGAAGGTGGCCCAGATTAGTTAATTCTTGCTGTGGGGGGTCGGGGTCCAAAGCTTCCGTCACCATGTCCCTGCCCCCTTGCCAAATCCATGCCCCTTTTCTGTATGATCACACAGTGAAAATTACCTTCAGGTTGTCAGCCGTGCAGGTGTATTGCCAGAATAGGAGCCAGAAAGTGTACAGGACTTTAAAGGGCATCAAAGAAAAGTTGAGTAAATTTAAAATTCATTATTGTGTTTAGTTCGAGCCTAGAGTCAGCGCGCATGCGCTGCAGTATGTACTTGTAGCCCTGCCCACTTTCCGCCCATATTTGTCATTGGCTTGTGTCATTGTCCTTCGTAAATGCTGACATCTGATTGGTTAATCGACTTCTTTGTCCCTCTTTAGTACCGCCTAGTCTTTATTTGTAACTTTCCATGAGGACTGGCCCTTTTACTTCAGCTGTCACACGTATGCTTTAATTAGAGCCTGGGAGCACTCTTTTCTTAATTGCCTTTCTTATGCCTGCTGTTGCAGGCCGGCCACGCTCGCTCTCTCGATCTCACAACGCTTTTTAAAAATTTAAGCAGGACAGCCACCTCAGATGGGATAATGGCGGAAGTGCTTTTCTTTTACTTGAACAGGGCGTGCTTGTTTTGTATTAGTGGATCATCAGATGTCCATTGATGTCACCACGGCTGTATGACTTTAAACATATAATTGCTCATATTTCAAGCAGCTGTGTACTGTTTCACTTAGTAGTGTATGATGCTCACTAGGAACCTCTAGGGACAGCTTGTGGTACTGCACCTAGACTTGCATTGCTGGTGCCTTGCTCACTAGGGACGTCTTGGAGCAGCTTGCGGTACTGCACTGAGACATACAATGCTGGTTCCTGGCTCTCTACACAAGTATTTGCAATGCACTAGGTCTTGCATTACTGAAAGCATGAGCTATTGCCGTTGCAGTATTATTCGCAACGCAAATACCTCAAACTGTCAGTCATGTGAGACCTATTGCATTGCCAATGCTTGTTTATTGTTTCAGGTGGTCGTGCCCAGCTGGCAGCAGGCTCAATGTCATGTGTGGCACCTTTAACCAATCCTGGCTTCTTGGTCAAAAGCCCATTGCATGCTGAGATTTTTAGCCTATACTTACAAAGTTTAAAATAAACCTATGATTCCTAAAATGCCAGCGCTGTTGGCTGAAATACAGGACTGGCTAAAGGTGCTGCACAGGGCACAGAACCTCATGGCGACCTTGAACATTTCTAACATGCAGGGACATCTTCGGGATTTTTGGGGCCCTTGGCCAAACGAATTTTGGGGGCCCATTTTCAGAACAGCTTTGAATTTATAATCCACTTTCAGCTCTTTCGTGCCCTCTTAGGCCATGATACTGACAGCGCAAGGACAAACTCGTCCAAATGCTAAATATGTTTACATCTAATATTCAGGGATAGTGACGTGTATTCAAAATTGTAACACAGCAGCAGCTCCCTAATATCACTGCAAATAATCTCTGTGACACCCTCCCATTTCTCATACCTGAGTCATGT
Source organism: Lissotriton vulgaris (assembly GCF_964263255.1). NCBI lineage: Eukaryota > Metazoa > Chordata > Amphibia > Caudata > Salamandridae > Lissotriton > Lissotriton vulgaris. The sequence continues at coordinate 31,804,642 of NC_141698.1, forward strand.
TTTTAATCCAAGAGAAACATTTTTTATGGATATTGCATAAAAATGATATTTAAAACAATCTAAGAATTAGTAGGTGGCCTCTGGGAAAGACTCTCTGCAGAACAGAACTGCCTCTATCAGGAGGCGCCCTGAAAGGCTGGGTTCGTGGGCCAGAGCCCACTTTGCCCATGGCTTAAACCCTTTTAACACTGCACTCAGATATATAATTACCAGCATGGCTTTGGCAGTCATTACGCCCTAAAATTATCCCCCACGGTGTAATCAAACATCGAGATCTACGGAATGTATCCTTTGTGATTATTTTCGACAATTAAGTGCCCTGCCCCTAAACTGGGACATACGATGCGTATTTTACCAAGCCTCCCCACTACTCCCCCCCTCACCCAATAAAATTAGCAATTTTTGACGTGTGGAAATATACCCCGGGATGCTGTTATTAGCACAACCAGTTTGCGCCAGGTGCAATAAAAAGATTAAAATGTATAATTCCAATAGGTTTGAAAACAAAAGTTATCAAGTCTCGAGTACTTGAGGGCCCAGTTCAGTGTAAGGGTTTTCAGCTGCACTTTCAAGAGAAATAAAGATGAGGAGAAGTAAAGATGGTTCTCCTTGTCACGCCTCGCCTGGGGAGGCGCGTCTTTTTGATGCATTTGCAGGTTTACCAGGTCAGGTATATCTGGGACTGCGTAAAAAACCATGGGATTTGCATGGAAACACCCACCCCTACGCCCATGGAACGCCTCCCGTGCACAGAGTAACGCAACGCAGCGATTTGCACTGTGCTGTATTCCTCCACTCAAAGCCACGCAATGTAGCTTTGCATGGCTACACACATATGACTTCAGGCTTTGCGTTGTGCATGTACCACGTTAGTTGGTGCAAGCATGGAGTAAGGCCTTCGTAAAAATGACCCTGGGTTTACTTCTGTACACTCTATTTTAGCTAGGTACACGCACCCTTTCTTGCACCCTTACACTCCAACACAAATGTAAGCGATGGTGCACAAGTTCTCCAAGGTGGGATGTGATTGGCTGTAAATTTCCCTAAAGAAGAGACATGTGTACACTACATCATGCTCCCAAAGCCTTTAGTGTTCGACAATATACCGAAAACTGGAAAATTGCACCCATTCCAGCCAGCCCTGCTTGAATGGTACAAGCCAAATTCAAAATGGAGGATGCAAGGGAAAACAATATGAAAAAATCTGAGACAGCCTTGCAGGACATCTTGAAGAGATCTGTGATTAAGAGCATTCTCTCTTTTGTTTGTTTTCTTCTGTACTGCTTTTAGAAAATATAAAAAATATATATTAAACAATTGTAAAATAATGCACTGCGGTTCTTGTAGTTCTTTTAGTGGCGAAAGAAGAGAAAATCCCATTGCAGCAGAGGCCAAGAATGTTGAATTGGGTTATATTGTTTTGGTCTGGTCATCAGAGTCTGCTGCTTATGAGATGGACCTTCTGTCATGAGTGTAGGTAGGGGTCAGAGATCGAATGCTACTTTTCGCAAGCTTAATGAGTTGAAAACCAGACTAATGCGTAATTTACTAGCCCTGCGCTAGCTCAAGATATTTTTAGCATGAGTTATCCACGTGTTACCCTTCGATAAATGGGACCCAGAATGGTGATGTAACTGCTATAATATCAACCGGTATCTATTTTTCACAATGCCATTTTGCCAATATAGATTTTGCCCAATGTTACTTTTTAGATCTCGTTTACAGACAGCTTTCAGCTCTTGATTGTCGAAGACTTATTAAGGACAATAACACTACTTTCAGTAGATTTTGTCAGCCAAGTTCTTACCAATCATTGGCTTTCTTGCCAATTTCATTTGCCTACTTCTTATTCAATGATAGCGCAACTGTTGCCAGGCGTAATGTGATCAATCGAAAAAAGAGCTTTCTGGACTACTACAGACAGGGACTTTGGCTCCATCCACATGTTGGTAGCCAGGAGTACATGTTTGATTGGGCTGAAGTTGTGTGCTTCCACAGAGAAACTGCTTCCTCTACACACAGCTGTAATTTGTTTGTGTATCCCGCTGCCTGAGCCAGCGGCAGTGCGGCTGCCTGAGCTTGAAATTTCAGGGGCACACTCATGACATTGTAATGCTATTAAACTATCTTTGATACCTTTATAATGTACAATGATGGTTTTTCTCTGGCAACAGCACAGATGGGAGGAGTGCTGGCATATGGAATGTTTTGCACTCCCAGCATCCTCTCCTTCCGTTGTTAACTTTAGACTTCAGAGTGCAATTTTGTGTTGGCGAGCAGTATGGGATGCCCAGGGCTACATAAATCTACATTGAGTATTAGCTCTGGCTGGACTGTGCAACTGTCACTAGACCTTATGTGATGAACAAAAAAGAGCTTTCAGATTACTACTGAGAGAGGGACTAAGGCTCCACCCACATTGGTTTCCCTCAGTGTAAAATTTATTTGTGTACATCCACCAAAAATTTCACTTTGTTGGCCCATAGCAAAGGCTATACCCAAGACAGCAGAACTGAGTTGGTTATGGTGGCAAACCAACGAGGATGGCTATAGGCCTGATCTATTTATACTGAAATGTTACCATAAAGACATTTGGTCTGACAGATTTACTGTGAAAAGCATATGTTAAAGTCTATAGGCATTTACATGTGGATTCTTATTACTCTGTATTAAAGCCTACAGATAGGTATTTTATTACATGGAATCTCACAGATTATCATAGTAGACAATAGTTTTGGTGTGGGTTACCTTGTGTGGCGACCCATGGATATAGAAGGTTTTCTGTGTGAAAATCCTTGTTAGGCCTTTTTAGCGGAGACTGTATTTTTCTTTATCAACTATAATTTTGCATACCTTTCTAATTTTATGACTGAGTGTCTGATGGTTGACTTTTGGGAAAGCTTACACTCAAAACTGTAGGCCTGATCCGGTTATGGTAACAAGTAGTGATTTAAATGGGAAAAAAGTGCAAATACTCACCAAATTGAGCTGTGGCCTAGGGGGCCGGGCGAGAAGGCAGGTTTAGGGGTGAGGTCACATTTACAATTTATTGGCGTGAGTGATAACAGATACAGTTCTGCAATACTTTATATAATCAGGGTGCCCTGGCATGTATAAAATGGTACTTTTAATATTCTCTTTCAATAATATCTGTCGTATATAAAAATTTGCCTCTGCACAAATGGCACATGAATGACATTTGAATGTTGACATTATACACAATTCCAGCTACGGTGGGCAGATTGAGGAATAAACGTGGACAGTGATATACTACCCATCAATACTAGTTAGCACATTGTTAATTAGGAGATTTTCCTTTTTGTCAGAGGCATTGGTTCATTGAAAGGACAATCTGTATTCTCAGTCTACTAAGATTAATTGTAAAAACTAAAATGTATTCACCTGAGAAGACACATGGTAGTTAAAAATCAACAAACTAAGAAATTACGGGGAACCAACCTTATGATGGTACAAATGGAACTGCAAGTCCCAGAACGCAGAGCACAAATCTAAATTTGATCTGCTCCCCTGTTGGGCCCAGCTATACCTACAGCCAGGGCTTTAAGTTTACAATGTGACTAATCTAGGGAGATGCGTCACGTTGTAAAGCCCTGCGTCACATTATACCCTCACGGGTAAGTAGCGCGCTTTACATGTGTTCTGATTGATTGATTGATTATACCTGTGCCAGGTATAATGTATGCATGGTGGGCGTTCCCACGCAAATAAGCCAGAACTGACGCAGTGACATTTTCATTTCATTGCGTCACTCCACGCCTTCACTGCGTCAAAATCCCTGCACCTGATCAGACCACGCGTAAGGAATGACACAGGGCTTTTTGAATGGGACTCACCCATCTGTTGTGGCTCACTGCTGCAGTTTTGTCACTTTCATGAGCAATTACAGCGATGCGTCACTTTTGTGCAAACAGATGCATCAGAATTTCTGACGCATCTGTTAATCACTGCGCCATGGAGCACTGTATTGTAAATACAGCGCATCCATGGTGGTGCAAGGAATTTGGATCTGAGGCAAGGAAACTGGTGCATCTATGCAGATGCGTCAGTTCCTTGTAAATCTGCCCCAAAATGAGCAATGTCTAGTGTTTGGAGACCCCTTGGAATAGGACTGCATGCTGGGGCTCTTTGCCATATGTACCTGGCCACTGAGGGACAGATATACAGGACCTGGCCCAGTACTTCTGTCCATCCAGACCAAGGGAAGGAGCCGCTCCAGCCCCGACACCTCACTCCTAGACTCACAGGACCTGGCCTAGTACTCCTGTCCATCCAGACCAATGATTGAACCCACTGCAGTCCGATACCTCAATCGAAGAAGACCACAGGACCTGATCCTGGTCCAGTACTCCTGTCCATCCAGACCAATGGAAGGAGCTGCCCCAGCACTGATTCGTCACTCACAGTACCTGAACCTGGCCCAGTGCTCTTGTCCATCCAGACCAACGGAAGGAGCAGCTCCAGCCCCGATATCTCACTCCCAGACTCACAGGACCTGTACCGGGCCTAGTACTCCTGTCCAATCAGACCAAGCGATAGAAAGAGCTGCCCCAGCGCTGATACCTCACTCCAAGACTCACAGGACCTGAACCGGGCCTATTACTCCTGTCCATTCAGACCAACTAAGGAGTCGCGCCAGCCTGATACCACACCCCCAGACTCACTAGACCTGGCCCAGTACTCCTGTCCATCCAGAGAAACAGAAGGAGCCGCCCCAGCCTCGATACCTCACTCCTAGACTCACAGGACCTAAACCTGGCCCAGTGCTCCTGTACATCCAGACCAAGCGATGGAAGGAGCCGCCCCAGCCGATACCTCACTCCAAGACTCACAGGACCTGAACCTGGTCCAGTACTCCTGTCCATCCAGACCAACGGAAGGAGCAGCTCCAGCCCCGATATCTCACTCCCAGACTCACAGGACCTGAAATGGGCCCAGTACTCTTGTCCATCCAGACCAACGGAAGGAGCAGCTCCAGCCCCGATATCTCACTCCCAGACTCACAGGACCTGTACCGGGCCTAGTACTCCTGTCCAATCAGACCAAGCGATAGAAGGAGCTGCCCCAGCGCTGATACCTCACTCCAAGACTCACAGGACCTGAACCTGGCTTAATACTCCTGTCCATCCAAACCAATGGATGGAGCCGCCCCAGCCCTGATCCCGCACTCCTAGACTCACAGGACCTGAACCGGGCCCAGTGCTCCTGTCCATTCAGACCAATGGAAGAAGCGGCCCAGCCCCGATACCATCTGCTTTTGCCACTTGAGTTGATGCATCCTGGCATAATTTATTGTAGGGGGGTATAATATAAATTACTGCCATTGTTGATTTTATGACAACATTTCTGCTGCTAAAAATATTTACTTTTATTTTGATTTTAAAGCACACTTGTTGTTTTTTAGAAGCACACTCCCACTTACTTACTCCCTTCCTGATTAGTGAGTGTGCCGATGTGAGACGCCATTTTGTGTGGGTCGTGCTCCAGTCATTTCTTGACCCAAGCCCTAGCCCATAAATTGAGAGCGATGCCGCAGATCTGTATCCAGGTCGCGCCCAGCACTAGCCATGCTGCCCGTGAACTTAGCAAATCATTTATTTTTTGTGTTTACTTTAAAAATAAGTTACTCAATATTAGAAAGCAGCAAGCAGTCTATCTTATCCTGTTGCAGTACCAACTTTGATTCAGAAGTTTTTATGGGCCTGGTTCCTAAAAGGTCTGCTCCTTTTGTGGTTTCATCTTGAATCCTGTAACTGTGCCACCAGTGCCTGGTTCTAATACCCCCAGGCAAACAACCTTTATCCCAGTAACTCTCTGGAGAGAATTTTGCTCTCAGCCACTCTAATTAATTGCCGCTCCCTACCTAAACATTCTTAGGAAATTAGTGATTTGCTTACAGGAAATAGTTGTGATCTCCTTTTCTTGACAGAAACATGGCTTTCATACTCTTCTGCCTCAGACATAGCCTTATCTATCCCGGCTGGCTTTTGTATTCAGCCTATAGATAGAAGGGGAAAGCATGGCGGGGGCATTGCGATAGTGTACAAAGTCCTATCCGTGCTCTATAGCGCAACCTCCTAATATCGCTAATATTGAGGACTTGTCTTTTGCAATCACCCCTAACCCCTCCTTCTCTGTGGCAGGGCTACTAGTCTATCGACCACCCAATGGTGCGTCTGAATCACTGAACTTATTAACAGACCTGCTTGGCCAACTTTCCATCATGCACACCAATTTTTTGCTGTTGGGCGATATCAAGCTACTTATTGATGATCCGAACGGCTTGGTGGTGAAACAATTTGTCGTATCTTCATGTTATGTTTATAGTGTACCCTTTTACCTTGTAAAACTAGCTTATTTCACAATTTCTTGATACTCTTGAGGGATTTAACCTTATTGAACACCCATAAAGCGGGTCGCAAACTCATCCTTGTTTTTTCACACTCCTCGAACATGCAGATAGACCGATTTCCTAAATTAACTTGGTCCGCTCATTTCTTAATACCTTTTAAAATGGTTAGGATCTCCCGAAAGAAACAGCAACTATATGTGCAGAAAGTTTCAAGGCCATGGAAGCAGGTCTCTGAACTCCTATTCTCAGAAGTGTTACAGGCTACTACACTTGCACTTTCAGGTGCATCATGCTCTGACCTTACCAATGTTAATAATTAGTTCACTTTAGCCCTGGATAGCATCGCACCTTTAAAAGCAGTATCCCAATTTAGATCAACTATGTTGGTTCCCTGGTTTACTGCTGCATTAAAAAAGGAGAGCTCAAACTGTGAGCTTCTTGAATGCAGGTGAGGAAATCCGACGATCCTGTTGCAAAACAAACGTATAAAATACTTTACAGAGTGCAGTGCGCAAGGCAAGGAAAGAGTGCACTTAATCCTATATCACCACAGTTGCGAATAAACCTTGTGAGCTTTTCAAAGTGGTGAACTCTTCTCTGCCCTCCAGAGCTTCGCAAAACACTTTGATTCCATGAGCCATAATGTGTGAAGAACTCTCAGACTTATTTTATTACAAAATCCAGATAATTTATGACAAGTTTCCTTTGCGAGAAGCTCTAACTTCCATCGCCAACAGGAACGCCCACCTGGGACCTTTACTAGATAATCTACATTCCCTTACGCTTATGGATGCTTCCACCCTCCAGGCCAGCTGTAAGTCGTGGCCCCCTTTGGACCCAATCCCCTCAGACATCCTCAAAATGGCCTCACCAATAATGAAACCCATTTTTCATAAGCTGCTAAATACCTCACTCGAGGTAGTGATAGTGCCTCAGGCATGGAAGCAGGCTATGCTTCTAACTTTATTGTGGAAATCTAATGCAGACCCCAAGGTCCATAGCAATTTTAGGCCTATCTCCCTGCCACCGATTTGCTGTCAAAATGACAGGGAAGTGGGTTAAGCGTCAAATTTCTAGTTCCTTGGAAAACAACAACTTGCTCCATGATACTCAGTCAGGATTCCGTGCGGGCTACAGCACTGAATCTGTTTTTAGGTCGAGCAGACCTACCCTCAATGCGTGAGCATTGAAGGTGTCTGCTTCAGACCTATTGTGGCCCGTATTTAGGAATGTGGACAGCTATCAGACGCGCGCTTTGACAATGTCAGATTTCACCTCGGGAGCGCGCTTCTGAGCTGCGCTTGCGCGGAGCAACACACAGCCCTTGCTCACACACAGACACAGGCAGCCCCCACCCCTCTGCATGCACGCACACACACACACAGGCGCGCGCATGCACACGCAGGCACACGGCACACATACAGGCACACGGCACACTATCCCCTGCCTCGCATTCTCTCTCAATCACACACAGTCACGCAGGCGCACACATATTCCCTCGCGCACACACGCACACACGCGCGCACACACTCCCCCCCTCCCCCACAGGCATACACACAGGCACGCACGGACCTCACATCAGCCCTGGGCCCCACTCACCGACTGCGCTCTTCCGGCGGGGCTCCTCTCGCGCTCCGCTCCTCACGGCGCGTCTCCTCTTCTGAATCGGGGCTCCCTCAGGTCAGAGGAGCCCCGCAACAGGCGCCATACTCCTCCTTCTCCCCGGCCCCCTCCTGGGGACCCGGGCTACCCAGGACCGGCAGGGCGCTCCATGCGCCGGCAGGCCTTCTCACGGACCTCAGGAGGCGGGACTTCCGGTCGGCCACGAGCGGATTGGCCGGCCGGCCAAGAGCTTCCGGGTCGCCGCGCGTCTCACGTCTCTTCCGCCTTGTTCTCTCTGTTTGGCGTGTCTTCTGCGTCTCTCTGCTGTCCCTGGTCAACGGTTAATTTTTCTTTTGTGCCCACACCTCCATTTATTTTCCTTTCATCTGACAATTCCATGTGAGGCCAAGAAACATCGCCTTTTATGCTAGCTTCTCTCAACCAGCGACAATAAAAGAATTGAAAGAAAAAGGCGGTAACACTGTGTTTCCTTGCAGTGTGAGGTGAACTGCCGAATTTATTTATGGCAGCCACACGCCCCCGCTTGCTGCAATTGAAAGCGTCTTAAAAGGCTCGCGAGAGGAGCCGTGTTTGGCTTTTGTTCCTGGCACTGCTGCGGCGACCTCTCAGGCCAGGGGTCGCACTGGCAGTGCCAGGGTTCACGGGAGGGGCGGGTTTAGTTGCGACCACTAATTAACGCCCATACTGATTCATAAATCCTCGCAGCGATGTTTCCATACTCTGGATCTGGGCGTCTGCCCACTTTTCCCTGCCTCCAGCCTGCAGGTAAAGAGCTCCGTACCTCGCCCCTCAGTCAGGCGGGCTCCCTCCTTCCTACAGCCCCCGCCCTCCTCCTCCCCACGCATTTCGATGTCTAATTATTGAGGTGAAATATTTTCAGTGACTCCCCCTCGCTGGAGGGTGGGGACTGGAGACTGATCGCATCTCTCTGCTTTTATGTCAAGCCGGGGTGGTTCTCGGAGGGAGCGCGGCCGGCTGCAAGCTTCTGAACTTCTAGCGCTGCCCAGGGCTTCTGGGAGCTGCTCCACAAGCTGCTAGGAACTCCCAGCGTTATCGTTCTACGCTGGAACTTTCTAGGTGGCCACGAAACGCTAGAACCATCCACAGCATCCTGTCAGTCACTCTTCTTCCGATAAGTCTCAGTTTTCCGGGGCATCAAACAGGAGCTTTCCAGAACTTTTCGCGCGCCCTAGAACAATGCGGAATTTTCGAGAACCTTCTAGAAAATCCAACCTTCCCCATCCTGTGTTATCAAAGAACATCTTAAAACTCCTTGCGGCTTCTAGGGCAAGGCTTCTCGGAGCTTTAAAGAAGCAATCGCGCTTCTCTGATTTAATTTCTTCAAAAATTCCCAGACGACTGGAAGAGCGTCACATGTGTTAAACGAGGAAGGGGCATTACTTGCTCCCAACTAAGAAATACCAGCAAAAGACGCCCGAGAAAGGGTTGTCCGGGGCTTTTTGCGGGGGTCTGTTATGTTATTTACATTTGCATAGCGTCAATCTACATTGTTATGGCATCAACGTGCCTTATGTATTTTAGCGAGTTTTTGCGCGGTATTGGGCATGGTATCAATGAATCCAGAGGAGCAATCGTAATGTTATTTCGGGTTAATGTGCATGTTACATCATATCGTACGCTGCTTTTTATACGTTGTGTGTGTGGTACGTCAGCTTCGGTATTGTGTCCTTTCATGACTAGATACAAGTTGAAAATGGGCGCGCATTGATAATTGCTGTCTTTGCAGTGTTTGTTTACCTCGGAAGTAGGACACGTGGTTCGAAGCCCGGCTTCACGCGGTTCACACGCTGTGTGGTCTTTGTCCAATCTTTATTATTGCTTGCGCTTTTATAACTGACAAAGCTTTGAAACAATTGCGAAACAAGCGTCTTCCTCGCATTTCTTAATGATAGCCCTGTGTGAGAAGGGGCGGCGGAAGGAATGTGCACTACAAGGTGTATTTATTTGCTACAGTATAAAGCGCCGCATGCAATCTTCACGCTGAGAACAGATACAGCGCAGGCATTTGTGGTGCACAACTCCCTTACACGTGGGCCAGGTGCACCACAGGCAGCACTGGGCAAGCCTTCACACAGAGAACAGGTACAGCACATGCACTTGGGTGCACGATTCCTTTACACATGGACCGGGTACACCATATCCATCACTGATGCAATCCTTCACACAGGGAACAGGTACAGCACATGCACTTGTGGTGCACCATTCCTTTACACATGGAACGGGTACACTACATGCAGCACTGGGCAAGCCTTCACACAGAGAACAGGTACAGCACATGCACTTGTGATGTACACCTCCCTTAAGCATGGAACAGGTACACCACAGGCAGCACTGGGGCAAGCCTTCACACACAGAACAGGGAAGGCACATGCACTTGTGGTGGACACTTCCATCACTCTCAGGGACCTGGCACACCACAAGCATCATTGTCTTTTTACACAGAACAGGCACAGAACATGTACTTGTGGTGCAGGCTTCCCACACACACAGAAAAGATACAGCACAGACATCAGAAACCATGCAGGAAATGAGAGCGGTCTATTCAGATCCCAGATCCAGGTGCAATCACTGAGCCAGTCTGGGATCCAGGCTGACCCCAGAGAAATATGCTGAATTTTCCCCTGTATATGGAAATCAGCAACTTGCAAAAGGTAAGGAGGTTTCTTCTTTTCACTTCTAGCTAGGCTCAACACATAAGGCCTCACTTAAAGGGCAATCAGCCCTCCTTTTATATGAGTATAATCCTGGCTATGAGCTATGTGGAGCCTAATACCTTGATGCCAATGCAATGGAGTTCTCACTTTACAAGTGTTTAAGTAACACTCTATCTATCGCCCTCACTCCATCTATCGCCCTCACTCTATCTATTGCCCTCACTCTATCTATCGCCCTCACTCTATCTATCGCCCTCACTCTATCTATCGCCCTCACTCTATCGCCCTCACTCTATCGCCCTCACTCTATCGCCCTCACTCTATAGCCCTCACTCTATCGCCCTCTATCTATCGCCCTCTATCTATCTATCGCCCTCACTCTATCTATCTATCGCCCTCACTCTATCTATCTATCGCCCTCACTCTATCTATCTATCGCCCTCACTCTTATCTATCGCCCTCACTCTTATCTATCGCCCTCCCTCTTATCTATCGCCCTTACTCTTATCTATCGCCCTCACTCTTATCTGTCGCCCTCACTCTTATCTGTCGCCCTCACTCTTATCTGTCGCCCTCACTCTTATCTGTCGCCCTCACTCTTATCTATCGTCCCTCACTCTTATCTATCGTCCCTCACTCTTATCTATAGCCCATCACTCTATCAATCTATCGCATCACCACAGCATCATTAACCCCCACACAAAATCACTCGGGGGCACCACAGAATCACACATGGGGCACCACAACATCACTATGCGCTACCACAGCATCACTAAATGCCACAGCATCACTCATCGCCACCACAACATCACTCAGCGCCAACACAGCATCAATATGTGCAACCATTCAACAACTGGTTCAAGTATGTTTTATCAATGTTTCAAACTTTATTACAAATGTCACAAAAACATGTTAATATTTCACTTCTGTTCTTGGATTTTCGTCACAATAAAATACACTGAACATAATCTTCACAAAAGTTATTTACAAAAGTTGAAGCTTTCGCCATTATAAATTACAATAACTTTTATTTAAGTATTAATTATATAAAAAAAATTAAAAGCCATTGTTATTTGTATTATCAATACATCTAAGTCACGTAAATGCAACACATATTGCATTACAAATGCTATAGGTGTCACATTTGCGAAAGTTAAAAATATTGGCATTGTAAATGACAAAGCTATTAATTTCGCTATTTTTAAAACCAACACATAAATAAAATATTTGTCATTTACAATACCAATAGCTCAAACTTTCCTAATGCGAGACCTATTGCATTGCAAATGCTTGTTTTGGTGGTCGCTGAATTCATTAAAGACAATCTTGATCAGGACTCGCCAGCCATGGTTGTCTTTGATTTGACAATGGCCTTCGATGCTGTCACCCACTCTAGCCTCTTGGAGAGATTATGGGAGGTGGGTGTCCAAGGCTCAGTTTGGGCCTGGATGAAGTCTTACTTGGAGGACCGCTCACGAAGGGTTTTCCTTCCATTCTTTACACCCAAGGCTAAACCACTCGATTGCGGGGAACCTCAGGACTCTACCCTGAGCCCAACTCTTTTTAATATTTACTTGTCCGCTTGGCTAAGTTAGTGGAGGTAAAGGGCATAAGTATCATTTTTTACACAGATGATACACAGTTGTTACTTTTATTTCAGGAGAAAGAGGTAGGGGCATTGATGGCGTTTAAAGGGAAGCCCGAAGCTCAAAAACTGATAAAATAGAGATTCTGTTTTCAGGCACTCACCATCAGCCTGACACCCTCAACTGGAGGCCATCGGAGCTCGGTTTCCCTCCCTCTCCTGCAGCGGTGGTTAGAAACCTGGGGGTCAAATTTGACTCCAATTTATTTTTCGAACCTCAGGTCAGATTGGTGTCTGCCAGATGTTTTCTTACGCTAAAACCAGTAAAGAAGATTATTCATCTGATCCCAGAGGAGAGCCGCAAACCGGGTAACATCAAAACTAGACTATGCAAACAGCCTGTGTTTAGATTTACCAGCCTATCTGTCCCACTGCTTGCAGATCATACAGAATGCGGCGGCCCGGCTGATTCTTTAAGTTACCTGCCCATGCCTCTGTCACAGCCTCCCGGCACAGGCTTCATTGGCTGCCCATTGTTAACCGCATTAAATTTAAAGCCATGATACTCACCTATAGAGCATATGAGAATAAAGGCCTCGGCTATCTGAGGGAAAGGTTACTTCCTTATCATCAGGAGCGAGCACTCCAATCCAATGAACGAAAACCTTTCTATGTCCCGAGACTCAATAAAGCAAGAAGAGGCCAATGTTTTTTTTCTTACTTAACAGCCAAACTCTGTAACTCCTTGCCACTAACTATTCGCTTCGCACCCTCCGAATCATTCTTCTGTAAATTATTGAAAACACACCTGTTCGATAAGTAGGCTCCCTCTAACGATATCGGACTAATCCTGCGGTACATCATAGAACCGCCACCGCCGGGACGCCTCCTCAGACGCAATTGCGCCCCTTTACGAATTGTATTGTTTTGTATTGTTCAAACAGTTGCCTTTGTCCACTACTGGCAGGGGCCCCAGTGAACAACGCCCCCACCCACACATTGTTGAGGCTGTAGGGCTAATGTTATGCCTGGTGGATGTATGATGTTACAACGCATGCTTTTACCACGCATGCCTTTACAACGCGGTTATTACAACGCATGCCTTTACAACGCATAGTGCTTTGGGGCGCTGGATAGTGAATAGTTTAATTTACTATTCCAACTCCAGTCCCCGTGGATAGTAGGGAAGGTGTTGGATAGTATATTAAACCTATTCCCTATCCTAGAGCGCCCCCCAGCACAATGCGTTGTAATGGTTTGCGTTGTAAAAGTTGCATCGTAAAGGCACTGCGTGGTAAAAGTTGCGTTGTTAAGGATGTTTCCCAGTTCAGCACCAGGGGAAGTCTTGCCACATCTTTGAATGTTATTCATCACTACCCTTCAGCAGTGGGATGTTGCACCATGTCCTGGAGAAGGCTGCTGCAGGAACCCAAACACAGCCCTTTGGGTCTTTGCTCTGCCTCTGTGACCTGGCTCGGATCCTGGATTCTGGCTGAGGGGGCAGGCTGGATGGGGAGGGTTCTAACCCAAAAGTGAGGTCTACCTTCAGTCATCCACTCCGCCCTTCTGCAAGAAGCCTTCGCCCAGCCTGACATTAACAAGGACCTGTCTTGGCTTCCAGAACAATCAGTGACTTCCTAAAATGGACTAATCACGTCTTACTTACATTTCTACAGAGCAGTGTCAATATGGCTCACGGTCTCTGCACACATAACACGGCTGCAACCTGCAGCGTGGTACATGGACAACCAAGTGAATGACTGAGGGGGTCTAAAGGGGGAATCTTGCATTATGGAGGCAGAGAGGGGATCATGCTGGGTGTTCTGCCCCTGTGTGCTCACAGAGTTCTGGCATCGGTCTCTTTATAATCGCTTTCCTTCCATCTCGCTCCCTTTCTCTCTCTCTCTCTGCAGTGCAATCCTCTGCTCTGCCTGTTTTACCTTCTCCTGTGGTGTGATGTCACTTACTAGTGGTGTCCCCCTAGGGCCACCATACTGTGATGTCATTGCCCTGGTATCTTCGAATCTGGGGTGTAAGAGTATTCTGGAATGTCGATGTGTGCTGATGAGGCCTTTGGGATAGGACGCCAGTGCTGTTCTCCAGATGTTTTGTGTCGGGGTGGTATTATACAATAAACCTGTACTTCCAAGGACTTGTGCGGACACTGATCTTTACATCCTGGTCGCCTTTCAGCTCTTTTCTCTCTTTTTATGCACTCCAGAGCTCAGTTTCACAGGGAGACACTGGGGTGCCTTTCTATCCGTGGATGTGCTGCTCCAGAAATATGTTTTATTTTTTAAATAAAAAAAATATGAAACCTTGTATCCGGGGAGCAGGGTGTGACGTTGTGGCAAGAGCTTCTGGCTTTGGAAATGGGGAGCCAGGTAGGAGTCTCGGCGTCTGCTGAGCTTCTTGTGATCCTGGGCAAATCACTTAATCTCCCCTTGCGCAAAAAGAAATAAAAAGTGCCTTTGTATGATGTAACGAGTGCTCATTTAAAGCGCTGCAATGCCTTCGGATGGAGTTCGCGCTAATTATAAAAGTGCAACGAAAAAAACCCCTACAACAGCAAAACACGAACGCTTTAAAGCAAGAAAGCAACACCTGGGTGGGTGAGTCACCCAGCTGGTGTCACGAGCCACACATAGGCAGAGCGGAAGTTCTTTGCCATCCCCAGATCTGCTGATTATTAAGTATTTAAATCAATGAGCTGAGGAACTGCTCGTGCGTACTCAACAGCAGCTACCAGGCCTAACAGTGACACCTCGTCCCCCCGGGAAACTCTCGCCCCCTCCTCAATCTCACACCTCACTAAAGGAACTTTGATCGGCATTAAACAGGCCAGGGGTGCTACCTCCGGCCATAAAATACACAAAGCTTTGAAGTATAGCGCTGCAAACAGACAGCGCCTCCGGGACCATAGAGCGCTACAGCACGCACGTGCCACTAGGGTGACGTCACTAGCTTATCTGACCCCGACACTGCACAGGCAGAGTGAGCTGGACTGGGGAAAGCTTTATGGGGCCCGAACTCGACCGGAAGAACGCCAGTTACATTCACATTCATTTCATTTTATTATTATTTGTGTTGGCACGGGACATGATGTTGAGCCGAGGTCGAGACAGGAACCTAGGGGCTTATTTACAAGGCCCTTGCGCCACTTTCGCGTCATTTTTAACATGGGAAAAGTAACGCAAATTGGTGCAAGGAGCGTGTAAATCTGCCCCCCTAGTTCGTAGCCAATTGCGCCACATCCTCTCCCACCTTAGACTAATTCCCCACCCATACCCGTTAGTATTGGCCTACACATTGTGGGCAGTTTCTGAGAATGTCCTTACGCCCAATGTGGGCTGTACCTAGCTGAGCACATAAGACAGTCAGCAGTTCCCAGAGTGGAAGAGCAGGGAGGCTGCCCCTGTCCCTACACCGTTCCAGCATTGTGACAGGGGACTGGCTGCTCCCGCCGCCCTCTCCCGGACACCCGCATCCCATCCTGGAGTATGACTGGGTTACATTTCCAGCCATTTGCCTTGGCTGACGTCATTGTCTACACCTTCAAACACACAACAATTAAAATCTTTCACTTACCATCAGAGAAGTGCAATTTGTTCAAAAATACATGTTTGAAGTGTCCCATTAAACAGAAACTATACCTCCGTCCCATTAAAGTTTGACAGAAGGCTTTGGACTTTTTTTCATGTTTTTAGTAAAGGGTCATAGAGTACAGAAGCATAGAATGTAGAGTGCAGTGGCGTAGAGTGCAGTATAATGGAGCAGAGTTCAGTGGCATAGACTGCAGTGGTGCAGAGTGTAGTCATGCAGAGTAGAGTGTCGTAGATTGCAGTGGCGTACAGTAGCGCAGAATAGAGTGGAATGGTGCAGAGTGGTGTAGAGTGACGTGGCACAGAGTGCAGTGGAGTGGATCGGATTGTTTCAGGGTACAGTGGAGTGGTGCAGGGCAAGCGTGCGTAGAGTGGCATTGAGCAGAGTGGCGCAGCTTTGATTGCAGTGGTACAGAGTGGAGTGGAGCAGAGGGGAGTAAAGTGGCATAAAGTGAAGTTGCGTAGAGTAGATTGTTTCAGAGTAGAGTGAAGTGGCATAGAGTGGAGTGGTGCAGGGTAGAGTGGGTGGTACAGAGTAGTGCAGTAGAGTGCAGTGTTGCAGAGTGGCATGGACTGATGCAGAGTGCAGTGGCAAAAAGTGCAATGGTGCATAGCAGTGTGGGATGGCGTGCACTGGTATAGAGAAGAGTGGTTCAGAGTAGAGTAGACAGGCGTAGATTGAAGTTACCTAGAGTGCAGTGTTAGAGTACAGGTGTGTGCAGTAGATTGGCATAGATTGCAGGTGAGTGGCATAAAGTGGTGCAGAGTAGAGTGCAGTACCATAGAGTAGAGTGGTGCAGAGTGGAGTGGCACAGCGTAGAGAGGCAGAGAGTGCAGTGCTGCAGTGTGGAGTGTTGTAGAGTGCAGTGGTGTAGAGTAGAGTGCAGTGGCTTAAAGTGGCACAGAGTGCAATGGCATAGAGTAGAATATAGTGGTGTACAGTGCAGTGGTGTAGAGTAGATTCGCATTGAGTGAAGTGGCATAGAGTGTATTGGTTTTGAGTAAAGTGATGTAGAGTGCATTGGCGTTGATTGCAGTGGTGTAAAGTGGTGCAGAGTGCAATAGAGTGGCATAGAGTGCAGTGGCAGAGTAGATTGATTCAGAGTAGAATGAAGTGTCGTAGAGTCTAGTGGTGCACAGAAGATCAGAGTGGCTTGTAGTGGATTGGCGTAGAGTGCAGTGGAGTAGAGTTCAGTGGCGTAGAGTTCAGTGGCTTAGAGTTCAGTGGCATAGAGTGGCACAAAGTAGAGTTGCAGAAAGTGCAGTGTTGTAGAGTACACTGTCGTAGAGTACAGTGGTGTATAGTAAAGAGGCACGGAGTGCATTGGCGCAGAGTGGCGTAGAGTGCAGTGACACAGAGTACAGTAGAGTGTAGAGTAGAGTTCTGTGGCACAGAACAGAGTGGCGTAGAGAGCAGTAGTGTAAAGTATAGTGATGTAGAGTAGAATAGAATGGTTTTGAGTGCAGTGAAGCAGATTAGAATAGAATGGCATAGAGTGCAATGGCTTAGAGTCTAGTGGCGTAGAGTTACTTGGTGCGCAGTAGACTGGTGTAGTGTGTATTGGTTTTGAGTAAAGTGGAGAAGAGTGCATTGGCACTGAATGCAGTGGCATAGAGTGCAGTTTTGTAGAGCAGGGGGGCATAGAGTGGAGTGGCGAGGAGTGGTGTAGAGCGCAGTGGCTAAGAGTGCATTGGTGCATAGTAGTATGGAGTTGAGTGCAGTGACACAGAGTAGAGTGGAGTGGTGTGGAGTGATGCAGAAGGAAGTGGAGCGGTGCAGAGTAGAGTGGAGTGGTGTGGAGTGATGCAGAAAGGAGTGGAGCGGTGCAGAATAGAATGGAGTGGAGTGGGGTAACGAGGAGTATTCATGGTCTGGTAGTATTCTGCCATTAGAGACAAGACATCTTCAATTGAAATGACCATTACATTTGCACTCACATACAGCTTTACTGATAAAAGTATACAGCGCACAAATGATAATGTGTGGAAATGTATTCACCCAATGGATTGATTTGATAGTCAGCACGGTTCATTTACAGACATTTAAATTTTGTTGGGTGCTAGAAAAGAAAAAACATCTGTACAGTCTTCCTCAAGCAGGCCCTCACTAGCCATCATGACTGTCACATAAATCCTCTCCCTTTGAAGTCAGAGATAGAAAAATAAACACAAAAAAGCATTGGAAGAGGGAGCCTGACATCTGATCTCTGTCTTTGAATGTACAGAAAATGCGGCAACATAAGAACAAGATTTAAAGGCCTGTTTACAGAAGGCGAGTTTGTGGAACAATATAGTAAGGTTTGGGCAATGGGAGGGACGAATTTGAGCTGGACAGCCTAAAGCAAATAAAGCCACCAAAAAGAAAGCCAGAAAATATGAGTTGCAAACCACAAAGCCAATGGTAGGCAATGGGCAGAAGGCATTCCTAGGTCAACTTTCTGAATGTCCCCAAGTTGTCTTTAGCAAACCAGACAGCTCTGCTGCTTGGTAGGCTGCAACCCAAAACAGTGAGATTCAGTGCGGTCAGTTACAAAATGTCCCAAAAATGAATCACATTGAGGATAAACTGAAATGGAGATTCTAAAAAAAAGTGTAACTTTCGACATATACAGACTGTCAGCATAGCACCAATTAGTTTGTGAGCCCCACCAGTTGAGGATGGCTATTACTCGCGACTGTTCATTTATTTTCATATACTTGAGAAAATGGGCTGTCCTTTGGCTGGAATCGCTCTTGAAACAAACATTAATTGCAGCTGAGCAAGAACGAATGGACAAACATCTGAACATCAGTTTTAGCCAATATGTTCATGCAGCTCCAAGATTAGGGCAAATACAAATAACATAAATTAACATCTCAGAAGCTGCCCCACACAGGCGGCAAGAATGAGCCGAGCCATCCGCCAACTCTGCAAGTCTATGGATTGTAAACGTTTATCAACCATCCCGCACGCAATGACTGCCAATTCATTTCAATTCAATTCAAAGAATCTTTATTCAATTTTCAGATAAAAATCATAAAAAAGCAAAATCACAGTTTAAACATTAATACAAATAATAAAATGCTATTTCCGATGCCGTTATCTGTCCAACAACTTCCAACTTTATGTAAGGCAGATTCACTGACACAGTTCAACCCGGTTACATAAAAACAGATCAGAAAGGTTCAAAAACTTCAGTACAGAATCCATTAAAATAAAGAAAACATGACTGGTGCAAAACAAACTACTACATAAGGTGCAGTGATTGAGCAGTAAACTACCTCCACTACCATTACCCCGCCATCGATTTCCTCTTACTTATAGACATTTTGAGAAAACAGCAAATACTGAAACAGATGCTAGGACTACCTAACATCTGAAAATACCTTAGAGCCGCCAAGCACTTTGTGATTTCAAAATACGCTTAGGACAGAGTTAGAAAAAGCAACTGTAAAATTTGTAGAAGAACATAAAATGCAATAAAGATTGCTCTGTCGTCTCGTCACAAGAGCATAACGGTAAATTGCTGTCTCATGCATTCACCCCATCAAAAAAGCACAACAGGCGCCATACTGTACCTGCCCTAAATCTAAAGAGCAGGGACCTCTCCCTCGTGAGAACTTCAGAGTTAGGTAGAATGGCAAATCTCCTGTGGCTAGAGTGATAAAATAGTTGCACACAGAGCTTGTTAAAAACCACCTCCGTTCTACGGGACAAGATAAGCTCTGCATGGTGAGACCTTGCCTGCCTATAATCGCATTAACTTAATTGTGTTTGTTTTTGCAGATTTATATAGTGTGAACTTGTTCCAAAGATATTGGAGCGCTTTATACGAGCACCAGTTACGTTACACAAGGACAGATTAATTTTTAGGTCTCACCTGAGCCAGCGCATGCGCTTCTCTGGCGGGACAGTTAGTAAGCGGGTGTCAAAGTGCTACCCACCACAGGCTTTTGCAGGTCACCAGCTGTCTGTTACGCGCACAAGAGTGCGCGACGTGCACAGCTGGCATCTGGATTTCTCACGTGAATCCCCTCCCCTACCCCCTCCCTTCTCCCACTCCCTCCTCGTCATCAGCTTCATGCCTCTCTATACTGTCTTTCTCGCGTGAATGCCCTCCCTTCTCCCACTTCCTCATCGTTCTCTCCACCTGACTTATCTCCTTCCCCTCACTTCTTCTACAGAGCGAGCTCAACTGCATCAACGTTCACCCCTTTTAAAATGTGGGTTTGTCTCTCCGCCTTGCTCCCTCCCCCTCCACCACCACAGATCGCTTCACCACTCGCGTGTTTTTTTTACATTTTGGTTTAGCGCGCGCGCCCACTAGGGGTGTAACCCTCCGCCTCTCTCTCCAGAGAAAGTTTGTTGCTTCACAGCCCTTCAATTAGAGAGAGCGCACAAGGAATTGGAGACGTGGAACATTTAATCGGGCATCTATGTCACTTATGTTAGTTTCTACTTCTCTACCAATGGCTCCATCAACAGAGGTACCGGAAACAAGCTATTCACCGTAAATACATACGCCAAACCATTTTCTCTCTCGTTCTCTCCAGCTGACTTATCTCCTTCTCACTTCTTCAAGAGCGAGCTCAACCCCATCAACGTTCACCCCTTTTAAAACAAGCATTGGCATAGTCAATAGGTCTCGCTTTTGGGATCTTATAAGTCTTTAGCCATGCAACAAGTGATGTTGTTGCAGGAATTTTGTGCTGCATAACTAAATACTTATAAGGTCCCAAAAGGGAGACCTATTGGCTATAATAATAATAATAATAATAATAAGCATTTATTAAGCGCCTGGCTGCACAAAACTGTGTGTCCCCGCGCTGACTGCAAATGCAAAATCCACCTAAAGGAAGAGAACAGGCAAACGGGGATTAGTTTTTGGGAAATAGGTGAGTTTTGAGTCTGGCTCTGAATCTTGTTTCAGATGGTTCCATACGTAGCTGAATTGGCAGGGCATTCCAAAGCTTGGTGGCCAAAAAGCGGAAGGATTTTCCTCCCATCTTCGCTTTGGTGATGCGAGGGATTTTAAACAGCATCGTGCCCGCTGATCTAAGATTTTTGATTGGCCTGTGGATGGTCAAGAGGCCTCTTAGATAGCTAGGGCCTTTGTTTTGGGCAATGCGATGTGTGTAGCAGAGAGTTTTGAATATTATTCTTTCTTTAACAGGGAGCCAGTGAAGCTTGGCAAGTGCATTTTTTGCCGATGCTCTACGGGGGAGACCGAGCACCAGTCGCGCTGCAGAGTTTTGTATGCATTGTAACTGGTGCAGGCTCTTTTGATTAAGACCCAGTAAAAGAACATTACCATAGTCTAGATGGGGAGATATTAGAGCATGGACTATGGTTTTTCTTGCTTCAATTGGAAGCAGGTCAAGTACTTTGCGCACGGGAGCTTGTTTCCTTCCCAGTGTAAGAATTGGCTTTTGTAGTTTGGTTTGCCCTGTTCCCATCATGCAGTGGGACAGGAACAGACTAATTTGCATACAGCCAGGTTCTGAAACTGGGATGGTGCAGTGAGCTAAAAAACGGTGTTGGATCTAGCCCTGATCTCTTGACTGGGTGAGAGGTTTCTGCTTAATTCAGAGACTCTGTCCCTCACCACCCCTTGTTGTAAATATTTTTGTCCACCCTAAGCGTGGAAGGGTATTCTCAGATGTGAGACCCTTGCTCATTGCACCATCAGGATTCACGCAAACCGGGCCGAAGACGGCTGTAATGCCAGAAACCGGTCCCCGGGAGCTTGTTTCCTTCCCAGTGTAAGAATTGGCTTTTGTAGTTTGGTTTGCCCTGTTCCCATCATGCAGTGGGACAGGAACAGACTAATTTGCATACAGCCAGGTTCTGAAACTGGGATGGTGCAGTGAGCTAAAAAACGGTGTTGGATCTAGCCCTGATCTCTTGACTGGGTGAGAGGTTTCTGCTTAATTCAGAGACTCTGTCCCTCACCACCCCTTGTTGTAAATACTTTATTTACCTGGGCTCTACCTGAGAGATTTGGGTCAAGCATGACACCGAGGTTCTTCACCTTCTCTGCAGGCACAGGAAGTTCTCCCAATTCGCTAGACCACCAGGCGTGGGACCAGACGGAAGGGTTCTTCCCTACAATCAATACCTCCGTTTTATCTCCGTTCAAACGGAGGCAGTTGGCGTTCATCCATGTCGCTATCCCTAGCATACAGTTTGAGAAGTTGGAGGCTAGGTCTCTACTGTCTGGTGTTATTTTGAACACCAACTGGGTGTCGTCAGCATAGCTGACAATGCCCACCCCAAATTCCTCTACAATGTGTGCCAGGGGTTCCATGTAGATGTTAAATAAGGTAGGGCTCAGACTTGAGCCCTGTGGAACCCCATGGCTAACACTGCGAGGAGATGACTTGAAGGGAGGGCAGTGAAGTTGGAAAGTTCTGTCAGAGAGGTATGATTGGAACCATTTGAGAGCAGAGTCTTTAACTCCCATGTCTGAGAGACGAGACAGCAGCGTGGTGTGCAGCACGGTGTCAAATGCTGCACTTAGGTCCAATAGGACCAACGCTGCTGTCTCTCCCTCATCCACCAGTTTCCGGATCTGCTCGGTGGAGAACAGAACGGCAGACTCCGTTGAATGGCCTGCTCTAAACCCTGATTGGGAGGGGTGGAGGAGAGATTCTCTCTCCAAAAACTCCATGAGTTGGAGATTGGCCACCTTTTCTATGATCTTAGCACAGAAAGGGAGAAGTGAGATTGGTCGCAGATTTTGAAGCTGGGTAATTGGGATGTTCGGTTTCTTTTTTAGTGGTATTACCTGGGCAGATTTCCAGTTACTCGGGACGATGCTCTCACGGAATGAGATTGTGATCATGTTGCTTATATGATCCAGTAGTACGCTTTCCATGACCATTTTGTATTGTTCCGGAGGGCAGGCATCCATAGGGGAGCCAGAGCTAATGGTGTTTATGATATTCATCAGTTCCTGTTTGTTGGGGGTCCTGAAATTTGTGAACTGGGGTTTTTGCGGGCGGACGTCTAGAGTCTCTGCCTTATTGTTATCTGACCTGGTGCTAATGGTGAATGTGGCGTGAATATTTTCTACCTTTTTCACAAAGAAATCGGCTATTTGTTCACATATCTCCGTGGAGTAGGTGTCTTTAGTATCCAAGCGAGATAGTGTGGTGATTTCTTTATAGATACCGAAAAGTTCTTTGGTGGGGTTTTTAGCTTCCGTAATTCTGCATTTGTAATAGAGACTCTTCTCTACTCGTACCAATTTTTGGTATTTTTTCAGCTCAGTTCTATACTTTTCTTTGAGTTCTGGGGCGTAATCTTTCCTCCACATTCGTTCAATGATTTTGCATTGTGCTTTAGCCTTTTTCAATTTTTCAGAGAACCAGGGGGCACTTTTAGTTTGACGAGCTGGGGGCTTGGTCGTCCAAGGAGCAGTTTTGTCTAACGCTTTTGTTAGCCATGATTCAAAGTTGTCCCATTCCTCCTGTAGGGACATGGCTGCAGTCAGGGGGTGATCGGAAAGTTCCTGCAGCAGTATTTCAGGGGTGCATTTTTTAAAGTTTCGGCGTCTGTAAGGGGGGTTTTTCGCATATGACTTGGTGATAACGTTTTTAGTTATTCTGAATGGCACCATACTATGGTCAGACCATATCAATGGAACTGGTGGGGAAGTTTCAATGCCCACGCAGTTTGTAAATATGGGATCTAATAAATGCCCTTGTTGATGCGTAGGTAGGATAGATAGGAGCTTCAGATCGATAGTATTGAGAGCATTCAGAAGGAGTTGCGCTTCCTTAGAGTGGCTGTCTTCTAGGTGGATGTTAAGGTCGCCCAATATGATGATATTTTTATGTCTTACGGCTAGTTGGGTGGCCAGTTCAATAAGTTGGTTACAAAAGGATGTTGCAGCTCCAGGAGGTCTATATATTAGTAAGCCAGTTATGGTATTGGTGGTGTCTAATTTAATAGTGAATCTTCCGCATTCCGTATCCGTGATTTTTTGTTCAGTTAGGGTGCACTCAAAGTTATTTTTAAAAATCATTGCCAGTCCTCCCCCCCGTTGTTTCTGGCGGTCGATTCTTAGCAGGCAATAATTACTCGGTATAGCCTCTAATATCTCTGGGGAGGAGGCTTCCTCTAACCATGTTTCAGTCAGAAACACGATGTCGAGGTCTCCATTAATCAACAGGTCGTGAATTTCATTTTTATGCTTAGGCATAGATCTGCAGTTCAGTAGTATCATGTTTAGGTGCTGAGTTTTGTTTAAGGTGGAGGTAGCGTTGGGAAGTAGTTGGTGGCATATGTTGCATTGTGCGGGTAAAAATAACGGATCTGTAGCATGCATACAATGAGGTGATGAGGGCTTACCGAGATTCAGCAGGTGTGCTTTAGTGTACTGATATCGTAGACTTTGATTGTTCTGGGGTAGCATAGGAGATTGGGAGGTGGATCTGTGGTGTCCAGCCCCGCGCCCCGTCCTGTCGCGGACGGGCGCAGATGGGCTGGACTCTGGCTTGACTCCGGCGCGCGATCGGCGCTCTCGCAATGCGCGTCCGCTGCGCGGAGCCATGTGTGTCTGGTTTTATAACGTCGGCCGAGCGACGTTCCCAGCGAGCCCACACTAAGATGGCCGCTGTTGTTGTTCCCCAGTCCCTAGAGATGACGGCCCTTCAATCGGCCACGCCCCCAGAGTGAGTCCGAGCAAGTAGTCAGCTCGTGACTGTGAACCAACAAATATTCAGAGGTACTGTACACCTTTCCTCAAAGTGGATGAGGGTGTAATGCGTGGCAGTTTAATTAATTCTCTAAATGCACTAAATGGTAGCGTGGTAAGATCGCGTCTGGTGTATCAGCGCGAGGGGGAGGGAAAGGACACACGGGGAAATTCAATACATCGGCAAAATTTAAAAGTAGCAAGGTTTTAAAAACGCATGACCTCCCGGCTCAAGCCTCAGGAGGAAAGCAAGCAGTCTGCGCAAATTTGGATTTACCCGGTCTTTATAACGTCGGCCGAGCGACGTTCCCAGCGAGCCCACACTAAGATGGCCGCTGTTGTTGTTCCCCAGTCCCTAGAGATGACGGCCCTTCAATCGGCCACGCCCCCAGAGTGAGTCCGAGCAAGTAGTCAGCTCGTGACTGTGAACCAACAAATATTCAGAGGTACTGTACACCTTTCCTCAAAGTGGATGAGGGTGTAATGCGTGGCAGTTTAATTAATTCTCTAAATGCACTAAATGCTAGCGTGGTAAGATCGCGTCTGGTGTATCAGCGCGAGGGGGAGGGAAAGGACACACGGGGAAATTCAATACATCGGCAAAATTTAAAAGTAGCAAGGTTTTAAAAACGCATGACCTCCCGGCTCAAGCCTCAGGAGGAAAGCAAGCTATGCCAATGCTTGTTCTGGTAGGCCCAGGGAGATTAAATGATTTGCCAAGAATCACAGGATTTGGATCGAGTCGACCCGAGGCTCGAACCTTGGTTTCCCAACTTCAAGGTCGGCAGTCTAGCCGTGAGACCACATCCTCTCCCCAATAATGTCTCAAGGGCAGTAAACATCTCAGGGAGACCAATGCCAGTGAAACACTTTCTAACATATTTCAGCCAGGGGATGGAAAGCCCATTGTCGGAACAAAGGCAATTTAAGGTAACTTCTCTATTGAAGCTTGCTTCAGTGTTTGACCAAGCACTCACCCAGAACAGGACGTTGCCAATTTAACTGCATCATAAGCATAAGCTAAGTTGAGTTCAGAGTGCAAAATAATGTGGGGACTGGCTGGCGGGAGATTCAGTAACCACCTTAGAATCATGTTTTCCTCCACTTGCATGGGAGAAGCATTATGATACCCCTAAACACCCGCTCCATATGTAGCTGTAGGAACACACTGAAGAGAAAAAATCTTGATGTAGGGGCATATGGTGGCCCTGCCTTCCCTCCAAACTAGGTTAAAGAAGGAACCATACGCCCTACTCAGTTTCTTACGACTGCATTAACTTGGGATTGCCAAGAATTTGAGGAATCAAAAGTAACAAAAGTCCTGTATTGACACAGAGAATGGTCTGACATTTTAAGGGACAACAAATTTCTCTTGCCTGGTCCACAGGCCATTATTTGTGATTTCCCATACATCGTTCCATATCTAAATTGCCGAAAAAGGTTCTACCAGAATGAGCAGGCACGGTGCAACCTTGACATTAAGCCAGGGTCATCAGCATATAGCAGAGGTCTTCAATCTGTGGGGCGCGACCCCCAGGGGGGTCGTGGAGTCCTGGGAAGGGGGTCGCAGATTCTGTTGGAGCGTGCAGCAGTTCCTGGCGTCAGGCTGATTGAGGCCGGGTGATCACGGTGGAGGCCTAATTCACGCCTCATTAACAAGTAAAGGTCTTCTGAAGACCTGTGAAGTACTCGGGTGTGCCTTTCTGTGTGTCCCGAAGCTGTTTCAGCCGGGCTCACTTACACGTGCTGGGGAGTGGGGGGGGGGGGGGCGTCTGGGGGAGGAGGCTGTAGCCCTTTGAGTTCAATCAATGGACTTAGCTGTGGGGTTTATTTTTATTTTTAACGTTTTATATAGCGCTAGCTTAACCCGTAGGTATCAGAGCGCTTTACAAACACACATAGCAAACAGCAGAAGGACATTACAGTCATTGGTTCAAGTCCCACATACCTGGCGCCTGTGCAGGAGAAATGTGCCTGAAACTGTTCTTCACCGTGAGGTGTTTATACAGCCTGTCTGCCCCCCCCCCCCCAAGCAGGGAAGCACAGAGATGCCCTCCCATGAGAGAGGAAGAAGGAAGAAGACACAGAGAGATACTGACCCCACCCCCATGAGAGAGGCACAGAAAAGGTGGGTGGATGAAGGATGAATGTATGTGTGGATGGAAGGATGAAGGGTGGGTGGATGGATGGATGGATGGAAGGAAGGATGAAGGATGGATGGGTGGATGTAAGGATGAATAGATGGATGTGTGAAAAGGTGGGTGGATGAATGATGAGTGGATGGATGTAAAGATGAAAGGGTGGATGGATGGATGAAGGATGGATGGATGTGTGAAAAGGTGGGTGGATGGATGGATGAAAGGGTGGATGGATGAAGGATGTATGTATGGATGGATGTGTGAAAAGGTGGGGGATGAATGATGGGTGGATGGATGGATGAAAGGGTAGGTGGATGGATGAAGGATGGATGGATGAAAGGGTGGATGGATGAAGGATGTATGTATGGATGGAAGGACAAAAAGGTAGATGGATGAAGGATGGATGTATGGGTGGATAAAAGGTTGCATGGATGAATGATGGATGCATGGATGGATGTGTGAAAAGGTGGGGGGATGAATGATGGGTGGATGGATGGATGAAAGGGTGGATGGATGAAGGATGTATGTATGGATGGAAGGACAAAAAGGTAGATGGATGAAGGATGGATGTATGGGTGGATAAAAGGTTGCATGGATGAATGATGGATGCATGGATGGATGTGTGAAAAGGTGGGGGATGAATGATGGGTGGATGGATGGATGAAAGGGTAGGTGGATGGATGAAGGATGGATGGATGAAAGGGTGGATGGATGAAGGATGTATGTATGGATGGAAGGACAAAAAGGTAGATGGATGAAGGATGGATGTATGGGTGGATAAAAGGTTGCATGGATGAATGATGGATGCATGGATGGATGTGTGAAAAGGTGGGGGGATGAATGATGGGTGGATGGATGGATGAAAGGGTGGGTGGATGAAGGATGGATGTATGGATGAAAGGGTGGATGGATGTATGGATGGAATAATGAAAGGGTGGATGGATGAAGGATGGATAGGTGAAATGGTGGATGTATGGATGGAAGGATGAAAGGGTGGATGGATGAAGGATGGATGTATGGATGGATGGGTAAAAGGTTGCATGGATGAATGATGGATGGATGGATGTGTGAAAAGGTGGGTGGATGAATAGATGGGTGGATAGGTAAAGGATGGACGCATGGATGGAAGGATGAAAGGGTGGATGGATGTGTGAAAGTGTGGGTGGATGAATGATGGATGGATGGATGTGATGAGGTCTAACAGGCGCATTTATGGTTGTCGATAGTTGTTGATGATGAGGAGTACCAGTTTCTAGAATCTTTTGTCGTAAGGGGGTCCTTACGCCTAAAAAGGTTTTACAAGGGGGTCTCGGCATCAAAAAGTTTGAAGACCTCTGGCATATAGTAATACCGGGACGAATGTGTTACAGTACATCGCTGGTAGAAAGGAAAAAGTGGAAAAAGCAGGGGTGGCGAAACGCACCCCTGGCGCACCCCACTTGCTAAAGGAAATGCTTCAGAAACTTCTCCAGCTAGACCGTATCGCAACCTGGCACCTAAATATTCATGTAGGGAGTACAATAAATGTACAAAGAGCTTCTGTCCCCAAATTTATCAGAATCATTCGAAGCTTGGCCCTGTTCACCCAGTCAAACTTGGAAGATAAGTCCATAAAAGCCAGGTCCAACAGGCAGCGCCTGATGATGGTATATTTACTCACTATCTAGTGTACGTTCAGGCACTGCTCCAATGTACCTAGCCGAGGATGAAAACCTTACTGACAATGGACAGAATGTTATTGTCACTCATCCAGGACTGCAGACGATTGAAGATAACTCTCCCAAGGATCTTCCCTGAACTGTCAATTAGGGATATTGGGCCAGATGTACGAACAGGTCATTTAGCGACTTGCAAATTGCACTCAATTGCGAGTCCTAATTTGCGAGTCTCTAAATGACAGGTACAGCAGTGACAGAGACACTGTTTGCGATTCCCAATGGGGTCGCAAATTGCATGTCTCATCAATGTTCATGAGGCACTCGCAATTTGCAACTCCATTAGGAATGGCTGGCCCTCCCAGGTATGGTGACCTGCTGGGCTCAGCAGACCTCCATGTCTGGAACTGCTTTTAAATGAAGCAGTTTAAAAAAAATATGCAGCCCGTTTTACTTAAGGGAAAAAGGGATGCATTTAAAAAAAAGAAAAGTTTTCGTTTAATTTTTTATGGGCCAATAGTGGTCCCTGGGACCACTGCCTGCCCTAAAAAATATATTCCCCTGCATTTGCAAAGGGGAAGGGGTCCCCTGGGAACCCCTTCCAATTTGCAAGTGGTTTACCACCCTCTTGAAGAGGGTGGTAAATTGCCAGTGTTTTGCAACCGCAATTGCAGTCGCAAAACAATTTTTATATAGGCCTCTGACTCGCTATTACGAAGGGACGCCCTTGGAACGCCCCTTCCTAATAGCAACTCGCAATTCCTATTTAGCGAGTCGCAAAAAAATTGCGACTCGCTAAATAGGGATTGTACATGGTTCTATTAGTTTTTGCAAAAAAAGAACAATTGATGGACAGAATGCAGATCAATGTCATACATTCATCCCAGTACAAAAATCTGGGCCTAAATCCATCGTTATTTTGCTCACCATGTCATTCCAGTTTGGACCCAGCCATATGCAAATCAGTCTTGACCCTGCGCCCAATGGGAACAGTTCAGCCCGAACTGCCAGGCCAGGTCCTCCATGGATTGGAAACAAGCATCCTAGGACCAGTTTCGGGTTTTCAGCCCTCATCATCCAGGATAGCTTGACTCCAGTGGCATTGAGAGCACGGGACTCACGTCTGGGCATACAAAAAAGGTCGTACATCTGGCCCCTAGGCTTATAACATTTGAGGGACAATCTATCGCCCTTTTTAAAAATTAGAACAATTATGGAGAGGACTCAGGAATGTTAATTCCCATAGGAACCTTCAGCCACACGTAAAGCCCAAACTGCTGAAATGACTTACACTAAATTTGGCACAGAGGTAAATGTTGGTTCAGGGAAGTGCCTTCTACCTATTTAGTGTAAATCTGTTCAGTAGTTTTTGAGACATTCAAGCTGAAAATTATAGAGATATCTCTGGTCGCGGATGTATCGTGGTGGTTTCGCTATTACTTGCGAATGCACGCGCCTATGGGAATGCTCTGATTGGCTGGGCGGAACCTGAACCGACACATGCAACTGCCATTTTATTGATCGGGAACAGTTCCGGGGGCTAAACATTTCTGAAAAAGCTCACATAAGGAGTCTGAGTAGAGGTACTGAGAAATGGGGGTGTTAGTGACACAAGTTATGTCCCTAAAAGTGTTTTTAGGTCTCGCCTTTTCCATTGGAAAATGGCGAGAATTCAAGTGCTCGATCCACTAGTCAAACCACTGCAGTTTTGACTGCAGTTTCTTCACAGTGCATGTGAAAAGCGGGAGAATCACGTGACCACAAGCCTCTCGTGAACGAGCCCAGCCAGCCCATTTCCCCACAGGCTTCCCCATTGCATCACCACATCAAAGCCAGCCATCTGTTGTTTCCCCAGCGTGGTGCCGCCAGCAGCTTCACTTCAGGCATCCACTCCCCCCCCGCCCCCTACTTCACACTTCTCACGGTCACCAGGCTGTGTTTCGCATTCCCCCCCCCCTCCTCCCCACTATCATTCTGCTATGCAGATCGTTTCTTTTCTCTTAATTCCAAGAATAATAAGCGCAAACTCGACCAACGTAATTGGAGTGCTTTACTTGTCCTAAAATGCCGTGTTGTCTGTCCCTCGAGCTTGCCGTTTTTTTCCCCCGGGTATCCTCCCTTGTTATAGTAGTGTAGCCACGTGTCTCTTCTTTAAGCAACTTCCGGGCCAGATCACATACATTTGGCACTGGTGCAAAAAATAGTGCACATGCTTGTTTGCACCCCTTAGCTGCTTATGTTATATAAATTGGAGCAAACGCACTCTGCAGTCCATATTACATAAAGGCTCCTCCTCGCCTTTCGCCGTTCTGGGTTCTCCATCCCCAACGTAACCTCACCCCTCCTCTTTTCGCCGTTCCATCTTTGCTCTGCCTCCATTTGCCCTTTCTCTGCCCTCTGCCTCTCCTTCCCCTCCAGTCCACTCCACCTCAGTCTCTCCTTTCACGTATCCTAAGCCCACCTCCTCTGTTTTTTTCCTAAAACCCCAGCGGCCTCATGCCAGCATTTCTCCTCCCCTAATTATTCACTGCACGGCCGGCCAGCACATCAAAGGCTGCTGCTCTCCGTGCGTCTTGTCACCTGTCCTCCCTTGTAATTATTTACTTCACTTTAGTTTAACAGCTCTTCTTCCTCATCTCTGGTACACGCAGTAGAGTTTCATTGACCTTTTTTCCTCTTAAACATTAGTATAGCGAGAACAATCCCAGTGATTTTCAAAATGTGGGCACTTAATGTTTTGTTCTCGTCAAAATCCCAATGTGTTTTTAGCTTTTACTGATCTAACAGTTGCTTGTTTTAGCTATAAAGCCAATAAAATGGGCTATCGTGGTAATAATTCCTGTTCTTTACATTATGCCACGGTTTTGGATTTGGGGTTTTCTACAGTGTGGTCCGTCGCATCTAGATGCCAGAACACTTAGTTTACACAGTTGTTTAACAAAAAAGTATAAGCAAAGTATAAAATCAGAGCCACACCAGTTATATTTACATTAAATTAATATTCTAGAACCCAGTTTATTGAACTTGGTGTATACCTTCATGTTTTAGTGAAGGAGGAAAGTGTTTTTTAAAGGTCTCGTGCTTTTCTTCCAATAGTTAATTAGTTTTTGTTTGATCTTGGGTTATATAATCAAGAACATTTCAGGAGTTAGATTATCCCTTTCAATGAAGGCAGCACACGCAACGCCACTCAGACACGCAACGCCACTCACACACGCAACGCCACTCAGACAAGCAACGCCACTCAGACACGCAACGCCACTCAGACACGCAACGCCACTCACACACGCAACGCCACTCACACATGCAACGCCACTCACACATGCAACGCCACTCACACATGCAACGCCACTCACACACGCAACTCAACTCATCCACGCAACCCCACTCACACACGCAACGCAACTCATCCACGCAACCCCACTCATCCACGCAACGCCACTCATCAACGCAACGCCACTCACACATGCAACGCCACTCACCCACGCAACACCACTCACCCACGCAACACCACTCACACATGCAACGCCACTCACACATGCAACGCCACTCACACATGCAACGCCACTCACACATGCAACGCCACTCATCCACGCAACACCACTCATCCACGCAATGCAACTCATCCACGCAACCCCACTCATCCGCGCAACGCCACTCATCAACGCAACGCCACTCACACATGCAACGCCACTCACACATGCAACGCCACTCACACACGCAACGCCACTCTCCCACGCAACCTCACTCACCCACGCAACGCCACTCACTCACGCAAATACACTCACAACCACGCAGTGCCACTTTTACCCACACAGCACCACTTTCAGACACACAATGCCACTCACACCCACGCAAGCCCACACTCACCCATGCAATGCCACTCACACACACAACGACACTCATCCACGCAACACCACTCATCCACGCAACACCACTCGCACACGCAACGCCACTCACACATGCAACGCCACTCACACATGCAACGCCACTCACACATGCAACGCCACTCACGCAACGCCACTCACCCACGCAACCTCACTCACCCACGCAACGCCACTCACTCACGCAAATACACTCACACCCACGCAGTGCCACTTTTACCCACACAGCACCACTTTCAGACACACAACGCCACTCACACCCACGCAAGCCCACTCTCACACACGCAACGCCACACTCACCCATGCAATGCCACTCACACACGCAACGCAACTCACACACGCAACGCCACTCACCCACGCAGCGCCACTCACCCACGCAACGCCACTCACCCACGCAACGCCACTCACCCACGCAACAACAATCACACATGCAACGCCACTCACCCACTCAACGCCACTCACTCAAAGGCACTCACACCCACCCACTTAACTGTTGCACTTATAAACATTTTTGAGGAGTCATATAAAGTCACTAACAGCCCCTCTGTGACGCATGTTTGTGTAGAGCAACATCCTCCTGGCGATACTGCCCGCATCTTTTGAGCAGAAGCGCCATAATGAGCCTAAAAGCATGCATCAGTCAGCAGCGACTCTATAATATTGCTGCCAGCCCACTAATGTTTATAAATGCACCTTGAGGTGCCCATCACAAAGCAATGAAGTGCAGCTACCAAGTTTCCAAGAAAGCACAATGAACATTGCCGTAGTGTAGTGACAGCAACCGCTTGAATGCAGCGCACATCACTTGGAACACCCTCCACCTGCACCTCAGAGCTCACCATCAGCCCAGCAGTTCAGGAAGGACCGCAAGAACTGGATGTTTAACCAATAGGAACAGGCAGCATGATCCCGCAACATGATCCCACAGCGCCTCGAGACACTCACGGGTGAAGCAGCAGCGCTCTACAAATCCTGATTGATTGATTGATTGGCTGGTTGCATCTACTGATCAGCACTGTGATACTTCTTTCATAACTAACTCGAGACCAGCAACTTGATGCACCTTAAACCCACATTCAGCAGCACTGTTATGTTTTTGCTAGTGCCCATGCTATGGAATCAGCCTGTTACTAGAAGCACCCAATGAGCCACAGATATGGGTTGCTATTGGCACTCATTGAGCAGCAACCTGGTGTTAAGGACATAATTCATTTACTAGCGTAAATCAGTGTTACAGGGGTGGACTGTTGAGGCCCTTGAGGGAGGGAAACGTCCCATACAGAAAATAACCCTTCACAGCACACCCATTGGTGTGAAACTGAGAACTTATTACGTAGGATAGCCACTTTAAAATAATTTTCGGATTTGGAGCCAGCTGTATGACCCGTTTTTGCATACGCAAACGGGTTTGCGACCCGTTTGCGCATGCAAAAACCTACAGAGCCATGTACAAACCCTATTTAGCGAGTCACTATATATAAGTGACTAGTTAAAAACGATTTGTGACTCGCATTTAGGCAGGGGCATTCAAAAGGGCGTCCCTTCCAAACTGCGACTCGCTACCCCATGTAAGAATGTTTTGCGACCGAGACTGTGGTCGCAAAACACTCACAATTTATCGCCCTCTACAAGAGGGTGGTAATGCAATCACATCTAAGAAGGGGTGCCCAGGGGACCCCTTCCCCATTGTAAATGCAGGGGGAAAATATTTTTAAGGGGCAGGCAGTGGTCCCAGGGACCACTACCTGCCCTTAAAAAATGAAACGAAAATGTTTCATGATTTTTTTTTTAAGTGCAGCCTTTAAGGGAACGAGGCTGCATTTAAAACAAGCATTACAATGCAATGGTTTCGCCTTTGGAAAAGTTAGAGTCATTGGCATTGTAAATGACAAAATTTGTATTTATGTGTTGGTTTTGACAGATAAATAAATGGCATTGTCATTTACATTGCCATTAGCTTAATATCTGCAGTCACTCTGCACTCTCTAGCACTCCCTACTCACTCTGCACTCTCTAGCACTCCCTAGAACTCCCTACTCACTTTGCACTCTCTAGCACTCCCTACTCACTCAGCACTCTCTAGCACTCCCTACTCACTCTGCACTCCCTATGCACTCTGCATTCCCTATTCACTCTGCACTACCTATGCTCTCTGCACTCCCTATGCTCTCTGCACTCCCTATGCACTCTGCACTCCCTATGCACTCTGCACTCCCTATGCACTCTGAACTCCCTATGCACTTTGCACTCCCTATGCACTCTGCACTCCCTATGCACTCTGCACTCCCTATGCACTCTGAACTCCCTATGCACTCTGAACTCCCTATGCACTCTGAACTCCCTATGCACTCTGAACTCCCTATGCACTCTGAACCCCCTATGCACCTTGCACTCCCTATGCACTCTGCACTCCCTATGCACTCTGCACTCCCTATGCACTCTGCACTCCCTATGCACGCTGCACTCCCTATGCACGCTGCACTCCTTATGCACTCTGCACTCCTTATGCACTCTGCATTCTGCACTCCCTATGCACTCTGCACTCCCTATGAACTCTGCACTCCCTATGCAATCTGCACTCCCTATGCACGCTGCACTCCCTATGCACGCTGCACTCCCTATGCACGCTGCACTCCCTATGCACTCTGCATTCCCTATGCACTCTGCACTCCCTATGCACTCTGCACTCCCTATGCACTCTGCACTCCCTATGCACTCTGCACTCCCTATGCACGCTGCACTCCCTATGCACTCTGCACTCCCTATGCACTCTGCACTCCCTATGCACTCTGCATTCTGCACTCCCTATGCACTCTGCACTCCCTATGAACTCTGCACTCCCTATGCAATCTGCACTCCCTATGCAATCTGCACTCCCTATGCAATCTGCACTCCCTATGCACTCTGCACTACCTATGCACGCTGCACTCCCTATGCACTCTGCATTCCCTATGCACTCTGCACTCCATATGCACTCTGCACTCCCTATGCACTCTGCACTCCCTATGCACTCTGCACTCCCTATGCACTCTGCACTCCGCACTCCCTATGCACTCTGCTCTATGCACTCTGCACTCCCTATGCACTCTGCACTCCCTATGCCCTCTGCACTCCCTATGCACTCTGCACTCCCATGCACTCTGCACTCTGAACTCCCTATGCACTCTGCACTCCCTATGCACTCTGCACTCACTCTGCACTCCCAATGCACTCTGCTCTCCCTATGCACTCTGCACTCCCTATGCACTCTGCCGCATCCACACGGAACTGGGCCGCATTCATGTGCCAACTGTTTAATGGGGCGACACCAATGCTCAAGGAAATCAAAACACAGGGCCTGCACGTGCCCCAGGGGCACACACATCCATCGTGTAAGAGACCGTCCTTTTAACAGGCTTCAAAAGAAACCACTTCTGGATGTTTTTTTTTCTGTTCCATACATCACTTCTCTACACACTGCTTGACCACATTACTCTCCAGACACAAAACCACTTCTTTTAACACAACTGTGCAAGGCAATCGTATTAGACACGGAATGCTAGGAATCAGTGCCACACACAACCTTTCAATTCTGTGCACTAACAAAAACAAGAGGAAAAGGGAACGCCAATTATGTAACTGCATGTGCCCGCTTAGTTCCGCTTATTTAGGTAATGTGTACACTTATGTAATCGTGTACATCCCTTTGTACAGTCACTGCTCCTTGTGCAGAGAAGCTCGCCCAGTCCCGCCAGAGAAGGGCAGACAGATGAATCCCTCTGTACACAGGAAGCCCTGTGTGTTCTCTTCTACGTGGCCAATGCTCTGGATCCATTATAGAAAACCCCTTGCTCATGTGAACCCCTTTGTATATAGGCAACTCTTGGCATTCCCATTCTACAGAAGGGCCCATCTTCGTCCCCTTGGTACCTAGGCGCCACTCTGCACCTTGTTCCACAGCAGCACCGCTCTGTATCTGCTTCTCCGCTGTAGAGTGCGTCCCTTACACAAAAGCACGCTTACCTCCGTCCCCAGGAGCGCCCCCCCTCCGCGCCCCCTCGTACTTCCATATATAAGGCAGAACACGTTATCATGAAGTCACAGACTACCCGACAGAGGCATCACAGAAAGTTAACAGCCATAGTAGAAAATATATGCACTAACACTGGCCACCTTATATTGATGCCAATTCTAGGAGCTGCATGTTCAACATAAAGGAAATCATGACCAGTCAGGAAGATTGTGGAGACTGGAGATGTTGAGAACAATCAACTTTGCGTGGGGTGCAGGTTCCTTGTGATCCGACTCTCGAGCGGGGGACCTGGAAGTGGATGAGCTGGGTCGGGATGGATGTCCACGGAGTATCCTCTGTGATACATCAGCCCCTTGGGAGGCAGGCTGTGTTCATCAAACAATAACAAGGAATGGCACGGACAGCGGGAGGGGGGGGCGGGAAAGGCACGGACAGAGGGAGGGGGGGGGGCGGGAACGGCACGCGGTCAGCGGGTCGGGAACGGGCACTCACCTGGACTTCTACCAGCGGCGGTCAAAACAAACCTTTAAAAAAAAAAAAAACCCGCCCACCGCCAAGATGACGCGCACAGAGGGGCGGAGAGGGAAGAAATCGCGGGAACGCCCACGAATCTGGTCCGGCCATGATGGACAGATCTCTGTTCCAATGGCTAGCCTCCATTTATGGAGCTAGCCAATGGAACAGAGGGGCGGATTCCCAAGCCACACTGTTCTAACATTAGATTTCGCCTGCGCCGAAAAGCTGCGCAGTGCGCAGCTCTCGACGAGGCGAAACCTAAAAACTGCTTTATTTAAAAGCAGTCCCAGACATGGAGGTCTGCTGAGCGCAGCAGGCCACCATACCTAGGAGGGACAGCTATTCCCAATGGAGTCGCAAATTGCGAACGCCTCATTAATATGCATGAGGCTTGCACTTTGCGACCCCATTGGGAATCGCCATCAGTGTTGCAGATACTGTTGTACATACCAATTTGCGAGTCGCTATTGCAATGCAATTTGAGAGTCGCAAATTCCTTGGTCGTACATTTGGCCCTAGGTTTCTTCTTGGGCATTAATTTCCTCAGTACATGATCCGATTAATGCACAGGTATCCAAATGAGAAAAATGTACTCAACTCTAAAAGAAACAAATGTGCCCTAACTTACATGGAGTAGTCTCATGAGAATATCTTAAGAGCCAGTAGAATCCCACATGGCCTACAGGTGTAAAACATCCATCCCTATGTTCGTAAAAGATGACTCTGAAAACACTGGAGATTTCGTATATATTTTCACAAATTGTGATTGGATGTTCCTACGATTAAGACAGCACAAAGAACAAGTGAAAAAGAATTAGACACTATTAAAGGGCTGGGAGATGACATTAAAAGGAACAATGAATGAAAGTATTTCTACAGGACTCAGCTACTACACGAGTGTCCTGGCACTGCTATCATCAAAATGTAAAAACTCCTTTGATAAAATTGGCAAAGAGGTTGTGTATTTTAAGCTCAACACTCACGCTAAGAAATAGAAGAAGTTGCAAAAAGACATTTAGATTTTTAGTCTCAAAAGGGCCTCTCCATACCAACAGAAAGACTTCTGTGCGTCACCTCAGAACAGGAGGGCATTTACACAGTAGCAGCAACAGTGGGGAACAAGATGCTCCATCAATTTCTCTCAGAAGCAATCCTACTCAGATGCCACCAGTGACTCTGACCCCACATCTGGTCCATTTGAACAACAAAGAGGAGTATGAAAAAGAATAAACATCCTCCCAAACGACAGAAAGGCAGGTTTCCAGTTACAAAGAGGTTGTGACAGCCCAGCCACAGCCCGCCAACCTCTCTCCTCACCAGTTTGACTTCAACTGTTTCTTCTTGAACCCCCAGTTCTCAGAATTCAAAATGGTAGCATGGAATACTCACAGAGAAATACTACAGAGAGGAACAAGAAAAAGAAGGCAGAACCAGAGGATTTGAGAAGTACAAACCCGGATTTGTATATACCACTGGGGCATGTCCAGTCCACAACTCATCCAACAGTGAGTTCATAGACCAACCAACACCCATCTGACAAAGCTTGAGCTGTCCTATTGGTACCCAAAAAACAATCATTTTAAGTTATTTTCAGATCATTAAATGTAAAGTGAGTTGCTGCCCTTTTTGGCATCATCCGACCTGACAAATGTGAGCCAAACCAAGGCCCGTCTACATAGTTACTAAAGATCCGAACTGTTCCTGCCAAGGAGACTCTAAATCATGGGCCAGAGATGCTTTGTCTTTGCTCAGGACTTGCAAAATATCACATCTTAGGACATTTACTTTCTTTTTAAAAAGCCTGTGAAAAACCTTCCTATAAATAATTCCAATACCTAAAAGTTTTAAATACTCTGATGGGCCTAGAGCACTAGTTCTTAAATACTGGGCCAAAGGAATTCCTAAATTTGCAGAACGGACATTTCCTCAGAGACAATTGTTAAAGAACAAAAATTAATTTGAATGGTCAAAGCAACGTGAAGATGATATCTGGACTATTAAAACTGCCATAGTGACAGCTTCTGCTTTGAAAAGTGTTGATCCTAGTGCAGACAGCATTATTGCCACAGAATCCAGAAACAAAGGATTAGGCGGTGTGTTGTCTCAAGGTGATAAATATGAAAATAAAGGTATTGTTGCATATGCCTCCAGATCCTTGTCACTCAGAGGAAAACTACCCCACTGTTGAGTTTCCTTTTGTTTAGGGGAGATGTGATCATAAACCTCTAGTGAAGATTCTAACAAAGAAGGGCACTGTGAAAGCATCTGCTAGTATTGCTCAGTTATCAAGACAAATGCGGGATTATGACTACAAGATATTATATGTGGCTCAATCAAATAATCTCACTGTGGATTTTTTATCCAGAAGAATGGAATGGCCTGGAAGAATGTGAGGATTAACGGTGGAATGGATTTTAGTGGCACTGGTGCATGATCGCAGCGCTCTGCTGTTAGAGTTGATGAGTGGAATTTGGAGTGTGGTAAAGACTAAACCTTATAGATGGTACTCATGTATTTCAATGAGGGGTGGCAAAAAAAGGATGGTATGGACACCTCTATTAGACCTTTCTGGGAAGTTAGAGCCAAAATTAACAGAAGACAATGGTATGTTTTCGAGAGGTGAAATGGTTATTGTCACACTCCCTGCGTGAAATGGTCAAAATATTGGGACACGAGGGACATTTTGGCATTGCTAGAAATAAATCTGCTGTGAAAAGGTTATTCTGGTGGCCAGGGGTAAAACTTGCAGCCGGAAGATTTGTAAGAGGATGCTTGGAATGTGTTATGGCACACAAATTGTTAAAGATGGCCATACCTCCAATGTGTCAGGGTTCGTATCCACTTCATCCTTAGGAATCTGTTGCAGTAGATATACTGGGACCAATTGGGATCCACAAAAGTATGTGTTAGCTCTTTGTTCTTAGTGATTTATTTTCTAGATGGCCAGTTGTGAATGTAGTTGACAAGGCTGATACTAATTTTGTTCTGGAGTTTTATGATCACGTTTTTGTTTCAGAGGGAATTCCTGCCACCATTTTAACTGACAATGGGGTGCAATTTGTGGCTGGTAAAGGTAAATTTTACTTTGAGAGAGTTGGTGTTCAGCATAGGACTACTTTGTTATACAATCCAGGTGGTGTCTATATGGGGGAGAGGTGCAACCGTGTTACCAAAGGGACAGTACAATTCAGTCAGGTTGAGGGATGGAAAAATGTGGGATGTCAACAGTGTGGCACTTGGACCTTCTGAAGTATGGAAGAAAATTTGGAGTCAGACCTTTTCTGCTAGTCAAAATCCTTTGAAAGATATGTAAAAATATTGATGGTAATTTAACTGATGTTACACTGTCCTCTGTAAATTTGACAAAAAGTGAAATTGTTGATAGTTCACCTGCTTACGGTTCTGATTTAGTGTTGGCTGGGGTATTATGTTATGTGCGGCCCTGCTGCTGTTGTACTTTATCTTCAGAACATGTACAGAACAAACTTTTTTCAAGTGAATATAAAAGGTGTAAAGGATCACATTTGTTCACAACAGCTGCAGGCATTGTCTCCTTCATCTTACCCAGCCATTCCTGAAATACCTGTCCTAGCAGTCCAGGGCCATCCATTTGGGCATTGGTTGTCCCTGTGACTTCCTCCTCACTGGATCTTCCGCACCGCTTTGTATTAGATTCTTTTTGCAAAACTGGTGGACTTTGGAGCTCAATCTTGCAATGCTTCATCTTTCTTTTTTGTTTTACTATCATACAAGGGTTTTGCTAGCTTCTTCCTTTTGGGATGTTCGCTGAAGTCGCTGTCCGTACTGTGCAAATTAAGGTCTGGATTGGACAGATTGAGCTTGAACTCAGGGGAAGTGTTACTGGGTGACTCCTGGAGTGTGTCATATGCAGCCATCAGGCTCGTAGCCTGTTGTAGCCCTTATCTATGTCATAAATGTAGCGTAATAAACTGTTTCTTTTCTGTAAGACTCAGGGAAGAACAATGATGGAAAGCCTTGATTATCGATGATTTAGTTATCAACCATACTATTGTATTATTGTGAAAGACCTTGAAGGCACGTTTCATAAACAAACTGCTCACATTCTGTACAATGCACATCGACAAATAGAACCTAGAAACAGCATCACCCTTGAAAATCTTCTCAACCTTCAGACACATCGCAGCCATGGCCACAAGCGCACTACACCAACTTAGGCAGCTTTGGGGCATCAGATAATTAATTCCGGAACAAGACCTCAAAGCAGTGGAGCAGTCTCTTATTCTCTCCAGAGTAGGTAATGGAATTGCCCATCTCTCTGGCATTCCCAAAGTTTACCCAGGCCCACTGGGAGCAACTCTACATGCTGCAGCATGCTTTGTTTTAGGTCTCAAGAAATCCAACCACATTACTCCTGCCCTGCTAACCCTCCTGTGACTTTCCATTGAAGCGTGGGCCCAATTAAAAACCGCTTGAATTTCCCACACTCATCTTCACCCTCCTATCTAAACGAGAAACTGAAAAACTCTGGAGCAAACATGGGCTCCAGGAATTTCCTATCCCTGCTACTGGAACCTTCAATCGAGAATGATACATGAACTGGTCTTTCTCTGGTAATACCTCTAGAATTTGAAACTCTCTGCCTCCCTCCCTCTGCCTAACCACCTGCCTAGTCACCTTCAAACAGGACCTCAAGCTGCTCCTATCTGACAGACTTTTTAGTTAATCAGCCTCGACCAGACAGAAGTACTCTCTCCACTGTGATTTGAACTACTTTTTTTTATATGACCTCACAATCTAAATTGACGCCTTAACTGTGTATGTTCTTTGCCCAACTGCTGTTAACTGTCTCTTGTGGTAACTCCTGCCCACATCTACTGATGTAAAAGCCCAAGTTCGATTATTATAACTGTAACCAATCAGACCCTCCAGAATTTCGCGATTCATGAAAAAAATCGCGAAATCGGCCTACTAGCACGATGGCCCCGATATTTACAATTATCGCTGCAATATTTGCCAAAATATGTCCAATACCTGCTTCCTCCTGAACAATTTCTCCAGCTTGTTGAGATTTGCTAATACATTTTTTCACAACCCCCGCTTTGGCAAAGCCCACCGCTTCGATGCTATCACGTCCTCTCTGCACTAGAGTTCCAGTGCCTGTATTCAACCCTAGTCCTCTGCAGGCGGGCTTGTATGTCCATATTAGTGCGCCCAGACCAAGCTTCATTAATCAAATACCGGAAACATCCGGAAAGACCTCTGCA
Organism: Lissotriton vulgaris; assembly: GCF_964263255.1. Lineage (NCBI taxonomy): Eukaryota > Metazoa > Chordata > Amphibia > Caudata > Salamandridae > Lissotriton > Lissotriton vulgaris. The sequence continues at coordinate 31,846,629 of NC_141698.1, forward strand.
CAGCAGGCTTTGACACACATGCAGAAGGCACGAGCACCCGGGTCAGCTGGGTCCATCCCTGTGTCTCTTCTGCCATTGAACAGGCCTTCTCCAGCCTCCCAGGTGCTCTGTGGAAGCGATGGGTGATTAATCACCGGATAAAGGCCCGGCGCTTCGCGGAGCTTCCATTCCTCATTCGTAGGTGGTGGTCTGTAGAATGACATGTCGGGGGAGACAGTAAAAGTTCAGCATCCGCAGTGAGGTCAAATCCATCATCTCACCTGCTTTTGGGGGGAGCGCTTTCTTACAGGTGGTCCCAGAGGAATGCAAGACACCTGGTCCCCCCAAATGAATGAAGTTTTTGTAGAATTAAGTTTCCAGTCTTGGCTCCGGGCACTAAATCAGAAATCTCTCACTTTTAAAGGCAATAACACAGGACCACTAAAACATGTACTTGGCCGTTTTATCTGCTGAAGTAAGAGTTGGCACGCTGCAGTGTCTCTCCTCCGCTGTTAAAATAAGTTATGTTTTTAACACATAAAACAAACTTCCTAGCTCATCATGTCGCTGAGTTTACTTTCATAGATTGTGAAACCACAGTCAGTTCAGAGGTAGGCAAGAGAAGCAAAAACCTCTTTGTCCTGGATCAAAATACAATATATTTAAAACATTTCAAGAATATACTTGTTTCCCCTTCAACCTAGGACGATACACCAACCACTGACTATAGTTCCTGATGACTTTTGGCCCCCCTGAAACATCGGTCAAAGTTCAACCAGTTGAAACTGTCCGCAATTTGGGTATTACGTTGGACAGTAGACTTTCTATGGAAGCTCAAGTCACAAAGACTACAACCTGCTATTTTGCAATAATCAGGTCTTTGCGGAAAATTAAGCCTCTTCTTCCCTCTCATGCACGGGCTCTGGTAGCCAGATGTACAATATTGAGTAGGCTCGATTATTGTAAGGCCCTTTTACTTGACTCTCCTGGCTTTTTGTTGGATAGGCTTCAACGCATTCAATCTGCTGCAGCAAGGCTAGTCTTAGGGTTGCCCAGAAGATCATCCGCGTCAGCAGCATTGGCTGAACTTCACTGGCTTCCTCTCAGGCAGAGAGTACAATTCAAGTCTCTCTGCCTGGTCTTTAACCCTTTCCATGCTCATGACGAGCTGAGCTCGTCATGAGGCACAGTGGAGCTGTGCTGATGACGAGCTGAGCTCGTCATGAACAATGGGAATGCAGAATCTGCAGCACAGGGCAAAAATCCCTGCAGCAGCCATGTGGTTAAAGCCCTTCATGGGCTTGGACCCCCAATAATGCAATCTACATTTGCTTGGTATTCTCCCTCTAGACTGCTTCGCTCCTCTTCGGCTAGATTGGTGAGAGTACCTAGATTTAGAAAAGTTAGATCAGGGGGCAGATATTTTGGGGTGGCTGCCGCTAAGTTGTGGAACAGCCTCCCTTGGGAGGTTAGGCAAATTAGGGAACTTCTCCCTTTTAGGAAATCTGTGAAGACTTGGTTGTTTCCTAAGCCATAGTCTCCTGTGCCTGCTTTAACTTTCCTTTGCCTCTTGTGTAGCCACCGGCGCCAGGATGCCTGTAAGGTGACAGTGCACTTTATAAGCTGATTAAAAAAATAAATATTACATAAACATAATTCCTTCAGTTATATGTTTTTCCAGATTTACCAATGCTGGGTCAGTTATTCATTTTTTTTCTTTCCAGAGGACCCTAATAGGTAAACATCACTCTTTGCCAAATCCTCTGTCTGTGTTCCACCGGCACCACACTCATTGAGCCATTCACAGCATCCCACATCAGGAGGTAATTCTTTTTTTGGGTGCTGTTGGGGTTACCAGCTTTACAGACCCATTGCATGTGTGCGCCTTTCTTGAATCTTTTTAACAAATGCAATTTTCATTTTGATACTAGCAACCACACATCATATCTGCTAACAACGCAGCCATGCTTCGTTGTAACTAACTTCTCTAGACTGGTCAACAGACTACAAGCTCAGTGATATATAATAAAATAGGGCAGAGGAATATTTGCCTGCTGCAAAGGCCGTGAATCAGGTTACAAAGGCACTAGGCTAGTGTCCTTTCATTTCTGGCACTTTGCTGTAGTTTCAAGATATTCTTAGTTTCGAATTGCTCAAATTGGGGTAAATTTATCTGTTTCCCTAGACTTCATTGCTTGGTTTTTTGCTCAGGAGAAACTGTAACTCATAGCCATTGAATGTCACTCATATTTACAGTGAATTTATGAAAATGGCACACATAAGCAATATTAAACCCTGGCAGTGTGTACCCTGCAGCAGAGCTTCAGAACTGATGGGGATATTTTAAGGCATCTTTTAGACCATTGGGTTTCAGAAAAGAGGATAGTTTTTTAAATGAATTTCCTTGTCTTTGTCCACACACAAAGTATCACTTAAATTGCCACACTTAATTCGCTGCATTACTTTCTAGTAAAGCACTAGCAGCAAAGCAGGACTTCCTCTATGGGCCATATTTGTATTGAATATATTTTCAATGTTAAAAAGAGTGATAGAAATTACTGTTTTTTAAAATGGCGGGTCCAGGAGGCAGCGATGCCCCAGCAGGGCTGCATAGACAGGTGCTAGAACATCACAAGGAGAGATAGGGCCCCCTCTCACGAGGTGCAGATTGGAGCTGTGCTTCCGTAAAGCCGCAGACACTTTAACCATGTTTCACAGGGGAATACCATGTTAAATCAGTTTACATTGATTTAAGGCTGAAAAGAAATGATTACGAATAAAATAAGGTGCCGCAATAATGCCGCTCAATTTCCACTTTTGTGCCGCTAAATTTCCATTTTTGTGCTGCTAAATTTGCAAATCTATGCCGCAATATCCTGGAGGGTTTGACCAATGTATCCTGCTTGTTGTAAAGCGCTCTGGCGACTTCAGGCCATGTCTGCTCTATGTAAAATTGCAAAAATAAATACACATTGACATGCATGTAGGAGGAAAGCACTCCAGTGGCATGGAGGGCTGGAGACCCACGTCTGGGCATACCCGCACGTTTGAGCATACCAGTCCCACTAGGGGTGACAAATGCAAAAAGAACAATAAAAGCACAGAATGTTGAACAATGATAACCCCATCGGTTGTTTTTGCTACCCCTGACGTTTAGGTAGGAGTAAAGGATTATAAATGCAAAAAGGTTACAGTAATCTAGCCGTTTCACCTTCTATTGTTATTTAAATATTGTGGGGACTTGTTCCCAGACCCTGTGCCTCTGTGGCTGTCAAAAAGCGATGTCAAGTGCCGCTTTGACCGGCCTGAATTTTAAGCTGCATTTTAAAACGAGTCACCATAATAGACATATCAAAGAAATGTTAATTGCGCAGGAATAATGGAAATGACGCTGAAATCGGAACAGCTATGCGACCTTGACACGATGAATGTGTCTCAGACTCGGCTGTCGGTCAGAGAGGCGGTTACCGTTCCCTCCGCGTCCAGTCAGAGTGCACTACGGTTAGTCTGTCTTCTATGCTTATCGTCACGGGCTCCCACGGCCTCCATCGGCGGATTAAACTGCCGCCTTTCAATTCAAAGCCCCGCCTCTCCCCTGGTCGGCTCCAGCAACGTCCCTAATGGCCTTCCTCCATTGGCCACTCGGGTGTTCGTCATCTTTTACTGAACCAATCCCAGATCACCCCTGCTAAAACATCCTAATTGGTCACCGCCTCAACGAGAGTTCCAGGAATCTACATTTGCTGTCTCCCACCTCCCCGGCTGAGCCGTCTGTTCCATTGGCTGATGTTGACGTCTTGCAGCCGATTCTGCTCCAATCCCGGGATCGTTCTTCTCCTTGCCCGCGCGCTAGCTTGGGAGAGAGGCTATCCGCGCAGGCTTGTACAGGAAAACTGAAAAAGTTTTTTTTTTCTTAATTTGGCGCTTGTTGGAAGATGGCGGAAAATTTAAAAGGTAAGCGGAGCAGCATGGGGAGCTCAACTGTCACGAAGTACAATAAAAGGATATATGCGGCACAGTGTGTGGCCAATTGGACAGTCGTAACAAGCTGTTTCTGGAACGGTCCAAACTCGGACCGTTGTTGTGAGGAAGTTGAAGCCAACCTCGTTCCCTACTCGACGATCGGAGAGTCCGAGCCGCGCTCTATTGGAAGCTGGAGGGTGACATTCCCGGTGGCAGCTGTTCAGCCACAGCTTTGGTTGCGCGTGCAAGTGAACGGCGCGAGGCTCCTCTTCATTCGTGCTGATTGGCGGGGGGAAAGTTCGAACCTCGCGCTGGTTCTTCTGTGCATGATAGGCTAACGAGCGCGTTGAAAAAGCAGTAGGTTCTGTGTATATATGCACGCGCATTACACCGGCACTCCGATTGGTGGTTGTACCGGCGGTTGGAACTCTGTGTGATTTTTCAAAGTTCTGGGATGGAAGTGGCCACGCGCTCGCCTATATAAATGTAGACAGCCCGTGGCGGTTGAATTAGGCATCTCTGAGACTGAGGGGTGGCGGGAAAGCCGCAACGCTGCTTCTGGTGGACCAACATGCCCACCCGTTGAGTGGGGTATCCTAACGCCCTCGGGTTATTTACAACCTCTGCGATTTCCGGACGGCTAGGCTTCTCGCACGCGGTTCTCAGGGCTCCCGTCGCCAATCTGTTTTCCCCTTTTGCCTTTCATTATTCAAAATTTTACTTGGGATATGCAGACTGAAGGGTCCAACTTTATATCTTCTTGGTATGTCTCTTACCGGACTTTTTAAAAACCCTCTTTAACAAGAGACCGCTTTATATATTACCTCGAGGAGTGACCGGCCATCGTTATGGCTACTGACGATCCTGGAGTTTAAAAGGCCTTCCGTCCCTGTAGTAGCCAAGTAACCTCCAGGCTTTGTGGCGCACCCTGCTCAACACATTTATTTACCTCAGTTCGAAGGACCAGGGACCCCGCTGAAGGATTGAGCGCGGTTAGCCTCTAGTTGTCTTGTGTCTCCTCGGGCCATCTGCAGTGTAACCCTCAGGAGGGCTTTAAAGCGGGCACATGTATGTGGCTTTCGTGAATTGCGGTAAAATCTTGCGTCATGTTAGCCGCAACGTCATGTTGAGCTCCTGCTTCCATAGCAACGATAACCGAAGATGTTGACCTGTCTTAAGCCTTGTTCTAAGTATCTTATGATCAGATGACTGCACAGTCATATCCAAATCACTTTTGGCTTAAGTGGTTTCTTGCGGTACTTTAGTGTTTGCCTTACCCAGTGTCACACATCCTGCTTCAGTATTTTTATTTTTGTGTTTAAACTCCCCACATTGAACCAAGTGTCAATCGACTGGCCAGCCTGGTGATCTAATTGAAAGCCCTTCACGGTCTCTTCACATTTCCATTGTTTGATTACTTTAATATTTTCTAGCAACTCTGCTTTTAGTACTACCTGATTTTTTTTTTTTGTGACTCTCCTATCTCGCACTTTACTGCACCTGATTATGGTCGTCGCCCGAGCTGTCAGACATATGTTATAATTCGAGTTACTGGGCAGTTTCATTTCAGCGCCGTTGGAGTTGTGCAATGATGACGCGTTTTCTGAACGATTATGGATTTGCAGCATAAACTAGCCGTCTGCATAGCTTGCAGAAATTAACAAAAAGTTGTTTGTAGCTCAAACGGATCAAAAGTTTCATAAAACGATACTACACGTTGCAGTGCATTAGGCCTTTTTTTGTCACGAGGAGGCAGCTCACTTTTTGATTGCTGTGTTTCCCCATACAGAGTTGACTTGTGTAATGGTGATATAAGAAATGTGCTGTATAACTTACCTTTTGTCTTGCTGTGTAATTTAGTAGGACGTTCTACATGATTTGGTCCTTTCCTGGAGCATGATTCCGTTGACCCTCCCTAATGACCATAAAACATTTACATGTGAAAACAAAGCTGTGAAAGTATGATAGCAATAGATTTCATCTCTTACTTATGTTTAAAAATGAGCAAATAACCAGCATAACGTCTATTGTAGATATTTGAAAAGAAATTGAAGTACTCTCCCAGCAGCACATCTAGAAGTATAGGTATGGATAATAAAAAACTGTCTGGATGCAATTTGAGCTTTTCATTAATTGGCGAAATCCTTGGTCAGGACACTCATACATGGTATGAGTACAACATTATTTCGCTACTTAAGTGTTTTAATGCAAAATCAAACCTAAACGTCAAATTTACAGCAAGAACATTGTAGGTGTGTAACACCACTATGGCATCCAATACACACAAAGATGAAGTTTGTCATAAATGCAGGAGCCCACACCCCGCAGGTCCAGGCTCCAGAGGAATCTAAACCGCAACTGGCTCATGCCTGGTTGGATGCCATGGAGAAGGAATGTGTGAGTTTGAATCAATAGTTAACTCTTACAAATGTAAATAACATACTAGACGTTGCAGGGGACAGAATATAAAGGGGCACACAAAACATGTCCACTAACAAAGGACTGGAGAAACAGGCTATCACGTGCAAAAACCACAGTTGATGGACAGAATGCAGAACAATGTCATACATTCACCCCAGTACAGAGATCTGGGCCTAAATCAATCGTTTTTTTGCACTCCACACCACCCCAGGTCAGACATGGCCATATGCAAATCAGTCTGACCCTGTGCCTCATGGGAACAGTCCAGCCCGAACTGCCAAGCCATGCCTTCCCTGGACCGGAAACAAGCTTCTGAGGACCGGTTTCTGGCATTCCAGCAGTCTTCAGGCCGGCTTGCATGAATCCAGTGGTGTGGAGAGCATGGGACTCGCGTCTGAGCATACCCATCCCACTCGGGGTAACAAATGCAAAAACCACAGTTGATGGACAGAAGGCAGAACAATGTCATACATTCACCCCAGTACAGAGATCTGGGCCTAAACAATGGATTTAGGCCCAGATCTCTGTACTGGGGTCAATGTATGACATTGTTCTGCATTCTGTCCATCAACTGTGGTTTTTGCATTTGTCACCCCGAGTGGGATGGTTATGCTCAGACGTGAGCCCCATGCTCTCCACACCACTGGATTCAAGCAAACCGGGCTGAAGACGGCTGGAATGCCAGAAACCGGTCCTCTGAAGCTTGTTTCCGGTCCAGGGAAGGCATAGCCTGGCAGTTCGGGCTGGACTGTTCCCATGAGGCACAGGGTCAGACTGATTTGCATATGGCCATGTCTGAACTGGGGTGGTGTGGAGTGCAAAAAAATGATGGATTTAGGCCCAGATCTCTGTACTGGGGTGAATGTATGACTTTGTTCTGCATTCTGTCCATCAACTGTGTTTTTTGAAACATGCTATCACTACATCATCTTCACCATTATTATAATTAATAAACAGAAGAATTTCAGTGTACATTAAATCCTTTTACTTCGCAGGCATGGAGACAATGCAAGATCTTTTACTCATCTCTAACCGGTTCAGAATCACTATCTGGCTCGGATTGATGCAAAGCTTTCAGTTGAAATACCTGTTGAAGTAGGCCCAGTGAGATCCAAGTCTGTACTTGAGTCGGAATTATGAGCTAAAGAAGCGGGTTGAGACATATCAGAGAAACGGTTATTACCTTCCAAGCCAAACCAGTCCTTGCTGTTCTGACCTTTTTGTGCACACACATTTTACATGCTTGTTCTGGAATAAAGTCTTACTCCACCAACCTCTGCCATTCAGCAAAACTGAACCTCTTGAAACTGGTAATTTGAACAGGGCCAGAAAAAATATATTCATTTTTTTGACCCTAGTAGGTCATTGACTAAATCCAATAATTCTCAAAAAAATCTGCAACAGGAACCCTGATAGGCAATGCAGATTGCATCACCTCTTTCAGGAATCTGGTAATTCTTTCCACCATACCATTCGAGGTCATCAATTACAATGCCACTTAAATGTCTGATGTAATGGTTTTGAACAAATTCCTTCATCTTAGAAGAGTCTTATTCTAACAGCCAGGTCTTGAGGGTATTCCGGAAGAGAAGTGTTTAGTCTTTAGGTGCCCCTTCATTTTCAAAAATCTTGCTTAGAGATGTTATAACGAATGAGGTACTGGCAGCTGGAACAAAATCAAAACACTCATTTTGAGAAGTAATCTACTAGTAAAACATTTATTTTCTGAGGGTAGTAAATTAAATGACCCTGCAAAGTCTGATGCAACTTTTGACCAGAGTTCCTCAGAAAAGGGCAACATGTGTAACAGTTATGTGGGCAAGCCAGTGTTTATCTGAAAGTAAACCAGTATTGCAAGTAAACATCCTTTTAGCCATTTGGGAATCTGAAGGACACCAAAAATATTGCTTCAAGTTTTTGCAAGTAACTCCAGCTCATTACCCTGCTGAGCAGCTTGAAAGAGTTTGCGTCTGACTGCAGCTCGGTGAACTGTGAAGTTGTTACTCAAGAGAATTCCCTCAACAATGGAGTCCACTTGCTATATACTAGAGAGGTCTAAGTGGAGCAGCTAATAACCTTTCCTTTGGTTAACTATTGTTGACAAATTCTATTACCAGGGATAATACATTATCATCTGTCACAGCAGACAGACATTCTTCACGGAAGACCAGATCAGAGGAGCTTAAAATATCTTCCACAGTAGCCACCACCGACTCCACCTCCTCACAATCTTCAATAGAGTTAACGTTCTGAAGGGGCATTCTAGATAATAAATAGAAATCTGCCCTAGTGTTTTTTCCCCCAGGGATGTATTACATTTTGAAATTGTACTGCTGTAATTTTGAAAGGAGTCTGACTAATCTTGCTGAAGGTTTTCCTGATCCAATAAGGTCAGTAAGTGAACTAGGGGCTTATAGTCTGTGAAAATATTAAAACTCTTGCCCCAAATAAGTTTTACACTTTTCAATGGCCCAAAGCAAGCCAATGCCTCCCTCTCAATTGTGCTGTAATGTGATTCTGATGTTTTCAACGAGGAGGAGAATAAGACCACAATCTGTTATTCACAAATTTGTGACAAGCCCATATTCCAATCTTACTTGCATCAACAGTTAGCATGCATTTGCAGTCCGGTTTAAAAGCTAATAAAGTTTGTGCTTTCATGATCACAATCTTGACTGTCTAAAGCTTGTTCAGCTGCACCATCCCGGATAAATTGTACTTTTATTTTTTTGCAACAATTTTCTAAGTGGTATTTATATTAGGGCATATCCTTGAATAAACTTTGAATAATATTCAGTCAGACCAAAAAAGGATTTCAAGGTGTCCTTATCATTGGGAGGAGTTACTTCCTGTATAGCCTGTACCAAAGAAAATTTAGGATGTTTACCACTGCCAGAGATATGATGACCTAAAAATTCTAACTCCTGTTTAAGCAGATGACACTTTTCAGGTTTACGGGTGATGTATACTTCCCTGAATACCTCCAATACTTAATGCAGCTTATGATCTGTAACTGTATCTGAACATATTAAAACGTCACCCTGGTAAGCTTGTTTACTTGGTATGTCAGCCAAAATGATATCCATCAACTTCTGAAACGCGCTCAATATATGGAGGCTATTACAAGGTTAAAAAACAAATTTACTGAACAACCTAGCGTCCTTCTAGAAAAATTTAATTTTAACAAAAGTAAACTGACTCAGGAGTCTATTGAGGAGTACGTTTCTGCACTCTGAATTCTTGCTGGGAAGTGCAACTTTGGATCTACTGGGGACACTGCCATCAGGGGCCAGTTTGTTTTTGGGTGCAACTCTTGTATTAAAAAAACACTCTGGAATGTTTACTTTACTTTCAAAATTCCCGTGGATATGGGGTTACTGGATATGACTAAAGATGTAAAACCATGTCTTATTTAGTGTAAATGCGTTTTAGCCAACCTAAATCCACAGCTTGTGAAAATTGCAAACTAGTGTTATGTAGCAGATTACAGAAATTATGCTAAAACCAAGATGGCTGCTACGTAGAGGTGACGTGGCATGTCTGAGTACGTTCGGCTGCGGAGGACGGAGAAATAGATGCATATGCACTGCGGTCCAGGGAATACGTACTAAAGCGTCGTGGCCAGAAAATGTCAAGAAGGCCCAAATAAATAGAAAACTCACCACAGCTCCAATTGGCTGAAAGCCCCCTGCATTCAACATTGTATATCCAGGAGCAGAATGGAGAGTGGTGCTCTGGAGTAATGCCGCTTATGAAGTGAACCAAAGTAGACAAAGCTCCAGGTAATGTGGCTCAAATTAGACAGTGGGCTTCTGCTGGTTCGTCACTCGTTTCCCAATATGTAGGGTTGTAAATTAAATGCCACAAGGCATCGATGCACAAGAAGCGGACGTATAGTATATCAAATGCAGGAGGCCTCGTCCCGCAGGTCCAGCCTCCATGGAATCCAAACCTCAACTTGGTGAAAGGTGGTTGGAGGCCATGGAGAAGGCATGCAGCGCTTTGGCTTAAATCAATCATTAACACAAATTTCAACAACACACAAGATGCTGTTGCAAGGCACAGAATATAAAGGGACACAGCATGAACACTAAGAAAGGACTGTGGCGAAACATGCGATCACTACAGTTGGGCACTGTTCTTAGTAAAGAAAAGCTAAACATGTACAGTTGCTTTACATAAAATTGTATCTACCATAACAAGATAATCATTGTCCTCAATTTCAAGAGACTATAGCAGTTCTTGTATGTAAGAAAGGGGCGAAACCACAATTACGAGCTTTTCATAGGATTATGGATTACATTTGAAAACAGTTTACACGCTATATCGTTTTATCAGTAAAAACTGCATGCTAGCAGGAAAGTTGGTTGCCATTTCAATGGAAAATGTGTGTGTAAGTGACCATGCGCAACCACATCATGATTTAGTAATATATTCATTTAAAAATGAGTTTTTAAACATGTACTGCGAAATATTCCTGCCCTCATAATGCTATTAGTGAACTAAGGGGTTGTCAGGGGTCATATATGTGGGCTGATTATACAAAGACCAAACGTTTGGTCTATTTTAATTTAAAAAAAGACTTTGTACAGCAGAAACGGTGAACTTTCATTTTGAAGGTTCTCTCATATGTGATAATGAAGAAAAAGGCAACGCCATATCATATTTGCCTAGGATCACACCATTTGAGACTTGTTTACGGGTCAAGTACATTACAGTTAAGTCCAGTAGATTATTCAAGTTACTAGACCTGCAGGTCTAGTAACACTTTTATGATTTTTTTTGAGACCTGTATATGATACGTCTTGAAGTTTGGGATAGCCATTTGAATATCCTACGAAACATGCAGAGGATGAAGGAGGAGGAGACCGGGTTGAATCGAGTTGCCATGGTTTGCTTGTTGTCCAGAATGAAGCCTAGGTTCCTAGCATGATCAGTGTGGCTAGGAGTAGGTTAGAGTTCCGAGGGCCACCATGATGTGTCGCATGGAGAGCTTTTGTTTCTGAAAATCGGTACCTCTGTCTTGTCAGTGTTGTGCTTTTGGCAGTTGTCCTTCATCCAGTTGGTGACGTCCGTCATACAGTTGTGGAATCTGGTCTGGGTGGTGTCTTTCGGAGAGGGAGAGGATGGCTTGTGTCTTTGGCATAGGATATGAGTGTGGGTTTTGGCAATGCTGGCCGGAGTGTCATAAGTGTTAGAGGGTGGGGCTGACCGAGGATCCTTTTGAGGTACTTCCATTGAGGAAAGAGGTGGGCCAGTTGAGAGCGACTCTTTGGATGCTTATGTTGTACAGCCTTGTGTTGAGTGTGTGGTGGTTGACCATATTGAAGGCTGGAGAGGTCTAGGAGGTTGAGGCGCAGTCTCTTTGGTCAAGTGGGCTTGTATTTTGTTGTTGGCCACAATGAAGGCTGTCTTAGTTCTGTGGTTGCTGCAGAATCCAGATTGGGAGGATTGGATTAGGAGGTTGATGGCCTTTTCTAATTCCGGGAACTGGAGCCGGTAGGTCCGTCTGTAGTTGAGTTCGCTGGGGATTCACCCCGTATGAGGAGTGCCTCGGCATTGGTCCATGTCCACAATACCTGAATCTCTGGGGGAGCTGAAAATTTCCACGCCATGGTTATGTTCCATTAAACGGAACGACAACTAGGCTGATGAGACAACCCACATGTTTGTTCCCCTTCACACGGGGTCGCAGTCCCAGTAGGCAGGATTCAGGAGAGAGGGTGTGTGGACAGTTCCGCTATCGTTGATGTTACTTCTGCCCCATCTGTGATAACAGTGCGCAGGTCAATATCATATGTATAAAATCTGCGTTCTGTTTGCAATCGGGACATTCCAGGGAGTGTTGGGAACAGGTGTTGAATGTGGACTGGCGATAGATAAGTGTGGTGCATGTAGTTAAACTCGGTGACAGGTAACCTTGGTAGACGTCCTTGTTCCTCTGTAGGGCGTGAGCCCATGCTGCAGCAGTAAGAGGGTGTTTGAGCACTGTGTCCCATCTGGCACGAAACCGTGTCCTGTTCGGGGGACATGGTATTAAGAGCGGAATACAAAAAATGTGATGGTATGGCGTGTGGAGTCAGTCGTCAACGATCTGGACAGAGCCTGGGATGTTAATGGTTCGCTCTCCCCAGCACCCCACGCCTCATGCGCCACCTGTCGTAGAGTACGATATGATCGGAATCGACCAGCATGCACTCAATCTGCCCAACCATGTTGAGAATGACCTCCACGCCCCCTTGTTATGGAGATCCTCCCCCCCCCCCCCTCCCCCTCTGCCTGTGTAATTGTAACTTTGGTCCACAGATTTGAGTCTACACGCCTCTGTGTCTGCTGTAATCAGCAAATCCCAGATGGGGATCGAAAGAGAGTACGGTAGGACTGGGCCTTTGGGGTGCTGATCTCTACACCAGAAGGTGCGGTCTACCATCGTAGGACGGATGGTGAAATCAGATAGTTAAGTGTAAATGGCCGTTCCTTGCTGGACTTTGCAAATAATCAAGGAGTTAGGCGGGCAGGGGTGCCCAGCCAGGATATATACCACTGTAGTTGTGCTGTGGTGTAATGCTGCTCAAAGTTGGGCACCCTATCCCGCCCTCCATGAGTGGATGCTGCAGTGCAGACAGAGCTAGCAGACTGAGGTCCAAGCCCCAGATTAACTCCAGCAGCAGTCCATTCAAGTTGCAAAAGAGGGCTCTAGGGATCACGATCTGTAGAGATGCAAAGTAATACTAATAGCGGCGTATGGATCCAATAGCTCGGTCTAGATTTCCCTCTGTATGCCCAGGTATTGAAGGTGTAACTCCACCGCAGGTGTGACTCCGGTTGTTGCAGATGGTGGGTGAGCGGTATGTGCATCTTGGGTAACACACAAGATTTCGACCAGTTTACCCATAAACTGGAGGGTGGTTTAAGTCCTCCAGGTTCTGCATAAGGTCCAGGAGGGATGATTCTACATTGCGTAGGAAAAGCAGGACCTCGTAGGCGTATAACAAATTATGTGGTACACGTCATATTTGTGTATACCCCAGTCTACTGATTGCTGGCAGAGGCGACTGGCCAGCAATTCCATAGCGAGGGCAAACATGAGATTGGGGGGGGGGGGGGGGGGGGGGGGCAGCCGTGTCTCGTGCCCCTGTGGATGATTAACTTTTCAAAGACCACCTGCCCCGGTTCAACATGCACACCTGGATCAGCATAGACTGTCTGGGTTTGCCGTGGGATTCTTAGGCTAAATGCAATCAGGGCTCAAAATCATAACCAGCATTGGCATAGCCAATAGGTCTCTCCTTTGGGACCTTATGTGTTTAGCCATGCAACAGTTGATGTTGCACCAAGGATATTGTGCTGGATAACTAAACGCTTATAAGGTCCCAAAGGCGAGACCTATTGGCTATGCCAATGCTTGTTTATAGGTAGAATTTGTGTTAAAGCTAATATCTAATGGATCTCGGCAGTGGGGCAATGTGCTATTGTCTAATTTGCATATTCAGTACAAAAAGGGGGTGGTGATGGATGGAGCATCTGAATCAATCCGACACTCACACCCATTCAAAAGACCTGGGTATAATCCATCACCGTTCTTAAGCCCACTCTGCCACCCCAGTTCAAACACTGATATATGCAAATCAGTCTGACCCTGTGCCTCATGGGAACAGTCCAGCCCGAACTGCCAAGCCATGTCTTCCCTGGACCGAAAACAAGCTGCAGAGGACCCCCTTTTTGTACCCACTCTGCTGGGGTGGCAGAGTGGGCTAAAGAACGGTGATGGATTAAACCCAGATCTTTTGACTGGGTGTGAGTGTTTGATTTAGATGCTCCGTCTATCACCACCCTCTTTTGTACCGCTTTTGGCCACCATAAGTGTGGCAGGGTATGCTCAGACGCGAGTCCCTTGCTCACAGCAAGCCGGGCTGAAGGCGGCTGGAATGCCAGAAACCGGTCCTCGGAAGCTTGTTTCCGGTCCAGGGAAGACATGGCTTGGCAGTTCGGGCTGGACTGTTCCCATGAGGCACAGGGTCAGACTGATTTGCATATAGCCATGTCTGAACTGGGGTGGCAGAGTGGGCTAAAGAACAGTGATGGATTAAACCCAGATCTTTTGACTGGGTGTGAGTGTTTGATTCAGATACTCCGTCCATCACCACCCCCTTTTGTACCGTAATTTGCATATTAAGTCATACAAACCTGCTTAGCAAGTGTCCTTCATGCTGGCCATTTTTTGTACATTAAAGGTCTCAAGACCTACAGAAAGCCCCTGCGTGTGGGTGTGCACAGCGGGGTTCAGGAATTTTTTTCGTTGCCAGTGATTGTTCTAAAGGCAGGCTGAAAGGTGTTTGCTCCCCACTCTATGGCAGGGTGCTGAGCTATGATGACTGATTCTGCTGACTGTGACGCGGTAATGACCAAGCCCTGAACTCCGAGACCTGGGGACACCACTCCACAGGAAGTTGTTTCTCTGCACAAAGTAGCTCGACGTCCTGGCGATGGTGAATTTGTTTTAGGCCAAAAAAGGAGTTCCTTTCACCGTAGTCTGATTGTCGTCCGTTATATAAACAATGGCCCTACCTGAATGGTGGTATCGTTGGTTACTTAACCCTTTCGCTGCAGCGGCTATTCCGTCGCAGTGCTAAGGGGCGGGCGGTGGGGGCGCGCGGCGCTCCCACGCTGTTGACGGAACCGCTCCGTCACGCCCCTCGGTGAGCTGTGCTTGTGACGGAACGGTTCCTTCATGCCCCGCCCGCTCTATAGAACGCGCAGGTGCGAAATCAGCGCAGCGAGCGGGTTGTGACTGAACCGCTCCGTCACCAGCACAGCCCACCCGAGGGGCGTGACGGGACGGTTCCGTCACTAGCGTGGGAGGGGTTAAAGTGCTTTTAAAACGTCAGCCGGATGTGAAGGACTGCAGGAAGCCACATCTTGGACTTTCAGTATTGGAAAAAGGCACTTGAATTTAACACCTCTTGTATCTTTTTTTTCTAACAGACTACCGCATTTCGTTTGTGTTCTATTTTGTTGTCTGGTGTAGCTGGGGAGCATTCAATGAAACCAGTGATATTGCTGCATGTTTAAAAACAGGAAGGCACTGCAGCTGCTCGCTACCGCAGGCAAAACACAGTGGGATGTGAGGAGTGCAGCTGCAGTGGTACCCGCGTGCATGTGAAATCTGATACAACAGATGACACACTGTGCGCCACTGCTCGTAACCGTAGGCGGATACATTTCCTGGGAAAGGTGGGACATGCACCTGCCTTTGCCCAATTGCGTGCTGTCTTTTTACAAAGACGCACGCAAAGCCAATAGAAAAAAAGCTCAAAACAAAACGCGCGCACGAGCATGGAAAGTCCAGTGTGATTCCAGGAGGCTGTTATAGGGTACACATGATCCCTGGCTTACCTCTTACTTCACTGACTTTTGAACTGTCTTTGAAAGCCAAAAAATGTGACAAGGGAACCAGATTTAAAGGCATCTTTATTACCCTTTCACTTTGTGAGGAATAAAGATGCCTTTAAATCTTGTTATCTTGTCCCATTTGCTCCGCTTTCAGAGACTGAGGTCAAAAGGCAGTTTGCCTCCCCTTATTTACTTTTTATTCTGTGACTGAAGTTAGAGGATTTTCAGCTCGTCAGAAAGGTTGAGTAGCCCTTGATAAAAAAAAAAAAGCTTGCCTTGATTAAATCTTGCTCGACAATGCCGGTGGATTTTGTGAGCCCTGGTCATGTCTGTAAGGGCTGAGAATAAGTATCCCCAGCCTAGGGTGTTGAATGCTTTATCAGTGTCCAACGGTACCGCCACCCGGTCGTGGGCATCCAGTGGGGTATTATGCAGGAGGTGCCAGAGATGGTGTAAGTTTAAAAATGTGCTGCGACCTGGGATGAACCCAGATTGGTCTGGTCGGACCAACGACTGTACAATGGGAAGAAGACGGTTATTCGGGATCATGCCAAATGTCTTGCAATCTGGATTAGGGACAATATGAGCTGACATCCAGGGGATCCATACCCAGGTTTGGGCAGGACCACTAAGTGAGCCTTGCGTAGAGTGTCTGGCAAGCGACCATGCTCCCTGGCCTCATTAAAGACATCCGGGAGGCACTGTGTGGTCTGGGTGGGGAATGTAGCATAGTACTTAATGGGTAGACAATCAGAGCCCGGGGTCTTGCATCGGGCGATCTGGGTTACAGCAGTGCGTACCTCTCCTAACCGCAGGGGTTCATCCAGCCTAGCTCTTTGTAGTACATTAAGATGCACCAGGTGCAAATCCTCAAACCAAGCGGGCTCAGGCCTGGGTGGAGTTGAGCCCACTATAGTAATCCCGGAAGGCCCCATTGATATCCAGTTGTTTGGACAGCAACATAACATCCACCCATCCCATTGTGGCTATATGAGATCAATTCTGGTATGAACATCATGTACGGGAGAATAGAAAAAGTATTCATGGCCTGTCTGGTATATGAGCCACCAGGCATCATATAGACGCATGTGCATCAACCCCTTCAAAGATGGCGAGCATCTTGTTCAGATGGTCACTCTGAACGGGGGCGTTGAGCAATCTAAAACTATGCCCAAGATACAATTCAAATCTCTGGCCAAACGGTGGCGGAGGACCGGTGGCAAAAAAGTGCCGGGGTCAGGGCGTTGAGGAACTTGCAATGGTGGATGTTGGGAACATATATCGCAATGGTGGATGTTGGGAACATATATCGCAGCAAGAGCTGGGAGGGGGGTGGCTGTCCCTCCAGCACTAGATAGCTACCCTCTGTGTCCTTTTTCTGAATGGCCACGACCTATGGTACTCACGGTGCTATCCGCATTCGAACCCTGCGGGCAAAGGAAGAGGTTGTGGTGCCATGTGCTCGTCCTCGCCACCGTGCTCTGAGTTTGTAATTTGGTGGGGGTGAGGTGCTTACTAAGCATCGCTAAATGGACCTGTAGACTCTTGAGGTAAGCATATATACAATGTCCTGCTGGTTAATGTTGAGGATCAATCCGGACATTAGTAGAGCAACTTGTAAAATTGCAACAGTAATGTGAAAACAGAACACCGATGTCTATTTCTCCAAATCCTTCTTGTGGAGCCATGTCCAGGCGTCGTCCCTTAGTCTAGGTCACGCTGTAGGATACCAGAATGCTTAATGATGTTGGCACACCTTGACTGTTATCTACTGGAAACCATCATGTTTTTGGAAGGGGGACTTAGAGGTGGGAAACGCTGATACACTCAAAAGATGTTTGCTAGCATTCCCTTATGTTCTTGGTGGGAGAACACTGACAAGTTGTGTGCCCCACCTCCATGAAACCCCGCAGGCCGTGCAACCACGCAACGCCACTCATCCACGCAACGCCGCTCATCCACGCAACGCCACTCATCCACGCAACGCCACTCATCCACGCAACGCCACTCACACCCACACTGTGCAGTGCACAATAGGTCTCGCAGTAGGAAAGTTGGAGCTATTGGTTTTGTAAATGACAAAGCCCTTTATGTTTTTAAAATGAAAACAAAAATAAAAGGCATTGTTATTTGCAATTGTAATAGCTCCAACTTTCCTACTGCGAGACCTATTGGCAACGCCAGTGCTTGTTAAATTTGTATTGCTGGAGGGGAGGGAGGGCTTTGAGGCATCAAAAAGAGTGGGTGGGAAGTGGAAAGCGCTATGACCTGGTCAGTTGTCTTATTCATGATGCTTTTTTATGGTGGGTGCTGGGCAACGCGGACATGTGGGAGGGAGGACCGGTGGTGGCAAGGCAACACGGACAGCGGTTGGGATGGTGGTAGAGGGCAAAGGCAACACAGACAGCAAGAGGGAGGGTGGCAGAGGGCAAAGGCAACACAGACAGCAAGAGGGAGGGTGGCGGGGGGGAAAGGCTATGCTGACAGCAGAACGGATGGGATAAACCCAACAACGACAACGTGAGGGACGGTGGGGGCAGAGAACAAATAAACACATTAAGAGGAAGAAAGCTTATAGCAGCTGACCAATAAGTAACAAGAATATGAGAGTGACAATGAAACCAACCAATGGTAATTAATGGGCAGGCTGCAAGCCCACTCCATAGTAAACAAAAGATCGTGCATGCGCTGTCTTCTGTGAAACCTAAAAAAGTGCTGCGAAATAATGCATTTAAAAGCACAATCTTCACATAAATGTTCTAAACGGTCGTAGGCTTTGAAAGAGGGAACTTATTAATATTCAAATACTTTTAAGGTATGTAAATGAAGCCTTATAGTCTCGGAGTTGATCCCCTTTTTTTTTAGGGCTCGCCTGCTGATGCGCTTGTGCATAGCTGGCGAAGCTCTATAGTGGCTTATCCAGAGTTTAACCACTGGCGATTCCATGCAGTGCATGTGCGCTTTTTAGGTCATAGCGCAAGCCCTAAAAAGCGCGTGCACAATGCCACAGCTGCCTGCCTCGCATTAGCACATCAAAGGCAGCCCATTTTCCCTCCCACAAGCTTCTCAGCGTGCGCTCTCATCCCCTAATTATTCACGGTCGGCCGTACTTTCAGTTTCACGGCCGTGTCTCCCTTTATGCTCTGATGCTTTTTTTTTTTTTTTTTTTTTTTTAACTTGTTTTGTATTTGCAACCACAAGATGCTGGAACGCTGACAAATGATCATTTAAGACAGATGCCTGCCTCTGGGAGCCATTTCATGTCTTCCTGTTTCTGCTCTTGTTTCAGGAACATTTGTAATTGTCACAGGATCTGTACCTGTGTAGTGTTTGAACCCATGAACCACAATGGCAAGAGCTGGATTTCACTGAACATATGCTGCGTTCAAACAATTTGCAATACAAATACACCCGCTCACGTGCCTGTGTATGCATTTGTGGACGTATAGAAATATCAGCGTATTCATAAAGAGATCCATGCACAGCAACGAGCACGGTTTAAGATTTAGATAGCCGAGGTTGGTTGCAATTTTAGTTCACTCTGGATGTAAGGATATTGCAAGCAAATGGAGGAAAGTGTAATTGAAGCGAAACGAATGTTAAAAAAAGACAATTTGCGGGTTTTAGATAAAAAGCGTACGCCGTTCCCACATTTGACCGCGCGTTTTATTTTTACCCTTGCATGTTAATTTGCATGCAATGCACGGTTAGTTGGAGCGATACTATTTTAGAAGTGCTAAGGTTGCAGCGTTTTGTATGTTGTGGCAAGGTAGGGAGCAGAAAATAGAAGACCCGTACTGGAGAAAATAGAGTATACTTTATGAAAAATTCAGGAATTAATGTAACGAGAAGATGCTTAATGAGGGTGATGTATTGTCGCTGGCGTTGGACATGAGTCCAGTGTATTAATGGCCGTGTCTTTTTACATTTGCATTGTAAAGCAGCAGGGGATGTTCAGCCAGTGTGCTCGCATGATTAGATGAATGCTTTCTCACACTTGTGTTAGCTGGGGCTCGGCTTATTCAGGGCAGCTGTAACTGCCTGTTTCACATTCCTCAGAAATGCAATTGGTTTGCATATATTTATGCTAACATTCTAGACTTATTTCACACGTTGGCCTAAAATGTGCACTTTTGTTAAAATACAGAGGAAGCGGTCTTGCACTGTGTATCGATCGTAGAAGTATTGCCAATTCAAATAACAAAATTAATACTTTTATAATTTGGAAAACCTAAACAAAAATGTAAAAATATTTACATTTAACATACCAAAAGCTCAAACTTTTCTATTGCGAGACCTATTGCATTTCCAATGCTTGTTTTTGTGGGGGGGGGGGGGATGTGATAATTCGGGGAGATGCGGAATAGTTGAAGGAGGTGGAGGAATTGAGTCACCAGAAGACATTTGATGGACTTGAGACTGTGTGAGTGCTTTGAGTGGGGTTAGGTGGCGGAATGAGGTCATAGGTTACAATGGAGGTACAAGGACGACTAGGGGCACTTGTGTCAGAGGAGGTATTAGATCTCCCTGTGTGGCAGACTGGGCAGAGAGCATTTCTTCCAGGATGTTAACCAGTTTAGACAGTTGCAGAGTTAGATTTGCTTTAATACACTTGGAAATTGTGGCTCGTCATCCTGTGATTCTGGGCAAGTCACTTAACCTCTCTATGCCTATAAACAATGAATGCGTTTGTTGTAATTGTTTAGTTTGGCTGGTGCACATGTGAAGAGCTTCAATACCTTTTGGGTCCATTTAGAGCTATAATAAAAACAAGCATTGGAAATGCAATAGGTCTCGCATTAGAAAAGTTGGAGCTATTGATTTTGTAAATGACAATTTTTTTTATGCGTTTGTCTTGAAAATAGCAAAATTAATAGCTTTGTCATTTACAATGCCAATACTTTTAACTTTTTCAAATGTGACACCTATAGCATTTGTAATGCAACATGTTTTGTATGTACGTGATGTACATGAGGAAAAACTCAAGCAACCCCAGGTGGGTGACTAGGAACCAACTGGCTACAAAAGGCCTGAAAGAACACATGGCAGAGGTACACATGACTGGATAAAAAAGTCAGAGACTCGCAGTTTAGCAGCCTCGAGTTTCAAGTCTAATGAACGCGTGGCGTTCAGCTCTGTGCTTAATGAATGCGTGGTGCTGACGACAGTAAGATGCCCAATTTTTAGTGTATTTATTTTTTACAATGGCAGCACGAATAGCTTGTAAGGTATTACCTTACAATAATACAGAAGTGTTTGGCAGAGTCCAAACAGCAGCCTCCTGCTTCGCGCCTAATGAACGCATGGCCTTTAATATATCCTAAGAAAATAAATGCTAAAACACTTGTTACATATGGCACTGTAGAATCACGTATTTTAATGCAGAAAAAATAGAACAAAAATCTGAAAGCATGGCGCCAATAAGACTGCTGCTCACGGATGACCACCATGGTAGTGGACAAATAACAATAACCTTGCGTATTAATAATGCACGAGCAGCTTTGGTTTATCCGAGACTCTAAAAGTATCCGATTGCAGACGAGGAGCCCTTAACGCCGGGGTCCCGGAGCCCCTCCGGGTTCTCATAATAATCAGCCACCGATCAAAGCAGCGCCTGGGCGGAAAACAAAGAGAACCCCCCGCGTGGAGACCTCCAAGCGCCTTTCATTTTAAGCAATGCCTGCTGCAGGGGTGGGCCCGTTGCGAACAGCATGGCGGAATTAATTCAATTCAATGGTGTGGCCAACAGTGATGGGGAGGGGCGGGGAGGGGGCGAAGGGTGCAAGGGTAAATATGGACATGGACGGGGTCGGATGAGGGAAAGAAGAGAGGATATTGAAGGCAGGGACGAATGACAAGTTTAGAAGAGAGGAAACGAGAAGGGAGGGCTGAAGTGAGGGGGAGGAGGAAGGGGATGAAAGGATGCTGAAAGGCGGAGTAGGAGGAGAGGTTACGAAAAGAATGAAGGAAAAGAGGTCAAGCAAAGGCATGAAGCAACTGAAACACAGAGGGAAGGCAGAGAAGGGGAGGGGGGTGGACAAATGCGACACAGCGGGGAGGGGGCGGAGCGGGTAAGAAAAAAAAAAAAGACTGAGGGAAGGCAGAGAAGGGGAGGGGGGAGGAGAAATGCGACAATTTTTTTTTGTTGTACTTTATATTTGCCTGGCTATATACATATATACAAGCATGTACTCAGTTAGGTAGTCATGGCTGTGGAGAGGTCAGTAGCACGTCAGGCATCGGCAAACTGGTCGGTCAGATTGGGGAATTAAAACAAGTTAAAACGGTGAGCCACCGTTATCAAAGTAAATGCGCGCATGGTGTACTGCAAATGAAAACAAGCAGCTCAATAGGAGTGGTGGGGGCGGGCACAGAGAGACAAGGGGGGAGTGGTGCAGGGGACACAAGGAGGCACTGCAGCTTCCGCCCTGCACGCTCCCACAAGCAAAACGAGCCAAGACGGAGGGCATTGCTGTGGGGAGGGGGGGGGGGAGGAGAAATGCGACATGGCAGGCAGGGGAGGGGGTGGAGCGGGGGTGTGGGAGGAGTGCGGCTGAGGGAACAGACGGTGATTTGGTGCGCATTGACCTAAAACCGCACGGGCACAGCACCAAATCGCCAGTTGGGTAAAGTCTGTTTAAAGCCCTATAGTCTCGCTCTGCTCAATGCGCATGCGCATTGAGAGGCGAGACCTAAAAATGTTACTATCTACAGTGATTGAGTTACATGCCTGTAACACTGCTAATGATGCGCAGACAACTTTCATACAGTAACGTTTCATTTCCATCTTATTACACCTTCTGGCGGTATTTCAAGGAACATTCTTCCAATAACTAAAGATACAACTATTTTACCCAATCTACTTTATTGTCGCAATATTACACTAACTGTATTACAGGTCTTCGGACTCACCAGATCCCTTGTAGAGAGGCATCACCTTGATAAAATAACACAGTCTTATCTTTACCGTTTATTCCTAAAAAAAAACACTAGGTTTTCTTTAAGTTGTAAAGAAAAGCAATATAATAGGAAAGGCGACATGATCAATGTATCTGGTCATCTTAAGATGAAAGTGTAGCATCTCACCTTTGCAAGACAGACCCACTGCAGAAAATAACAAGCATTAGAAATGCAATAGGTCTCGCAGCATTAGAGTTAGTGCTTTTAGAATTGTTAATGGGTTTTTTTGTAAATCTTTAGCATGAGGTTGAGGGTGAGTGAGGGTGAGTGTGAGGGTGAGTGGGTGTGAGGGTGAGTGGGTGTGAGGGTGAGTGAGTGTGAGGGTGAGTGAGGGTGAGTGAGGGTGAGTGAGGGTGAGTGAGGGTGAGTGAGGGTGAGTGAGGGTGAGTGAGGGTGAGTGAGGGTGAGTGAGGGTGAGTGAGGGTGAGGGTGAGTGAGGGTGAGTGAGGGTGAGTGAGGGTGGGTGAGGGTGGGTGAGGGTGGGTGAGGGTGGGTGAGGGTGGGTGAGGGTGGGTGAGGGTGGGTGAGGGTGAGTGAGGGTGAGTGAGGGTGAGTGAGGGTGAGTGAGGGTGAGTGAGGGTGAGTGAGGGTGAGTGAGGGTGAGTGAGGGTGAGTGGGTGAGTGTGGGTGAGTGTGGGTGAGTGTGGGTGAGTGTGGGTGAGTGTGGGTGAGTGTGGGTGAGTGTGGGTGAGTGTGGGTGAGTGTGGGTGAGTGTGGGTGAGTGTGGGTGAGTGTGGGTGAGTGTGGGTGAGTGTGGGTGAGTGTGGGTGAGTGTGGGTGAGTGTGGGTGAGTGTGGGTGAGTGTGGGTGAGTGTGGGAGGGGTTGAGGGTGAGGGGTTGAGGGTGAGGGGTTGAGGGTGGGTGAGTGTGGGTGAGTGTGGGTGAGTGTGGGTGAGTGTGGGTGAGTGTGGGTGAGTGTGGGTGAGTGTGGGTGAGTGTGGGTGAGTGTGGGTGAGTGTGGGTGAGTGTGGGTGAGTGTGGGTGAGTGTGGGTGAGTGTGGGTGAGTGTGGGTGAGTGTGGGTGGGTGAGTGTGGGTGAGTGTGGGTGAGTGAGGGTGAGTGAGTGAGGGTGAGTGAGTGAGGGTGAGGGGTTGAGGGTGAGGGGTTGAGGGTGAGTGAGGGTGAGGGGTTGAGGGTGAGGGGTTGAGGGTGAGTGAGGGTGAGGGGTTGAGGGTGAGTGAGGGTGAGTGAGGGTGAGTGTGGGTGAGTGTGGGTGAGTGTGGGTGAGTGTGGGTGAGTGTGGGTGAGTGTGGGTGAGTGTGGGTGAGTGTGGGTGAGTGTGGGTGAGTGTGGGTGAGTGTGGGTGAGTGTGGGTGAGTGTGGGTGAGTGTGGGTGAGTGAGGGTGAGTGAGGGTGAGTGAGGGTGAGTGAGTGAGGGTGAGGGGTTGAGGGTGAGGGGTTGAGGGTGAGGGGTTGAGGGTGAGGGGTTGAGGGTGAGGGGTTGAGGGTGAGGGGTTGAGGGTGAGTGTGGGTGAGTGTGGGTGAGTGTGGGTGAGTGTGGGTGAGTGTGGGTGAGTGTGGGTGAGTGTGGGTGAGTGTGGGTGAGTGTGGGTGAGTGTGGGTGAGTGTGGGTGAGTGTGGGTGAGTGAGGGTGAGTGTGTGAGGGTGAGTGAGGGTGAGGGGTTGAGGGTGAGTGAGGGTGAGGGGTTGAGGGTGAGGGGTTGAGGGTGAGTGAGGGTGAGGGGTTGAGGGTGAGTGAGGGTGAGGGGTTGAGGGTGAGTGAAGGTGAGGGGTTGAGGGTGAGGGGTTGAGGGTGAGGGGTTGAGGGTGAGTGAAGGTGAGGGGTTGAGGGTGAGGGGTTGAGGGTGAGTGAGGGTGAGGGGTTGAGGGTGAGGGGTTGAGGGTGAGGGGTTGAGGGTGAGGGTGAGGGGTTGAGGGTGAGTGAGGGTGAGGGGTTGAGGGTGAGTGAGGGTGAGGGGTTGAGGGTGAGTGAGGGTGAGGGGTTGAGGGTGAGTGAGGGTGAGGGGTTGAGGGTGAGTGAGGGTGAGGGGTTGAGGGTGAGTGAGGTTGAGGGTGAGTGAGGGTGAGGGGTTGAGGGTGAGTGAGGGTGAGTGAGGGTGAGTGAGGGTGAGGGGTTGAGGGTGAGTGAGGGTGAGGGGTTGAGGGTGAGTGAGGGTGAGGGGTTGAGGGTGAGTGAAGGTGAGGGGTTGAGGGTGAGGGGTTGAGGGTGAGGGGTTGAGGGTGAGTGAAGGTGAGGGGTTGAGGGTGAGGGGTTGAGGGTGAGTGAGGGTGAGGGGTTGAGGGTGAGGGGTTGAGGGTGAGTGAGGGTGAGGGGTTGAGGGTGAGGGTGAGTGAGGGTGAGGGGTTGAGGGTGAGTGAGGGTGAGGGGTTGAGGGTGAGTGAAGGTGAGGGGTTGAGGGTGAGTGAGGGTGAGGGGTTGAGGGTGAGTGAGGGTGAGGGGTTGAGGGTGAGTGAGGATGAGTGAGAGTGAGGGTGAGTGAGGGGTTGAGGGTGAGTGAGGGGTTGAGGGTGAGGGGTTGAGGGTGAGTGAGGGGTTGAGGGTGAGGGGTTGAGGGTGAGTGAGGGTGAGGGTGAGGGGTTGAGGGTGAGGGGGTGAGGGGTTGAGGGTGAGTGAGGGTGAGGTGTTGAGGGTGAGGGGTTGAGGGTGAGTGAGGGTGAGGGGTTGAGGGTGAGTGAGGGTGAGGGTGAGTGAGGGGTTGAGGGTGAGTGAGGGTGAGGGTGAGTGAGGGGTTGAGGGTGAGTGAGGGTGAGGGTGAGTGAGGGGTTGAGGGTGAGTGAGGGTGAGGGTGAGTGAGGGGTTGAGGGTGAGTGAGGGTGAGGGTGAGTGAGGGGTTGAGGGTGAGTGAGGGTGAGGGGGTGAGGGGTTGAGGGTGAGGGGTTGAGGGTGACATGGGCGTCCCAAAAGTGGGGACCCCGGTCAATTGCAGCCTCTTATGTGCCGTTGGAGGACGATGAAGGCATCCCACGGGACAGGTTGTTCAACGTCCTCAGCCCAAGAGGGTCAGCAGCTGTTTGCGCTCACACGTGGGAAATGGGGCCTCCTCTGCCACAAAACGCTTAGAAGATCAAACAAGCAGCTCAGCTAGTATTCTAGCACTGATCAGTACCTCATGTCAACACTTTGACTGCGGGTGACATGCCTGGCCGCCATCTTGAATTGTCGTGTATTCCGATGAGCTGCAATACAAGTACGCCTACTTCTCGGGTCTACATCACAAAAGCATAACGTTCGTACTATCGGCAGGGCTCGGCACTACGTAATACATATGAGGCGAAACCTACTATTTTAACATAATGTATTTACTGTTATACCTAACAATTATTAACTAAGATCTTAAGAGTAATTTCAATGATTTAGTAACGTTTGTAGTACTTTACGCTAATGTGCTCAAGAAGTACCCCATTCTAAAATGGCCGCTAGATTTGCAGTTTTCGGTCATCAAACCCACGATAACCAACATCAAATTGGTTTCTATCTCAGTTAAGGCTCATTGAAGTACAACCTTTGTATTCCTAGTTAATATATGTTTATGCAATCAAGAGCATTTCGAAGCGGCCGTCACAGGTTATCAACTTCAACTTTAGCCTCTCCTCAACCGCGCCTTCCCTCTATCTGCAATCCATTCAGATCGAGTAAGACACAATCCATGTGGCTCGGGGAGTACTATAAAACTGAAAGCGTTTGTGATTGGCTGTGGTAGAGCGAGCGCTCACTGTCCGGCTATCCGATTTGCTGGCATTGTGCGTAATTAAATATGCTTTGCTACTGTGTTTGTGACTGGCTCAATATTCCATGAGCAGCTGTGCCATTAATACAAAACTTTTGAGGAAGGACTGATGAGTAATGGAGCCTGCCGTTAATAATCGCGCTCCTAATTTTGAAGGGATGTCCTCCCCTATAGGGGGTGGCCCGTGTGCCCTGTGCATGACAGTCCCTTCGCGCTATACCTGCCCCCGATGTAACATGTCTTACTGTGGCTTGAGCTGTTACCGTGGCGTGCGGCATCGTACTTGTTCCGAGGCTTTCTACCGGGATGAGGTGCTTCGGGGACTACAGGAGGCAGCTAGGAGCGAAGGGCGAAAAGGGGATATAGAAGGTATATTAACAAGGTGGAGATGAGGGTGAGCGAGGAGGGGACGGGGGACGGGGGGCGGGGGGGGGGAGGACTTTCACATCGAAGGGCGGTGGGGCCAGGGAGACGAGAAAGGAGCAGCGAATGGAAACTAGCGGCAGGCAGGCAGGGGAGGAGAGGAGGAGGGGGGAGGAGAGTAGGGGAGGCACGGCTCATGACCATAGCCGTGTTCGGGTAGTCAAGTAATGGCCGTCAGCCAGGCAGGATTAGATGAGGGCCGGGGGTGACATTCCTGTGCGGTTTGGGGTTTAATCGCGTCATTGTTGTCTCCATCGCGGCCATCAGAAGCACAGATATTTCTGCTCGCCATTGGAGCCGGCTCCGACATGGAGATCAAAGCAAGGTGGGGGGAGGAAGCAGAGGGGGCGCCCGAATGCAGCATTGTAACACGGCGGGCAGGGGAGGGGGCGGGCAGGGGAGGGGGCGGAGAGGGGAGAGGTGCGACACGGCAGGAAGACGGAAGGAAGAGAGGGGAGGGGGTGGAGAAATGTAAGTGCAGGGGAGAGTGGGTGTGGACGAATTTATTTGGCATGTCTGCAGAGCACATTACCTCCTGCACCTCGTGTATATGGAGAGTGCAATCTGTTGTCACTAAATGTGCTATTTGATGGTAAAAATGAAGTGTGCTGGGGAAACAAAAAAGAAGCCGGAGGGAAGAGAGGGGAGGGGGGAGGAGAGCGAAAGGATCGGAGACACGGCGGGTAAAATAAACAAAAAAAAAGCCGGAGGGGAGGGGGGAGGAGAAATGCGACACGGCGGGAAGGGGAGGGGGCGGAACGGGGGCGACACGATGGGTGATTGCCAGTGGTCCACAAAACCAGCCTCTCTTGAGTGGTAAAGATCTACGATGTCATACGATGTACCCCCCAGATAAATCTCACAGCTAACGCTAGTTAGTAAAGTCCTGCCGTGAGGGCTATTAAATGGTTCAGCATATTGGGTACTGTCCCAGGGCATCCTCTAACGTGAAATGTGCACAACTGCCTTCTTACTGGGATAATAAACATGGCCGACGCTTCTCACGTGCGCTTGGTGCCCTCAGCAACGTTACCCAAGGGCTCCTGCAACCAGCCGCATGCCAGAGACTGTTCGGTCGCGTTCATTAATTGGTGCGGGCGCAGTAGTATATTGCATGGCGGGATTACTGGCCGCTTTGTTTCCTGAGAGGTTGCGGCGGCTTTGTGTTGGAGGCCGCTCCATCGACGGGAGAAGGTATTTACCATGATTAGCAGTGTCTGAAGATTACAGGTTGGGCCCGTCGGTATCATGCTTTCGGGGCGAGCTTCAGTATGCCGTAAATGCAGGATCCAGCCAAAGTGTACGTCTTGGCAGAGAGCTTAAGAACAGTTGTTTGCCATGGAGCCTGAGTCAGACCTCGGGAGGAGGAGAGGAGACCTAGCTAATAAAATACAGGCTTTCAAATCAGAGTGCAGGCATGATCTGCCAAAGACAGTGCAGGCATCTGTTGTCACTAAATCGGCGGGTAAAATAAACAAAAACAAAAAAAAAAGCCGGAGGGAAGAGAGGGGAGGGGGGAGGAGAAATGCGACACGGCGGGAAGGGGAGGGGGCGGAACGGGGGCGGAGAGGGGAGAGAGAGAGAGTAGGCAAGGGTAAACAAACACGGACGTGCACGCGCCCGTGACTTTTAAGGTCAATGCGCATGCGCATAAGCTTAATGCGCATGCGCATTGACCTTAAAAGTCACGGGCACTGCAAGGAATCGCCACGATTCCTTGCAGTTGGATAAAGAGTGGATGAGCCCCTATAGTCTCGCTTGCTCGATGCGCATGCGCATCGACAGGCGAGACCTAAAAACTACAGAAGAATGCACTAGGAGGTTAAAAATAAAAACAGTCTTAACATAAGGAAAGACGCCTTAATACCCACTTACATGCTGATTTGTACAGAGTGAAACCAGATAATGTGGATACAATTGTGGCTTCCATGCTGAAATTGTGTGATCTTGGGCAAATATTTAATTTCACTTAGGTAGGTTCTGGAATGCCATGTTCTATGGGATGCTACTAGACCATCTTTGATGGGCTTCTCAGAACCTGTACGCTAAATTACCATATTTGTGCCGCTAAATTTGCTAATCCATGGCGCTATATCCTGAGGGGTCTGGTGATTGCTGTTCGTTACCCGAGGCCGAATGTATCCTTTCTTAGTATAATCTTCAACAGCTGTTACAGTTTGAAGCGTATTCAATGGATTGGTCTACTTTTTGTAAGTTTCTATGTAATGGGCTTTGTCAACTAGGCTTTTTGTTATGTAGTGGGGTCGCTTTTCTGGCGTTGCAGATTTCCAGGTTTTGGTGTGGGTAGGTGAATTATCCTATTAGTCTTAAGCCTCTCAGGAGGCAAGGAATAGAGATAAAAATAACTGAATATAATTAAAACCTGCCTCAAATTGTAGTTCAGGGTTTTTTACTTGTACATTTTTTTTCTCAATTGCTCAGGTCGGCCGAGAGATCTCTTCGGGCCACTTCGAGGGCCTTATCACGACAAAAGTTTGAACCCTACCACTAGTCTTAACCTCCATTACACAGAAGAAGGATTTGCCTTGAGGCTTGAAGCTGTACCTTTGTCTTCACCTGAAATGGAGCCAGCAAAGGACTTCCAGACCTTGGATAGAAAGCTAGAATGTGAGACTCAACAGTCACTCCAACAGGAAAAGGAACGGGCCCTTAAATTACCAGGTGACCGCTCATTTTATTCTTTGACAGCTCACTCGTGATCACTTGCTATCTTTTCAGCGCCAGGATGCCCGCAGGGTTGCAGAGCGCTTTATAAATGCCAATAAATAAAATGTTCATGTAGTTGGTACTGTAACTTCAACTTGTAAAACTATTGTAACTAGTTACCCTGTCTTGCCAGGTGCTTGAGTCCTGTTGCTTGACGTATTGAAGCTAGGGCTACTATAATACAATATACTGTTGCTTTTCGCCATTATACAGTACATCATAGTGCTTCTCAGCTGGCTCATCTTCACTCCAGACTTTTTAGGTCGAGCCTAGACTAAAGCAAAAGCGAAGCTTTTGCTGTCTAGGGCTCGACAACTTATGTTATCACTCTGGGGGGGAATGTGGACAGCAGACTGACACGCGCTTCTCCTGCCGGAGATTTTACCTCGTGGGCGCGCACGGTGCCGTGCCCCTCTCGCGCCTCATATTCCCGTGCGCAAACACTCACACAGCCACACTCATGCATGCGCACATACACAGCCACATGCATACACAGACACACACACACACTGCATACACACACACCCCCCCTTAAACAGACCCACGCGCACACAGACAGTCACACGCACAGACACACTCGAACACACACACGCGAGTATACTACTCCCCTCTTTCAAACTCATGCCAAATGTTTTGATACGATATGAAAAATCCACTGTCTCCCTGTGACCCCAAATGTTTCTTGCATACTCTAGTATAAACTCTTTGGCTGAATTTCCTCCATTAATGATTGTGAGATCTGTAGCAGCACAGGACATGTGGCAGGGTCATTTAAGGAAACCAAAATCAAGCGACGGTGCCCAAAAGATGGAAAGCAGCCCAAGTTAGTCCTATCTTGATAAAGCCATCTTTAGATCAGAGTGAACCAGACAATTACTGTCCCATCTCACTACTGCCTTATTTCGAGAAGGTGCTTGAATCCTTGGTAAACAAACAGCTTACCGTCCATCTGGAAAGCCACGGATTACTTAATTTATCACAATCAGGATTTTGGGCAGCACAAATCACTGAAACAGCAGTAGTAGAGATGAGGGATAACATTCGGTTAGCTCTGGATAAAAGAGAATCGACTATGCTGGTTCTTTTGGACTTGTCCACTGCTTTCGACACCATCTCCCATGGCATTTTAGAACAACGGATCTGGGAGATGGGAGTCCGAGGGAAAGCCTTGGGCTGGTTTAAAAGGTATTTAAAAGACCGCACCACTACTGTACACATAGATATCATGGTAAATTGTAATAGACCAGTAAGCATCGGAATTCCTCAGGGTTTCACCCTGAGCCCGATGCTGTTTAATCTTTATGTAACTCCTCTGGCCAGGATAATCGGGTCATACGGGTATGAGGCCAGGTGATATGCTGATGACACCCAGCTGCTGATCACTTTTGGTCCCGACCCTGCTGACACTATGGTCCGGTTTAAAAACTGCCTGACCCATATCAATACCTGGATGGGCAAAAACAAACTTGCAGCTGAATGGCAGTAAAACCAAGATCATTCTGTTTGGCAGGGCCGAGGGGTATTGGTCTAGCAGATGGTGGCCTCTGGCACTAGGCCTCTGCCCGTTCCCTAAACAAGTAGTCTGCAACCTAGGAATAACAATTGATAACAAGTTATCCATGAAAAACCAAGTCAGAAGTGTTCTAGGCACTTGTTATGGGCTTCTGAGGAAGTTGTGTAACATTTTTAAATGGCTACCCATTGAAGCCAGGAAGCCGCTGATCCAATGCCTATTTGTGAGTAGCATGGATTAGGTGAATGCCTTATTGGCCTCCCTAAATGAAGACCTCTTCTCCAAATTGCAAGTTTTGCAAAATACGGCGGCTAGATTGATCTTAAACCTTTCACCTAGATCTCCCTCTGCCCCAAATATGCGGTCCCACCATTGGCTTCCAGTTAGGAAAAGAGGTCACTTTAAAATCTTGTGCCTCACTCCTAAAAGTATATATGTACTGGTACCGGCTATCTAGTGAAAAAACATAGTATCAGCCTAACAGAACATTAAGATCTAGTGCAAAACCTTTTCTCACACCCTTTCTTTTTCTTTTCTTGCTCCCTATCTCTGGAACAAGTTACCATCCCAGCTTCGTTCTATGGCGGACCACCAGGGTTTTCGTAAAGAACTGAAAACATGGATGTTTGACCAATAATTATGCAAATCAAGAACTGGATCAGGCTGCTGGAGCCTCTGCAAGCGCCATGAGACCTAGCGGTGATTTGTGCGCTATACAAGTGTCTCTGACTTGACAAAGCGGAGGACTCTACCAGTGATCAGGGTTATTGAAATCTCTGTGGGGGAAAAAAACGCACCTAAAACTGTGCATGACTTGGAGCTAACTTACGATTGTATTTCTTTTTTTTTGCCCCCTCCCTACTTCTCTTGCCTGCCTGTCAATTGCTATTTCTTAATTCCTGAGGCCACCCCCCCTGGATTCACATGCTGGGTATTAATCAGCCATCTAGTGGTTGTCGGGAGTTATTGTAGTCCCTTTCGAACATTTGATGTTCTGCACCTTCTAGTGTGATGTCTGATATATGCCTGTAAGTGCTTTGTTATGGTCACCATCTTAAGATTCTTTTTTCCATTGTTTGTTCTAAGTAGTGCTAACTGCTCTGAAGCTCAAGGTGTAAGGGAAGGTTTTTTTGGGGATGGGCGCTCAAAAGAGCAGTGGAGTTACTAAATGTTGTATTTCGACCAACTGTTGGTAGACGTTCCTGAAAGAGCGACATCCTTCAAACTGTGCCAGGGGAATGTCCGTTATATAGAATGTTATTCGGAACCTAATGACATGACTCCTGAGGACCTAGTGGTTACCTGAGTCTACTAATGAAGGCCATCCTGGTCTAAGACCAGAAATCCCAATGCAAAGAAGTGCTAGAGTGAGGAGTGGAGCAGGCTCATACCTGGTGAAATGGGAAAGGTTTTAGTAAAAGCTGGGTCAAAGACACTACAGTAGCTTTGTACCTCGGTCACCTTCTAGGTTAGGGGCTCATTTGCCTCTAAAGGTACATCGGTCATGTTGATGGATAGGACTACCTGCTGGTCCAACTAGAACGCATTTGCTACCTTCAGTAGAATGACTATATGACATTGCTAGCCTGGTTGCCCAGGTCATTCTCTCAAGTGTTTATGGTAATACATTTCATTGCATAAGGGATAATGTGCAACCTATGCGTGGTGATGGCATTACTCCTGGACCAGAGTGAGTGGCAAGGTTCACACTAAGGTTTTTAATGGAAATTCTGAACAGTTAAACCCCGTCAAGTTACCACTCACTGGTGAATTGAGATGCAGTATTCTTTAGATTCATTTTTTCAGTTGTTTCTGTGCGTATAAAGAAATCTGCTAGATCCATTATCCAGTAAATTCGCAAACTTAATATTTTATTAGCTTGCAGAGGAGTTTGGCCTCTTAAGGGAAGGGGAAACTGTTTAACCGTTGTTTAGATGGCCTGTAGGGCAACCTTTGAAAATAACACATTTCCTGTAAATTTCCATTCAAACTTTGGTAATAGCAGTCATGAGTGGGGTAGGATGTCCAGTTTCTCTGCTTGTTCATCCGCGTCTAAAGTAAATAGTAGCACTGACTTGTCTGCTTGGATATAAAGTGTTATTTAATGTATGCAATTTGTGATTAATTTCGGTTCTTTCCTTAGGTTGTGTCGTCTCTTGCAAATCTTCATGGGATCGACTGCAGGACCTGTGCCGTTTGGAGAAGTTGTCATGTACTTTGCTTGATGTCAATAAGAAGAACCTATGTGACTTTGAAGTAGAGTACCTATGTGATTATAAAAAAGTACAGGTAAGCAGAGCTGCTCCCGCACTTTGTATTTCTGTTCTTATTTTAATCATGCACCTAAGCACTCTTTTAAGCCATTCCTTTTGCTCTAGCTTGTATGTTTGTAAAAGCCCCATTTCAAGTACGGAGGGCTAATACTGTTAATGTTGGGATGGTTTTTATTTTATTGCTAATTTATTTACTTCTGTATGGTTCTTAATTTACCTTGTTTTTACTGGATTTTTATGGTGCCTAGCTGCTCCTTGTTAACATTTAATTGACCAATGTTCGATTTCTGTAATTATTCATGATGATTTTTATGTGTGATATATTGTATTAGGCTTTTATGGACGGATCGACCGAAATATAGATTATTTTGACCCTCAGATGCCCCCCCTTCCCCTCCCCTCCCAGACTCTGAACTAGACGGTACTGGCAGTTTCCACGTGCGCTTGCTAACCAGTGGCAAAGCATTTACTACTTACCGTATTTTCCGGCGTATAAGACGACTTTTTAACCCCTTAAAATGTTCTGGAAAGTCGGGGTCGTCTTATACGCCGGATGCTAAATTTGAAGGAATGTTTTCATGCGTTTATACATAGCGCGGACTACACCCGAAGGTGTCAGACTGCTTTTGCATTATATAAAAAATGGGCTGATGTGAGCAACAATAACAATGGACAAATTACAAAAGCAAACATTGAGTTACATGGATCAAAAGTGACAATAGCGAGCAATCAAAATACATGAGGTAGCAATCGGTACATTCCTGGAGAAAAAGTGATAAGTGTGCAGGTTACAAAAGCATACAAAGTACGAGCCAAAATAAAATACATTCTCAAAATGGCTATGCAGGACTGCGTTGGACTGCACTGGAAGTGGGGTAGTCTTATACGGCGAGTATAGCACGAAACCTACATTTTATTAAGCAAAGTAGGGGGTCGTCTTATACGCCGGGTCGTCTTATACGCCGAAAAATACGGTAGGTTTCAGTGGCTTCAAGGTTTGGCGAGTGATCTCCACAGAGGAAGCATCCATACACAACTCGGCAGCAACAGTTCTTCCCAGTACTTTTGGACAGTGATCCAGGGGCAACATCCTACTTGGCCCTCTGTCCCCCACCCGGCAGCTGTTGCAAAACCACTTGGACATCCCTTTGCTGCCCACAATGACTTGGTGGGAGGACTTGTCACCTTCTACCTCGCTTGGTGGAGTATCCCATTTGACCAATGGGTGCTTCAGTTTGTGGAACATGGTTAGTCCCTACCTTTCTAGTCCCACCCATTGGATATGCCTCCCAAACCACAACACCTCCCAGAGGATCTTTTGTCTATCCTCAGAGTGGTTCAGGTGCTCTCCAAAGGGAGAAATACAGAGGATGCTGACATCAAAGATTGGAACTGACTGTTAGTATAGTCATTTCCTGGTGCTGAAAAAGGATGGAGGCCTTGGCTCTATATTCTGTCCCCTCCTTCTGAACTTCATCTTCCAGAAGGGCAAACTCAAAATACCCTTGACAAGGCTGTCTACCCTGGCTGTCTACCCTGGATCAGAGACTGCATGGTGCATTGGATTTTCAGGCAACCCACATATCGCAGAACTATTCAAGATGCCAGAAGCATTTTGTTTTCCCTAGCTTTTTGTATGTATGTATGTCCCAACCGATTATGCTAACTATCGGCAGATGTAGCTTCTCCCACTTCTTGGTAAGGTTTTTAATAAACCATCCTCCACACACCTAGAGAATAATCTCATATTGTATCTCTCATAATCTGTTTTTTGGCAGTTCTAGATTCTACAAGGACTTTGCTGGATAAAGCTGGTACTTCTAGATCTGTTAGCAGCCTTGGATACGGTCTCCCATTCCATCCTTATCCAGAGACTACAATATGGTGGTCTATCCAAAGTTATAAAGCATGGTTCAGTGACTTCCTAATAGAGAGAACCCATGTGGTCGTGATGCACCCTTTCAAATCTTGGATCGTTTACATTTTCTCTCCTGAGTCCTACACTTTTTCACATTTACGTTGCCCCACTTGCGAAGATTGTCAAGTACTGTGGGTTTGAAATATTATCCTGTGTGGATAATGCCCTATTGGTGGTCTTCCTAGGACAATACCCATAAGCCTACAAAGCTAGATTTATTGATTTATGAGAGGTGGCGGCTTGGATTAGTCTGAGTCTCTGAGGAGAGCCAGAAATCCACCTATTTGGGAAGGCGCAAGAATTGTGGTCAGAAGGCTGGTGGCCGAAAAAACTAGGTTCAATTTTCTGTCTTGAGGGAGTAGTAAAAAAACATTGGTTTTCTGGTCGACAAGAAGCTCTCCATGGAGGAACTGCTGACTTTCATTTACAGTACTTGTTTCAGCACCCTATGACTGCTCAGTTTCAGCACCCTATGACTGCTCAGGAAAATGTTCCACTGACTCCCAATGAGTTCAAGGCAAATGATGGTCCAGGCCCTCATAATTAGACAATTGGACTTTGGGATCACACTTTTGGTAGTGGATATGAAACACACTCCAAACTACAGGTCGTACAAAATACAGCAGTCTCTTCGTCTGTAAACTTCCTTCCAGTTCTCCTGCACCCATTTCAAGAACTTTGCACTGGCTACCTGTTAAAATGTAATCTGTTAACTCAAGTGCCTTACTTCTGAGGCACTTTTCGGAATTGGCTCTACATATCTTCGTACCAGGATTTCATGGTACTGCCCGGGTAGAGACTTGATCTATGAATAAAGCAGTATTCAACTTGCAGCACATATGTACACCCGGGTGCGGAGGTGGTTTGTTTTCCTACCTAGCTTTCCACCATTGGAACAGTGTAACCTTTCTAATTTGCTCCTGTCAGGATCTTGGCAGGTTTAAAAAATTGGTGAAAACTTGACCTTTTAAAGTATCATCTGCTACTTTACCCTTAGACTGCCATAATGCACTGGGATACTACTCGGAGAGTGAGATTTTGCTCCATACAAGTTTTTGCAACAACACCCATTGCCACTTGCCTGTCCCACAAACACTGCCTACAGTTTCAGGTGAAACAAGAGCTCTTTGAGTTTAAGATACTCCCCTTTTGGCCTTACCAATGCATCTCTGGTGTTCACCAAGGTGATAGTGGTGGCTGCAGGCCGTCTGCGAAGGTTGGGAATGCTGGTCTTCCCATACCTCAACTGGCTACTGAAGACTGGATCTCTTCAAGTACTCTTAAGCCACCTCCAGACGACGGCTAACTTGTTGACATAGTTGGGTTTTTCAAGCAATGTGCAGAAGTCACACTTTACTCCCAATTGATCACCTGTCATTGGAGCCATCTCGGTGTTTGGTGCCAGGGGGACTTATCTGAGTCTGCCCTGGTGTAGAAGGAGACCACTAATGACCTGCAATAGTGGCTGCTGAACCACCATTGGACCAGCAGCAGACCCATCTCCCTACCCAGAGTTAATGGTTGAGATGGATGCATTGTTGCTGGGTTAAGGGTGTAGATCAATGGACTCTGGTCTCTGCGAAGGCTTGTATCCATAGCCAGTTTTGGGGTTTTCTAGCTATTCACTTGGCACTGAAGGCATTCCTCCTGACCATTGGAGAATGGGTACAGGTTCTCATGGAAACCCGAACTGCAATGGGTTATTGCAACAAACAGACTGGCATAGTGTTGTGGGTCCTGTGCAGAGAGGCTGGAGTGACCATGGTTGGGGCATATCCCAGATCACCTAACACCTGACTGGCTCTTTAAACCCCAGAGGACAAGCTCAGCCAATGTTGCTGAGCATATCCTGAATGATGGTTACACTTGGAGGTGGCATTGAGCATTTTCCAGCACTGGGGAGAACTTTATCCGGACTGCTGGTTATTGATTGGCTGTTAATGTTGCCCGGATAAAGTCCTTTGTCCATGTTCGAATGCCGTCTGTTCGCACGAACCATGCCACTGCAGGTCTTTTTACCTACTTCAGTACCTAAGAAAAGTGCGCCACAAGCCGCTGGTTCCGAATTAAAAAGCTGTAACATGAACTTAAACATAGTTTCAATCACATTACAAACCCACTTGGGTCATCACATCTGTATACAACCGTCTGGAACTAGCAGAAAATACAATACTTACTAGCTGTTGGGAGGGCAATATGGTTGAGATTCCTTGCCAGGCGGTATAATCCTCGCCTCAGAGTCCAGTTATGATAGCTAGGAAATTTTACATTCTATGTCTGGACCGGATCTATGTTTATGCTAGTGCAAAGCTTGCGTGAAACCAAATGAGCCATGACTAGCACTTTTTAAAGATGGAATCTAAGAACCAGTCTGCTGCACTCATGATGTCCTTCAAACTGGCGCCTAGGCTAAAAGCCTTTAAGGCCATCAACCTTCTTACAGAGTGTACTCTGAAAACCTTGGAGTCTATATTAGCTTTCTGCATGACCCACCCAACCCAGTGGGCTAGTGTGGGAGAAGAAACCGCCTTGAGTGGGTTATGCAGGGCAATAAGAAGTTGCTGTTTACCCTGTGGTCAAAATAACTCTGACATCTCCTCATATACCTTGAGGCACTGCACCACACACAGCTTGGCTGACGAGGTGATAACTTGGTCCGTCTATTGACCGTAAAAGACACTCCTCCTGGGGAGAATACTCTACCTGTAGTAGCCAGTGCCCGCATGTCCGACCTGTCTGCAGAACACCAGGTATGGCCAATTTTGCTGAAAGCTCCTTTCGAGACAAACCTGTTCCATTGACAGGACAAGAATAAATTTAGTACCCGATTGACTTCCCAGAGCGCAGAGTAACTCTGTTCTTGTGGAAGGGAAAGACTGTTCCCCTGAAAATGCCGGCATACAAAAGGGTATTTCCCCAAGCAATAGGGAAGGACTTCTGTTGCCCACTGCTTTTCTGATTCCAGTGGTTCTTCATCTGACATTGCGGATAGAGATCAGAAAGATTACTTTTGCACTCAGAGGTGTTGCATAAATTTGATGAAGAGATTCAAATGTTACCTGGAGGCTTGTGAGTGAAGTGCTAGCAAAATGTTGCCTGATCCAGTCTGACACCTAGGGCAATTCACAAACTGAAGAGTCTGCGGTATATGCTCTCCCAGGAAAGGTCTTATTAAAGGTAAGTAACTTTGACAAAGTCAATACCTTTCAGAGGCGAGACCTGTTGGCTTTGCCAATGCTACTTGTTATTTCAGACTAAGGGAGATTCTTATTCTAAGACTATTACATGCATTTGAGAGGAGATAGTGATGGTAGAGATATTGGCTCTACCTGTTACTGTACAGGTTGGTCACTAGTGTGAAATCCCAATAAAGTCTGTAAAGACTACACTTTTTAGAAACCAGAGCTTCATTGTTTGAACTCTTGTCTCACGAAAACCATGAATGCTATCCTCATCGTGTCTTCATGTTTTGCAGGACGAGGAATTTTATATGGTGAAGTGGAAAGGGTATCCTGAATCGCAAAATACCTGGGAGCCCCGCAAGAACCTAAAGTGCTTCAATCTACTAAAGCAGTTCCACAAAGACCTTGAGAATGAAGTTATCCGCCGGGAAGGCAAGCTACGAAAGGGTGTGCGTCGGCTGGACCAGAGCCTCTCCAGCTACTTGGTGCAAAAGGCTAAAACACGCAAAGCCCTGCGCCAGTGGGAGCACCATCTCAATGTCAAGCGCAACCACAACGGCATAATCAAGGTGGAAAACGAAGTCGATCTGGAGGGCCCACCCAAAGATTTTGTATACATTAATGAGTATAAGGTCGGTGATGGCATCAACCTAACTGAAGTGGCAGTGGGCTGTGAATGCAAGGACTGCTACGTTAAAGCAGTAGACGGCTGCTGCCCTGGTGCATCCCAGAACCGCTTTGCCTACAATGACCAGGGCCAGGTGAAGATTAGGGCTGGGAAGCCTATCTACGAGTGCAACAAACGCTGCCTGTGTGGCATGGACTGCCCCAACCGGGTGGTGCAGAAGGGCATTCAGTACGACATGTGTATATTCCGAACCCCCAACCATCGAGGCTGGGGTGTACGCACTTTGGAGAAGATTCGGAAGAACAGTTTTGTCATGGAGTATGTTGGAGAGGTAGGAGTTTTATTTTGTCTTGTTGGTCAGTGATATTCGCCTTCACCATTATGTTGGCAGGCCTTGTTCTATAAAGAGGTGCTTCCTCTGAAGGTGGAACAGGAATCTGATGTTGCGTAGCGTGGACCACATCTCTGCATGTACCTTGCAGGCTTCTTGACTATTCCAATTGTATGTTCTAGTTCTTGATTTGTACAAATTCTGGAATGACCTGCTACATACATGCGTACTTCGATTCCCAGCTGTCTTAATTTGTTGGCTGAAGTAAGCTGATCGCGTTCTAGGTGGAGGGATGTGGCTTTCGGTTACTGGGGGAGGGATTGGGGGTTAATGGCAGCTTTGCACTTTAATGATTCAGTCACCTCATTCTGTTTCTAGAGTGTCTGTCCCAGTTCCTGTTTGGAAGCCTCACATGTAACTAAACAGTGGCAACTAGAGGATTGTTTTGTATGAGCACGATTTTCGTGAATGTAATATAATTTCATTCTCCAGTCACTGGATGTTTTGGAATAGATGGTGAAACGCTTCACTGAATGCTAGAAAAGTTACTTTCTTCTGAAAGTGGTGGTGGTGGTGGTGGTGGGGAGTGGGGGGGGGGGGGGTGAGGTTGCTTAGAAGTGACAAAGGTGTTGTTTTCTGGTTTGTGTCCTATCCTCTGCTCCAGTGTGGGCTTTCCGGTCCCATTTGTATTTTATTGATCTCATCTAATTGATTTATGCATACTCGCACGCCCGGTTCTTGGAACTTAGAAGGTTAATGGCTAGCCGCTAGAGACTGTGGCATGGTGTGGTGTACCTAGTTCCTGCACTTTACATGGCTCTGCTGCCTATAGAGGGTGCAGTGTGGAATTTCCTTTTACCTCCAAATATCTGGATCTCTTTTTTTTTTGTGCAAAGTTTGACTTCCCTCCTTTTTATCGATGTCTTATCTCCTTCTTATGCCCCTAAAACTTGGGTAACTTCCTTGAACATATACAGTTTTTGCAATGCGCTCTGATATCCCTCAGGATCATGTTCGCGCTACATAAATATAAATAATTTATAGAAAATTTGGGAAATGATTTCGGTAGGATTTGTGCCTCCTTGTGCGAAAACAATTTTTTAACTGCCTTACTTTCCCCATTGCCTGTAACATTTTACACTTTCATGAGGAAAAGATTGATTTTTCACACGGTCTGTCTCGCACCCCTCCTCAACCCCTTGGCTGAGCCCACAGCCTGAAGGGTTGTGGATGTATCAGCATGCTCTTGCTTTACCAGATTGTGCCTCCTTTGGTTTTCATTCCCTCTTGGATTCACCCTGTTCGGAGTCCTTGACATTTCTGTAACTATGGGATCATGCCAGAGTAAAGTGCAATCTGACGTCAACCAAGAGGTTTTTGGCTGGTAGATGTGCCTCATTCTTCTGTTCTCTGTAGATAATGTAGGGGCTTGTAACGATGGAGAAACGCAGGGAAGTTTTAATTGGCCCACCCACGTTCACTGCTGATTTGCTTGCATAGTTGGTGTTGATCAGTGTAGCATCTGTTTTACCTGGAGGACAGACACTAAAACACAGAGCAGAGTGACCGGTGCAATTTGCTCCCTTTCAGAAGCTGCACACGAGTTCATGCAGTTTCGAATCTGCCATCTTTTCTCTGGGCACTTAACCTACATCTCTGGATCAGAAGAGAAGGATTGTGAAATAAAGTGCAGATTGGATGCAACAGCTAATATTTCATATTCGTCAGAACTTCCTGGAATCTGTGTTTGCATCCAGTAAATATTACCTGAAACTGTTATGTTATAGCCGTACTTTTAGAGCGCACGGCTACCCCGAGGGGTGTCCCGGCGCTTTAGCAAAGAGGCCTGAAAAACTCAGAAAACAACAAAGCAGAGACACAGCAGTCACAGAGATCATGTAGAGAAAAGCACGGTCTTCAGCTCCTTCCTGAAAGCCAGAAGATTATTGGCTTTGCGGAGGGAGAGAGGGAGCTCATTCCAAAAACGAGCCGCCACATATTGGAAGGACCGGCCTCCCATCCGGACTCGTTTCACAGCAGGAACTACCATTTTTGCCAAATCAGCAGACCGCAACATCCTCCGGAACATAGGGAGCAATGCGCTTCCTAATGTAGCCGGGGCCAATAGAATGAAGGGCTTTAAATGCCAACGTGAGGATTTTGAACCTAATTCTACTCGAAATAGGTAGCCAGTGCAGCCTTTTAAGCAGCACTGAGGCACTGGCTCTCCTTGGCAGGCCAAATATGGCTCTAGCCGCCGAGTTTTGGACGATTTGCAGTCTGGACAAGAGGTACTTTGGCAGACCTGCAAAGAGCGCATTAGCGTAATCTAATCTAGATCCCACAAGCGCCTGGACTACGGTCTTACGGTATTGTAGGGAAAGCAGTGGAAGGAATTTCCTAAGCATCTTAAGGATGCC
This sequence comes from Lissotriton vulgaris, assembly GCF_964263255.1. NCBI lineage: Eukaryota > Metazoa > Chordata > Amphibia > Caudata > Salamandridae > Lissotriton > Lissotriton vulgaris. Next base: position 31,888,449 of record NC_141698.1, read on the forward strand.
GAAGCATTTCCCCGATAGCCCCAAAATGTGAGGTCGAAAAGAGAGATCGTCATCGAATACAACTCCAAGGTTTTTCACTTGGGAAGATGACGTCTCAGGAGGAAACATATCCTGGGGCCACCACGACTTCCAACCAGGATCAGGGGCACAGCCGAAAAAGAGCAGCTCAGACTTATCTGAGTTGCATTTCAGGCTGTGCCGCTGAAACCACTTGAAAACTGCACTCAAACAGTCTTTAATTCTGTCGCCGTCAAACACCTCTCCCTTCCTGCATGTAAACAGGAGCTGAGTGTCATCAGCGTATGTTATGACCCGGGCCCCATAAGCCTCCGCTACCCTCGCCAGAGGGGCCATATAGATGTTAAAGATGGTGGGGCTCAGAATGGACCCTTGAGGCACCCCCACCTCTAGCGATGGCATTTCCGCGGAGAACGGTGGAGCCCAGATCACCTGCCGACGGTCGGCTAGGAAGGATTGGAACCAGTCCAGCACCGTCCCCCTCAGTCCTATCTCCCTGAGTCTTAAAAGGAGGCCTGCGTGGGGAACGGTGTCGAACGCCGCCGACAGGTCGAGCATGACTAACATAGCCTTTCCCCCCAGATCGAGCGTCTCCCTGATGGCGTCGGTCACCTCCACGAGGGCTGTCTCCGTGCTGTAATTAGCCCGGAAGCCAGATTGAGAATCATGGAGCAGGTTGTTATTCTCGATAAAGGTGGTGAGTGTTGAACATGTTTCTCAACCACCTTCGCCAGAGCAGGGAGGAGGGAGATCGGTCTATAGTTAGCCAGCTGCAGGGGATCTAACAGAGGCTTTTTGATCAGCGGCAGAATGAGTGCATTTTTCCATTCTCGAGGTACCACCCCGGAGCTCAGTGACAAATTGAGCAGGGGGTTCAGCAAGCTGTTCACTGCCGAAGCCACCTTGGCCAGACACTTAGCTGGACAGGCATCCAAAGGTGAACCGGATTGAAGCCGGGATAGTAGCTCAAGTGAGGTTTCACAGGACAACTGGGGAAAAACCGATAGTGTGGGCCCTGGCTCTACCTCTGAGGTAGAAGCCGACCTCCAGTTGGAAACTGGGGCAGCGGCATCCACAAAAGGAGCCACGGGGAAAAGAGTCCTGAATCTTTATGATTTTTGTGACAAAGTCAGCAAGCTGCCTAATCCAATCTTCCGTGTGAGTGTGAGAGGGCGCCTGCAGCCGGATCTACAAACTCCTTCACAATTCTGAACAGTTCCCTGCTCGTGTTATCAGCTTGGTCTATTCTATGTTCGAGGTAGTCCTTTTTGGCTACAGCAATCTGTTTGTGATACAGTTTCATAACATCACGATACTTGGTCTTCTCCACAGGATCGTACATACGGCGCCAGAGTCTTTCCGCCTTTTTGCAATCTTGGCGCATTGTACGTAGTGTGGGGGTAAACCAAGGAGCGGAGTCATGGCAAGGGGCTGTTCTAACTGCCTTCAAAGGAGCTAACTTCTCAAATCTTGTTTGTAACCAGTTCTGCACCAAAGTTACATCAACTTCTAGGTGCCCTGTCAGTTGACATGGGTGTTGATATAGCGCATCAGAGAGCATGTCAGCTGTCACTAAGTGAAAAGCTCTAGACTGTCGAGTCTTCTCCCTCTGTGATCTTTGGCTGGTCCTAGACTCATGTATTATAACAAAATTTATTATAAAATGGTCTGACCAGAGAACAGGGAGCGGCGGGGACACCTCGATAGGCACCGTAGAAAAAATTAAGTCAAGCGTGTGGCCTTTGACATGGGTGGAACTATCTATGAAAGGGGCGAGGCCCAGCAGTGTAGTGATGTCCCCCAGTTTGGACGCTTCAGCGTCTGTTATTGAATCCATGTGCAAGTTTAAATCGCCCAGCAGCATGCAGTGCTCTACTCGCATGCAGGGTGTAGCTAAAGCAGACTGCAGGTCCTCAAAAAAAGAGCCAATGGGACCCGGTGGTCTATAGATGAGAATCCCAGTACACGTCTGTGTAGCCGAAAGATGGAGATTGAAGCCAAGGGCTTCACATCCTGTGATATTGTCCACCGGGAAGGACGAACACCCCAAGGCCTTGTCTACTATCAAGGCCACTCCACCACCTCTGCCCCCAACTCTGTCTTTCCTTAAGATGGTATAGTTAGAAGGCAGGGCACAGGCAATGTCCGGTTCCGAGCCCGCCCCTAACCACGTCTCAGTCAGAAATAGACATGATAGTTTAGAATGTGCCAAAAGATCCCAGATATCCGAAGAGTGACAGGCCAGGGACCTGGTGTTCAAGAGGGCACTATGACAAGACAGAGGGGACAGGTGTTGGCGTAGGCGAAGCGCGCCACCCACAGACGGGACAGCCTTTACCCAGAAGGCGACCTCCGGGAAAAGAGAATTACATCCCACTCGAGGGGGACGAAGAGCAAACAAGGCAGCAGCGCTATAGGAGATCATCGTGGCAAGGCGGGTCAAAGCGCCGGCTCTACAATCATGAAAAGCCTACCTGCTAGATAGATAAGACGAGTTCCAGAGTCCCGCCTCAAACGCCTCCGGATCGTGGACGGGTGCAGACGGGCAGGACTCTGGCACGACTCAGGCGCAGTGAGGGCGCCACTGCTGCGCGTAACCGCTGCGCGAATTCAAGCGAGCTTTAAATAGCGTGCTCTCCGCGTCCCAGCTCACCTGGACGCTCCAAGATGGCGCTCACACTCCACTACCCAAGGCAAGATGTCCGCCGTCAACCACAACCTCCCCAGAACCGGACCCGCCAAACAGCGGTGGTGGTTCCAGAAATTATGTGCAAGGTAGGGGGCAGGAGGGGAGCTAAAAACGAGGGATAATGCAAATAAAATAAAAATAAATGCCAAAAACGGGGCTTTAAAATGCAGCAGTGCAATGCACAAGGAACCGCGACCAACAGCGAGGCGCCAAGTGAATTCTCAGCCTCCGGATATCTTACCAGGTAATCCCCTCGTGATGCTCGCCCTAAATAGCGTGCTCTCCGCGTCCCAGCTCACCTGGACGCTCCAAGATGGCGCTCACACTCCACTACCCAAGGCAAGATGTCCGCTGTCAACCACAACCTCCCCAGAACCGGACCCGCCAAACAGCGGTGGTTGTTCCAGAAATTATGTGCAAGGTAGGGGGCAGGAGGGGAGCTAAAAACGAGGGATAATGCAAATAAAATAAAAATAAATGCCAAAAACGGTGCTTTAAAATGCAGCAGTGCAATGCACAAGGAAACGCGACCAGCGTGACCAACAGCGAGGCGCCAAGTGAATTCTCAGCCTCAGGATACCTTACCAACTGTACACTAGTATATTAGAAAGTTCTACATCAAGTTTGTTTATCTTCAGGAAAAATGTCCATGTTTCTGAGTTGGCAGCACTCTTATTGTAGAGTTTATATTGAATGATCTTGCATAAAAATAAAGCATATAGCTGGATGGTTGTGAGACTAGAAAAAGGCATTATCACAAGCCTAGTTTCCGCAATACCCTCAATTATGGACAGCATTACCAAAGCATTAGGCAGCACAAGGAAGTAGTGGTCCTCAAGCCGCAGCAGTGGAACACATTGCTCGTTCCCCAATTGTTATCCATTCTAGGATGGCAGATGTTTTACTGTAATTAAATGAGTGATTCAACTCCTTTCTGAATATTTTCCTGTACCTTCAGTCCCCACCACCGTATATTTCACCCAGACCGTCCTTGCATGGGTCTTTCTGAAGTCCTAACACTGCAGCAGGAGCAAAGATCCATGGAAGTGGGATCTACATTTACCCAATAGTTGTATTACTGGCTTGAAAAGGCACATAATACAATTTCTACAACCTTTAGTAATAGAATGCTGTAACACGGACTGAATGTGTTTATGCTTACCAGGATATTTTTAAAATGCTTTCTTTTTAGATAATGAAATTCTACTTCACTTCGGAGTCTGCAATCATGTGAAATACTTTAACCATCATAGTGGGGCGAAGGTAGATGATTGCCTGAGGAATGGGTGAATACTATTTTACTTTGACCTACAATAGCCGTTCATTTTTCAGAGGTCCAACTTAAAGAAGCAGATATGTTTGGCGTAAAATTACAGAAAATTACAAAAGTTGCCTCAAGTTCTTTCCTAGCGTTGGGACGTGGCATTATGCAAAAGTGTAAGGCACATGCTTTGTCTATGGGACCTAGGTTCTGGGCTAAAGGGGGACTAACGCCCTTTGATCAGTTAGTGGAGATTTCCCTAAACCATTGCCCAGACATGGAAAGTGGCCCTCAGTCTGATCTAATCACTAATAGAAGAGGATCTTATGATTAATCCTTCACTTTGACCAAAAACAGAGTTAGAACTCAGAAAATAGAATTGGAAAGTCTCTAGTCGTCCTATTAAAATGATTCATTTTCACCTGACCGGTCACTTAAATGTTTTCTATGAAATTCAGTCTAAGCCCAAGTGAACTCCAAAAACCTGACTAACCTGATCGTCACCCTTTCTCCTCACTGCGGAGCTTTCCTGACTTCCGCCTATTGGCAGTTTTCTGCTGTCTCCTTTTACCATCGCCTGCCTGTTGCCTCTTGGTACTACGTGCAGGTCAGGCAAGTAGTGTTGCTCCTTCCAGCCTCATTGGCAGTCCTAGTCTGCTTCCTCCAGGTCATTGGCTGTTTTTCTCTTCTTCACGTGGCCCAGTCAATCATAACTTTGCTCTTCGTACCAAGGCAGTGTCGTTTTTCAACTGGGTCGTCCTATGCTGACTCGCACAGCATATTTTCAGCTGATTTCTCCTTGTTTTCGCCAGCTCTGTTCTGTTGGTTTGTGCAGCTTTTCCTCACGCTGATTAGCACAACTCTACTTAGTGGCTGCATGTATCTGAAATAAACAGGTTAGTATTAGATTCCTTACCTTAGAATATCCCTAGGCGTCGGACTGAATCCGGAAGGTTTTGTGTAGCAGTACCCCTGCGCGTCGTCCGCGGCTCCGCGTTAGTCGTTGGCGCCGTGATGACGTCGTCTGAGTACTTTGACGCCTCCCTCGCGCGCTGACGTCCGTTCTTCTTTTTTCCGCACCAGCAAGCGCTGATCCGGACAAAGTGGTGCACTTATTCATTTTTTGACTAAGCTTTTTCGATCTTTTTGATCTGTTTTTTGAGTCCAATGACTCAATCGGTGCCGGTAGGGATGTCCAGGTTCAAGCCCTGTGCCGACTGCGACCGACTGATGTCGGTTACCGACCCCCATCGCCAGTGCCTACACTGCTTGGGGTTCGACGATAAGTCATGCCCCAACTGCCTGGCCTTGTTGCAAAAGGCTAGGCGGGAGCGGTCCCGTATGCCCTCGAGCTCTGGAAGTCTGCCCCGCGCCGTTAGAAGTCCTGTTCTAGGAGGAGGTCGAGGGACCGGTCGCGGGGCCGGAGTCATCGCAGCTCGTAGAGCCGTCACCACTCGTCGAGCTCCAAGTACTCTTGTAAGAGGCACAAGAAGTCAAAGCAGCAGCACCGCTCTTCTGACTCAGATCGGGAATCCAAGAGGTACGAACAGTTTGGTAAGAAACTGTTCTCGTCCCTTAGCTGCGGACTGCGGTCAGTCAACACCGCCGCCTCTTGGGCCGTTATACCCACTCTGTGGGATACGGTTGCGGCCGTGCTGCCAGAGTGCCCGGAAGGGACCCGGGCAAAGCTCGCTCAAGCCTTCGCAGAGGGACGAGACGCAGCGCTGCATTCTATATTATGTGGGCTGGGTACCACAGACTCACTGGGCAGGGCGATGTCCACGACGGTGGTGGCTCGGCGCCACGCCTGGTTGAGGTCCGCCAACTTATCGACTGATGTCCAGAGCACCCTCATGGACATGCCGTTTGATGGCAGCCACCTCTTTGGTGGCAAACCAGATCATGCGCTTGAACGGCTCAAGGACTCGAGGGCTACGGCCAAGTCCTTGGGCCTGTCGGCCCGCGTCGGCAGCAGTCTGCCTTTCGTGGCCAAGGAAGGGGCGTCCCCACACGTCCTGCCAGCCACAGGCCGCTGACTAACATCCAGCGCGGCGGCGGACGTGGTAACCGCGGTGGCCGGGACAGCGGCGAGGCCAGTCAACATCCACCCCTGCAGCATCTGCCTCAAAGCCCTCCTAGTCCGAGCTTTCCGGACCGATCGACGCCAGTGGGGGGCAGGGTTCAACATGACCTCCTCCACTGGCGCACCATCACTTCAGACAGGTGGGTGCTGCAAATCGTCCGAAGGGGCTACTCCCTCCCCTTCAAGTCGACTCCTCCAGCCATGCCACCGCAATACCACCGTGTCGGGGGATCACTTGAATCTTCTGCAGGAGAAAGTTACGGCCCTCTTGGCCAAGGGGGCCATCGAGCGTGTTCCTGGGCCAGAAGTGGGGTGTGGTTGCTATTCACACTACTTTCTGGTTCCCAAGAAGGACAAAGGGGGCCTAAGCCCCATCTTGGACCTCCGGAACATCAACGGCTTCCTCCGGAAGGATAAGTTCAAGATGCTGACTTTGGCTCCGGTCTTAGCTGCCCAAGACCCAGGATACTGGATCGTAGCGTTGGACTTGCAGGACGCATATTTCCACATCCCTGTCCTGCCGGCCCACCGGCGCTACCTGCGGTTCACGGTAGGCCACGAGCACTTTGTTTACCGTGCTCTTCTTCGGCCTTACCAGCGCCCCTCGGGTGTTCACGAAAGTGATGGCGGTGAACGCAGCTTATCTGCGCACATTAGGGGTTCAGTCTTCCCCCCTATCTCGACGACTGGTTGTTGAAGGTGGGCTCGCCCCAGACAGTCGTCGGCCACCTCCAGACTACGGCCGACCTCCTGCCATTGCTGGGGTTCTCCAGCAATGTGCCGAAGTTACACATGTGCCCCTCTCAGAAGCTCCTGTTCATCAGAGCGGATCTGGACTTGGCGCCACTTCACAATTGCCCTCTTCGTCTTCTTACTCTTAATACTGCTTTCCTGGTTGCCATCACCTCTGCCAGGAGAGTTAGTGCGCTCCAGGCTCTTTCTTCCAAGCCTCCTTTCCTTTCTGTCCATCCGGACAAGGTTGTGTTGAGAACGCGTCCCTCTTTCCCGCCCAAGGTAGTCAAGGCCTTCCACATCGGGCAGTCCATCACCTTGCCCCCCCCCCCCCCCCCCATTCTTTACACCTCCGCATCCCTCAAAAGAGGAAGAGAGGCTCCACCGTCTGGACCCAAAACGTGCGCTCTCCTTCTACCTTGATCACACATGCCTGTTCCGGGTGGATGACCAACTCTTTGTTGGTTACATGGGCGCTAACAAGTTACGGGCACAAACGGACCATCTCTCGGTGAGTCGTGTTGTGCATCAAGGCATGCTATTCTTTGGCTAAAAAGGAGCCTCCTGTGGGGCTGAGGGCCCATTCCACTCTGGCCAAGGCGGCTACTACGGCCCTGAGCCGGGTAGTCCCCATACAGGACATCTGTCAGGCAGCTACGTGGGCCTCGCTGCACACGTTCGCAAGACACTACTGCCTGGACAGCCAAGTCCGGAGAGATGGCTTTTTCTTCCGTTCTCCAGGACTTTCTGGTGTGATTATTGGTTCGCATACCCGCCTCCAGGGTTGGTATTGCTGGGGTATCTATTCTAAGGTAAGGAATCTAATACTAACCTGTTTCATTCAGATGCACAAGTTACTTACCTTCGGTAACAATATATCTGTAAGAAACAGTAGTTAGTATTAGATTCCTTACCGCCCCACCTATCCTCCCCGTTCTGTGAACCGATATCTAGGGTTAAGGTTCATCCCTTTTAGGGCCCTAGTTTTCATGGTCCCAGTGTTGGTTTTTATCATGGCTCTGCGTTTCTGGCACGGAAAAGCTGTGTATAAGAACTGACGTCAGCGCGCGAGGGCGGCGTCTAAGTACTCCGTCATCACGGTGACAACTGACGCGGAGCCGCGGGCGACGCCTACCGACACGCAGGGGTACTGCTACGCAAAACTTTCCGCATCCAGTCTGACGCCTGGGGATATTCTAAGGTAAGGAATCTGATACTAACTACTGTTTCTTACAGATAGATCATTGCCGAAGGCAAGTAACTTGTGCTTCAAGCTTTGCGTTGCTTTTGTTTACTCTGTGCGAGTTCAACTACGCGCACTCTTGTGGAGGGGACATGCATGGGGACCAGACACACATCAGCCACAATGCTCTACAACATAGCCAAACGTTTTGGCTAAACACATATGGTCCAAAACGTAAGACCAGTTGGCTATGCCAGTGCTTGTTTTAACATAGTAAAGGATCCATCTAAGCCGGCATGTGTAAGTAAAAAGATCATAGCCATGCAGAAGCTATGTGACAATCTGGCAATTTATTTATTGTTTAATTTTTTTAAATATAGTAACATTTTCTTAAATACATTGCAAAGACATTTCGCAGTAGCAAAACGCAGCAGCACCATCCCTACAACAGCAGCATCATACAAAAACAGTTTTCGACAATCCAGCAGCCTCATCATATACTTATACACCATTGCAGTTACTTTCTTGTTTCGCGGCTCGTACCCCCGCCATAGGAAATCACTTTGTATCTGAGAGTGAAAGACCATAATGTGTGAGCCATGGTTTCCATATTTTCCACAACTTTTTGGGACAACCCTGTACCTTTAGAAGTAGTCTTTTTCCCCCAACATATACATGTCCATGCTTTTTTTCCCCATTCTATTAAAGATGGGTTTGCCACTGCCTCCACGCCTTAGCCAGTTACGTTTTGCCACCACTAATCCTAATTGAAGTAGGGTTATCTTTGGTTTGGGGAGATCAGTTTCAGTGGCTATTCCCTGTAAAACAAACTGCGGGCTGAGCGGAACCGTCACACCCAGAACCGCACCTAGCTCTCCCACCAAAGTGTTCCAATACCTTTTGGATCTGATGGCAGTCCCTGTGTGGAAGAATGTGCCTATCTAAGCCCCACAGCGCAAGCAATCTGGGGTATCCGCCCTCCCTTTGCGATTCAATCACGCTCTTTCATCATGCTCTATGCAAATACTTGAATTGAATCGGTCGGAGCCTAGACTTAATGGCTACCTCGCGGGGCTGCATCAGCGCCATTTCCCAGTGAATGTCATCTATTTTCCAACTCTGACTCCCATTTGGCTCTCAACTTCTGCAAAGTGTCTGGCTTGTTATTAACTAATGTCCTATATGTCCATGAGACAGCCTTCTCCGGTATCTTCCCCATCAGAAGTCGCCCCTCCAGCGGTGCAAACTCAGGGATGTCCGTGGTGTCTATATTTTGTGCTCGCCACGCATGGGTCAGCTGCAGGTATCTGTAGCGCTGAGTCTTATTCATGTCCTATTCGGACTGAAGGTGTGAAAATCTGGTAATTTATTTTGATGAAAAGATCCATAAAATCATTGGCAGCCTTAATTTAAAGAACCAGATTGGGGCGGATGATGTAACAACCTACCTATGAATGAGGAGAATGATCTGTCCGCGCCAATTATGTTGGAGAAACAGGATGAGGGCATAGACCGAAACCGTCGGCCTACTCTGGAGTGGTTTCAGATTCCCACAGAGGAAATGTTCACTAAAATGGCTTTGACTGTTTATTTTGGGTCACCTTTGGACCCCCTTCCCGCAGAGTATTTGGAAGGATTCAAAGTTGGAACTCTTTCCTTGGCTGCATCAAATCTGCTGCCAATCATTGAATAAATGTAGAGGTCCCAGAATGCTGGAAACAGGCAATAGTGACCCTGTTACGCAAGAAACCAACACTTGATCCTCTTTGCCCGTCTAAATATAGACCTATCTCCCGGTTAACCTACTTGGTAAAAATTCTTGAGCGAGTAGTTAGTAAATCAGTGTCCCGTTATTTAGAGGATAATCTACTGGATGAGCTGCAAGTGGGGTTCCGTCCTGAGCATGGGAAACAGCCCTAATGACTGTATGATGATTTGAGAATTCGAGCGGACTATGGACAATCGGTCGTATTAGTGCTGCTGGGCATGTCAGCCGCATTTGATATGGTGAACCACAGCATTCTGCTAAAAGGACTTAAACATTGGAGTTAAGTGTCAGGCATTAAAATGTCTTCAGTCCTATCTATCGCACATGACACAGGCAGTGAGTATTCAACGTTTCTCATCTACGAAGACCTCCGTCCAACATGGGGTCCTGCAGGGATCAGCAATCAGTCCGATTTCATTCAATGTATACCTGCGTCCACTTATTCCTATAATTAAGTCCTTTGGAGTAGAATGTCCACTCTGCTGACGATACACAGCTTGTTTTCGCTGGAAGGAACTCCAACAATCTACATGAATAAATTTTGTACGTGCATGCAAAGTACTACAAACTGGCTTAGAAATAACTTACTCCATTTCAATGGAGATAAAACAGAAGTTGTATATTGTATTACAAGTAAAATAACTCTCCCCTTCCCGTTGACTTCCGGCTCACCTCTACAGATACACATTTAATTCCAGATAAAACAGTATGCAATCTGGGGGGTGTTGATGGATAACAGTCTTCAACTGGACTCACAAGTAAACAAAATAGTTGGTACCTGTTTTTGTTTGATTAGAGCTCTACGAAAGATTCTCCCTTTATTGCCAATTTCTGCCAGAATACAAGTAGTGAGGAGAGTTAATCTAAGCAGGTTGGACTATTGTAACTCCATTTATCTTGGAGCACCAAATTCCTTGATACTGCAGCTGCAAAGAATCCAAACAATAGCAGCAAAGCTAGCTTTGAACCGGCAGAGCAGGTTCTCTGCATTGCTGGCCCGAAGATCTTCATTGGCTGCCGATTCGGCAGAGGATACAATTTAAGTCTCTCTGCATTGTTTTTAAGGCAGTATATGGTCTTGGTCCTAGACCACTGCAGAGAAACTTCACGTGGCATACTCTTCTCCGAGAAACCTTCGTTAATCAACAGCAAACTTTGTGAACACTAATAAAAAAATGTAAAGATCCAGGACAGGAGGGAGAGCCTTTAGCTCCGCGGCTGTGGAATGAACTTCCAATCGACATTAGGCAAAGTGAGAATCTAATGCAATTCAGGAGGAAGTTGAAATCCTGGCTGTTTCCGAGGGAGGAATAATACACTGATGTATTTCCATTGATCCATCTTGCTGTCTTATTCTGTTTCCCTCCCATAACTTTTAACTGTGTTCCTATTTCTAGGGTGGCCGATCAATTATGCACTATAACAAGGTACTCTCTCAGCACCAGGATACCCGTTCGGGTGACAGCGCGGTATGCAAATCTAGTTTACATTACATTACAGAATGTAGATTAGCGATTTTGCCTAATTAATCATATCTCAAAGATGCTATGTTCATAATTCTGTTAAGGGAGAACTGGTGTTCCTCTACATATAGCAGGAGGTCATCAGTATGGAGCGAAATGTTGTCCTCCCATTGCATAGTGCTCTGCTTTGGGAATAAAGCTGGGCGTAATAGGTGGCATAATCTTCAGTAATCCCCTGCCTATCAGTCGCCCAGTGCCCGTCCTCTGCAGATTTTCAAGACCCAGTGGCCTGCCTGCTCCCTGCTATCCAACCAGGGTATGATCCTTCCCCACTTTGCCTCCCACCTCATAGATGCAATGCAGGGTCGCCCTATGCCGGCCTGAGTTGCCATGTCTCTCTATTCTCTTAAATGTTAGGGTGTATTTTTAATATCTTCTTGATCTGGACCTGTCGATTTAGTCTCTGGCAAAGATCTCGTGCTAAAGTGCATCCAACTCTGCCCCCTATATCTTTCTTGTAGCCAACTAATAATGTAAACCGGCCCTTGAACTGCGTTATAGGCTTCCACAAAGTCTGCTGAGTCTACAGTCTCTGTGAAGTAGAATCTGTTGCCTATAAAAGTCTCTCCCATATGCTGATTATTTAGAATCCAGTGACTGAGCGTGACCTCCAAGCACTCTAGTGTAGTATCTAGACAATAAACAGCCCAAAGCGGTGAGTGGTCAGAGATGCCTCTGACCAAGTATTGGACCTCATGAAATCTAGCGAGTCTGTAAGCTACAGTAAATTAAAAAAATCAATTCAGGAAAACCTATCATGCGCCCGAAGTGAACAGTGTAGTGTTTGGGTTAGTTGTGTGCCGTGAGGCCAAGCGCTGAGGGAAAATCTATGGGGTGACCTATGGATACTAACCATCTGGGTGGGGTTGGGGGGGGGGGGGGGCGTGCAACAGTCCTCCACATCACTGAAAGTCATAAATTAAATCTCCATGCACGAATGGTTATCCTTCAGGGAGATTAAGCAGTAGGTAGCTTATGGTCATGGAGGGACATGTACATCCAGTATGTTCAGGGTTGTCCCCTCTCAGGTACCAGTAAGAGCTACATACAGACCGCTTGTGTCTGCCCATGTATTGTGAACCTTGAGTGGCAAAGATGTTCTAACTAGTATTCTTACTTTCCTGGAACCCGAAGTGTACCCTGCGTTTGCGAGCATCTTATGCCCCCAACGGTCTATGGCGCTAAAAGTTGTGCCCACTAAGTGATGGTTGGAGGAGCAAATCTGGGGAGTGACGCTTGATGAATTGCATTACAACCCCATTCTTAATTTGTCACCCAGAACATCAGGCGAAGATGTGCCATTCTAACCCCAGGTGCCATAAGTGCAGATTATTCATGACTGCTGTGTTCTGTCCTCTTCCTTCCCCCCCCCCCCCAATGTGAACCTCTGGATGGGCTGGGGACATGTCCCTAATGCAACGTTAATGTGTTTGTTTGGTGATGAAGTGCAAGAGTTCCTACATTGTAGCAAAACAGCATGTCAACAGAAATACCAACATAATATCCCCTCCCTGCATGACGGACCTAGAACTTCCTGCAGCCCTAATTGTGCAGAGTGCCCGTCTCCTCCAAAACATGAAACCAACTGATGAATGTGGTAATCACCCAGATGTCACCCCACCACCACCCAGATAAAACATGTAAATGTTACCACAGTAAGTCTCTGTATAGAAAAATTTACCAAGTCCACATATACTCTGGGGCCATCCATGCAAACTCCGAAATGGCTCTTTGCACAGTCTTTGTAGTAACAGAGTTACTTCAGTTTGTGGCAATGCTATTAGCCTGTATCATCTCATGGTGCAGTCTAGTTCTCATCCCCGGTTTGCTGCCGCTTATGCCGAGACCTGCGACCGGTCTTTCCCACCACTCTCCAACCAGGCCCAAACCACCTCCGGGTGGTAAAGTTCCAGGTTTTCCCATCTGTTACAACTCGCAGTTTCACTAGGCATATCATGGAGTCCTCTCTTTGACTTCAAGAAAGGACCAGCAAAGTTTTTGTACTTTATGGGCGAAGTATGGGGGCAATTGGCGTGCCCGTTGGTCCTCCACCACTGGCACTGATGCACTGTCTCGGTTGATTACATTTTGTCGAGTTGGGTTTGGTAGACTGCATACGTCTGCCACTAGTCCTTTCCAATGGGGCTCCTTGCTTCCCGCCACGGCGCCTCCATTGCTTTGAAGAATGGGGTGGGGAGAAGGGAGTACTCGCTGCCTGTTGGCTTTCCTGTTTTCTTCCTTAACACCAGGCAGCGTTATCCCCTCATGCAATGGGTCTTGCCAGTAATGACACCTGGCCCCCTTGCATTGAGTGGTAAAGGCTCCTCTTGTATGACATGGGGCCCACTGGGACACTTTATAACCTGGCGGCGGGATCCAGGACAAGTAGATCCAGAGAGAATGGCATATGGGCGAGTATGTTGTACAGAGTGACTCTATTTTTAGGTCTTCATCCGTATGGCAGTGCTCAGGTGTCTCCCTTTGGGCTGCCTCAGTTCATAAAGCGGCTGTAAGCAGTTTGCTTCACGTTTGGGAGAAGTCTATTGATTCACTCTGAGTAAGAAGCCCTTGCATGCAGTGCCGCCAGTATAAAGGGTGCCGCGAATATAAAGGGTGCCGCACTGCATCAGATTTATGCTGGTTTAGGACGCTAGCAGCTGTAGCACCGTGAAAGGCCCCGATTTTATATACATGCTCGAGGCGCCACTTTGACAGATCCCAGCTAGGAGAGTCTGGCTCCCAGGGGCCTCAGGGCGCGTCACCTGCAGGCAGTGGGGCCCGGGCTCCGTCTAACACTTAGCCTATGAGCTGCTACCTACTGGCTGCAGTGTCGGGGGCTCCCAGTTTAGGGCTGCAGCGGTCAATCCAGCCTCCCAAGATCAATGACAGTGCACGAATGTATTGGTGTGCGACCACGAGGGGCCACCAGCTGGGGGCAACTCCGTTCCTTCTGTGGCCTGCAGTCTACGCCCAGCAGCAGCGATGGCGGAGGTCTTGGCCCTCCCATGCTGCCCGGCCTACAACCCCTGGCAACTCAAGACAATCTGTCTTTAGCGAGCCAGTCAAACCGGTTCAGCCAACACAACTTCTTGGCTGCTTCCACTATCCTCCGAAGCGGGGCCTCCAAGTTTCAGCTGCACGGTGTCCTTGGCAGCTTTCATGTCACCTGAGGCGTCTGCCTATTTGAGGTCCCTGCTACACCTTATCATCCAGGCCTCACCTACGATATCTAGCAGCAGGCCACTCTTATTCCTCAGTCGCATGTTGGGTGTCATATAGGTGAGGGGGAGGGAGTTGGGTTGGGTCAGGGAAGAAGAGTTGGGAAGCAGACATTTAATGCTGTGGTAGCTGAATATTTGATGTATTGCGATTTAGTTGATGAGCAGCCATCTTCGTTAGCGGTTGGCCACGCCCCTCAACTTTTACATTAATGCCCTCCAATTGAGCGTAAATTGAGCTGTTTTTAGTAAATCGTCTGGAGACTGGACCAGCTTTTCTATCAACCTATTTGAGTATTTTAACGTGGTTTACAAACACCTGTCCTGGCCTTTACCTTTTATACTGTCCGTTGCCCCCCACTTTTTTTTAAGGGAAGGGGGTTACTTTAGCAAATTATAAAGGCACAATAAAAGACAAATTACCCCTTTGTATGCTGATGACAGAACCGCTCCGTCATCAGCTGCGGAGGCGCTGTGCTGATGACGAGCAGCTCAGTCATGGCCCTGCCGCCGCGCCTGCGCTGGGCGTTCTATTGAGCGGACGGGCCATGACGGAACCGCTCCGTCATGAGCACAGCCCACCCGCGGCTGATGACGAAGCGGTTCCGTCACCAGCATGCGGCCGCCCTGCCCCCTTAGCAATGCGGCGGAATAGCCGCCGCAGTGAAGGGGTTAATGTCTAACCCTAAAAAAAATTATTTTCAGCTGTGAGAAAGTGGCTCTATATATACTGGACTAGAATAAAGTACAGTGTGTATAGTCCACAAATCCCAGAGGTATAACAGAGGTTAAAGTCAGGGCTGACCTTACACTCCAAATAGTGGTAGCTTGGTCGAGCAGTAAGGCAGTACCAGAGGACAGTGTAAAGCATTTGTTGTACACTGTCGATACAAAAGGGATGATGGACTGAGCGTACGAGCAAATCAAACACTCACCCCAGTCAACTGATCTGGGTTTAATCCATCACCATTCTTTTGCTGACTCTGCCACCCCAGTTCAGACATGGCCATATGCAAATCAGTCTGACCCTGTGCCTCATGGGAACAGTCCAGGTGTACACACTCAGTCAGCAAACTGTTTCCCACACTCAAGGACTGAACTCCAGGCCAATTGTTTTTATATCCACAGATAGTAGTTTTATTTTTAGAACCAGCCGATATCAAAATATACTTTTCTCAATATGAGTACTCTCATGTAATTACTTTGCAAAGAGCAATAAAGTTTATGAACACAATAGATATAGGAGTTGCAGTAAACACACTTCTAAAAACACTATAGCATTGAGCTCAATGGGTTTTCATCATGTAATTAGTTGATTGCCATATAGATTACTTTAGTAGTTCCAGGACTAGATCCTAGATTCAGTTCTGGGGTCTAAGCTGAAACCAGATTAGCAAAAACGTTTTAGTTACTGTAGTGAATTTTCATGAATATAAAGCTGTTTTTAAAAGTTCACACTTAGAAACTTTTCAATTACAATCTGGCAATGTTATCCAATGGGAGAAAATTCAGGTTGCAGGTAAAGTACGATCTTGTTGCTTTTGTAATCCAGTAATGGACTCCTAGGGCCAGCACTGGGGGTCTCAATTTAAAACCGGTAGGTAATTGCATTTCAGTATTTCGTATGATTTTTAGAGAATACTTCAAGCTTTCAAAAGTAGACACTTGCAAGAAAATTCATAGAAAAGCAGACAATGGATTCCTATGGAGAAAATACAGATTACTAGTAAATCCGGCAAGGATTACTTTTGCGGTTCAGTACTGGGCTACAAGGTACAGTACTGGCTTCTCCCCTGATCACAGGTGAGTACTTCGGAATTCGGGTGATTTTATATGAATATTTTTAGTTTCTAAAACTTCACACTTTGAATATTTTTCGAATCAAACCAGTAAATGTTATCCAATGGCAGTTAAAACCAGTAAATGTTATCCAATGGCAGGTAAGTGAGTTAACGGTTTCCAGGTTAGTACTTAGCTGGTGAAGTTAGAGTTCTGGGCTTAGACTCGGGGCCCCCCAGGGTCAGGTAAGTACAGTTAGTTCACCCTCAGCGTCACAGGGGCGGACAGGTGCAGAGGTAGTTGGGCCCAATGGTATCCAATGAGGGAAAGGGGGCCACTGGTTGGTGGCTGCTGGCTAGCAGGCCACGCGGCTGTGGGAGCTGGACTCCTGGTCATTTTTTTCAGGGCAAAGGGGGAAGTAGGATGGGACAAAGGTGGCATAGCCAGCGAGACACTGGTGGCTGGGTTCAGGGTTCTTTTGAGCCGTCGGGCGCTAAATGTTATCCAATGGGAAAGGTCAAAAAGTAACAAAGGCTGCAGGCTCTGGGACGGAGACTCTCCAGGGGCAACCAGCACTTCAAGAGGTAGGTTGGGGTCTTGGAGCACAAGTAGGTACCCCAAGGGGAGGCATATGGGGCTGTAGGGCTCTGGGTGCAGGGGTGTCTTTGGGTGTCAAAAAAGCTTAACCTCAGCTGGTTGCCGTTGGGGTGGCCCCTGGTTCGGAGTCTGCAGGAGTCGTCTGGTTCGTCGAGGAGGGTCTTTGGGCACTGGACTTGGGGTCCCAGTCGCCGGGGGAACGTCCTCGTGGTCTTGGTTCACTTGGGCACGGCCCAGGTTCGGTGGGTGCAGAGTGGGCTGGTCCAGAGCTGCCTGCCTGGTGCCAGGGGGGTTGTTGCAGCAGAGCCTCTGCTGATGAGTCCCAATCTTTAGGAGGGTCAAGGCAGGCAGGTCCTTTAGGTGTCCCAAGGTTGCTGTCATCATGAGTCGCCGGGATTTAGGCAGGAGCAGGTTCCAGGATCGACAGGCCGGTAGGGCTGGGGCCAAGTCAGTTGTTGTCGTCCCGTTAGCAGCTTTCTCCTCTTGATCTACTATCTTCTTTTTTTCTTTCGGGATCGAAGGAAGGTTCAGGGAACCCCTAAATACTGAATTTAGGGGCGTTACAGGTAGGGCAAGGACCGGGACCGGGACCAATAGGTCCCTGTCCTGGGGTGGGTACACCCCCTAGCCTGCTCCTCTCCTGTGTGAGGGGGGCAGGAGCCCAGCTGTGATTGGGCAGGGCTCCCCATCTAAAAGATGGCCGGAGCCCATGGTCGTGCTTCACCTCGTCTCCCACACCTGAGGGGTGGGGTTGGCACTGGCTGGCACACCCCTCTTCCTGGCTTAGTTTTTTCCGCCAGAGTGGGGGGTCAGGACTTGTGGGGGGCAGTTGCTGGGTACAGCAAATGGACTGGAGAAGCTCACAGAGGCGGCATGGCATGCCTTTGAAGCTTCCCCCTGCCCATCCTGGGGGAGGAGACCTAGCACCTCGCCCAGGATGTGCATTGTTGCAGGCCCAGTAGAGAGGGGGGGGGGGTTCTCCACCCAGGGGTCCAGCAATATGTCTGCTGTGTGGCAGCCACTAAGCCCAGACGTGGATTGTAGGTTAGGTTATCAGGGGGCATCTCTAAGATCCTCTGGTGCATTTTACTTTAAATCCCACACTGGCATCAGTGCGGGTTTAATGTGCTGAAAGTTTTGTACCAAACTTGTCAGTCTTCAGTGTAGCCATTATGGTGCTGTGGAGTTCGTAATGACAACCTCCCAGCACCATATACTCTTAATGGCATCACTGCACTTAAAGCGCCCAGGAATGGCCCTGGGTTCTGTAGGGGTACAGGGCTCACGCACCTGTGCCCACTCCTCTGGCATAGGGCACCCAGCTAGAGGGGTGACTGAGGTATGCCAGGGCAGTGGGTTCTGTGGGCATGGCACACAGGGATGTGTGCCATGTTGACTCTTTGCTTAGTGCTGTACTTAGACACTCATCCTGCAAAGGCAGTGTGTGGGTGTCAGGGTACAGGGCTCCAGAGGGTAGGACAATAAGTGCTGCAGCCCTCGGGGGACTTTTTTGGTCACCATGCCCTGGGTACCTAGGATACCATTTACTAGGGGCGAACAGATGGCCAGAGATGCCAATTGGGTTTTAGTTTCAACACAGTTTCAGGGAAGGAACACAGGCCCTGGGTACCTGGTTGGCAGGTACCCAGGGCACACTAAGTCAAAGCACATCAGCAGTTCAAAAAACAGTGGGGGCATACCAATGCAAGAAAGATGGCTCTTTCTCACATCACCTTACTGTGAGCAATGCATGTCCTTGTTTCTGTGACATTTATGAAGTCTATAACCAGAATAGCTGATGTCACCACACTAACTTCCCCACTGTTCCTGGTGAAGTCTTTGGAGACGCTCATTTACAATTCAACTGAAGGTAACGCTGAATTAAATCTCCAGTTTGCAGCCTTCATAAACTTGTGCAGTCCTTCTTTCTGAACCCTATGAACCTAACTGGAAAAGTATGCTACATGTTTTCCCATTCCTTGGGGAAAACCTTGATTGCAGTTTGTACTCTACTACAAGCACATTTTCAGCCATTATCTTTTTATGAAATGACCAGATTGGTTCTTGCACTAAATGGTGCAGGGCGGCCACTCTGCTAGTGATGTACTGTATATTCTGAACAAAGGAGCTGCATTGTTCCTGGCTTTCTTAATGCAGGTTTATCACACCAGGCACCCTACACATACATTGGTCTACTTTGGACTGGTCCAAATACTTCCTAGAAAGATGGTCACAGGATCCAGATCACATAACCTATTGTCTTTTGGAGTGGCTCGGACGATTTTTAACCTACTCGGTGGAGGTTCCGGGACTTATAAGGTGACACCGGTAAAATAACCCACCTCCTCAACATTGCTTTGGATGTCTTCTGTGGACAAACATCTGAAAACCTTCCTTGTCCTGCACAATCATCTCAGCATGAAGGAATTTATGATTGCATTTATATAAATTCAATTTTCAGTTTGGTTATAACAATCGTCCATGTGGCCGTGCTCCTTACCTACTTGCGTCTACTAAACCGCTGGGTTTTTCTATTGATTGGAGATCTAGGACTTTAATATTACAATCTCCAAAGCAGTACTTTAATGAAGCCACCTGCTGGGACATAAAAACTGGTCATGTCCCCCAGGTGATTGATGTATTTGAAGATCTGTTGCTTTAACATCTGAATGGCTGGAACCACTATCACGACCCGTACAAGCCACCACACGAAAATTAATCCTGAACTAGCCAGCATGGCTAGTATTGGGTGTTGAGTACTTAACTATCATCCAGTCACTTCATTTAGCTACAATTAAAAGCATTAACCCTGTTGAACTTTTCTTAAAGCAGTAACTGTGGCAGATGGTATTCCTTAATGAAAAATTGACCCTAGAGGGAGACTACTAAATGGCGAGTTGCAAGCCTGTGGCCTTTGCTAAAGATTTCAATCAAACCTTCATGTGCATCTGCCCTGGTCTTGTCTGAAGTTAAGTAAAGTTCTCAACCTGCTTGTTAAAAGAGCTCCTGTTAGAGTACCTTTTACCATTAATTTTTCTTTGCCTAGTTCACTCTGGGATTGCCCTGGTCTTTTTTTGTATTTCCAAATATATGTAAAATCCTGTACCTTTATATTTAAATGCTTTTGCATCTCATGAATCGCTCAAGGATACTTTACTGTAGTTTTGCCATATTCTTCTTGGACTGTTTGTTTGCAAAAGGCAGGGAAGGAAGACGAGAAAGGAAAAACTGAAAAAGAAGCAGCAGGGATGAATGATAAAGGCTAAGAGGTTATATTGGCTCTTATTTTACAAATTAAGCACTGGACTCTTGTTTTACAGAAATTAAACGTTGGTGATGCCACTTATGGTAATGGAGGAATTGGTTCCTTAATCCAAATATTGTATATACACAGCTGCAAATTAACTAGTGTCCTGTATCAAAACATGGAATATGTATGTTAAAGTCAAATTACAGAAGTAGATAACTTTGGTAAGACTTTAAAAAGCGATCTGTTGGTAGTAAAGGAAATTGCAGATTTAGTGATCTGTATGTAGGGTAACGGGGCACTATGGTGCTTGTTTTGATTATACCTTTTGCATGGGACTCCTTTTCCCAGTGACAATCTTTCTCCTTTTGCTCGTACACAAGTCTGATGTCCTGTGGCTTTTATTGGAAGCTGCATGCCTAGTGGGTATTTATCACTAATGGCCGAGATGGCGAAATTGTTCTCACATAATGTAAGGTGTCTTAGAACCCATCTTTCTTCTGAAGGTGGCTTCGTGCCTTAGTTTAAATCAAACTACCTCTACTCACCTTTATGAATCCATATTCTCCAATGGGTTTCTTCGTTTTACATTAATCCTTTTCTGGATTCCCATGTTGTGCATTATTCCGCCATCTAGTGGTTGGGTCCAGAATGTGGTTTTATTTTTTCCCTGGCTTGCTTGAGGCGTTGTCTACCACCATTTAGTGCTAGGTCCAACCCTGGTGTGACGTCAAACTGAGTCCTGTGCGTGCTAAGCTATCTTCAGATTGTTTTTCTGCCGTTGGGCCTGGAAGCAAAGATATGCTCCAAAGTTTTTGATGAAATCCCTGAAAGAATCAAGGAATTGTAGTGGGTAAAAATAAAATCATTGACTGAGAAGACACCAGAGAGGGAGAGACCTCCAGACAGACACCTTTCCATTGAGGCACGACGACAGAGCAACGACTCACATGGATCAAAGAAAGGCAAAGTAGGGACCATGGAAAATACCCCTTTTAAATTGTACCCAAAGTGCCACTGCAAATTTGCACAGTGCAATCCACACTGCATTTGTAACCTATGCCTGCTGAGGTATCACAAGGATAGAGACTGCGAGGCCTGCGGGGTGTTTGTGCCGTAGATATTCGAGGTACGCCGGAAGCAGAGGGAGGACCATTGCGCAGACGTGCCAGAAACACCTATCGCTAAGGGACTTGGGCCTCTCAAGCGATGAGGATGACCAGGGAGTGCCTACAGAACTGACACTCTGGGAGGAGGGGTGGCGGGGTGTCAGACGTTTGGATCCTTAAAAGGGACGCTGAAAATAAAGTGTACCGCGAAGAATGCAATAAGGGACACAAGACTGATAAGGCAAGACACCTTCAACCGTCTGAAACTAAGGGCCACGAAAAGAAGTTGCAAAAAGCAGCCCAGGCATCGAAGAAAACTATGACAGAGGTTCAGCCGCGACCAAAAGAAACCTACAGACCCCCCCCCCCAGGAATACGGACGATGGAAGATCGTCAAAATCGATGAAGGCGAGCATCGAACATAAGCCTGTGAAGGGAAGGACCACACCCTTTGAGCCAGAAACCACCACACACAAGAAGAGTATCTCCCCGGCCTCAGATGCTGAAAGTGCCCTGTAGGTGGCGAAAAAAATGCCCGAAAGCGGAAATGGTGGCACTCCGTCAGTTGAAGGTTTTGAGGAGCTGAGAGAATTCCAAATTCCCACAAAACCCGCTGTTGTCTCCGAGGAAGATAACCTCAACGCTCCCCCAACCCCCGAACCGCACGAAGGGTATGCCTAAGAGAAGGAAGACTCTGGGACTTGCGATTAAGAATAGGACGACCTTGACACAGAGCCCAGTAGTAGCAATCTTTCGAAGGCTTCACCACCCAACGACTGCCTTCTATAACCGCCTCATCAAGAGAGCAGCTGATAACTTTGGTGTCCCCTTAGAGGAGTAGAAAGGACACTTCTGCTTCCTCCTAGAGACTTTGGCACCATCCACCAAGGGGACACAGTACCTCTCAATGATAACAAGCATCCTGGACGAGGGCAAGGGGGCTTTAAAGGAGCCTGCCTCAGTAAAAGGGTAACCCCAAGGGTGGTGAAAAAATATATAAACCTTCCACAATAAACACTAAATACATTCAGGGAAACAAAGTGCCAGACTCCATCATTGTTACCTCGGCAAGAAGGAGCAACACCCACGCCTCTACTGGCCCACCTCCAGAGATAAATCAAAAGAATGGCCATGGTAGTGATAAAGATGGAGAAAGAGGCAGCAACACAATGGTGCATTGCAAACTCCAGTGCTCTACTCAACAGGTATGGCCACTAACAATGGGATGACATTGAAGAACTGATGGGCAAGCCCCCAGAACCACACTCCGAAACATTCTCCTATAGACCACCCGGAACCTGTACACCAACACATTCGCAGACTACATCGCACCCCAAGGCCTAGACTCCACGGACTACGTACTGCTTGGAGACCTTAATTTCCACCTTGACAACAGCAACCCAAACTCCACCACCCTCCTAGAGAACATCTCCAACATTGGACTGAAGCAACTAGTCTCCACCCGCACCCACACGGTGGGACACTCTACCCCTATCTTTGTTGGAGGAAACAAAATTTGCTTCAATCGCACAACGGAACCGCTCTGTAGGGACCACCACTGCGTCCACTTCTCCTTCTCACAACCCACTGCACACAAGCAGACTCCAAGCCTCCCATGCAGAAACTGGACCGGATCACTGAAGAGCACCTCAGCCGTGCTCCTCCCTCTACCACAACATATGTCAACACAGCAGCCAATGACACCCACCAATAGATCGCCAACACACTCTCCCCCCTTTCCCCCCCCCCTCTCTCTCTCACACACACACACACACACTTAGACCTCTGAGAATTTAAGTCTCGTGCTGACGACCGAAGTAACCGCAAAATCCTGGAAGCACGCACCCCCTACAGGGCTGATCCTCTTCAAATCTCACAACTCCACGAAACTCTTCACCATCATACAAGAATTCCCCAGACTCCACAGTGAAACCACCACCAACGTCCCTCCCTCCCAGGACCTCCGCAATAAACCTAAGCTCCTTCTTCCACCACAAAATCAGGACACTCTACGACCACTTCGAATGCCAAGGCACCGACCCAACACCATCCACCAGCTATGCCACCCAACCGACCCTACTCACCTGGACCCCTGTCACTACAGAAGACACCGCAAAGACTATGAGGAACATCCACTGCTCACCACACATCTTCCACAGGGCCACCTCTGCCATTGCACCAGAACCACGACTGACCATCAATTGCTCACGTTCCCATACGACTGGGAACCCGCCGAAGTCAAACCCCTCTGCAGACCCAACGGACCTCAAGAACTACAGGGCCATCTCTCCCCTCCGCCACCAAAGTAATCGCGAAATTCGTCCACACCCAGCTAACACACTTCATAGAAACTAACCACATCCTTATCGCAATCTGGATTCCACAGCACCGAGACCGCCCTCCCAGCTGCCACTGACTACCTCCGCACCCACCTCGATCAAGGCCACACTGCAGCCCTTATTCTACTAGACATCTCAGCAGCCTTCAACAGTCGCACACTAGTTGCCCAACTCCACGATGCCAGCATACAGGGAACTGCCTTAGACTGAATTTGCTCATTCCTCTCCGGCAGAACACAAAGAATAAGACTCCAGCCCTTCCTCTCCGAACAGAGCTTAGATACAGAGCACCCCAAGGATCCTCCCTCTGGCCCACGGTTTTCAACAGCTACATGGACCCCCTTGTAACCATCGTTAGGAACCACGGACTCGGAAGAATCCTACGCTGACGACACCCAGGGCACCCTCTCCCTCACCAAGGAACCCAACATCACCTGGCAAAAATTCCAGGAAGGAATGAAGGCAGCCTCATCCTGGAAGCCTTCAGAAAAGACCTCAAGACCTGGCTCTTTGAAGGAACTCTGAGCTGCCCGATTATTGCTGCTAGGGCAATCATTCATTAATAATTCAGTGCGGCGTGGCCGTCTGGCGTCTGCTTTTGGCTTACAAGGGGGAATGGGTACGCCAGGTGACTTGCGCTCCAGTGTGAAAGTCACCAACACTGGACTGGGACATTGGCAGCTAGCAGTGTACCTGGTTAATGATACTTCTGGATGTGGAGGTCAGCTGTTCCTTCATCAGCCCTCGAGTTGTCCTCAGTGTGGTGTTGCAGAGATGTGACCAGCTGAGATCCTGAAATCATCAGTGCTGTGCTCTCACGTCAGCGGGTATAGTATCTGCTTGGGAGGCTTGGTAACCACTCAGTGCTGTATGTATTCAACTACCTTTCCTGGGAATCCCTCATGTACCTTTTTGTAAACTTACTCTCATACCGTGCAAAGCGCTACGATACCTTCAGGTCTAGCTAGTGCTATATGAAACTCAAAATAACAGACCCTGCAGTCTCTGCGTTCGCATTCCCCGTTATCTGCATGGGTGTCTGTAGCATGACACTCCCAATAGAGCTTCTATCGAGACACGATGTGAAATCCTGATGGTCCTTTGCGTCCAATTAAACTGTCCTTAACACCCAAACAGTTACCCAGAGCGGTGAAGTGTTTCTCTTGTGTGTGTGTGTGTGTGTGTGTGTGTGTGATATAAAATATGTATGTATGTATTTTTTTACTCTTTCTAACCTTCATAGAACTATTACTCCAAATCCAGGTTTTAGAATGTCATGAAAGGAATTCCTTGCTGGGGTCCAGTACCGAGTTGCTCTCCTTAATACACTTTTGCTTCTTTTCTGTCTGTTGACTAACGCTCTTTCGTTCCACTTTAAATGCTTTCCCCCTCTTCCACGTCCCCGCCTGAAGGGACATTGTCAATCTTACTATAGACCATGTCTCCCTCCATTCACAGCCCATCCTCATGCTTGTTTTTCTTCTCTCCTGAAAGATCATCACCTCGGAGGAGGCAGAGCGCCGGGGGCAGGTCTATGACCGCCAGGGTGCCACCTATCTCTTCGATCTGGACTATGTGGAGGATGTGTACACAGTAGATGCTGCTTACTATGGCAACATCTCCCACTTCGTCAACCACAGTGTAAGCAAATTGGAAAGCATTCCTTTCTTATTGGGGCGGTCTGTGTTATCAGACCCTGAGGGACCTTGATGTATCCTGGTGGGTGGGTGGGTGGGTGGGTGTGGTGAGGTGTTGTGCTTTGACACAACTTGTTGGTGCTGTGGTCACTGATTGGGTGTTGGAAGCCAGTCTTACAGGTGTGTGATAGTTTCCAGACTTGACACAGAAAGCAACAGTGGTATGTGGGTTGAGCTGAACAATAACACCCGCTTTTTGTTGTGAAAATTGTACTGGATTAATGTTTAACCTTCATATAAGAATATTGTGTGAGGCATGTGTTTGATTCTCGTTTGTGAGGATAGTCTTGGTAGTTTTCCTCCATGCTTTCTGCTTTGCCTTTCTTATGATGTCCTCTTTTTTTCCCCAGTGTAACCCAAATCTCCAGGTCTACAATGTCTTCATTGAAAACATCGATGAAAGGCTACCTCGGATTGCTTTCTTTGCTACACGCACCATCCGCCCCGGGGAGGAGCTCACCTTTGACTACAACATGCAAGGTATACAGTTACTGAGTTGTAAAGCCTCCTTACACGAGTGGTGAGATCCTGTTAGAGTGCATCTTGGCGCTCTGTTAAGTATGTTGGAGTTTTCAGGAGATGCAGCATGTCTGCTCCAGTATAAGCCATGCATGGGGTCCTGCTTTTACAGTTAAAGTGGTACAAAAGGTGGTGGTGATGGACGAAGCATCTGAATCAATCAAACACTCACACCCAGTCAAAAGATCTGGGTTTAATCCATCACCGTTCTTTTGCCCACTCTGCCACCCCAGTTCAGACATGGCTATATGCAAATCAGTCTGACCCTGTGCCTCATGGGAACAGTCCAGCCCGCACTGCCAAGCCATGTCTTCCCTGGACCGGAAACAAGCTTCCGAGGACCGGTTTCTGGCATTCCAGCCGTCTTCAGCCCTGCTTGCTTGAATCCAGTGGCAAAGTGAGCAAGGGACTCACGTCTAAGCATACCGTGCCACACTTATGGCGGCCAAAAGCGGTACAAAAGAGGGTTGGTGATGGATGGAGCATCTGAATCAAACTCATACCGAGTCAAAATATCTGGGTTTAATCCATCACTGTTCTTTAGCCCACTCTGCCACCCCAGTTCAGACATGGCTATATGCAAATCAGTCTGACCTTGTGCCTCATGGAACAGTCCAGCCTGAACTGCCAAGCCATGTCTTCCCTGGACCGGAAACAAGCTTCCGAGGACCGGTTTCTTAACAGTTAAAGTGCTTTGGTCATTTGTTTCACTACTCGATAGCATTTATGATGCATTTTCCCAGGCTAACCTGGTTGCTCACTCTTAGCTTGTGCCATGTTAGGACCATGAATGAGGTGTGCTATCGGAGTTGTTTACAATGCTCATGATTATAGCTGTGTGGTTGTAAGGTGAGAGATGGGTGGTACTTTTAGTAGTCTGGTACTAGTGTTCTTTTCTGTCACCTTCTTGTCTGCAGTGGATCCTGTGGATGCTGAAAGTACTCGGATGGACTCCAATTTCGGACTAGCAGGCCTGGCGGCGTCTCCGAAGAAGCGGTTGCGGATAGAGTGCAAATGTGGGACAGAGGGCTGCCGGAAGTACCTCTTCTAAAAGACCTCAAGGGATGCACTTTCTTCAGCCCAGCACAAGAAGTTTTACAGCTCTTTTAATTCTGGTTTTTATTTGTGTACTGTGTTAAAGACAGACTGGGGAAGTTAACTTGTGAATGGAAATTACTGGCCAAGTCTGAATAGAGGCTGGAACATGAGTTGTGGTATAAAAGCATGTGCCTGCAGCAAAGCCATAGAACAGCTCTTCTGGTTAAACCATCTCGCACCCCACTCTTGGTTGTTCTGTGGTTCACAATGGAGATGGTGCCCTTTTTCCTGGTCACTTTAAGGCCATACACCACAATGTTTTCATGCTCCCCGTCCTTGATCGTTTGAGAACTGGAGTTTGGTTCTGCCCTATCAAATGGTTTTTACAATTTTTATATTCCCTTTTTATTTCTTTTCTTTTCTTGTTTTTATGGGGTGTGGCATCCCAGTTCTGTAGCAGAATCCAACTTGCCGTGACACGATTCTTGGCTAGTAAACCTGTCATTCCATGAAGGTATACAACTGCGGCATCTCGCGTTCTAAGAGCGGAGGTGATGTTTGTGTAGTAGGAAGAAGTCTTTATATCTATTCCAGTTGAATCTTTAATAGAATGGGGATGGGCGGGTTTGGCATATTGTCCAGGGAAACTGCAATAATTACCCGAGATGATGTGTAACCTTGCCAGGTATGAGCTTTCTCTTGTCTCAAAGTAGAATGGCCCTTCATGGGGAATTTCACACCGCCACATTGCTCTCTTGAAAATCTATTGCCTTTCAAAGTAGAACCTTTGGAGTGGGGGTGCGCTTCCCTGGGTGTATTTTGGAGGAAGACTAGATACTTTTACTAAAGCATCAAGTGACTGGTGGGTAAGGATTCAGTTTTTTGTTTATAGTGGGTGTCTTATGAGAACTGTAGTAGTCTGGTAGGGTGGCATTTGCAAGGTAGCCAGAGATGTCTCTGAAATTATTGGTTTGGTAACACGTATGCCAATGCACGTCACACTAATCTTAGCTGTCCCCTAAATGTGGTAGCAAGTCATGTGTTGGTCCTATCGCTTATCCTATGTTCACCACTTCGCCATTTTTGAGTGGCCGATTGCTTAGTGACCAGAGTGAGATCATATATGCATTAGTGTGCGCTTGATAAAGCCAGAAACCTCCTTGGTTCTGCTGTTATTTCATCTGTTGATTCCAGCAGTGCCCCAGTTCACTATTTTGAGTGGTTGGCCCCCCTGAATAAGGGCTTGCTACATTGCGGCATACACTGCCAGACCTCACGTCTGTCTTGGAATGTAAATATGTATGTGTATTACCTCATTTTTGTATATAAATTTTTTACAAATTTAAGACTTGAACAGAAATTAGGAGCAGAGGTGTTATATTTTTGGTTTTATATTTTTTCCTACTTTGGGGGGGGTGAGGTTTTCTCTCCTCCCAACCTTCTGTGCCATGGTTTTCTTTTTCTATAATTACCTCTTCAAGTGCTCTTAATTGGAAGCGAGTAGATGGCTTGTCCTCTCCCACATAGGCTGGTATGTTTTTTTTGTTTTCTATTTATACATTATCAGATGTGCCACTAGTGTGTAACGCGAATATTAGGTACCAAAAATAGATGCCTGAAGATTAACACCGGCCAGATTAATTTACAAACTCGGGAGGCTTTGCAAGAAGATTGAGTTGCTCTCAATGGGAGCAGTTAAGGTTTGTTTTTAAAGGCAACTAAAATGGCAGTTATTTGAAAATTATTTTAATCCCATTCATGTTAAGGAACCTGACTTTACAAAAGGAGCATGGCCCCCTTGGTTGTCCCTTTCCACATACAAGCTGTTGGGTAGCTCATCTATTAGCCATGCAATTGCCAGTCTGCGTTTCCGTTTATTTTTATTTTGAATAAACTATACTGAATTTTTTTTCTAATGTGTTGTGTTCTTTTTTTCTTTTTTCTTTCAAATCTTTATTTAATGTTTTCCCTTGAATGACAATCAGAACATCTTAGATCCACATTTATACAGATCAGCCTTAATACAACAATTTGCCCTGAGTGCATTCCAATTGAGGTCGTTAACAATGACGTTACTGCTCTGGGGAGGGCTCCGGATCGGTTTGTGAGCTCACCGATGTTTGGGATAACATAAGTTTTGAAAGGTGCCAAATATCAAGGGGGTTGTAGCTGAGCATACAACTCGCAGTTGGTATTACAGTAAGTCACACGCCCAACGTTGAAGATAGCGCCCCGAACACCCCCCATATGTCGTATTCTTTCTTCGTCATTAAGTGCACTCAAACGTGACATCTGCAAGGAACTAGATCCAAGTTCTGACAATCCCTCCCCATTTCTTTTGTGCAGCTCTGACTACTCCTACTTTCTGCCGTGCTTCAAAGCTTGTATCCTGCTGTAAGAAATGTTAAGCTTGCAGAAAATGATGCTGTAGTTATAGACTGCGGGGTTAAATTACAGTGGAGCAGGACATAAGTAAATCATCATGAGTGTGTTCAACTGTAGGGGAGGACTGGAGCAGGAAAGTGTCTAGATTTGCACGCTTGCTGCTTGTCTGTCCCATTTTCTATGAAATATCAAGCTATTAGACCAGCAGGTTACCGTGGCAAGATGAATGAAAGGTGGGGAGTAGGTACTAACTTATGGATCATTAATCTTTACTTGTGTTTTTTTTTTTTTTAAACCTACTTGCGGTTTTGCTGCACGAATCCGTTTCTGGATTCACATGCTGTGCATCTATTCTGCCATCTAGTGGTTGGGTCTGAAAACATGCTGCTCTCCTGTGTGTTTGGGTCGTCCACCACCATTTGAGGGCAAGTCCATCCCCTGTGTGACCTCGGACAGCGCTGCGGAAGTTCCTGTGCGTGGTTGCCATCTTCAGAGAGAGATATATATATATATATATATCTGATATATTTTTTTTCCTCAGTTACTTCTGGCAGTACGACCGAGGAGCTCAGGCTTCCTAGAAATGGCGGGGGGAAACACCCCAGAAAAGCACTGAACACCTAAAGCCACTGGAAGAATGTCTAAACAGAAAAAAGGAGCCTTCTAGATCCCTGGTGTTGGGACTTGCCGGTGAAACCCATGTGGCCAGAGAATGAAGAGGAGAGACCGCTAAGGGTCACAGAAAATACTGCTTGTAAATTATGCCTAAACTGTCACAACAGGTTTGTGCAGAGGGATCCACACAAGGTCTGCTATCAGCCTGGTGAAAGACCTGGAGGACGAAGATGGTGAAGCCTGTGCTAAAGCAAGACTAGGTACGATGTGGACAAAGACCAGCACACCACACCACACCACACCACGGCTTGCACCCAAAACCCACAGGATTCCCTGAACGACCTTGGCCTATCCAGCAAAGGCTAAGAATGTTGGAGGCTGAACAGGCGCAAGTCCGACATCTGACAGGAAAGAAGCGTTGGAAGGCAGCAAAAGATGCTGAAAGACAGCAAAAGGTAATAAAACTGCTGAAAGACTTGGGTGAGCAGCCTCCACACCTAAACAACTGATGACTGAAGGACAGCACAAACCTAAGGAGCTATGCAGGATCCTGACCAAAGGACACTGATTGGGCAAACCTTCGACGAAACCTTTGACGCAATGAGTACTCTAGGGGGAACAAAGAAGAAGACCAAAAACATGAGGTATGGGGAACTGCTGATGCCGAATAGTAAGACTCCACCCATGCTGTTGAACAAAGAGCGCTCTAAGTGCAGTGGAAATAGCAAAGGCTTGAAGCAGAAATGGCACACTTCTCCAGAGTAGGAAGGAGTTTTAATCCCGGAGTTTTGCATCCAATCAAGGCCGTCTGGATCTGAGGATGAGGAGCAACCAGACATTGAGGACTCTAGAGCCGCATGAGGGAGAACTGGAGGAGTTCTACTAACTTGAGGATGAAGAGGCGGCAATGTTTTTGGAGCACAGCCAGTTCGAGGATACATGGCACCACCTCTATGCTGAGGGCATGATAACTACCCCTCCAAACCTTTAACTCCGGGTGACCTGTCCCTGTACAAAAACTCGCATGTATGGGGTACAATTAGAGGAAGAAAAGTAATTTTTCCTACTGGAAACACTGATGCTTAATCAGAAAGCCAACCTCTATCTGCCCATGCTTCCAAGCAACCTGGACGAGGGGAAAGGTGCTTTCATAGAACCAGCCATGGCAAGAGCAATAACCCCTCGTGTGGAGAAGTGCAAGCATTTCTGACAGGACCCCCAATTACGTAAAGGGCAATATCCATGCTGATTCAATCATTGTGACTGCTGCAAGGAAGAGAAACATTGCCGCCGCCACCAGAGGAGAGGAAGAGTTGATCTGGTGTGCAGAATGATGGAGTGGTGGCCACACAATGGAGGATAGCCAACTCTAATGGGCTCATTAACCGCTATCTGCACCAGCAGTGGGATGAGATAGAAGGGATGCAACACTTTCCTGAGGAGTTCCGCAAGAGGTACATGGCAGTGGTCCAGAAAGGTAAAAAACTTCAACTCCTGCCGCATACATCAGACATGGCAAGCAGACATGTTTACGGGGACCCCATTCAGGAGACACACCTGGTTGAGAGTCTCGCACTTCAAACCGAAAGCGGAGACTTCAGTCATCTGTATGCCTTTCACTGGTGAAACCCTATTTGGACAAGCAGATAAGGCGGTGCAACAAATGAAAATTAAATAAAGACACTGCAAAAGGACCACTGCAGTGCAAAAGATCTTTTTTGCAGATGAATGACCGCCTAAGACTTAACAGGTGTAGGGTAGGCTTTCCAACCGAACGGTGCCCGCAACAACAGCCTCACTCATCAATTATCACGACAGGCACACCAGCAGTGGCAGCATCCAGCAAGGCAGCCCTTTTGAGGGAAGGCCAAGTGGAAGAGGCCAGACCCACTCCGGGGAGGAGGATCAACAATAGGTGATTCATTTGCCACACAGCCCCACCACGAAACACTAGGCTGGGCAGAATAGGAGGGTTCTTCCAGGAGTGGAGATCAATTGCCTCAGGCAATTGTCTTGGATTCATAAGACACGGCTACTGCATAGCACTCTAAGCACAACAGGTGATGAGAGGAATTTGTCTAACCACTGGCAATCACTCGTGGTAGCATCCCAACCAATCGTTCTTTTGCTCACCATGCCAGAGTCCAAACTGAGGTGATATGGTGAGCAAAAGAAGAGTGGGTTTGGATGCTACTCTGAGTGAATGCCAGTCGTTAGACAAATTGCAAGCTTTCACACCATCACCTTTTGTTTCGCATGCTGCCTTGAGTGGCATGGGTATGTCCCGTGCTCACTGGAACCAAGCTGTACCCGGGTGATGAGACCACATCTAGGGGAAAACCATTCCTGGGTTGCTTGTGTTCCAGTTCACGAAGGTCCTGGCGGAAGCTCATGCTGGATTGCTCTTTTGCAGAGAAGGGTCAAACATGATTGAGTGTGGCTGGGTCCACACTGAGGTGGCATGATGAGTAAGTGCTTGAGTGGAGTGCTACACCGAGCAGTTGCCAGTGGTTAGACAAAGTGCACGCATTCCTCCTTCACCTTGTGTGTTTACTAAATAGAACTCCCCAAACGCCCCTCCACGAGTAAAACAAAAACCTAAAGGGTGCAGGAAATTGCACAATTATGAAAGTGAACATCCTGAAAATGAGCAACAAACGTGCCACTTCCCCCCCCCCCCCCCCCCCCCCCCCCCCCCGAGGGAGGCAGGCAGTGGGATCTACTCACATACTGCCTGGTACTAAAACGAAACTTAAAAGGGAAGCCAACCCTAGACATCTAAACAAGTTCATATTGACTCAATCAACCCAATCTAGCTGTTTTTATTGTGTATGGTATTGTAGAATACTTTGATGGTTGCTTTTGTGAAAACCAAATAAAGTTTGTTCGATTGACTCGACACTTAAAAATGACATTGCGACAAGAGGTAACACCACTCCTAAGGGAGAGATTACGTGGCCACCTTGGATCTTAAGGATGCCTACCTGCATGTACCAATAAACCAGAGCCACAAGAAGTACCTCAGATTCGTCCTGGACAGGGTACACTACCAATTTAGAGTGCTACCATTTGGCATAACGTATGCACCAAGTGTTTGCAAAATATCTAGCGGCATTGGCATCATAACTGAGAAGATGGGACATCCATGTCTACCCATACCTAGATGACTGGCTGGTTAAAGCAAAGTCAAAACGCTTCCAAGACTTACAAGCAGTAATTGCAATGGTACAACACCTTTGGATCACCATAAACCATGAGAAATCTTCACCAGAATAGGTGAAAGTATTCCTAGTAGGGACCCAAAATTAAGAACTGAATGGGTATACCCAGCCACCAACAGAACTGCAGTAATTCTAGAGCAAATTCCCTTTACCAGTAGGGTTAGTCTGACCGTGAGGACTGTTGTTAAATTGATGGGCATAATGGTATCATGTATTCCCCTCATACCACATGCAAGACTGCACATGTGCCCCGTACAAGAATGGATCTGCAATCGATGGGATTTAGTTGTTGTCACAGCAAGCTTGCAAAAGGAAATGGAATGGTGGAACCTGACAAATGTGGGGATAGGGAGACTGTTCAGGACTCTGGAGGCCCACGAACACCATGAAACCAACTATCTGAAAGAAACAGTTATAAATTACCCCAGGTGTCTGACTTGATCCGGAAACTTTTGTCAGCAGTACCCCTGCGTGTTGGAAGGTGGCGTATGTCGACAACGCGTTCCGGTCGCTGGGATGACATCACTGTAGCTACATAGACACCGCCCTCATGCGCTGAAATCAGTTTTCTTTTTCCATGCCAGCAAGCGCAGATCTGGAGAGAGCGGTACCTCCAGTCGCTTTTTGACTGACTTTTTCTCGACTTTTTTTGAGTCCATCGACTCCTGGTGCACGAGGGATGCCTGGCCTAAAGGCCTGCAGTTCCTGTGACTGACTGATGTCAGGGACAGATCCGCACCACGTGTGCCTCCACTCCCTGGAGAGCGACCATAACCCAAAGTCGTGCTCCGACTGCTGGATCATGTCTCAAAGTCTTTGCAGGAGGGGTCCCGAAAGCTACTTGAGGCCTGGCAGTCGGCTCCGCGTTACTCTAGGTCCTGTGGGAGATCCAGGGACCGGTCGCCATCATCATTCCTCTTCCAAGTCTTCGCACTTGGGGTCAGGTAAGTAAAAGCGCAAGAAGGTGGCGAAGCATTGTTGCTCTTCGGCTTCTCCTCTGCAGAGGTGACGAAGGATGCGGGTGGTGCCTCTCTTGCGGCTCTGCTTGCGGAGCCCACAGGGTCGACTCTGGGCTTCCTTCCCTTCACGGGACCAGAAGCAACTCCTGCCCAACTTCGTCAGTTTTACGAAGAGATGCATGCCATCTTTGCGCAGCCTGACTCCGCTGGCGCGCCTTCGGGGCCCGCAGACTTGGCTGGGGGCCCATGGCCTTCTACGCTGATGGCTCTGGCACCGCAGGGACCCCTTGGATCCAGGCCTGGAATCCCAATTGGCACCGGTTGACCTGATCACGCCTCTCTTGGTGCAGATTCCACCGGCTCCACGTCCGCAGCAGACTCGGGCTGGACCTCCAGTCGGCTTCTGCCCCGATGTGGACACTGAGCCGGACCACCGCCGGATCCGGTGAAGATGGGTCCATTTGTACTTGTGTTCCACATTGGCCCTTTTCAGCCAGATTGGCAGACAGAGGAGGGTGAGTAAGACGGGGAGGGAGCTGGCGACCCTTTGACCGACCAGTTGGATTATGATCCTGACTGGAAACTGGGGGATGCCAGTGTTCTGGATACTTCACCAGACCGTGGCATGTTGTCTCCTCCTACTGTGGCTACGGAGAAGGGAGCGTCTTACTCTGTGGTGGTACGTAGGGCAACCAAGGCTCTCCACCTTGTGCTCCCTATGGTGGCAGTTGGATTAACCTCCTGACAGGTGCTTCAGCTGGCAGCGAGCTCTTGGGAGTCCCTGCTGCTGTTCAATGAAGCCCTAACCGACATCCTTTTGGGCACCTGGTCAAGGACCAACACAGGGCCTCCTGTGGATAGGATGATTGCCTGACGCCACTGCCCGGCCTGGGCGACACCACTCCCCTGAGACCTTGGTGGTCAAAGATTTGACATCCAAAGGCGCATTCCCCAACGCTCCATTCGATGGGGTATCCAAAAAAGCTGGACCAACCTGGGAAGAAAATGTTTTCTTCCTCCAGCTAGGGACTGCGGTTGGTAAACACCACATGTTTGTTGGGCCGTTATTCCCACTCTGTGGGACACAGTGGCGCAGTGCTGCTCTAGTGCCCGGAGGAGGCCCGGGCCATGCTGTCCGTGCAGTTGCCAGAGGAGAGAGACGTAGCGTAGTGTTCGAGGCATGTGGGCTGCTAGAATTCATATCTGTGCATAGATCGCCGCCTAGTGTTGGGTCCGGATGATTGCACATTGTTGTCCTGGAAGAGTCTTCGAAGTATCACGAGATAGGTGGCTCCTCCCCTGGACCACAGTGCGCATGGGCATCGACTCCATCCCCAGATTGTTTTTTTTCCGCCATTGGGTTCGGATGTGTTCGGTTCCCTCCTGTCGGAATCGATAGTTCTTAACTTTGCTTGAGACCAAAAGGTCTCTAGGACTTGCGTCAGTATTGTCTTTCGTTCAGGTTCGTAACTTCTCGGCTCCGAACCGACATTGTTCTTCCGTGTGCTTTCGGCGCGGAGGGGCCTTGTCGACGCTCCAGCCTCTTCACATCATGGAACGAAGTCCATTCAAACTATGTCCGGTGTGTGCCTCGAAGTACCCACATATCGATGTACACCCGGTGTGCAACAAGTGCTTGTCACCGGACCACGACGAGGCCAAGTGTATGGCCTGTTCCAGGTTCCGGTCCAAAAAAACACTCAAGCTCCGTCGAGCTGCGCGCCTGGAGGCCCAGCAATCTGCACCACTGCCTACAGACATCTTCGATGCTGGGGATGTCGAGGACGACGATATCCAGGAGATCACGGAATCTAACCCCGCGTCGGAGGACGACTACGACGCAGAGGCCGAGGATTTCGATGAAGTCGTCGAGGAGGTAGGGGACGACGACGGGGCCCTTGCCACCGTAGAGGATAGCTCGGACGAGGAGCTTCCTCTGACTGGCTCCGGGGCCGTCCAAATTCATGAGGCCCAGGTCGAGGGATCGCCTTCGGGCCTTACCCGAGACCTTGATGTACGTTCCACGGCTCTGCCGCCCGGCCACGGACATTAATACCGAATCACTCCCGGTACCTCAGAAACCGAAAGTGAAACCTACGGTCTCGACGCCAGAGATATCGAAACCGCGGATCGCGCTGGTCGGGTCGAAGACTTCGGAGGCCTCGGCGCTGAAGAAATCGAAAATGGCCGTCGAGCCGAAGAGCCACGCCAAAATGGCCGACCCGAAGGCTACTACATCAAAGGTTAAGGGGTCCGACGCAGCTGCTTCGGCGCCGAAGATGGTCGACGCCGGCAAGGGTCGACTTGATTACAAGAAAACGGTCGTCGACCTCAAGAAGTCCACTCTCGACCCGAAGAAGCGGCAGGACGACCCGAAGTCCCTCTCTGCCTCGCTTCCACTCGACAAGACCAAGGGGGCAACGCCGAGTGTGTCGACTCCGAAGGGTGCATCGTCGGTCTCCGCTCCAAAACCAGCCGCTAAAGACTCTGTCGAACAGGCGCGTCCATCCGCCTCATTCACTAAAAAGGTTACGGAGTCCCTACAACGAATCAGGGAAGGGGCCGCAGCAGTCGAGCCGAAGGACCCTGTGCCGCCCAGGCCTCTGGAGAAACCGGCAAAGGCGCCCACGCCGATCCTTTTCACCTTGCCGCCTAAGACGGCGCCGAAGGCTTTCGCGGCTAAACTGGGGGCCGGCGTGCCCGAGAAGGTGTCTTCGCCGCCGAAACAGTCGTTGGTGGTCCCCGGACCACGGCAACGACCACTTGCAGAGGAGGAGCGTCAGGAGCATTTCATCGACGCCAACACGGGCAGACTTTCCCTCCTGAAGAGGAAAATCACCCCTGAACCACAATTGGAGTCGTACAAGATTCCACTCAAAAGGAAGATGGACTCTGCTGGTACTTCTGCCTTGATAGAGCCCATTTCGCCACAGGCTCACGAACTCTCGCCCACTCATTTCAATGTCGAGGCAGGTGAAGGCGACGACGAGGATGAGTACAGCTATCCCATCTACACAGACCCAGAGGATGTGACTGAACCATGGTCTGCTGGTGGCGATCCTGGGGACCCGCATTCTGGACAGGAGCCTCAGCTTTTCTCAGCCAAAACTTCACCCACTGAGGACTCTGCGGCTTTCAATGCCCTCATTGAGAGGGCAGCAGCCAATCACAACGTCGAGCTCCATGCTGACCCGGTGGACGTCGACTTCCTCTTTGACACCTTTTTGGTCTCTGTAAAGACTCTGCCAATGCTGAAGGGTGTTTTGAAGCACGCGGCTGAGGTGTTCAAAGAGCCCACCCGGGCGAGGGTCATCAGTCCAAGAATCGACAAGAAGTAAAAGGCGGCGCCCACTGATCCAACTTATATTAAGGGACAGTTGCCTCTGGATTCCCTGGTTGTCTCCAATGTCCGCAAAAGAGCCAACTCGCAGACTACGGGTGATGCTCCTCCCCAGACAAGGAATCAAAAGTCTTTGAGGCTTCAGGGAAGAGGGTGGCAGCGCAGGCAGCCAATATGTGGCGCATATCCAACACGCAGGCGCTACTAGCGCGTTATGACAGGGCACACTATGATACTCTAGAGACCCTTTTACAGCATTTGCCCGATCAATATAAGGAAGCAGCAGAAATGTTAATACAGGAGGGGAAGCTTATCTCCAATGCTTCCATAAAGTGCGCACTGGACGTGGCTGACACCGCCGCACGCGCAATTAACACTAGCGTTATGCTTCGTAGACATGCATGGCTAAGGATATCTGGGTTCAAGCCGGACATTCAAACTACCATCTTGAACCAAACGGTCAACCCAGATCACCTGTTTGGCCCTGAGGTTGATACC
The DNA here is from genome assembly GCF_964263255.1 of Lissotriton vulgaris. NCBI lineage: Eukaryota > Metazoa > Chordata > Amphibia > Caudata > Salamandridae > Lissotriton > Lissotriton vulgaris. The sequence goes on from NC_141698.1 coordinate 31,926,267, forward strand.
ACCCTTGAAAAGATGAAGAAGGACACCGACACGGCAAAATCTATGGGTGCCTTGCAATCCCAGCTGTTTCGGAGTGGGTCCTTTCGTCGCTCTAATACTAGGGGCACCTCAAGGGGGTCAAATCTCGCAGTCAGCGCAGTTCTACAAAAGCAACACCCAAACTTCTTATAACATCAAGGGTCGAGGTGGTTACTGCGGCAACAACACCAAGGGCAGAGGACGTGGCAACAGCAGCTCCAGCTCCAGGTCCTCCACCGCCAACAAACAGTGACGCCTTGTCACTGCCCCCCGACCACGCAACACCGGTCGGGGGGAGACTCCAGCAGTTCCTGCCCGTGTGGAAGTCCATCACCACGGACAGGTGGGTCAGAACACTTGTCCAATTCGGTTATTGTCTGGAGCTCACATCCACTCCACCCAACATACCCCCAAGGCACCGTCCTATGTCCGGCGAGCACTTGCACTTATTGCAGCAGGAGGTCACAGTCATGCTGCAAAAAGGGGCAATAGAGCTCGTGCAGGAAAGAGGTACGGGAGTTTACTCCCTGTACTTTCTTATTCCAAAGAAGGACGGATCCCTCAGGCCCATCCTGGATCTCAGGCCCCTCAACTTTTACATCCTATCAGAGCATTTCCACATGCTCACACTGCAGCAGGTTCTCCCACTGCTTCAACAGGGGGACTTCCTGGCAACTCTGGACCTGAAGGATGCGTACTTCCACATTCCACTTCATCCTTCACACAGAAAATACCTCAGGTTCACCATACAAGACCAGCACTACCAGTTCAAGGTTTTGCCTTTTGGGGTCACCACGGCACCCAGGGTTTTCACAAAGGGCCTGGTGACGGTGGCGGCACATCTCAGACGTCAAAACATTCACGTCTACCCCTATCTGGACGACTGGCTCATTCAGGCGAAGTCGGCCCAGCAGTGTGCCGACCACGTGTCCAACACCATCTTCTGCACGATCTGGGTTTCTCGCTGAATTATCCAAAATCCCATCTCCAGCCCGCCCACATACGGCAGTATCTGGGTGCGACTATAAACACTCTGGCGGCCACAGCACAGCCGAATTCAGTGAGAGTCGACAGCATTCAATCGCTGATCCAAAGATTCAGACCTCAACACTCGCTTCCAGCGAGAGTGGTTATGCAGTTGATAGGCATGATGGCCTCCTGCATCTCCATTGTCCCGCACGTGAGACTACATATGCGTCCGCTTCAGGAGTACTTGGCACGTCAGTGGACTCAGGCTCACAACCAGTTGAAAGACCTAGTGTTGGTGAGCGGTCGGGCATACAACTCTCTGCATTGGTGGAATCCACAAAACCTTTGCAAGGGCTGACCGTTTCAGGAGCCTGTGCCACAGATTATCCTGACAACGGACGCTTCTCTCCAGGGATGGGGAGCGCATGTACTCCAATACACTGTGCAGGGACTATGGACACAGCAACAGGGGAAGATGCACATCAATGTTCTGGAACTGATGGCAATCTTCATGGCACTAAAGGCCTTCAAAGTACATCTATGCAACAAGGTTGTGTTGATCCGGACGGACAACATGACTGCGATGTACTACATTCAGAAGCAGGGAGGCACACACTCTCCGCAGCTGTCTCATCTGGCTCAGAGCATGTGGAAGTGGGCCATTCAGAGGAACAGCTTCCTCATGGCGGAGCATCTCCCAGGCAAAGACAATCAGATGGCGGACCTGCTCAGCAGGCACAGCCACCAAATGCACGAGTGGGAGATACATCCATCAGTACTCCAGTTGTACTTCCGAAGGTGGGGTCATCCAGAGATCGACCTGTTCACCACTCAGGAGAACGCAAAATGCCAAAGCTTTGCCGGCAGATTCCCACACCCACTGTCGCAGGGCAATGCGATATGGATGAACTGGTCAGGCAAATTTGCGTACGCTTTTCCCCCAGCACCACTGATACCGCTGGTGGCACGCAAACTCAGGCAACACTCGATGACTCTCATCCTGGTTGCTCCAACATGGGTTCGTCAACCATGGTACACCACGTTTCTGGAACTCTCCGTGGTACCGCATCAGAGGCTACGTCTCACACCCAGCCTTCTGACGCAGAGCCATGGCGACATTCAGCACCCAGATCCGCAACAGCTCAACCTGGCGATCTGGCTCCTGAAGTCCTAGAGTTTGGCTACCTAAACTTACCTCCCAATTGCATGGACATCATTTGGTTGGCAAGGAAGCCTGCTACGCGGCAAAATGGAAGCGGTTTGCCATTTATTGTGCAAACCACAACATTAACCCGCTTGATGCTTCCATTCAAGACATCATCTGTTACCTGTTCCATCTGTACAAGTGTAATCTGGCCTATACTTCCATTCGCATTCATCTGTCTGCGATGGCCGCGTATCTCCAAAATAGACAGCACCTTTCGCTCTTCAAGGTGCCTGCCATCAAAGCTTTTTTGGAAGGACTCAAGCGAGTCATTCTGCCACGGACTCCACCAGCTCCTGAGTGGAACCTCAATGTGGTTCTTACCAGACTGATGGGTCCTCCCTTTGAATACTGCATTCCTGCGAGATTCAGTTCTTGACGTGGAAAGTGGCTTTCCTCGTTACAATTACATCGCTACGGAGGATCAGTGAATTGCAAGCCCTCACAATCCAAGAGCCATTTATCCAAATTCATTCCAACAGGGTGGTGCTCCGCACTAACCCTAAGTTCCTGCCCAAGGTTGTGTCTCAGTTCCACATCAACCAAACAATCGAATTACCTGTTTTCTTTCAAAATCCTGAGTCACTGGCGGAGCGGATGCTCCACACCCTTGACGTTAAGCGGGCCCTATTGTATTACATTGATAGGACCAAGGATTTTAGAAAGACTAAACAACTCTTTGTCGCCTTTGCGCCACACCACAAAGGTAACCCTATTTCCAAGGCTGGTATTGCTAGGTGGATCGTTAAATGTATCCAGATCTGCTATGCAAAAGCAAAACACACTCTTACCATTCCACCAAGAGCCCACTCCACCAGGAAGTTGGGGGCCTCTGTGGCTTTCCTTGGAAATATTCCATTAGAGGACATATGTAGAGCAGCCACATGGTCTACCACACACACATTTACTAAGCATTACTGTGTTGATGTGCACTCCAAACAGCAGGCAGCTGTAGGGCAGGCTGTTCTCAAGACACTTTTCCAAACTGCTGCAGCTGGCACGGGCGGCCGCCGTTGATGGAGGGACTGCTATGTATTCTATGCACAGATATGAATACAGCAGCCCACATGCCTCGAACCGAATATGCTACTTACTAGTATGCATCTGTTCTTGGCATGTAGGGCTGCTGACATTCATATCGCCCGCCCTCTTCCCCGGCGCCTGTAGCAGCTGCAGTATTCACATATATACTCATGGCATGGTCATCATTCACTGAGTTTCACTCCATCTTGGCCACAATGGCTAAAAACAATCTGGGGATGGAGTTGATGCCCATGCGCACTGTAGTCCAGGGGAGGAGCCACTTATCTCGTGATACTTCGAAGACTCTTCCAGGACAACAATGTGCAATCATCCGGATCCAACACTCGGCGGCGATCTATGCACAGATATGAATGTCAGCAGCCCTACATGCCAAGAACAGATGCATACTAGTAAGTAGCATATTTGTTACCATCTGCTGTGGACTAGACACTGCCAACTCACTGGGTAGGACAATTTCAACATTGGCAGGGATAATCCACCCATTTGGCATCAAGATCAGCAGCTATGCAGATGATACCCAGTTAGTGGGACCCTACACCACGATAAGGGTTCACCTAGCGCCCTGCCTTGAAGCAGTGGCCGGATGGATGGATGGATGGATGGAGCGATGGATGGAGCTCTCCTACCTCTGCCTCAACGGGGACAAAACAGATTATGCTGCTGGGAAATTCATCACCCACAATCTCTGTCCCCATATGGCCGTCCTGCCTGGGTCCTGCACCATCCCCGAAGCCACAAATTAAGAGCCTTGGCATGTGGCTCGACAGCTCCCTCAACTTTGTGTATCAAGCTACTGTGCTCTCATCAATCTGTTATGGATTGATGAGAATGCTTCGCAAAATTATTCCCCTTCTAGGCAAGAAGGATGATGGTCCAAGCTCTTATATTGTCCCGCCTGGACTATGGGAATATTCTGTACTTGGAAGCCCCCCCAGGCCACAATAAATAAACTGCAAGTAGTTCAGAATTGTGCTGCACGGATGCTTCTGCAGGTTCCACATTGGCAATCCGCAAGGCCAGCTCTGCGACAGCTACACTGGCTACCAATTGCTGCCAGGATACAATTTAAAGCTATGTGTCTGGCACACAAAGCCATATGGAAGACTGGTCCACCCATTCTACACCTACTATTAACACCATATGTTCCGCATAGGACTCTACGCTCCAGTTCCTTATATTTGGCCACCATTAAGAAAACAAGGAAGGTGAGATGGAGAGGACGCTCTTTCTCATCCACTGCTGCTAAGTTGTGGAACTCCCTTCCCCAAGTTCTGCGGGGGAGCAACAACCTGCTGACCTTTTGCAAGCTGTTAAAAACACATCTGTTTGGAATGCTTCCTTAGCTCTGCGGACTGATGCTGTGCTGCTTTTCTGTTCCACCAGCGCTACGAGGCCTCCGGGTAGTTAGGCGCTATAGAAATACTCTTCTATTCTTGACCCTGTGCCTCATGGGTACAGTCCAGCCTGAACTGCCAAGCCATGTCTTTTGTGGACCGGAATCAAGCATCCTAGGACCGGTTTCTGGCTATCAGTCAGGATATCTTGACTCCAGTGGCGTAGTGAGCATGGGACCCACGTCTGGGCATACCCTTCCCACATAGGGCGAACAGCAAAACACACGAATGGCTCCATCACTCTGTGATGGTGCAAGGTCGCTTTCAGCAGTGGGGCCTTGGTTAGATCTATTCACCACCGAAGAGAACGAGCAATGTCTGCAGTTCTGCACGTTGGAATTTCCAAGGCAGCACTCGCTAGGTGATGCCTTTTGTCGAACTGGAGTTGCGGTCTTCTATACGCCTATACCACTTCTGCCTAGAGTGCTGAAGAAGATCGAGTGAGACTGGGCCAAAGTCATTGTTGTGGCTCTGGATTGGGAACAAACAGTCTGGTATCCCGAGCTGCTCAGCATGGCCATCGACCCTCTGATCCGACTGCCTCTTCGGGAGGATCTTCTGTCGCAGCAGCAGGGGACTATCTTCCACCCGAACCTGTCCAGTCTCCACCTCCTTGCGTGGAGATTGATCGGAGGCAGTTGTCATACGACCTGTATCCCGAAGTCTGCAATGTTATCTTGGCAGCCAGGAGTCCCTCCACTAAGACCATATATGCCTGCCGCTGGAACAAATGTGTGGCATGGTGCACAGCAAAGGCTGTGGATCCCCGGTCTGCCCCGCTTTCTGAGGTTCTCTTGATCCTCCTTTCTTTGGCCCAGCAGGGCTCTGCTCTAGGCCCCCTAAAGGGCTACCTCTTGGCCATTTCAGCCTTCCTTAGGCTTACTGATCAGCCTTCTCTTTTCAGGTCCCCTGTTGTAAATAGATTGCTTAAGGGCATTACTCACCCATTTCCTCCTGTTCCCTTTGTAATGCCCCAGTGGGACTTGAACTTGGTTCTTGCATATCTGTGTGCTTCCTTTGAGCCGCTACAGAACTGTCCTCTCAGACTTCTCACTTTGAAAACTGTCTTTCTGGTGGCCATCACATTTGCAAGCAGGGTGATTGAGGTACACGCTCTTTCTGCCAAGCCTCCCTTTCTGGCTGTCGATCCAAATAGGGTTGCACTTAGAACTAAACCTTCCTTTCTTCCCAAGGTGGTGATTTCTTTCCACATTGGCCAAACGAACACTTTACCCACTTTTTTTCGGCCTCCACATCCTTCAAAAGAGGAAGAAAGGCGCCACTGTCCGAATCCAAAACGTGCGCTTTCTTTCTACTTGGATCGCACCAAACTATTCTGGGTGGACTACCAGCTCTTTGTTGGTTACGGGGGCGCTAAGAAAGGTTGTGCTGTGTAGAAACCGACCATCTCTGGGTGGGTCATTTTGTGCATCAAAGCATGCTTTTTTTTTGGCAAAGAAGTAGCCTGCAGTGGGGCTTCGTGCCCATTCCACCAGGGCGACAGGGGCTACTACTGTTATGGGACGAGGTGTCCCCCTACATGACAACTGTCAGTCAGCTACTTGGTATTGCTGTACACGTTCACCAAACACTACTGCCTGTACAGCCAAGTCTGGAGAGATGTCTTCTTTGGCCGTTTTGTTCTCCAGGACTTTTTGGTGTGAACTAAGTTTGCAGATCCGCCTCCGGTGCTGTTATTACGGTGGTATCTATTCTAGGGTAAGGAATCTATTACTAACTGGACAGCCCCTGGAAAGCCTGTTGTTCTTAACCAGGTGTGATGGTGAACAGCCACCATTGATGAATTCGCTCTGCCCAGCAAGCCAATCAAGTTGAGACCACAGCGAATGGTGAACTTTGCTGCATCCATCCCATTGGAAACTGCTTGGGAAAGGATGGCCCGGGCCTTCTCTGTGACCTGTGGCAACACTTTTACACCTGTTTCCCGCAGGGTACAGGAATTACGGCCAAATAAGCATGCAGCCAACCACAAAAATTCTCACTCCAACTGCCCAGCCTCTTGGATTCCCTGTCCGGAGGAAGAAGGGAACACGCCATGGGAGGTAGAGGCGCACATTAAAGGGCAGCAAGGATTCCGAAGAGGAGACACTTGGCTGTAGGACCTCTGTCAAGATATTAGACTTGACTGCCATTGAAGGGAGCTGGCGGTCTACGACCTCAGCTGCCCTTCACACTACCACAGTATGAGAAGCGCTCTCCTCTGTAACCACAGTAGGGGGGAAGAAGGCTGGCCATAATCTGGAGAGGTATCCAGTCCGCTGGCCTCACACAATTTCTCATACAAGTCTATCATGGTCAGGCTGGTCTTCTAAAGGTTCCAATGACCCCTCCAAATCTTATTCCATTCCAAGCCTTCAAAATAAGGCTGTGTGGAAACAACCTCATGAAGTCTAATGTTATTTTGGCAGTCAGGTGTCATTGCACCAAGACTGTATAAGCCTGCCGATGGATCACATTTGCAGTACATTGTAGAGAAAAGACTAACCCTCTTTCTGATGATTTGCTTTTTATTTTAACCCTAGTCCAGCAGGGCTTGGCTTTGGACACTCTTAAAAGGGTAACTTTCAGCCCTGTCTGCCTTTTTTGAGGCTGCCAGACCAACACATTAATTACATTTCCCATTTTAAATAGATTCCTCGAAGGACTTGTACACCTTCCCCCTTTCATTATGCCTTATTGGGCCTTAATTTTGTTCTCACCTTCCTGAAGTTGTGCATTTTGAACCTCTGTTAATTGCCCCCTCCGGTTGCTTCCCATCAAAACTGCCCTTTTACTGGCAGTCACATCTGCCAGGAGGGTGAGCGAATAGCAGGCTCTGTCATCCAAACCACCTTAACTGTCCATATTCCCTGACAAGTTGGTGCTTTGTACTAGGGCCTCTTTACTTCCAAACTTGGTAACACCATTCCAAATGGGGCAATCTGTCTCCTTGTCCACTTTCTATGCTCTGCCGTGTTCCTCTAAGGAAGAGGAGCGACTCGCTGCCTGGATCAAAAGAGCATTGTTGTTGTTGTACATTGACCGCACAAAAGAGTTCTGGGTGGACGACAAACTCTTCTTTGGGTCAAATAAAGGTTGCGCGGTGCAGAAGAGGATGATCTCACAATGGGTAGTCCTCTGCATATAGATTTGCTACACTCTGGCTAGAAACATCTTCCTAAAGGCTTAAGAGGTCATTGCACCAGAGCGAAGGCTGCATCGTGGAGTTCCAGGCATCTACATTTGTCAGGCAACAACGTGGGCATTCCTGCACACATTTACCAAGAATTGCTGCCTCAACGGTCAGATCTGCAGGGAATACCGCTCTGGTTGTTCTGTCTTACAGAACTTACTAGCCTCAACTTGTCAGCAGTCCTTCCTCCAGGGATAGTATTGCTTGGGTAGCTATTCAAAGGTAAAGAATCTGCAGCTAGATCAGATGAACTAGTTACTTACTGTTGGTAATCTCTTGTAGACATGACCTAGCGGCAGATTAATTACCGACCTACCCCTCCTCCACTGGACAGGTTTCTGTGTTTGGGCTTATCTTTTTTTGGTCCCTAGTTGTTTAAGAAACTGCCAGTGCACTTCATGGCTCAGCGCTTCTGGTGTGGAAAGCTGGTGTGGAAAGTCGGTAAAGTATCGGACATCTGCGTGCTGAGGTGGTGCCTATATAGATAATGCAGTTGTCACTACAGCACTGATAAACTCATGCGGAGCTGACTGATGCCACCTACTGGTGTGGGATGTATTGCTTGAAAAATCTTCCGGATCCAGTCTGACACCTGGGAATTTTAAAGGTAAGGAATCTGTGGCTAGATCATGTCTCTACCAAGGTAAGTAACTTGTTCATCGGGGAGGTTTGGACATGCCTTTCCACGAATTTCCTCTAATTGCAAGCACAAAGGACAAACCAGACTACCAGGGACCTCGCTTGTTCTCATAAACCCACAATAGGCCAGACAATCATGTTAGTCAGACCTGCTGGATGTGTCCGAAGGGCAACATATGACCTGCTAACCATACAAAATGGAAAAGTGTGCCCTCTAGATCCAGCCACACTCCACCTAGCAGTGTAGTTCCTGAATACCCTGAATTTGTACACCTACCTCCCAGGACAATTGAAATTTTGAGGTAGGATAGAAAACCAAACACGAAGTGCTACACAGAGAAGTGGAGCCGGTACAGAAACTGGAGCAGGGACAACAACAACAACAAGAAGAAAGAAGTGAGGACAGAGTACATGACTGTACTAACCTACCAGAAAGTGGCATCTCTAAAGGTCCACATGGCTGCAATAGTGGTGTTCACTAGAGGTACCATAGGGAACAGTTTCTTCATGCTCCTGGCGGTAAAAAGATTCCTGCGAGAACCTGCACATGGTTCTTGCACAATATGACGATGGAGCCTTTTGGACAAATGCAAAAGCTGGACTTGAAGTCTTTGATCCTAAAGACCGCTTTCCTAATAGTGAGTAAGTCTCTATGCAGAGTCAGCATGCTACCAGCAAACAAGCATTGACAATAGAAGAACCATACCTGCAAATTCACAAGGACAAGGTTGTCCTACAAATGGATCCACAATTCTTAAAGGTGTATCTCAATTCCATGTCAACCAAAGCATCCAGCTACTGGCCTTTTTTCAGGGAATCAGAGTTGTGGGCCAAGAAGGTGTCTCACACAATGGTTGTGTGAAAAGAACTAATGTACTATGGCAGGAGACAAAGACATTGCGGAAAGGAAGCCAAGCCTTTGTCTGAGCAGGCATGCAAGGGAACACCGGTGCACTAGTGAACAATTGGGTGCAACCCCTGTGTTTCTAGCAAATTTACCCATTGATGACATCTGCAGGTCTGTGGCTTGGTCATCCCCATACACCTTCACCAAACACTACTCTGTGGACCTTCCAGGCGAACAAGTACAGATTGCACATAGTACTGCAACACACCCACATTTCAATTCAACCTGGCCTACCCAAGAAACAAAATGCCACTGTAATCAGATGCACAGCGTGCGAATCCAGAAAAAGATTCATGCTGCAAAGTGAAATGGTTACTTACCAGTAAAAGTAGTTTTGCAGCCTGAAGAATGTTCTAGATTCACATGCAACCTTCCTTCCTCCCTAGAAATGTTGGAAAAAGCAAACAGGTGAGGCGAACAACACTTCAAGCCAAGGGAAATAACAGTAAAAATATAGATAGAATGAAGGAAAAGAAACCGATCTGAAGATGGCGATCACACTTCTGGGATGCTTTCTGAAGTCACACAGGGAGATGTAATTACCATCAAATGGTGGTTGAAGCTCATAACAAAAAAAGAAGACACATATTCAACTGCTGAGTTTGTGCATCACATGCAGGAATCTACTGCAAGCCATTGTGATTTTGAAGGCAGATTTGATAACTCAGTGGAGCTAACATTTTCTAGAGTGCCAACTATCTCTTATGGGCAATTGGTAATCAGTAGGTGTACATGTTTCAGCAATGGAATGAGAAAAAAACACCTCTCGCTCCGTGTTGGTTTATATTTTTAAAGTCACATGCTGTTTGACTATTGTCCCAGGTTAAGCTTGGCATCCTCTGGTAAATTTGGCATGTAACATGTTCAGTCTTTAATCAAAAGCCAAGCAAGCAGCATTTTTCTAATTGTAATTGCTTGATTATAATCCGCGTTAACACACGCTCCTATACTCGCTGCAAGTACTCTTTGAATAGAAATTTAACGTCCGCATTGAAAGTTGACCGCAACAGCAATGTTATTAACTGATGATATTACTGTAAAAGTTTCTCTTTTCCTTTTAGGTACAGATCTATCCATTCACTACAAAGGTGGTGAGCAAACCACTTTTTTACATTTAGGAGCCACAATGAGCTCTTAACCGATTGGTCCTGATGAAAGCCTCTAGAGTTACCAGGAGGCTGAAACATGTTGACCGCTTTCACGAGTGCGATAGGCCAGTAACTAGGTCTAAAAACGCACGTCTTTGTTTTTAGTTTCCTATACCATTGATCTACAGAATAAAACACAAGACTTGGCATAAGGAATTTTATTTCACATTCACTTAAGCACAAACATGCTCTCCTTTATAAATGTTTTTTTTTTTTAAATATCTGACCACTACTGCCATTTCAGTTGGTCTTCCTCCATGTGGAGGTCAGCATAACGTACAAAGGAAAAGACCCGATGATAATGCTGTTACAGCACTGAAAGGTGGAGAATCAACATATACCACCCGACGCCTGTGTCCGAATATGAGTTTTTTTTTTTTACAATGATTCCCCCCCCCCCCCCCCCCCCCCCCCCCCCACGCACGTTATTCTAGACCCTGGTAACACAGGGCAAGTGGTCCATTCTCCCCCCAACTTGACTTTTTGTAAATTCATGTGCCATCCTCCTCAAAAGAGCCCGGTGTAGGTTGCAGTTCACATACTTTATATACTTACATTATGCTATCACCTGGCCATCACTTTGCTATACTTTTCACAATTACATTCTCACCTACGAACAGCAAAACAATATGAAGATGGCGTCCAACACCATGTGCAATAGTCCCAAGAGGAGGTGTCACAGCCTTGTGACTAATCATCCAAGCACAACGCTAGATGGCGGACTTATGCAAACATGTTAATCTACTTACAACAAGGGGTGGTGAGGGACAGAGTCTCTGAATTAAGCAGAAAGCTCTCACCCAGTCAAGAGATCAGGGCTAGATCCAACACCGTTTTTTAGCTCACTGCACCATCCCAGTTTCAGAACCTGGCTGTATGCAAATTAGTCTGTTCCTGTCCCAGTGCATGATGGGAACAGGGAAAACCAAACTACAAAAGCCAATTCTTACACTGGGAAGGAAACAAGCTCCCGGGGACCGGTTTCTGGCATTACAGCCGTCTTCGGCCCGGTTTGCTTGAATCCTGATGGTGCAATGAGCAAGGGTCTCACATCTGAGAATACCCTTCCACGCTTAGGGTGGACAAAAATATTTACAACAAGGGGTGGTGAGGGACAGAGTCTCTGAATTAAGCAGAAAGCTCTCACCCAGTCAAGAGATCAGGGCTAGATCCAACACCGTTTTTTAGCTCACTGCACCATCCCAGTTTCAGAACCTGGCTGTATGCAAATTAGTCTGTTCCTGTCCCAGTGCATGATGGGAACAGGGAAAACCAAACTACAAAAGCCAATTCTTACACTGGGAAGGAAACAAGCTCCCGGGGACCGGTTTCTGGCATTACAGCCGTCTTCGGCCCGGTTTGCTTGAATCCTGATGGTGCAATGAGCAAGGGTCTCACATCTGAGAATACCCTTCCACGCTTAGGGTGGACAAAAATATTTACAACAAGGGGTGGTGAGGGACAGAGTCTCTGAATTAAGCAGAAAGCTCTCACCCAGTCAAGAGATCAGGGCTAGATCCAACACCGTTTTTTAGCTCACTGCACCATCCCAGTTTCAGAACCTGGCTGTATGCAAATTAGTCTGTTCCTGTCCCAGTGCATGATGGGAACAGGGAAAACCAAACTACAAAAGCCAATTCTTACACTGGGAAGGAAACAAGCTCCCGGGGACCGGTTTCTGGCATTACAGCCGTCTTCGGCCCGGTTTGCTTGAATCCTGATGGTGCAATGAGCAAGGGTCTCACATCTGAGAATACCCTTCCACGCTTAGGGTGGACAAAAATATTTACAACAAGGGGTGGTGAGGGACAGAGTCTCTGAATTAAGCAGAAAGCTCTCACCCAGTCAAGAGATCAGGGCTAGATCCAACACCGTTTTTTAGCTCACTGCACCATCCCAGTTTCAGAACCTGGCTGTATGCAAATTAGTCTGTTCCTGTCCCAGTGCATGATGGGAACAGGGAAAACCAAACTACAAAAGCCAATTCTTACACTGGGAAGGAAACAAGCTCCCGGGGACCGGTTTCTGGCATTACAGCCGTCTTCGGCCCGGTTTGCTTGAATCCTGATGGTGCAATGAGCAAGGGTCTCACATCTGAGAATACCCTTCCACGCTTAGGGTGGACAAAAATATTTACAACAAGGGGTGGTGAGGGACAGAGTCTCTGAATTAAGCAGAAAGCTCTCACCCAGTCAAGAGATCAGGGCTAGATCCAACACCGTTTTTTAGCTCACTGCACCATCCCAGTTTCAGAACCTGGCTGTATGCAAATTAGTCTGTTCCTGTCCCAGTGCATGATGGGAACAGGGAAAACCAAACTACAAAAGCCAATTATATAGCCAAAATATTGGTGATGGATCAAGCCCTGATCTTTGGACTGGGTAAGAGTGGTCTGCTCAATTCAGACACTGTTCATCACCACCCCCTTTTGTAAATCGAACATGTTAATCTACAGCATTACATGTCAAGAACAGATGCTTACAGGGTATCTAACCTAATCCTTATCAATGATCCAGTACTGGTGAAGAATATTACTTGGCCGTCTGGGTGGTTTTCGCGGTTTTAGATGCATCTTTCGAAGACCATGCCCAACTCGTTTTATTTTGTATGGTACTTTGTGTTACATATGCCAACTCAACTGCAATGTATTATTTCACAATTTTATACTCCTTTTCAAAACTAGCCTAAGATCTTGCGAATTGCAAGACACAGTTGCCCCGGGTCATGTACCAGGTGTAAAAATAATATTTAAAAAATCCTAGAAACAAATTAAGCAGACCAACACGCTTGTCGTTTGATATGAGAAATAAAGGCGTTGGTGTTTCAATCTCAATTCTAAGGATCTGCAACATGGATACCAAAAACACAGAATTCAGTCGATTGAGCCTTCCCAAAACCTGCTTAATATTATAAGGACGCATGTAAACCACCTGCTAGGAAATGTTATGCTACGGAATGGACAAAATAAACCAAATGGCGCACAGTCATTTTCAACGTGATTGATTGGACAACTTTTGTTTTCCACCCTGGCCAAAAAAAAAAACATTTTGTTGCTGTTTCGTTTCTATGAATGAAATATAGAGGAATTTGTTATGACATCCATGCATGCAAAAGGGAATTTATTCAAGTGTTTAGGACTTCTATGAAGATTCCTATGGTACACAAACAGGACTGCAAGCACATAACCGTTTCCTACCTCTACCTAGTGAATGTGGGGAGTTGTGCTAAACAGAAGATGTATATTATTTTTGGTGATTTTATTGCATAAAATGCAGTGGTATTTAAACCTATATGTTACAGGGTTTGGTGAAATATGGAAAATATTTTACAGTCCTCTGAAATTTGTCTAAATCAGTGCATAGTTTTAACCAATCATTGAATAGTTTATGCAGGTATTTATCCCATTAAACATACTAATAAGAACACTCATGGAACGCCCCCCCCTGACAAAAGTAATGAAATCAGTGCTTTGCGCAACTTTGCGTTAGTTTGGAAAACTATCCAACACAAATACTAATTTGTGTTGGCTAGCATATCCCAGCAAAACACATTGTGTTGGGTTTGCTTTATCCAGAGCAAAACAGTAGTAAATGCAGCCCTGTATGATTAGCTAAAATTACTTGTCTATGTGTGTCTTACAGCAATAAACAGAGCATTGATGTTGTGTCTTCTGACATGACGAACATCCAGTTAGATCTTCTGCAGCCTGGCCTTTTCCACACACCTTCAAACAGCTAAACAAATGTTGATCCCACCCTTCCAGGGTTGGTATGGAATTAGGTCCAGAGAACAAAATACTGAGACAGTGCAACCATCTCTTGGGGGATGATTTTTGTGAGCTTGAGTAAGTTTTGAAGCTTCTCCGTACACACATAACTCAATTGTTAGACCTGGCATCTTCTGGTGTGGTTTCCCCAGCCTTTTTGCCTTTGACCTGTGTTTTAATGTGCTGCATTTCTTTTTTTGCTGCTGTATGGACTGGGCACTTTACCAATGCTGACCAGTGCTAAAGTGCAAATGCTTTCTGTGTAAAATGTACAGATAATTGGGTTCTCCATGATTGGCATCTTTGATTTACTAGAACGCCCATAGTACAGTGCACCAGGGGATCCTAGGGCCTGTAAATCAAATGCTACTATTAGGCCTGGAGCGCTGATTGTTCCAACCACATGAGTAGCTCTGCAAACATTTCTCTGACCTGCTACTGCAGTGTCGGTAGTTTAAATTGCCATTTTGACTTGACAAGTGCACCCACTGGCCAAGCCCAGACGTTCCCTTTTATTACATGGAAGATATCCCCATGGCAGTTTGCGGTGTATTTAAGACGTAGGACATGTACTGTTGTGTTTTACATGTCTTGGTAGTGAAATACTGACACCCCCTTTAGTATGTCTGGAGCAAGGGCAGGGAAAGGCAGGGTCTTGTGCACTACAAAGACTGTCCTTTGGCGTTTGCCCACTTTAAAGGCTAACATTGTTATAAATACTGGAGCTGATACACCATATGCTCAGAAAACTGCTCGGTTAAGGACATTCTGCCAGGAAGAAGAGCTGGATAGCTGTCAGGAGAGACTGACACTTTGCGGTTTGCTTTGCTATGTTGGCCTGCTGCTTCTGTTCTGGGCGTGAAAGGACTGGACTTTGCTTTCTACATCCTGCTTCCAAGGGCTTGAGTTCAGTTTGCCTCCTGTTAAGAAGTGTCGGGGCCAACAAAGACATCACCTGTTCTTGCCACCAGCACTTAAGCGTATCTGCTTAGGGTCCTGTCTTGCCAAGTGGTGCCAAATCCCGTTCCTGGGCCCTTGGAATCTAGTAGTTTGTGCTCCAACTCCATTAAAGCAACCCTGACGCCATCATCAATGGCACTGCCTGCACCGAAGCGGAGAGCACTGATCATGAAGTGCACAACGCATCGCCCCGACTTACACCGCAGCCTTGGTTGTTGATGGGAGCAACTTATCGACTCCAACGTCATCGAGGCTGCTGCCTGCCCTGGAGCAGAGAGCACCACTTGTGAAGAGCACAATGCACCGCCCTGACTTACACTGCAGCTGGTGCTTCTGCATTGACATTGTGGAGCCGAAGCCTTGCAGCCTCCAAGGGACTGTACTAGGGTCTGCCCGACTCCGTAACCGCCCCTCACTCCATCTCTGTAAGTTTGATTTTTGTCGTTTGGCTTGTTTTATACAGATAAATATTGGCTATTCTGAATGTGTGTGTGTGTATATATATGTATGTATATATATATATATATATATATATACATACATACACATATACACACACACATATATACACACACACAAATATGTTACACATTGCCTCTGGGATAAGCCGGACTACTCCGTGCCAAGCTACGATGAGGATGAGTAGGGGTTATCTTAGGTGTGTAACATACCCTGACCAGAGTGGTGGGTTCTGCCTAGATTAGGTGCATACCCTAGCCAACCAGAAACCCAATTCCTAACTGTATTCAGTACCCTGATACCATGTTTGTCTTTTTACAATTTTGGTTTGAATGTCCGCACTTGACCCATTATTGTTGATCTGCGATTGTAGCAACTGGCCACTCATCAGTTTGACGACAAGGATGATAAATCCGGACTGAAGACTCCAGTGTCTTTTTTTATTGACAGAGGCCTGACCTATCGTTTAAACAAGTAGAGAAGCAGAAAGAATGACAGAGCATTAGATAAGGAAATAGCAGGGTGGGGTGCTGATGAGGCAATCGGAGGAAGAGTATTCCAAAGTTTAGCATTGAAACAAGAGAATGAAAGCTCACCCGCCAAATGAATTGTTTTTCCATGCTAGCTGTAGTGACAATCCTCTGAAAGTTTAACATAACGTCCAGACTGGACATCAAGAATTGATTAAAGAGAGGAAAGCAAAAGGGCCTTTACACAATAAAGCTTTAGGATAGATATATATATATATATATATATATATATATATATATATATATATATATATATAGAGCTTTTGAGTCTGTTTTGGAGGGTGGTTGTCTATTAGATGGCTTGATGTTGGGTCAATGGGAATTACTTTGGGCCCGATTCACAGAACTAACTTAAGATAAAATCCTAAACGTACTACTTTTGGTATTCACAGAAGTTAGGATTTTGTCTTAAATCTGTCTTAAGACAAACTTAAGACTAATTCCTAACTTCTGTGAATACCAAAAGTTGTAAGTTTAGGATTTTGTCTTAAGTTACTTCTGTGAATCGGGCCCAGAATGTCTGGTCTTCTCTGTTAGGCACAATTAGTCTCAGCACTGTAAAGTGATTTCACTATCCTTATTTCCTTGACATTACAGCGAGTTATATTTTTAGTTTGAAGGTGGCATGTGCTTCAAGACTAGTCTTCCACTCTTGTTCGGGTCTCTTTTTGAGGTTGGTCCTCTTTTCAAGACTGTTGGGGCAAAATACATGTTGGCTGTTTTGGGTTCTTTTCCCCAATAACAGGGATTCTAATCCCTAAAGAATCGCTTTGGACTAAATATATTTTGAATCATCATTGAATGGAATTTACCAATGAATTATAACTTCATCTCTCTAGCCTTGATTCACTCAAACTGTTTTATGATATAAATGGTTCTCTCCGTTTATAAAGGCTTAGTTACCTTTGACTTATCCTCATTTAGCAGTATGGGCCATGAAACAGGATCTTCAAAATTGTCTCTTTTCAAGACCATTTGTCCTTTAAAGGTCAAACCTCGTGGCTTTCCCCACTTGGGAATTTTAAGCTCGAGTCCTCTGGTGAGTGGTGTCAAACTTCAACCAATTCTGTATCATCCTCTCAAGGGTTCTTTTCGCTTTGGTTACTTCTGTTGCTGCCAACACTAATGTGGCAAACAACTGAAGTTGCCTTGAGGGCAGTGACAAGAAGTCTTTCTATTGTAACATACTCTTCAGTATCTAAAGTGTACCTGGTGAGATTACTGTGAGTCTTAGATAAAAAGTTCTTTGGGAGCTTTACTTTGATACACATCATCCTCCTGCTTCCAGAAGATGTTCGAGGAAAATTCAGAGCTAAAAATGATTGTCTTTGTGATTGAAGCTGGTCTATTTCCATAATTCGGGGCTGAAATCCAATGGCTGCAGGTTATTATGTGATGATGCTGGTTAGGCTTCACCATGCAACAGTCTCACAGACCCCAGAGATGGTCCTTGGATTCAAAATAATAAATCGTTAGCTCAGTCCTGGTAGTGTGGCAAAGAGTAGACAGGCTTCGAGTACCAATATGAATAAGTAATTGACACGGCTCAAGAGAAATACGCCACCAATTTATGAAATATAAAGTGTTTTTATTCTAATTTAGACACCTAAATGAACGGAATAGCATATATATATATATATATATATATATATATATATATCCAAAGTTATGGGTTTTAGAAGCAATTTAAAAATCATTGCAAAAGAAAACAGTGAGACTTTTTCTTTGCAGTCAATGGCAAAAACCACTAGTGATAATCCGTCACTTGCAGGTCGCGTTGTTGTGAACCCTTGCAGCTAAAGGTGATGTGGGTCGCAGGACCATGTCACGACCGTCAGTTCAATTTTACCTGGCCAGTGGAGCCTGGGTGCAGAGTTGTCCTGGCTGTCCCTGGGGCTGAACGGAAGCTGCGAGAGAGCTGCTTTACCGCTTACACAGTGCTGCAGGGAACAAGATGTAAAAACACAACAACAAGGCGGTTGCCGATGCCGATCGAAGTTCCCTGTAGGTGTAGCATCTAGTACAGGGGTCGGTTGCTGGACTGGCAACCAACAAGCCTCGGCAGCGGTAATACTTGGAAAAAGGTACTTTGACGTCTGGTGGATGCAGGGAATATGGCAGCTGCCTGTTAACTTCGTGGAACAGTACAAAAGGTGTTGTCTTGGTAGCAGACTTATTTTCGTGAAAAATAAAGAATAATAGCAAAACATAACAACTAATTTATAGGAGCATAAATACAATTTAATTCAGGCTAGAAGAGGGATAAAATCCCCAATGCGATTTGATTCAAAGCATTAACAAATAAAGGCAACCCTGTAGCTCAATATGATTCTTAGTGCAATATATTACAGTGCTCTGGTTGCAAAAGGTAAGGTAGGAAGGGGGTAGGTGTTGAGTGATAACGTTTAGGAGCAGGGACAGGGAAAAGGTAATCGTGACATATGTACATCAATATTTCATGGTATCAGCTTTTCCAGCCTCAGATAGGTCAAGAGTTCCTAACAATGCACATAACTCTGATGGACAGGTTATTATTTATAAGCAATGTCACTGGAGTTTGTGTTGTGTGGGTGCTGTCGACGTTTCGACCCCTTAGGGCAAGAATGGGTGTGGTCCTCGCGTCTGGGTCTTCTTCAGGACTGAAAGGAGCACCTGGGGAATAATTCTGAAAGTGGGTGTAAAAATGTGGAGTTGTAAATTATGTGCTACTAGTGTGAAAAGGTGAACACTACCTACTATGTATGAAAACGACGGGTCACCTCCGCCGGTCAATCCAAAGGGTGGGCCTGTGGAGGCTCCTGTGGGGAGAGAGGAAACAGTCACACGTCTGCTGGTAAGTCCTTGCCAGCATAGACAGGGTTACTCAATAGCGGGCCCATTGGTACTTACTTACATGGAAGAGTAACAATTGCAGCACAGTTTGCTTGCAAATTGTGAACGGTTCTGTAATGAAAGAAGGGGGGGAGGTGTCTGTCATTAAGACATCCAGAATGGAAACTTTGGATTAATTAAACCATAAACATGGAACAGTGGAACTAAGAACTGTCTGCCTAGCAATACCATGGTCACCATGCTTGTGACTGGAGGGCCAAGATGTGAGAGGTTTGGGCGGTTACACAGGTGAGTGCTCGTGTCTTGCTATGCAACCCGGTAATTTTTCCGGGATGCTGGCAATGACTGCATTGGTGGAAGTTATGGGTAATATCATGCCCAGAGGAGTCACTGTAAACGTTAGGGCAAGTAACAAATAGAGCCCAGGTGTTAATCAGGTCAGGCTCCGCAGGCCTGGATTTATGTACAACTGCGGACCTGGGAGCTTGGTTAGACTAAATTCAAAGGCTGTCAAAAACAACCTGGGCCGGTAACATAGTAAAAAATTCTCTGAGCGGAAATGCCTGTGGACGCGGGAATGCTGCCGCTGGAGTCAGCTTAAAGCAGTCGAGAACGACATTACTAAACAACACAAGTTTGGCCGTCTATTCTGAGATGCGATTAAGTAAAGGAAATGTGGTTGCGCCTGAGTCGCTTGGAAGACTGTGAAAAAGCGGAGTCTCGCTCTCCTGAGTAAAAACAGCTAGGCGGTTCTGACTAAAAAGAAAGCAGTGCGTAGAACCCCCCTCAGAGAATGACATAAAGGCCACATTAAGTCCTAGTGGGGGGAAGAAGGTAGTCTGCTTAACTGACTTGTTTAGGCGTAAAGCTCTTGAGGCAGATTGGCATCAGAGAAGTGCCGTGATATATAGGACATGATTAGCATGCACGAAGAGGCGCTAACATTCATCGTCACTGTCTCCCGGTGTGGCAGAGTTAGAACATACTTGGAATGTTCTGGGGCACTTTCTCAAAAGAGGAGGCCCTGGTGTAAGGGATAATGTGAAAAGACGGTCGGTGTGTATAGTACATGTGGTAGTGGAGGATCTAGTTAGAGTATAAAAAATATCTACATGTAATACAGATCTTATCAGTAATAAATGCAATGGAACAACTAGTAGCAACCAGTCTCTTAAAAACAGACACACATGAATGTTAAACACCAGTATCAGCCTGACTGTGATTACATATATCTTACAACTATGCACAAACCATATGTCACATTTTTTAATTATACACTCGTTAGCCATGGTTGCGAGTATCTAACCTTCACAGGTATATAACATCATACATTACAATTGTATTTAAAAGGCACAGGGTACAATAAACACCCTGTTACATGGTCAGTGATTCGAGACCTAACAAATGTCAATGTGTTTGCTGTAGTTGACACTCAAATGCTATGGCTCACCTGGCGGCATAAGTTCATGTGTGGCCCAATAGACAGTGTGTTTAAGAAAACATGGTTGTGGAGTGCTATTATACAAATACCTCCTATTCTGTCATGAGGCCAGCCAGTTGGACAATGGTACCATCCAATTCGTTTAGCCCAGTATTAACTGTGTCTAGAGGTACATCATTTTACACACTCTGACATTCAAGATAGGTCTAAAGTCACCGCCCTTTGGTCCCAAGGATACCTTCTCTAGGACCAACCATCTGATGGAGTCTGGTGGGTGTGCGTGTGTTTTGAAATGTTCCACCAATGGGGCCCCCAGGGGTGTTGCAGCAAATCCTGCTGCAATGCTGCATTATCCTGGTCTTAACCTTATGTCTGGTTTGTCCCACATATAGTAGATTGCATGGGCACAAAATGGTGTAGATAACGTCACAAGAATTGCAGTTGGTGTGGGTATTGAGTTGGATGGTATGGTGTTTGTAGTTGAAAGACTTGGTTTCGATCACCATTTTACAGGTCTTACAACGTGTGCACTTGAAATGTCCCACAATTTGGGGTAAGTTCCACAGAGTCTGGATAGTCGGTTGCGGTGGTGTGTCGAGCAGTGAGTGAACTACATGATCACGGACACTCTTCGCTTTCTTAAACGCATGCATTAGAGGCTCCTGTGTGTCCAGGTTATCAGATATGAGTTTCCAGTGTCCGTTGATTACTTTCTTTATCTCATTACTTTGTGTAGAATATGTCGTCTAATTCTGTTGTTGCCCAGTCTTTGTTCTTTAGGTGTCAAAAGGGTTTCTCTGTTTTGGTACCACGCTCTTTTCCTGGCTCTTTTGACAAGTCGCCTGGGGTATCCTCTCTATATTAGCCGATTGATAAGGTCGTCTGATTCATGGAAGAAGTCCTCCTTTAGGGTACAGTTCCTCCGGATCCAGAGGAACTGGCCGAATGGAAGATTGTCTCTAAGGCTTCTGTTGTGGTAACTGGTGTATCGTAGTAGAGAGTTCCTTTCAGCTGGCTTCCTAAACAATGTGGTGTATAGGTGATCCTCCAATGTTTTAATAGTAACATCAAGAAAGTCTATTGTATGCCTGTCACAATGGATTGTGAACTTGATATCTGTGGAGCATGTGTTCAGCCACTCGAAGAACTTATTGAGATCGACTTTGTCCCCTGACCAGATCAAGAGTATATCGTCTATATATCTGTGCCATTGTGTGACGGTTGCCTTGTATGGGTTGGTGTTGGAAAAGATATATTCATCTTCCAACATTATCCATATATAGGATAGCTACGTCCGGGGCGAAGGCTGCCCCCATAGCCACTCCTTTGGTCTGGATGTAAAAGTTATTTTGAAAGACAAAGAAATGTTGCAACATAGACACTTCCAAAAGATCCACTATGAATTCGGGGGGTACCTTGGATGGTTGTGGCCTTCTATCCAGGGTTTGTCACATCACATCAAGAGCTTGTTGTTGAGGTATACTTGTGTAGAGTGATACAATATCTAAGGTAGCCAACCGTTATGACCCTGGGTCGAAATCCAATCCATCCACTATGTTTATGACCTGCATGGTATCTCGTAGGTATGTTCTAGTTTCTTCAGCCAACGGTTTCATGAAGAAATCACCGTACTTGCACACAGGTTCTAAGAGTGAGCCACAGCCTGATATAATGTGTCTCCCAGGTGGCTCTGTAGGTTCTTGTGTACCTTCGGTAAAGTGTATATGGTGGGAAGACGTGGTTGGATATTGTTGAGATAGTAAAATTCGTGTTCAGACAGAAAACCTGCCTCCTTGCCCTCAGTTATGAGTTTTCTTACTTCTTTGGTAGAGTCAATGGATACAGATCTGTTACTGATCCCATCTTGTAGTTGCGAGTGTATTTCATCCTTGTAGTCACCGATGTTCCGGACCACATTCGCACCGCACTTGTCTGCGGGTTTGATGACTATGGACTTGTTGTCCTTGAGTGTGTGCAGGGCTTCTCGATCTCCTCTGGTTACATTGTGTCTAGCATACGGCTTGGTTGCACATGTCTTGAGAATATCCTGGATTACTTTCGAATGTTAGGATCTTGTGCGACATCATGTGGCTCGGTGGCATGAACATATAGAGTGGTCTCAATCCAGTGGTGGAGATCGATGGCGAAGGGATGTAGTGGCTATAGAAGTGCCGCAGTCGCACTTTCCCGAAAAAACAAGTGAGTTCTGCCTTAACATTGAAGCGATTGGGGAACAAAGTTGGTACAAAAGATAGTCCCTTTGTCAAGATGCTGGTTTCGTCGTCTGACAAGGTGTATCCAGATAAGTTAATGATGCGGCTGGTCTCTCGTCACCATCTGTATGTTTTCCATCTGGTGTTGATCTCGCCGTGGTTCTCCGGTTGGAACCGGACTTGTTTGGGGTTCTGTCCCTGGGGCCGCCCGTGTCCCATGTCTGTTGGCCGCGTCATGCAGGTCTTTTCCAGTTGTAACCGCGTCCCCTGGGCGGTCTCCACTGGGTATCTTCTAAAAAAGAGTTTCCAGGTTGGCATTGGCCTTGTGGTGGTTGGTACCATGGATCTTGTTGCTGGTACCCACTGCTTGGTCCTGCTTGCTCACTCCCGCTTCCTGAGCTGTACGATGAATGAGAAAAATTGGTGGCACGTCTGTTACCTCTATATCCTCCTCTACCTCTGTTGAAAAAGCGTCCTTGGGTGTCCTGTTTGTAATAGTCCTCTTGGAGGTAGGGATATGTGATCTTTTGGTCGTACAGGTGCACGTCTTTGGATAATTTGTCAAGTTTCTTGGTTTGTGTAGTTATTTCAAATTCCTTGATGGTTTTCTCAAGTCTTTCAAGTGTTTCCTTCGTGTTGGTAAGTGCGGAGTCTCCTTTAATTTCCGATTTGAGATCATAGATCTCTTTGGTCAACTTCTCAACTTGCTCAAGTGCCGTTTCCACACCAAGGACCATCCAATGGCGCGAACAGTTGTTTGCGACGAAGCTGAACCCCTCTTTGATTTTTGGATGGTCAACAAAGATCGCCGGTTCGTTGCGGACCTGTAGTCCTGTTGGTATTATGTTAGCTTGCAAGTATTTGGTGAGAAGGTGGCCATGGAGTCTGGTGCGGATCAGTTTCTTTTCAAGGCATTCCAATATAGTTATCTTCTCATTCAGGGAGAAGTCGATGTTAGGGGTACTAGATGTAAGAAATGCCGTTGTGGATTCACCTTGTATCAAGTTGTTTATGTAATCCTCAGTGTAGAAGAGTGTTTCCCTCTCTGACATGTTAGAACCTACACGGTTCCAAAGTGTAAAAAACCCTCGCAAGTATGCACTTGCTCTGAGAGTGTTGAGTATAAAGGGGGCCTTCCTTCCTTCGTGGAAGGCAGGACTACAGTTCCCACAGTGCATTAGACCACCTGGATTTGGGCGAGCTCTCAGACGGCCCGCTGCCCAGTGACTCTTCGGATCCTAAGTGTTGTTTGTTTTATCTGCAGTTTGCAGTGGACTAATGCCACTAGTTCAGGGAAGTCTGAGGGTGCTGCAGGCTCTCGCAGGGATCCCTCTGTCTGGTGGAACCGAAAGTTGGCCTTCGACGAATCTTGATCGGCAGTTCCAGGAGTGTTGCTACATGGACCTTGTATCCGTCTTTTGCTTTGTGTAAGTCCTGTAGTCACAGTCTCTTCTTTGTCATCTTTGATCCAGGTTGTTAAGACCGGAGGTTCTGGTGTCGGGGTAGCCCTTAAATCTTACATTTAGGGGTGTTAGTGGCCAATGGGCTGCTTGCCCCAGTGACTAATTTGCCCGGAGGTGAACACATCCGGTATGTAGGTCACCTTTTCTACCCAGAACCCAATACTCTACCAATTTTTAAAATGGGAGAAGAATTCCTTAGCTGCACAGACCAGGTAGCCCACCATAGAGGTGAGACTAGCCTTCTGGGGGTGTACACCTCCTGCATACCGATTGTCATGCCTGCCTGGGTGCAAATCTGTCTGGGCAGGGGTTTCCTCTGGGGTCAGCCCTGATGCATATCAGAGACGATGTAGCCTTTGAAGCTCTCCGCATTGATGAACCATTTCACTAGCCTTCCTTGTACTTTGTCATTTCTTCACCAAGTCACGTTGTGTTTTTCATGTCTGTGTTTGTGACAGATTCTTTTGAAAAAATTGTGTATAGTTTTAGGATATATGATCGTGAATATATGCAATAAGTAATGATTATGTTGTGTGTTGTCTATTCCTTCATTGATTTGTACTACGGCGTGTTAGACATTGGTCCAAACTCCATTTATGTTGTGCATATTGTCCGCTCTTCAAACTATAGACTAATTTGCACAAATTGTTGGTATATTCTAGACACCATTTCGATTACACAAAGCAATTGGGTCACCCGACTTAATACATTGTAGCTTTTATCATTATACTCCCAGGTTCCGAGGGGCACAGGGTCACCCCATTATTTTTTATGGTATGTCTACTTTCAAGTCAAGTCAAAAGATTTGTATAGCGCACTACATACCCAGAGGGTCTCAAGGCGCTTGTAGAAGGGTGGGGAGTTACTTGTCGAATATCCACGTTTTGAGTTGCTTTCTGAATGCTAGGTGGTTCTGAGTAAGGCGAAGGTGAGTGGGAAGTGAGTTCCAAGTTTTAGCTGCTAGGTAGGAGAAGGATCTACCTCCCATGGTGGTTTTGTTGATGCGGGGTACATTAGCAAGGGCTTGATTGGAGGATCGTAGCTGGCGGGATAGGGTGTAGAAGGATAGTCGTGTGTTGAGGCATTCGGGTCCGATTTCGTAGAGTGCTTTGTGTGCGTGGGTTAAGAGCCGGAAAGTGATCCTCTTATTGACTGGGAGCCAGTGGAGGTTTTTCAGGTGATCAGAGATGTGTTCTTTACGCGGGATGTCTAGTATGAGCCTGGCTGAGGCGTTCTGGATGCGTTGTAGTTTTTCAGTCATAACTATCAACTTTCCTACAGTCATTAAATCCAGAGTATAAATAAGATACTTTCAACCAAGATAGTGGAAAAATGCAATCAAGGTTGATGTCTGTCCCTACGCATTGTGGGCTTTGGGTGTTGTGATCACAAGCCATTGCACTCATGCTTGAAGCTGAAACAAAAATATTTCCCAAAAGAAAGAAAATTACTACTCTGGACCCAACATTTGAAGACAGGAGAGAACATCTGCATCAGGTACATTCTACAAAAATATACATTTTCCCTTTGATACAGTGCCTAGCACAATCACTTAAACTAATAAAAGCACTGGCTCTGCAAGTTGACATGCTTCTGTTATTTAAAACGTCAAATAATGAAGAAAGGGTCAGGGAGCCGCAGGTTTGGAATACATTGGAATTGAATCCTAGTAGAGTTAGAGCAGGGGCAAGGGGTACATTACAGAGTAGAAATAATTAAGGTGCACGGAGACGGAGTTCAACTAAAATACTGCACGTTCACTGTAGGTTTGTATGGGACATGTGTTTAAAGAACCTAAATAAAATGGACTGATTTCATTTTGATGCATTTTTATGATAAAAGCAGGAATTGGGTACACCAAGCTTTATTCACATGATCACAAACAAGACACAGGTACAAATGGAAAACTCATTCCTTCATCAGCACATGCAGTACATGGGGCCCGAGTAGGTCTGTTCTTCTGAGGATATGGGTTAAGTATAAAATCACTGTTCATACATTCTTTAAAGCAACCAATGCTTATTAGTCAGCTTCCCCTCACCATGACCATCTGGGAAAGAGGGGGGTGAAGTTTTACTTCCTGTTTGGTTATTTGCAGGTTTTGTATTCTTACAATTTAGGACCAGAAGACTTCACAAACCGCAATGTAAAGAATGGCCTACCTGGAGAATACAAATGGACTCTGCTTTATGAATTAAGAGGCCACTTGTTCTACCTCAGTGCATCTGACACCACAAGCAAGCTTCCCTAATCCACTTTCCTCCCTGAGCATTAAGAAGTGCTTTCCTGCATGCCCGTCAAGCTTCCAGCACGAACACTCTTATTCGTCAAGCAAAACGGTACCCGCCGTCCTGCTAGTTTGTCTCGCAAAAGCAGTTAGTTCTGCTTTGTTTGGGTCAGAATTAAGGGGGTTTGATAAAGCAAGGGAGCTCACTAGAGCAGAGCATATTCGTATTCCGGCCTTTTAAGTGGAGTGTCATGAGACCCTGCTGCTGGCAAGAGGGGTAATGAACAACAGCGAGACGTTGGGTAGCCCAAGACCTACTTTTCAAGCACCCGAATGTGCCCCAGCAGGAGTACTGCAAAAGGGAGCGGGAGTATGGACCATACCATGGTGTTCAAGCATGTGCAACTGCAGGGCCCAGCCCTCTATATAATATGTTTTCACACCTACTGATGTGGACAGTATAAGGTCCTCAACTTAGTAAATAGGAATGGACCAGCTTGTTATAAGGATTTGACAGTACAGAATGTGAGTTGGTGCTTGTGACCAAGCACAGATGTGATTGGTACCCTTTTCAGCTTCGTTCCTCAATGTACTCTGCCAACTGTGAGCTCATTGCTTGATTGGCCTTCCAATGAACCAATTGCAGTTAAACTA
Organism: Lissotriton vulgaris; assembly: GCF_964263255.1. Lineage (NCBI taxonomy): Eukaryota > Metazoa > Chordata > Amphibia > Caudata > Salamandridae > Lissotriton > Lissotriton vulgaris. Next base: position 31,953,328 of record NC_141698.1, read on the forward strand.
ATAATGTTTAAAAGTTTACTTTAGGATGAACATAATCTCAGAAGTTTACCAACTAACTAGCAAAGCCAAAATACCTCTGTGGACATTTACCGTTGAATGGCAGTCCCTAAGATGTTTCAACAGGGAGCGTCCATATCCAGTAATAGAAGAAGTGTGGAGTTGGTCACCCTACTGACAGCGCAAAATAAATAGCCCTCAGGCAGCGCTATGGTGACTACAGCCAAAACAGGCACTTACTTCTATGGAGAAAAAATCTTCATAATATCTGGGCACAAAGAACTGAGAACAGCCATACAAGGGATGATTACTCACTAACAGCTTGGAAAATACATTTTTTGCAAGTCACAAAACCCAAAAGGTGTTAAGTCTCTAGTGTGTGCTTTATACATTCTAACAGTCACTCCCAACCTGTAACCTGCTGGATGACATTTCACCTCCTGGAAATCCACTGGTCCTGTTTTCATAATGTGCTTTAGGAGTGCTTAAAAGTTTCACTGGTCAAATAACCACAGAACAACCCCCACAGAAGTTCACAAAGTCACCACCACCACAAAATTGTGTGAAATCACACTTGCCATACAAACCCAACTGCCATGGGGTCTCACAACTTGCTGTTCACACAATTCTATCAATCGTAATATTATTAGACAGTAGTGTTCTGCAGAGTATCGTCCAGGTAAAACCTCCTTAGATCATGCAACGAAATTGTGGAATCTCAACTCCTCCTAGCCCCAACCCACTAGAGTAACAGGTCATCTAACCTTCCGTTAGGTCAGCAGCAACCAACCCAGATCAAACGATGCCCACCCTCAGCTGGCTGAGTGGCCCCAGTTTCCACAATGCTTATCTCTCCATGTTGGTACAGAGGGGTCAACGCAATGACTTCAGGACTGAGCAAAGCACACAAAAAAGCACAGCAGAAAATTTCGGATGGTGAGTCAAAGTAAAAGGAAGCATGGAACTAAGGTTTCAATTCAGTATTAGACGTACAAGTAGAGAAGGAAGCAGAGTTGTTCTCCTGGCTCAATTGAGGCAGCAGCAGCAACCAAAGTCAAGTCACCTGTAAAGGAGGCCAATTGCAAATCCTAAATTGTCAAAAAAATCAAGACCTGCTGGGGAGGCAATCCGACAGGACTGGCATGAGTACTGTTCAGCTGCATGAACTGAGAATGTTCCTTACAGGTTTGGATGCCCAAAGAGGGCATATGGTGCGTTACTTCTGCTCCCTTCTCCAAATGATGACCATGCCCTTAGCATCGCTGGAGGCCAGCAAACTCTCGTCGCAGTTGAAACTGACATCCAGGACAGCCGCACTGTGTCCCTGAAGCTTGTTCACAATGGCCTTGGTAGCCCTCTCCACATCAAAGAAGTACACGCACATGTCCTCGCTGCCGGTCACTGAGGGGAAGGAACAGTGCAGGGAAAAAGATATTTAAATTAAGTATTGAGATATGAACAGTTACAAATGATCAAATCAGAGAGAAAGAAAGGAGACAAAAAAAGGGAAATGGATACAAAGCAAAGCATACCAGCGTGAGGGTTATACAGAGGTAATAGGGAAAAATAAATAGAAGAATAAAGGAAAATATAAAAAAAGTGTAATATAAACAAAAATAAAAAGAGGGCAATGAAAAGAATTGGTGAAGGAAAATGACATGGAAAGTCAAGTAAGCCAACAAAGTATAATGGGAAAATATGAAAAAAAAATTAAAGTAGGGTACAGTGAATAAGTGATACAGACATAATAGAGAAGTAAGATCAATGGAAACACCTGAGTAAGAGTAAAAGACGCAGTGGCTTGAATGAGATAAAAAGAGCAAGAAAATGGAACAATGTGTGGGTATAAGTGGGCTCGGGGAATAGAAAAGAATGATGGATAAAGAAAATCAAAGAAAGAAAGCCAGTAAATTAGAGAAGAGGAACACACAGCAAATAAAGAATATTAAACGTTTCAGTGAAAGCAAGTAAGAAAGAAACAAGTTATGGTATCCAGAAATTGAAACAAGTCTGAAAATGTAAAAGGAGAACAAAATAGAAAACAGATGTGTCTAGGATCTCTAAGAATTTTGCTCACATTTTTTATAGTTTTTAATGAATATCACAATGTTGTTCCTTATAAGCAGGACCAGGACGTTTTGTGATAGATAATTTTAAAGTCTCCACAATACGTTTTGGGCCCTTCCCTGCTGTGGGTACTTGCCCATCCTCACAGGTGAGGTACCATTTTTATTGGGGGAACGCTGGGAGGTAGGAAATTTGTGTAAGACTGTGATCCTACAACTTTCCCACACAGAAATGTGAGAAAATTGTGATTTTTTTCAGCTACATTTGATGTTTGCAGGGATTCTGGGTAGCAAAACGTTGGGGATACACACAAGTCACACCTTCCTGGACTTCTTAGGGTGTCTAGTTTTCAGAATTGTCTGGGATTGGTAGGTTCCCGTAGATGGCCGCTGAGCCCGGGATCAAAAACGTAGGTGACTCGCTTGCAAAACAAGGTATTTTTGTAAATCGATAATTTTGAAGTCTCTACAGTACGTTTTGGGACAAGGCCATTACCTTCAGCAGCCACTAGGCCTACCCATACAAGTGAGGTACCATTTTTATCGGGAGGCTTTGGGGAATGCTGGGTGGGGGGGGGGGGAAGGTTGTGGATCCACAAAGATTCCAGAACTTTCCATCACAGAAATGTGCAGAATTCTTTTTTGTGTGTTTTTTTTTACAAAGTTTTGAGGTTTGCACAGGATTCTGGGTAACAGAACACCTGGTGAGAGCCACACAAGTCACCCCATCCTGTGTTCCCCTGAGTGTCTAGTTTTCAAAAATGTATAGGTTTGCGAGGTTTTCCCAGGTGTCGGCTGAGTTGGGTCCAAAATCCACAGCTAGGCCCATTACAAAAAAAAGGGTCAGTTTTCACGTGAAAAGTGTGATGTGTACACGTTGGATGTTGGGCTGTTTCCTGTCGCAGGCACTTGGCCTACCCACACAAGTTAGGTAGCATTTTTTTCGGGAGACTTGGGGGAACACAGAATAGTAGAACAAGTTTCATACCAATTGACTATCTTTGCATTTCTACCTTCCAAATATAAGACAATTTGTAAAAAAAAAATACGTTATTTTGAAAAATGACCTCTAATTCACATGCCTGTATGGGTACCCACAATTTTGGAGATGTACAAATAACCACTGCTTCTAAACTCTATATTTTGTTCCCATTTCGGAAATATATAGGTTTCCTTGATACCTATTTTTCACTATTTATATTTTACCAGATTAATTGCTATATACCCGGTAAACAATGAAAAACCATTGCAAGACGCAGCTCAGTTATTGGCTCTGGGTTCTTCGGGCTCTAGGTGAACCTACAAGTCTTATATATCTCCACAACCAGAAGGGTCCAGCAGATCTAACAGTGCATTGCTTAAAAAAATCTGTCATACTTAGAAGAAGTTACAATGAAAACGTTGCACTAATGGCTGTTTTCTTTAACTGATTTTCAATTTTTTTTAAATTTATTTTCAACTGTTAGTTTCTATAGAAAAAACTTGAAGGACAAATTACCCTTTGCTGAATTCAGAATGTTGTCTACTTTACAGCAATGTATAGCTTTACGGTATCTATTATTGTTTTCACACCTATTTCTACCACTAATTGGAAGGAGGTTGAAAGCACAAACAATAGCTAAAATAGGCTATGTCCCAATAAAATGCCAAAAACTGTGTAGAAAACGTTGGTTTTCTGACAAACGTCTGCCTGTCCCTGAAAGCTGAGATTTGTTGATACCATTTGCAGGAAACAAAAAAAAAACCAGATGCTTTTTTCTGCAGCATTTTCCCCATTAAAACAAAAAAATGTATTTTGGCTAATTTCTGGGTCCCCTCCAGGGGAATCCACAAAGTCTGGGTACCTTTAGAATCCTCAAGATGTTAGAAGAAAAGGACACACATTTGGCATGAATACCGTATGTGGACAAAAAGTTACATGGGCCCAAGCGCAAACTACCCCAAATAGCCCAAAAAAAAGGCTTAGCACAGGAGTGGGAAAAGGCCTAGCAGCAAAGGGGTTAAGTGGTTCTCCTGAACTTGTGCTATGGAAAATCTGAGGGATTGGAGCTTCTCTCTGGAATGTTCTAGAGGGCAAAGCAGCCTGATTGGCTGGATCCAAGTCTGGTCTCATTTTTAAATAGACTATAGTAGGTTGCAAAATTGAACGGCCGAGGGCCTTCATGGTCTCAACATTGCATTGCTATTGGATGGTACCGGGGACTCCCATCTCGACGATGGGGGATGGCTCAAGCATGTGAATCTATGAAATATTCCAATACTGGAGAAATACAATTACAGGTAAGTAACTTATTTTCGTCTTTCTAATATGGTCTTTCAACCAATGCATATGACTACCGTAAGCCAATATTTAACAGTTTTGACTCGGTATACAACAGGCTTGAACCAATGTAATTGATTTTTCCGCTAGTACTCAAATTTTAAGACCCAGCAATGGAGGTTTTTCTCACACCTGTGTCCATGAATTCTGCATACAAAAGGAGATGCAAGAAGAATGTTTGACTCCATGCCGGGCCTTTTCCCTAACAAACAATTTTACTTTTACAGCTATGTTATGAAATGTGTAAAGTGCACTATCATCCTTGAAGGTATCCCGACACTGAGACTGCACACAGTTTGTGATTGTGAGGCCCACATGAAGTTTCGATTATTTTCCACTTCTATTGCGCAATTCAACAAGGACATACAATGGATAGATGCTATGTGAAATAAAACTTGTGGAAAGTTCGCCAATGCCTCCCTTTTGGGCCAATTAAATTGCTGTGATGCCACGGAAGGACCCGATCGATGCTCTTGAAAGATTAGAGAAAAGATTATTTTAAAATGTCCTAAAATATGTAGTGGTAGACACTTTCCATTTTTTGATATTGCGATGGAAGTTCCATGAGACCCTCCACTTTGTTTTCAACTTGACAAGACAAAACAGATGCCCTGCAGCAGGTACCAGGTCTACCTTTTTCAAGCTCCTCCTTTTCTTTAATCCCACGGAGGTGGTGAAGTTCCAAAAATGAAGGGCCTATGTGTGTATATTATTAGTTGGATTCGTTTTTCCGGGTCTGGTGGCTTAGTGGACTAATGTGTCCTTTGTAGGGGCTTGTGTTCAACCTCATGGCCACAGGTTCAAATCCCAGCGGGTCTACTCTGCCTTTTATCCTTCTGAGGTCGATAAAATGAGTACCATTAAGTTGGATAACAATAAACATTTGTTATTCAGCGCCAAGATATGCATGGGTGAACATGCACTTTACAAATCCATGTTATGTCAAGTTTTCCTTCAAGTAGTACCCCCTCCCACCAAACTTTTTATTTTATTTATTTGAACAGTTCATATTTTATTCTTTTCAGTGTATGTTTTACTGAACATTGAATAAAAAAGACAAATGCAAAATGGGCAAATTAAAAAAGTTGCATTTCTTGGATCTGCATTCGAGTATTAACTGCCTAGTTTATTTCTAAATGTTTAAAATTAAAGCAGGCACAGTTACAGTTTGGGGAGAGATATTTTGTTTTTATAAAAAGTCTTCAGTGTTTGTGCATGCAAATCAAGATGACATGATTGGCCGATAAGGTATCATCAATAAAGCAACTCTTCTTTTTCACTGATGACTACGGTACTCTGGTGCCGATACAGACACCTAGATCTGTGTTGCTCCAAACCATAGACCAGGGTCATCCAGGGATCCTCACCCGGACATCTCAAGCAGAAAGTCAAGCACAAAGTGTGGTGATGCTCATACTCACCTACGCAGGCACCTTGACGGAAGGACATGAGAGGACAGAAAATACTACGCAGTGGGTGGGAGTTCTGCTGGATTTGGAAGCTGCGCTTTAGCTGTAGTGTTCCTTCATTGTCCACCACCCTAGAGAGAAGACAATGTAGTTTATAAAAGGTCAAATTAAAGAAAACAAGTTGGAAAAATGTGTTAGACGTTCCCTTTTCTACTAGGTAAAAGGACACGTCCATCTTTACCTCTAACTAGGTGAAGGCCCTCTGACACTCCGTGATAGTGAAGCATCACCCCACAGATTCCATGCACAGCAAATCTCCTCCAGCGATTCACATTTACTGAGGACAGGCCAGCCAGCTTTGACAAGGACTTTAATGTCAACACCCAGTATGGACCGGTCTGTTGAGGCAGCACCCAGAACAGGTGATATTTGTGCTTAGCAGAGTGTACAAGCCTGGTGCTATTGTTTCAGGCAGCACTGAAGCATCTCAATGACAGATAAGCATGCTCCATCTATACACAATCATGAGGTATAGGATGGATCCAAAGAAAGGATTCAACATCCCATCGCATTCAAAGGCGGTGTGCTCGAACTACCCTGGACACAATTATAATTTCAAACCAACCACACCTCCAAAGGCTTTTGGAGTCCGCGTTAAGTAGTATGCTAAATAGCACATTTAGGGAAATAAACATGTTTAACCCTTTCCATGCGGCCGCGATTCCCCTGGTGTGCTGTAAACAGCACGAACAGGGGCGGGCCGTGACGAACCCCAGCCGTCATCAGCACACGAGCACCGTAGTGCATGACGGCTGGGGTTCGTCATCAGCATGGAAGGGGTTAAGATGCTCTTCAAAACAGGCCTAGGCAAGGCACAAAGTTACACCTTGATGTACTATATATATATCCAACTGTCTACAGACATAAGATGTCATGCTTTGTCACCAGAAGGAAGAATCACGGGGCAATTTTATTTTTAATTCTCTCTGAAGAAATATAATCTGCCAAGTTTGTACCTCTGCATTTCTTTAAAATACCCGTCTCCTAGTTCCCACTCTTCACCTTCTTGGAAGCAGTCTCCGCAGACGTGACAGGGGCTCATGCACTGCTCTTACCCCATAATTTACCTAAAATAAATATGCAGGCCTCGCTCAGGCTGGTGCAGCACACCATTTGACCCTAGATTCAGAACTGGCCACGTCATCAAGTGACCTCAGGAAAAGGTTCTAACTAGAAAACCCAGATCCAGAACACATATGCAATTCACTAAGGCATCATTTAGTTAAACATCGTTGATACGTTACATTATTTATTTAAAAAAAAGGATTAATAATAGATAATCTGTGTAAAACCGTTATAGCCAAAGCTATGTCAACATGAAAATAAATAGGGTCCGAAATCTTAATGAAAATCACTGACCTGCACCTGCAGGTATATATCCTTGCATTGGTGCGGATTTACGACTTTCGGGAAGTCACAGATGCATGCCTCGAAACTGTAATCCTGACAAACATTGATGAATTTTGTGTGAGTGTGAACACATACACCTTTGTGCATTTGCTCATGCAACATTCTCCTGAGTGATTGCAATGTCACTGTCCCTAAACCTACTTGTTTCCCCAAAGAAGAAAGTTTTGCTTCTGTTTTTGTCAGGACTAAATGTGCAACCTTCTTAAGTGTTATAATTGACCGGAAAGGATTTGGCGGATACCCTTAAACATGTTGGTCTGTGGGTGTACACAGTCTCAAGGCAGTTCAAGCGTGGAACTACAGCTTCCTGCCTACCTCCAGCCCCTGTATGTAAATGTGTAGAAATGTCAATCGGAGCCTTGCTAGAATCAAAACGCTGATAGCCTTTTTGATAATGTTACTGCTCATAGGATATTATCAAAGCGCTGCTATAACGAGATTGTGGTCAGGTGTCAACTCACTGCTTGACACCAAAAGGGACAAGCATTTGCAATGCAATAGGTCTCGCATGTACGCTAGTTTGAGCTATTGGCATTGTAAATGACAATGACATTTTTTAAGTTTTGTTTTTTAAAACATTCATAAAAGGCATTGTCATTTATAATGGCAATAGCTTAACAACACTTACGGCATTGCAAATGCTTGTTAAATCCTCCCGCCTGTTGTCAGTTCAAAGGTTTGCATCTGCATTCACAAACCATTGATTCATTTGATTGTTACTCGCAATTAGGAGAGACCTTTTCACACTCCCTCCTACATGTAATTCGACTGAGTCACAAAATCAGTTTTGTAAATCTGACTCCCAATAGGACGTTTATTAATAGCAAACTGCTCTTTTGCTGTCTCGGTAGTGTTTATACATCAGTACCTTACTTTCTCATAATCAGTCCTATGCCAAGATTAATATTGTAAACCAATGTTTTACACACCCAGAAGTAGCAGGTCTTTGCTCGTAGGTGATACAGAGTGCCACCACTGTGGCCTTCATATAAAACAACAAACCGTACATGGATAATAAAGGTGCTGCTGCTCACCAGCTAAGACTCATCAAAACAATCTAACGTCTCCCACTCCAAGATGGCAACTGTTCGTACAGGCATTGGTAAACCAGAGACCGGAAAATGTTATCACCAGCCTGACTATAACCCATCACTTGACATCTCCACTGAAACGGTCCTTGGTGCAACTGCAAGACTCACTAGAGGCGTGAGGAACTTCCCAGGTCGACCTAAACCGTGGGGAACCATGTTCAAATTTCGGGAGGGACGCTTAACATCCTGTGGGGCGCGGCCTCTAAAGTTAAAGCATGCCGTGTTTGAAAGTGAAAGCGTCCAGAAACCCATTAAAGAAAAGAAAGCATGCCGTGTTTGAAAGAGAAAGTGGCCAGAAACCCATTAAAGAAAAGTTAAAGCATGTTGAGTTTAAAAATGAAAGCGGGCAGAAACCCATTAAAGAAAAGTGGCCTTACAAATTAAAACAAGCTTTCGCCATCATTCTTTCACTTTAATGGGGAAAAAAGGACCTACACCGAGTAATGAAGGAGACAGTGTCACGCCGCAAGCAAACAATCCAGTCCAGTTGGGCCGCCGCAGAAGGAGATCGGGCAGTAACAAAAAAGCCTCACTTTCAATCAGAATCCAGCATTTAACATAAATGATGACGCCAGCCAATCAAAATGATCGGTGTGGCTACAAGTCCACTACTGAAATTTTCTCGATCACAATAAGCCTCGCAGAGCGAGAAGCGCATGCGCGCTCCAGCGCTAGGCGAGACCTAACAATTGAGTTAGTTATAGGGCAAACAGATTCATGCAGTATACCCATTTTTGAACAAGTAGATATTTTATAAAAATTCCACGCCCTTGGTTAAATTTACCACAGTAATGGTTAGCTAAGATGTGATATGATACTAATATTCCCAATAGAAAGGCAGGCGCAGCAGCACCCTTATCCTGTGGTAGAGTTGCAAGACATTAGAGTTTCCCCCATAGAGCTCTATCATAAATGCAAACTGGCTTTAGACAATAACAAAGATGATGGAAGTGAGTAATCAACTTCGTGATTTGAAATCCTCTGTATGCTACTCTATCCCATTGTTCTTATCCTTTTTAAGCCACAGCAGAAAGGGGCCAACCAAATCAGTCTAGACCTTTCACTCAAAAGGAGAATTCCAGCCCGAACATCAAGGCAACTTAATCTTTCTGAAGGAAATCACAAGCAATTGACCTCATACGGAGATCCAACCTAAGCCACTATAACACAGCAATGTCAAGATCCAAGCCTGATGCATGCATAATTTCTAAGCACTACTTTTTGTTGCTCTCAGCGGGTCATCCTAAAGGGCTAGGTGTGTTCGGATATGGGTCTTGAACTTCCTTATAGCAGAGTTCAAGATGCACTTTACAGATGGTGCCTACATGGCTAAAACACTTCTTCAGTTACTTGTGTTCTTCGGAGGAGGAAATGCCTTACAGTTTGGCCTAGGCTACACTGATTTCCATATAGATCCAACCTTCTGAAGCCGAATAGGTGGGCTAAAGATTGATAGTCAGGAAGGTTAGGATACAGCAGTGATTCAAGGACCACCACTTGTTTACAATATCTGCAGGATACTGTATTGAAATATCCATAACAATGTCAAGACCACACACACTCTATGCACTAATAACACAGATTCCTTCTTCTGTTCTCCCCTCTATTAATTACACAGGGCCACATAGTCTTGCAGTAGGCCACAACTTTTCTTGGTACCAGAAGAGACAAAAAGTGCCATATCAGAGGCTATGAGCATATCAGCACAGAAAAGAACACTATCCCTAGTAAACAGCAACTAGCAAATGAGGATGGAAAACTTTGGCAGCATGCCTACATTTTACCAAGGGAGATTTTATTCTGGGAGGTTTGAATATTTTCTTAGCAGCTATCAGCCATTAGAACAGCACGTACACATAGTTTTTACCTCTAGTGAGGTAAAACGTCTGTCAGGAGCAAAACAAGCTGAAAAGACTTTAGGCCAGGTTTAGAGCTTGGCATACAGGGTACTCTGTGGCAAACGCAACAGAATACCCTGTCTGCCAAACTCTCGGATGTAAGGTTTCAATTAACGGAGCCCCTATTGGCTCCATGGAGGGAAAGTGTAAAGGTTTGGTGAACAGCCATCAAAATCGATGGCATCAATCTACCGAATGTTTTGTTCCTGGAAAGGAACTGTTGTCATGGCTGTTCTTTTCAACATACAGAGAGGACTGCTGGGTTGGCAGTCATCTCTAAATTTGGCAGATGGTAGTCCGTTAGGGTAGCATAGGCAATGTTCGCCTCCACCCGACGAACTATCCGCCAAATCATAAATTGGGCCCTTTAATTAATATAGAGAGTGACCACCTCCCTCTAGGTGATTACGGACACTGTCTCTAGTCCTGAACTTTCCGTTTACAAATCAAGGATTTCGGGTGTTTTATTCTAATTAGTTCAATTGAAGTTAAACAAGACTACACTCTGATGGCATTAGGCTTTCACACAAATGTTTAAGACTGGAAACGGTGTCCACAATTACTTGGAGGGAGGTGGTCACCTTAAACTAATGCCAATTTTAGATAAGGATTTCATGTCACATTCAATACAGATTTTTTAAATTATACTTTGCACAATTGTAAGCATATCACAGATGAGATTTTAAAAGACTATAGGTTGGATGACGATGGTCGGGATCGCCATCCGGCTGGTGTTTATGACCACTGACTGGAGTGTCTCCTTGCCCCAATGCCATCTGTTTGCATGTACTCTACTATGGGGGAAGTTAGGCAACCTCACCTGTACAGCAGCAGTTTGTTCACACATGCATTCACAAGTAGGGAGGGATCCCTAGCCTCCCGACTGATCCAGGAACGCGCAGATATGTTGGTGATGCAGCTACCTTCATTCACCACCAAGCGCTTGGCTTTGGTGAGCTTTCCTGCAAAAGACAGAGCAAAACACACACCCATCAACGTACACTAAGCAAAATGCATCCACAATGCAACAGTACTACTGCAGAACTTTCCCAGCATGATCTATGTTCCCAAATGCCTGACCCGGTAGATGCTTCCAAACCTCACCTGTAGCCATGTCGAACAGGAAAGAGAAGATGCTCCCCCGATCATCCCCAGCCCACAGGATGCGCCCCGGAGAGTCGAAGGATAGGGAGAGTACCCGGCCTGTCAGCTTGCTGGATCCCCCTTTCACTTTTTTACCAGTCGAGATGTTCACCACATGGATAGTGTGTTTAGCATTGCCCACCTTTGGGAGACAAAAGACATGTGCATGAGAAAATAGTAGATAGGGAATGGACTAGAAGATGAATGTGAAAGTTGAAAGCAAAGAATGAACCACAAACAGAAGCTGCATGTCCACCGTTACAGGTGGGTATAAGATGAACAGGTTGCAAGAATTTGGTTGAAGAACATTAGATACATTGTAGGAGTAGGTGGGATAAGAAATAGACGAGAGTGAGCGTTCGGCAGGATAGAAAAAGGGACGGAGAGATAAAGAGGAAACATAGAAAACTTGGAAGAAAGCTAGAGACTCCCCTAGTTTGTCTTTCTCAAACAAATAACACTTCTACAGCTAAAGGAACTGTAGGTTCAATAACGCAGTGGAATAGCCCTTGTAGAAACTTCTAAACTGAGCACAGTAAATACCTGTAACCTTGAGTCAAAAGTAGACCATACTATAGAGACAAAGCTATCTTCTTTGGTTGGTCACAAAATAGAAAACCCTCTCATCCATTTTTGTTCATGGATTTTACTATATTGTCAGCTTTGCAACACAATCCTCATGTCCCTCACGTTAGAGCTTGCATAGAATATTTTTGCAGCAAATACCTTGTTTATCCAAAGCAGGAGAGCAAGTATCTTTGCACAAGGAATCATGTTCAATTTAAAGTAATACTAGAAAAAGGAAGAGTTACTTATAATCATTTATCCATCAAAATATAGAAATTATCCATTTATGTACAGTTCCTATGGCAAGCACTGTCTATTTAAATACCATATTTTATGTCTCCTATTTAACAGCTCCAACAAGAAGTTTAAAACAAGCTTAAACAAGTCACCTAGCAAAACATGCTTTATTTCGCCCCCATTAAAGGGAAAAAGTGGAGTAAGCAGGGAGGGTATGTAACACCTTAATTGTAAATACATTTAAGGCATCTCCTCTAAGGCATCAGGGTGCTCCCGAGTCCCAGAATGCAATGCAGTTATGTTCGCTTAATTTCGACAGACACGTTAGTCTAAAGATCTTAAGCATCACTGCCTCATCCATTAACCTGATTTCACCAGAAAGGTAAATGGGTTATTTACGACTTTTACAAAGATACACTTAATTGAAAATTACGAATACGAGTAACTTTTAGTCCACTATCACACAGCCTTTACCAACAGTCATTATTAACAAGGGAACACCATCTCCATCACCATAAGTGAGGAAAACAATTCCACAGAAAGTTGTGGCCCACTTGGGTCTTTGTTCTGCAGGGAGAAACACAAAAATATTGCCTCACAAAAGGATGAGCTGATCTACAAGTGGTCACTCTACAAATTTCATTGAAGGAAATATTCCTCAAGGGACCAATAATGATAACACACCACTACACATCCCAATACGGGCTGTTTAGAGTTAGACTTAAGGAGATGATTGGCCTCGCCCTATGATTGTTTTGATTGGCCTCGCCCTATGATTGTTTTGTTTGTATTCAACAGAACTCCACCTACTTGCACATCTGAAGCCAAAGCAATTTTTCTGAAGGTTGGGCAACGCCATATTAATGAGCGTATGTATGCAGATGATCTACTATTACATCAAACTTTGGTAGACCTCGAGAGGCAGCGGGATCAACTTGCTACTTAATGTGCAGAGAACCGTCAAGAACCTATCCTAGAGGTGTATTTGCTTCAGCACTTTGATACGCTATATGGTGGGTTGTCTTTCGTAAAAGAAAGAAGCAATCAGCAAATTGTAAAGCGCACCCGTGCGGGTCTTAAGGCGCTGGAGGGGGGGCAGCTCCGGTCAGTCATAGAGCTAGGTCTTGAGGGTTTTTCTGAAGATGGGCAGAGTGCGTGCATGCCTGATGTTGATCGGGAGCTCGTTCCAGGTCTTTGCTGCGACGTAGGAGAAGGCTCTTCCACCTGTTCAGGCTCTGCAGATGTGCAGGGTTTTGGCGAGGTCGGCGGATCAGAGGTTTGTCCTGGGTACGTGGAAGGCGATTCTTTTGTTGAGATATTGGAGTTCGGTGTTGTGGAGGCATTTGTATGCGTGGGTGAGTATCTTGAAAGTTTCTCTCTTCTCGACAGGGAGCCAGTGGAGGTCTTGCAGGTATGAGGTAATGTGTTTGTGTCGGGGGACGTCGAGGACGAGTCTGGCTGCGGTGTTCTGTATTGTCTGGAGCTTGCGGATGAGAGATTTTTTGATCCCGGCTTAGAGGGCGTTTCCGTAGTCTAATCTGCTGGTTATGAGGGCGTGGGTGACGGCCTTTCTTGATTCAAGGGCGATCCATTTGAAGGTCTTGTGAAGGGTGCAGAGAGTTTTGATGCAGGTGGAGGCGACGGCTTTGATCTGTCGGTTCATGGAGAGGGAGGAGTCAAGTATGATGCAGAGGTTACGGGCGTGGTCTGTGGGTTTAGGAGGGCTGCCGAGGGCGGCGAGTCACCAGGTGCTGTCCCATGTAGAAGGGGAGGGTCCGAAGACTAGGACTTCGGTCTTCTCAGATGTTGAGAGATGTTGAGCTTCAGGGAACTGCTGCTCATCCAGGTTGCGAAGTCCTTCATTCCTTCCTGGAAGCGGAGTCTGGTGGTGAGGGGGTCCTTGGTGAGGGAGAGGATGAGCTTGGTGTCGTCCATGTAGGATACTATGCTGAGTCCATGTCTGGTGAGGAGTGCCATGTAGATGTTTAAGAGCGTGGGGCTGAGCGATGATCCTTGGGGTTCTCCGCAGCTGATCTCTGTTAGTTCGGAGAGAAAGGGAGGAAGTCTGATTCTTTGGGTTCTGCCGGTGAGGAAGGAGTGGAGCCAGTCTAGGGGGTCCCCTGTATGCCGGCGTCGTGGATTCTGGCGGTGATAGTGTGGAGGGAGGCGGTGTCGAAGTCTACAGAGAGGTCGAGCAGGATCAGAGCCGCGGTGTGTCCTTGGTCGAGGAGCGAGCGGATGTCTTCTGTGGCGGCGAGTAGGGCGGTCTTGGTGCTGTGGTTACTGCGGAATCCGTATTCGGAGGGGGTCGAGGATGGAGGACTATGAAGAAAACATGGTCCTAGCGGCTACATGTGTGCCCAGGATGTTACTCTGCCCAAAAGAATAAAAGAACCTTTTATCCTGATGGTTAGACAATGAGGTTTCCCCAAGCACCTGTATAGTGAACTTTAGATTTTAATGCATCAAATGCCAGTCCATGAACTCGGGTAAAGTCTCAGATGAAAATGGGGCTTTTTATGCATGTGATAAGAAAGGGACTTGCCTTACGTTGATTAGGAAGTAGGCAAGCTATATATAAGGGCAGGGACAAAGGAGATTGACATATATTGTATTGGCCTGTCCTGTGTATTAGCAATGCAGATATAACTATCTACCTGAACAAGCATTTTCAATGCAATAGGTATCGCATTAGGAAAGTGTGAGCTATTGGTATAGTAAATGACACATTTTTTTAATATGTGTTGGCTTTGAAAATATATAAATTAATAGCTTCACAAAGCCAATAGCTTACACTTTCCTAATGCGAGTCCTATAGGCTATGTCAATGCGTGTTGGTAGCAAGCAAGGACAGTGCTGTTGTGGTGCTGAGTGATGATGTGGTTGGGCTGAGTGATGTGGTGGTGTCCCCGAGTGATGTGGTGGTGTCCCCGAGTGATGTGGTGGTGTCCCCGAGTGATGTGGTGGTGTCCCCGAGTGATGTGGTGGTGTCCCCGAGTGATGTGGTGGTGTCCCCGAGTGATGTGGTGGTGTCCCCGAGTGATGTGGTGGTGTCCCCGAGTGATGTGGTGGTGTCTCTGAGTGATGAAGGGTGGAGTAGGAATTGGAGGGTGGAGTAGGTGTTGGAGGGTGGAGGTGAAGGGTGGAGGTGGAGCTAGAGGGTGGAGTTAGAGTTGGAGGGTGGAGTTGGAGTTGGAGGGTGGGGTGAGGGTGAGTGAGGGGATGTGAGGGTGTGTGATGATAGGTGAGGGTTGTGAGGGTGAGGGTGTGTGAGGATGAGGGGTGAGGGTATGTGAGGGTGAGGGGGGGTGGGTTTGTGATGGTGGGTGGGTGAGGGTGAGTGAGGGTGTGTGAGGAGGATATAAATTAAAATATATATGTTCAATTCACTTGGTTGGTAGAAGCAATCTTATAAATCGGCTGCTTTTTTCCCTTTGACTTTAAAGGCTACAAGTATCTGGCAGCGTATCGCACCTTTCATTTACAAACTCTGAGTGAAATGAAAGAAATGAAGCTTCAAGTAGATTACTGTTGTGTATGGAAGTTAACGTTTCTAACAAACTTAATATTGCAGTGATGCAAGACGAATGTGGGCAATAGTACTGGAGACCTAACGGACTAAGCACTCACAAAGCCAATAGTCCCCGTTACCTTCGTCCATTCCACTAGTCCCCGTTCCCTTCGTCCATTCCACAGTGCAGACCTAGTGGCTTTTCACATGCTTCAGTATTAACTTAGAAAATGGGCATCTTGAACCAGTACATTAGTAATGAAGTATAAAAAATCTAAAATGGTCACCAGTGCATCAGCTCTCATACATGCATGGCTGCTAGTGCACCAGTGTCCATCTCTCTGTTTTTCTGTTATACTTAATTGCAATTTTACCATTGCAGGATGCCCAACACCCATTTCTAAATGGTAAATTAAGAATAAGCATGATGCCGCACAGTTGGAAAGGGGTAAAGCCCGCCAAGCAGCATGCAGCTGCTGACGTTGGTGAACAATATAGTAAAAAACAAGTAATATAATGGGGATGTTCGTTGAGGGTACTGGTGTGGGGGGACTTCTAGATTTTTAAAATTTTTGTGACTAGAAGAAGCAGAGATGGTGCCACCGAGAAAACCACTGAAGTTCCTTTGCGAGAGTTTTACAACAAAGCTGGAAACGAATTAACGTGGCATGGCGCCAGTCGCAAGTTGAACACATGCTGTTTTACAACAGCGGATGCTAGCGCGTGTTTATGAGAGTTTTTGCAAGATATCCTAGTCAATGGAAGAAGGCAGCAGAGGAATTGTTGTAATTTTAAAAATCCTAGGTATCGGAATTGTAGTTTAATAAGAAGCTTAACAGGGTTAGAAGACACGGACATAAAAAATGTTATATTTAATGGGGAACAGCAGAGGCAGACGATAGAGGCTCGGAGTTGTAATTTGAAGGGGAACATGGCATAATAAACTATAGGTATAGCTGTGGAAACTTGTTAAGGGACTTGTAGAGAAGTAAAAATGTTTGCAAATGCAACATAATATGGACGGTGTTAAGATAGCAATGCTGTTAGTGACAATGCACATTAAGGGCATATAATTGCAGCACGATAAAAGTGTTGTCCATAATTAAGCGGAGTGAACGGGGATGTAGCTACATAGAAATAGTGCAGAGTTGAAATAGATAGACACTATTCTGTATGTAAATTTGATTGGGGGCTGGGCTAAAGTGAGGGGATGTAAGGGCTAAGTGCGGTACGAGTAATAACAGTTTTAGAGCATAGGGTTATGTGTATTGCTAAAGTAAATATAATAATATTAAAAAGCACGCAAAAAGATTGTGCTTTCGTAAAAAAAATAAGCAGTAAGTAAAGTAAAGAGCAGAAATGTTTTCGACAATCGCATTCATTCAGCTTCTTTTTTTATTGAAGCACTTGAGGGGTTCGGTCTGATTTCAGGGCGCTCGGGGCAATACCTGTGAAGGCTCCTTTTCCTGTCACCTTCTCTTCTCCCTAAGAGAGGTTCCCCCATTTGGCACCCTCCAACTTTCTCCCACCTGGGAGAAATAGGTTAACACTCCCAGAGAATCATCCTGTCCAAATTATCAAGGAATGCCATGAAGACCTTCAGGCAAAGGTTCCTTGACGTGTTACCAGAATCCCTCCTCTCTGACCTATACTACTGTACGAGAAGAGGGTCACATAAAACGGGCGTCTCATTCTTCTCACCCGACATTCCACTCTGGCTGGAGACTTACACCTCCACCCTTACCCTCGCCCACGTATCAAAAGTTCCTTTTAGAAAGAAGCTAAACATAATTCCATCAACTTTCTTTAATGCAGCAAAGTAATTATTCAAGACTTGAATAAGGACCTCCAATCCTATGACACATTCTTCTGTCGTTGTACTAGAAGGGGTCAGTTATTGACTGAGGTCTTATGATAAGCCGACTTTTTTTTTTTTTTTTAAGTGAAGGATCACTAAGGTCTTTACCCAGTACTGGAAAACTTGTTCACAGGCATGTAACACATTGCATAATGTTGTCAACCTAAGAGCAACAGAAGAAGAGAGAGATCTGATTGTACTCCTACAGCAGGATTAAAATGTATTTATTTTGGATAGTACAATCTCTTCCATAGCAAAATAAAAGCTGATCCACTGTTAGTGCGATATTTAACAGCTGACTGATGAGAATTAAACGCAAAGGGGAAGAAATGTGGGGGCGGGGTACAGTGCTGATTTTCGAGTGGAACTTCACTTGTTAAATGAATCGTGGCAGTAATTAATCTCCTTATTCAACCTGGAGGATGGATAAACTGAGATGACAGGATACTTGTTCAGTGTTTAATTTAGGCCAGTGCCTGCTGAGATCTGTGAAAGATTTGGGACTGTCTTTTGGAATCACTGGACTACAGAAATGGAAAAATGATGGCCATGTGATCAGTCCAGGAATGGATAAGTGTCTACCTAGGAACCCTTTATTCTGGTGGCGGTGCACACGGAAATAAAATTAGGAAGATAGAAACTCCATTTACTTGTAGCTCTTCCTTGAGAAATCTTTTTTTAATCATCTTTTCTTTTAACCCACTGTTAATATTTTCTCTCTGGCATGCTTTCCTATTCACGTTATGTTCCTTCTATGCGTTTTGAGTTCCAACCCTTAGTCAGGTGATTACTTAATACATTTGCTTTTAAAAAAAACAGAAGAAAAATGAATAATACGTTGTAATTTTTAGCTTTTTAAGAAGCATTGTAACTAGCATACAATCATACATAGTACAGGCATTGCAACATATACATTCTTTCAAGAGTAGGCACTGGAATTTACAAAAATCCTTGTTCGTTATAATGTCTGGTATTGTTTTTGATCTGTTGAGCCTTTTTCCCCATTGAAACAGTTTACCAACATGGCTTTATGATTTGATGGAGAGGTTTATATTTTTGCATTCTGTCGCTTCACAGCTTATAATACTCAGAGAAATTATGTCTGCTTACACATATTGTTCCATAATTCTCAGGTCATACAATCATTCACCCTTTGTTATACTTCATATTTTGCTTACATGGTAACTTGCCTTCGTTTACTCTTATCTTACATATTCATCAAATCTATTTTAATTGTTTCATAGCGTTCGGGATATTTGGGGAGGAAGTTCCGAATAATTTGTATTGATATGACCTGCACACTAATGGTTCTTACATTTAGAAGTTGCAACCATTCTATTTAGCTTATGACCGAAAGGATAATTAACTCCTAATTCCCACTTCTAAAAATATGAACCAATAGTGTGCTACAATAATACCAATAAAAGTGGTTTTAAACTTGACGCCCTATAATTTAGCACGCTGAGAAAACAATTAAAGCAAATATATAAAGCATACATCCATTCAGAATGTTTACCTGCAGAAGACGTGACACACACTAAAAAGACCCATTACCTTAAATACAGCAGAATTGAGAGCACCCAAAATAAAGCAGTACTTCCAAAGCTAATTTTTTAAAGTGTAAAATATGCACACAAAAAAGTCCAATCCAGCGACCAGAGCACAATAGATGGACACAGCTCTCTCTACATTGTAGGTCTCTGGGCCAACCTGCCATCTTAATCATGTCGCTGCCTGCGCACACAGCAGTTCGCCATTGTACGATTGTCATGCTGATGCTTACGACAGCACCACATTCCTTTCTAATGAAGCGGTTGCCTTCCTAACCCCATTTCTTGCACTTTTTACTTTTAACATGAATAGTTTGACATGAGATTTTTTTTTTAATTCTATTTGGAGTTATTTGTAAATTTAAGAGAAAAAATTGTCTTTATATAGCCAATATTTAAGATAAATTGTCCTGAACAGTATTTTCTCTGTTGATAAAATATGTTCCGGGATCCTGCACTGCCGGAAACATTCCATGTTCATAAATATTAATTAAATCCCATTATGTGAGAATAGGAAACTTTCAGAAATTCCGCAGTTGAAGTAGGCAGTGTTACTTACCGCCAGAGAACTGTATACAATCTGTTGCAAGATCCCGACTGAGCCATAGCGTAACAGACTACGCAGGAGATTGCTTTTGTAGGCTAGCTGATGATTTTAAAGGCATACATGAATTGCAACAATATTGTCAATGTGCACTCGAAATACAACTGATGAAACGTAGAGATTCAATTTCATCTGTGTGCGTCCCTGCCTGTGCGCCATGTCCAAAGGCGCCAACTGAACAATGCAACAAGTATGCTGGGAAAGAAAAACCCTCCAAGCTGGAGGGAG
This sequence comes from Lissotriton vulgaris, assembly GCF_964263255.1. NCBI lineage: Eukaryota > Metazoa > Chordata > Amphibia > Caudata > Salamandridae > Lissotriton > Lissotriton vulgaris. Next base: position 31,973,277 of record NC_141698.1, read on the forward strand.
CACTTATTTGGACACAGGGATGTTTCCTGTGTCAATTAAACAAGTTCATTCAATCTTAATAAACTTGGTGCATTGCTGAAGCTTCTTTTTCAATTTTATTCAACCAATTGATGTAATTCTACCAATGGTTCCTTGGTAGCCAGATAGTATTTTGTTGCAATCAAAAATGAAACATCCCAATGCATTTCGGGTCGAGCGTGGCCCTTCATCAGGGGTCTCCTTAACATATTCTGTAAATGAAACAGGAGACTTTTCAAAACAGTCAAAGAATTCACACTGCCTAATCAAAAACGGATAATTCTTTTGCCATCACCCTTGGTTTCTTTGCTGTGCACGCATTTGCATTCTTTTTTAACCCGTGTCACGTCTTCATAAGGATGCATGACCCACATATCAGAAGGTTGTTGTAATTTATTATTATTAGGCAGTGTGAATTCTTGGACTGTTTTGAAAAGTCTTCTGTTTCATTTACAGAATATGTTAAGGAGACCCCTGATGATATCCATCTATCTATCTATATATCTCTCTCTCTCTCGATCTCTCTCTCTCGATCTCTCTCTCGATCTCTCTCTCTCAATCTCTCAATCTCTCTCTCAATCTCTCTCTCAAGATCTCTCTCGAGATCTCGCTCTCTCTCTCCATTCACAGAAATCAGCCACTTGAAAATTAGGCGAAACTAGGCACAGCCCCATGCCATCTCTCGCTAAAGGACACTTTCCACTCACCACTGTCAGGTTGTTGTTCATGGGTTGAAAGGTGCAGCACAGCAGCTCAGAGCCGTCGGGATCAGGGATCTCCCGGATGCACTTGCCATCCTCAGTGGCCCAGATCCTCATGGTGGCGTCAAGCGAGGTGGAGACGATCACATCGTTGGACAGCGACCAGGCAAAGTCTGTAACACCCCGAGCGTGGCCACGGAGCACCCGCACTACAGCCGGCGGTGTGGGCACCAGCTGGCAGACTGAGATGGTGCCATCCAGCGAGCAGCAGGCCAGTAGGTGCTTGTCATCGTTGGCAAACTGCACCTTAGGAACTGGGGAGGAAAGAGCAGAGGTTTGAAACTCTCTCAAAAGTACAAGCCTTAGCCAAAGCACCCAAATCCAAGATGGAGCCAAGCTAAAGAACATTTCTAGGAGTGCATTGAAACGTGGGTTAGGGTCTGGGTTATTTTAACTGCACAATATGGACCTGGATAAAGTATAATACCAATACCAAGCCCTTTGCTTTCTAGATGTATAATGGAGGTTACCTTCTGGCTCTCTGTACCTTCCTCTCCACCTGAACAAACTGTCTCCACCCATGCACATTCACCCTATGCTGGAGGTAAGTAGGGCACTAAAGACCCCAAGCTCCTTTGACTTGCATACAAGGAAAGATGACGAGGAGAGTTTAGTGTCATCTGAGGGTTTGGGGTTTTTTTTATTTACGAAACTCACTCAAAACTGCACTGGGACAAAAAATGCATTCTCCACCACTCCCCTCTCCTGCAAGGATCCTGTCGTACGCAATTCAAATTAAGTCATAGGCCACATGAAAACTGTATCATGCAAGGTTTAAGAATCATTGATTTTGTTGCCTGAAAACAAGTAATTTATATTCAACACTTGGGAACTAGAATGAGGTATCTATGAAAACACTGCCGCTTCGTAGGGCCAGCAGTACTGTGGTCTATGCACAGTCACTGCAAAAAGATGTCAGACTTTTGTTCGTGGCCAATGATGCCACTATATTACCTGTGACAGCACCAACAGAAGTACACAAGACTTGCCCTATTCAATGACTGAAATTTAAGGATGGGGAAGTTAGGGGGGCTGGCATGTATTAGATTGGACACCGCAGACTTCAAAGAACAGCATATAGAGCAGTGCCAATTGCGCACATTTTGAATGTAGTGAATTCCAGTTGTGGAATGCTACTGGAAGTCATTTCTCACTTAAACCACACTCACTTCATCATGGCCTTTTCTGCTCCCCAGACTTTGCAGACAGCCACAGCAATGAGGTCATCCGTGTGCCCAAACACCTACCCGCCTCGTCTACATGCTGATCAAAGATGTGGTACATCCCGGCAAAGGCGTAGTTCTCACTGAGTGTTGTGTCACCAGCCATGGCCCGGCTGGCTTCGGCCACGGAGGTGGGCACCACACTGCCCGAGGGCCTGCCACATGGGAGAGAAAGACAAGAGGGCAGAGTGAGAAAGAAAGTAGAGAACCCGAAGGGGGGAATAAACAATATGGAACTTTATTAATATATTGAGTTAACAGCCAGGCAAAAATGAGGGAAAAGATAGTGAAAACACCCTAGAGGGACACAGTAATTGATTCAGACAAGGGGAACCAGCAGGGGAAGATACAGTCATGGTTCCTGAAAGTTCAAACTCATTCAGGCCAAATAGCCCACCAGAGTGGAAACAAGTGTTTCACAAAAAACAAGCAAAACAGACAACAATATGCAAACAATGCATACACAATCCAGACACAGCTACTACACAAGCAAGCGAGCCAAAGAAAAAGCACAAAATCCAGACGCAGTTGTATCATACAAAGAGATGTGCTTAAAAAGCATGCTAAATACAGTTTTGTCACCAAGTGGAGTACCTAGGAGATATGCCCTTTTGTTTTCAAGTCATTACTGATCACAGGATCCTAGAATCTACACACAGAAACCCCAGGTAGAAAATGAGCTGAAGTCCATGAGCTGATTGTTAGTGCTTTGTGAAAAGACCTGTCCCTCCCTCCCTCCACAGGGCTGAGACAGTTAGCATGACAATAGGAGGAAGGAAGGAAGGCAGGCAAACAGTTTATGGGCTCACGATTCGGTAAGTAAATGGGACACTGTATAAATACATCGGACAAAAAAAAGTCATTGTATGGGATAGGTTAACCACATCTGAACCTTACACATGATTCTCTTAGAGAACCAACTCACTTCTCATCGTAGACAGCTCGGTTCATCTGGGCCTGCAGCTGGTATGAACCCCGGCTGACCGAGCGGCGATGTCCACGGGCACCCTGCGCTCGGGGATCGTCCTCAAAGTCCTAAGGTGGAAAAAAAGAAAGATGTCAGAGTCTGCAGCAGGAAGACATGAGGGAGCCTGATCTTCCATGATCTTTTCTGGAGATGAGTTTTTTATTCTCTGCACTGAACAGAAAGCTCATTATTAATCGTCTCTGATGTGATGGAGGACCCGGTCCTCCAAACGCTCGGTCCGCCAGCTCTATTCTGAATCAGGCAGATGGTCAGTTTTCCAACTACTGTGCCCCCGCTGGCTCTCCTTTTAGAAAAACCTATTCTGATGACCCTACAGAGAAGGGGCCGTCAGAGTAAGGGCATCAGACCACCTGCCCCTTTAGATCCAATGGTCTGATGTATGTTTTTTCTGCCCATCACAGCCAGGAAAAAGGAAAAACTTGGAAATCACAGAGAGAAAAAGCATAATGATCCCCACATTCTGGAATACAAATCTCAGGGTGCGAAGGTCATTAGTGTTTTGTTTTTCGGAAACAAGCTTCCGCTTTAGGAACTTCAGTAAACAACCAACTAACAGACAGCAGCTGGCCACCAAACTTGTTGAGCCTTCAGACGAACAGCCGTGATGGGCAACCAGCGATCCAAGAAATCAAGCCTTAGTGTGCACAGAAATGCAACCTATTAAAATAATGATAAAACCACTGACAACACACATCATTTCTTTCATGCCCGGCCTAGGGTTTGATGCAGAGTGAGCCTTCCCAAATCAATCGGCTTCTTCTTACATTTACCATCAGGAGACTAGTATTACTTTACACTCTACAAACTCCAATTAACTTGTTGCACTGGTGAAATGTTCACATTAAAATTGGACCAGTGTCTCAACCAATGGCCGTCCTCCACTGCTGTGTGACATGCATCTTCAGCATGGACCAATGTACACATAAAACTCAACTATGGAGCACATAGAGATCTTCAAAATCACCCAGGACAGCGGGGAAAACGAAGATTGGGTGATGAGACCTGGATGTCCAGATGTGGGTAGGTCCGACGCGTCGGAACTCCTCTGAATGATTTGATCGCCCTTGCCAGTGTGCGAGTGTCTTGGACATCAAGGTTGGGGTGTCACCACATCCCCTTCTAGGTTTTTGCCAGAAGGTAGACTGTTTTTTACACTCCCTTCCCACTTGCACCATGGATTAGGACAAGAGTCCTGACCTGAGGGCACGAAATCTCTTGGTACATCTTCCGACCATCCCCTTTAGAATAGATGAGGATCCCCGGTCCTTATGAAATGCCATTAAGCCTTCTGAATATCTTGGGCATGAAACATGTCAACCATTTGACCACTTTCACCATTCACAAATCACTTTGAGCTGTAGCAGGTTTCATTTTCCTCGTCAGCCACAACTTTTACAGTTGCTTGTTTTTAACCATGGCATCGGTATCCAACGAATAACGCTATTTTTAGACACCATTAGCTATTTTTAGACCTACTTTTTCTCCCACTTCTACTCATCTTACAGACGCCTCCGCCCCCACTTTCTGGGCTTCACGGCAGCAACCCGAGAAGACCTCCGGCAAAGAGCGCCCCTGCGGGGCCCGCTGGGCATCGCAGTGCCGGCCCAACGAGGAGCTGCCCTATGATGAAGCATGACACCTCTCGGGTATGTGAGGGTCCTTGCTCCTTATAGGAGCTATCCCAATCCGTTCTCTCATTCCATACCTGGAGTTTCCTTCCCCCACCCCTTCCAGTCCATTCCTATCAGGAACTGCATACTACTTGTTTCACCACTGTTGTGGTAAAGTCACAGTCTGCCAAGATAGTGTGGAACAGGAGTGGTCAAGCCAGCCTGTCGGTCGGTTTGCTTCAGTAGGTAACTGTATTGGCGCCATGGAAAGCTGTGAGCTGAGCACAAACGCAGCCTGACACACTTAGTTCGGGAATATCCCATGCAAGGCATATGGGCTTGTTTCCCTGCCCCTGAGCGCCCATCTACATGACTAGCTTGTACCCAGACTTTTAATTTGGGCCTGACATCATGTCAGTCTAAGTGTGTGTGCAGAGGCCTAGGTCGGTCACTTACTATGTGACGTACTGGACCTATCCTGTGACCCGCATGGGTGCACAAGCATGCCCTTACTAGCGACTACTGTCCTTATCCCAGGTATACTACATGAAGCCAAGATTGCAGCATGCTGTGTTTTGAGACAGATTATATTGGTCACACTTGGGATGAGGCCTACAGGTCCAATTAGGCAACGTTCTGCTTCTATGTCTTCGCCCAGAACCTCAGTCAGATTCTGTGTGTATTTTGAATGCATATGTAGTGCATGTAACACGTGTGGTAATAAGCTGTGTGTGAGTGATGCGGAGTATTGAAGGCCACTGGCATAACACAACATGGAAGGTGAAGTCCTTTCTCCGAGACAGTGGAAGTGCATTGACTACATTCGTGTCGCTGAAGGGAGGAGAACCAGGCAATGAAGTGAGGAGAATGGAGACAGTTCTGTCTTTGAAAGTTCACGTTACAAAATCCCCTAACTCTGCAGTCAGAGAAAGAAACGTAAACACCAACCTCCAAGTTGAAATATGCAGCAGCTTGTAAGAAGACAGAAGCTGACTTTGACCCATCTTTGTTTGCACAGCAAAAGTGGCATTAAAACAAAACAATATTTAAAGGCATCTTTATTGCTCATTCACTTTCGGAATGAACAGAACACCTGTTCTTTGTCAGCTTGAGCTCTTTCGTCAGAACGGGCCAGTAGGCACTAAAAATAGCTCACCCTAATAAAATCTGACTGGCCATAATGAGTGGGCGAGCAGATTTCTCAAGGTCTGGGTATGTATGATGGTTCGAGGAGTCTACAGTACACCATAAGGCAATTAGCAGGAAATGGAGTGGGTGGTGATGAGGCACGTCATTGTTTGGAACAGAGACCAGGTGGTTACAGTACTCATGCACACCTTGAAACTTGCAGTCACTCTGGTAGCCCAGGACCTTCAGGCTCAGTATCTGCAGCTGCTCTCAGACTACATCAGTGTTAAAGGGTCTAGCTAGTGACGAAAAGAAGCGGTTCTATTTGCCCAATCCCGCATCACTAACAATCACCAACACTATGAATACCTTAATACTGATTTGTTGGACAAGATCACTGGAGCTTTCAGACATTTGAAATCATTCATAGGACAGCCACTCTAAAGAAGATGATTTGAGATTTTCCCACAGGGAAGAGATGTGTCAGATCTGTATGGAGCCTAGGTGGCCACTGGTGGCTGACGAGCATATGCCGCTCGTGACTACAGCTATATGCTAAACTGCAGGGATGAAGGGCAAGTATCAGTGTCATCTTGAAAACAATCTTTCGAAAAATCGTCACTTTGAAAAAGATGGAGGCATCTTTGACTGTGACAATTGAGAGCTTTAAAAAAAGCTTTATTCAGGGAGTACTAATGCTCTTTTATGGAAGCCACAGAAGTTCAACCCAAAAAAAAAACGTATAATCGCTCTTTTTCTGGTCTTACCACAGGAAAATTGAACGCAATACCTCCCGAAACCAGATCCAACTGCTAGACAACCTCCTTCAAAAACCAAACTAAAACTGCTGTAGCTGACCAGATACCTTCAGCAGTAGTCCCGAATTTACTAAACTGGACTATTTTTTTCTGATTACACTTCTGGATTCTGAATCTACTAAGTCATTTGTTTACATTGTATATACTTTGTTTCTTGCTTGTTCCTTTGCTTTTGATGTTTCAACTTGTTTGCTATTTGTACAACACTTTGCTATTTATCTTTTGGTTTGCTTGTTTCCTTTTTGCATTTGTTTGATGTTCAACTTTTTTTGCTATTTGTACAGAGCTCTAATACCCGGATGGGTCTGTTTGCTGTTTATAAAACTTTATAAATAAACAAACATCTGTAGGAAGATAACTCTTTATATGATATATCAGAATGAGATATACCATGCAAGGAGTCCAGGTATTCCCTTATGAATGGACAGGGACTTGCTCCAGCAATCCCAATGTGCTCTTCTAAAGTGTAGTGTGATTGAGCAGCCGTAGGCTTATCAGAGGGTAGTGTTAGATATCTACAAATACAATCAGGTAAGTGCGTTTTTCAGTAGAAATGCTTTGCTTCAAAAAAATTCAAAACTTAGTTCATTTCTCAGAAGCTGCAATGTTATCCTATGGGAGGCAAAGCAAATCTGGCATTCAGGTACAGGACAGCGACTTACTGGATCAATCACCTAGACTTAAGGTGAGTAGTGGGCAAGGTCCATGGCAGCACCAGCAGAACACCACCAGTGGCACTAGGGTGGCCATGAGCAGAAGTGAAAAACAGGATGGGGTGCCCAATGTTAGACTATGGAGATCAGTCTTTGAGTAAAGAGGCTGAAGGCTTTGACTGGGAGGCCAGTTGGGCTGAACCAACAGGTGGACTCAGGCCTCACGATGCTTGGGGACGTCGGGACACCTTAGGTCCTCTTCTCCTTGGGCGACAGGTGCTGAGGTGTCCTTAGGCATCGGGTTTTCTTACCGGAATCAGTCGCAGTAGATGGAACAGTGGCTGCAGGCGGCATCGGTGAGTTCACGAGGGGTGAAACCACGGTGGACGTGGTCTCTGGAGGGCTGGGGAACCACATTGACACCGCTGGCCCACTACAACTCGGGCTGGGAGCAACAGGTGCAGTGGTGTCCTTAGGTGTCTGGTTTTTGCAGTCTTGCTGTCCTCTCAGTTCTCTTTGGGGTTCTGCAGAATGCAGGGAAGCAGGTCCGCTGCGTCACAGACGGTCTTATATTACCAGTTCCTGTGGGAGGTGGGCATAACCATGTCCCCTAGTTCCTAGATTTGCTTTCACAAAGATGGGCAACTCTGAAAAGTTGTGTCCACTTCAGGGTAGGCCACCTGGGGGTGGGGTACTAGCATGGGGGGGGGGGGGGGGGGGCATGCTTACCTTACTACCTATTTTTCCCACCAAGAAGGGGGTCGGCTTCTTCTATTGTGAGGGAAGCCAGACTCATTTCAAAGGCGGTAACTTCTTTGAAGCCCCTGCCATCCTAAGTGAGGGGGTAATAGCACCCTCTTCCAGAGCAGGCATTGTTTCTAACCACCTGAGAACAAAGGCCCTCACCCTTGGCCGCCAGAAACTTGCCTCTGGTTGCGGGCTGGCAGAAACCAGTCAATCGACACATAAGTGGCTGGTAGGTTTTCAGGGGGCACCTCTTAGTGCCATCTGGGTGCACTGGAATAAGTGTGGGTTTATTAATTTGAGATGTTAGCTTAACAGTCACTGGTAACAACAAACTGTGCTGCTGCATAAAGAAGGAGCAGAGTTAGTAAAGAAATGTCATGATTGTCAGGATGCTTTCGGTTGTTTGCATATGCAGTTCAAACTGTGAACTAAATGTATTTTACACTGACGGGCTATTCCTAATGGATTTTGTGTTTATTGAAAAGCCAAATCAAGGAATGCTAAGCCTTGATTATTTACTTGGAATGCGGGCCTCTGTTCAGTTGAAAGTAGTGCAGGGACTCTGCTCCTGCCAGGCTTGTGTGAGAGTTGCCCAAGGTACTTTACTGCCGTGGTCTGCGGAGCGTTCACTGTTCTGGTGCATTTTCCATCTTGGGAGAAAGAGCTTAATACGTTTCCATTAAATTTAGTGACCTTGGTTTGTACAAGTGATTTTGTCGATTGTCAGGCCTAGTTTCAGCACTATAAGTTTCAAGCTTCATTTTGACATACACACTTGAATTTGGTGTTCCAGGGGATGTATCGTGAACACGTTTCCTGCTGGTATACAGACTAAGAGCAGGTCTACGCACCAGTTGAGCTCCGATTCTGCTGCCTGCAACACACAGTAGAGAACAGAGCAGCAGCTGCCGCTTCATGTTTCTGGGCTGCATTGTCTGTATCTCAAACAGGTACTCATTGTCTGAATTGAGGTACGGTCTGGATGCAGCGCAGAGACAGAATAAAACAGTCCATGACTCTTTCTGGACCTGTGCATGGCTGCAGAAGGTGTTTATGACATGGTCCTTGTTCTTCTGTATGAGGGAATGTTTCTCCTATAGATCATCACAGTGTACAACAAAAAAATAGGAGTGCTAGGTAGAGCACCTAATGTGAGGACGTTGATTCTGGAGGCATCCTTATGCAGTGTAGTATTTCCTGTCACAATCCGGATATCTGAGCATTCAGAAAGCAAAGAAGCTCTGCCCCACTCTGTGTGAAGGAGGATGGCATCATGGTGGCATCTCCTTCCCTGGCTAGAGATCCTAGTCATAGTTCAGCTGTGAACCTGCTGGCCACTGCACGGCAATAAGAATGGCACAGTGAGCTGAAGCCCTATGAGGTCTGCCATGCAAACAAAAGGGGAGCAGAAATAGGCTAAGAGAGTCAACAGGGTCTAGGGACCTCGTGGGGATGCTCAAACGGTCAAATTAAGTGGATTGCCAAGGCCCAAGTGGGTGATAGTGGGAGCATCCATCACAGAAAACTGATTTAATGTAAAGGCTGCACTGTCACTGCTTTGACGCTGGACAGCACTAAATCAGTAAAAGTGAAGCAAACTAAGGTGTTTTCCAGTTTTGAATGAAAAGCAAATATTCCCTTCCATAGTATTATATTGGTTAGAATTGGTTTTAACTGAAAGCTGTAAACCCTACTGCTAAAAATGAATTGTCTCTGCCACTGGTGCCGAGTGAAGCCTCTCCCACTCACTACTAATGTGTGTGGTCAAACTTTCTAAGGTTGTGCAAGTCTTGCCATCATTCTTTTGATATGTACAGTGAGAAGGCTAATGCTAATAATCCAGAGTGGGAAGGGTGATTGCTACAGTTAGAGATGCTGTGAAAAGAGTCCAGAAATGGAATAATGTTTCTGGCCAAGTGAAGGTAATAAGTCCAGGGAATAACACCCATGGCAACCAGGCAGGAATGTTTTCATGCATGGTTAACCTTCTGTAGGCAGAAACATGTAAAGCAGGCCTGAGGCAAGCCGCTTAAACTGTACAGACATATCTCTGGTAACTGCCCTTTAAATTAGCTTGTAAAAAGGTGTATTTATTTTTACTGACTTTTATATAGCGCAAACTTGACCAGAAGGTAGCGGGTATCAGAGCGCTTTACACGAGCACCAGTTGCGTTACATGAGGACACATTCATTTTTTTGTTAGGTACAGGGAGATTAAGTGATTTGCCCAGAATCACATGATGTTCAGCGTCATTGCTGAAACTCGAAGCCGGTTCCCCAGATTTGAGGTTGACCGCCCTAGCCGTTAGCCAACTCCTCGCCTCAACAATATCATTGAATATCATTGATATCATGAATTTATGATTTTCTTCCTCACCAATAAATCGCCAGTATGGTACAGAGATTCGTTCAGTCCAACACAAACATAATTCTAATCACCAATTAAAAAATAAAAAAAAACACAGTGCTCCAGGGTGATCAATCAGTGCTGATCAAATAGGCAGACTCTTCAGGGCACACAATTCATAAACTGCAATCTTCCAAAAGAGACCTGGAAATTATCAAGACCCACCAACGAGCAACTACTGTGGTTTCAGGCTCAAAGGTTTTTCTTCTGGAACGTTTCCAAAGACGAAGGTGCTAAGCATAGTCCAGTGGAATCAGTAGCACCCCTTTTGCTGCGTGTACCTAATTCAGGACTGTGGCCTCTCTAAATCACAGCACATGCTGCAGCCTTTTAAGACGTTGTCAAAGATTTTAGCTGATTAACTTAAATATAAATGCCCCTTTTTTGGCAAGTTGGTCAATCTAATATTTTGTTTCAAACATTGCAGGGATCTCGTTCTGCACTCATGCGAAGTTGAAACATATCACCTAGAAAGTTGCTTCAATTACAGCAGTGAAATCAGCCAGATGATTGGTAAAAATGCATGCCGTTTTTCCTAAAAATGTTGTTATAAGAAACAATGTTGATTTTTCCATAGATTGTTCCTGAAATTCACGTTAACTTGACTATTTTTCATCTGGTTTTCTTTTCCGTACAAATTGCAATATCAAATGAACTTCCAGTTAATAAAAGGATTTACCATCTAACTTTAAAAAGAGACTTGTCACACACAGTTCTCCAGTCGCTGGTAAAGTTGCTTCCAAACGAGGTTCACCCAGATGGCATGAGACTTGTTGCTAAAAACTCTGTCATCCCCAGCAAGGATGTCTCAGGAGACATTCTACTAGAGGCAAAACTGCCAGTGAAGCACACCTGATAATATCAAACTTGCAGAAATGTGCAAATCAATTTCCTGCCGTTTAAATAACAATCTGTGCAAAGTTTAGCATTGTCTCTAGAGAAGATGGTAAAGCATGTTGCTCAATCCTTGATAATACTGCTCTCTTATTCCTCAATAACCCACCATCAAAAGACTCTTGTTGGTTTGATTCTCTTCCACGTCTCAGCTTTTCAGATTTGTAAAGCTCCTTACACATGCCCCTGCCTCAGGTAACCACAGAAATGCAACATACTAAATGGAGATCACCAGGGTCTGAACCGGCAAGATATATGGGGGAATGATGTGCCATGCTCTTTTAATTTTACAAAAACAGTTCCCATACGTTTTAATTAAAAAACAATCATCCCTGAACAGTTCATGAGAAACTTGAGGTGCATATGGCTGACAGTGAAGGGAAGGACTCTCATGTGCTGTGAAGTCAAGGGAGGACCAGAGATCTAAAAGAGAAAGAAGTCTTCTTCCCAACGGGCCTGAACCTGAAAAAACGAAAATGCATTCAATCGGTTTAAGTGCAAATGTAATGGCTGCTTGAGACCCGGTGTAGGTTTTAATTGCTTAAGTTACTTAAATCTTCATGGTGACAGATTCATTATTTTTAAGAGGTAATGAAGGATGTTACCAGCTGAGTTCTGGAATGCTTTCTTTCAATGGACACTTATGATTGCACTAGGTACTGTTTGACTCCCTATTAAAAAAAGATTTATTTTCAAAGCACTTGTTTTATGCTAATCATTAAGGGCAGGATTTTCTCCACCAGAGGGATAGTACCGAGGAGGAACTTCCGCTTGTGGATTCTGCCTGCATTTAGATCTACCTGCAGACCCTGGAGGACTTTTACTTGTCTCCAAACTCTTAATGAGGGTCTAAATCTATGTTTGCACATTTTGAGACAGTCGACTTGATACTATTTGTAATATAGTTTTAAAATAACGATTTCTAAATTCTCAGTGTCAAAGGCTGTGGCCTCGCAGCACTATAAATATGTAAGTCGCTATTCCCATCAAGCAAACTTCGGTTTACTTATGCCTTTCTTGCTGGACACAAATACATCTGCAGTGATCGTATTAAGTAAATAAGGTCTCAAAGTGAAAGTGTTTTCCTACTGATTAGTTTAACCTGCATTTATGTTGCACTTAAGGTGCACGCTATTTTATATGCAGTTACCTGAAGGCAAAATAAACTAGTTACAGAATATTTTGGTTTTTTTAGCCATGTCTTTGACCACGGCCCCACACTTATTGACCCTTCCCCGATTACAGTCAATATCACAGTTTCCATACTAGTTTTATACACTTCAATCACGGACAGGGTCCGATTGGAAACTTATCATTTCTTTGAAAACATATTTTAAGAAAATCAACGATGGACCCTCCAAGCAAAAGTAGTAAAAGCGATGCCGTTCTACTAATGAATCACAAATGTGGGTATTTTCCAGAGCTTCATATGCAACTCTTTTTAAATGAAGTTCGTAGCATCCGGTTTCTGAAACATGGCACTAGTTAAGCCATGCTTTTATAACCTTTCACACCATCATCTGGACTATTTATTATGGCCCAGCAAAGTTAGAACAACTACTTATGTGCGATATGCTATCAAGAATGTAAATCCAAAGAAAACATCAGACAGAATAACATGTGTTACTAGCGAATGTTTATTATACCCAAGTCTTCCTCACAGTTCATCCTTCAAACTTTCTTCTTATACATCTTTTGAGAGGCCAAAAAACAAGCCACTAAAATGATGAAATCAATTTAATAATGTACTTTCAATTGCAGACAACCTTCATAATAGAGAGAATGTCTGCCCTGGAAGTGTGTTTCCTTACAATTAGTACTCTACAGCAGAGGTTCTGAACATTTTTAGTTCTTTGGACCCCTGGTGAATCATTACTGGAATCCGTCCCTCTGTCATTATTGGAAGTCGCAGACCGCCGGCCTAAGCAATTTCTAGAATATTAACCTCTAAGCACACAAAAATAAGTATACATCATACAAATGTTCAGATATTTAAATGTTTTGTATATGATTCACAATCAAATATAGAAAAAGTTTTCACATTTCCAGTTTTGCTGCTTTATTCGTATACAGTTTATTATGTTTAATTAATTTTTATATGATTTAATTTTGTACAACAGTTGTGGACTGCCAGAGTAGGCCTTGAGGACCCCAGGGGAACTTGGCCCACAGGTTAAGAACCACTGCCCTAAAGTAATTTACTCTTTTTTTATCCCTAGGCTCTTACCTTTTGGTGCATATGCCAATTGACATATATGCCCCTGTCTCCCAGAACTCACAAAAAAGTTACTTTTCCCAAACCACATTTTTTCTCCATTTATTTAGGACCTGGATTATTGATAGACGTACTTATTTCACATCTGGTTTGATTGACAACTGACTTGTTTAACAAACTGTATCAAACGCCTAATCATCTAAAAAAGTTATACGTGAACGCTTGAAGCCAGTAATTGCATGCGCACTTTGGAATAAATGCACACATTTTTCCACCACAGAGCACTGTTGTTGTTTCCCCTGCCCACTGACCATTTTGGTAACAACTCGATGGAGTTGAAATGTTTCCCTGAAACTTAGCTTAACTGAACAGAAAGTGGAAACAGTATTACATGAGATACAGTTTCTTCATTGGTCCTACTGCATAAACAGAATTTCCCCTCGATCTGATAACCTCCTCCCTAACTTAACTAAAGAACTGAGGCCCTGCCACATTCGCTATGTTGGCTGCTTGGGTGAACCGCACATCAACTAGCAGGGAGGCAGAACTGCCAGTGAGATGCCCTCCTGCTGTTGCCCGAGATGCGGATGTTGGAGCACTAGAGGATTTAAGGTCAAAATACCCATCAAGCCCACTTATGCATTTTGACCTAGAATATACAACTAGCTACTAAAATCTTAAAGAGCACCATGCTGCCTGGAAGGGACAATGGCTTCAGATGGAGGTCTCCCATAGACAAGAGATCTCTGGAGAGACAACCAATGTAGTCAGCGCCTATAAGAGAACACCACTCTACTGTATCCTTGCAGGATGTATGACGTTACAACGCATGCTTTTACCACGCATGCCTTTACAACGCGGTTTTTACATCGCAATCCTTTACAACGCATAGCGCTTAGAGGTGCTGGATAGTGAAAAGTTTAATTTTCTATTCCAACTCCAGTCCCCGTGGACACTAGGGAAGGTGTTGGATAGAAAATTAAACTTATTCCCTATCCTAGAGCGCCCCCCAGCGCAATGCGTTGTAATGGTTTGCGTTGTAATGCCTGCATTGTAATGGTAGTGCGTTGTAAAAGTTTTGTTGTAAAGGTTGTTCACCATCCTTGCATGTAGAGGGAGGCACGACTACAACACAGTATTTGGACGAGACCAGTACTGTAGGAGACAACCACAGCTGCCAGTGAGCGACCGCCAATCAGCAGTCTTTGAATGTAGAGGAGTAAAAGCAACGCCTCTCTCTCTTATAAAGGACAACACATCCCTTCCAGACCTTGTGTTAGGAAGAGCTCACACAGAGATGAGATAATTAAGCACACATCAGGCCTGTGGGGAGGATGTTTCTGGATATACCACTACCAAGCATAACACCTCCACCAAAAGAGAGACGATAACAAAACACTTGCGACCAGACCACAACCTTCTAAGACCCACCACCAAGGTACCTATGTTATAAAGGAATGGGCCCACCTCGATTACCTCCATGCGATCCAGAGTGGTGCGGCTGCTGCGGATGCTGTTGCTGTAGGCCCTGAAGCTGCTCTGTTCGGACAAGGGCCCGTAACGCTGTGCTAGGAGCTGGGCCCGCAGCTTCAGGTACTGCCTACGTACCAGTGGGTCATAGCCAGCCTTGGCATTCTCCCGCAAGAGCTGGCTGCGTCGCCGGATGTACTGCGTGCGAAACTGTGGGTAGTTTGGAGTGCGGTAGGCGTTGTATCTACAGGGACAGAAGAAAAAAAGGACAGCGTAACTCAGTGGAATCTCTTGAGGAGCATGAGAAGGAGAACTTGAAGACAAAGCATTAGCTTTACGACTAAAATCTTGTTTTGGAAACTCCACTTGTCAGGGGCATTGTCCTGCATACATTACAGATCTGCCTTTAGAAGATTCTGTGTACCTAGTGATGGTGAAAGGAACCCGACTCTCAGAATTGGAAACTAACTCCTTCCATACATCCTCTGTATAAGTACAGCCTACACAGCAGCAGAGCAAGCATTCCTTACCCAGAGCAAACAAGGGCACCAGAGGCAGCAGAACAAAAAGCTTCATGCACACAGAACAGAAATAGTACAGGCAGTAAAAGACACATGAAACAGGTAAAGCATCTGTAGCAGCAGCCTCTCACCGACACAGACAAAGTATGACGAACCCAGCACTAATGAGCCTTCATCAGCAGAGTAAGCTTCTTTCACAAAAATATAACAATAGAAGATAGCAGCAGTGAAAGACACACACATAAATGCAGGCACGTGTACCCAAGGGTACAGTCTGAGCAGCAAGCTCCCCTCAAAGAGACCCTCGCCAATAATGCAAGGACGAGCCCTATATAAAGTGATCCAGAGGGCAGAGGCGACAACTATTTTAATAAAACACCCAACGCCACCTTAAGAGTATGTAGAGGCACACCATTCTAGTAAAATTGTGGATATGGAACGGTGAAGAGGGAACTCAACATAAGATGTGTGTTATTTGCGGAGCTTTAGACACTCTCAAACACAGGGCCTAAGATGGAGGCTTGGGGCTAGAGATTGGACACTAAGAAGAAACATCAATCAATCTATCAATCACTCAAGGAATTGTAAGCGCACTACTCACCCAAGGGGGTCTCAAGGCGCTGAGAGATAAGGGGTGTGTGTGAAGATCTGTTTAGTCGAAGAGCCAGGTCTTGAGAGTCTTCCTGAAGGTGTTCAGGGAGGGGGCGCGTCTGATGTCTGCCGGTAGGACATTCCAGGTCTTGGCTGCGATGTGAGAGAACGATCTTCCGTCTGCTCTGGCTCTGTGGATGCACAGGGTTTCAGCCACTGCGAGGTTGGAAGATCGGAGGTTTCTTTTGGGTATGTGGAAGTTGATTCTGTTGCTGAGGTATTTGGGTCCGTTGTTGTGTAGACATTTGTAGGTGTGGGTAAGGACTTTGAAGGGGACACTTTTCTCCACGGGGTGCCAGTGGAGTCTCCGTAGGTGGTGGCTGATGTGTTTGTGCAGGGGGATGCAGAGGACAAATCTGGCTGCAGTGTTCTGTATGGTCTGGAGTTTGCGGAGTAGGGACTTCTTGTTGTTGGCGTAGAGTGCGTTTCCATAGTCCAATCTGCTGATGAGGAGTGCCTGGGTGACTGTCTTCCTTGACTCAGGGGGGTTCCTTTTGAAGATCTTGTGAAGGGTGTTGAAGCAGCTAGAGTTGACGGCGTTGACCTGTCAGTTCATGGTCAGCGATGAGTCGAGTACGATGCCGAGGTTTTTGGCGTGGTGTGAGGGGGTAAGTGGGCTTCCGAGGGCAGTGGGACACTAGGTGTTGTCCCAATCTGATGGGATGGTTCCAAGAATGAGGACTCCTGTCTTCTCGGCGTTGAGTTTGAGGCAGCTGTTGGTCATCCAGACTGCGACGTCTTGCATCCCATTCTGGAAGTTGAGTTTTGCTGTGGTGGGGTCTCTGGTGAGGAAGAGGATGAGCTGGGTGTTGTTGGCGTAGGATACAATGTTGAGGCCTTGTTGTAGGACGATGGCTGCGAGGGGGCCATGTAGGTGTTGAAGGGGGTCTGGCATAGAGATGACCCCTGTGGGACTCCGCAGGTGATTTTCGTGGGGGCAGAGAGGAAGGGCGGTAGTCTGATCCTTTGGCTTCTTCCGGTGAGGAACAATCGGATCCAGTCCAGGGCTGTTCCTTGTATGCTGGCGTTGTATAGTCTGGCGACTAGAGTGCAGTGAGAGACGGTGTCAAAGGCTGCCGACAGGTCGGGTAGGATGAGGGCTGCAGAGTGGCCTTGGTCCAGGAGGGTACAGATGTCGTCTGTGGCAGCGAGTAGGGCGGTCTCGGTGCTGTGGTTGCTTGTTAATCCAGATTGGGATGGGTCTAGGAATGCGTTGTTTTCAATGAAAAGTGTCAGTTCCCTGTTGACTGTTTTTTCTGCCATTTTGCCTGCAAAGGGGAGGAGCGATATTGGCTGGTAGTTCTTGAGATCAGTGGGGTTGGCCGTGGGTTCCTTGAGCAGGGGCCCGACTTCTGCTCCTCCTAGAATTGGGTGATCAATCACGGTTCAGCAATGAGAAGCAGCAGGTGTAGATTCTTTAAATTGACTATCTGCCAGCTGGAACACTCCAATAGGTAGGACATGATTTTAAGACTAAATAATATTTTGATGAGGATGAAACAGTGTGTTTATACTTCAAGAATAAAATTAAACCATGACTCTTTGCAACCCTTTCCCCTGCCGGATTTCCACTCTATTTCTATCCTTTCTCTTACCTTGCATCCACAGCCAGCACCTGCTGCCACACTGCGGCCATCCCCAGGCTCCACAGCCACCTTCACCTCCTTCGCCTTCTCAGAGCTTCAGCATACACGTGGGGCCTAGTATACGCGCAACACAACGGACATATTGGTAAGGCAGAACAGCTAAACAGCCTCAAGAACACTAATTGTAATGGCTCAACAACCTCTGTCAAGAAAACATAAGCAGAGCAGCAGCATGTGGGGGGTGTTGTAAATCATAACATCACCAGCAGAGCGACCCTTTAAACTGGTGCTTACAGGTACTCCGTCAATCAAAGTACGCACAATAGGTGTGCCTTTACCCAGGGCAGCACCTAGGAGTGCCCTCAATCCGTTCAGTAAATAGACGCCTCGAGTCAAAGATGCACACAGAGGTATGTAGCCAGTCTAATATTACAAATGTGCTTCTAATATGAGCAGCACTTTGAGGTGAGCCACCAATCACAATGGTACCTAGAGGCATTTGGCCAATTGCGGCACACCTACATATCCAGAACAGCATCTACAGGTGGAGCGGCAGTGAATTCCAATGCATGGCAAATCCATCTGCATCGAGAGATGCAGCCAGTCTCATTTCTGCAGTACTTAGATGTTACTTTTATTAGTTCAGGAAGTGTCAGACTGATCTGTGGTTTGAAAGTAGTAATATATATTATCTCAGTAGTTAAACATCTGCAAGATTGTTTTCCAATATTCTAATATTAGAGGTGATTTCCAGTAAATTGGTAACTGTGAGGTGATTGCGTTCTCTCGTCTTGTGGTGAATAGCAAATCCACTATTGTAAATCATCCCAATTACACAGGATGACTCAATTGAACATACCTCTCACAATCTCCATTCTTTGCCTGCTTCCCTGCCTAAGCCCTCTCCCCAACGAAACCTCTTACAATCACAGACAAATGCACTCTTGCTCATTCCCCTTGCTCTCCAAAACCTTGTACAATGTTCTCACTTGCACACCTGTTCACTCACCTTCCTTGCTGTAACCTTATACGATCCTTTACTCAACTGGCACTGCTGCCCAATGCCTTTCCATACCAAAACCATGGAAAATCTGATACAGATAAGCACTCGTCAATCCTTTCTTCCCTGAAACTTTCTAAAATCTCTTACCCACCAGCATTCTTGTCCAATCAGCGCCTCAGCCAAGCCCCTCGACAGGCTGTCCCAGTCTGGCATTCAGGGTTTCATGGGAAGAGAGGCAAGGAGTTTGCTGTTTTCTTGGCTTAAAGTCCAGTACATATAGGGTTACGCCATTTAAAAATTCAAAACTGTGTATTTCTTTATAAAGGGACCATTGCAACTGATTTCAGTTCAGTATACTAAATTATACCTTTGTAATGAGACAGTTTTTAGAAGTTATTCTCATCATGAACTTAGAAATATTCATGCCCCCCCGCCACTGCCCGGACAACGATGCTACTAGTCAACCAAGAGGGAAGACAGTTGTCTCATGCCCCCATATGTGGCTTACAGTGTTACTATAGATTGCGTAACATTATAAATTGAGTATACATTACAGTTTCAACCAATGCCTTACTGACCACCTCTGCAACCACCAGCTCCTTGAAACCACGCAAGTCCAGATTCAAGCCCAACGAAAGTACAGAAACAGCACTCATCACCGTCACAGATGACATCCGCATGATCCTTGACAGAGGTCACATGGCAACTCTAAATTTCCTGGAACTCTCTGCAGCATTTAACAGTCTTAGCCCATGCTCATCAAGCACAAGATTGTCTTGCAATGATCCCTCTCCCCTGTGGATCAGCTCTTCCTTAACTGATAGAACACAAGCTGTCAGCCTGGCAACTTACTCCTCCGAACCCCGAAAACTCATCTGCGGAGTGCCTTAATGATCATCGCTCTGCCCTACCCTCTTCAATGCATGCATGATCCCTCTGGCCAACGTCATACGCGCACACATCAACATCCTCGCCTACGCAGATAACACACAACTCAAACTCTCTCTCCCTACAATATCCAGCTTCATCTGACACTGACCCCACACTCCAAATGTTCAGGAAAGAAATCAAAGTCCTGTCCATTTTAACGTCATCCTCCCAACCTGTCCTCTCCAATCACACATTCAAGTGCACACCTCTGAGCACGGAAAAGTACAGCATGACATACCATCTCTCATCAACTACAATGCCCACTTGCAACAAAGAAGGCAACAGATCATTCTTAATCAACAATATAATAAAGTGACACTGCACTTGTATATTTCACTTTCTTTAACTGAAAATCCCTGGGCTTTGAATGCTGCTGCCCGTTGTACCGTCACAACTACAGGGTTTAACTCAATTCCAACAAGAAAACGAAAGAAAAAAATATTTAATATTCTGCTCTCTGTTACCAGGTCGCAGCTTAACGCACCAACATCCAATCCAGTCATACCCACCACAACACATACACAACTCTCCCATGATATCACTGAGATACCTCTACTGACCGCACAGGCAACCCCACCGTCCCATGTCATTTCTTTAAATAATTAATAAAAGTCCCTCATTCATAATTGTGTCCATTTCTGTAACCAGATTAGAAACCTGCTCGCAACTAACCTATAGTTGTTGGCTCAAATAACATTGTCAATATTTTAGCTTCTCCGAGTTATCTACTCAACATAACGATTTCACGTAATAACATTAGATCGCTATTAACTGATTGTCCATCTCAATAATCGGGGAGATAGACCTGCAGTCTCCACCTCTATAACATGTGCAAACTGAAACTGAATATCTCTGTTGACTTAAAAACGCCCTGACAAGTTTATTAATAATAGAAATGGCTAGTAACTGAATACAGTTAACCAAAAGTGATCCTGACAGAAGGTAAAATAAATCAACATCTTGGTGGAATGGAGAATATAATCCTAGAACGACACATGTCTGTGGGTCTTGCTAATTCATTCCATTTTATCTCACTGTCTCCTGGAAACACACAGGCAGCATATTTTCATCTGGAGTTCACATCCTTATTTTGCAAATATCTCGGTACATAAATGTGTCTAGATTAGTATTTGTTTAATGAGATCCTAGCAGAGTAGCAGCTTCTCTTCTGCGAGCCTCTAAAATATAATACTTTGCAGTACGTGACAATGGAAAATTCAGGCCTGCCTCACATTTTTATGAGTCATGTACTGTGTAAAATTGACATTCATGGCAACATGTAACATGTATGTCCGGGGTTGTAATAAAGTGCTATTCTTCTATCTCCCCTCCCTACTTCCGCTTCTTTAAATGTGGCATTTGTCCAACTCAGTTTTCTCTCTCAGTCCTAAAATACCCATTTTCTCACTGCAGTCAATTAACAAATAAAATAGCCGCTTTTATCTGCAAAACCTCTCTGGAATATTTACAATTAGCAGGTATGGAAATTAAAGGTTTAGCAGAGCGCTTACTACCCCCAACCGAGGCGTTAAAGTGCTTTACGTGAAGGGACCGCCTATACACTACTCACACGGCCCGTCCGTGAAGTCCGCCTCATATTCGCCGTCCGCAGGGGGTCTTTAACGGGTGTCATTTGTCCGTGATTCTAGCACTTCCGGGTCGCACCGCAACCAAGCCCACGGATGACACATTCTGGGAGTCGCATGCGAAGGGGCGGTACTGCTGTAGGATTAGGTAACCTAAGAACAGGGCAACCCAGCCAATCCGAGCGCCCCATTCAGAATTCTGAAGTGCTGATTGGCTCAGTTTTCCTAACATGTCTTTCTTGGATCCGCCTCATGCCGTCGCCCGGTCCCGCCCATCTTGGATTGGGCGGGGCTTGGTTGTGACAGCCTAGATGTTATAGATGGGGAAGGATAGGCTGCTGCCTCTTGCTCAGGGGATGGAAGCAGCTGTGGTCATAAGAATGAGCCTTGGTTGGAATAGACCCTGCAAGCCAGGATCTGTTCACGACTGACTGCTGGGCAGGACCTTGGTGGCCCTGGGGCATAGCCACCAGTGGTGCAGCAGGTGCAGTGGCACCAGAGCACTGAGGAGCCCATGGGACCCTGATAATTGCTGTGTTTTACTGCTTTGTAGCAGTCACAGGGGCTGTTTTCCTTTTTTTGCACTTGGTTTCATTGCATTCTCGGTACACTACTGAGTTGACCTTTGTTTCTGGGGCTCATGCTGGCTGTGAAAGTTGAGGGGTTCAAGGTAATCAAGACAGGGCATGCGTTCCTCAAACTTAGTGTTTGAGGCTGGCGTTAAAGCGCTTAGCTTACTTTTGTACGTGCTTTAACGTTATGTTGTGCCGTATTTCACATTTCTTTACCAACTTCATAACAAAAATACAAATGTTTAAGTGGTTCTAGGATTCGAAATCTCTATCTTTTAGTGAGTGCTGCAGGTTCTCTCACAGGGCATACCACGTCCTTTGACTAAGAGATGCAGGTGATATTGTGAGGCCACGCGCCACCTCTTTTTTTGAGATTCTCTGCATTTATATTCTGCAACCTTCCTAGGGGAGACAGCAGGACTCTCAGTCATTTCTGGTTCCTCCAGGTCCCAAGACATTCCTTACATTTTTCCTATAACTCGAGATGTCATCACATTCGCTTGGTTGTAACCTTCTTAACCATTGATATGTTTGTAGTTGATGAGCTCACATCTCCGTCTTACATATATCATTGACCCTTTTTTGTCTTGCAGCATTCTTTCATAAGGCATTGGGAATTTACCGTGGGTTTGTCAATCTCTCACAAGCACTTGATCACCTATGTGAATCTTCATGTCTAGTTCTCAGCTGTAAATGGAGGCTTTGTTGTTATTTGACTTAGCTTCCTGTGGCTGCTCTGATAGTTGAAACCTTGATGGGGCAATCCCAGGGCAGTCTGTTTAGTGTCTTTGGGAGTTCTCCCAAATAGCACTGTTGGGGGTGGATAGATTGCTTTGCTATGTGGAGTGGTTTGGTATGCTCCTAGGAGATAGTGTTACCAAAGGGATGATGGACGGAGCGCTTGAGCAAATCAAACACGTACCCCCAGTCAACTGATCTGGGTTTAATCCATCATCATACTTTTGATCACTCCACCACCCCAGTTCAGACATGGCCATATGCAAATCAGTCTGACCCTGTGCCTCATGGGAACAGTCCAGCCTGAACTGCCAAGCTATGTCTTCCCTGGACCAGAAACAAACATCCTGGGACCGGTTTCTGGCTATTTAGCAAACATCATCCAGTCTACCTTGAATCCAGTGTCAAAGTGAGCAAAGGACCCACATCTGGGCACACCCTGCCAACTTAGGGCGAACAAAGCGATACCAAAGGAGATAATGAATGGAGCGTTTGAGCAAATCAAACACTCACCCCCAGTCAACTGATCTGGGTTTAATCCATCATCATTCTTTAGCTCACTCCACCACCCCAGTTCAGACATGGCCAAATGCAAATCAGTCTGACCCTGTGGCTCATGGGAACAGTCCAGCCCAGCAGTTCCATGCACAACATGGCAGGCACGGCGCGGTGCCTGCCATGTTCTGCATGGAAGTGCACAGCATGCCCTCCTGGCATTGTGTCGAGCGGTGCTGAGTGCACCGCCCGCCACAATGCGCTTATGGCGGGCGGTCTCTTTCTACGATGGGCTGGCAGGCAGACAAAGTCCGCCCGTCATCCTAATGGGCCCCTAGGTAAGTAATAATCTTTATTGCGTGATTAATAAAAATCTTTGCAATGAACTAAGTGATAAAACACCTGCGCAGAACACATAAAACAACCTATTTCCTCTCAATGAGGTTGATTTAAAATCCTTTTAAAATTTGCAATGTGTTTATGCTACTTTAAGGAATTAAAATATAAAACCTCACATACAGTGCAAGCATTAAAGTGCAATGAAAAAAAGCATACAAGTTCATAATTGATAGGTATTAGATTGATGCTAATTTCTAGGTACTGAGCCCTAAAGCCATGACCCATCTGATACAAAAGGCTAGTATGAACTTCAGGGCGTCAAAGAGGAGTTTTTAAGATCAGTTCAATTTTTTGCCAATCAAAGATTATCCAGCTGGTTCTAGATTTAGCAATATTCACAGATTGCATTTAGAGACAACAGATCTCCTGGGCCAGGATATCGAAAGATTCCCTCACTATACCACTGAAAGCACCCTGAGATCTTCCCATGCCAATCCCTGTTCATTCAGACTCAGAACTGGAGGAGGCAACTCTTTCTCAGCTCGGTGCTGAGGCATGGAACCAACTCCCCAGTCATTTAAGATTCATTGAACCAGAAGTAATTTTTAGAAAGCAGATGAAGACTTGGCTTTTTGCAGCCCCTGATTTGCACTGCTGCCCCCTTATTGATTGATCTATTACCCTTCTTTGGCCTGTCTTGATTGTAGCACCGCTGTTTTCATGGCAGGATGCTCCTCTGTGAGTGGCAGAGCGCTCTTCAAGTGCCCAATTCAGCTCAATTCAATTCAATGCTCTGGAATATGCACTTGGCTTTCAAACGCCTCTGTGAGATTACTAGCCTGTTTTTCCGCTCTCCTCCCAGGGTTTCTGGCGTGGTATCTTTATTGAGTGTGGGAAGATGTCACCGTGGAATATTGACCACCTATGCTTCAATGGCGTTGCTTGGGTTTCTGAGGGAGATCCCTGTCCCTCTGAGAGGGCTTTGCTGCTTTGGTTTTTGTATTGGCTGAAGTGTGTTGGGGGCCTCGTCCAGAAGGATGAAGAATGAATTAAGGATTCACTATTCTGCAGTGATGCATTAGACCCGGGCTGTCCTCCCATGCTGCTCTCCTCCCATGCCGCTCTCCTCCCATGCCGCTCTCCTCCCAGGCCGCTCTCCTCCCATGCAGCTCTCCTCCGATGCCGCTCTCCTCCCATGCTGCTCTCCTCCAAAGTCTCTCCTCCCATGCCACTCTCCTCCCATGCCGCGCTCCTCCCATGCCGCTCTCCTCTAATGCCACTCTGCTCCCTTGCCACTCTCCTCCCATGCCGCGCTCCTCCCATGCCGCTCTCCTCCCATGCCACTCTCCACCCATGCCGCGCTCCTCCCAGGCTGCGCTCCTCCCAGGCTGCTCTCCTCCCATGCCACTCTCCTCCCAGGCTGCTCTCCTCCCAGGCTGCTCTCCTCCCATGCTGCTCTCCTCCCATGCTGCTCTCCTCCCATGCTGCTCTCCTCCCATGCCGCTCTCCTCCCATGCCACTCTCCTCCCATGCCTCTCTCCTTCCAGGCTGCTCTCCTCCCATGCCACTCTCCTCCCATGCCGCGCTCCTCCCATGTTGCTCTCCTCCCATGCCGCTCTCCTCCCAGGCTGCTCTCCTCCCAGGCCGCTCTCCTCCTATGCCACTCTCCTCCCATGCCACTCTCCTCACAGGCTGCTCTCCTCCCAGGCTGCTCTCCTCCCATGCCACTCTCCTCCCATGCCGCGCTCCTCCCATGTTGCGCTCCTCCCATGCCGCTCTCCTCCCAGGCTGCTCTCCTCCCAGGCCGCTCTCCTCCCATGCCGCTCTCCTCCCATGCCACTCTCCTCCCAGGCCGCTCTCCTCCCAGGCTGCTCTCCTCCCATGCCACTCTCCTCCCATGCCGCACTCCTCCCATGTTGCGCTCCTCCAATGCCGCTCTCCTCCCATGCCGCTATCCTCCCATGCCGCTCTCCTCCCATGCCACTCTCATCCCATGCCACTCTCCTCCCATGCCGCTCTCCTCCCAGGCTGCTCTCCTCCCATGCTACTATCCTCCAATGCCGCTCTCCTCCCATGCCACTCTCCTCCCATGCCACTCTCCTCCCATGCCGCTATCCTCACATGCCACTCTACTCCCATGCCACTCTCCTCCCATGGCACTCTCCTCCCATGCCGCTCTCCTCCCAGGCTGCTCACCTCCCATGCCGCTCACCTCCCATGCCGCTCTTCTCCCAGGCTGCTCTCCTCCCATGCCGCTCTCCTCCCAGGCTGCTCTCCTCCCATGCTACTATCCTCCAATGCCGCTCTCCTCCCATGCCACTCCCCTCCCAGGCCGCTCTCCTCCCATGCTGCTCTCCTCCCATGCCGCTCTCCACCCATGCCGCTCTTCTCCCATGCCACTCTCTTCTCAGGCTGCTCTCCTCCCATGCCACTCTCCTCCCAGGCTGCTCTTCTCCCAGGCCGCTCTCCTCCCAGGCTGCTCTCCTCCCATGCTACTATCCTCCAATGCCGCTCTCCTCCCATGCCTCTCTCCTCCCATTCCAATCTCCTCCCATGCTACTATCCTCCAATGTCGCTCTCCTCCCATGCCGCTCTCCTCCCATGCCACTCTCCTCCCAGGCCGCTCTCCTCCCAGGCCGCTCTCCTCCTGTGTCGTTCTCCTCCCATGCTGCTCTTCTCCCATGCCGCTCTCCTCCCATGCCGCTCTTCTCCCATGCCACTCTCCTCCCGTGTCGGTCTCCTCCCATGCCGCTCTCCTCCCTTGCCGTACTCCTCCCATGCCGCTCTCCTCCCATGCCGCTCTCCTCCCATGCCACTCTCTTCCCAGGCCGCTCTCCTCCCATGCTACTCTCCTCCCAGGCCGCTCTCCTCCCATGCCACTCTCCTCCCAGGCCGCTCTCCTCCCGTGTCGCTCTCCTCTCCTCCCATGCCGCGCTCCTCCCATGTTGCACTCCTCCCATGCCGCTCTCCTCCCATGCCGCTCTCCTCCCATGCCACTCTCCTCCCAAGCTGCTCTTCTTGAATGTCACTCTCCTCCCATGCCACTCTCCTCCCAGGCCGCTCTCCTCCCGTGTCGCTCTCCTCTCCTCCCATGCCGCGCTCCTCCCATGTTGCACTCCTCCCATGCCGCTCTCCTCCCATTTCGCTCTCCTCCCATGCCGCTCTCCTCCCATGCCACTCTCCTCCCAGACTGCTCTTCTTGAATGTCACTCTCCTCCCATGCCACTCTCCTCCCATGCCGCTATCCTCCCATGTCGGTCTCCTCCCAGGCCACTCTCCTCCCATGCCGCTATCCTCCCATGTCGCTCTCCTCCCATGTCGCTCTCCTCCCATGCCACTCTCCTCCCATGCCACTCTCCTCCCAGGCTGCTCTTCTCGAATGTCACTCTCCTCCCATGCTGCTCTCCTCCAATGCCGCTCTCCTCCCATGCCGCTCTCCTCCCAGGCCGCTCTCCTCCCATGTCGCTCTCCTCCCATGCCGCTCTCCTCCCATGCCACTTTCCTCCCAGGCTGCTCTTCTCGAATGTCACTCTGCTCCCATGCCACTCTCCTCCCAGGCTGCTCTTCTCGAATGTCACTCTCCTGCCATGCCGCTCTCCTCCCATGCCGCTTTCCTTCCATGCTGCTCTCCTCCCATGCTGCTCTCCTCCAATGCCGCTCTCCTCCAATGCCACTCTCCTCCCAGGCCGCTCTCCTCCCGTGTCGCTCTCCTCTCCTCCCATGCCACTCTCCTCCCAGGCCGCTCTCCTCGAATGTCACTCTCCTCCCATGCCACACTCCGCCTATGCCGCTCTCCTCCCATGCCACTCTCCTCCCAGGCCACTCTCCTCCCGTGTCGCTCTCCTCTCCTCCCATGCCGCGCTCCTCCCATGTTGCGCTCCTCCCATGCCGCTCTCCTCCCATGTCGCTCTCCTCCCATGCCGCTCTCCTCCCATGACACTCTCCTCCCAAGCTGCTCTTCTCGAATGTCACTCTCCTCCCAGGCTGCTCTTCTCGAATGTCACTCTCCTCCCAGGCTGCTTTTCTCGAATGTCACTCTCCTCCCATGCCGCTCTTCTCCCATGCCGCTCTCCTCCCATGCCGCTCTCCTCCCAGGCCGCTCTCCTCCCATGCCGCTTTCCTTCCATGCTGCTCTCCTCCCATGCTGCTCTTCTCCAATGCCGCTCTCCTCCAATGCCACTCTCCTCCCATGCCGCTCTCCTCCCATGCCGCTCTCCTCCCATGCCACTCTCCTCCCATGCCACTCTCCTCCCATGCCACTTTCCTCCCATGCCACTCTCCTCCTAGGCTGCTCTCCTCCCATGCTGCTCTCCTCCAATGCCGCTCTCCTCCCATGCCACTCTCCTCCTAGGCTGCTCTCCTCCCATGCTGCTCTCCTCCAATGCCGCTCTCCTCCCATGCCACTCTCCTCCCATGCCGCTCTCCTCCCATGCCGCGCTCCTCCCATGCCACTCTCCTCACAGACTGCTCCCACTCTCCTCACAGACTGCTCTCCTCACAGGTCGCTCTCCTCCCATGCCGCTCTCCTCCCATGCCACTCTCCTCCCAGGCTGCTCTCCTCCCATGCCACTCTCCTCCCAGGCTGCTCTCCTCCCATGCCGCTCTCCTCCCAGGATGCTCTCCTCCCATGCCACTCTCCTCCCAGGCAGCTCTCCTCCCAGGCTACTATCCTCCAATGCCGCTCTCCTCTCATGCCGCTATCCTCCCATGCTGCTCTCCTCCCAGGCTGCTCTCCTCCAATGCAGCTCTCCTCCCATGCCGCTCTCCTCCCATGCCACTCTCTTCCCATGCCACTCTCCTCCCATGCCGCTCTCCTCCCAGGCTGCTCTCCTCCCAAGCCGCTCTCCTCCCATGCCACTCTCCTCCCATGCCACTTTCCTCCCATGCCACTCTCCTCCTAGGCTGCTCTCCTCTCATGCTGCTCTCCTCCAATGCCGCTCTCCTCCCATGCCACTCTCTTCCCATGCCGCTCTCCTCCCATGCCGCGCTCCTCCCATGCCACTCTCCTCCTAGGCTGCTCTCCTCCCATGCCGCTCTCCTCCCAGGCTGCTCACCTCCCATGCCTCTCTCCTCCCAGGCTGCGCTCCTCCCATGTTGCGCTCCTCCAATGCCGCTCTCCTCCCATGCCACTCTCCTCCCATGCCGCTCTCCTCCCATGCCACTCTCCTCCCAGGCTGCTCACCTCCCATGCTAATCTCCTCCCAGGCTGCTCTCCTCCCATGCTACTATCCTCCAATGCCGCTCTCCTCCCATGCCACTCCCCTCCCAGGCCGCTCTCCTCCCATTCTGCTCTCCTCCCATGCCGCTCTCCACTCATGCCGCTCTTCTCCCATGCCACTCTCTTCTCAGGCTGCTCTCCTCCCATGCCACTCTCCTCCCATGCCACTGTCCTCCCATGCCGCTCTCCTCCCATGCTACTATCCTCCAATGCCGCTCTCCTCCCATGCCTCTCTCCTCCCATTCCAATCTCCTCTCATGCTACTATCCTCCAATGCCGCTCTCCTCCCATGCCGCTCTCCTCCCATGCCCCACTCTTCCCATGCCACTCTCCTCTCATGCCGCTCTCCTCCCATGCTGCTCTCCTCCCATGCCGCTCTCCTCCCATGCCGCTCTCCTCCCATGCCGCTCTCCTCCCATGCCGCTCTCCTCCCATGCTGCTCTCCTCCCATGCCGCTCTCCTCCCATGCCGCTCTCCTCCCATGCCGCTCTCCACCCATGCCACACTCCGCCTATGACGCTCTCCTCCCATGCCACTCTCCTCCTATGACGCTCTCCTCCCATGCCACTCTCCTCCCATGCCGCTCTCCTCCCAGGCCGCTCTCCTCCCAGGCCGCTCTCCTCCCATGCCACTCTCCTCCCATGCCACACTCCTCCCATGCCACACTCCTCCCATGCCACTCTCCTCCCATGCCGCTCTCCTCACATGCCACTCTCCTCCCATGCCAAACTCCGCCTATGACGCTCTCCTCCCATGCCACTCTCCTCCCATGCCGCTCTCCTCCCATGCCACTCTCCTCCCAGGCCGCTCTCCTCCCATGCCACTCTCCTCCCATGCTACACTCCGCCTATGACGCTCTCCTCCCATGCCAGTCCCCTCCCATGCCGCTCTCCTCCCATGCCACTCTCCTCCCAGGCCGCTCTCCTCCCATGTCGCTCTCCTCCCATGCCGCTCTCCTCCCATGCCACTCTCCTCCCATGCCACACTCCGCCTATGTCACTCTCCTCCCATGCCACTCTCCTCCCATGCCGCTCTCCTCCCATGTCGCTCTCCTCCCATGCCGCTCTCCTCCCATTCTGCTCTCCTCCCATGCCGCTCTCCTCCCATGCCACTTTACTCCCAGGCTGCTCTTCTCGAATGTCACTCTCCTCCCATGCTGCTCTCCCCATTCTGCTCTCCTCCCATGCTGCTCTCCTCCCATGCCGCTCTCCTCCCATGCCGCTCTCCTCCCATGCTGCTCTCCTTCCGTGCCGCTCACCTCCCGTGCCGCTCTCCTCCCATGCCGCTCTCCTCCCATGCCGCTCTCCTCCCATGCCACTCTCCTCCCAGGCTGCTCTCCTCCTGTGTCGCTCTCCTCCTATGCCGCTCTCCTCCCATGCCACTCTCCTCCCGTGTCGCTCTCCACCCATGCCGCTCTCCCCCCATGCCGCTCTCCTCCCATGCCACTCTCCTCTCATGCCGCTCTCCTCCTGTGTCGCTCTCCTCCCATGCCGTGCTCCTCCCAGGCCACTCTCCCCCCATGCCTCTTTCCTCCCATCCCACTCTCCTCCCAGGGCACCCTCCTCCCCTCCCCAGGCCACTCTCATCTCCTCCAAGGCCACTCTCCTCTCCTTCCAGGCCACTCTCTTCTCCTCCCCAGGCCACTCTCCTCCCCTCCCCAGGCCACTCTCCTCCCCTACTCAGGCCACTCTCCTCCCCTCCCCAGGCCACTCTCTTCTCCTCCACAGGGCACTCTCTTCTCCTCCCCAGGCCACTCTCTTCTCCTCCCCAGGCCACTCTCTTCTCCTCCCCAGGCCACTCTGCTCCCCTCCCCAGGCCACTCTCCTCCCCTCCCTAGGCCACTCTCTTCTCCTCTCAGGCCACTCTCTTCCCCTCCCCAGGCCACTCTCTTCTCCTCCCCAGGCCACTCTCTTCTCCTCCCCAGGCCACTCTGCTCCCCTCCCCAGGCCACTCTCCTCCCCTCCCTAGGCCACTCTCTTCTCCTCCCCAGGCCACTCTCTTCTCCTCCCCAGGCCACTCTCTTCTCCTCCCCAGGCCACTCTCCTCCCCTCCCCAGGCCACTCTCTTCCCAGGCCACTCTCTTCTCCTCCCTGGCCACTCTCTTCTCCTCCCCAGGCCACTCTCTTCTCCTCCCTAGGCCACCCCCCTCCCCAGGCCACTCTGCTCCCCTCCCCAGGCCACTCTCCTCCCCTCCCCAGGCCACTCTCTTCCCCTCCCCAGGCCACTCTCTTCTCCTCCCAGGTCACTCTCTTCCCCTCCCCAGGCCACTCTCTTCTCCTCCCAGGCCACTCTCTTTCCCTCCCCAGGCCACTCTCCTCTCCTCCCCAGGCCACTCTCTTCCCCTCCCCAGGCCACTCTCCTCTCCTCCCAGGCCACTCTGTTCCCAGGCCACTCTCTCCTCCTCCTCAGGCCACTCTCCTCTCCTCCCAGGCCACTCTGTTCCCAGGCCACTCTCTTCCCATGCCACTCCTCTTCTGTTCCACTCTCCTCCGGTGCACTTCTAGGCCAAGATACATTTGGTCTCCACTCAGACTGTATGTGATAAAGCAACATCTTGGACTTGCTTTGTATGACCACTGCACCTTACCAGGTCACTTCAGGTTGGGATAGGTTTTTGATCTCCTTTTTTATGCATGTGCTCTGCATAGATGATGTGAACCTGAAATGTAATCACGTGGTGAATAATATTTAGCCTGATTTCTTTACTTTATGCGGCACACAGGTTTTCTCTTCTTCGATGTCCATATATAATAATACAAATTAAATAAAGATTTTTTTTTAAATGCATCCAAGCTGTCATTTTGTAAACAACATGCAGTTCTCTACCACCACTTTCTACAGGTACTTGCAGGACGTGTTAATTGATGTTACATCCCTCTGCCACCAATACTGTATAATAGTACATTTGGTTTTCTTAAAGGGAAGATTTCTACCTCTTGTATAAACTTGGAGACAAAAATATTTTTCCAAATTAACGGTGATCCACCACAAAAACTCAGTGGGCTGTGACGTGTTCGCTGCTGCCTTTCTAACACAATACATTAAAAACATTTTTCTTAGCAAGCTAAAACAACAAATTAAAATACCAGTTTGGGTTTCACTATTCTTTATTCTAGTAAACAGAAGGCAAGATAATAGAAATATTAGCACAAGGCATCTCTGGTAATTGTCCATTTCACAAGCCAAAATAGCCTCACATTGTAAGTATATATGATCACTCCTTTAGTATATCTACCTTCCATCCAACTTTGGCACAAAAAGATGACTACTTCTCTAAACAGGTTGCATGGTGGGACCAGGGGTCAAAGAGGTAAGGGAACCGGTAAGGTAATGAGGAGTGAGAGCAGGACCTCAAAGAGATCAAATTGTTTCAGAAATCAATAGTTAATGCCAAACTGGTCCTCATTCTAAAGTTCTAAAGAAATGGAATCTAAACAGACTCAGGCAATTTCCCTACTCCATTACATTTATTAACATCCAACAGTACCTCAGTCTTCGAAATATTTCGCCTGCATTCCTTGATGAAAGAATTCAGCTGCCTAGAGGCCCGAAAAGAGAGTTTTCTCCTTCCCAAGACACTCTGTCCTGGTTACACTCAGTAGCTGAAATCCTCTTAGCTAGTAACTCTCTATGATGCCGACTGCCATGACAGACCGTTCCCGGGCATTTTGCGCTTCACTTTTGAGAAGTACGAACTTGACAACCGGACCAATCGGTATACATTTCTGTCCTTTTTTTAACTCAATACGCCCTGAGGAAGCCCCAATCCGGATGGCCATGTAAAGGGGGCGAAACACGTGTTGGCTGTTACCTTTTTCTATTCACCTGAGAGGAAGTCTCAGTCTAAAAACACTGCATGAACATATTGCACATGAACAATCGTTTATTGGAATTTTTTCTGTGTCGAACCAAGACTTCTTGAAATGTGTCCTGACACTCTCTTGGAACTCTCTTGTCACCAGTGGGGTAGGGGTCTTCTACTGTCATTCTACTCGTATCTCACTCAATAATACAAATAGTACGGGAATTGGACCATTTTTTCCCCTTCTTTCACTGTGATAATTCTTTATATGCCTCCATAAGGTGACGCCTCTACTCCTGTGCTCCACGCCGCCACACAGGAATAACAGCATCCTGCATTTCTCACACTGAAGCTTCAGCTTCAAAGCAGACTCACATCTCTGGGTCTGACAGTACCACCCTCCAGTGGGGTCACTGATGATGGAGACTCCTAAGATGGCAGTTGAATTGCCTTCTTCACCAGGGGTGGGTCAGAGCATCCAGTGGGCATCAGAACATCCATGACATTCACCACACTTTGCCTAAAGGATTCTGTTTCCTAGAGCCCCAGGTTTGTATCCTTCAAGCTTGCCTTTATAGACTCATTGGGCCCGATTCACAGAACTAGCTTAAGACAAAATCCTGAACTTAGTACTTTTGGTATTCACAGAAGTTAGGATTTTGTCTTAAGTTTGTCTTAAGTCTGTCTTAAGACAAACTTAAGACAAAATCCTAACTCCTGTGAAACCCAAAAGTAGTAAGTTTAGGATTTTGTCCTAAGTTAGTTCCGTGAATCAGGCCCTTTGTCCTCACTGAGTCCACTTCTGCCACAACCCCTGACTCAGCAATCCTCTTTACCTAATTGCTCTTCAACTGCTGCCCCATTCTTTTCCAAATTCTCCAGTGTCTTAATAATCATTTCCACTGTACCCATTACTTCTCTATATTCTCAAAGCATCTCACTATTGAACCATCTCCGTGACCACTCTCCCCTCTCTCCTTCCACCTCCTCACCTACAGTGGTAAAAAAATACTTCCTTTACTTTTAGGCTGTTTCCGAGTTATAGTAAAGTCTCAATATCTAATCACCAGCCTTCAAGAAAGCGCCCGAGGCACAGCATGCGCCTCCCAGAATAGCCACTCCTGTTGTGGGAGCTCACTTAGAGAATATCGGAACAAAAAATATTGTGTGGACAGAATGTCGTGTCAAAAATAATAAGAAGATAAGTGCAAATAGGTAAGTATAGATTTACTATTCTTAATTCCACATCTATGTCCCTTGACGATATATATATATACATGGATACAGGGGTGGCTCGAGGCTCATGGGGGCCCTGGGCAGGGAGTGCAGGTAGAGGGCCCTGGGAGAGGGGGTCTGGGCGGGGCAGAGCGTGGAGGCCAGTGAAGAGGGGGGGGGGGGGGTGTCAGGGTGTTTGAAAGTGGAACAGAGCCGGAGGCTGCCAAATCCCTGCCAGGGGCCGCCACGCAAATATGTATCCATCCTCAGAGGATTAATATATTAAGATTATATATTGGCGTGGTGGCCCCTGGGGTTTGGTGACCCTGTGCAGGTGCACAGCTTGCACATGCCTAAGGCCGCCCCTGATAGATATGGAGTTATATCTAGTAAAACTTTACTTACCTATAGAAACTTATCGTCACAATCGTTCGTCCTAGATTCTTGATACAATATTTTGTTCCGCAATATTTTTGGTTCTGATATCCTTTCTAACATTTGTCAAGTGCTGTGCCGCCTCATTCCTTCTAGGGTGTACTATATCAAACAAGTGACAACTAAAATGGACCATTCCTGACAACAATTCATAACCATTGGAACATTCCCTTCAGATGTCACCTCACAATCTGGCACACAGACACTAGTGTGAATTACACAGTTGAACCGGCAGCGCATCCTCTCTTCGTTATGTTTTTCGATTCTCTCAGTGGCAGCAGCACTGACATATAGTCCAAACTGACATTCGTCAAGCAAATCACTAAATTCTTGACCATTAGCTCTGGTTGGACAGCTATGCATATCCTCACCTATACTAGCCATCTCTCGCATTGACAGAGTCTTCGAGATGATTCACCATTTGGGAAAGTCCTACCTTTATATATATATATATATATATATATATATATATATATATATATATATATATATATATATATATATATATATTATATATATATATATATATATATATATATATATATATATATATATATATATATATATATATATATATATATATTTTCTGAATCTAACATGCATCCTTGTTAACATACTCCATTGAAGGAGGCCCAAAGAGGCTGCTGAGACAGACAAGGTAAGTAGAATTTGTGATGTCTTCAGGAATCCCTCCTTGATCTCAAGATAAAATTCAATCAATCAATCAATCAGGGTTTTATATAGCGCGCTACTCACCTGTGAGGGTCTCAAGGCGCTGGAATCAAAGACAGGCCTATATTTGTTAAAACCTAGAGCCCCATTAGTAACTCTGTGAAAGAAATTATTCATAGACATTAAGCCATTGTGAATTTATTGAACAATACTCTGTCCAAACACACAATTGCCTTCTGAAGAGACAGAAATACCAGGGCCATGTGTACAAGTCCTTCTTTGAGTAGTCTGTTTTTTATTTTTTTTATTTCTCCTCAGAAGTTTGCCAAATTCAGATAGGCCTAAGTTTTCTGTTTTGGTGCTCATCACTCAGATGGGATTATTTCCTACAGATGTGTAGCCCATTATTACCTTTATAACTCGAGGGCTGTTCTGCATCTTGGAAGACTTTTCCTAGGGGTTCCACCACCATACCAGCTGCCTGCTTCTGCTTAAAAAAGCACAACAATCTTGCTTATCTTAATTGTGAAAGCTGTTTGTTTGGATTGATTCTTCATCTCATGCTGTGATATTTGTTCCCTGTCTTCTCTATTATTGGGGTAAATTCATTTTGAAATCCTGTCCAGTCTATGTTATTTAATCTGACCCACAAAACTCCTGCTAACATTTACATTTCGGATTAAAAATTAATGTCATGAGCTGATAAATGTTGGTTTTACTGCCGATTTTAGGGTAAGTGGTGAGCACATTATGTGCCTCCTTATTAGCTAAATTCTTATTTTTTTTTTAGTATGGTTCCCAATTCCTAAATGATGTTCTCTCAGTCCTGATGAAGGCTGATCAATTACACCTTGGGGACAAGAAATCAACATTATCTTCCTCTTAGACTGGCTCTCATATTTAGACAAGCTGCCTTGAGACATAGGGCCTCATCAGGATGGCGGGCGGACTTTGCCCGTCCGCCATCCCCATGGTAATATGGACGCCCACCTTAAGGGTGGGGGTCCCGTTGCCAGTATTTAGGATGCGCCCCCCACAGTGGCGGGCGCATCCTGCATTCATACCATTGTGGCGGGCGGTGAACTCAGCACCGCCCGCCACATTGGTAGGAAAGCATGCTGTGCACTTCCATGCACAGCATGGCAGGCACCGTGCCTGCCATGCTGTGCATGGAACTGCTGGGGGGTACCATAGGTACCCCCCATGTGCTCCCCCCACCCCCCTGTAATCCCTGGGGGCCCGCAACGGGCCAGGGCGGAAAAGCGTCGGACGGTCTTTCCGTCCACCGAGGTCCCCCCCCGCCATCCTAATATGGCGGGGGGTCTTTAGTGCAACAATGTCGGGCGGATTGCCCCCGCCTACCGCCAGCCTGGCGGGGGCAATCCACCCGACATCGTAATGGGCCCCATAGTTTTCTGAAACTTTGTCACAGACATTAGAATTTTTTTTCTTT
This sequence comes from Lissotriton vulgaris, assembly GCF_964263255.1. Taxonomy (NCBI): domain Eukaryota; kingdom Metazoa; phylum Chordata; class Amphibia; order Caudata; family Salamandridae; genus Lissotriton; species Lissotriton vulgaris. Next base: position 32,009,425 of record NC_141698.1, read on the forward strand.
AAATTGTGCTTTTGTCACTCTACATACATGTGACAGATTTTCACTGACAGTCACTTTTATTCTCACTTTGCATGCATGTTTGTGTTCATTTCATTTGTAAGTTTCTTTTCTGATATGTATGTTCAGTTTTTGTGCGGGTTCCTAAGCCTGTTCTATCTTGACATTTTCCGAAATCGATCTGTGCGATTTGCACTTTGAGTTAGAAAAGTTGCATTTATTTATTTTCCCTTAATAGTCTCCAGTTACATTAGGGTTGTGCTGTCGTTCTCTTCTGCAAATCCTAACCCTACTTTTGAAAATGATTTCACCCACGGTTTGTTTTTTAAGGTCACATAATATGTGAAGTTTAACCCCTTCCATGCTGATGACGGCCGGGAGCCGTCATAGCACACAGTGCTCGTTTGCTGATGACGGCTCCCGGCCGTCATGACCGCACCCGCGATCGGAATGTGCCGCACAGGCGCAGAATCGCGGCCGCGCTCAAGGGGTTAAAAAAAAAAAAGCTGAATAGGGCGTAGACGAAATATGACATGATTGATGGCAAAGAGGGCTTTCAGCTGATGACGTAGGGAAGTCCATGACTTACAATGCTGAGGGGATTGTGTGGCTTCTGCAATGTGGGTTGTTTTATGAGTTGATAGTAGTTGAAATATTTCAAGGCTGATGTACAAGGGAGTATATCAAGCTTTCATTTTAGTGATGTCAACAAAGGGCATGCAGAGATATCATGGCTAATTACACGTTGAATAAAGCAGACATGTGATATCTCAGACCACGAGCCTAAAGCTGTACCCGATACACAAACGTTGAGGCATGCGGTCTGGGCTATCACATGTGCCTTCGGTTTACCAGGGGACATATCCCTGTACCTTTAATAATGCCCTATCTCTCCCTTTTTGTGGCAATTATAATAACATGTTGAGCCATTTATAGACCATATTTCATGGGTCATTGACGCTTTAGTGGTATTTAAGGGGTCTTTTATGGCTGATACTGACAGAGAATGTCATGTGCAAATGATGTTTTATGAAGGTAAGAGATGAGTTGATGGATCTTTAGGGAAACCTTTCATGCATCTAATAATGTTCATGAAATACTGTCAGTTAAGATTTATGTTACCTATTTCACAAGCAAACAAAAGGAACAGCTTTCTTTACAGATCTCATCTGCTCCACACCATTTCCTTAATTTTATTCAGATGATCCTGTTTGATCAATTTTAATTGTCAAAACATTGAAGAAATGCATTGTCTTCTAACATATTTCATGGATGAGAGCCCTTCTTCCCCTCAGTCATTCTTCTTTTATATATTTTCTAAGGGCCCGATTCACAGAACTAACTTAAGACAAAATCCTAAACTTACTGCTATTTTGGTATTCACAGAAGGCACTTACTCATTTTGGTATTCACAGAAGGTACTTACTCATTTCAGTATTCACAGAAGTTAGGAGTCCTAACTTTAGGACTCCTAAACTAAGTAAAATCCTAACTTTAAGACGTAAAGTTAGAATTTTTCTCAGTTTAGGAGTCCTAAAGTTAGGAGTCCTAACTTTACTACTCCTAAACTGAGAAAAATCCTATTTTTAAGACTTTCCGTATTCACAGAAGGCATTTAGGAGTCCTAAAGTTAGGACTCCTAACTTCTGTGAATACCGAAATGAGTAAGTGCCTTCTGTGAATACCAAAATGAGTAAGTGCCTTCTGTGAATACCAAAATGGAAGTAAGTTTAGGATTTTGTCTTAAGTTAGTTCTGTGAATCGGGACCTTGTGTTTATTTCTATGCCGTGTTTGACTGCAACTTGATAGTGAATGGAAACTTTGTGACTTCTCCCTCAACGTTTTATCCACATCTTACCCTACTTTTCCCAAGTTAAAGAGCCAAAAGGGATTTAAAATTGCATAGTTTCATACAATGTTTTGCCAAGTTTCTGTATTGGGGACCTCTTTAAAAGAATATGTCTCAATTGCTTGGATCACCTTTATAGATACTTGAAGGAGCAGATACCACCTGTGATGAGTAAGAGGTGATCACCCGCGTGCTCCGTTTGATGATGGGAAAACCTCCATCACATTTGTGTTATCTTCTCTTTAGGGCAGGGGTTCCAAACCTTTTCTATGCTCGCACCCCCAAGAAATGTTTGATTAATGTTTGCACCCCCTACAAAAGTCTTGTCGGATTCCTATTATGCATAGAGTACATACTTTCCCTCTTGGTCGCACCCCCTGAAATGCCATCTTGCACCCCAGGTTGGGGACCCTACTCTAGGGTCACTGGCAACTAATGAGAAGTAATGACCTAATCCTGCACCTTATGCACAGACAATAGAGGCATTTGACAGCTCATCGCCCGTGGTGCATTATAACTGGCTCCCAGTTTTATGGTATTTTTTTTTTTTTTACTTTTACATCTGTATTTATCCATATTTATGTTTGGGTTTTGTGAAGAAATGGAGCTGAAACTAGTATATTTCCTCATGTATTTAATCAATAAATGTTCATTCATGCTTGAATGCCTGAGAGATTTCAATGATATGAAAACCCAGAGACGATAAATCAGTGCACTAATATGAAAACATATGCATATCAGTATCAACCTTGTGCATATCTACTGATGTTTAAGCCTCTTCACTAAAATTCCTTTCTTTTTTTAACACCATTGCCTGTCAATCCGCAAGCTATACGCTTCACAGCCATGACGGACAGCATTTAGAATCACTGAATTACAACCCACTTTCAGTTTTTATCCACATTTAAAAATAAATACAGACCGAAAAATAGATGGGGTTCTGTCAGTATTTATCTGTAAAAATCAGTAAAAACGGAAAAGAGGGAGCCTTAATTATAACTGGTAACTGCTATATAACCTACCCAGAAACCCATGACACCTTAAAAGTAGCACTTGAAAATAAGCATATTTCTATAAAAAAAATTACAATTGCAAAGCATATCCAGGAGAGCCACAACTCTATGACCCCCGCAGCAGTGTTGGCTGAGGCTGCAGCATGCCCCCTCCCTGCCAGGACCGATAATCACAGAGAGTTCAGTGCTTGAGAGAGAGGAGAGCTTGGAAGCCTCACACCAGAACTAAAGTTGGCCTAGTAGTCCACATGCACTGTTCACGTGGGGATGTAGAGCTTGTTTTTCTTTTCTTTGTTAGGGCTCCAGCTGTATCACTTCAAATTCGCTGTGCCCTTGATTTGGTGCAGGCTTTTCGATTTCAGGCGCGGGTTCGGGCGCTGGGTGCAGTCCATCTCTGGAGGCATCAGGTTGTCCTGCATGAGAAAATGGAGAGGCCGAGGTAAAGAAGCAGAGAATGAAAGCAGGGAAATGAAAGAGGCGAAGGGGGAGACGAAAGGACGCTGGTTCTTAGCTTCAGAGATGGCTGCCTCATTTCATTAAGAACTACGGGGCTTATTTATGAGGCTGTGCGTCACTTTTGCGCCGCCGGTGCTTCACTTTTTGTGACGCACCAGCAGCGTAAAAAATGTGCCATGTTGCATCATATTTACAAAGTGACGCATCTAGGTAGATGCATCATTTTTTAAACCCCTGCACCACATTATACCTGCGTCAGTTATAATGTGTGCAGGGTGGGTGCTCTGACGCAAGTAAGCCTCGTAGAAGTGATACAGTGAAATCTATGGCATTTCACTGCATCACTTCTAGGATGCAAATGCATCAATATCTTACGCCTGCCTCACAGCAGGCGTAAGACTGACGCAGTCCCATTTGAAATGGGACTTGTCCATGTGAAATGACCCATTGCTGGAGTTGCATCACTTTTGTGACACACTCCAGCAACGCGTCATTTTTGCGCCTACAGTTACTTCAGAAATACTGACGTATCTGTAACTCCTTGCGATATGATGCGTAATAATGTAAATATGATGCATCCAGCATGTCGCAAGGAGGGCAGCACTTTTCATAAATGAGGCCCTACGTACTTAGCTTCATGAACTCTTTCTGCTGGATGCTCTATCTAACCGTAGATTTCTCACCTTTGGAATATCCCCAGACGTCAAGCTGGATCATGATATTTTCACAGCAGTGCTCCAGTGAACCGCTAAGTGGTGTTGAATGGCTCTGCATTGGCCTTGTTCTGCCCCAGAAGTGACAGTGCCGAGCCACATCTAAGCCCCGCCCCTGCTCGCCGAAGTCAGTTTCTTGCTTGACTCATTCCGCGCTTTTGGACATAAAACGATTGATGGTACCCATGTGTAGCATCTCTAATTTGGGTCTTTTTTAGATGGTAAAAGGAGACCTCTTGGAGAACACGTGGAGAAGTGTGGCTCAATGGTTAGAGCGGCAGACCCTGATGCAGAGGACTGGCCCGGGACCAGGGTTCAAGCCCCGCCTTGTCCCGCCTCGGCGGCTCTTGGACTCAATCTCCCCGGACATTTTAATTCTCGCCTCGGTGCCTAGTCTAATCATGGGTCCCACTCTGTGACTCTGGGCAATAGCTTGCTTAATCTCCACAACGTCCCCAGCAGCGCTTGGATGCCTGGCTTCCCCTTGGGGGTGCCTAGGAGTGGACATCTCACAGGAAAGCCAGGAAGGGTTCCACAGCGGTATGAATACAGCGCTACGAGACCTCTGGGTAGAAGACGCTATATAAATACAAACACATTTACATTTACATTTTCTGCTGGATGCTCTTTCTAACCGTAGATTTGTGTGAACTTCTAAATCTGACGCTGGTGTGACCCGCCCAGGTTTTGAATCATACTCATTATCTCACGCTAGCCCTCTCCTTTTATGCTACTAAACGCTCATTCCTCAGTAGTAACTTCTGCTAAATGTTACCTGGCAGCCTGCTGAGCGGGATCACCACTTCCGCATCATCATAGCGCTCGTCTTCAATGTCGCTGTCCGCCGCGCCTTCCGTATTTTTCTGGGAATCCAATTGGTTGAGGGGGTTTTTGTATCCACCTGCAGGGCACACACCAAGGCTGAAGTCAAAACAAGTCAAAGGTAAAAGCACCCTCCTCCTTCCTGAACCACCAAAAACCCCAGCAGGGCTGCATGGAAGGGGACACTTCCCTTGAACCCTTCAATTCAAAGCAGAAATGCAGACAAGGTTGAGCTTTCTCCATGGCTACCATTTTAGCTTAAATTAAATATCTGTGCTTTTCTGCCACACCAGACATGCAAAGGTATTTCATATTTATGTGGGACCTTCTGTTCCTTGGGTGCTCTTGTTGCTTCCTGCCTTCATTGCGGCTTCCTGTTTAGAGCCCGCCCAACTCCTGACAGTATACAATACATTGAATAGGGTCACAGAGGCCAGGTCACATCAGCAGAAATAGCGTACGATTGTTTGAAATTTCAAGGGGATTTAATTTTGGTGGTGGTGGGGAGGCTTGGTAGGTTCTGTACAAAAGCACTGATCTCCAGAACGTTTATTGAAAATATAAAAAAAGTTGAATGGTGGTGATTGGAGTTACCAAACCATCCAGTGACACAGCCCCTTTTCCTAAGATATGCTTTTACCATAACCCGCTTTTCCCAAATTCAGCCCTGCTTTTGGTTCCGCGACTGAAATGGACAGTTGAAAAAGACATGCTGGAAGCCTCATGCTGAAATTAATTAATCCCACCTCTAGTTCCAATAACCTGCCAAAACATATCTGTCTACCTATAATTCCCTGTGTTCAGATAACTTCCTGACGAGACCCTCTCCATTCTTCCTGGCGCCATGGTGGTTCTTTATAAACCTCGAAAAAATAATTTATAAGGAGGCCGTACCAGAACTTCTCGACAGGATGGCTATGCCTTCAATGGGACACTAATTCTACATTCCACCAGTGTCAGTAGATTAAACGGGAAAGCACTACTATTTCTTAGCAGGACTACTACATTTTAAAGGAACATGACCATCACAACAAGACAGTACCAGTCCTTTGTAAAATGACCGCAGTGCTATTAAAAAAAGAGCACCATTATTTTTCCAAATGGCTGCTACACATTAAAAAAAAACTACCATCAATTCTCAAAATGACATCTACACTTTTAAAGAAACTACCATCAGTTCTCAAAATGGCTGCTACACTTTTAAAGAAGCCACCATCAATTCCCAAAATGGCAGCTGCACTTTTAAAGAAACTAGCATCAATTTTCAAAATGGCTGCTCATCGTTTCAGGAAACTACCATCAATTCTCAAAATGGCTCCTACAGTTTTAAAGGAAGAGTGCTACAACATGACTACTACGTTTGTTATGGAACAACAACATGATTACTCAAAGTCGTGGTTACAGTTTTAAAGGTACAGAAAAATCACATTTCACCACAACTGCAACGCTCTTAAAAGAACAGCATTAGCATTTCACAGAGGGACTTTCACACTCTGAATGAGGTACTGTGAGGTACTCTCATAAGAGGAGCTATACTTTTAACTATAAATTGACAGCCTTGCTTAGCAGGGCTATTATACCTTCTATATCACAGTCCGTAATTTTTCGATGGGCTTCCACGCAATTTTTGGGACAGTCAGCGGGCTTCCACGCAATCATTGGGACAGTCAGCAGGGTTCCACGCAATCTTTGGGACAGTACCAATGTATGACTACAGAACTGCTATTCTTTTACAGTGTCATCGCCTGTAAGTCGGGTTGTGCTCATCTAAGAAGGCCGGACCAGCCCCTTTCAGATGGACTGCTGCACGTCTTATCACTCATCGTCAGCAGCAGCTCTTAACAAAGTTGTTGTATTTTAACAGGACAGTCCCAGCACTTCAGAGTGTGTCTGTTGTGCACTTAACAGAACCAAATGCATTCCCAGTTCTACCTCTGCATATTACACTAGAGACTGGATCAGCAAGTGTTGGGGCATGTTGATTAAATAGAGGAGCCTGCAGCCCACCTGCTGTCTGCCATGTCTTAATTTGCATAAATAGGAGAGTGAAACATGTATCAATACAACCAGTCCCACGCCCACACACCAGCATATTCCCTATCCACCCTTGACAACTAACTGCTTAAACCCACCTGGGACAGACCAGGCTGAGCCATATATTACCTACTACCTGGGCTGAGACTGAGGTCAGGGCTTTCCAACCAGGTCTCAGAATCAGCTGTGTTCTGTCCATCCTCTCTACCAGTGCAGCCTGCCCTGCCTCCCATCGGTCAGAAACCCTCTGCCTGCGCTACTGATGGCCGGAAGAAGCTGTTCAAGCAGTAGACGACTCTGTGTCCATTATTAACAAGATGCTTGTTCACGAGCAGCCACTAGTATGCCAGCATGTCCAGTAAATAATGGATCCCTAGCAACCTAAACTGTATGATGGGAGGCTAGCGCTTAAAGGCCATTGAATAGTACAGAAATCTTGGATTTATCCTCAGTGTAGCAAAGAAGTGTGATAGATTTTTGTCAAGGAGAGCGCTATAAGACCAGGAATGGCTGGGCTACTTGCCAGCAATATTGCTTCTTCAGCTGTTTTGTCTTCTAGATAACATGCTCTAGGATACATGCCAACTTCATAGAAGGTTCCAGAACATGTAGGAAAGCATGTTAACCTTTTGCTTCTCATCCTCATTGGGCAGCAGAGTAGTGTCCAAGGACCTGGTTTGTTATGTTAGTTTAAAATATTTGTAAAGCGCTCTTACACCAAGCGGTTTCATGGCGCTGGCAGCGGGGTGGCAGCGGTAGTAGAGAGATGGAAACTTACTCGTATGCTTGTGAAATCAAGAGGGTTTTGAGACGTGTTCTGAATTGAGGGTAGGAAGCTACAGATCTGAGTTCGATCGGGAGGGAATTCCAGAAATGGAAAGCCAGAAAGGAAAATCTGAGGCCGCCATGTTTTTAGTTTAGAGTCAGATAGCAATGTAACGTTTGGCTAAGTGATATTAACCACCCTATCATGCTATTTTATCTATGCCATTGTAGTGTTATGAAAAAGGTGGCAAACACTGTGACTCAAGACAACAAACAGCAGAAGACCATATGTTTACAGATCATGTTTTGGTTCATTGTATTGATAGAGCCATGTGCAACTTAGGCAGAGGGCACAAAGGAAAGGCCCTACCTAGCCTAGGGTCCTCACATTGTGATTCAGCCCTGTAATCCTAATCATGGGAGTCATTGCCTACGGAGGGTGTGTACCGGACTCCACGGGGCTGCTTTTCGACTTTAAACTATGGAATATTCTCAAAGATTGTTGTGGCTGCAACTTGACTCTTGTGGACTGAGCATTGGAAACACTCTAGAGTCATGAGCAATGTTAAATATGCATTGTAAAAATGAAGACTGAATATGCTCATCACAAAGGAAGTGGGTAGTGGTACATAGTAGTAACACGTAATTGTATTACTAGCTACTGTGTCTAAGGCAGTGACTGGACGGAAGGTAGATAAAGGCCTTATGACCTTAGTCTCAGGTAGAGTGCCGAGAACAGTGCCTATGCTGAGAGCTGTACCAAGAGCTTACCAGACTTTATACGCATTGACAAGAAAGAGCGCTCCTTGCACTCGACGCGTGTTGCTGGACGCTGATATCACAGTGTGGTTAGTGTCCGTGCTGCCTAATCACTCTATCGTCTCTGCGCTCAAGTGATCTCGAGGTGGGTTCTATCGGCTGCATGGTGCGCAATCCATGAAGAGAGGTTTTTGATGAGAAGATCAGTCTGGAAAGGCATCTAATGGTCTCACAATACTGTTGACTTGGGCGCCAATGTTATGTCATCCAGATACTGCAGAGAAGCTGATAGTAGAAAGAGATGCCTCCAAAAGAGCAGTTGATTCAGTTTTGTTACAAGAGCAAGAAGATAAAGTACCAGAATATCCTAACTTTGATTTACCAGGCTTTGTCAGAACATGAACAGAAGTATTCCCTTCTTGAAAGAGACCATATAGCCATGTAGATGGCTTGTATCTAATGGAACCATCTTTTGATAGGCACAATAAAAACATTTGAAATCCAAACTCATCATCAGAATTTGGAGTGTTGACAAAATCTTCAATGTGGAAAAAAATTCAAGCTAGAGGGCCATTATTCTTAGCGCTATAAGGTTTCACTGTCACTCAAACTTCTTGTTCAAATAATGGGTTACCGCATACTCTTTCCTGTTGTTATCCCGAGTCACTACTCGCTTATGATCAGCCTCCAATTCTTTCTCAGCGCCTGGTTGGAATAGTTTAGTCTTTCTCAAAGTCAAGATGCCTCAAGAATATGTGAATCCGAAGAATTTAGAAGACCATCATCTGAAGACCCCCTTAGTTTGATTAAATCAATTTTATTTCAACCAGCAAGCTGTCTTTGCGCCGACCAAGGACTTGCAGTGGATGTAATTAAGAACTGCCATGACTCAGCCATTTCTAGTCATAGAAGAGTTAAGACTACGTTGGATTAGTTTTACAGTCATTTTGATGGACTACTGTTCAGTCTAATTTTCAAGAATATGTTTTCGCCCGTCATATTTGTGGCCAGAATACAATCTAACCCTTTTGAATATTTACATTTCTGTAGATATTCCACCTTCAGAAAAATACTTTATGATAATGGTTACAATAGACACTTTTTCAAAGATGGTCCATTTTCTCCTCTGCCCAAGATACCAACAGCTTAAGAAATGGCCCAGTTTTTGGTTAATATTTTTTGTCTTAATTGATTGCCTCATTCTATCATAAAGGGACACAAAGGATCCCAATTTTGAGAGCCTTGGGTGAGGAAATGGGAATTAAACAAACAATTTCTTCTGGTCATCATCTCCAGTCGAATAGGCAAAAAAGGGAACTAATCCAAATTTGTAGCAATCTTTACCGAGCTACTGTAATGCAATTCAAGATAATTGGACTACCTATTTATCAGTTGCGCAAAATGTTCTTATAACAGTGTAACACGAATTGCCACCAAGGTTTTACCTTTCTTTCATATGCAAGGATTTCACCCAAGAGCTTCCCCATCTTCTCCAGTTGATTCCTTGGTTGCAGTGGCTACTGATTGCTTGAGTCGGTTACTGAAACACAGGCACTTTTGTAGCTGAACGTGTACACCATTCCAAGGTTAAGATGAAGGAGTGTGCTGATGAATCAATATCAAATTCTTCTTATTTTGCTCCTGTAGAGAAAATGTGCACGTTTTCTCATTTGCTTTCCTGGTCATACGTTGCCAGCTCTTGGAGGGGTATCAAGGGTGATAAGGCATTTTCGTCTTCAGAGGCTTTGGATGAGGTGGAATTTGAGATATAGAACAGGGAGAGAGATATAGAACAGGGAGAAGAGATACTGAAAATCCGAGTAAATAAAGGGGAAAGGGAAGTGTGGCATATGGAACCAAAGGAAAATTTTGCTGAAAATAAAATGGAGAACTCATGGACCTGGCTCCCAGGGATTTTAAACTATAACAAAGGCTCTAACCAACTAAAGCACCCTGTTTAACCAAGGTCTAAAGGTTACAACGTGGAACATCGCTGGTAGAACAATGAAAAAAATGAAGGAAGTCCTTAGTAACCAGCCCGACATACTGACCCTACAAGAAACCTGGGCAACAGAGCCCTTTTCACAAAAAGGTTACTATGTGTATAGTATATGTGCAAAAGCCTCAAACCGGGGCCATGCCAAAGGGGGACTGGCTATTTTAATGAGAGAGGATCATCTGTGGGCACAAGAGATAGTGGAAACCAATAGTGAGAATGTGCAATGTATGAAATTGTCTCTGAAAGCCTACAATTTGACCACAACTAAAATAATGCTGCTTTTCAATGTATACGCCCCTCCAGGAAAAAACCACGACAGCTTATATGACGAGACCTTGCAAATTATTATACAAATTATTGAAGCCCATACGTTCTCACCCTATATAATCACGGGAGATTTCAATGGTAACATTTCCAATACAGAAATAAAAAAATGGGGAAAAATTCTGGAAGAAGAAAGCCTGGAACCTTTAATCCCTCAATTCCCCAACGATATTCGATCTAATAAAAGAGGGAAAACACTGTTAACAGTACTGCTCTCCATAAATGGAACAATCCTCAACGGGAATGTGGAAGGCGATATCCCGGCAGCGTATACAAGACAGGGAAACGGGAGGCCATCTATAATAGATTATATTATTTGTGGCAAAGACCAGCTTGAAACTATGTCCCATCTATGCTCCAATTTTACTACAGAGAGCGATCATGCCGTCATGCAACTTAGAACCAGTTGGTCGGTTCCGTCCGCAGAAGAAGGCCTGATGACCCTCGATAGAAAGGAAACTCTGGTAAACAGCGATCAGAGACGTATCTTCTGGAATCCTACCTCTTTGAGTAAAATGACAAATCTGGTCGATCACCAACAGTTCTTAAGGAATCTATACTCCGAAGATCCTATAGAAAACTTCGAGACCATGCTCATCGAACTTAAGGAGGTATTAATTGAAATGAATCTTCAAAGAACTAATACAATCCCAAAAAGAAAAAATAATAACAAAACAGGGAACTCACTGATAAAGAAAACCCTAAACAAATTGATACGTGCGCAATACTTACACCCCTCTCCTACTAAAAATAAAGAAATAAACAAATTGAAAAACCAACTCAGAAGAGAAAAAACAAGTGAGAGAAAAACCTTTCAAGATCGTAACTGGGTTGAATTACAAATTGCTGCCAAAGAACCAAACCAAAGAACTTATTGGTCCATAATAGCCAAGATAACAGGGACAAAAAAGAAATTACAAGCAGTACCTGTTCCTCCGAAAGAGTGGGAAATTTACTTGGCAGAACTTTACAAAAAAAATGTGGACAAACTACAAGCAAACAGTCCAGATAAAGCAAAGGAAAAAGTTATGGGAAAAACAATCCCGAAAACAACAACTATAATGGTTGAAACACACATTCGGAGGGCAAGAAGCTCAGGAGCCTTTGGTCCCGACCAAATTCCTATAAAGGCCCTGCAGACAAATTCTAGGGAATGGAGCCTTTTACTAACCCCACTTTTCAACTATATTTTCTCCACTGGACAAGTTCCCAAGTCATGGCAAGGGAGCACTATTATCCCTATTCACAAAAAAGGCTGCAAAACGGTAGCAGGAAATTACCGCCAAATTGCCCTGATGGACGCTACCGGGAAAATCTTCGCAGCAGAGGTACTATTGCAATTAAAAAACTGGGCCTTCTCGATGGGTCTGATACCCATGTTCCAGGCAGGCTTCAGACCCAAACATTCTGTTACGGACAATATTGCAATTATCCAGTTTTTTTTGGAGAAATACGTCACACGAAGAAAACAGACGGTCTACATGGCTTTCATAGATTACTCGACCGCATTCGACCGAGTGGATCGCCCCACACTGTGGAAAAAATTGAGGAGTTTGGGAATTAATGATCACTTGCTACAGGCAATAATAAGTCTCCATACAACTACATGGTGTCGAGTTCAAATGGGGGGCGAAAAAGGATTAACGAAAATAATATACACCGAAAACGGCCTTAAACAGGGTTGTCTACTAGCTCCCATGTTGTTTTCGTTATATCTCAACGATTTGCCAAATCAACTACAAAAGGGTTCAAGCCTGCCCCCAAAAATTAACCAACAAAGAGTTCATTTGTTGCTTTATGCGGACGATATAGTCCTATTCGATCTTACACCATATGGTCTGCAAAAATCTTTGGATATTCTGTTCAAGTATTCAAATGATAATTTTTTAATCCCGAACGTAAGAAAAACCAAAGTTGTAGCCTTTTCTGGGAGGAAGAAAAGTGTCAAATTTAATTGGAGGCTAGGTGATGAAAAGGTCGATGAAGAGAAAGAATATATTTACCTCGGCAGGATTCTTTCTAAGAATCTAACAAATACAAAGCATATCGAAAAGTTAACGAAAAAATCTGATTTACACGCAGGAGCACTATCAAGACTATACAACGCCACGGGGAGCAGGCACTTTTCCTCACTAATAAAAATATATAAAGTTAAAATACCGGCAGTCCTGTCTTATGCCACAGAATATATTCCCATTCAACAATGGGGCTTCATGGACCGTCAGGAGGGAAAAATCTTGAAAAAAATAATGAAGGTCCCATCTGCTACTCCAGTTCAGGTCCTACGGCTGGAATTCGGAATTACTAGCGCTTTTGCCACTGCCGTGGCAAACATAATTAGATGGGCCTACCATCTCCTTCATGCTACGGAGGGAACTCTTAGATTTCTGCTACAAAAAGAGACTTTTGGCACAGATGTAGTTAAACAAACTTTCTTAATGAACATGTCTGCGGCGTTCCAAATGGCTGAAATTTCTACAGAAATCTTGCAGACTTGGTCCGTGTCACAACTAAAACTCTTTCTCAAATGTTTTACACCTAGGTTAAGTTATGATTTGGACTTCGCTCACAGCTATAGGCTAAAAATATTCAAGCCATTCACTACACTTATAGAGTATAAACATATACAGCCATATATCTCTTTTTGTCTTTCTCATAGTGCAAGGAGGGTAATTTTCATGTATCGAGCTGGGATTTTACCTGTACAAGCCTATAAAGCAAAATGGTTACCTGGAGATCACTCCCACTTATGTTTGTTATGTCAAGGGGGTGAGCAGACTGTGGAGCACTTACTGTTCATTTGCCCCAACTCTAAGGTGGTAGCAGCTCGCGCTCATTATATTTCACCGATATACAGATCCTGTAGGCTAACAAAGGAAAAAGAAATTTTAACAGCGGCCATAAATCCACCGAACGAATTTGTATGTTATAATCTGTACAAATTTTTTAAATCCATGTTAGTTTTATATTAATTAGTGATGTACTTATCTTATGTAAAGTTCACTTTTTATCTCATGTTATATTTGTGGTCCTCGGTTGAGTACCAACACAAATAAAATCTTTTTGACTTTGACTTTTTGACTTTGAGGTGGAATTTGGTGCCTCAAACGGAGCTCGAAAGGAGACAACAGCTACTAGTGCCAAACGTCTACTGTCTCGGACTTGTTCCTACTGGAGTAAGAGGAGCACCAGGCCACATCCTGGATCACCTACCTTGGCATCTGGCCATCTGAGTCTTTCATTTACAGGCTGCATCTGCCTGCAATGATGTTCCCTGTCATTTTGCCTCTGGTTTAGTGAAGAAGAGTGGGTTCTGCCCCTACAGGATCTTTAGTTTGGCCGAGAACAGAACTGAATGTTTTAAACCCATCTCCTTGAGTTTCCTTTTCACACCCATAGGTGTTGGGCCGCCAGTGTATAATCTGAGAAGATGAGCTTCTGGTGGCTGTCCATTTCAAGACATTGTGCTTGTCGTGCCGTAAGTTGTATCTTGTTGCGATCTTTGAAGTGTAGCAGTTAGACAGCAGTCAGTCTAGATGGAGCCCCAGGAGGGTGCCAGCGAGCTTGAACATAGTGGGCTCTCTCAGGATTGAAAAAATGGGAGACTTTATGGATTGCTGCAAAGCTCTTTATCCAGTTGTCTGGGTGTTCACATCCCCGCTCTGCCCTCAAGGAAACATACTGTATTAGTTCCTTGCTCTATTGCTGTGGGTCTGAGGTTCTAATTCTTAGAATGCCCAGTGTGTTTGGATGATTCTTTTGGCAAACCTCAACTGGTTATCAACCAACCACTGTCTAGGAGAGAGGCTCTGGTTGTCCCTATGGTTTCCAGGATACATTCAAGCTTATTTAAACTGATGGCAACGGGGTCCATTACTGAACGACTTGACAGTCCACTGATGGTTGCGCAATGAACTTTACCGGCTTCATCCTTCCCATGGTTTCCAAGACTACGAACGAAACGAAAATACAAAATAGTGGAGGAGCCAAGCCGGCGTCCGCAATGGCCGCCTAGTCCCTCGGCTCCGATCATCGTCTCCTGACGAGACTACATCCTGGGTGCACCGCCGCAGCAAGACGGAGGGTACGGGTTCATGAAAGCATCCGATCATCGAGGGTGCAATCCCGAGGTCCGTGCCTGCTTCTGGAGGCGAGAAAACGTCGGCGATCCCAGCGGCCCGCAGCAGCTCTAAGACCGGGGACTCGGCCATCTTGCGAGGCTGGACCCCGAGTAAACAACAGCGGCCACCGCTGACCTGGAGGGACCGGTCAGCTCTGAGGGGGCGTGTGACGGCGCTTCTCCTGACTGCAAGCGAAGATCGAGACTCTCCCTGTGTCCCTGCGTCCCCGGACAGTGCAACATTGTATCCACTCCGCCGAAAGGTATTCTTTTACACATCCCGACTTCTGCGGGAGGCTCCCTAATTTATCGCGAGCCACTCTTCACCTGCACTAATTTCGGCGGCACCTTTTGCTTGCTCTTTGCGACCCTGCCGGGGGGGCTACATTGTTCGCCGCTTTCCAGCCTGCGCCCCGGCCCCACACCGGCCCTGATTTGCCCGAGCTACTATGGGTAAGGAGACCGCACCACACGGGGTGCACAGAACTGCTTTGCGCCTCGACGCATTACTTGCTTCTTTGGCTGCCCTCCGTGACACCTTGGTGCAGGGCGCCCTATTGTTGGGGGGCAAGTTGGATACCATGATCCTAGCGGTGGAGCCAATGATTTCGTCTGGCCCGCTCGTGTACAGTGAGACGCCGTCTTCAGCGCCAGGAGGTTTCAAGATGGCGCCTTTCGCAGCAGCTAGATGGTCGAAAACACGGCGTCTTCGGACTTTCCATATGTGTACTGTTGGATGCACCGGGTGTTTTGGACATGCTAGTCTGGATCTGGCTGCAATATCCTTTCCCAATGGCCTGCTGCTTGATACTCTTGCGCTGTTCCTGCTGTACTTTAACATTGGACTGGGGCTCTCCTGTGTTGCTTCGTTGCATGGAGTTTGGAAGGGTTGTATCACTGACTGGTTTCACATGCCGCACTTCCTGGAGATTGGTACTGTCGCTGATTCTGGTACTTTACACAAGACTGGACAAGGATAAATATCCCCCCTCCGGGTCACCGTCCTCTGTGCTACTACTGTGAGGGCTGCGTGACACGTTGACCTCCATGATGCTGTGACGAGTTGACTCTGTCTCGGATATGTTACTCTGACCCGATTCTTGCTGCTTTGGTTCATGTACTGTGCTCAATAATTTCACGTACGAGAAGGGCCGAGGGACTGCTAAAGGCTGGCTTCCATTCTTGCTTGTGTTTTTGGTTGCAGGGGGTATTGCTTCACGACATTGCTACTACAGAGGGTATGAATGCTTGGGTATGCGAACTGTACTGCCTTGTGATTAATCCTGTTGTCGGTGTGTTAAATCTCGCGCGCCGCTCGTAGATTTCCCTACTGTGTATGCATTGCTAAATGATTACCCCTTGTACTGAGATGTTCACTTGCCGGCGAGGGGGCACCGGGTGCCCGGGAGCGGGTTCGCTCCTCTCCTCCTCCACTCTTTATAATTTCCCTTCTGTGGGGCAGTTCCGGGGCGACAGGCACGCTGTTAGTGGGTTAGGCCGTAGCCATTACAGGGGTGCAGGGTGGCGGGTGCGGGGGGGGGTTTGTTGTTTTAGTTTGTTTTGTTCTATGGTCCCTATCGCTCTTTTCCGGCTTTGGGAGGGTCTTCCTCTTTAGTGGGGCTGGCGTCACAGGGTCTCACACCTTTGTCTCTTTTTCTATACTTGACATCTCCATATTTCTCTATCCCTCGCTTTTTAGGGGTGGGCTTGTGGGGATTGGACTTGGTAAAGTTGCCCTCTATATCGTCGCTATTGTCTAGATTTTTGCGCTATGGCTGCTTGATGGTAGAGTTGCTTTACGTATAGCCCACCACCGAATACCACTGGGGTTTATCCCCCTTGCTTCTTCTCTGTCTTTATGTAAGGTGTGTGGTCCTTGTTGTTGCAGCCCCCTCTCTTCTTCTAAATTTAAAAAAGAAAACCTCATATCCTATGTCGCACACCCCACAGTCCTTACAATGTACTTTGATGTATCCTGCTAGTATATTGACCTATTGCACGCTATTCTCCTGTTTTTATTGACTGTCTTTGCAGCCGGCCATGATGGTTGTGGGCTTGCGCATGTATATCCTTATTTTCCAATAAAGGTTTTCAAAAAAAAAAAAAAAAAGAAAATACAAAATAGTGATCCGCAAGGATAATTTTATCCAGACAATCTTGAACCAGTAGGACCAGCGATATGCAATTTTAAAGATGTTGGTGGAAATAGTGCCAAAAAGCCCAAAGCACCACTCAGGATATCTGGTCATGCAAGACTGGCTCAAATTCACAAGTTGTGGCCAACCGCGATAGAGCGCAAGCCAGATATAGGGACCAGGTTATTCTTGCTGAAAGAGTTACTATCAAAGTCCAGCGCAAAGAGTTCCGTTCACAATAGAAGGAGTCGCAGGGAGAGCGTCACGGACGGTCATCGGTGTAGTGCAAATAGAAAGCTGGGCGTCGCAGATTGGTTGTTGTAGTGCGAAGTTCTTTCGGCGTCACAGACAGTCATTCCTGGAGCTTTTCATTACCGGTCATCGCACAGTGTCGATGATAAAGTACAGAGTGCAGATCTCGCACTGCTGGGCGTCATTCTTGTTCGCTGCAGTGTGAAAAGTAGGATTTGCTCAACTGATGCCACATAAAGGGTCAAGGACCTGAAGGGCACCACTTAGGGGTCTGGAACTTCCTCTCTCAGAGGCCAGTTGAGCTCAGACAGGTCCAGTTGCAGGTCTGGGCAGGTACAGGGAGCACCTGGAGCTTGCTATGTCCCTGTAGTTCAAAACAGGAGGTCAGCTGACTGAACCTTGGAGTAACTTCACCCAGGGCTGAAGAGTGTAGATCCAATCTTCCTTCTCAACAAGCAGAGCAGCAGAGTGGCAGAGTGGCAGTCCTTCTGGCAGCAAAGCAACACAGCAATCCTTCTTCCATAGTATACACACGTCCAGGAATGTTCTAAAAAGTTGGCATCTGAGGTCCAATATTTATACCTGGTGCCATCTTTGAAGTGTGAGAAACTTCTACAGGATTCCCTTTGAAGTGCTCAGATTTTCTGCCTCCCCTGTTCTAGCTCCAGATTAAATTCAGGGGTATGCAATCCATTGTGGAACGGCAGGACACAGCTTATTCAGGTTTAAGTAGAGCTGTGCCAGCTCCGCCCTACCATCCTGCCAGTGATGGCCCGTCCAGGCACACCTAAGCTCCCTACTGTGTGTGGCTGTCTAGGAGGAATACTCAAAGACCAACTGCCACCCACACCTAGTCATGCGACCCACAGACAGGCTGCAGGCACTAAATATCTAAGGCAGGAAAATTCCAACTTTCTAAAAGTGTCATTTTCAAAATTGTAATTCCAAATCTTACCACCACAAAAGAGGATTTTTCATTTCAATTTCAAAGACACCAAATATGAACTGGTTACCTGTTCCCATTTGACAACTATCCTTAATAAATGTAATAAGGTAACTACAGTGTTATTATATGAGAGAGGCAGGTTTTGCATTAGTAAAAAACTCCTACATTTGCTTTTCACTATCAAGACATGTAAAACTTAAAAGCACACATCCTACTTTTGAAATACATTGCACCCTGCCCGTAGGTTGTATAGGGCCTACCATAGAGGTGACTTATATGTACTAAAAAGGAAGGTATAGGCCTGGCAAAAAGTTTACTTTGCCTGATCAAAATGTATCTGGTGCAAGACCAAATGATGCTATCTAATAGCAGTAACACCTCATCAGATACTTTCGTATTTGCTGAACCTGGCAATAAATGGTCGACAATACTCCTCAATGTGAGTACATCTGGCAGAAATGTCATGGTTCTGGAGAGCAGAAGACAACTCAGCCATGCTTTTCTTCACAGACAATCCTAAAGCAATCTTTTCAGAGTAGTAATCTATTTTGGTAAAGATTAACTTGCTTCCCACTTTTCTTGTATTTATTATTGTTGTAATGTACTGCTTACTAATTTTAATTACGTATGTGATCTGTCTCATTAGTGACTGGATGAGCTCAAATCACCTTAAGCTCAACCCCGAGAAGACCGAGCTGGTTCTTGTCGGGAGTCCCTCTAATCCCTGGCAACCCTCTTTCTGGCCGGCAAGTCTGGGCAGTCCCCCTTGCCCAGTGAATTCAGCTAAAAGTCTGGGGGTTATCATTAGCAGCGACCTTTCAATGAAACCCCAGATTAGAGCGGTAGTGTCTTCTAGCCACTTTCAGCTCCGGAAGATTCGTAAAATCTCCCGCCTCCTCACCACCGAAGCCCTCACCCTGGCCCTGTTAGTGCTAGTCATTTCAAGACTTGACTATGCAAACGCGCTTTACGTAGGCATCCCTGACTACCAAGCCAAGAGACTCCAGCAGATTCAAAATCAGGCCGCCCGTCTCATCTTCTGCCAACCCAGACATCAACATGTTCGCCCTCTTTTAAAAAGTCTTCATTGGCTTCCGGTCACCGCGCGCTGCAAGTTTAAACTAGGCTGCATAATCTTAAAATCCCTTGCAGGCGGAGGCCCCTCTTTTATTTCTTCCCTCCTTCACCTATATGAATGAATACTTTCTTTTATAGCGCATGGCTACTCTTGAGCATCCCAGCGCTGTAAGACAAAGGAAAGTAAAGACACTATTGGAAAAGGTGCGTCTTTAAGCGCTTCCTGAAAGCAAGATGGTTTGACTCATGCCTAATGGCATCTGGGAGTGCGTTCCATTCTTTAGCTGCATGCACCGAGAGTCGAATATGTCCCCTCACGCAACCTTCGCTCGTCTCAGTTGGCTTTACTGTCAGTCCCAAGATTCAAGAGGAAAAAACACGGCGGCCTTAGGTTCTCATTTTTAGCTCCTTCTTTCTGGAACGCCCTCCCCCTCCCTCTAAGGCTGTCCTCCCCTTACACTAGGTTCAGATCCCTCCTCAAAACCTTTTTGTTTACTGAGGCCTACAATTAGTCCTGTCCCTCACTTTTTCTCCGCTCCCTCAGCACAAGCGCCAAGAAACCTTCAGGTGTTAGTCGAGCTATATAACATTTTTTAACAAAACATAACATAACATAACATAGATAAAGTTCCAATGCTGTAAAGAAACTAGTTTCTTACCTGTAGCTCCAGTTCTCCAGCATTGTCATTTTTTATATATTCACATGGGACCCTCCATCCACCCCTGTCTGAGGCTCATTAATTATAGACTCCTCTGGGGCACTTAATTTCATCTTCTCACTTGTGCTATGAAATCTGAGATATGTTGGCCTCTAGGGAGAGTAGGATACTTGGCACTTCCTCCTCACTGGCCTAAGTTTGGGTTGTCTCAAATGAGGTGGGTGTGCTACTAACCAAACACTGTTGCTGAGGCCTCTGCCCATTCTAACACTGTTTATTGCTATTCAAGATTACCGGGGTTTCCAGCCTGATGAAGGGGAATTATTCAAGCATGTGACTGAATGAAAGATTCCAGCGCTGGGGAACTGGAGTTACAGGTAACTCATTTCTTATCCTAAATGTTGGATATTATGAGATTGAAGTGATCTTATCACACTAGAGCTATCTCGCACCTAAGGAAGGATATAAGAGAGTGAAATGTGGTGGGGCTTCCATGGTACTCATCCCCATTTTTAGGGCAGGGAGGGTGCAGCCCCTTGTTTGAGTGGAGGTCAGAAGCCTGTCAGATGCCTTCAGGGATGTGGAAGAGTAGTGCTGGACTATAACTTATAATTTTACAAAAGAGATGGTCTCCATTTCTCCTTTTATTTTTCTTAACACATTGCTGTTGTGTTGTCATTAAGAAAGGAGATGCTGGGAAGTGACAGACCAGCTCCATGATTGGATGCCCTGAAATAGAATAGAAAGGACTTTAAAAGGACAGGATCAATGTCAGCTGTGCCCAACTGGCATGTTTAGTGGACAGACCCCTTGCCCCAGAGGGGAGCACTGGCGTCTAAATCTCAATTTATGTGATAGCAGGATGTACGCCTCCCGTCACCAAGTCAAGGAATGAATAAACCGGATGCTACGTCCTCCAGCCACCAAAAAGCTCAGGGAAGCATTACAAGAAACAGACAAACTGCACTATGAAGCCAAATTTGCTGAATGGTTGATATGGTGTTTAGGGACCAACATTGAGCTCTGCTTTCAATGGTGTCCTTTGAAGCCTGTGTTTAGCCAGCCTTTGGAGGCAATGAGAGGAGCAAAGGAAGTTGGCATGGAAGGAAATTGGATCCACCAGGAGATTAATGCTAACATCCCTGGGAGGCACCAGTCCAGGAACCGCAATTGGTTCATTGGCGCATTTGAGGCTGGAGTTGACACACTTACTCTCATCATCTTTCTCGTCGCCAATTCTATGCCCCACAGCGTTCTAGATGGCAGGCTAATGAGTTTGGCTTCCAGGATTGTTTAAAGGTCATGTTAAGCAGGGGAGAGCTGTGGGAAAGAGGCGGGTCATGGCTTCTTTTCGTACCTGCACATGTGGGGCGGTGAGTTAGGAGCAGATAATGAGGAAATAGCCAGAGCAGGCCTAAGAGGGTAATGAAGGTCTTTCCTTGGTGGGCTAGCTAAGATGAAGCTAGGGTATTGTCAAACCAAACATGAGACCAAAGTTTAAAATGGGTAGAGTCCAGAGCATGTATAGAAACAAGGTTAGAGTCCTTGCGACAAAACATGAACAGCAGCATCGAGGGCACCAATGCATTAAAACCAATGTAAAGTAGCCCTAATCGGGGTCAGCCCTGTTGAGTCTCAGTGACACCCAGAGGGCCACAGGGAAGAGCGTATGGGCAGTAAGCCCAGTTAAACTATCTCTCTACATATTTTCTGTTGCTATAATATATAGGCACTGCTACAGCTATTAACATAAATTGCAGTGTCATCTGCTTTACCAAACGAGGTAGAGCTTTCTGTATTTATTAGTTTGAAAGAAAACCAAGGCACTATGACACTTCAAGTTATGTGCCTTTCTGCACCAAGTTTCTTACTACCTGTACCCAATGCCGTCTCTAACAAAGTAGAACAAGCATTGGCAATACCAAAGCTGCTGATATTCATGTAATACATAGAGTAGGCACATGGTTCCATGCATGCGAACTTGTGACGCATGAAGCACACCCTTAGACAGAATGGTACACATTCACTATATGTCACTGGTTGGTGGCATCAGCATGATTAGCATGCCATTAGACAGAGTAAGCTGCCTGCACCCAGATTCTAAAATGTAGGAAAAGTCAAAAGGTACACACCCCTTTCTTCCATCCTCATCATGGCATCCACATCCTTCGCATCGCTGTCCCTAGTGTCACCAGGTATTTCATCGTAGATCTTTTCAGAGGGCTTCCTAAAGAAGGAACCTGCCATTGCAACATTACAAGTTACACTCTTTCTCGCACCCGTGAAATCCTAAAAATAGTCAGATCTGCACATTTGTGGTTACATACAATTTACAGCTGAAAAAAAGTCTGAAGAGGGTTGATTGCATCTTGAAGACCATGTGGTATTTCTTTAGATGCACCCTCGTGAGTGGCTGGATTTAGCAGAAAGCGAGACAACATGCCATGCAGCGAGAGATGAAATTTGTAGGCTAGAGAGCAGGTAACAAAAGCTGTTATGGAGATTGGACAACATGCAAAGCCCTGTTGGCCAAAAAGACCTTTATGAAACCCTTCCAGTAGATGCTCTATGCAGATTATGGGCTTAGTGACCACAGCTGTGTTCCACAATATGGGGATGTGGCTCTCCTGTCGCCCCATGCCTAAGACATTTCTTGGGGTCAAGGACAACAAGAATGCATGTCTATTTAGCCCACAGGACAAGATAGAGCCACCGGCTGCAGCACAAACAGTTTGGACCCATTTTACATTATCACATTATACTTATGATCACCACTAGGGCAGGATACCCATCCACATGTACAGGAGGTTCAGAAGGGTATATATATCATTTATTAACAAAAGATGTTACTGCTAGGTTGAGTGCTGTGAAGAAATACCCTAAGCTGTAAGCTCAGCTGCAAAGAAATACCCTAAGGCGTAAATAAATACCCTTAGCTGTAAACTGAGCTGTAAAGAAATACCATAGGCTGTAAATTCAGCTGTAAAGAAATACCCTAAGCTGTAAACTCAGTTGTAAAGAAATACCCTAAGCTGTGAACTCAGCTGTAAAGAAATACCCTAACGTGTAAAGAAGTACCCAAGAAATACCCTAGGCTGTTAGCTTAGCTGTAAAGTAATACCTTAAGCTGTAAAGAAATACCCAAGAAATACCCTAGGTTGTAAGCTCAGCTGTAAAGAAATACCCTAAGCTGTAAACTCAGCTGTAAAGAAATACCCTAAGCTGTAAGCTCAGCTGTAAAGAAATACCATAGGCTGTAAACTCAGCTGTAAAGAAATACCATAGGCTGTAAACTCAGCTGTAAAGAAATACCCTAAGCTGTAAACTCAGCTGTAAAGAAATACCCTAAGCTGTAAACTCAGCTGTAAAGAAATACCCTAACGTGTAAAGAAGTACCCAAGAAATACGCTAAGCTGTTAGCTCAGCTGTAAAGTAATACCTTAAGCTTTAAAGAAATACCCAAGAAATACCCTAGGCTGTAAGCTCATCTGTAAAGAAATACCATAGGCTGTAAACTCAGCTGTAAAGAAATACCATAAGCTGTAAACTCAGCTGTAAAGAAATACCCTAAGCTGTAAACTCAGCTGTAAAGAAATACCATAGGCTGTAAACTCAGGGGAAAAGAAATACCATAAGCTGTAAACTCAGCTGTAAAGAAATACCCTAAGCTGTAAACTCAGCTGTAAAGAAATACCGGCTGTAAACTCAGCTGTAAAGAAATACCCTAAGCTGTAAACTCAGCTGTAAAGAAACACCCTAAACTGTAAACTCAGCTTGCTTTCCCAACACTGGATCCAATATAAAAATGTGCAAATGTTTATGGAATGTAACAATTTGGGGCTGTTTATAATACTTCCAGGACGCTTCTTTATTTTATGCAGGAGAGTGTTATCAAAATTGGCGGTTTTATTCTGAAAGCAAACAATGTACCTAAAAATATTTACAACTTGAAAAACAGACATCCAAAAGGTTAGTGTTGCAGGGTGTGCAGGCAACTTGTCCTTTGCACGCACTGAACACGCACACGTGTTGCTCTCGACCAGTCATAGGCGTCGTGATAGGAATATCACACCCCTGCCTAGCAACCTGCCAATTCCATGTTCGCACTGAGCAAATATACATGCAACGTTCTGCTCGTGCACAAATCTGCACAGATAGTCCATTTTCACTTGTTAACATTTTGCCTCTTGAGCGAAAATATTTTCCCCACTCAGAAGCTCCTTTCCCACCATGGAACATATTTTACTTCTGCCCTTGGCAGCCTCACAGTTACAATGTGGGAGGGAGTTCGCGAGGACAGGTAAGTGTGTGTGTGTGGGTGTGCACAAACTCATAGGGCATTTCAGACATGGAAAGACCACTTCCGCCCTACTTCCGGTCCCTCTTTTTTTCGTGTGAAAGCCAAGCTTACATGCTGAGGTGTTTGCAGAGTTTATATAGGTGTAACATGTGAACATCCAGTCATTGATATACCACTTAATATGTGCTCACACGTATGGCACACAAGGGCGCAATAAGATGAATATTCACAGTGTGGTTAAGTGAAGGATGCCAGACCTGGGGCAGTTCCCTGGATCCTCCATCGGTGACCTAGGCACTAGGCCGCAAGTTGAATCTAAGGGGCATCTACAAGAAAGTGCCGCTGCGCGGCACCGCAAGCCCTTTGGCTGCGCCACGCTGCTGCACTTTCAGAGCAGAGGAATGCGACATATCTACAATGATATGTTGCATTCCTGTGCTCTCCCCTGCGCTGGCGCAGAAACAGCTGCCATGCGCCGGCGCAGGCACCCTGGCACCACGGTGCAAGGATGCCTGCGCCATGGGGAGATTGTTTTTGTGAAGGAAGGGGCCCCTTCCTGCACACAAGCAATCGCTGCAGGCATTTTCCTCTTTTAATGCGTGCTGTAGAAAGCAGCACACATTGAAAGAGGAAAAAACGAGGAGAAATGAAAACATTTCCCCTCGTTTCGCCTCGCTATGCCACCCCTAGGGTGGCGTAGCAAACTGACGCATTTCCAGGTTTACGATTTCTCGTAAATCTGGAAATGCATCAGTGGACATGGGTGTTGCGTGGGAACACCCACAGCAACACCCATGTCCCGCCCCTAACACGCAAAGTGTTGCGTGAACAGGGGCGATATTTACAAGCACAGGTTAAGTCACGCAGGGTGACTTTACCTGTGCTTGTAAATATCCTTTAGCAGGCGGCACATGGGGCTTGTAAATCTGCCCCAAAGTTTATTTAATGTGACATTTGATGAAATCGAATGAATGCTTAAAAGTCAATGTGTCAGACCAATTCATAAGATGCTTCCCCAGAAACCAAAATAGGAAAGACAGCAATGATGTATCTTGTGCGGTGATACCATTAGACGTCCGGCACAATGAAAGCGCCGGCATAAGCAGAGCCCTACCATGACCAGAACGCCAGAGCCCATTCATATCCCTGGATATTCCAAGATTTGAGATGAATTAAGCCCTGTGATGTTCAGAATCCGGTATAATCAGAAAGGGTGAAGGATAAGACACTCGCTAGAATCCAAACCAAGACCCAATATGAATTCTGGCGTCATCGGAGAGGCTGATAACATAGCTCTTATATAGGGAGATTTCTGACATCAGTTGTCAGATCAAAGAATGGCAACAAACTGGACACATTGATTTTTTGTACAGGACAGGTCAATTTTTGAAGCACCCAGTCTCTTGGGCAAGAAGACATCTTAATGAGACTCCTCATCCTGGCAACACCAGGCCCATGACCCAGGTCTCTTTAAGACCACAAAAATCCAAGCTCTGGACACTTTGGCAAAATGATCAGAGTATCTCTACACTTCAGGCCACCTGTGCACCCTACAGAACACTATTAGGACAGGCGAAAGAAAGACTCTTAAGATATAAAATAGGAAGAAAGAAAGTTGGACTTTATGTAGCTACACCCTCAGAACATCCCCTCCTAAATGGTAGATTATCATCTGTTCAGACTCCCATTTTCAAACAGCCACCTCTCCACAGTGTATTTCCTCCCGCAGGTAGGACCATCTTGAAAATTGCATGCTCTACTTATGCCAAAGGCAACTGCCCTGTACTAGGCTGTAAACACCTCTGAACAACCTGTGGCCATGCAGTCAAATCAGTGTATACCTGCAACACCCATGAGTTAAGTGCAGCCCACACTCACTCCGGCAAACGCAAACTCTGCCTCTGCTGCGTAACTTCCTAACTAATGCAATATTTGACTCTCCTCTGTAAGTGACCAGCCTCAAATGCATACAGCCACCACATCACAAGGTGACCTTTGCAAATCCCCTCTTCCTTCCAATGGGACCACACATGATCGGGCAGATATTGACCCATGCGTTGCTAACCATAACTGGTAAATTTCTGTAGTTTTCCGCGCCAGTGCCAGAAACGTAACTCAGTTTTCAACTGTGCCTTTGGAAGTGATCACAATGTGTTTTTTATGATGTATTTAATTTCCATCCTTTAGCCAGGAGCGGCTTGTGCAGGTAAGAGCGGTGAGGCAGTGGCCCAGGTTGGGGGGATTAGACAGATGAACACGAGGGAAAATTGAATAAATAACAAATTTACCCTCGTCGTCGTCTGTCGAAATCCCGCCCCAGCCCCCCACCCGGCCCTAAGGCCCCACCGCTCCCACCTGCACGGGCTGCGGCTGTCTTTAGCTGTTTGCAGCAGGGATTGGCCCATAGAGATTTGGCCATCGGTTTCCCTTATTTAGCATGCGGCTGCGAATTCATGGAAGTATCATTCCCAGGTACCCCAAAACCATTGCAAGTTTTTCTTATTCATGTTGCCCCTTTTAAGGGCTCGCTGTCCTGGATACTGATCCTCAAATCCATGATATGTGTTGCATTGGTCTGAGTGGCTTGCTCTGATTTCGTAGCACCCGGCCTTCAAGCTTTCCATGGATCCTCTGTACCTTTTTAGGATTCGTCGATCCCCAATACTAAAATGATAGCCGGGATCTGTGGATTTGTCTAAGTACATCGCAACCAGTCTTCTGATTCTGAAGAAAGGACTTTAGTGCGCTGGAAACCGACGCAGTCAGACAAGACGCGTTAATATAATAGGTTTGGCTGCATGGAAGCTTCGCTTTTGATCTGTTTATGTTCCTAGAAGAAATTGAATTTGAAATGTCGTCCTCGAAGTTATCAAACGTTTTGCGTCACGCAGTTTGCAAAGGTTGATGAGTTGACCTATTTCCTCAAGGTCACATTTGGTCTAAGTTTTCTGCACCTATATTTTGTTCCCTTGCTAATCCTGCATTGACTCAGTGAGTATATATTAGAGGTGGTGGAACGTTGCACCTCGCAAGGGTAGCATCCTTCACCCCAAGGATGTTCTGAGTCCTCATATTCAATGTGGTTTAAGCAGCATATACAGAAACTCCAAAGATGGTGGTTCTGCTAGTGAGACTGCATGTATTCTCACATGTTTGTCCTACACTCTTGTTATGACATGGATAGAGTCACAGCTCCCAAACACTTCTTATGGACTGAGAAGGTCTGTTGAGTTTCCTACTTGATTGCCAGAGGAAAAGGCGACTCCTCCCAGTAGCCACGGTGTCCTCCTGCACTTAAAGGTACACGTAAAAGGTGTAAGCTATTTCTTTCCAGAAGGTCAAAACCACAAAGAGTACTAAAAAAATAAGAAAAGCATTCTTGCAAATCTTGTAGTTCTTGATTCAGGATGAAAATGAATACAGAAGATAATAGTAAGGCACCAACCTTCCACTGGCATCAGGGAAAAGGGCACCCAGAAGAAGATCCAGTAGAAGTTTTGTTAGACGGGGACCTGGAGGGTCGGCCGAGGACAAGGGGAGAGGCCTCCGGAGAGGGCCGTCTCCAGCGATCGTACAGACAAGTAACTTCCCCCCCCACAGATGGACACCACACAAGGATGAGGTCAACACTCTTTATATACGATTCTTGAAGCAAGGATATCAGCGATACAGTGAGATCGGGACACGAGGGTCCTCTCAATTCTAGTCTCTGGAAGGGAAAGGGTAGCGGGACAGTCTTGGTACTGGTCTGGTACGGAGGTGGTACGATGGATAGCTCACAATCCTCGAGCTCGGAGTTCTGGAAGGTCGGGCCGCGGCAGCGCCAGCAGGCTCGGTTGATAAGTCTCACTTGAGAAGGGCCGCGGCAGCGCCAGCCGGCAAAGGCGGTGGTTCACACAAGGATGGGCCGCGGCAGCGCCAGCAGGTCCCGACGAAGATGTAGGTTGCAGAGGGCCGCGGCAGCGCCAGCAGGTCCCGACGAAGATGTAGGTTGCAGAGGGCCGCGGCAGCGCCAGCAGGTCCCGACGAAGATGTAGGTTGCAGAAGGCCGCGGCAGCGCCAGCAGGCAGGACGATGATTCACAAGGCAGGGCTGCGGCAGCGCCAGCAGTCCGTCAAGGATGAGTTCTTCTAGGTGTCTCTCGACTCCAGGATACAACTGCCTTCCTGCTCTGGAGCTGCCCCAGTTATAGGTCTGGCCTCCTTTGATGTCCGGACCCTCGCTCTTGGAGGTCGGGAGGTCCGGGATGAGGGAGTCCAGACACCCAGCAGGGGGGTGGAGCCAGCGCCCGGGGAGGCTGGGGGCGATCGGCACCTGGCGGGGGAGAGCCATCGACACTCCTCTCTCCCATTGACCTACCAAGTGGTCCGTTCACCTCCTGGGTGGATGGTGGTGCCTCGATGTCGGGGCCTGGCCAGGCCCAGGGTTGGGGTCGAGCTGATGCCACGCAGCCTCGTGGTGCAGTGTCCAAGATGGCGGCTGGGCCGGGGCAATGCTGCCGGTGGTGGCCCGGGCCGGCCGATGTTGGGGTGTTTGGGGGCAGGCGTCCCGTTGGGGACGGGTTGCGGGTTGCTTCCATGGGTTTGCCGGGGTGGTTCTTCTGGTGACACCGGGAGAGCCGGTGTTCGAGTCTTATGATGCGGGGAGGGAGCGGCCCCTTCACGAGGCCTGTCCAACATGCGTCCCCCCCAGCTGAAGGCAGGGAGAGTCACCCATCTTCTTGGGTACTCTCCTCGCCGAGGCGGAAAAAGCGTGACAGGCCGTCCGCGTTGGCGTGGTCTTGGCCAGGGCGATGCTCCACAGTGAAGTCCATCCCCTGCAGGGAGATGGACCATCGCAACATTTTTGGATTCTCCCCCCGCATCTGCATCAGCCATTGCAGGGGTCGGTGGTCTGTCTGTACCCTGAAATGGGTACCGAAGAGGTAGGGCCGGAGTTTCTTGAGGGCCCATACTACTGCGAAGACCTCCCGCTCGATGGTGCTCCAGCGCTGCTCTCGGGCCAGCAGGCGTCGGCTGATGAAGGCCACTGGTTGATCGACTCCCTCGGCGTTGAGTTGAGAGAGTACTGCCCCAATGCCATGATCTGAGGCGTCCGTCTGGACGATGAATTCCCGGCTGTAGTCGGGGGCCTGGAGCACGGGGGCGGTGCACATGGCGGCCTTCAACTTCTCGAAGGCCGCTTGACAGTCCGGAGTCCAGTTGACGGTTTTGGGGTTTTTCTTGGAGGTGAGTTCTGTGAGGGGCCCCACAATGCTGCCATAGTCCTTCACAAACCGCCGGTAGTATCCGGTGAGCCCCAGGAAGGCTCGGACCTCGGTTTGGGTGACAGGTGGCTGCCAGGACTGGATGGCAGCGATCTTGAGCTGAAGGGGGGCCACCAGACCGCTCCCCACTTGGTGTCCGAGGTAGGTCACGGACCCTTAGCCAATCTGGCATTTGCTGGCCTTGATGGTGAGGCCGGCCTGCTGGGGGGCGCGCAGGACTTCTCGGAGTTGGTGAAGGTGGTCGGCCCAGTGACGACTGTACACAGCGATATCGTCCAGGTAAGCAGCACTGAATTCTTCGAGGCCCGCCAATACCTGGTTCACGAGTCGTTGGAAAGTAGCTGGAGCGTTTTTCATGCCGAATGGCATCACTTTGAAATGGTAGTGGCCATCCGGGGTAGAGAAGGCGGATCGTTCTTGGGCTCTGGGGGTGAGGCCGATCTGCCAGTAGCCTGCTGTCAGATCGAAGATGCTCAGGTAGCGGGCAGCCCCCATACGGTCAACCAGTTCATCTGCCCGGGGGATGGGGTGAGCGTCAGTTCGGGTGACAGCGTTCAGGCCCCGATAGTCTACACAGAATCGGAGCTCGGGGGTGGCGCCCAGGGCGGCAGCTTTGGGGACCAGGACGACTGGGCTGGCCCAGGGGCTGTCGGATGGCTCGATCACTCCTAGTGCGAGCATTTTAGAGACTTCGTCCTGGATGCAGGTGCGCACCCGATCCGGCACTCGGTACGCCCTGTGTCGAATAGGGGGACTATCCCCAGTGTCCACGTCATGAAGGCACCAGGGGGTAACCCTGGGGTGAGGGAGAACAGGTTCGCAAATTGCAGCAGGAGGGCCCGACAGTCTTGGCGTTGTTCCGGGGACAAGGCATCGGAGAGTCGGACCCCTTCCACTGAGCCATCTTTTTCACGGGTCCTCAGTAGGTCAGGGAGGGGCTCGGAGTCTTCTTCCGTCCCACTATCTGTTGCCATCAGTAGGCTGAGCTCCGAGCGTACGAAGTGGGGTTTGAGTCTGTTGGCGTGGAGGACCCGGAGGGGGTTCCGGGGGGACTCAATGTCTATTAGGTAGGTGACAGGGCCCTTGCGCTCAATCACCTTGAAGGGTCCTGTCCATTTGTCCTGCAAGGCACAAGGTTCGACTGGAGACATCACCCATACTTGCTGACCGGGCTCGAACTCAATGGAGGAGGCATGTTGATCGTACCATTTCTTCATGTCCTCCTGACTGGCCTCAAGATTGGCTTTGGCGAGTTCCCTGAATCGCCGGGTCTGGTTGCGGAGGGTCAGGAGGTACTTACACACGTCCGGAGGGGTCTTCTGGGGGGCCATCTCCCATTCTTCCTTGACCAGGCTGAGGGGCCTCCGGACAGGGTGTCCGTACAGGAGCTCGAAGGGGCTAAAACCGAGGGATTTCTGGGGAACCTCTCGGTAGGCGAAGAGGAGGCACGGGAGCAGCACGTCCCATTGGCGACGTAGGGGCTCTTCCAGGCCCATGATCATTCCCTTGAGAGTGCGGTTAAACCGCTCGACCAGTCCGTTTCCTTGCGGGTGATAGGGGGTTGTGAACCGGTAGGTAACCACGCACTGCTGCCAGAGAGATTTCATGTACTTGGAGATAAAGTTCGTGCCCCTGTCGCTGACGACTTCCCGGGGGAAGCCCACTCGAGAGAAGATCCCCATTAAGGCTCGGCCTACCACGGGTGCTGTTACGGTCCGAAGAGGAATGGCCTCGGGATAGCGGGTGGCGTGGTCCACCAGGACCAGGATGAACCGGTGCCCCTGTGCTGTTCGGGGGTCCAGGGGCCCCACAATGTCTATTCCCACCCGTTCGAACGGGGTGGTGACGACGGGAAATGGTTGCAAGGGTGCTTTGATTTTTCGGCCGCTCTTCCCGCTGGCCTGGCAGGTGGGGCAGGCCCGGCAGTGGTTGGAGACATCATTTCGCATTTTGGGCCAGTAAAAGTGTGTTACCAGGCGGTTGTACGTTTTGTCTTGTCCCAAGTGTCCAGTAAGGGGGACATCGTGCGCTAAGTTCAAAAGGAAGTCTCTGAAGCGGAGGGGCACCACCAGCACCCGGCTGGCCCCCAACTCAGCAATTCTTTGCTCGCTGTAGAGTAGGTCATTGTCCCAATAGATGCAGTGTGCCCCTGCGGTGTCTCCTGCGCTCTGGGCGAGGGCTTGCTGTCGGAGTCCCTCGAGGGAGGGACAGGTCTTCTGTTCTTGCCGGAATTGTTCCTGGGTGGGTCCACCCTCTTGACGCCACTGGGCCAGTTCTGGAAGGTCCTGGAGCTGAGCCGGCCCTTCTTGGTTTTGCTCTGGGGGATCAGTACTGAGGGCGTCTCTCTCCGGGACGATCGGGGGAGGAGGTGCTGGCCATTCGGGTTCTTCGGGACTGGGGATGGCACGGGCGGCCATGGACCGGGTCGTTACGCAGGCCCAGTCAGGGAGGCCCAACATCCCCAGGTGCTCTCTTCTCTCAACTGCTGCCCAGGGGGAACTTTCGAGGTCGTTTCCCAGGAGGCAGTCCACCGGGGCATCATCGCGGACAGTCACCTTCAGCATACCGGACACTCCTCCCCACTCGAAGGGGACGCAGGCCATTCGACACAGGCTCTCTGAATTGTCAGCTGATCGGACGGGGCAAAGAACGTTTGGCAAGATCTGCTCGGGGGTTACCAGATGACAGCGGACTGCCGTCACACTGGCCCCGGTGTCAGGCAGGGCTTCGGCCTTGCGCCCATTGATGTTCACCCACTGGCTGTATATTCTCGTGTTGGCGGGTAGGGGAGCCCGCGGGATCATGTCTCTTTCCCCTAGGCAAACCAGGGACATGGCGGCGGGTTCCCACTCGGGCTGTTCCTGGTCGTACTCTTCATAATCTTCGGGTGCTTGCTCCTCTCCCTGGGCGGCGGCAGCGACCTGGCGGGGTATAGGACTCTGGTTCTTCGGGCAGTTAGGGTCGTTGGCATAGTGGCCGGTCCGCTGGCACCGGTGGCAAGTAACGTTGGCTCGGAACCCTGGACGCATCGGGGGGTTTCCCCTACCGGCCGGGGGCGGGGTGGTGCTGGCGGAAGCTGCCGGGACGGCGTCTCTGCCCCGACCCTGGCCTCCTCCTCCTCGGGGGCGATCGGGACCTTGGTTGGTTCTGTTTGGCTCACTGGGCCCACTTTGGGCAACTCGAGTGCTTTCCCATCGGTCAGCTTCAGCGGCGAGCTGCCGAGGTTCAGTCAGTTTACTGTCGAGGAGGTGCTGCCTGAGCTCGACGAAGCAATTGTTGGAGAGGTGTTCCCACACAATGAGGTTAAAGAGTTGCTCGTAGGTGGTTACGTGGCTGCCCTTGATCCACCCCTCGAAGGCTCGGCTGAAATAGTTCACGTACTCCACCCAAGTTGTACCCGGGATCCGTTTGCAGTCGCGGAACCGCTGGCGGTACATCTCGGGCGTGAGTCCGCATCGAGTGAGGAGGGCGGCCTTCATGTGGTCATAGGACGTCATCTGATGGTCCGGGAGCTGCAGCAGGGCGTCGCGCCCTTCATTGATGAACCTCCCCCATAACCCGGCTCCCCAGTCACTTCGATCAATCCGGTGGGAGGTCATGGCTATCTCGTAGGCCTTGAACCACTGCTGGATATCGTCGTTCCGATAATATTCTCTGACGACATCCTTGGGGATGTGGACTTTCGGTTCTGCAGTGCCCGGTGTGTTCGGGCGCTCGGGCGCTCGGGCACCCCGAGATCTTTATTCTGTTTCCGAATCTCTATCTCTGCTATGTTGCGCTCATGTTCGTATGCCAGTTTTTTCTCTTCGAGTTCCCTCTGCCTTTGTTTCTCTTCCCGCTCCTCTCGGAGCCGCAAGTGTTCTAATGTTATCTTTTGTTCCGCCAATTTCAGCTCTCCGTCCAACCGAAGCCGTGCCAACTCTAATTCATGGAGTCTGCTTTTCTCTCGTTCTCGGATCTCCTCCAGGGAGAGACCCGATCTCCTTCTTTCTGTCGGAGTGGTGTTTGTTTCTGGCGCCTCGAGGTTTTGGTTTTGGGGTACGGCCGTACCCGTTTCTGCCCACGATTCTAGGGCGTGTTTGAAGTCCTCTTTTGTGCTTAGTCCGGTGGTAGCAATGCCTAGTTCTATGCAAAATTGCTTTAGCTCTCGGTGGTTGTACTCTTCTAGTTTCTCCATCTGGATTTCTCTGTGGATCCGCTCTCTTTTGTTGTCATTGTGGTTGAGTCGTGGGGTGAGTTACTCTCTGTACGATTACGCGTTGGTTCGGATCGCGCCGCTGGCCACCAATGTTAGACGGGGACCTGGAGGGTCAGCCGAGGACAAGGAGAGAGGCCTCCGGAGAGGGCCGTCTCCAGCGATTGTACAGACAAGTAACTTCCCCCCCACAGATGGACACCACACAAGGATGAGGTCAACACTCTTTATATACGATTCTTGAAGCAAGGATATCAGCGATACAGTGAGATCGGGACACGAGGGTCCTCTCAATTCTAGTCTCTGGAAGGGAAAGGGTAGCGGGACAGTCTTGGTACCGGTCTGGTACGGAGGTGGTACGATGGATAGCTCACAATCCTCGAGCTCGGAGTTCTGGAAGGTCGGGCCGCGGCAGCGCCAGCAGGCTCGGTTGATAAGTCTCACTTGAGAAGGGCCGTGGCAGCGCCAGCCGGCAAAGGCGATGGTTCACACAAGGATGGGCCGAGGCAGCGCCAGCAGGTCCCGACGAAGATGTAGGTTGCAGAGGGCCGCGGCAGCGCCAGCAGGTCCCAACGAAGATGTAGGTTGCAGAGGGCCGCGGCAGCGCCAGCAGGTCCCGACGAAGATGTAGGTTGCAGAGGGCCGCGGCAGTGCCAGCAGGTCCCGACGAAGATGTAGGTTGCAGAAGGCCGCGGCAGTGCCAGAAGGCAGGACGATGATTCACAAGGCAGGGCTGCGGCAGCGCCAGCAGTCCGTCAAGGATGAGTTCTTCTAGGTGTCTCTCGACTCCAGGATACAACTGCCTTCCTGCTCTGGAGCTGCCCCAGTTATAGGTCTGGCCTCCTTTGATGTCCGGACCCTCGCTCTTGGAGGTCGGGAGGTCCGGGATGAGGGAGTCCAGACACCCAGCAGGGGGGTGGAGCCAGCGCCCGGGGAGGCTGGGGGTGATCGGCACCTGGCGGGGGAGAGCCATCGACACTCCTCTCTCCCATTGACCTACCAAGTGGTCCGTTCACCTCCTGGGTGGATGGTGGTGCCTCGATGTCGGGGCCTGGCCAGGCCCAGGGTTGGGGTCGAGCTGAGGCCACGCGGCCTCGTGGTGCAGTGTCCAAGATGGCGGCTGGGCCGGGGCAATGCTGCCGGTGGTGGCCCGGGCCGGCCGATGTCGGGGTGTTTGGGGGCAGGCGTCCCGTTGGGGACGGGTTGCGGGTTGCTTCCATGGGTTTGCCGGGGTGGTTCTTCTGGTGACACCGGGAGAGCCGGTGTTCGAGTCTTATGATGCGGGGAGGGAGCGGCCCCTTCACGAGGCCTGTCCAACAAGTTTCAATAGTAAGAAGATAATATCAGGGACTAAAAATAGCATTTGGTGGACAAAGAACACAAAATATAAGGGATCAACCCTCAGATGCATCAAGCCCATATTCTGCGAATTCTAAATTGTGAAAAATACTGAATCGCAATTTAGAATTCGCAGAATGGGATGCATCAAGAAAAGCGACTAAAAAAAGCGACTCGCAATCGACCGTAATTGCCGATAGCGGTTTTCGCCAAATCGCATACATTTCGCAGAATCGCCCATTTTCCGTGTAAAAATTGCGAACTCGCAATTACCGAAATCGCAAAAAACGGGAAGTCGCATTTCGAGCACAATGATGCCATCACAACCAGGAAGTAGGCAGTTCCCTCCCTCATTCAGAACACAGAGCCTAATAGTGGAAGAAGCACAGCCCAGAGCTCCACAACAGACATCCTGCAGCACCACACCAGGACACAAACAACAACTTAAAATGTCCCAGGAAGCAGCAGGGAGCAGTGTACCAGGCAGAAAGAGAAAAATAAAATTCTCTGAGCAGGAATTGGAGTACCTCATCGAGGGAGTATCAAAGGACCATGCCAGGCTGTTTGGAAAGGAGTCCCGGAGGGTGCCTGAGGCTGACAAGCGGAGCATTTGACTGCGCATCCGCGCAAAGGTGAACTTAGTTGGAGTGACCTAGCGCTCCATTGACGAGCTCAAAAAGAGGTGGTACGACCTCAGAGGGCGTGCCAAAAAATGCATCGCTGAAAGGCTGGGGGAGCAACTTGCCACCGGAGGAGGAGACCCCACAGTTGCACCCAACACTCCACTCGAAGACCTGGTGGAGGACACACTCAATCTGCAGCCTGCGTGGGGGTCACCCGGCTGGACTTCTCCTGACTCACCCAACAATCCCAAAGTAAGTGCCATGCGACTGTGACCCCGTCGCCTAACAATGCCCATGACTCCAGTGCTAACCATTTGATAACCCCAGTAATGCAAGCGATGCACACCTGAAATGCCCTATTGCATTGTGGGACCTGTAGTGTAACCACGATTCCCGGATAGCCATACACAGCCAGACCTGTCATGTGAAATATATTCCTAAAGCCAGTCAGGGAATGCAAGCCTGTATGCATGTAGCAACATCCCATGTGCAAGATACATATCATTAATCATGCACCCATTTACATCACAGGTGCGTCTGAACAACCCAGCACAGACAGCGAGGCCCTCCACATAGAGGAGAACCCTGAGGACACCGAGGGAGAGGGCCATCCTGCCCCACGACCCGGACCATCACTACCACCAGCAGCAGTACCACCACCTCCCCATGTGGACAGGGCCACCCCTGCAGCCACAGGAGCACAGCAACCACCCCATGTGACACCCATGGCAGTGGTACAGGCCACACCACCACCACCCAGCAGACTGATGATGCAGCAGCGCAACGTCTCAACACGCGCTGGCAGGGGGGAACATGGGCTGGCCATAGAACGCCGGATGCTTGCTGTCCACCAGAAGCAGGCCCGGCACTTGGCAGCCATTCACCTGCAGCTCAACAAAACAGCGCAAAACGTGAGCCAGCTCACAGAAAGCATGCAGGTCATGACTGCAGCTGACAGGGACAACAGCCAGATCCTGGTGTCCAGGCAGAACATCACCCGCTGCCGCCACAGCCAGCTGCTGACCCGCCTGTCAGCATACACAAGATCCAACCATCTCATCGGAAATGCCACCTCCCAACTTTTGCGCCGCTCTTTTGCGATGTAAATACAGATGGTTCAATGCTGCCAGGACATCGCCAGGGCCCTTGAAAAAGTCACAAACGCTGGGCAGAGTCTGCAGGCGCCTGGCCATGGCCAAGCAAGTGGAGGTGATGATGCCAGTGAGGGCATTTCGAGTCCCAGCAGCCTGTCTTTGCCGCTGGTAACCGTACGCCGCTGCAGCACCAGGCCCACTGCAGCATCACAGGCCAATAGTGTCGTGGAGGACGTGGAGAGGCAACTGGGTGCGTCCGGCCGGAGGCGTCAGTGACTCTATGAACTCTACCAGCAGGGCCATGCTGATTAGACAAGCACGCCCTCTTCTCTATCATGGGGCTGTATGAGGAAATACAGTTCTCATGTAATTTGTAAAAAATGTAAAGACACATTATTGTGAAAATAACAATAAGAATTTATAGTCACAAGTAAATCCGACTCATGTCATTATTACATTTGTCATGCATGAGTGCAGTGTTGTGTGAGGGGAATGGGTGCACTAGAAACAGTTCATTGTTATGTTGTTGCGGCACCTGTGTCCTTCTGCAGGATTCTCCCTGCGTGCATGATGCACATGTGCCGGTGGGCGGTTGTCCCCCTCAGACTCACTACCAGACACCTCCACAGGTATCCTCTGCTTGATAGCAATATTGTGGAGTATGGCACACACGGCCACGATGCGGCAGCAGACCTCAGGCTGGTATTTGAGGGCGCCGCCAGTCGTGTGGAGGATGCGGAATCGGCTCTTTAAAAGCCCAAATGTCCGCTCAATGCAATTTATAGTGCGAATGTGTGCAGCATTGTAACGCTGTTGCTGTGGTGTGGCAGGGTTGAGGTATGGGGTGAGGAGGTACTCACGGAGGCCGTAGGCACTGTCACCTGAATGAAAGGAGCAGAGGGTCAGTGCCTGTCATGCGCAGCTATTATTTGTGTAATTTATATAGCGCGCAGCTACCCCAACGGGGTGTCCCGGCGCTTCTGAGTGAAAGCAGAGTGATAGTACTGGGGGGGTTAACAAAAGAGAAAAGGTTTTAGTGCCTTACGGAAGGGTAATTCTTCCTGGATCATCCTAATTGCGATCGGAAGTTTGTTCCAGAGAGTTGTGGCACAGACCTGGAAGGTTTTACCTCCAGAACGTGCTTTCCAGAATCTTGGTATTGGCTACATGGTCTCGATGTACTGTTTGTTGGCATGTGTACTTACCTAGAAGGTGTCCTTCCCCAAAGTCTCCCCTGGCCAGGCGTGTGTGCATGCCGCTGTGCCGGAATATGAAGGAATCATGCGTGCTCCCCGGGTATGTCGGTGATGATTGTCTTTGCGTTGCAGACCATCTGGATGTTCAGTGAGTGGTAGGACTTGCGGTTCCGGTACATGAATTCTGTCTCAGCGGGTGGGCAGATGTGGATGTGGGTACAGTCAATGCATCCAATTACATGGGTGAAATGCGCTATGTTGTAAAATTGTAGCTTTGTTTGATTTAAGTCCTGTTGGGTGGTTGGGAAGGTTACGTAATGGTGTATCCGGGTCAGCATGGTGTCCAGGAAACTCCTTAGGCAGCGGGACAGTGTGCTCTGGGACATCCCCCCTGCAACTGCAACTATCCCCTGGAAGCTACCGGAGGCCAGGAGGTGCAGGCAGCACAGGACCTGGACATGGGTGGGCACGGCATTGGTCCTCCTCGTTGGGTGCTGCATCAGGGGTCAAGGTCCCGGATGAGCTTGGTAATCATTGCCCCATTCAGCCTGTACTTTGAGTAGATTTTCTCCTCAGTCGGGCCCAGGAGTATGATCCGCAACCGGAAGATGTGCTCCTGGATCCTGCGTCTGTTCCTGGCTGCAGCCTGGAGCCTTCGCCGCCTTACCAACATGTAGAGTCCTGGCATTGTGAATGTCCTCATGCTCCTACTGTGTCTCCTTAAGTGTGTTTGTTCGGCTCGCACCTGTAGCTAGTTAGATTTTTTTTTATTATTATTATTTTTTCGTTATGGTTACCACCTGGTTTGAGTTCTCCTTAATTTGCACCTCGCAAAAAGCGATTTTGAGCTTTTTCGCTATTTGCGATTTTTCATGCATTTGGTTTGCGATTATTTTGCGATTTCGCAAATAAAATCGCAGAATGATTGGAAACTCGCTATTTCAGAATCGCAAAGAGGGTTCCACCTTGATTCTGCGATTTTATTTGCGAAGTCGCAAAATATATTTTGCGACTTCGCAATGTGGTTGTTTTTCTTTTCATGAATTGCGGTTCATGGAATGTCGATCACAATAGCTGTTTCGCAACTATTGCGATCGCAATTTGTGTTGATGAATCTATCTGCAAATGTAGTGTTAAGCATCGATCACTTTCAAATGCCTAGTTATCTATAATTCAAACGGAAACTGAGATCATCTTGGATTGAGGACCTCAGGTGGAATTCTCTTGACAAACCTGTATCTTGGAAAAGGCTGATTATAAGGCTTGCCCACGCCCCTTTCCTGAACTCGTGTTGTTGACTTTGGCCCACAAAGAAGAAGCCCCAGTTTGACTACATTTTCCAGGGCAGAACTCGCCGTTCTGGTGCTGGTCTTCTTGCCCAATGCTCCGCGCAGCTCACAGAATACCCTTCCAGGTCAATACGCCATTGTAGTCTAGGCAACCAGATGTTTAACCATCTGCTGAGTGCATTGACCAGTGACAAGCTGCCTGATGGGAAAGAAGGGTGCTATCTTCTCTTGAATGCTTTCAATTGTTGGTGAGCTCAGATGTAACACTACCCCACAAAGTCCTCACACACTTCTATACAATCTCGTACTATCATCATAATGTGTCCTATATCTCACTACTTTGTGCTTCAAATTTGTTCACAGGTGCAATTATGGAACATGGTATGGGAACTCCTCTCAGTATATGTCTTCAAGGGCACGCGACACACACCATGCATTGTGTTTTAATTCACGAAGACATTAATATGTCTTAATAACTCTTTTCACATATCTATATAAAAAGATCTTCTTGTGTGAAGCAGACCTACTTTTAGCAGATGCCTTTAAGTTGCAGAACAAAATGTTTTACAGCTTGTCACTCCTTTAGTTCTTCTTTACTTAGTCCATTTTCTTTCTCCTGCTCTCCTAAACCATGTTTTATGCTTAGGGCTTCATCTTTAGAAATGAGTGCCGGCCCCAAAATTGTAGCTTGACTCTCAATAGCAGGAAGCCCCCGCCCCATCTTTCCTTTCACCCAAAGGTGTTCAGGACCAGGTTGAATATTAACCCCTCTACCACTGTTGACTTCTTCCATCCAACACAGCGATGGGCTGAGAATATTCTACCAGAAAAATATAAAAGTTTTAATATCCAGTATCGGCAACCAATATACCGTTACGGTAGGGCAAACAGTATTGTGGAGCTGAGGTGTACACAGGTGGACATTTTACAATATTTAACGACATACCATCTGGACTGAGCGGAAGGCTGCTATGCAGTGGGTTCACCACAAGAATCGCAGACCACAGGCGGCTCCCCGTCACCTCTAAGAAGCCTTTTCCCTCTATTGTCACACAGACCCTTCATCACCACAACCATCATCACCATGGCCATGCCCCAGTGCTTAATTTGAGCCGGTGATTTCCAGTGCTCTGCACCGGCACTTAATTGCCAACACCAGCACCTATGGCAGTCTACCAAATGGTGGCGCTGTTTCTTTTATTTACAGATGAGCAGTGTGTATAAATTCAATGTACATTACCAATGACTGAGTCCCGTCGTCCAAGCCATTCTTGTAGCTCTGGGGGCCTGGAATAGTCTGAATTGTCACACTTGTTGGGCTGCGATGGCTAGTAGTTGTGTTTGTAGTATAATTTACAGCATGGCGGGGGCTATGAATGACGCGAGCTGAAATGACACCTAACGAGGGCCTTGGCACTTCTGTTTTTTTTACAAATTAAGCACGCCCTCTTGACCGCTCTTGTCCAGCCTGTAGAGTGCCCGGAATGTTGCTGGGTATCAGGTTCGAGCAGGAAGCAGTGCATTTTCTAGTTTTGTAGAATGCAGACAAAGGGGCAGACACATAGTTCTTCTCTGGGATCAATATCCATATTTTTTAATATTTTTGAAATGAATATGGAGGACCATCTGTCATACTCAGTGGGGTGGGGAGGTGTTCCCTTGTTTGATTTAGGTCTCTATGGCCTACAGAGGCTCATCCATCCTGGACCAGACAGGGAGCAGCTCTCTTTCATTGACATCTGCTTTTGTTTGTAAGAAACTT
The DNA here is from genome assembly GCF_964263255.1 of Lissotriton vulgaris. Lineage (NCBI taxonomy): Eukaryota > Metazoa > Chordata > Amphibia > Caudata > Salamandridae > Lissotriton > Lissotriton vulgaris. The sequence continues at coordinate 32,050,409 of NC_141698.1, forward strand.
GGGGGCAAATTTACAAGCCCCTTGCGCCGCTTTTACGCCGCCGTTGCGTCAATTTTGTGACGCAGCGGTGGCGCAAAAGATGCGCCATGGTGCGGGGTATTTACAACGTGACGCATCTCCCAGATGCGTCACGTTGTAAAGACCTGCGCCAGAAGAGGCGTACCATCGCAGGGGGAGGCGTTCCGGTGCAGCAACGCCTCCCAAAAGTGGCTGAGTGCAATCTACAAGATTTCACTCAGTCACTTTTGGGCCCATGCTGCGTCAAAACCCTGCGCCTGCTTGAAGCAGGCGTAAGGATTGACGCAGCATTGTGCACATAGGGCCCCCCTGATCATTGCTGGAGCTGCGTCGTGCTTTTTACGGCACAGATGCGTCACGCATCTGTGCCGTTTTTGCCCCATGGTGCGCCGCATTGTAAATTAGGCGCATCAAGTGTGGCGGAGCTGAAGCGCACAATTACTGGTGCATCCCTGCTGATATGCAGGGATGTGTCAGTAATTGTAAATCTGCCCCTCTGAGCTTGAAACGCTTGAGGTCTCTGTGTCTGTGTGAACGCCCCAATCCCAGCCCTTGACCTACATGTCAGAAGATTATGCATTAAAGGGTCATATTACGAGTCAGGAGGAATGAAATCAAAACACATGCTTTCATGTGTTAATTTTGTTTCGCCTCATTAATAGTGTTTTTTTCCATATCTCTGTTTTTTCGGGTGTGGGAGTCCAGATTACATTTTTTCGGTCAGTAAAATTGGCGCAAAAATCCGATGAGATTTTGGCTTCTGGAGGAGCCAAGTTGTATTCCCCTCTTTCCCTGCTAGGAAAAAAACTTCTCTTTCCCTCCCCTACTCCCTCCTTTATCCCCCAACTCCACGCACTGGTCCCCGCATATGTCTACCACCTGCTCAGAGAAGATGATAAATGTATGTGGAAAACCTCATAGAATAGCGAATTCTGAGGCATATTATCAAGCAGGGCGATAGGCAATTATCGCCGCTTTAGCGGCCTTTTTCGGCCGCTAAGCAGCGATAATTCTATCGCCCTATTAGCAAGCTGTCGCTAACTAATGTTAGCGACAGCTTTTAGGCGATAGCCCGCTGTTTGGGGCCCGCTTTGTATGTCAGCGATGTTTATCGCTAATGACATGCAAAGTGGGCGTGCCCAACCAGTTAGCGACTGAAAGCAGTCGCTAACGTCTCTATCGCCTTTTTAGCAAGGCAGGCGTAGCGATGGAAATATTTGCGCTAAGCGCGAATATCTCCAAATACTAACACCTGCCCAGACCAGTTCTTAGCCATGTTATCCAATGGGAGGTGGATAACATGGCTAAGAGCATTTCGTCGCTAATGCGTGAATATCGCTGTATTCTCAGCGATATTCACACATTTCGCAGCTATCGCTGGATATTTTAGCACAATGGAGAAAAACGTTGCTAATAGCATGTTTTCTCTGCTAACATATCCAGCGATAGGCAGCGTTAAAAAAAAATGCGCTAAGCGCATTTTGCGATAAATATCGCTACTCCTTGGTAATATGCCCCTCTGTGTGGTTTAATAGCCGGAAAAATGGCCCCATGTGGTAATTCCCCATTCTATTCGGTTAAATTCGGAATGTGCATACAGCAGGTAACTGAGGACTTAAATACTGGATTATATGGATGTGTAAAAGTGATCGGAAGCGAGGTAAGAATTCCATAGGAAAGGTGAATGACTTACTAAGACAATAAGGAGACATTATTCACTAGGAAATCCCAAGGTGATGTCAGACACTAGTATCTTCTTGAATTTGCATTCAGATATCCTCGGCGGTTGCGCCACAGAACCCCCCCCTTTTAGGCATAAGACAAAGGGCCATATGTAGGTGGGGTAATACCGGTCGGTAACGGTGAAATTCGGTCAATTTCACCGTTACCGACAGGTATTTAGGGATTTGAGATGTAGGAGCCTGCAAATAAGGAATCAGTAATTTACTGATTCGTTATTGTAAGGAATCGGTAAAATACCAATTCCTTATTTTGAGGAATCGGTAAATAACCGATTCCTAAAGCCTACGTAGGTAGCACTCATGTGAGTGCATTGTAGCCTTAAGGATTCGTTATTTACCACCAACTATTAGTTGGTGGTAAATACCGAATACCTTTGAAAAAACAATTTTTTGCTTTTTTCTCAGTGCCATGTGGCACACATACATGCCCTTAGGGCATGTATGTGCGCCACATGTGCACACATGCACGATTCACGGTGCAACAGGGTGTCAATGTCACACCCTGCCACCCTTGAATATGTTCCCCCTATTACCGATTCGGTATTTACCGAATCGCGAATAGTGAATCGCTTCCCATTCATTCCTATGGGCCTCTAGGCCAATGGAAATGAATGGGAATTACCGAATCAGTAAAATTTACCGAAATATTACCTACATACTATTTACCGATTCTGAATCACCGAATTGGTAAATAGAGATTACCTACATATGGCCCAAAAGGTGGGAAATCTGTGGCTGTCCTTGGAGCTATGGTTTGGAACCTGCCCCATTGCCATCTCAGATCAACGCATTCAGAACCTTGCTTTAGGAAATTAATGAAAACCTGGATTTTCGCAGCCCCGGATTCCCAGTGCCACTCGCTTATTTTATCCCCCGCAATAAACCTCAGCAATTTTGAGCGTTATCGAAATCTCTGCCCAGCGCCAAGATTCTCCCCTGGAGTGATGGTCGCGCTATACAAATAATATATACAATACAATACAATTGGTTGTAGTGTGGAGGGGAGTCCGCTGGCACCATGCGCGTGGCCATGTTGGAGACACGCTGCTGTGGTAGTGGAACGTCCTGACTCTCAGACACCGTGGTCGCTGAAAGCAGCAGTATGTACTTGCAACATAGCGCAACTGATACTGCACACTTACGTTTCTTGGAGGACTGCCAGCATCTCCACGATACAAATCCCAGTGCCACCAGTAAAGCCAGCAGGAAGGGGACGAGCACAGAGCTGACCACAGTCGCTACATCAATCTTCATGGTCTCCGGGTCGATTCCCTCTAAGGAACAGAAGTCATGAACCCATCAGTCTACAGACACAAGATCATTGAGTCACTAAAATAAATGTATGAGATGGTAGTCCAGAGCTGGGCAACTTATTTGCTCTACCTATGTAAGGCCACAGATTGCATTTACTCCATCCTTCCTTGTCCCTGTGTCTGTTCCAGGGCTTTATTAAGTTCAGTCATGATTACCACAGCCACCAATACTGCTGGAAAGCAGTATTCCAGCAAGAATTAAATACAAAATATGCTGCATCACTAACACACCGTTACAAGTGATGAAACCAGCTTGTTTGAAAAAAAGCTCCTCGCCATCTGGGGGAGATAACAACACTTAAACAGCACAAACTCTGTGAAAGTAGAAGTCAGTCCCTTCAGAACGAGTATGCGATGTTACATCGCATGCTCTACAACGAATGCGATTACAACGCAGTTCTTACGACGACCGCGTTGTTACAATGCAAGCCATTACATTGCAACTCCAGAGACAAAAGACTCTACGCATCTCCATGCCACTCCATTGTATGATAAACCACTCCACTCTACAACACACTACTCTATTCTACAACATGCCACTTCACTTGATGACACTTCACCCCACTTTACAACATGCCACTGCACTATACGACACTCAACTCCATGATACGCCACTCCAACGTACGACATGCCACTCCACTGTACTCTAGTCCTATCTATGCACCTCCACTTTAGAACGTCCCATTCTATGACACTCCACTCAACGACACTGCAGTCTACTCCACTTTGCGGTACCCATTGGAATTGTTTTAAAAAAAAATATATGACAAATTACACTGTGCGACGCACCACGCCACTCTACAACACACCACTTTACTGTTCAACCAGATACTCAACTATACTACACTGCACTTCATTACACTCAACACTAACACACTCTATGACTCGCCACGCACTGTATGACATACCTCTCCACTCTATCACTTGACAATCCATCCTATGCCTCTCCACCCTACATCCTCCCACTTCAAGACACTCTATGGCATGCAACTCCTCTCTACTCTATGACACGCCATTCCACTCTATGCCTCTCCACTCGATAACACTCTATTCCACTGTATGCCCCTCTCCTGTATGCCTCTCTACTCCACTGTACAATATTCTGCGAAACACCACTACCACACGCCAATCTACTTTATGAAACGCCACTCCACAATACCGCACTCCACTGTAAGACACTCCATGCCACTGCACTGTACAACATGCCACTTTGCTCTACCCCGCTCCTCTCTACATCCCTCCTTGCTAAGACGCTCTATGACACAGCACTGCACTTTACTGCACGACAAACCGCTTCACTCTACACCACTATACAACACTACTCCACTGTACAACAAACCACTCTACTCCACTACACACTGCTCAACTCTACGACACTCCGCTCTATGCCACTCCCCTACATGACACGCTACTCTAGTCTATGAGGTGCCACTCCACTCTATGACATGCCTCTCTACTCAACCCCCCTACGGTATGCCAATTTGCTCTACTCTATGACATGGCAGTCCACTCCACACCACTCCCCAACACTCATACTCCACTCTGTGCCCCTTCACTCTTTGACATGCCACTTCACTCTGTGACATGCCATTTCACTCTGTAACATGCCACTTCATTCTGTGGCACACCTCTTCACTATACGGCAAGCCACTCCACTCTATGACACTTCACTCTACTCTGAGCCACTCAAATCTATGTCACTCCTCTCAATGCAGTCTACTCTACTTGACTCCACTATACACCCCTACACTCTAACAGACTGTATGACGCGCAACTCCATTCTACTCTGTGGCATTCCACTCCACTCCACTCAACAACACTCTACTCCATTGAACTCCACTACACAACATGTCCCTCCACGACACGCCATTCTACTCTATGACATGCCACTCCACCACAGGACCCTCCACTCCATGCCACTCCACTCTACGAGTTTTCACTGCACTGTTTGACACCTCACTCCAGTCTGCAACACGCCACTGCCCTCTCTGCCACTAAACTCTACATCCTTCCACTATAAGACACTCTATGACACGCAACTAAGCATGGGCGAATTTTGCGAATCTGGCGTTCGCGAATTTTGCGACTTTGCGAACTCGCAATCCGCAAAATCCGCGAATTCTCGCGAATTTGCGGATTTTTTTTTGTGTTCGCAAGGATTTCTGCCAGTTCGCAAGGATTTCTGCCAGTTCGCGAGGGTTTTGTACCAGTTCGCAATTGCGAACTTACATGTCGGCTCGCAACGGTCGCAAATATGTTGTTTCTGCGTCTGGTTCATCATCACAGGTTCCCAGCACCCTCTGTTTCACCCCTGCCACCCTCTGTTTCAAGCCGACAAAGGAACACTGTCCCTATCACCCTCCTCCCTCCCCAGGGCAGATGTACTCTGTGGTGATGTTCTGCATTGTGGGCTATTAAACGTTAGGTCTCTTCCTAAACACTGCACAGAGATCCAACTGCTGTTAGACTCTCATGAACTGGATATCCTTTTCATGACTGAAACCTGGACGCGTCCAGACTGTCTGGTCGATCCGGGATTTGCTTGCCCCTCCGGGTTTAAATTTCTCCACCTCCCTAGACCTATTGGTAGAGGCGGAGGGGTGGGAGTTATTTTTAAAGCCTCCTGCAACATTAAAATCCTTACTCTTGATCCTATATTGGGCATCGAGTTGCTAGGACTCTCAATTCAGACCAACGCCGGAAATATTGTTACAAGAATTTTGTGCTATCGCCCACCAGGGGCGTTTAGCCTTCTACAGCAACAAGCTTTTATCACTACCCTATCCAACATCGCCTTATCCCACCAGAAGCTGCTTATACTTGGCGATTTCAATCTATGGCCAAACGGTATTCTTGATTCAGCCCTTAAAAACCTACTCTCCACCTGTGATAGCTTTGGCCTCTCTCAGCTGACCTCCACAGCCACCCACAGGGCGGGGCATCTGCTTGACCTGATCTTTGCGGCTCGTGACGTGGTGGTAATGGGAGACATTCTTCCAATGGATTGGACCGATCACTCATTGGTTAGTTTCTTTCTTCATAAAACGTCAGGCCCCGGCAAGGCTCCGGCACCGAACAAGGAAATTAAATGCAGAGATTGGAGGGCTCTCTCTCGCACACATTCATCGGGCGAAATGTTCCATTTGCAACAACTTTTTGATTTGAATAAAAGCACAGACGACAATTACAATGCCCTTATCTCCAACCTCTATAGGGTGGTCGACTCCATTGCCCCCCTCAAAACTCGGACTTGCAGAGGTAAAGACTCTGCTCCTTGGTTGAACACCGACCTAAAACTGCTAAAACTTGAATGTAAACAAGCAGAGCGAAGGTGGAGACGAGAGTATAATAAAACGGACAAAGATACGTGGAAAAATAAGATCCGGGCGTATAAAACTCTTATTAAAAAATCTAAAGCCGAGCACTACGCCTCCTTGATCTGTAACACTAAAAACAATTCTAGGAGCATTTTTAATATCCTAAATAGCGTCACTAATCCGGATTCCTGTAAAAATGCGATCGTTCCGTCCCAAGACCTCTGTGACAACTTGGCCCTGTTCTTCAAGGAGAAAATTGAACTTATCCTTAAAGATCTGGATTCTCCTTTGGTTGCTGGAAACCCCCTCTCCTTGCACACTGCTACGCCGGAGAATCAAGTGCCTAACTTAGCGTTGCCTCCAGAAGAACTCCTTTGCAGGTGGCCACCGCTAACTCTCGAACTCTTCACTAAGGTAGCTAGAAGGATCGTGTCTGGGTCTCCACTGGACCCAGTACCCCCCAAAATCTGGAAAGAATTCGAAGCAGAACTCTTCCCTCCGCTCCATCTTATTTGTCAGCAATCCCTGCTGACGGGCACTGTCCCTGCTCACTGGAAACGAGCGCTAGTCTCTCCTTTACTGAAGAAACCCTTCCTGGACCCGGACTGCTCAAAGAGTTACAGGCCCATCTCACTGTTGCCGTTCCTGCCAAGATAGTGGAACTGGTGGTTAGTAACACCTTGTCTAACCACCTAGAACACCATCTACTGCTGGATGGGGACCAATTCGGTTTCCGGCCGACCCATGGAACTGAAACTGCCCTTATTATCGCCATGAACAAACTTCAAAGGCGAGCAGACAGAAGCCAGGCATCATATCTGATACTGCTCGACATGTCTGCCGCCTTTGACACGGTGACTCACAAGATCCTACTGAGGCGCCTATGGGAGGCAGGAGTGAGGGATACGGCCCTGCACTGGTTCCACTCCTTTTTGCTGGACAGGCAGCAAGCAGTTTCTTTACCTCCTTTCCAATCTGTTTTCTCTCCGGTAACGTATGGAGTCCCACAGGGCTCGGCCATTAGCCCAATACTTTTTAATATTTACCTTAGGCCACTTATTCTCCTGATCAAAAGCTTTGGTATCAAAACGATTAATTACGCCGATGACACGCAGATGATCCTCTCCCTGGAAGGAGAGGACTCTATCTCCATTGAGATCCTACACAGCTGCCTGCGGGAGACATCAAGGTGGCTGAAGAATAATTCTCTCCAATTCAACGCCGGGAAAACCGAAGTGCTGTTTAATAGTGGCTCGAGGATCCCCCGGCCGTTCCCTAGCAACTTCTGGCCCCCGGAGACAGCAGCCAATGTACAGCCTGCAGACTCTGTCCGCAACTTAGGGGTCATGCTTGACCACAAGCTCAGCATGGAGACCCATGTTCAGAAAACCTCTGCCTGCTGCTACGCCATTTTGCGCTCTCTAAGGAAGGTGCTGCCCCTCCTACCAAGCCAGGCTCGCGCCCAAGTAGTGAGATGTACAATCCTGAGCAGGCTGGACTACTGCAATGCCCTCCTGCCCGGGGCCCCGGAGTTTCTATTAGATAGGCTCCAAAGAGTCCAATCTGCGGCTGCAAAACTGGCTCTGGGGCTCCCGAGACGATCCCATGGAGCATCCGCGTTGGCACAATTGCACTGGCTACCTCTTAGACAGAGAGTGCAATTTAAGGCCCTCTGCATTGTTTTTAGGGCCCTTCACGGGTGCGGCCCAGCCCCCCTACAAGCCAAATTTGTGTGGTACGCCCCAACCAGACAACTCCGCTCCTCGGATGCCAAATTGGCAGTCATCCCCAGATTTAAGAAGGTTAGATCTGGAGGTAGATCTTTTGAGGTTACCGCCGCCAGGCTCTGGAACTCCCTTCCCACCGAGATCAGACAGATCGATGAACTCCTACCTATTAGAAAAAAGGTCAAAACGTGGCTCTTCCCGGGCTAGCCCACGCCCTTTTTCTGTTCACATCCTTTTTTCTGTTTCACACCCCAACCCTCCTCAGACTCTGTCAGCGCCAGGATGCCTGTAATGGCGACAGTTTGCGCTTTATAAATTCTTAAAATAAATCTTAAAATAAATACATTTCACCCATGCCACCCTCTGGTACATCAATGCCACCCTCTGGTTCATCATCACTGTAGATTATGGGGGGGAAAAGCAAGCACACCTGCCTGCTTCAACTGACATGAATTAATTTGGGGTTGATTTATTAATGTGTCACTGTTTTAAAATTCCAGTCTGGCACCTGCTTCCTTATCTGTAATTTGCTTTCTGTTGCAGTGCAATTTTTTTTCCAGGACCTTTGTGGCCTACTTGTAGCTATTCTATGAGCCTGCTGTGAGGGTCAGAGCAGGGTCATACAATTGTTGCAACTAGCAACTGAACTCTGGAGGGGCCCTTGTCAGGAAGCACTACAGGGAATGGTTACTAATGATGAGTTTGAACTTTTGAACCTGCTGAATGCTTTCACTTTTGCAAAACTCGTTTTTCTGCAGAACAGCATTACAGCAACTGTAATGCCCCAAACAAGCTTATATGAGAAAGTTGATTTCTAATCCAAAAGTTATCCAAAGAAAATCAAAAGGCCTCAAATTCAAAAAAGTGCAGGCAAATGTCAACCTGAGGAGTTATTCTGATAAAAATCATCATTTTCAGAAGGTCGATGCTGCTTGCTAGTAGATTTCTTGTGTAGAATTGCAATTTTTGTAATTTCGCGAGTGCGAGATTGTTGCTGCCCGCCGCACCTACATGTTCGCAATTGCGAACTTACACCGCACTCCGCAAAATTGTATCACCAAGAAAAAAAAATCCGCTGCGTGCGAATTTGCGGATTTTCGGTAAATCCGCAAAATCCGCGAGCGGAACGGATTTTCCGCCCATGCTTACACCACTCCACTCTATGCCTCTTCACAGTACTCCATTCACTCTATGACACTCCACGTCAGTCCACTCTACAACACGCCAATCCATTCTATGACAAGCCACTCCAATCTATGACAATCCAGTCTACTCTATGACACACCCACACTGTACGCCACACCACTCAACAACACAACACTTTAAAACCACTCTACTCTATGCCCCTTTGCTGTATTCCATTGTACAACACGCCAATCCACTATGAAAAGCCACTCTACAATACGGCATGCCACTCCACTCTACGGCACTCCACTCTATGATACTCCATGCCAGTCTACTAAACAACACGCCACTCCACTCTATGGCACTCCACTTTACGCCCCTCTACTCTAAGACACTGTGCGACATGCCATTGTCTGACACGCCACTCTAAGACACTCTAAGACACCCTATGACATGACACTGCACTTTGCACCACTCCATTCTACTCTACAACATGCCACCCCGCTCTACGGCACTGCACTGTATTCCACTCTACGGAACTCCACTCTCCAACACTACACTCTGCGACACTCACCTCCACTGCACTGTACAACACTTCACTCAATGAGACTCCACTTTATGGTTTGAAACACATTTTCTTTTTAAAACATTGAAATTCAATAAAAAAGCCAAAGGTGAGGCTAAGTTATAGTTAGGAAAACTTTATTCATGATTTACATACAAAACCAACTTAGTCTACACAAACATTAGAAATTCTGAAGTTATACTTAGAACAAAGTTATATTTGGTACCCCACCTAAACCTTAGTATGAATCACATACCTCTGTACATAGTGTTATGAACTTGCTAGCCAGACTGTCAAGTGGCCCCCCTCCCGAGACTTATTAGGCCCAGGGGATCCCAAATTGCAATTCCCTAAATGCATTTGCACTTCAGGGAATTGCAATAAATTGCGATTCCCTAAATTCCGAATGGAAAAAGGTACATGCATCAAAAACAGTCCAGTTTCATTCCATTCTGCGAATCGACCCCTTTGCAACCGGAAAAAAGCTTGATGCATGTGCCCCCAAGACTCCTTGAAGAACTTCCTTCAATGACAGGGGGAAGATCTTTGGTTATCGGTTGGAATAGAGTAAGAATTACATTTAGTTATTAAACAGACTGCATAAGAAAAGTAAAATACTAAATTGGTTGAAAAAATAAAATGAACAGTAGTGAAATAATAAATATTAAGTATAAGTTTGGCTAAATCCACAGAATAAGTATTTGTGAAAGTAAATTGGGGTTACAGATTTTGGATGCGATAAACGCTCCAAGAAGGAGTCTGCCACTGTAAGCATACAACCTCACTTCCGGTAAGCTGTATATGGCATGTTAATAACTTACTGGTAAAAAGGCGTCAGCGGTGAAAGTTTTAATACAAAGGTTTGTGAAAATCAATAACTTCTGAGCTCAGAGAGATGCAGATGCTGAAAGGTCTCATGTGAACGCTTAAGCACACATGGATAAACATTAACAGTGGTAAAAGAGATGTTAAGAGGTTTTAAGAAAATATACTCACTGAAAGGACAATAGTTATGGAAACAAAGGTTTAATGTTGAATTTTTACCTTTTGATGCATAGTGTTTGATTTAGTGACAAATAGACAGCATACTGTACAATTGGATGTAAGGTATGTACAACATTTCACATACCAATTGAATGTTTTAGTTGTTGTTTGTTTTGGAGAAAAATATGATTGGTGCCTGACAAAGGTTCCCCTAGTTTTATATAATGATTATTTTGTTTTAGGCTACATAAAACCCTGAAGAAGTAGCAAAAATGTTGCCGAAACGCATTGGTTAGTAGATACCACCATGGCCCTTCAAAAATGTTTCATTGTTGCTGGTTGTCATTGATCGTGTTTGCCGAATAAGTCATTGCAAAACTGGACTTGAAAATATACAGTTAATGGAATTAATTAAATGCAAATGATGCAGTTCGAAGTTTGGTGGTAGTTGTTAGGCCAATAACAAAAAGTCTACTCGCCCTCGCCTGTGACTCGCATTCAGAAAATAAACAAGCATTTTGCAATGCTACTGACAATGCAAATGAGAAAGCCTTTCATTTATCTATTTTGATAATTAACACATAAAATGCCTTGTCATATACAATGCCAATAGCTCAAACTCTTGTAAATGCAAGCCCTATTTCACTTTAAAGAAGCGTCCGCCATTGTTCCGGGCTGCTTGGAAAGTGAAAGCTTGCATGGCACACTGAATGTTGCAGGAAAGCATGTAGTGCCTGCAGTAGGAGAAACTCAATAACGAAAAAAAGTGCTTACAGACTAAATGAGACATACCGTGTAACAGAAGTAAAAGGGCCAGTCCTTATGGGAGGTTAGAAATTAAGACAAGGCGGTACTAAGAATGGACTAACAAGCCTATTAACGAATCAGAAGGCAGCATTTACGAAGAACAATGCCACAAGCCAATGATAAATATGGGAGGAATACTCTAATACAGCATGCCTCGCAGAGCAGCGCATGCACTGCTCAGACTCGACCTAAAAACAAAGAGTAAACAAGACGTCATACAAATTTTTTTTTAACACCTAAGACAACTGCCTCATAGGACGGAAGAGTCGTCTTGTCCTCCATTTCTTCTGTTAAGACAACACAATAGTATTTATAACTGAAGAGTATGTGGGTAGAGGATGTAGCCTTACGGGTAGAGCGGTCGACCTCAAAGCTGGGGAACCAGGCTCGAGTCTCCGCAGCGACGCTAAACATCCTATGTTTCTGGGCAAATCACTCAATCTCCCCGTCCCCAACAAAAAAAAATTAATGTGTCCATCTGTAACGAAACTGGTGCTCATGTAAGGCGCTCCGATACCTGATATGCTCGGGTCTAGTTCGCGCTGTATAAAACTCTTAAAAAAAAAAAGTATGTGTAAACATTTTAGAGTGTAAAGAAGATATATACCTTTCTTGCGTATAGTGCCTCCTTTGAGGACAGAACTTAGATGGTTACTTTTCACTGTAAGCATATTTCAGCTGCTGTCTTGTTGTCTTAATTAAACAGCGTTAGAGAACAGAAACAGCCCTTCTTCTGCCTGGTTAACGTGAGTGCCAGAAAATGTGGCGACTGAGCACGTATTTTGTGATGCACCATCTAAGGACCAGGATCTAAAGACCAGGATCTGGTTCATCCATTTGCTTCGTTTGGGTGACAAAATAAATCTTGGTCATAGGTTTAGCTGTGAAACAAGCCCTGATTGTAGGCCCGCGACTCAGAGTTTAAAAATAATTGGTCAAACACATGTCTTCCAGTGTAGCAAACGCCAGGCTTCAGGGAGCTGTCTGCACTCTCTCCCCAGCAGAATCTGGGAAGTGGAAAGACGATAAAAACCTGGCAGCTCGTAGCCACTGGTTTCTGAGCTGAGCCTGGCCCTTTTGAGTTCCTCTCAGGCTTGAGTGGAATTGTGGAGGGCGAGGTGATGGCAGGATGTTTTGGGACTTCGAATGATGTACCAGAAACCTGGGATAGGTCCTACATTCTCTGTGCTTCAAGGTCCCCTACACAGACTCTCTTCCCTCTGATCTCCTACCAGGAAAGTAAACTGGGCACCATCCTCTATGAGTAACACCAGATGGCCACCAGAAGGGGTCCCTACATCCCTGGGCTGGCTTTAAGCTAGCGACTGGGCGGCTACAGGCTCTAGCATTGTAAAACCCCACCGAGATGCCCTGCTATCAATATCTGCTTTATTGATTTCTATTGTCAAAATATATTTTTTTAAACAAAGCATTTGACAAAGACTGTTATAATTCCTTTCCTTCTCTAGGTTTATATTGTGGAAGTCTTTGGAAACCTTGTTCTTGGTATTTCCTTTGTTCCCCTCCCCCTCCTTTTTTTACCCCTTTGGTACATTCCTTCTGTTAAGCCAGAGGCTGCCTCGGAATGTTGACAGAGCAACCTGACTGGCGGAGTTCTAAGTGTGCTGTGCCCAGTGCTTAACATACTTGTGGTGGCAGAGAGGAGGCCGTAATAAAGGAGTTCTTCACTTTCCTGTTTCCAGTCTACTTTGTAACACTGGCGACGACTGGTCTGCGCAAGGGAGCAGGACGGCCCTCCTTTCCTTCTGTGTACATCCACCACGTCATTACCTTGTGGCCCACAAGGTTAAGGTACTGTTTCCTGCTTTCCAGCACACGATCACGTCGATTCTGCTACTGGAGGAGCCTTGCACACGGTCTACTTCTCTATTTCCCTAAGTGCGCTGATTCCCTGTTCTGGAGTCTGGAGTCTGGAGTGATTGCCTGTAGCCACCGAAGCTCCTTCTCTACCGGAGCCTTCGTCTTTTCTGACTTCCGTCTGTGCATTACTTCCTGGACATTCCCTCTTCGTAAAGTATCCATGCCTTGAAGGCATTGCCACCATGCCTGCACACATGCCCTCTGAGGCGTTTCTTTGGAAAAATGTGTTCAACGCCTGGGTAGGCGTTCCCATCATGCCTACTTTCACTCCCCATGAGGCGTTAATTCAAACTCTTTCCACGCCACTTGGACGTTGCCGGCTTGTCTGTCTTCTCTAGCAGCATTCAGAGGCATGCCGTTGGGTGTTTGCTCTGCCTTCTCCCTTCTCCTTTTGTTACGCCTCTTCTCACAGAGCCTTGAAGGATCTGTTTTTACAATCCGTCACACGGTATCACAAAGGAATCTGCCTACACATTCCTATCTGCACCAGTGACACGCACCCCACTTGGCTTGTCTCAAGAGCATTCAGTGACACGCTCACTTTTCCTCAGAGCCCCAGCCTTACTCTACAACATATTCCTATCTGGCACCGGTGACACGCTCACCATTTTGTGTGTCTCCAGCGTACTCAGTGACACACTCACTTTTCTTCAGAACCTCCATCCTCTACAGTTACACATTTGGGTTACTGGTAACACGCACGCCATCTTGCGTGTCCTAAGCTTTTTCAGTGACACGCTCACTTTTAATCCTACCTCAGCAGTGTGTCCCATTCAGTTAATTGGCCTTTTAGTTACCCTTTGGTGACACGCACACCTATTAGCGTGTCATTCATTCATGTGAGCATCTTCCACCTTTGGTTACAAACTTAGGGGCCGATTATGATCGCGGACGGACTTGCGTCCGTCCGCGATCATTGAGGAGGAGGGGACGTCCGCATGGGCTGCGGACGTCCCCTCCTGTGCGATTAGGATGTGACCGCCAGGGTGGCGGTCACATCCTCTATTTTTAACATTGCGGCGGGTGCGGCTTCAAGCTGCACCCGCGGCAATGTTAAAAATGCACGCATTGCATTTGCATGCAGAAAGAGGCAGGCACCGAGCGGTGCCTGCCGCTTTCTGCATACAAATGCAGGGGGGTACCATAGGTACCCCCATGTGCACCCCCCACCCCCCTTCACCTAGGGGGCCCGCAACGGGCCCCCGCAGTGAAGTTGCACATGCTTTTCCACGGCGGAAAAGCCGCCGCGGAAAAGCATGTTTGAAGGCACATACTAATCTGGCGGACGGTGTCTGAGAGACACCGTCACCAGATTAGTGCTTTTCCTCCGCGGTTGTAAGCCAACCGCGGAGGAAAAGCTGCGGACGGAAACCAGGACCCACAAGCCATCCTAATGTGGCGGTGGGTCTTTGGTGGGTCCGCTGCGGATTTTCCGCATCCTCCGGGCCGGCGGTGGCTTCCGCCGGCCCGGAGGATGCGGAAAATCCACAATCATAATGAGCCCCTATATTGTGTTTTGCGGTGACACGCACACCTTTTCCTTGGTACCACTTCTTCAACATTGTCCAAGTCTGAGGAGAATCTGTGAATTGTGTGGATTTGAAATGCGTTGTCTCTTGTGAGCATGGGGGATTGTGTATATATTGTGCCTTAAGGTGTGTAGAATAATTGTCTCCTCTTGTGTTGGCAACATTGTTTTGAAGATATAACCCCCGGTCTGTTGGCCTAGGCAGGACAATTAACAACGTCTAGTTAAGAATCTAACGTCCGCTTGGTGCCTTATGTAAAAACTAGGACTGGTGTTGTACTTTCAATGTTAATGTTATTTCACACGATTGTCTAAGTTTGTTTCACTTGTCATTTTTGTCTTTGAATTTTTTCGTTTTTAAGTGGAATATAAAATTGTGTATAAATGTGTTTTTGTAAATGTGGTGTTCTGTAAATGGAAGGTTTCTTTTCTAAGACATGAAAAAATATTTATTGGCTTCACTAATCTAAATTTTTTTAAATAAGCTAAATAAAGCAATAAGAACCATATAATTGATGGTCTAGGGTATTCTCTTTAAAGTGTGCAAACTGGTCCTTCTGGACACACTCTTTTCTCTTGTATTTACAGTGGTCCAGTCCAAGAGGTCTTAGTACCTGAGCCTTCTTTGTTCTCAATGTTGAAAAAGCTAATGCACCCCCACCAAACAAGAACTTTTATCCTTTCTAGGTCTTGCTGAATACATGGCCAAATACATCAAGAACTTTGCAGACCTCTCCAATGATTTCAGGGAACTCACAAAAAACTATACACCTTACAAATGGCTAGAGAAGCACCAAGTAGCCTTTGATAACATTAAAAAAAACTATATAAAGTGCCCCCCATTTATGCAACTTTGACCCTTGCAGGAAGACCATCCTTACCACCAACACCAGCAACAAAGGACTAGGCGCTACACTCTCTCAGGTCATCGGAGGGAAAGAACGCATAGAAGCGTTTGCCTCTCGCACACTCAACGACTCAGAAAGAAACTACTCTGTAGTAGAGAGAGGCCCTAGCCTATTTCTGGGCAATAAAACATTTTAGGTTCTATTTTTGGGGGATAAAGTTCACAGTCCACACCGATCATAATCCTCTCATCTTCATGTTCAGTTCCAAAGGTACCGCTAACAGCTCACCCAGAGTAGCAAGATAGGTGCTGGACCGTGAGAGTTTCATTTTTAGACTTGAATATGTCACGGGCGACCTCAATACAGCTGCTGACTTTCTTTTAAGAACACCATTATATATGGAGGAAAATTTCGAAACACCTGAGTTTCCCATTTTTTAGGTTCACTCTTCTACCATAAATAAAAATTAATGGGTTAAGAGGCTCACACAAGATGCTACACTAACCCTTCTTAAAGAATACACTCTACATGGTTGGCCAGCTACACGCAACAGTGTTGGTCAAGATCTAGGCAAATTTAGGGAAATCAGACACAAAATCAACGTAAATAACGATTGCATATGGAGAAACAACAAAGGGCCGAAGGGCTGAGAGACAAAATAATAGACCTTGTACACGAGGGCCACCTAGGGAGAAGTCTCACAAAAACAAGACTTAGGGAGCATTATTGGTTTCCTAACATGGACTCTATGATCGAAACCAAAGTCAAGAACTGCACTATTTGTGTCAATAGTGACAAAACAAAACACACCAGAAGACACCCCTATCTCTGGTTTCCATGACGGACAAACCGTGGGAAAAACTGGCACTGGACATCATCAATACAAAAGGTGTCAAACGATTTGCATTTGTCCTGACTGACTATCACTCACACTGGGTTGTCATCAAAATGATGAACCAAATCACAACCAAATCCCTTATCAATTTTCTGCAAGATACTTTTGCAACTGAAGGCATCCCGTCCACCCTGGTCACGGACAATGGAGTTCAGTCCACCTCGTCAGCCATGACCAACTTCCTAACCGATTTAGCCATTACCCATCTTAAAACTGCTCCGTACTGCTCTGTCCTCGGGCCAATGCCCTAGTCGAAAGGGTAAACAGAATGGTGAAAGAGAACATTCAAATATCTTGCATCAACCATCTACCTTTTGAACGTGCTCTACAAGAGATGCTCTGTGCATATCACACAACTCCCAACCAGATCAAGGGTATCTCTCCTTTCTCATCACTCAGAAGAAGAAAACACAGTACTTAAATTCTCCTCCAACTGGATTGGGGGGGAGAGGTGACAGTGCACTCATATGACAAGGTTAAATCCAGAATTGATTCTCATCAAGCCAAGTACAAAGATCAGTATGATTAAAAGCATGGAGCCAAGCCCCAGAGGTTAGCCATAGGAGACTGGGTGACTGTGAAAAAACCCTCACTCACAGGAGACCAAGAATCCAACTTCTATGAACCCAAAAGAATAGTTGACATCAAAAACAACACGGTGATCCTCGAGAATGGTCAGAACTGCAGAATGGACCGCCGAGCGAAGAGCCCAAGTCCAGAGGTCACTCCTCATGCTAGCTCCCAGACTTCTGTTGGCCCCGGAGACTTGACAACTCACTGAAGGAGCTTCATCAGAAGATCCATAGTTTCACCTAAATGACATAAAGACTTTGTGATGCAATAACTTTAACCTTGATTTTTCTCCCTTGCTTTTTAGGGGGGAAGATGTGTTATAATCCCTTTCCTTCTCTAAGTTTATATTGTGGAACTCTTTGGAAATCTTGGGCCCGATTCACAGAACTAACTTAAGACAAAATCCTAAACTTACTACCATTTTGTTATTCACAGAAGGCACTTACTCATTTCGGTATTCACAGAAGTTAGGAATCTTAACTTTACTACTCCTAAACTGAGAAATATCCTCACCTTAAGCCTTTCGGTATTCACAGAAGGCATTTAGGAGTCCTAAAGCTAGGAGTCCTAACTTTACTACTCCTAAACTGAGAAATATCCTAATTTTAAGACTTTCGGTATTCACAGAAGGCATTTAGCAGTCCTAAAGTTACCTAACTTCTGTGAATACCGAAATGAGTAAGTGCCTTCTGTGAATACCAAAATGGTAGTAAGTTTAGGATTCTGTCTTGTTAGTTCTGTGAATCGGGCCCCTTGTTCTTTGTTTTTTCTTTGTTCCCCTCCCCCTCCTCTTTTTACCACTTTGGTACATCCCTTCTGTTTAGCCATGGGCTGCCTTGGAATGTTGACAAGAGCAACCTGACTGGCGGAGTTCTAAGTGTGATGTGCCCTGTGCTCGACATACTTGTGGTTGCAGAGTGGAGGCCGTAATAAAGGAGTTCTTCACTTACCTGTTTCCAGTCTACTTTGTAACAAAGACTGGACACTTTCCAGCTCATGGCAAATAGCCCTGCGCATTGAAGTGATTCACATTTCACGCAACGCTAAGCTCAGAACGTGTATATTAAAGGCCTTACCTGAGCACACAAGGCTGGCGGGCCTGGGGTAAGAGCAGGCTCTTTTGCCCCACGTCCCCGGGCAGTGCTCGAGCTTTTCATTGCTGTTGCCACACTTCAGGTCCGTCAGCAACGTGGGGAGGCCCCCGTGATCAGTGATGGAGCTGTGCGACAACAACCTCGCCCAGCCACACCCCAGGCTCTTGCAGATCAGGTTCGCGGAATTGTTGTCCAATTTCCGGTTGCAGACGGTACCCCTTTCTCCGTTGTAGAGAACCTCCACTCTCCCATCACATTTGCTGTAGCCGCTTTTCAGTTGGAAGGCCAATGAGTCTGCAAGAAAAAATGGCTGTCACCATTACAGGAAGTACAGCACCTTCTGATGTCATATCCCACCTCACTTGTCAGCAGGTGGCCCCACCCCCTCTTCATGGAAACACAAGGCTGTTCTGAACTAGCTGGGCCTGGAAAAACCTCACCTGTTGCTAAAGCACCGGGAAACCCTGAGTTGGTCGCTGTCGCGCTACATAAGCATCTCAACATGCCATAACATCCTCAGTGATCAGAGACCAGCACCCGAGAGAGGGACCGGTGTCTTCCAGTCGTGCCAAGTACCACGCATCAGGCGTTAGACTAACGCATTTTAAAGTGGTGGTCCGCATCACCCCATTAAAAGGCTTTGTCACGCATTATGAGGTCCTGATCACCTGCGTGCGCTGAGCCTGGGTGAACTAATCTGATAACTGCGGCCAGCGTTTCTTCACTTAACACAGTGGGAGAACCCCAGTCTCCTTTCCCCCGGAGGCCCAGAAGCTCAGATCCTGGACAGGTGAATGAGTGCATGGCTGTGGGTGAGAAACAGGGGATTCCATGTGTGAGTGGTTGTGAATGCATGTCTGCAGGTGGATGGAGAGTCAAAAGCATAGGGGTGGATGCATGGATGGGTGTTGGTATTTAGATGGAAGCAGGGTGGGGGACCTTCATGGATGACTATTTTCTGGATGCATGAGTGTGGGTGAGTGGGTGAGTGGGTGGTTGGATGAATGTGCGGGTGAGTGGGCGAGTGCATGGTTGTGGGTGGATGATTGTCTGAGTTCAGCTGGTCCAACTCATTGTGGTCACATTGGTGCATCGTACTCAGCTGTTGGATTTGCTGTCAGCTGTGGGCAGCCAGTGCATGAATAAGTTTCCGCTAGTTGATTGGTGGGGTGTGCAGTTATTTCGCTGGTGGCTGGGTTGCAGCCAGGATGGAAGGGTGCACCAGTGTAGCAATGCACCTACAAGAAGAAGATGGCCTGTCACTTTCTGCTTTTTGCGCTTGTGGCTGAGCAGCAGGACAAGCAGGAGATAATGCCCACCTTTCAAGGTTTTGCGGTGGCTGCCTGGCACTGGGGGAGCCCAGCCTGAAGGTGATGGTGGGTGGTGGACCGTGCAGGCAGCTGCCAATCAGCTTCTGTGTGGCTGAGCTGTAGATGCCCATCCTCACACTTTGTGCACAGCACAAACGAGACAATTAGACCTCCAGCTGGCCTTCAACGTCTGTGTGATGCCCAGTTACAGCTTCAGAAAGGATGAAGCATGCATACAGACTGCAGGGGCAGAGAGGACTTCCAAGGGGTGAACACATTCAGGTGTGGTCAGGGACACACCAGGTAGGTATCCCACAGCAGCACTAAGAGGACAGGTCATTGGTGACCATTGCAATATTAAAAAGTCAGATAACATCTCTATGCACCTGCTTTCAGGCCCTGGGCTGGTACAACCGGTCTATTATTAGGGATATAGGGCTAAGCTGAATTTGTAAGCTCTGCATGGCCATAGGGAAAGCTCCACTGCTTAGGGCCTGAGACGGGGAGTTCTCTGTCACCTCATGTTCCCTCCCTGCCCCTTCCTCAGTCATATTACCTTGCTGAGAATCTGTTGATAAGAGGCTGGACAGGAAAAGTGAATGGAGTTGAAGGCAGGCATGAAAAGGAATTTCTAAAAAGACAATTCATGGCGTATTGCAGATTTGAACTCTGTAAAATTAGCCAACATATTTGTGTCTTTACTGAAGAAGCATTTCACTTTGTGCCATCCCCACCTTTTAAAATACTTGTTGATGATCCTGTGTTTTCTCCCTAAGGTCTGAACAACTCTGAGCTCCCAATGGTCTCAATAACTCTGAGCCCGCTTGTCTCGTCTTGTACGCATTGAGATTACAGAGCTTTAGAATGCTGTAGAGCATTAGCTCTACAGCATTAGAGCGCAAGACTCGCTGACGGTGCTCAACATTGTCTTGGTCTTTGCAGCATTAGAGCGCAAGATTCGCTCACGGTGCTCAACATTGTCTTGGTCGTTGCAGCATTAGAGCGCAAGACTCGCTGACGATGCTCAACATTGTCTTGGTCGTTGCAGCATTAGAGCGCAAGACTCGCTGACGGTGCTCAACATTGTCTTGGTCTTTGCAGCATTAGAGCACAAGACTCGCTGACGGTGCTCAACATTGTCTTGGTCTTTGCAGCATTAGAGCGCAAGATTCGCTCACGGTGCTCAACATTGTCTTGGTCGTTGCAGCATTAGAGCACAAGGCTCGCTGGCAGTTCTCAACGTTGTCTTGATCATGGCAGCATGAGAGCGCAAGACTCGCTAGCAGTGCTTAACCTTGTCTGGATTGGTGACGTTACAACGCAGGCTATTACAACGCCTGCTGTTACAACGCGGTTTTTACATCGCATACCATTACAAAGCATAGTGCTTTTAAGCGCTGGATAGTGAATTATTTAATTTACTATTCCAACTCCAGTCCCCGTGGATAGTAGGGAAGGTGTTGGATAGTAAATTAAATATATTCCCTATCCTAGAGCGCCCCCCAGCGCAATGCGTTGTAATGGTTTGCGTTGTAATGGTTGCGTTGTAATGGCAGTGCGTTGTAATGAATGCGTTGTAAGTGATGTTTCCCCCTTGTCTTGGTCCTGGCAGCATTAGAGCGCAATACTCACTGGCGGTGTTTAACACTGTCTTGATCGTTGCAGCATTAGAGCACAAGACTCCTAGCGGGGCTCAATGTTGTCTTGGTCATTGCAGCATGAGAGCGCAAGACTCCCTGGTGGTGCTCAACGTTGTCTTGGTCATTGCAGCATTAGAGCACAAGACTCACTGGCAATGCTCAACGTTTTCTTGGTCGTTGCAGCATTAGAGCACAAGACGCGCTGGCGGTGCTTAACGCTTTCTTGGTCATGGCAGCATTAGAGGTCAAGACTCACTGGGGGCGTTTAACATTGTCTTGATCGTTGCAGCATTAGAGCACAAGACTCCTAGCGGGGCTCAATGTTGTCTTGGTCGTTGCAGCATTAGAGTGCAAGGCTCGCTGGCAATGCACAACGTTTTCTTGGTCATGGCAGCATTTGAGCGCAAGACTCGCTGGGGGTGTTTAACGTTGTCTTGGTTGTTGCAGCATTAGAGCGCAAAGTTCGATGGTGATGTTCAACGTTGTCTTTGTTGCTGCAGTATTAAAGTGCAAGGCTCTGTGATCCACTCAGATTGACCCCTTACCTGACTGTGGGAGGCTGATGACAGATAGTTTATTATGTAGGACCACAGGTCCATTTACCTGTACCCCTAAAAGAGTTACCTACTGACACTACTATTAAAATACAGTCAGTCCTCTATAACTGGGGCTCGTAACTTTCCCTTGAGTTTGCGCCATTGTGTCGCTACATTATGCACAAGATAGAGATAGTCTGAATTCATTTTAAAGACTTTCTGGATTTCCTGTCCTCCGAGCAGCCAATAGAGACTCTGCCCAACAATCGCCCTAGTAGTTTCAAGTGTCTGGCTTCTGGGGCAAAGATCTTCCTGCTAAGCCCCGCCTGCATTGGATTTGGCTGCCTGGGTAGCTCAGGGAATCTGTCCACATAACAACAGCTTGATCTCATTTGGGATTTTTGACCTGAGGCATCCCCATCAATATCCCTGGTGACAATTTGCTGCTTCCTGCTGCTTCCAGTGTCTTAAGGCTGAGACGGAACCAGTGAAGATGCCGCCTCTCAAGCAGGCTGGTGAGGTCAACGTCTAAGATTTCTGAAATTTCGACTGGGCTCCAAATTCATTATTGTCCTTCTAGAGGTGGTGCCTTTAACCCACTTAGACCTTTAGAAGGAGCTCAGAGGAATCATCTAAAAGACGTGGTGATGCTAGTGCTTGAAGCTAAAGCCAATGTTATAAAAGCGTCAAGGATATACCATTTGAATTTCGATTCTGTGCTATACTCAGGAACTGCCCCTTGTAGACCATCCCTGAATGTCAGTGAACATCAGGTCCATTACCCAGTGGTCGAAAGGAAGTATAGTCTTTTGTGACTTTAGGGGTATCCGGGGTATAGCACTGATTGAAGACCCAGAGCAGCGCTATATCGATGTCCCTCTTATCAAAGATCCATGCTCCTCATTGCTTGGGACAGTAATGGCTGTGTCTCTTTCCCTTCATTCTTGTATCCTTCCTGTTCCACCTGCACACTCCTATCTCCCAGGCAGGTATCACCCTCTGGTAACTTTTGCTTCCTTTGCTGATCACACCCTAAGACTCCCAGGTAGGTGCTCGGCCTCCCACTGAATCTGTTCAATGTCCCACTTATTATTCATTCCTACTGTGGTCAGTCATGAATATTTGAAGCTGCTTGTGTTTGGGGTTGAGGGCCCTGGCTCTGAAACTTTGGTTGAAGGACCTAATGGAGTGGGGGTCTGTGGAGGACCAGCATTTGAAAATGGGACGTACGGATGAGGATACAGCTGATGAGATAATGCTATGGGCCCAGCTACTTAATAGCAGGGGTAAGATCCTTCTCCTACATCTCAGCCAAGACCTGGAACAAGCTCCCGACCGACATCAGACGTGCCCCCTCCCTGAACACCTTCAGGAAGGCACTGAAGACCTGGCTCTTCAACTGATACGGAACTGCTGACCCCTCAGCACCTTGAGACCCTCACGGGTGAGTAGTGCGCTTCTAATTCACTGATTGATTGATTGATTAGGTTTCAGGAGGGTGACGCCTCTGGAGCCGACAGCGGCTCTGATCCACTGTACTGAACATGGGTTGGTCATTGTTTGTAGCGTTTATTCCGGTAGACCGACCAGGTCAATGTGGAATCCATGATTATGTCCTTTGCCTCTTGTCTTAGTCTCATCGTGATGCTGATTGACATACCCTTTTGTGCATTCTTTGATGTAGAGATGTATGCGGACCAGATCCTTTGCACTGTATGTTTTATGCATAATCATTAAAACACAGTTTATAAAAGAAAATATTTGCAGCTACTCCACTTGAAGGCTCAACCTTTCTGTGGGCATGAGACCACCCCCCATTCCATGGTCTCCCTTTCAGAAGACTGTGTTCCTCCGAGTTGCTCTTCCTGCAGGAGTTTCTTCGCGGTGAATGGCTCTGTCGTTCTTGCCACCTTAGATTCTGAAAGGGAACTACATTTCACATAGTTGATGGGGTCTAACCCCACCAACTACACTGAGCCTGTAAACTCTCCTTTCACTGTATTGTCACTGAAGGGACTATGTTGTTTATTTTTCAAGACCCTCCTCTACCTTGCTGCTTCTACTCAAGTATCCCTGACAGGGGTTACTGTACTATCGCTCTTCCAGCCCTGTCCGTCCTCTACATAGCTGCTCCTTGGCACGACATGTCCCACTGACTTCTTGCCCCTTGACCCTCGTTGGCTTATCCCTCGTCTTCTCCCTTATACACTTCTGTGAGTCAAACATAAACAAGGAGACTCTGATTCTCAAGTATAATCTACTGTGCTAAAGTCAAAGACTGTCTACCACACCTGCACCATGAATAGGACAAATACTCTAACGGTGAGTGTGCAAACGACATTCAGAATCAAAGTCAAAGTCCAGCCCTAGAGCTGTCAAAATGCAGACAGGCCCAGGAAACAGACACAGAAGTGCATGACAACCAGAATCCACCAAACGTCAACACTTGCAGTTCACACCTTGTTATGGTAGGTCCATCCATAATCAAAGTCCAGCCATAGAGCTGTAAAAAGGCAAACTGGCCCAGGAAACAGACACAAAAGTGGATGACAACCAGAATCTACCAAACCTCAACTCCTGCTGCTCACACCTTGTATGGTAGGTCCATCCATAATCAAAGTCAAAGTCCAGCCATAGAGCTGTCAAAAGGCAAACTGGCCCAGGAAACAGACACAAAAGTGGATGACAACCAGAATCTACCAAACCTCAACTCCTGCTGCTCAGACCTTGTATGGTAGGTCCATCCATAATCAAAGTCCAGCCATAGAGCTGTAAAAAGGCAAACTGGCCCAGGAAATAGACACAAAAGTGGATGACAACCAGAATCTACCAAACCTCAACTCCTGCTGCTCAGACCTTGTATGGTAGGTCCATCCATAATCAAAGTCCAGCCATAGAGCTGTCAAAAGGCAAACTGGCCCAGGAAACAGACACAAAAGTGGATGACAACCAGAATCTACCAAACCTCAACTCCTGCTGCTCACACCTTGCATGGTAGGTCCATCCATAATCAAAGTCAAAGTCCAGCCATAGAGCTGTCAAAAGGCAGACAGGCCCAGGAAACAGACACAGAAGTGGATGACAACCAGAATCTACCAAACCTCAACTCCTGCTGCTCAGACCTTGTATGGTAGGTCCATCCATAATCAAAGTCCAGCCATAGAGCTGTCAAAAGGCAGACAGGAGCAGGAAACAGACACAAAAGTGGATGACAACCAGAATCTACCAAACCTCAACTCCTGCTGCTCACACCTTGCATGGTAGGTCCATCCATAATCAAAGTCAAAGTCCAGCCATAGAGCTGTCAAAAGGCAAACTGGCCCAGGAAACAGACACAAAAGTGGATGACAACCAGAATCTACCAAACCTCAACTCCTGCTGCTCACACCTTGCATGGTAGGTCCATCCATAATCAAAGTCCAGCCATAGAGCTGTCAAAAGGCAAACTGGCCCAGGAAACAGACACAAAAGTGGATGACAACCAGAATCTACCAAACCTCAACTCCTGCTGCTCAGACCTTGTATGGTAGGTCCATCCATAATCAAAGTCAAAGTCCAGCTATAGAGCTGTCAAAAGGCAAACTGGCCCAGGAAACAGACACAAAAGTGGATGACAACCAGAATCTACCAAACCTCAACTCCTGCTGCTCACACCTTGCATGGTAGGTCCATCCATAATCAAAGTCCAGCCATAGAGCTCTCAAAAGGCAAACTGGCCCAGGAAACAGACACAAAAGTGGATGACAACCAGAATCTACCAAACCTCAACTCCTGCTGCTCACACCTTGCATGGTAGGTCCATCCATAATCAAAGTCCAGCCATAGAGCTGTCAAAAGGCAAACTGGCCCAGGAAACAGACACAAAAGTGGATGACAACCAGAATCTACCAAACCTCAACTCCTGCTGCTCAGACCTTGTATGGTAGGTCCATCCATAATCAAAGTCCAGCCATAGAGCTGTAAAAAGGCAAACTGGCCCAGGAAACAGACACAAAAGTGGATGACAACCAGAATCTACCAAACCTCAACTCCTGCTGCTCCCACCTTGTATGGTAGGTCCATCCATAATCAAAGTCCAGCCATAGAGCTGTCAAAAGGCAAACTGGCCCAGGAAACAGACACAAAAGTGGATGACAACCAGAATCTACCAAACCTCAACTCCTGCTGCTCACACCTTGTATGGTCGGTCTCTGTATTGGCAACAGGTTGTGTAGGTTGAGGAAAATAAATAAAAACGTGTTAGGGGAGATGAATATATTAGACACCAGCAATCACAAAAGCATGTGTCTATCTCTGGTATGGCTTTCTCCTCAGGTGCCTGCTTTGATGCTACGCTTAATATCACTTGGATGAACTAAAGATCACATGTTTTTTATATTCTTTAACTCCTCGCGTGCCCACACAATAGGAAGCAGTCCCGGCACTATGCACAGTAGACGAACGGCATGCATTGCCTCTTACCTGAACACACAATGGCAATGGCTTGCCTGGATGGGCAGGTGATGTCCTCTGGTTGAGTCGTCAAACATTGCCACGGATGGAGAGAATTTGCCCCACAGTGAAGGTAGTTGGCCCAGATAATATCAGCATCTGAAGCCTTCGTGTTTATGGCTGCGATAAACGTTTTGCACCCAAGGGCTTTGCACATCTTGACACCAAATCCGTTGTCCTTATCCCAATGCTGACTGCAAACCGTGCCCCATTTGCCCTGGTACTTCAGCTCGACCCGGCCAGAACACCGATCAGAGCCATTCAGGCGCACTTCAATGGCTTCTGTTCAAAGGAGATAACAGTGTGTTAGGTTTTAGCCCAAACAGCAAAACTGCCTTATTTCCTCATCTGCACATCTGCTTTCATCTCAGTTATTATATTGCTAACTCAGTGAATCAGTTCTTCAGTCTTTACATTCCAATCACATGAGGTGAAGTTGTCCTCCATCCTTGGTTATCATCCTGATGACCAACTAACACCTGCTAGCATCAAACAATATGGATCAACTGGCTGAGCCACCAAGGAGCTCCAAGACCAGAACCCAGACTGGCACTCTGCCTACTGGTCTAGTCTTTGTGGTATTGGTTTGATTCCCAGAGTGCTTTGCACTAAGTAAAGCCTTCAGTGAAAGAAGCAGCACCTCATCAGAGGTAAGGCATGTGCTCTGGATCCTTTGGCAGCTTGTACTTGCAGGGTGGGTAGTTTTAAAGCTCTTTCTCAGTAGGGTCCTATCAAGCAACTAACATTGAGGTCTATGGTCAGCGTTATCCTATGGGCCACGAGATTGCAAGTCTCTGCAAATCTAAATGCCTCAGTCATGAACTAGAGGCAGTGTTTCTTCAATTATTCTAAGGCCCAGATTTCCAAAACCATCAGGCAACGCAGCACAACACCCAAAGACAGAGAGAGAGCAGGAAAGCGCCATATCAACAGAGATGTGGCGCTATACTGCTCTCTCCTCAGCGCTGGCGCACAACTGGCCTGCCTTGCCCCATGCACACACCTGTAAGGGTGTGTACATGATGCCTAGCATACGTTTTTTCCTTGAAAGATAGTCTGCCGGTACAAAATACTGTGCCTAGGCGAACTTTAAAACTTTTCCCACTTTACATGTGTGCTTTACAGAGCACCAGACATGCAAAGTGCGGGAAGCTAGGAGAAATAAAAGCATTTCCCATTTTTAACAGTTGCAAGTGGTGTTATTTTTTGGTGCAAAACTATTGTTAGTAGATAGGGTTTTCCTAAAAAATCATGGGTGGTTGAACAGGAGCGTCGTTGCCCCATCCATGGAACGTCCCCTTGATGCAGGTTAACACAACGCAGTCCATGGAGCGCCCCCTTGATGCGGAGGAACACAACGCAGTCCATGGAGCGCCCCCTTGATGCAGAGTAACACAAAGCAGCCCATGGAGCGCCCCCTTGATGCAGAGTAACACAAAGCAGCCCATGGAGCGCCCCCTTGATGCAGAGTAACACAAAGCACCCATGGAGCGCCCCCTTGATGCGGAGGAACACAAAGTAGCCCATGGAGCGCCCCCTTGATGCAGAGTAACACAAAGCAGCCCATGGAGCGCCCCCTTGATGCAGAGTAACACAACGCAGCCCATGGAGCGCCCCCTTGACGCAGAGTAACACAAAGCAGCCATGGAGCGCCCCCTTGATGCGGAGGAACACAAAGCACCCATGGAGCGCCCCCTTGATGCGGAGGAACACAAAGCACCCATGGAGCGCCCCCTTGATGCAGAGTAACACAAAGCAGCCCATAGAGCGCCCCCTTGATGCAGAGGAACACAAAGCAGCCCATGGAGCGCCCCCTTGATGCAGAGTAACACAAAGCAGCCCATAGAGCGCCCCCTTGATGCAGAGGAACACAAAGCAGCCCACGGAGCGCCCCCTTGATGCAGAGTAACACAAAGCAGCCCATAGAGCGCCCCCTTGATGCAGAGGAACACAAAGCAGCCCATGGAGCGCCCCCTTGATGCAGAGTAACACAACGCAGCCCATGGAGCGCCCCCTTGACGCAGAGTAACACAAAGCAGCCATGGAGCGCCCCCTTGATGCAGAGGAACACAAAGCAGCCCATGGAGCGCACCCTTGATGAAGAGTAACACAAAGCAGCCCATGGAGCGCCCCCTTGACGCAGAGTAACACAAAGCAGCCCACGGAGCGCCCCCTTGATGCAGAGTAACACAAAGCAGCCCATGGAGCGCCCCCTTGATGCAGAGGAACACAAAGCAGCCCATGGAGCGCCCCCTTGACGCAGAGGAACACAAAGCAGCCCACGGAGCGCCCCCTTGACGCAGAGGAACACAAAGCAGCCCACGGAGCGCCCCCTTGAAGCAGAGGAACACAAAGCAGCCCACGGAGCGCCCCCTTGATGCAGAGTAACACAAAGCAGCACATGGAGCGCCCCCTTGATGCAGAGGAACACAAAGCAGCCCACGGAGCGCCCCCTTGATGCAGAGGGACACAATGCAGCCCACAGAGCGCCCCCTTGATGCGGAGTAACATGAAGCACCCATGAAGCGCCCCCTTGATGCGGAGTAACACAAAGCACCCATGAAGCGCCCCCTTGATGCAAAGTAACACAAATCAGCCCATGGAGCTTCCCCTTGATGCAGAGTAACACCAAGCAGCCCATGGAGCGCCCCCTTGAGGCAGAGGAACACCAACCAGCCCATGGAGCGCCCCCTTGATGAAGAGTAACACAAAGCAGCCCATGGAGCGCCCCCTTGACGCAGAGGAACACAAAGCAGCCCACGGAGCGCCCCCTTGAAGCAGAGGAACACAAAGCAGCCCACGGAGCGCCCCCTTGATGCAGAGTAACACAAAGCAGCACATGGAGCGCCCCCTTGATGCAGAGGAACACAAAGCAGCCCACGGAGCGCCCCCTTGATGCAGAGGGACACAATGCAGCCCACAGAGCGCCCCCTTGATGCGGAGTAACATGAAGCACCCATGAAGCGCCCCCTTGATGCGGAGTAACACAAAGCACCCATGAAGCGCCCCCTTGATGCAAAGTAACACAAATCAGCCCATGGAGCTTCCCCTTGATGCAGAGTAACACCAAGCAGCCCATGGAGCGCCCCCTTGAGGCAGAGGAACACCAACCAGCCCATGGAGCGCCCCCTTGATGAAGAGTAACACAAAGCAGCCCATGGAGCGTCCCCTTGATGCAGAGGAACATAAAGCAGCCCATGGAGCGCCCCCTTGACGCAGAGTAACACAAAGCAGCCCATGGAGCGCACCCTTGATGCAGAGTAACACAAAGCAGCCCATGGGGCGCCCCCTTGATGCAGAGGAACACAAAGCAGCCCATGGAGCGCCCCCTTGACGCAGAGTAACACAAAGCAGCCCATGGAGCGCACCCTTGATGCAGAGTAACACAAAGCAGCCCATGGAGCGTCCCCTTGATGCAGAGGAACACAAAGCAGCCCATGGAGCGCCCCCTTGACGCAGAGTAACACAAAGCAGCCCATGGAGCGCACCCTTGATGCAGAGTAACACAAAGCAGCCATGGAGCGCCCCCTTGATGCAGAGGAACACAAAGCAGCCCATGGAGCGCACCCTTGATGCAGAGTAACACAAAGCAGCCCATGGGGCGCCCCCTTGATGCAGAGGAACACAAAGCGGCCCATGGAGCGCCCCCTTGACGCAGAGTAACACAAAGCAGCCCACGGAGCGCCCCCTTGATGCAGAGTAACACAAAGCAGCACATGGAGCGCCCCCTTGATGCGAAGTAACACAAAGCAGCCCATGGAGCGCCCCCTTGATGCAGAGGAACACAAAGCAGCCCATGGAGCGCCCCCTTGATGCAGAGGAACACAAAGCAGCCCACGGAGCGCCCCCTTGATGCAGAGTAAAACAAAGCAGCCCATGGAGCGCCCCCTTGATGCAGAGGAACACAAAGCAGCCCACAGAGCGCCCCTTGATGCGGAGTAACATGAAGCACTCATGAAGCGCCCCCTTGATGCGGAGTAACACGAAGCACCCATGAAGCGCCCCCTTGATGCAAAGTAACACAAAGCAGCCCATGGAGCGCCCCCTTGATGCAGAGGAACACAAAGCAGCCCACGGAGCGCCCCCTTGATGCAGAGGAACACAAAGCAGCCCACGGAGCGCCCCCTTGATGCGGGGTAACGCAAAGCATCCCATGGAGCATCCCCTGGATTCAGAGTAATACCAAGCAGCCCATGAAGCGCCCCCTTGATGCAGAGTAATGCAAAGAAGCCCAAGGAGCGCCCCCTTGAGGCAGAGGAACACCAAGCAGCCCAAGGAGCGTCCACTTGATGCAGAGTAATGCAAAGAAGCACAAGGAGCGCCCCCTTGAGGCAGAGGAACACAAAGCAGCCCACGGAGCGCCCCCTTGTTAATGTTAATGTTAAGAATGATTTATAGAGCGCCCTTACACCGGTTGGTTTCATGGTGCTGTAGGAGAGATGGCAGAGTACGTTACCCGAAAGAACATCAGTTGTAGGCTTGTTCATAAAGCCAGGTTTTAAGGGCTCTTCTGAATTTCATGAGATCCGAACAAGCGCGGATCTCCAAGGGGAGGGAGTTCCAAAGTCTGGGGACGAGAGTGGTGAATCTGCAACCTCCTGTGCGCTTCCGTCTGAATGAGGGGGTGTGGAGAAGTAAAAGGTGAGCTGAGCGTAGGTTGAGGGCAGGGGTATGCCTGAGTATCAGGTTGTTTATGAATTTTGGGCTTTTGCCGTGCAGGAATTTAAAGATCAGACATCCAGTTTTGAAGGAGCAATGTTGAGACATGGGAAGCCAGTGTAGTTTCCTTAGAAGCGGAGTGGCTGGTTGCCATCTGGGTTGTCTTAGAATCAGTCTGGCTGCGTGGTTCTTGACCATCTGCAGCCGTTTTAGCAGATAGAGAGGCATGCCCAGGTATAGAGAGTTGGCATAGTCCAGGTGTGACAGAAAGGTGGCTATCACCACCTGGGTGAGGACTGCTAGAGTGAGAAGACGGCGGACCTTCCTGATTTTCCTAAGTTGGAAAAAACATTTGGAGACTACAAGACCCACTTGTGTTTTAAGTGAAAGATCGCTGTTTAGTGTGACTCCGAGTGTTTTTTGCCGAGGATGAGGGAGATGGTGGGGAACCCATCTCTTGAGGCCAGTAGTGCGGGTCCCAGAACTTGTGACTGTCCCCTGTAACCCCAGCTCAGTCTTACCAGGGTTTAGCTTAAGGTGGTTTTGGTCCATCCAAAGTTGATGCAGAGTAACACAAAGCAGCCCATGGAGCTCCCCCTTAATGCAGAGTAACGCAAAGCAGCCCATGGAGCGTCCCCTTAATGCAGAGTAACGCAAAGCAGCCCATGGAGCGTCCCCTTAATGCAGAGTAATGCAAAGAAGCCCATGGAGCGCCCCCTTGATGCAGAGTAACACAAAACAGCCCATGGAGCGCCCCCTTGACGCAGAGGAACACAAAGCAGCCCATGGAGCGCCCCCTTGATGCTGAGTAACACAAAGCAGCCCACTGAGCGCCCCCTTGATGCAGAGGAACACAAAGCAGCCATGGATGGTGCCTACATCGTCCGTGCCTGTGCATCTTACAGGAACTTTCTAAGGCCTGTGAAGCATCAAAGACTCCTGAAGGAATCTTCCTTGGAGTGAAGGAGTCACTCCCCTGCATTCGCAAGCACCGCAATGAAGTCGACCGATCTGCTGATCCTGAGCTCCTCCGGATTCCAAAGTCTCTGCAATGCAGGTGGTGGTTGGCCACAGCTCCCGGGCCGGTCCTGCCCTCCCACCAAGTTTGAGAGCAGTATCCCTCGTGGGAGTTGCAATAACTGAACCCCTGTGCACTGCGTCAACTTGCAGATGCAAAGGCTTGTTGACTTCTTTTCAGGGAGATCTTCGGGCTCCAACTAGCCCCAACCTTGAGGACCTCTTGTGACCAGAATCTTCAGCCACACCACATCGTGCGCATCGTGGCCTGTATCTTTTGGTGATCTGCTTGAGGTCCTCTCACGACTCCAGTGCCTCCAGCCGTCCACTTGAGGGTCACACTTGTTTTTTTTGGGCTCCCCTGATTGCTTGGGGCCTGCCCTGACTCCCCTGCTTTTGGTGAGTCCCCTGGACCTTGCTGGTTTCGACGTTGCTCCTTCTTTGATTCCTGTATTAGTTGCATTTGCCAAGGCTTGTTGGTAAAACAGCATTCGACATCCTTTGTGGGACAGCTCGTGCACTGCTCCTGGTCCTCCTCATCATTGCCTGGTCCTCACAGCTGCAGAGTCATGGTCCTCGTGATTTCACCGGACATTTCTTACTTCCTCCACAGCAACACTTTCCTGAAGTCCTCCATTGTGTTTGATGACGGTTTCTGACACCACTTCACACCTATGCACCCGTCTTCCCTGGTGTAGTTACGTGGGTACTAGGGTATCCATTGGTGGGGTGGCTCTCCAACCTTCTGTCTTTCACTGGGTGTTTACAGGGTCCACTGGGAAAGGTCCTTAATCTTTAAAAATCCAACCTCGACTTGCACATAGAGTGTTACAAAGCCCACGTGTTTCCACACTACACACGCTCTCCGTGGGGTCCCTAAATACTTACCTTGGGTCGTTCCTTGGGGTCCAAGACCTTCTACGTCCTCTCAACCCTGTCTTGATCCAACTCGTGGTTCTTATACCCCTTTCTTAGTATATGGTTTGAGCCCCCCGGGGTCCACTGTGTATTTAGTGCTATTTACTGTGTTTTCTTTGCTAAAGTATTGTGTGCATTGTGTTATCTCCATGTTGGAGATATTGGAACATACTAGAGAGTATTATATAATAAATACATATTTTTATAAATACTTGGTGTGGTTCTTTTCACTTAATCTGTACTGCAAGATTGCATCCTGGTAAAACAAGCTGCTTTCCACTCCTTCTGGACTAAGCTTGAAGGCTGCCCTCCACAGCTACCCCTTAGAGAGCTTTCTAAGGTTGTCTAAGACCTCTTAAATCACTATAAGGATTGTCTGGACTGGTGCAAGGTGCTCACTTACATTAGTGGACATCATATACCAGGCCAGCTTCTCACAAGCGCTCTCTGTGATCAAGGGATAGCAGTCAAGTATGTTGGACGAGCATGGCCATCTCGAATGGTCAGTGAGGGAGACTGTTGAGAACAGGTGGAACCATGATCTTTTTGGATTCAGCTTGACGTGGTGTGTAGTCATCCAGTGCTGATTTGTTTGCAAGAGTGGTGGCTAAAAGAGAGATGTCAGAAGAGGATTAGCTTTTTAAGTAAAGCTGGGTGTGGTCGGCACATTGGTGACGGGGTATGCATGAGTCTTTTAGAAAAGCTCATTGTGGGCGTGGCAGAGACTGAACAGGGGCTAGTACAGATCATTGGGCCATCTGGGGGAGCAGCTACCGGGTGTGACAAAGTGCTCCACCTTCATCAAGTGTGAGCAGTTCTTTAGCTAAGATGGTCAATACTGTTCTTTCAAGACCCATGCGATCTTGAGTGTGGATGAGGAGTTCAGGTTGATGTAGTTGGCGGTGTTGAAAGAAGCTGAGTGATCGAGAAGAAGAATGAGTCTCCGTTGTCCAGGATACTGAGACCCATGCGATCTTGAGTGTGGATGAGGAGTTCAGGTTGACGTAGTTGGCGGTGTCGAAAGAAGCTGACTGATCGAGAAGAATAATGAGTCTCCGTTGTCCAGGATACTGAGACCCATGCGATCTTGAGTGTGGATGAGGAGTTCAGGTTGACGTAGTTGGCGGTGTCGAAAGAAGCTGAGTGATCGAGAAGAATAATGAGTCTCCGTTGTCCAGGATACTGAGACCATCTTTGGATATATGCAGAATGGCTGTTTCCATGCTCTTTTTGGCTTTGAACCCGATTGGAATTAGCATAGCAAATGGGTTTCTTTTATGATCAGCATTAATTGATTGATATTTTCCATTTATACAGTGGTTGGGGACAGAGGTACTGGACACAAATGTGTGAAACCAGCTATTGTTGCTGTCAAAGTTAGCATTCAAATGTGGGCCACTGGTGGTTGCACTGGACTTAGCAGTGGGAGTGGACTTCACAAAGATTTTACTGTGATTAAGTGGGCCTTGAACCTCTAATTCACAAGCAAGCTACCCCTAAATCTGAAAATAAGACACCATGTCTTACAAAAATGTTTCTTGGATAGGGACTGACAGTTTAGAAGTAATTTGGAGCTAAAGTCAGACATACCACTAATCACACGAAAAGCTTTGTGACTCAAGCCCTATGTGTTAATGGAGGAAAAACAAGAAAGCAATAGGTGGAATTTCTGAATTATTCAGCCACTAGTAATTAGGTTGGATCACATTCTAATCCATCATTTTTGTCACTGTCCAGTACAGATGTGTTAGTTGTGTGCAGGCCAGCCTTGGCCCTTCTCTAGTAGGAGTAATTCAGCCCATATGTTAGGCCACATTTATTGGACAGGAACACAATCAGACCCAGAAGGGTTCCGGCCAGGTTGGGCCTCATGAGTGAGATGCATTTTTAGTCATATGGCGCCGCAAACCTGGAACCCGCGAACCTTTATCTCTGAGACTTTGTATGGTTGAAAGGGGGTAAAATGACAGCTTCCCACACTTGGCTCATTTTCAGAATTTCCAGTTTTATTGGAAGGAAACATATACATTTTTTGCAAATAATCAATGGGTTACTCCCTTTTACTTCAACAGAGTTTAAAGTTGAAATCCCTTGCAGTGCTCTGACAAATGTAACCATATGGCTCTAGCAGCCATAAATGAATTGCCATTCTGTCCTTGCGATGGTGTTTCTGCACAATCAAATCCACATGTCTTCTTTTTTTGCAAATTTTATGCAGAACATAAAACATTTATTTTGCCCATGATGCTTAAATATGATTTTAAACAATGTCGTGTCGCAATGCATTTTCTACAATCGTTGCCTAATCCTATGTCCTGTTTTTCTGTGGCGTCCTTTTTAATCCAATCACGAAGAATTAGGAAATTGCACTATCCACGAGAATGAATTCTGAACTGTTTCCATCAGCTGGCTTTTTATAACTGTTCTCTAATGGTGTTTGTTAGGAGGTTTTTATCTTTTTTTAATCTTTTTATGCATATGTGTATCATGTACAGATATTGTTTTACTGTACTTTTATGATCTTATATTTCAAGCATCGAATAAAGTAAATTGACTGACTGACTGACTCTAGCAGCCACCATGGTGGAGGAGCTCCATTGTGAGAAAGAGCTCTTGCTAGAGGCACCGAATGAGTAAAAGACTCCTCCAACCTAACCCAACCTGGCTTTTCCTCCAGTGACTCTCTTAGGTATAGTACAGGTCAGGTGGAGAACTACTGCTCCATGGGGACTCAACATATTTAGTGAACTGAAACCACCTCCTGAAACATTAATTGCATGGGTCTCTTACTAAAGCTTGTTCTGCTTCTTGTGTGCCCACAAACTTGCTGACATTTTGTTCAGCTTTTCAAACTATATCCTACCAATTTCAACTGGCTGCAAGCTGATAGTCATAATCTGGGTAAGAGAAATATGTTACAAGGGCTAAATGTAGCCAGTAATGAAATAAGAAAGCATGATCAACACTTTAGCTCTTCTTTTGTTATTCCAGGTTAAGATATACTTTGAATAATCCAGTAGGATTCTTTAGTCCCCATATTCCCGGACCCTTACCTTTTATGTACAAATTTCAGTTTCTTTAGAGTGTGATCCAGTGAATGAAGCCGCAAACTAACTGAAATCCAGGAATCCACATATCAACCCAACATGAGACAAAGTGACATTATGGAATTCAAGGCCAACCAGGCATTAGCAAACAACATTTGGAAATCCATCACCCAAACCAACATCAAACAAAAGGAAATTCTAGAATCCCAAACTCAACCGAACATCAAACAAAGTGACATTATGGAATTCAAAGGCCAGCCAGGCATTAGCAAACAACATTTGGAAATCCATCACCCAAACCAACATCAAACAAAAGGAAATTCTAGAATCCCAAACTCAACCGAACATCAAACAAAGTGACATTATGGAATTCAAAGGCCAGCCAGGCATTAGCAAACAACATTTGGAAATCCATCACCCAAACCAACATCAAACAAAAGGAAATTCTAGAATCCCAAACTCAACCGAACATCAAACAAAGTGACATTATGGAATTCAAAGGCCAGCCAGGCATTATCAAACAACATTTGGAAATCCAACACCCAAACCAACATCACACAAAAGGGAATTCTAGAATCCAAAACTCAACCGAACATCAAATAAAGTGACATCATGGAACCCAAAGCCCAGCCAGGCATTATCAAACAACATTTGGAAATCCAACACCCAAACCAACATCACACAAAAGGGAATCTAGAACCCTAAACTCCACCAGGCATGGTCAAACAGAGTGTGATTCAAATCCAAAACTTAACTAGACTTAATCAAGAGTCTGAAATCCAAAACCCATTGCAACATCAGACCAAGGGGCATTCTGAAATCTTTATTGTGGGTTATTGTTGCTCATGCTGGAGTGGGCAGTGAGAGCCAATCCTTGTCTTTATACTGACTGCCCATTCAGGGTTTTTGTAAATATTGATGAGTCTGCGCCTTTCGACGAGCCAAAGCCTGTAGGCTGAGAAAGGCAGCTTAGACCACGCGTCATATCAGCTCCTCAAGATACTTACAGTATTTTGTATCCATTGACATGGCATTCGTGAAAGTTTACTGCAGATGAATAAATTAGTCTTCTGCCGGATTTTATAATATTGTCTGTCCAATAAATTGTCCTTCATCACGGATTATAGCATTGCTTATACACCAAGCCAGCCCTTTGTCACAATGTAAGGACCTGTATATATAAGCAATCCTCTCTGAAGATGTACTGTATTCCCTGTCCAGTAAATAAACCCTTTGCAAGAGTGTGTTGTATTGTGCACCCAACACATTCACCCTTTATATGTATAATTTGCCCACCCAAAATACCAATTCTTTGTCTGAATGTATAGTGCTGTTAACAAAATAAGTAAATCTTTTATCAAGATCTGCAGTATTGCCCACCCAATACAGAACTCAATGGCCTGAATGTAGAATACTTTCCACCCAACACATCAGTTATTTGTCTAAATTAATAGCATTGCCTCCCCCCCAAATTAAATAAATCATTTGTCAGGGTGTGTGATATTGTCCACCCAATAAATCAGTCCTTTGTCTGAATGTAGAGTGTTGTCCACCCAATAAATCAATCCTCCATGCGAGTACATACTGTCGCTCATTCAATACAGCAGCCCTTGGTCCGAGTGTACACTGTTGCCCACCAATTGAACCAGTCTTTCCTCCACGTGCATATTATTCCTTACCCACTAAAGTGGTCCTTTGTGCGAGTGCAGAGTACGCTCCAACCAACAGAACAAGTCTTTGCCAGGGTGTATAGTAGTTCTGAGACCTGGTGCCCAAAGCTCTGCTCGAAGCCCACGGATGGCGCTATTAAATGTCAGTGCGCCACATGCGTAGTCTTGACTCCACCTCATGCCTTTTTAATCAACTCTCAGACACACCCTGCCCTTACATCTTTGTTGTCATGGTCAGTGCATGATCAATCTATGAATGTAACTTTTACAATTCTTTGAGTTACATTAAGGTACAGAAATTCCCAAAGTTGAGGAGGGATCTTACCTTGAAAACAAAGGACCCTATTTATGAGAAGCTAACATAGTGCGGTGCCGGAAGTCATGTTGCTGCACCGCGCTGGGTTAGTTTCGATGCACATTTGATGCAACATATTTACAACAATATGTCGCATGTCTGTGCTTTTCCCTGCGTAGGTGCACAAACTGCTGCCATGCGCCGGCTCCCTTGCACCAGGGTGAAAAGATGCCTGCGTCGTGGGGAGATTGGTTTTGTGCAGGAAGGGGCACCTCGATGTACAAAAACAATCACTTGAGGTAATTTCCTCTTCCAATGCCTGCTGTAGAATGCAGCACGCATTGAAAGAGGAAACAAGCATTGGAAATGCAATAGGTCTCGCATTAGAAGAGTTGGAGTTATTGGTCTTGTAAATGACATATTTTATTAATTTGTTGGTTTTTAAAATTGCTAAATTGATGGCTTTGTCATTTACAATGCCAATAGTTATAACTTTTGCGAATGTGACACCTATAGCATTTGGAATGCAACATGTTTTGTATTTACGTGACTTCGATGGCAGCTCTGGTCGTTAGGCCACATCTCTAGAGAGCAGGAGAGTGCAGCAGGGGAGAGAAGCACAGCAATGCAATAGGTCTCGCATTAGGAAAGTTTGAGCTATTGGTATTGTAAAGGACACATTTTTTATTTATGTGCTTGTTTTGAAAATAGCGAATTAATAGCTTTGTTATTTACAATGCCAATATTTTTATCTTTCGCAAATGTGACACCTATTGTAACACAATATGTGTTGTGAGGGTGAGTGAGGGTGAGGGGTTGAGGGTGAGGGGTTGAGGGTGAGTGAGGGTGAGTGAGGGTGAGGGGTTGAGGGTGAGTGAGGGTGAGTGAGGGTGAGTGAGGGTGAGGGGTTGAGGGGGAGGGGTCGAGGGTGAGGGGTTGAGGGTGAGTGAGGGTGAGGGGTTGAGGGTGAGTGAGGGGGAGGGGTTGAGGGTGAGTGAGGGTGAGTGAGGGTGAGGGGTTGAGGGTGAGTGAGGGTGAGGGTTGAGGGTGAGTGAGGGTGAGGGTGAGTGAGGGTGAGGGTGAGGGTGAGTGAGGGTGAGGCTGAAGGGTTGAGGGTGTTTGAGGGTGAGTGAGAGTGAGGGTGAGGCTGAGGGGTTGAGGGTGAGTGAGGGTGAGTGAGAGTGAGGGTGAGTGAGGGGTTGAGGGTGAGGGGTTGAGGGTGAGTGAGGGTGAGGGTGAGTGAGGGTGAGGGTGAGGGGTTGAGGGTGAGTGAGGGTGAGGGGTTGAGGGTGAGTGAGGGTGAGGGGTTGAGGGTGAGTGAGGGTGAGTGAGGGTGAGGGTGAGTGAGGGTGAGGGTGAGGGTGAGTGAGGGTGAGTGAGGGTGAGTGAGGGTGGGTGAGGGTGAGTGAGGGTGAGTGAGGGTGAGTGAGGGTGGGTGAGGGTGAGTGAGGGTGAGTGAGGGTGAGGGGTTGAGGGTGAGTGAGGGTGAGTGAGGGTGAGTGAGGGTGAGGGTGAGTGAGGGTGAGGGGGTGAGGGATTGAGGGTGAGGGGTTGAGGGTGAGTGAGGGTGAGGGTGAGTGAGGGTGAGGGGTTGAGGGTGAGTGAGGGTGAGGGGTTGAGGGTGAGTGAGGGTGAGGGGTTGAGGGTGAGTGAGGGTGAGGGTGAGTGGGGATGAGGGGTTGAGGGTGGGTGAGGGGTGAGTGAGGGTGAGGGCCAGTGGAGTGAACATGTCTCCTCTTAATACCTCGAGCGAGCAGAGGTGGCATGTGTAGCTGTCCTTGGGGCTGCTGGTAGGCGCCACCCAGTGGAGCCAGCACGCTCCTGCAGCTCGGGCCTGTGCAGTAAATATGCCCCCAGGCCTGTGAGCTGGAGGATGGGGTGGGGTGAGAGAGGCAGAGGTCAGAGTTGGTCAGGTCACAAACCCACAGATGTTTTCCCAATGAAACCAAGCTCCTCCCAGGGAAGTCACTGAGCTGCGGGAGGTGATAGATGGTGTTTTCATTTTTGTTACAAAAAGAGGTCAGCGTGGCATGGGGAGCCTGCGACAGTGGGGCAGGGAAATGTTAGTTCTAAAAGAAAATGTGTTTTATAGCCTGGGGAGAGGTTTCTTCGTACCATATATATAGATTGTGTCTGTTGGTGTGTAAAAATGTATTGTTCGCAGGAGGCTTCCGAAGACGAGCCCTTCGATCGGCTGCTTAGGCCCAGATATTAAACCCAATGTGGCAGCATTAGAGGTTTGCTTGCTTCGTATTGATTTCGAGTGCTCGGGGTGTAAAAGGCTGCATGTGACCCTCCCTGTAGTTGAAATCCATTTCAGCTGAGAGGTGCTCTGTAACCAGGATTGACCCCCAGCATGAGACAATGCAGCACAGAGACCAGAATCCCATAGAATGTGTTTCTGGGCCGGATGAAATGCGACACGGCGGGCAGGGGAGGGGGCGGAGCGGGGAGAGGGAACAGACGGAGGGAAGGCAGATAAGGGGAGGGGGAGGAGAAATGCGACACGGCGGGCAGGGGAGGGTGCGGAGCGGGTGAAACCAAGCTCCTCCCAGGGAAGTCACTGAGCTGCGGGAGGTGATAGATGGTGTTTTCATTTTTGTTACAAAAAGAGGTCAGCGTGGCATGGGGAGCCTGCGACAGTGGGGCAGGGAAATGTTAGTTCTAAAAGAAAATGTGTTTCATAGCCTGGGGAGAGGTTTCTTCGCACCATATATATAGATCGTGTCTGTTGGTGTGTAAAAATGTATTGTTCGCAGGAGGATTCCGAAAACGAGCCCTTCGATCGGCTGCTTAGGCCCAGATATTAAACCCAATGTGGCAGCATTAGAGGTTTGCTTGCTTCGTATTGATTTCGAGTGCTCGGGGTGTAAAAGGCTGCATGTGACCCTCCCTGTAGTTGAAATCCATTTCAGCTGAGAGGTGCTCTGTAACCAGGATTGACCCCCATGCGACACGGCGGGCAGGGGAGGGGGCGGAGCGGGGAGAGGTGCGACACGGCAGGCAGGGGAGGAGAGTAGGAGGAGGAGGGGGGAGGAGAGTAGGAGGAGGAGGGGGAGGAGAGTAGGGGAGGCACGGCCTAGCGGCCGTGCAATCAAGAAGTTAGGGGGCAGAGCTGGGGGAGGCTGTGACACAGAGAGTAGGCAAGGCAGGCGGCTGGGGGCATGTGCACGCGCTTTTAAGTTCAATGCGCATGCGCATTGAGCTTAAATTTCTCGTGCACTGCAAGGAATCGCCACGATTCCTTGCAAGTTGGTTCAAGAGTGGATAAGCCCCCATAGTCTCGCAAGCTCGATGCGCATGCGCATCGACAGGCGAGACCTAAAAAACGAGGCGAAATGAAAACATTTCTCTTCATTGCGCCTCGCTATGCCACCACTAGGGTGGCTTAGCATTCTGACGCATTTCCAGGCTTACGATTGCTCGTAAATCTGGAAATGCATCCGTGGACATGGGTGTTGCGTGGGAACACCCACTGCAACACCCATGTCATGCCTCTAACATGCAAAGTGTTGCGTGAAAAGGGGCGATATTTACAAGCACCTGTAAAGCCACGCAGGGTGGCTTTACATGTGCTTGTAAATATCACTCAGCAGGTTGGGCCGCCGATGCGTCACGCAATGTGATGCACCGGCGGCGCAAGGGGCTTGTAAATAAGCCCGAGACAGTCTAATGGAATTACTTAGGATAGGTAAAGTGGCTTGGTACTATAGGGTGTGAGCTCTTCATGTGAGTACGTAGGGGCTGATTCACAGAACTAACTTAAGACAAAATCCTAAACCTACTAATTTTGGTATTCCCAGAAGTTAGGATTTTGTCTTAAGTGTGTCTTAAGACAGACTTAAGACAGACTTAAGGCAGACTTAAGTTAGGATTTTGTCTTAAGTTAGTTCTGTGAATAGGGCCCTACGGTTCTCAAAAGACTTCTGGGCTGTTATTGAACATAACATGAATTCTAATAGACTACAATATTACGACGGCTTCTTTTTCCCTTGTGCCATATGACTCTCTAAACTCTTAAGTCCTAAGAACCTTACCTGAGCAGGTAACTGTGGCAGCTCTTGTGGCTTCTCTTTTTACGCTGGTCTTGTTGCAGTCCCAGAGGCTGGACTCGTTGCCTGCGCAG
Source organism: Lissotriton vulgaris (assembly GCF_964263255.1). Taxonomy (NCBI): domain Eukaryota; kingdom Metazoa; phylum Chordata; class Amphibia; order Caudata; family Salamandridae; genus Lissotriton; species Lissotriton vulgaris. The sequence continues at coordinate 32,092,535 of NC_141698.1, forward strand.
TGGTATGTCTCGCTCAATCGATCGGCCACTTGAAATGTTGTGCTGTTGATGGTTTCGGCCTTGCCGCAGTTCAGCTGCTGGCATGCCACATCAGCATCCGTCTGGTCCCAGCCTATCTCTGAAATCGCCTGATAATGGTACTTGTGGTTGTTGTGATTGTCTTTCTGGATGGAGTGGACCTGCACTTGGCCGGAGCAGGGATTCCCGTTTCCCTTCAGGTACAGCTCCTGGTGTCCTGGTCAAAAAGATGCACATTATAGAACTTGTTTGGCCACAGACCTACAGTTAACAAATACTTTTTGTCTGCACCCTTTTTTGTAAGAAAGAACATAGCACAAAGACTGACAGAGCACATTAGGAAACTGTTGTGTACCGTAGGAAGCCAAACAGGTCAAACTATCTCATGGTGGCCAAGACCAACGCGAGAAGACACAACAGAGCATTCCAGAGTCTCAGTTGACCAAGGCCCATGGAGGACAACTAGAGGCAGCAGCTGGTTCCCCTGGAAGGCCCACTAGTATTCATGGCACTGCCACAGTGGAGAGGTGTGGTGCAGCGGCCAGGGCAACTGACTTCAGAGCACAGGGTTCACGGTTTAATCCCTGGCTCCGGCGGCAGCTCAGCTCAGCACCATGTGACTCTGGGCAATAGCTCACTTAGGGCCAGATGTAGGTTGCCCAATACCGGTCGGTAACAAGCCGAAACTACCGAATTTCGGCTGTTACCGACCGGTATTAGGCTACTGAGATGTAGGTGGCCTAAATTGCAAATTCGGTATTTTAAGTAATCAGTAGGGGCCAGATGTAGGTGGCCGTTTGAGGCCATTTACTGAGCGGTAACGGCCGATTTTGGCCGTTACCGATTGGTAAATGGGTGACAGGTATGTAGGGGGCATTATTTTACCGAATTGGTAAAATTACCGATTCGGTAATTTTACCGATTCGGTAAAATAAAAATTCTGTAATTTTACCGATTCTGAGGCACCCAGATGTAGGTGGGACTCTTCAGAGTCCCAGAGGCCTTACCGAATCGGTATTTTACCATCAAATCCAATTTGATGGTAAAATACCGATTCCGGTGTGCATGCACATGTGTGCATGCACACCTATGCCATGTGACAGGCAGACCTGCCCTTAGGGCATGTATGCCTGCCACATGGCACCCGAGCCTGTTTTGGGGGTGCCAGAGGGAATTCATCCATGATAGTCATGCACACCTGCGATATTAATTGTTCTCTATTTTTGTTATCAACGTTACAGAATCATTTCTGAAAACAGAATCATGAGTTACGGTTCAGAATATTAGATGGACCCTTTCTAGCGTCAAATTCATTACTTATATGTGAAATTCATTCTTACCTGGGGTAAGTGCAAACCAGATGCGTGATCTTAATCTATGGAAACGTAGTAAAATCTGCTAGTGATCAACTTAACGTAAGAATGAGTAGGCTCTCTATATGGATATTCACAAACAGGACAAATATCTACATTACAGATATTACAGTTAGAACAGAGACATCAGTGTGGTCTAATTGATTAAGACTCTAATAATAATAGTGGAGAGTAGAATGGTGTCTTAGTATAGAATACGGAACTCAGACTTATTCTCTCCTTTTTTCCATCTACATTCGATCCTACATCTGTCCTTCTCTGAATTAAATTCATAGCTCTACTCTTACTATTTATGATTGATGTCAGCATTGAGTATTCCTTATGATTCAGTGTGATATAATGTTTACTGAACATTAGAGAATGAAACACTATGAGACTATGGATTAATATGTCATCAGGCCATCAGACTCGTTCTCGTTTTTCCATCTAAAATTCAATTTTACATCTGTCCTTTTTTGCATTAAATTCATAGCTTTATCCTTATCATTCATGACTGATGCTATCGTAGAGAATTCCCTTTTTTGACACGTAGGCTGATGCATTTAGTTAGAGACTATCATGTTTTAGAAATGATTCATTGTAATACAATGTCTATTAAATATTGGGGAATGAATTAATGAGATTATGGACCAACAAGTCATCAGGCCACCAAGAGACTGTGGTATTAAATAAAATAGTAGCAGGCTACAAGAGAGGTTATGACATGTGATTTATGCTTCGCAATTTTTCTAATTATCGGTTGTGTTTTGATTAATTTAGGACCTGAGTTTTCTGAACAGTGTTTCCGTGTTTTATTAGTTAGCTTTTATAAGTATGCATATCTATGTTTAAATAATATTGTAATAACTGAGAATGGAAAAATTAAACTATACATCATTTTATTTTCAGAAAGTTGTAAATTGTCTTGAGAAAGGCGCTGGCCGCCGAAACGCGTCGACACACAACTTACTCTTCTATGTCCAAGAATTTTTATGTTATGATTGATGTATATTCAACTTTTATGAAATGTATATTTTTAGCTAATGTTTATGTGATTGTAATAAACTTATGTATCTAATTGGAAACTGTTCACTCTCAGTGTTGGTCCTTTTCCTATTGTGTTTTTAATTTAGAATTACTGCCTAGGTAGTTTTCTCCACTGACTTATTCCCTGACCTAGGGGTTGATTGTTATTTTTCATACAGGGAACCCTTGTTGTTTACAAATTGCATGCACACCTATGCCATGTGACAGGCAGACCTGCCCTTAGGGCATGTATGCCTGCCACATGGCACCCGAGCCTGTTTTGGGGGTGCCAGAGGGTGTCAAAGTGACACCCCCTGCACCCTTGTGAAAATCGGTATTTACCGATTTGGTAAATACCGAATCGGTAATGCCCATTCATTCCTATGGGCTTCAAAGCCCATAGGAATGAATGGGGATTACCGATGCGGTATTTACCGAATCGGTAAATACCGAATTCTTCCGAATCGTTATTCCAGCACATCTGGAATACCTACATATCCACCCCTTAGATTTACCGATTTTTAATTACCGAATCGGTAAAATTCGGTAATTAAAAATCGGTAAATCTATTTTTCCTACATCTGGCCCTAAATTACTGATTCCTTAAAATACCGAATCCGTAAATTACCGAATTTGCAATGTAAGGAGCACTCAAATGAGTGCTATTCCCATTTTAGGATTCGTTATTTACCACCAACTATAAGTTGGTAGTAAATAACGAATACCTTTGAAAATGCAAATCTGTGCATTTTCAACTGTGCCACGTCTGCACACAAGCATGATTCAGGGGTGCAACAGGGTGTCAAAGTGACACCCTGGCACCCTTGAATGTGTCCCCCATTTTACGGAATCGGTATTTACCAATTCGATAATTACCATTCATTCCTATGGACCTCCAGGCCCATAGGAATGAATGGCAATAACTGAATCAGTAAATACTGATTCGGTAAATACCGAATCTTACAGATTTGGTAATGTTTACCTATTTTTTTGCTACATAGCATTTAACGATTCAAAAATACGGAATCGGTAAAATTCGGTATTTTAGAATCAGTAAATGTACTTTACCTACATCTGGCCCGTAATTTCCATCACGGCCCCCAGCACCTTAAGACCCGTAAGCGTGAGTAGTTCACGCTTTACAAATAAAGATTTACATTTTTTTTTGTTACCAGTTGTCTCAAGGGATCATGGCTCAAAGATTTTACCTTCTGCTGTTTCCAATTCTTGCACATGCTCAGCAGCAGATAGAAGGCTGTTTGTTGAAAGACTAAGTTGTGGGACAGGTATCTTAGTGGTGTGATCAGGGAGCAAAGGGCATGTGATGTTACGTCTGTTACCCCTGGCATTTTGGTGAATTGATGTTCATGGCAGGACCTTGCCTCCAACGTGCCATCAGGAGACAGAGACCTACAGGGGATGCTATGCCCAGCAACCTGACCAGCCATTTTACCTTGGCTGCCAGGACCGAGCTGCCTCCTTCCCTTTTTGGAATCTGGATATAGAATGAGGGCCTAGTTACGAGTTTGAAGGACAGGGTTAGTCCGTCACAACGGGGTGCATAGCCCACCTGCCAAATGACATCCGTTAGGGAAACAACACTTACAACGCAACTTTTACAAGCCACTACCTTTACAACGAAACTTTTACAACGCAACATCCATTACAACGCATGCCATTACAACGCAACCATTACAACGCATGTCACTACAACGCATACCACTACAAGGCATGTCATTACAACACAGTCATTACAACGCATACCATTACAATGCATACCTACACTATCCAATACTTACCCTACTGTTGCACCCCCTGGAGTTAGAATAGTATTTTTTACCCCTACACTATCCAATACTTACCATACATGCAATGTAATGGTATGCGTTGTAATGGTATGCGTTGTAAATGTAGTATGCGTTGTAGTGGAATGCGTTTTAAAGGTAGTTTAAAAGAATTCGTTGTAATGGCATGCGTTGTAATGGAATGCGTTGTAATGGATGTTGTGGTGTAAAAATGCGTTGTAAAGGTATGCGTTGTAAAGTATGCGTTGTAACAACATACATCCTATCCGTTATATACATTGGAACTTGTAATACGGGAGACGGAATGTCAGTTGCGCTTGTAACGGAGTATCCCATTCACCAAGATTCAAATCAGGCCGTGGATCTTAGCTGTCTTTCAACTACGTTTTGTCAGGTGTCCTCCACTACACATTCTTTAATCTAATCCCTGGAATATGGTCAGTTTTTCACCATTTATATCTTGTGGTGCACAACAGTTTCTCTCCCCCTCACCGGCTCAACATTTCTTCTAAATGGCCAGATCTATGGATTTTGAACAATCTAACTTAATGTGTGCACTGGGCTGGACTGGAAAGTAGGGCAACCTGACAGTGCCATAAAGGCTAGTCAGTCACTGAGCTACTGAGAGGTCAGTGAGTGGGACATATTTTTGGCTAATTGTGGCACTGTTTTATGGTCTGGTGGGCAATTTTTACTGTTGATTGCCCTGATAGTACCACAAACATTGCCCGCAGCACGCACAAATGCATTTTTAGTGCCCCATACCTTGCAAAAAACACATACACAGCATGTCTTTACAAGTTCAACACTGATCGGATTTGCTAATAAGGACCACTCTTTTAGCTGTCCGATTTGCTAATTAATGCGCTGCACTTTTATTTTGGCACCCAGGCCCATTTTCGGTGCCTGTTCAACAACCCTGTATGCGCTTTCATGTTGTTATGCCTGAATGTGATCGGAATGGCGTGCTTCTACTGTACCACTACAAATGACCACCTACCAGCCAGAATCTCTCCAGCCAGCCAAGCAGCTGCAATAGCCAGGCAATCCAGGAGCATTCAGCCAATCAGCAGCAGCACTTTCTGCAGGTTCAAAAACCAAGTAGCAGCATCTATCCAATAATCACCACCAGCAAAACAAGCATACGAAGGCACCCGGGAGAAACGGGCCAACCAGGCACCAGTGTATGCATGCAAAGGCCCCTGGAACCATCTACCCAATGAAGGACCACTGTTAGCATGCAAAGACACATGGAAACATCTAGCCAATCAGGAACCACTGACAGCATGCACAGACACTTGGAAAAATCTAGACAATAAGAGACCAATGGACACAGATGAAGACACTTAGGAGCATCGGGGCAATCAGGGACCACTGTCCGTATGCAAAGACACGTGCAAAGATCTAGACAATAGGAGACAACTGTATGCATTTAAAGTCACATGGAAAGATCTAGAAAATCAGGGACCACTGTATGCATTTAAAGTCACATGGAAAGATCTAGAAAATCAGGGACCGCTGTATGCATTTAAAGTCACATGGAAAGATCTAGAAAATCAGGCAGGGACCACTGTAGACATCCAACGTCACATGGGAAGATCTAGACAATCAGTGACCACTGTATGCATTTAAAGTCACATGGAACTATCGAGCTAATTAGCTGCAGCACTTTAAGCAGGTGCAAGAGCAAAGCAGCATCTATCCAATAATCATCATCAGCAAAACAAGCATGCGAAGGCAACCAAGAGAATCATTAGTCTTGCAACACACTTCTTTTGAAAACAATGGAGACAAGGAATTAAAATGACACCCTTAAGTAACTATTATTAAACAAAGTAAATTGGTTTGATATTTAAAATTAAATATTGTTGCAGTGTGCTTTTTTGCTTTAATGTTAAAGGTAAGACTGGTCTGCTTATTTTATTGCCCCCACTGTCCCACAAATTGTCCCCTTCTTTATTCTAGCGGCCATTTTGTGAAGCCCAGCTAGGAGAGAATACAGCGCCTGACCTTGAGGTCAAAGCTTGCAAGGTATAGGCAGTCGAGTTACCTGAACAAGTCATGGCGGCTGCCATTTTCGAGCTGCAGTATGCCTCTGTGATGGCCTCCACCTCACACCCAGAGTTGTACGCGTCATCTTTGCACTTGACTTCGTTGACCCACTCATTGACGTCAGATCCCGCCTTCTCTCCTGGGTACAAATTAACCATGGACCCGCACTTCAGTTTAGCGCAGACAAACCCGCCATTGTTCTGCCACCATGGGCTGCGGCAGACTTTCCGCCAGCGATATTGGAAGAGCACCTCCACCATCCCAGCGCAGGGGCTGCGTCCGTTGACCAACCGGTACTCAACACTCCCTTAGACACCACAATGTGAAACAAGAGAGAGGAAGATGTTTAAGTGATGGACAAAGTGTGGCTGCAGAGGAACCCTCTGTTGAGCATGTCAGCTTCCTCAAATACTGGGTCACATCAGGAAGAACACATGTTCATACCTCAAGTGGAAACGCAACCAGGATCTCTTCCCCGAGAATGCCGTCAACCTACCCGGTTAGGGACCCATACAGAGACTACACCCTCAGCTTGGTTCACACACAGCCAGTCAGTGAACAAACCTCTGGAGTGGAAAAAGATCCCTTTCTTAAAATTAAATCATAAATCTACCCCTGGAGATGACGCCCAAAACCCGCCACAATTACCGGTTTCCAGATGTACTCCTGGAAAGCTTTGTGAATTTCCATCGGCGACTATTCCAAAGCATTTCTGCAGCTGCAGTTGGGCGCAGCGAACAGCTGTGCATAGGGAGTCATTCTGTTTTCCTCCTGGGCAACATATTATTCCTTGTAGAGGAATGTATCCCCCCTCATGCCACCAATGTAAGGGGTCTCCATTCTCCTTCCCTTTTTACCCTGTGAAAGGATTTACTCTTGCTTTTCTCAGGAATAAATCTTTTACATTTTCCAGGGTAGGAATGGGTCAGAGAAAAAGTTCTAAATTGAAAGTGGTAAGTTTTTGGGAATGCACAAACTTTAATTGCATACCAACCATGGCCCACCTACACCAGTCCACAGTGGTAGAGGAAGTCATATGAAAAACGTTTAAGAGAGTAAAGACAACTTTTCAGCATTAAAAAGTGGTTTCAGGCTACTTGCATGTGTGAGCTGAGATTACACTCATGACTAGCGCTGTGAGTTGGTCCATTATGTTTTTTTCAGCTCCATTAAGAGGCCACTGCTTTCTGTTCTGTCTGTTTAAGTTATCACCTCCCCTCTGTCGGAGGCACCCCTTGCATAGGCAACCCTTGTATTTTTATGCTGTCGTTACCAGGACTGATGAGCAACAATTAATTCCAAACAATATTGTCTGCTGTTTTCAACTTCTCTGTTTCCCTAGGAATCCCCCATTGAGGAGCCTATTGATTTACTCTTGTAAATGTACACCTGTGTAAATCTACATGTGAGAATGTACTTACACTTTCTTGTAAATGTACTCCTTTTGGCTAGCCACTATTTCCATGTGTAAATTTACTACACAGTGTAGGCTTACATGCCTCCACCCCCCTAAAACAGGGGCTGAAGCAAACTTTATGAGTATAAATCAACTACAGCCAAAAAAAGAACCCAAAACACTCCAGCTCAGATCTGGAGTAAGTCCAGTGTCACAAGGCCAACCACTGGCACTGAAACACCCTCCCATAGAAAATGGAGGACAGGACTTACAATAGAATCCTGGAGAAAATAATGTTAAAATACATTTTATTTCGATTTTTTAAAGATATATATTCTCAGCTGCTGTATACGTACCGCTGTTTTGGTTCTTTTTGAACGCAGTAACTATGGAAGCGCCGTTCGAGAATGGCGATGGGCTCACTCTTTAATGGGTGGGTGTCTGTTCCTTCCTAAACTGCCTCTTAGTCCTACCCACACCCCTTCTCTGTTAGTAGCAAGTATTCCATTTTCCAGCCAGTCCCAATGGTCTCCGCCACATTAACTACTAAGTAGTAAACTTACATGTGTGAGGATCTCCCCACAGAAAACATAGAAGAGGGGGGGGGGGAGATTTCCACTCGCGTTTGTGAATTGCATTTTGTAGTAAGTATGTAGCACTACTGTAGTATTATTTTACCAAAATGTTTTGACTTTACCATGTGGACATACTGATTTTCATGGCATTTGTTTTTTCTCTTCAATTCCTAATTTCTTTTTTTACAAGTAAAAGCAGGGCTTTCCTGCTTCATGACTGCTAAACAGGTCCAGTCACGCAATTCCTCTTCCGCCTGTAATAGGGAAGAGCTGTTAAGCGCCAGGAAACAGCATTAACAGCGCAGCCGGAATCACATGTGCCATAAGACGCATATACCTTTACCATACATGTTTGTTTACCATGCATGCCTTTACGGTGAGTTCTGTGGTAAAGGCAGTAAAGACATATGCGTGGTAAAGAAAGTCAGTGCTCTAGACTTGGAGCAAATGAGTGGGGCTGGGAGGTGTTGGACTTCCTGCCCGGACTTCCTGCTTCCTTTCTTTCTTCCTGCCTGTCTTCCTGCTTCCTTTCTTTCTTCCTGCCCGGACTTCCTGCTTCCTTTCTTTCTTCCTGCCTGTCTACCTGCTTCCTTTCTTTCTTCCTGCCTGTCTACCTGCTTCCTTTCTTTCTTCCTGCCTGCGGTTTGGTGAGTAGCTTTTTGGCCAGGTTTTGGGTCGGGGTAGTTTTCAGGGCTGGGGCTGGGTTTTAGGGCTCAGGGTGGGGGGTTGGGGTAGTTTTTATGCCTGGGGCTGGTTTTAGGGTTGGGGGGCTGGGTGGTTTAAGGGTTGAGGGCAAGGTCGTTTTAAGGGCTGGGAGCTGGGTTTTAGGGCTCAGGGCAGGAGGCTGGGATGTAACCTTTACCACTCATTTACCTCTACCAATCATACCTTTACAACAAAATTAAAAAATAAAGGCATGAGTAGTAAAGGCATGCGTGGTAAAGACGCGATTGTGGTAAAGACCACGTTGTTAAGGCATACCCATTTTTGCAAGCGTTGTTCCGTCATACAACCTTAAGCACCAACACCGAGACTTGGTAGAGGAGAGTGAGTGTGCATGCTACTAGGAGCACTTTGGCAGACCTCCCTCTTAGCTGTCTGCGAGTGAGAGAGGTTGCCATCCTTAGTTCCCTTCATGCACCTCGCCACCCAGTTATTGGGGTAGGGAGCTCTCTGGGGTGGCTGGAGGAGGACCACACAGGAACATCACCTCCCCTCCCAGTAAGTGTTAAGTGGAGCAGGAGGAGATGCTTGTTTTGAACAGGTTATAGCTTACGTCTTACTTTGAAGGGTGGGTTGTATGCTGGTCAACTGCTTCTCTCTTTTGGGCTCTCAATTTACTGCATGTGAATTATAAATTATAAAATATATTTGTAAAGCAGTCATTTGTGTGTTTGAATTTGGTGACAGAATGGATGTTAAGGGGTTCCATTCTGTCACAGTGGCATGTTCTTTTAGCTCCTGTTAGGACTTTACATTTTCTTTCCTAGGTTCATGTTTGGTTGCTGAAAAATCTTACAGCCATTCTGCTGTAGGAGCCGATTTCTTACTCAGGCACCTTGGTGTTTCTGTAAGCCTTCTTCAATGTTTATGCATTTATGATTGACTAGTGCTGTGGCCACCTGAAGTCTGAGCAGCATACATTTAAAGAGCAGGATAGAGCCTGTGAGTGTGTTTCTAGAGCTCTACTGTGATTGACCCTTGTACGCACTCTTCGAAGTGCTATCATGCCATCACAGGAGAAGACGACAAGGAGGAGAGAGGTGCACCTGGCTGATCCCAGAACACCTCCTGGTTCATCTGATAGCCAGATTCAGACTTTGCTCACATCTCCTTTAGAGGTGCTATAGTGATCCATACCTTACCTCCTTGTTGAGGTTCCTCCGACCTAGGAGTCTATTCTGTCCTCTCCTTCTTCAGTCTTGACTGAGTAGATTTCATCCTCTAACTTTTGGTGTCTTGGCTATATTCAGAATATGAATAAGACGAGGAACCTGAGTCGGTTCAGAGAAGCACGTTTATTCAATGTTCTGACTTGCCTGCACTCTTCAGGTAGCTGGAGAATAATCTACAACTTCAAATGGAAGATGAGATACCCCGTACAGACATGTTCTATCCATTTCCGATTGTTCCGCCCACCCAGACTGGCAGTGAATAGAGGTTAAGGATTTGCTTCTTCGTGTGTGGAAAAATCCAGATAAGGCTGCCTTGCCTAGGTTTCTCACAAGACCCTATCCATTGGTTAGGGGTAAACTCGGTCTTCCTCTTGCAGGCGCCCTTGATCATAGGTTGGCCAATTCGGCAGGAAAATCTCCAGTGGTCATGGAGGATGGTCCCCTTAGTGCTGCTGAGACAGATGTGTGGAGGCAGCCATCAAGAAAAGTTTTTCAGGTCTGTGTTTGGCTATCAGAGCAGCCGTCTATATAGTTTATTCCTTATTATGCAGTTTACTAGCTAGAAATGTCCACTCAATGGTGGCAGCAATCAGTCTGGGGAGGGTTGTGCAGATAATTTAGTTAACAGGACTTTATCCAAAGTTTATTTCTCTGTCACATACAAGGAGCTAAAAGCTACAACCATTGCTACAAGTGCAAATTCAGCAGCCAGAAGATAGAACTATCTTGAAACGCTGAGGGAACAAAGAAAGGCAGCCCTTCTGAACCTGTCGTGTGGTGGTTCATCGCTATTTGGAGGTCGCTGAAAGAGCTAACAAAACAAGCTTTCAGAAATCCGGAGCATGCCCAGGTTCTTACATTGGTGGAGACGTCCGAGCACTGCTCATGGCGACAACGCCATTGACGATCTCACTCACTGGACCAAGAGGTTGTTTTCAGTCTTCCTTCAAGACCAAACGTCATGAGAGATCATCTTTACATTCCTCAGACCAACATCAGTAATTCTGAGTATTCAAGTCCCTTGCATTTTCCCGAGCCTCTCGGAGGATGAAGTTCTTGATTTTAACAATAATGTGAAAGTTCAATTATAGTTGCTGGGGTGCTAATTGGGCATGGATATCTACCAGAATTCTAGTCAGTGCCTGGAGTTTCCGACACTGTGCACACTCCCTTGCCAACTGCCCCATCCAAGCAACTAGCCCTTTGTTGAACCTGGCCCTCTCGGCAGGGTCACCCCTAAACATATTGCCTTCACCCCTCCTGTTTTCTGAACCTGCTTTTGTTGGCTTTAGGCCTCTGTACACTTTACCACTGCTAACCTGTGCTAAAATGCTTGTGCTCTCTCCTTTGAACATGGTAACAGTGGCTTGTACCCAATTGGCACCTTTAATGTACTTGTAAGTCCTTAGTAAAGTGGCACTACACGTACCCAGGGTCTGTAAATTAAATGCTAACTGTGGGTCTGCAACACTCCTTTTGCCGCCCACTTAAGTAGCCATTTTAGACATGTCTCAGACCTGCCATTGCATTGTCATTGTTTTTGAAAAATAAGATATGTTCTCCTGGGGTCATGAATGTAATAACCCAGGCGATAAACTGTTTTTTATGTTGCTGGGAGGCTGCCGCACTCCCTGCAGCCCCCACAACATAAAAAATACTTGGTGTTGTCCCTGACCCTTTTACCGACATCATCAAGCTACAAATAAACGTGTATGCAGCCCTTGCAGGCATTATAATGCGCTCCTTAAAGGAGCAGAGTATAATAAACGAGCGGCTCCTGACCTCATTTATTATCATTTAAAAAAATATTTTTGTGGGTTCCTGGTGCCTAACCGGGACACCCACATTTACATTTTTGCTTGGGGGCCATGGAGGGAGCCCCACGAACCCTGTGGTTCCAGCTGGCTCCCCAGCCGACACCCATCGCGGGTACCAGACAGAGCCAGCAATTTGTTTAAGTGGAATTGGTCCTGCACTCGCATTTTATAAGATCTACGGGCCCGATTCACAGAACTAACTTAAGACAAAATCCTAAAATTACTACTTTTGGTATTCACAGAAGTTAGGATTTTGTCTTAAGACAGACTTAAGACAGACTTAAGTTAGGATTCTGTCTTAAGTCTGTCTTCAGACACACTTAAGACAAAATCCTAACTTCTGTGAATACCAAAAGGGGTAAGTTTAGGATTTTGTCTTAAGTTAGTTCTGTGAATCGGGCCCTACATTCCGAGCATATATTTGAAACTACTGATAGATTGTAAGAGGAAGAGTACCCAGTATAACTGTGTGCTCAAATAATAACTTGCAGCACTTGCACTTTATCACGAATCACCTTAAGGTAGTATTAGGTGTTTCCAAGCTGCTTCCCAACAATTTTGTATATATTTGCACTAATGATTTGCACTTAGTGGTTTGTTATTTGCACAAAGCACAGCACTTTAATGTGATTACAGACTGTATATAGCAATGAGCAATATCTGCTAAAGGCATAATATTAATCCTTCTTAGGAAGGAGCACACCCATGAACTGCTGCTATGTCATGATCAACTAATAGTGATCAATGAATCTTTTAGACAGTAACCTTCAGGAAGATGATATCTAATAATATATCAACACTGGCACTTTATTATTTCTTATGAACTTCTCTAGATACCTTATATTATTAGTGGAAGGTCATCAGTCCTTTAAATGTGTTTTACATGTCTTTTAAATTTCTTATAAGATTTTCAGCAGAATTTGTGATACCATTATATCATGGGAGAGTTAGCGTAATTTTGCACAATTAATGGCAGCTGAATTCATTATATTATATTAATTGGTTTCAATATGCCGTTTTAGGATCATCGGTTTATTCAATGTACTTACTGTATTCTTGCTAAACACGCATAAGGTGTACTAATGTTAATAATTTGTATGCCAACAGCCTGTTTTCTATGTTGACTTACCAATTTATGGATTTCAAGAGGAATTAGTGCTCACATACTATTTAAATTGTTTACTGTCATGTGGCGAATCATGTGATAAAGATCGCGGCTACACGATCGAAACGCGTCAATGACAGGCACTATGCCTGAACAGCATGTCAAATGTTAAAGGCTTTTATATAGCGCAACAAATCACCAAAAGAGGTCTCAGGGCGCTTTGCAAAAAGAAGGCAACACACAACCCTTAGGGAATATAGACCGTGGCGAAGCATTACTTAGAGAAGAGCCAGGTTTTAAGGAAAGCTTGGTGATTGGAGAGAGACCAGCATGGACAAATTGGAAATAAAAACACTGCAACTTTTAAGAAGCCGTAGTGAATTCTGTATTTTAAGTGTGAAGAGGTCCGTACCTGGCAGGTACCGCCGGGAAGGAGATGGGCCAGGAGCGTGTTTGAGTGATATGTATATATATATTTATACTCCCGACTTGAGCCTCCAGACCCAACTACCAAGCCAGGAATTCACGTATGTCAGGGGTATCACACTCCAAACACCCCCCCCCCCCGCCCCCCCAAGCTAGGTTCCTGCATACAATGAACCTGAAGGAGATTCAGTTCCAAAGTCATTGGTTACCCTGAAAATCTGGGATGGCTCCATGAGTCCGACATTGGGCAGGCAGCACGTGGATAAGAGAGGCAAAACAAACGAGTCACAACCAATGAACCTCCTTTGGTAGAAGGAACCAACCTTGGAAACATCAGATGTTGGTTGCAGAATCCCCAATACCCCGAGGCGCAGTGAAATGCAGAGGAGCAACAGTCAGACATCTTGAAATATACCATGCCACACATATTACCTGAACAAATAACCTCTGCCGGGGAGCCTTTTCGGCAGGTGTGCAGTTTCCGTTGTTTGGAAGAGCAGTGCCACAAGAACTGGGTGTCATCCTTGCACTGCTGGAGGTCCAGCCATGCCAGCGGAGCATTCGCATCCGCTACTCCTTTGAACCGGTGATCCAGGACAGAGCCACATTCAAGCTCCTTGCACACCAGCCTGGCGGCTCGCTCGTCCCAGTTCGCGTCACAGACAGTTCCCCATTGTCCCTGATAGTAAATCTCCACTCTACCTGCACAGCGATGGCCGCCTCCCGCCAACCTGAGCACTGGGTTCTCTGCAACGAGAAGAGAGGCCGTGAAAAAAGTGCTACAGAGGAGGAAGAGGCACATAGTTTCATTTGCATCTGCTAGGACCTGGAATATTGCACTCCTCACTGTTTACATTGTCCCGAAGTCTCATAACCAAAAGCACATTGTAACCATCACTTCTTGTTTGTGGCTTATCTAAAAATTGTTTCCCACCATTAGTTTGCAAAAGCAAGTTATTGGTAGACAAAGTTAGAACCTGCATGGTTGGGAAAGAAATGAATACATTGGTTATGGAAATTAGTATACTAGTCAATATGGGAAATTTGGGAAAGCTGGGGCCATATGTACAAAATTTAGGTATTACAAATTCCTGATTGTGATTCTTGGCGAATTGCAATTAGGAAATCACAAATCCTAATGCACAAAAACATACAAGTTGGGAATAGCAATTCCTATTGGGGTCACAATGACCTGCCTCATGAATATTAATGAGGTAGGTTGCCATTTGGGACCCATTAGGAATTGCAGCGTTCACAAAGATGATGGCCTTCTGGGGTCAACAAACCGCCATGTCTGTAATTGCTTTTTAATAAACCAAACTTTTTTTTTTTAAATGCAGCACGTTTTTCTTAAAGGAAAATGGGATGCATTTAAAAAAATTAAATTACATGTTTATGTTTCATTTTTTTAAGAGAGGTGGACCACTGCCTGCTCTTAAAAATATTTCTTTCAACATTCACAAAGGGGACGGTGTCTTGTGGGGATCCTTTCCCATTTGCAAATGGTTACGATTACCCTTGAGGTGTTGGTAAAAAATGTATGTTTTGTACAAAACATTCATACATAGCACTGCAATTCAATATTTGGAAGCAACACCCTAAACACGCCCCTTCCAAATACTGAATCGCTAAACACAAGCTGCAATTCGGTAACATGTTATCGAATCGTAGTTTGTGCTCTGTACATATAGAAAAGCATTTTTGCCAATCGAGCCGTTTCCGATCACAAAAATGCTTTTGTGCATTTGCCCACTGTATACAAAAGAATAAGGACAATGGTTCTGGAGAGGAGAAATGTTTACGAGTTTCTAATCCTTGGCTATATCACGTTACTTTACACAGTGCCTTGAACAACATTCCCGTATGCATCAGCCCAGCCACAAGCCCTGGTACAGTTTAGGCAGGAGGTGAAGACACGCCTCTTTAAAAAATGGAGCAACGGACCACTTCTTCTCCCACAACCCAGATCTGCTGCCTTTTGGTTAGGTTCTTGCTCATACATAAATACCTCCATCAACGCAGTCCCAACAGCACATGCATACACAAAGTGATAAGCAAAATCTTACAGTTTGAAAATACCACTTTTAGAAAGCGGGTATTTTCTTGCTCAGTCATCCTGTGTGCCTCTGCTGAATGTGGATTGCCCATCTGGGTTTTGGATGACAGAAGGCTGGGGGGGGCGGAGGGGCTCCAGATAGTCTAGGCAGGTCAGGAAAGGCCTGAATAGACCTGGGCTATGATGGGGGAAGGGGGAGAAGATTTCCTTGCACCTCAAAGGGCCTGGTCTGCCTCTGACAAATGCTGACTCCACCTCCTGCCAGGAATTCACACCAGAGAAGGCCCAACTGGTTCTGGCTGGGAACAGACACACTCTGCCTGAAAGATCAAAGGATTTTTAGACATGAATACTGGGTCCCAGACCACTGAACTTTAGAACTCATCGGGATCAAGAAGACTGCCAAGAAGAAGAGCTGGAGAAGCTGCGAAAAGGAACAACTGCTTTGCTGGGTGCTTTGCTGGGTGTTTTGCCGGGCTGACCTGCAGTGGCTGCTTCTGTCTTGGGCAGTGAAAGGCCTGGACTGGACTTTCTGCAATCTAACTTATGAGTCTCTCCAAGGGCCTGAGGTCGAGCTTGCCCCCTGTCCACGAAGTCTCAGGAATAGCAAAGACTTCAAGTTCTTCGACCCTCAGCCCTGGGGACTGTGTGTTTTGTGCTGCAACCCGAAGAACACCAACTCGATGACGTCTACGATGCCACTGCTGACTCCGTGTCCTGAGGGCACCGCCGCAGCGAAACGCTGGTCTCACCGACGACGCTTGTTGACTCTGCCACCGAGCCGCTATTTGCACCGTGACCTGTGGGCATCGCACTCTGCATCGCCTCACTTCACACCGAAGCTTTGGCACCGCAGAGGGCACCACTGCAATGCCGCACAGGGATCCTGGTCTCACCGATGCCGCCTGTTGATGCCATCACCGAGCCGCTGCTCGCACCACGACCTGTGGGCACCGCACTCTACACTGCCTTCCTTCACGAGGACGCCCTGGCTGGCCTGATGCCACCTCTCCCCACCAAAATTGATGCCGCTGCTTGCACTGTGGTTCGAGGGCCCCGCTCGTAAGTCACACAACGCATTGCCCTCATCCTGCACCGCAGCCTTGGCCTACCAATGCCGGTGCTATCGACTCCAGTTTGTGAGCCGATGACAGCGCTCCAGCAATGATGACACCGCTGCTTGCACCGTGACCTGCTAGCGCCATGACGAGCACCTCCTTCATCTCGCAACGTGACCCTGGTCTGACCAACGACGTCATCTGACACCGCCACCGAGGTGCTGCTCACACCGCGACCTGGGGGCACCACACATCGCACCACTGCACCCCGGAACCACAGCACCCGACGCCTGCCAGCGCCAGCGCTCCTGATTCCACCAGAGAGGAGCTCGACCCACAACGCGAGTGACTTCAAGGGCCTCCACACCCTGCATTTCTCACAGGTACTGTTTTGCGAATCTTCCTGACACCGTAGCTGGCCCGCGACCCCACGACCAGCCAGAACTGTTGGATTTTGTTCACAGCGCCGTGGTAGCCCGGACAGGGCTATCCCCACAAGGAACCCTTTTTAATTAGCGTATTGTTGGGGCTGTGAACTTTTAAGTATAGTAGTGTGGATTTTTATCGTTTTTGGTCTTGTCTTAATTATATAAAAATATTGGATATTTTTCTAAACTGGTGTGGTGTCCTTTTGCAGTGCCTCCACTATATTACTGTTGGCTATGTGCAAATGCTTTACACACTGCCTCTAAGATAAGCCTGGCTGCTCGTGCTAGACTACCAAGGGGGTGAGCAGGGGTTATTTTGTAACTCCCTTATCCTGACTAGAGTGGTGGTTTCTGCCTCGCTTTGGCCCACCAAAAATCCCATTTCTAACAGCGGTTTGGTGAAAATCAAGACATAACCAATTTTATTAATATAGAATAGGGTAATTGATGATTGATTGTGCTGAAAATTAGGACACTGCAGTGGGGGAATTATGTTTTTAATCACTCTTATCGGGATCAATTTTGGTGAAGCAAATTATGGTGGATATAGGTAGAGGAGCAGAAATGGATGCTGATAGAGAAAATCATTGTCACGGTTGAAAGGGGCTTTGATTAGAGGGGACATTGCTGTCTTTCTTGGGATTATCAATAGTGTGGAGGACAACAGGTTGTGTCTTGGTAGGAGAAAACAGGGTAGTTGCTTCAGCAGGATTCTGGGGGTTAAAAAGGAGCATTTAGGCCACTACTGGCTGGAGCATTATGGTAGATGGCAAAGAGTGTGACAATGATTGTTAGCAGAGAACATTTAACAATCGGTATTGGAATGGAATATTAGGGTGCTTTGGGTGAAAAGATATAAGAGCAAGTAATGTCAATGGATATCTCAGGAACTTTATTGCCAGAAAATTTTAGGCTGGTTGTTGAAAGAGAGCAATAGGAAATTGTTGGTAGGGAATCATGGAGTGGTGTGGCTCACTGGTTAGAGGCGGCAGACCCGTAAGCAGAGAACGGCCCAGGACCAGGGTTCAATTCCCAATGCGGCAGGGCCATGGACTAGGGTCAAAAACGGACTCGATAATTCTCGCCTCGGTGCCTACTCTAACCAGGGAACACACTCGGCAACTCTGAGCATTAATCTTGCCTCATCTGTACAACGGCTCCCCACAGACGCCGGGGATGCCTGGTTTCACCTTGGAGATACCCAGAAAGGGACCATCTCACAGGGAAAACCAGGACGGGTTCCCCAGCGGTCTTCAGCGCCAGGATACTCCATGGAGTCGCAGTGCGCTTTACAAGTACACCCACATTTACATTTTACATTTACATTTACATATTGGTTTGGGACATTAGGGTGGTCTCTGGCAGGGAAAACTAAAACATTATGATATGAAGTTTTATAGTGGTGAGCGATGGAATTACCTATGTTAGTCGATGCTGGAATACATTTCCATACGATTGTGATAGCGCAGAAGGGAAGAGTTGACTGTTTGTACTGTGCGCTTGTGCCTACTCAGGAACAGCAAGAAAATACCTTTGCATAGAACCCCCAGCATCAAATAAACAGGAAGCTGCTGCCTTGCCAATGAAATGTGTAAAAGATGGAGGATATCTGGACACACCGGTACTTTCTCCAGTTCATGCCCATAATTCGGTGTTTACTGGAGGGGCATTTCCCTTGATAGGTTTGGTTCGTACTCGCGACTTGTACGCATCAGTCATAAGGGCGTTTTGATGAAGCTTTGTGATGACCTTTATAGACATGAATAGGGAAGCCAAGAGGTTAAGGTAGGTGACCTTAGGCCAGTTGTTGCTAGGGGATAGTGTGATAGTTGTTAGCGTACATTCGGATGATAGGCAGTGTCCCAACATTGGGATGGTTTTTGCTATGGGATATTAGGACACTTGCTAGAGGCGATAGTAAGGAAGTTGTTACTCAAAGAGATCAGGGATTTTGCTTGAGAAAGACATTCAAGCAGCTGTTAACAAAGGACATTGGTAGATTGGGGATGTTGCTAAAAGACTGCTGGGCTGTTTGCTTGTGGGGAATGACAATCAATAGTTGGTTGGTGATATTAGGGAGATCTTGGTAGCAAATATCCAACCGATTGTTGTCATTTCTGGTGTCATCAAGTCCACATCTCATGATCAGACATCGAGAAAAAAAATGCATTGCTCATGTAATAAAAACATCTTAACACAGTAAGACTAGTAAACCATAGAAGCAAACCTGCAAAGATTGCACTAAAAATAAAAATTCCATGCCTATCTAAAGAAGCTAAAGACAAACCAAGGAGTAGAAGTGGTTATTATAAAGATGAGGCCATGGATGGGTCCTGAGAAAAAAGTATTAACCCTAATGCTGAAACTAACCAAACTATTTACCACCTTTGTAAACACTTAGGGCCCGAGTCACAGAACTAACTTAAGACAAAATCCTAAACTTACTACTTTTGGTATTCACAGAAGTTAGGATTTTGTCTTAAGAGAAACTTAAGACAGACTTAAGTTAGGATTTTGTCTTAAGTCTGTCTTAAGACAAACTTAAGACAAAATCCTAACTTCTGTGAATACCAAAAGTAGTAAGTTTAGGATTTTGTCTTAAGTTAGTTCTGTGAATCAGGCCCATTCAAACTCACAGATGTCTTTGAGTAGCCTAACATTCTCATTAACCCAAAGCTAGGAAAAGCAATACTATTGTATCAAATTACAAACCAATTTCTTCTATTAATACTGGCTTCAAAATCCATCCAAAGTTGTTTTTCAAAGTATTCCTGAAGAACACACTCTTTGCGTACAACACAAGATTATTCTGCAAGGTGCAAATGCACTCGCAACTAAGAATGATCTGCTTAAAGGCAATGTTGCTGTTTTGTGGTCATTTCTTGTCAGAGAACAAAGAAAAGTTGGTTTTGTCCTTCATTATCAGCTCATGTTCAAAACATTGCACCCCAGCCTCAATGGCAAAGAGTCACCAACATACACATAACAAAGAGACACACGACAAGACAAGGATATCCACTATCATTTGGACCACTTTTCTCTGAACCTGAAAATCAATAAACATGACAGGAGGTAGGATCAACAATAAGCATATACAACAGCCATTATACACAGAGGATATCTTCCTTTTCATCCTGATTCCAGAAGACACCATACCAAATCTGATCTCAGTTGCATAAGATCACTCATCTGTTTCAGGCTATCTTGTGAACATATCAGGACAGAAGAGGGCCCCTGAATATTCGAATAGGGAGAAACAGACCAGGGGAAAGCAAACAATCAAAGTATAATCAACAAGTGCATCTCCTAAAGATTTAAAGCAGGTCTGACTCTATAAATATTCATGATCATGAGTCAGACCAATTCAGTTTATATTTTATTTTTCAAATATATTTATATAGATTTATCTATTCAAACAAATAGAGATACTTGTATGCTCCCTATCAAAGCAAAACCGAAAGCCAAAACAACCACATACTCACACTGAGAATCAATGATCATACCCATTCATACCAAGAAAACACATAGATACTGGACATTAAAAACATTATTCAAAAATTTCACGCATAATGTAATGCAAAATCAATTAGCCAATATCCTATTGGTATGAGTTAACCTAGATGTATATATATATATATATATATATATATATATATATATATATATATATATATATAGAGAGAGAGAGAGAGAGAGGTATTTTCTTCTAGTAAGTCATACATATATCAATATATTCAATCTGTTAGCCATGATAGTTTTCTCAGTAAACAGATAGGTTGAGCCAAACAGAAAGCTTGCGCCGGCGTACGTTTGGATTGTGAAACCTTCATCAGGGCTAACAGATTGAATATATTGATATATTTATTCCTTGTTATGGTGGGTACACTATCACTCACCTGAGCAGTTCACAGCGAGCACGGTCACTGGTATCACGCTTATTGGTGGTCCCACTATCATTGGTGGTGGGTCCTCCTCGTCACCATTAACCCCATCATCATCCTCACTGTCTCCTATATAGCAAGAGAAGAGATGTGATTACATGATTTGCAAATGACTAAATTTTGCTCTGGATAAGTGATCTTTAAATATGTTTAGGCTGTGCCTTCCCTGGAATAGAACCTAATGGATCACCCCGTCCAACCCCTTCCGTAAAACACAAAAGGACGTTTTTCATTTTCTCACAAAAAGAGATGTAATGAATGTAAACCAAATCTAACGCCGAGGTTGTGCATATTCATTTAATGAATGCAAAATAATGAAATGCATCTGCAGAATTGGACAAAATTGGCAATTTCGCATTTAATAAATTTCCAGGGACAGATTTACAAGCCCCTTGCGCCTCTTTTACGCTGCCGTTGCGTCACTTTTGTGATGCAGCGGCGGCGCAAAGCCACCGCCAGCTGCGGGGTATTTACAATGTGACTCATCTGGGAGATGCGTCACGTTGTAAAGCCATGCACCACATGTAGGCGTTCCGGCGCAGGAGAGGGTGTTCCAGCGCAGGAACGCCTCCTAAAAGTGGCTGAATGAAAGCTACAAGATTTCACTCAGCCACTTTTGAGGCCATGCTGCGTCAAAACCCTGCGCCTGCTTGAAGCAGGCGTAAGGATTGACGCAGCATTTTAAGGATAGGGCAACGCTGAGCTTTGCTGGAGATGCGTCACGCTTGCGACACAACTGCAGCAAAGCGTCGCCTTTACGGCAGCAGATGCGTCACGCATCTGTCCATTTTTGCCCCATGGTGCGCCGCATTGTAAATGCGACGCATCCATGGTGGCGGAGCCGTGACGCACAATAACTGGCGCATCCCTGCTGATATGCAGGGATGCGCCAGTTATTGTAATTCTTCCCCACAAAATGTATCAGTATAGCCCAACTTTACCTTGGCTAAAGGTTTTCCTGCAAAATAAGCTTTTGTTTCAAAATGTTCCTGTAAGAGGCTTGATTTGTGAGAACATGTTCAGACTCCAAAACATGTATGTGAAAATAATGCACGCAGAACAATGATCTGTGCCCTTTCTTTCAACCAATTTACTGGTATTTTCTTTTTTTTAATCTTTGCAAACTTTATTTCGTTTGATACGTTTGGAAGACAAACTTCATA
Source organism: Lissotriton vulgaris (assembly GCF_964263255.1). NCBI lineage: Eukaryota > Metazoa > Chordata > Amphibia > Caudata > Salamandridae > Lissotriton > Lissotriton vulgaris. Next base: position 32,114,648 of record NC_141698.1, read on the forward strand.
AAGTTATAGGTTTAAAATCTAGCAATTTAGTATGCCTCTGCTCTATTTCTCCTCAAAACAAACTGGTTTCATAAAAAGTGCTGAGTAGACAGATTTCCAAATGCTTTTGGGCATTACCTATCAAAACAATTTAGCCAAAAATGAAGTTCAATGGTGATTCAATTATGATTTTTATTTCAGCTCAATAAGTACAATATGTAAAATCAAACATTTTGATTAAGTCTACAGCAATCCTGCTAAAAAAACGCCTTATCCCTACAGGAATGAATATTCATGAAAGAATTATGATAGAAAAATTATCTCAATGGTACTTGTTTAATCGAAATAAATATATAAAATTCAACACAATGTTTCCACAAGCCATGCATTTCTACTATCAGTTGGTGGTTCACATACCCAACATTTTATTAAAAAAACAAATGTTCAATGTCTGATCTTCTAGATCCTCAGACTGGGAGCAAGCATTCCGTTTTACCTGGTAGAATCGCCAAATATAACTTCTAAAGCAAATTTGCCAAAATCTTTAGTGTTGTGAGTACTGTGTTGTGCATCGCACACATTGAACACTACTGCTTCCAATTCAACATGCGAAGAGAGTTCAATGCAACTCACCCGAGCCTGGACTGGTCTCTTCGATGGGATTTGAGGTGGGGTCAAAATACTCCGAGCTAGACCTGGTCTCATCGTTGGGATCAGAAGCCTCCTCTGGTTCCTCACTGATCTCGCAGTCCGTCAAGCTGGACTCATTTCCACGGCAATGGAAGCTTATCCGTGGATCTTCTTCCACCTCCTCAAAGTAAGTCCCCACTGAGTCGCCGCAGTGTAGCTGGCGGCATGCCACATCGGCCGTGTTGTCATCCCAATCCGTTGTGTTTCTCACAGGCCGCCATTGGCCGCCGAAGGTCGAGACTTTCAGCTGGCCGGAGCAGGAGCCACCTTTTAGTTGTAGGTCCACGTGTCCTGTGGATTCCATCCCAAACAACCAGAGACCAAAAATGAGCAAAGTTCAGAATTACTAGAGCTGAGGAATGGACTTTTATACTTTGAACCAGACTGTCCCAAAGTACTCGAAGAGTGGTTTTACCCACCCCTACACACCAGGAACTGCATGCATCAGTGTTATGGAGGTGAGGTCTGGGTCTAGTGTAAATTCGTGCAACTTTCTCGAAACACCCTCCCACGATCAAACATCACTTAGGAGTGCTCACCCTCACGTGCACATTCCACAATTGCACACCCATATGAGTCTGGCTCAATGTAATGCCCTAGGCGTCCTTGGAGCACTGTGCGGGAGCCGGTAGCTTCGGTACGCCATGTTTATCCAGTCACTGTGGGACAAAACTGATTAATGGTTACTTTTTGGATGTCTTCAAAGGGGTTTATGCAGGCGCGGACGGCACAGGTAAGAGTGGTGGGGCGGGGTAGGGTGGGGGGAAAGTCAATAGACAACGGGATAGGTAAAATTAATTAAAAAAATAAAACCACTTACCTTGCGCTCGCTGCATCGCCAAGTCGGCGATGTGGCAAGCGCATAGTAAGTTGTTTAGTTGATTTTTTAAATTTAATTATACCTATCCCTTCCTCTCTCAACTCACATGCCCACCCCGCCCTGCGCACAACAAAAGGCTAACTTCCTGCCTTGTTGTATTTACCAGGTGCAGAATGTGCCCAGATACAGAGTTTTGGACCTCAGAATGATCTATAAAGCATTAATAGGATATATTTATCCTTGTTCTCATGTGCTCAAACTTATTTTTTGAGCTATCTGCACCACCCCCTCCTAATTGTCAACATCAATTACCCGGTGAGTTCCAGGGGGCAAACACCTACTGGGTGAAGTGAGAGCCCGACTTGGAATCTTGATTAGAGTACAAACTTCAATCAATCCGTACTTGTAAAGCGCAGCTTATTACCCATGAAGGTTTCCAGGCGCTGGGCTGGCGGGTTTAGTCGAAGAACCAAGTCTAAAGTTTGTACCCCAATTGGGACAAGCATTCTGGATGGGAGCCTAGCTAATAACATAGATGATATGTCTCTTTCTCCACCAGATAACAAACCCTAGAGCCAACTAAAGGCAGATTTGGGATCAGACGCAGACAAAAAGAATCCCTTTGTTATAAGTAATGTGATTCAGTACAGTGGAGTTTTGAAATAGCCGTACAGTCCCCCAGGGCCGGACTTAACTTTTTACAGTTTCCCTCTACTTTACCATAAGGAGGTCTCTGCCCTGGTTGCGGAGGTCGCCGCCATAAAATGTTGTCGTAAAATTACTACTAGTAACTTTATGGTCGTCTTTTACATCTATACAGACTCTACCTACTAACCTGAAGGGGTGGAGGTATGTAAGTCAATGGCCCCCATGCATCAACAATGCCATTTGTGATTCATTATTAGCGAAAAATAAGGATTCGCTAATAAGGAATTGTAAAAGGCTATACATGAAGAAATCGCTAAAAAAATAGAGATTTCTTAAAATTCCTTAATTGCTACTCGCAAATTGCGAATCGTAATTAAGGAAGACCTCCCTATTCATTTCTATGGGCCTAGAGGCCCATAGGAATGAATGGGAAGACATTCTCAATTTGCGATTCTCAATTAGAGAATCGCCAATTGAGAATGCATTTTCAAGGGTGCCAGGGTATCAAAAGTACACCCTGTTGCACCCCTGAAATCTGCCTATAAGTACATGTTGCACACACACATGCCCCAAGGGCATGTGTGTGTAAAAAATGGACCTTTGAAAAATACACTTTAGTGCATTTTCAAAGTTTTTGCAAATTACCATGAAGGTCAACTTCATGGTAATTTGCTCCCCCTATTAGCGAAATCGCAATTTTTTTTAGTTTGATGCATTGCATTTGAGGAATCTCAATTTGAGATTCCTTAAATGCAATCGCAATTTAAGTACTCGCAATTTTGTGATTTCTTAAATTGCGAAAAGTACAAAAATTATGATGCATCCCAAATGATGAAATTGCATTAGCAAACGGGCGAAATTTGCGATTCGCACCCTTTGCAAATGCAATTTTCAATGATGCATGTGCCCCAATCTTTTTGTACTAACTTTACAAGTGGAAATGGCGAATAGCCAAAAATTGTAAAATTACTACAAAGTGTCAAAGTAAATTTACACAGGTAGGTTTACTTATGTGTAAATTTACCTTTGTGATTAGGTCTCAATGAACTTAAATGAGCTCAATATTGAAAGGAGGGATTCTGAAGGAAGATCTCTGCCTGGATGTATGCTCTCTGTGTTAGGAAGCACAATGGTATGGAGCACTATGTCAGAATTTGTGTGTATTGTATTTATTTCTTTGTATACCACTTAGACCTGATGCTTTCGAGACATTGTTTGCTATTGATATGTTTTATTTCACTAATGTGGGTTCTGGAATATTATACTTAAATCAGGTTCCTGGGGGGTTTACATGAGGGCTTGGTTCTTACAGGAGTTTCCTGAGTGTTGTCAAGTTTATTTCTTTCATTAGGTGTTGGGCTAGTGATTTATGTTCAGACTAAGAAATCCCCTCTCTCTCCCAATTTTTGCTTTGGTGTCGAACCTAGGTGGTGTGCTGGGATATGCTGGTTGAGGTTTTCCAAACGTTGGATGAGACTGTGTTGTAGACGTCTTGTACATGAGTATATTGACTCAAGGGCTCGACCCTGGATCCTACCTTCAGCTCTTGGAATTAATAGAGGTTGGAAGAAATTTGAACCTTCAGAGAGTATCCTGTGTGACTGCTCTTACTACTGCACAGTGGGATTTCTAGGCCTGAAGGAGAAACACTAGACAACAGAAGATTTGGAATTGACTCCTTTTCATGAATGAACGATGGGCCTGATTCACAGAACTAATCCGAGACAAAATCCTAAACTTACTACTTTTGGTTAAACTTACTACTTTTGGTATTCACAGAAGGCACTTAGTAGTAGTAAACTAACCTTACTACTACTAAATGTCTTCTGTGAATACCAAAAGTAGTAAGTGCCTTCTGTGAATACTAAAAGTAGTAAGTGCCTTCTGTGAATACTAAAAGTAGTAAGTGCCTTCTGTGAATACTAAAAGTAGTAAGTGGATTCTGTGAATACCAAAAGTAGTAAGTGAATTCTGTGAATACCAAAAGTAGTAAGTGCCTTCTTTGAATACCAAAAGTAGTAAGTGCCTTCTGTGAATACCAAAAGTAGTAAGTGCATTCAGTGAATACCAAAAGTAGTACGTTTAGGATTTTGTCTCAGATTAGTTCTGTGAATCAAGTCCCTTATGATTATTTTAGGACCAATATGAACGTGTCTATCACCACATTAAGGGGAAGTTAATTTTATTTCTGTCAGTCTCTGTCAGAGCAATACGCACATTCTGAAGAGAGCGAGACTGAAACCACTTCACAGGAGAGGAACATTTGTAAGGATTGGGCTTTTGGTAAGAAAGGCCAATTCATTAGTGGCTACTGTCTCTGCTTGTTCTGTAGCCCATTGGATCCCTAATTTCACTGACTAGTAGGTGGCAGCAGGGTTATGAATTTAAACTCAGAATATAATGTTTCTCAAATCCATGAGAGACCTCAGAGGCAGTGAGACATGCTAAGAAGAGTGTTAGACTTGGGAATAAGGTGGCGACAAACTATATTGAAAGACCTCCACTTTGCTTGAACATGGTTCTAACACAGAATCTGCTCACGCAGGAGCACCTGCACACACACACACACACACTGTTAAGAAGAAGTAGATTTTGCACTTACTTTGACAAACTACACCTTTGTCCATAGTATGTGTGCAGCCCTGGGTCTGAAAGGAATGGTTACACTCCCACAGGAATCTCTCAGAATTCTGACACGCCACATTGGTGAACCAGATGGTGTCCACTCCTTCTCCAAAGATTGACACCGACTGAGCAGACCTTCCGTCGTCCCCGCACCCCAACTCTTTGCAGACGGTTGTGGAACTTTCCTCATCCCAGCCATTCTGGCAGACAGTTCCCCACTTTCCTAGGTACTGGACTTCCAGGCGCCCAGCGCACCGGCTGCTGCCGTCCACCAACTTCAAAGCCAGGCCCTCTGTGCAACCAGAAATGGAAACATAAAAGTTACAAGGGGTGGAATATGGCACATAGCTAAGGGACAGGGACAAAGAAAAAGAGCTTGGTCCCAGCCAAATCCCCATAAAAAGCATGGTCATCTTGGGTTGACCCCAAAAATTGCAGTTCTTTGTCAACCAAGGCTGATAAGATATTTTTGTGTGTCTGTAGGGATCTCTAAACTTTGAAAAATAATAGTTATAAGAAAAAATATGATTAAAACCCAAATAAAGAAAAGACGTTTGATTGGTATACCAGCAATAGCTCTGCGCCCCTTGAAGGCTACAAACCCTGCAGCTTCAAAAACACATCAGAAAATCCTCGTCTCTCTCCATTCTATTGGCACCTTTATGAGAGGCACAGTAGTTTTCTCCAAGGTTTTACCAATTGGTCTGATTGAGAAAGATCCCTACTGTGGAGAACTAGGATTACAGGTATGAACCATTACCTTCTCGGTCGAGGAGCCTTACCCAAATCATAGCCATCGGGGCAAAATAACATGCAGGTCCCCAACAGAGAGGAGAGAGATGCTGAAAAGGGAAAAATCTAAGGGGCCGATTCAAAGAACTAATCTGAGATAAAATCCTAAACGTACTACTTTTGGTATTCACAGAAGGCATTTATAGTAGTAAAGTTAGGACTCCTAACTTTACTACTACTAAACTGAGATAAAATCCTAAACGTATTACTTTTGGTATTCACAGAAGGCATTTAGTAGTAGTAAAGTTAGGAGTCCTAACTTTACTACTACTAAATGACTTTTGTGAATACCGAAAGTCGTAAAGTTAGGATATTGTCTCAGTTTAGTAGTAGTAAAGTTAGAAGTCCTAACTTTACTACTACTAAATGACTTTTGTGAATACCGAAAGTCGTATTGTTAGGATATTGTCTCAGTTTAGTAGTAGTAAAGTTAGAAGTCCTAACTTTACTACTATTAAATGCCTTCTGTGAATACCAAAAGTAGTATGTTTAGGATTTTTATCTCAGATTAGTTCTGTGAATCGGCCCCTAAGAGAACAGACTGTTGAGCGAAGTCCGCCTTACCTGAACACCTGCCTTGGCACCAGAGATTGTGCAGAAGTGTTTGGAGTAGGTACACAGACTGCCACATAATAGTAAAGGAAATTTCACAAGTGTAAATGTTCTCTAACAGTAAATGCTTGTCAATCTGAAGAATGGACTCTAGGTTTCTTACTTCTCATGGCTTGGTAGCGTTTCAACAATGACTATAGTTTGTTCAAGTAAATTAGCCCTGAGCTCAGAGTTGGGTGCAACACAAAATGGTGTTTTGAATGTCACTTGTTTTGCGTTGTTCAGATGATACTGTAGCCCCTGCTTAGCATCAAAGGTACCCAGACACTGTTCTAGTTGGGCTGTGTCATGATCAAAAACAGCTGGCAACCTTACCTCTTCCATTACTCATGCACTACTATAGAGAAAAGTATTGGCAAAGACAATAGGTCTTGCCTATGCAAGAAGTGTTGGATTTGCAAATGTGTTTCAATCAATCAATCGGTTTTCAGCCATGTTGTACACCAGCGTCACTGCTGTTCAGTCTGGCTAGACGGTAGTGGTGTCGAGGAGAATGGTGTGGCGTGGAGTGTCATATAGAGGAGTGACTTAGAGTGGGTAAGAGAAGAGTGTCGTAGAGTGGAGTGGCATAGAGTGGAGAAGAGTGTCGTAGAGTGGAGTGGCATAGAGTGGTGTGGAGTGGCGTAGAGTGAAGTGGGTGGTTGTGGAGTGGCGTAGAGTGCAGAGGAGAGTCATGCAGTGTCATAGTGTGGAGTGCCATAGGGTGTCATAGAGTAGATTGTTGTGGAGTTAAGTGGAGTGGTGTAGAGTAGAGTGGAGTGGTTAGAGTACAGTGAAGTGATGTATAGTGGAGTGTTGTGGAGGTGCATAGAATGGTCTATAGTAGGGTGGCATAGAGTGGAATAGAGTGGTGTAGAATGGCGTGTCGTAGACAGGAGTGGAGGGGAATAAAGCGCAAGGGCATAAAGTGTAGGGGCGTAGAGGGGCATAGAGTGTCCAAGAGTTTCATGGCGTAGAGTGGAGTAGAGTGCCATAGAGTGTCAAAGAGTAGAGTGAAGTACAGTAGAATGGAGTAGGATAGCGTGGAGTGTCATAGAGTGGAATGTCGTAAAAAAGGAGCAGTGTGGTCTAGAGTGAAGGGGCATAGAGTGAAGTAATGTTGAGTGTAGTGGGATAGAGTGGAGTGTCGTACAATGGAATCTCATATAGTGAAAAAGAGTGGCCTAGAATGGCGTAAAGTGGAGCAGCCTAGAGTGGAATAGAGTGGCATAGAGGGGAGTGAGTGAAGTAAAGTAGTGTGGCATAGAGAGGAGAGGAGTAGAGTGGAGTGGCATAGAGCACAGTGGAGTGTAATGGCTGAGTTGAGCAAAACGGTACAAAAGGGGGTGGTGATGGACGGAGCATCTGAATCAATCAAACACTCACACCCAGTCAAAAGATCTTGGTTTAATCCATCAACGTTCTTTAGCCCACTCTGCCACCCCAGTTCAGACATGGCTATATGCAAATCAGTCTGATCCTGTGCCTCATGGGAACAGTCCAGCCCGAACTGCCAAGCCATGTCTTCCCTGGACCGGAAACAAGCTTCCGAGGACCGGTTTCTGGCATTCCAGCCGTCTTCAGCCCGGCTTGCTTGATTCCAGTGGCAAAGTGAGCAAGGGACTCACGTCTGAGCATACTCTCCCACACTTATGGCGGCCAAAAGCGGTACAAAAGGGGGTGGTGATGGACGGAGCATCTGAATCAATCAAACACGCACACCTAGTCAAAAGATCTGGGTTTAATCCATCACCGTTCTTACCGTTCTCAACGCGGTCGTTGTAACGACCACGTTGTAACAACTTGCGGGGTGAGGGAAAGCGGGAAAAGGAAGCATATTCTGCCAGGATACCAGGGTATGCTGAAACCCAGATATGGGCTATGGTGTCTGGGGGGGGACAAGCCAGGATGCCAACGTATGACGATTTTGTAATTCATGATCCACTTATAGGACTGCTAGAGAGCAACTAGGCATAGGACTGTTGAGTTGAAGGTCTGTCAGAGTGGGCACAGTGTGAGAATGAAAGGCAGGCGGAAGGCTTCTGTTGTGGCCCATGTGCATGCTGCCTGGGATGCTTTGCTTCAGATGGAAGGATGAGACAAGATGCCAGTATGGGCTTCTTGGGTGGAAGGCAGATGAAGGCAGTGTTCAAGGGTGGTCTGGTGAGATTGGGGTAGGAGCCAGGTATTCTAATGTTCAGATAGGCCTGGGCCTGAGAATCTTGCCCCAAAGAGATCTGTAGCTAAATCCACTCCCATTGAATGACTCTGACCTCTATATAAGTGCACAACTCTGCTGTAACAGATTGCATCTTTTAAAGCATACAAACTATGCAGAATTAATGGTTGTCAATACATTTAAGTGGTACAAAAATTACACAAACCACAAATATTGGCTGCAAAATTTACATTTTTCGTCTCACAAATTTTTCCATCTCAGCCATAATATTCTGGAGAGTCATAATAATTTTGATACTTAAGGTAGTTGGCTGTTATGGGCCAATATTGGTTACTTTTTAATTGGCTGTGTTTTTTTCAATGAAAAAGCTAGCTACATTGGTGCCCGCATAAGGGTCAAAGTACAGGGTTGAGAGACTTTTGGGCATATTTACAAAGGGATTGAGCCACAGAAATGCCACTTTTACCAATGTTCCTGTGGCGCTATGCGCTGCTCCATATTTACAAAGTGGCGTTAAGCCGCCTTTTGTGGCTTTTCTCCAGTTTGTAAATACAGCGCCTTTCATGCAGTTTTCTGCGTGGAAGGGGCGTGCAATGGGTGTTGCTGTCGGCGTTCCACCACAACACCCATTGCTTTTTGACGCTGCCCCAGACTTACACTTAAAACTATGCAATAGCAGGAGTAAAAATGGCGCAAAGAGGAGAAATAATTTTATTTCTCTTCATTTTTGGTTTTTCTATGTGTGCTGCATTTAAGGTGTCCCTTCCTGCACATAAACAATCATTAAATATATGGATGATTTGCTACTTCTATGTGTGCAGCAGAACGCAGCACACGTAGACGTAACGCATTGCCATTACTGATTGTTTATGTGCAGGAAGGGGCACCTTCCTGCACACAATCAATCCCTGCCATGCAGGCACCCTTGCACTATGGCGCAAGGGTGTCTGTGTTGGCGCTAAGTAGCTATTTTAGCACCAGTGCTAGGAAAACACAGGGGTACGCCATATTATTTTAAATATGGCGCATCCCTGCGTTTTGAAAATGGCAGCGCTGCAAATTCTGCCACAGCTCCGTGCTCTGCCATTTCCCTGTAAATATGCCTCCTAATGCATAGGGAGGGCAAGAAGGCATGCGCTTGCACTTTCAATGTTTAGTTTGTGCTGGTGGTTGCAGGAGGATGGCACTGGCGCTCATTTGTATGGCCCAAGACTTATTTGTTATCATTAGACTTTGAGCCACATAAAGAAAGAACTAGAGAGAGAGAAAGGAGGATCAAAAGAAAGTTAGGAAAAAAGTGACAAAGAGTGAAAATGCATGGATCAACCTGCAAGGTTCGGATGAAGAGACAGGAAGAGGAGGGTCATGGAAGAAAGAGACAAGGGGCCTGATTCACATAGGGACTTACGACTCGTGAAGTTACGAGTACGGAGTTTCCGCATTCGTGGCGGAATCTCCGCACTGAGCCCTTCAGTGCGGAGGATTCACCTCGAGTGTGGAGATTCCGGCACGAGTGCGGAGTCTCCACACTCGCAACCTTACGAGTCCTAAGTCCCTATGTGAATCGAGCCCATGGTGTTGAGTCAAGTCTAGGTAGCCTCTGTATTTAGCAACCCAGCCATGAGGCCCCACCACAGCGGGCTTCTTTAGGGCCCAAACACTTTTTTAACTAATCATTGGGCTCTTCTTCTGCAATTATGAGTTAAGAGACTTAATGCTACTGGTTGCCCACTTGAAACAACTTCAAGAGCTGAGTAAACAGAAGGACCACTTACTTGAACAAGCCATGTGGACTTCCTTCCCGGTGCAGTCATCGAAGTTTCTGCTGAAGCCGCACTGCCACAGAAACCCTTCCGACCCCAAGCAATCAACGCTGCTCATGGCAAAGAGCTGGCTGGATGACCTCCCGTGATTGGCCTGTCCGAAGAAGCCAAACTCTCCGCAGCCTGTTTCTCGGCATACCACCCTGGCATTGCGGCTCCAGTCGCCGGCTCCCCGGTGGCACACTTTCCTCCGGGCACCCTCGTGAAAGACTTCCACGACCCCAGCGCAGTCATCGCTAAGCCTCACTGTCACATTCCCTGCAGGAGGAGCATCAGAATCAAGCATTTCTTGCGTAGCACCACATCCAAGAATCTAAGCACTCGCACAGAAATTGAGCAGGATAAGAGGATTGAGACGCAGAAGGTCCTTACTAGCCCTAACCGTCGGAAGATCCCAGTCTCACATGTAAATATAGGTAAGGAGTGTCATAGCTTCCAGGCATGAAATCCAAAAAGCCTACCCCCAGGTTCAGCTCAGTGTACTCAGGGTCAGATGGATCCATTGCAGCCATTTCTATACCTTGTGCTAGGGCTCCTTCTTTACTTTACTTGCACAACCACAACTCTCTGTTTATGCTTGATCTGGCGGGAGTCTACAAAATAGCTGCTACCCCAGTCCCCAGTTCTGTGGTTCTGTGGCTCTGTCGTCCCCTCTCTGCGACAGCATGCAGTAAATTGTTTATTGAAACTCCAGGACAATGTCCCTGCTGGAAGGGAATCATTTGATAACCTTGCACACATCCTCTCGGTGCACTCTTGATGCATCCCTACCTTCTTCATTTATCACATGCCTTTATCAGTTTTCATAGGATCCCCATCTCGGATCAACATCCATGCATTGCATACGTCCAGAAAGAGGCCTTAGAACTGGTGTTCAAGCACTTGTACTCGCACACCTGGATGGTTGCAATGCCCTAGTCTATGGTCTTCCAGACTCCACTCTGGCACCTCTTAGGGGCGACCTGCATGCTGCAGCAAATCTCATCCAATGCCAGTAGAAATATGATCACATCACCCCCAACCTGCTGGAACTTGATTGGCCACCCTCACCACTCTGCACCATCTTCAGAACCAGCTGCATCAATTACAAAGCCATCACAACCATCGCCACTGTTTATCTTGCAGACAAGCTCACCATCTCTGGTGGTAATCGGCACACCCACAGCCAGACTGCAGATTAAGAAGCGTTAAAAAAAACCATGACAACAGGCCTTTTACATCTACGGACCCAGGATCTGGAACAACATCCCGTATCCATCACCACTGCCACAACGCTACTGCAACTTAGGAACGAGTTGAAGACTCAGCTCTTTAAAGAACACTACATCACAATGCATTAACCGTCCACAACTCATCTTCCTCTCCTATTACTCACCAAATTGAAGCTTACCTTTGACCATACACAGAGCTCCACTGCCTTTTGGCAAGGTTTGAGATGTAGAAATACCATATACATACGAACAACATCCACCCATGCCAGCCTCGCTACCAGCCTACATGAGTCCTCCCTTGATCCAGTATCAAAGCCGGAATCAGAGCCCTCAATGCACCTCTACACTCTGCATTAACAGCCTGAGTGCTGCTGGGCTCCTGCTCTCAATGTGGCCTTTAACTCCTATTAGCAGATGCATGCAAGTTACAAGATTTTCAAAAATTTCACGAGAATACCGTGGCTCGCAAGTTTTCACCTGAACATTTTATCTGTTCAAAGTAAGCAAAATATTTAATAAGAAAACCCTAAAACATGCAGGAGTCTGTGTGAAAACATACATTTTTGCATACTATTCACCATTCCAGGGTCAAAGGTTCGAGTGGCCCGGTAAAGGTGCGGTAATACCAAACGGTATGAGTAGTACTTAACTTGTAAAAAAGATTAATGCCAGGGCCCAAAGTTTTGTTCAGAGGCTGGCACAGATGGCAATATCGAATGTCGGGGTGCCCAATGCTAAGGCGACACAGTGTGGATTCTACCTCATTCCTCTTTAATCCACCACCGCTCCCTGCCTCTTCACCTCACTCTTGTGGATTCTTTTTCACCCCAGCTTTCTCTTTGTCATTGTTTTACATCTTTCTCTTCCTCCTTCTTTCCCTTCTGTGTTTTTCTCTCTCTTGCTCTGGATCAAAGTTTGTTGCGAAACAAAAGTGCCTGTCTTCAAAAAATGGCTGCCGGTGAGCCCCAATTGCAACCACTGGTTCATATACATTACCATGCCACACACTCCCACATCTATAAGTCCAGTCCCTTCCTCACAATGCTACACATTACTTAATGTGGCTTCCATCTGATGGGTCCCTATGGCACCAATTCTTGTGGCCTGAAAAGTGGCGCACAGGGCCGGCTTCAGTGCTGCTGGCGCCTGGTGCAACCATCTTTTTTTGTAACTCCCTCTGCTCACTTACACCCTCTGACAGTGCCCCTCATCTCTCCATAACGGCACCCTCTCATGAATTGCATATGTTTTATAGCGCTACTCATACCGGTGTAGGGTGTCAGAGCACTTTACATGCATTATAAAGCGAGAATGAATCACGTGTGCATTAAAAAATCTATAGGAATAGTCGCATAAGACAACGAGGATTACAAGGTGTAGGGATCACCTGTCATCAATACTAGCAGGCAGTATATTTTCAGTGTTTGTTTTGGAGGAGCACAAACTCAGTATTTAAAATATACCATCATGGTGTGGGTTGTCTTTACTAATAAGAGTGTATTTCTACCCAAACAAATCCTTTTTAGTGACATTAGGAATAAATAATGATATACTGGGGAAAAACATTGTTCTAACCTATACTATGAGGTTTGCATGTAGCTATTGGATGAAAGTTCATAAGTCACTGAGCTGTACTAGAAGTATTGTAACTTATGAACTGCAAGTAACAATGTGGCCTAACGGCTAGAGCGGTCGACCTCGAATCTGGGGAAACGGGTTCAAGTCTGGGCTAGGACACTCAACATCTTGTGATTCTGGGCAAATCACGCAATCTCCCTGTGCCTAACAAAATGAATGTGTCTGTCTGTAATGCAACCGGTGTGTATGTAAAGTGCTCTGATACCTTTGGGTCAAGTTCGTGCTATATAAAAGCCCCAAAAATAAAAAAGGATCTCTGTGACAAAAGCAGTAACCCACTGAGTTATCCACTTAACATACAGCTTTGTGAAACCCGTTCTTTGCAGCAGGCATATTGACTGTCTCTGCTACTTTATGATGAGCCAAACAGCCCTTAGACCAAGTTCTGACCTCTCTCTGGAGCAAGAACATTTTTCACCAGAGTTTTCTTGACATTTGTATTGTTGCCTGGTAACTGCTGGACATACAAGTAACTCTGCAGCAGGAGCTTTTAATTAAACTCATAAGTTATTTCTAAACACAGCTTAACACCCCCGCCGCCCTTCTCGAGGTCAGAGTCAGGTGTGGCTGCACCAGTTGCACTGCACTAAAGCCAGCCCTGGTGGTACATTAAGGCTGATTCTCTCTTGGACAACTGTGAAGGTTTGCTCCTCTGGCCCAATCATACCAGAACTGTCTGTGTGACTTACCTGAGCAGTCGAGGTGGACGGCCGCCGGGCCGCTGCAGTTGACGCCGTCAGGCAGTAAGTCCTGCCACAAGTTGGATTCATTCCCCAAATGCTTGTCGTTGGGCTTCAGAGTCTTCCAGTCATGGCTGCTGCTTGGCACAGTGGGAGAGGGCAGAGGCGTCCCGCAGCCTAGCTGTTTGCAGGCCATCTGCGCGGCCTCCGGCGACCAGTGGTCCGGACACACGTCCATGAGGTCGGTCTGCTTCTTCACCAGCAGTTGGCCGCCACAGGACCGCTCAGCGCCCTTCAGTCGCCCCTCCCTGTGTCCTGGCAGGGACAGAAAAAAGAGACATCAACCTGGCGGATATTTCAGGGGTGTAGTTCTGGGGGGGAAGGGGGTGTTTGGGGTGTTAATTAATTTATTTACAAAGTAATGGCATTTCATACCTTAAGTAGTAAAATTCTCTGCTATTGCAAATGCATCTATACTTAATTGTTTGTGAGTAAGTTACATAAATGGAAAAAAGGAAGTGGATAGGTCAGATGAGGTGCTCGGCAGAATCCTCATACTTTATGTTTTTGATGCTTGGTGTAGCGTCTTCCCCAGCCCTGGAGCATGAAAACAGATCACGCCTCAAACGAGAGCTGTAGTGGAGCATATCTTTATTCTCCATTCACACACTGCCTTTACGTCATACTTCCCATTACCACACCCTAACCCCCCCACCTCGTAGCTCCTGTTCAGAGTCTGCCCGGACCAACTAGTGTGCATAACATAAATATGCTACATCTCCCCCTTTGTTAAATAAAAGATGTCAGGCATCACTTGAAATCACATCTCCTCAATCAGCCTTTGAGGAGCTTGCACTAGTTTCCCAGCTCAAGCGAACAAGGTGATCGAGGTCCACCTTTATCAGGTAACGGCGGCACAGGCTCAGGAGCGGGATATGCGGGTGTGGTCACCTTCAACGTGGTTTCAGGAGCTGGCAAGTGCTGAGGTAGGTTTTTAAAATGTGATGTGCCCCATGTGATGGACTTCCCAGGACCGTATGCTGTCACCATGTGTCCCTCGCATTCCACCACCAGTAAAGGGTCAGTGGCGGAAGGGGTGTCTGTTTTCTGTTTTTCTCCGCTTTACCAGTCTCCTTTGTCAAGGACAGTTTCCAGGCATGGCGGTGCTGATCGGCATGCACCTTCATTTTGTTTTTGTGAGCAGTGTCACTGTCACGAAGTTTGTCAACATCCACTGATTGTGCTGATGTTCATTGAGGTAGTTCTGTTCTGATGGCTCCCCCAAACAACAAGGTGGCTGGTCTCTCACGCAAGTTGTGGAGTGAGGAGATAATTGATTTACTCGCAAAATGTGCATGCAATCTCCTATTCATTCATATGGGCCTGTAGGCTCATAGGAATTAATGGAAATGCTTCCTTGTTTGCGACTTGCAATTTGCGAGTCACAATTAAGGAATGTTTGGGAACTGCTAATTTTATAGCGATTCCCTACATGCATAGGCTTTTGCAATTCTTTAATTGCAATTCCTTAATAAACTCAATTAAGGAATCGCAAAAGCCTACATTGATGCATGTGCCTGTTAGTCCTTACTGTGACAAGAAAGGGCATTCTGAAAGAGCTTGTCCTCACTTGTCAAGAAATGAACTGGCTTTTTGTGAAAAGAATGAACAACAAATGACAAAAGAAATTACAGAAATGCCTTGTGATGGGAGCACGGCCTCTTCAGCACGGATATCACGTCATCCCTCGCGATCACCACCACAATCCCCTGTTGCCCGGACTACCAAAACAACCCGGACCCCACCCCTTTCTCTTTCCCTGCAGGAACCAGTCACAACGCGGGACACAGCGGAAGTACATCCCCATGACCCCGGAAGTCCCTCCCCCTTTCCGGAGGCGGATCACAGAAAAGCCGGAAGAAACAACAACACAGCGTTCAAGCAGGAAGACTCGTGGCAGGAGACGGCTTGCGAAGAACCCCCGGAGAAGAGAGACGACCCGGAACCAGGAGACGAGGTCTGGACGGAGGACTGGTGGAGTCCAGAGGAGGACGCTGGAGAGCGGCCGCAACTCAAGGACGGAGTTGCGGCGGGCCAAGTGAGTACCAGTTCC
Source organism: Lissotriton vulgaris (assembly GCF_964263255.1). NCBI lineage: Eukaryota > Metazoa > Chordata > Amphibia > Caudata > Salamandridae > Lissotriton > Lissotriton vulgaris. The sequence goes on from NC_141698.1 coordinate 32,130,437, forward strand.
GTGTGTGTGTAAATATTAGGAGTTACGAGAGTGTGTAAATAAGTAGTCTGTACATAGCTCCGTGTATAAAATAGTTCCCTCCTCACGATTCACCGTGCACTGTGTATAGATTGTATATACGTGTGAGAGTGGCACTATCACGACTGTAGATAAATACCCTTGCACGTCCCGACACCAACGTCACCCTATTCCCTGTCCGCGCTATATCGGCACCCCTCTTACCTTACCCTCCCTTTCCTCACAGTCGTTCTAAACCCCAACACTCCGGTGAAGGAACAGGATCTTATCCTTAGATCCACCGACAGAGCTAACGGCCCTATTTTCTCTCTCCTTTTCCCCCCCTCCGAGGAACCACCGTCCGGGAGCCGAGCCTATTGACACCTCGAGGATCGGCCCGACTACCGTCAAGACCAACAGCTGTCCCTGGAAGACCACACCCGGAATACTCCCTACCTCGGACCCGGAACCCGCAATCCGTTTGGAACACTCTGTTTCTTTGTGTCATCCCATTTGCACCTTTGTACATTAATAAACACCGGCTACGAAATAGACCACTACATACGGCCTTCACGCCTGTTATTCCGGTCTGCTACCCCCACCAGCCCACAAGTGGTGTCAGAAGTGGGATTAACCGGAAGCATGGAGGCCGCGGTGAAAAAGTTAGCAGATTCCCAAGAACAACTCGGGAAGATGATGGAGCTCTTCTTGAAGACGGCCGAAGAAGACCGTGGGCAATTGCACGATGTCTTGAAGGGGCAGGGAACCGCTCAGGACCAGGCTCTGGGGAAGCTCACAGATGTCTTAGGCCAACAACGACCCACCGCGTCGCTTCCTTCCGTGGTACTCCAGAAATACGTACCGGGTGAAGACCCGGATTTCTTTTTTACTAATTTCGAACGGCTGGCCCTAGCCGCTGCCTGGCCACCCGACCGCTGGGGTCATTACCTGGGTCCGTTACTGACTGGTGAACTGCAGGCAGCCTTCCAACAGGCTAATGTACAGGGACTGACCCCCTATGCCGACATCAAGACCTGTATCCTTGAAAGATTAGGTATCGATGATGAGACCTATCGGGTGCGGCTCCGCCAAGCAAAAGAGGGACCACAGGAAACACCAAGAGCCCTCTCCTTCAGGATCAAAGATCTGGCTGACCGGTGGTTGAAGTCCGCGACCGCTACTAAAGAAAAAATACTTTCAAAAATATATTTGGAGCAGTTCCTGGCTTCCCTCCATCCTGCCACTCAAAAGTGGGTCCGTCAGCACGCCCGTTTGACCCTAGAGAATGCTATTGAAATCGCCAGCGCATACAGTCGCGCTCAGGACTTGCAGAAACCTAAGGAAGATCATGGTCACCGAATACAGCCCCATGGCCAACCCCGAGGACCCCGTCCATATCTCGCCAAGAAACCTGAGCCTCCCCCGTTGTTTCCTTATCCAGTGATGTCCAGACCCCCACCACCTGGTCCCCAGTGCTACCATTGTGGAGGTTACGGGCACATTGCTCGGGTTTGTCCTCAAAAAGAAGAGCCGATGGAGGTGGGAATGGCCCGAAACTATGTGTGTCTATCCTCTGGCCCGTCTCCTCCCGCTTTCCATCGCCCTGTACGAATAGATGGACATCAGGTGTCGGCCCTTGCAGACACTGGATGTAGACAAAGTGTGCTCAGACCTCAAGAGATACCCCACCCGATCGGGCCCATAACCGGTACAGTGGCCATCCAGTGTGTACACGGGGACACAAAGGTTTACCCGACGGCCGAGGTTAAAGTACAACACTCCCTGGATCCTGGAAGTACCCTGAATGTCGGGCTTGTTCCTTCCCTGCCTGAACAGGTTATCTTGGGCAGCGATTACCCTGGTCTTCCTCGCCTTCTCCAGGACACCGCCACCAGCTTAGAGAAGTGGTGGTCTGAGGCTCCTTTTCCCGACAGTCCTCCAGTAGTCGGAACAGACACCATTCGGATGACCAAGTCTAAAACCCAAAAGAAAAAGGAAAAAAGGAACTACTCTAAAGCCTTCCCAGTAAGAGTAGAAGAACATCCCTGGGAAGTTGACCAAGAATTTCGGGCTGCTCAGCAGGAAGACCCTATACTACAAGAAGCCTGGGGAAGGGCCCTGGACCATGAAGATCCGCTGCATGTAGGTCCCCACTTTTATAAAAAGAACGGACTCTTATACAGAAAGGGAGGACCCCAACAGCCGTCCCAGTTAATAGTTCCAGGACCCTTCCGCGACAAAGTGTTGTTTCTGGCTCATAGCCATCTACTTGGGGGTCACTTCAGTGACGAAAAGACGAGTCAGGCCATCCTAGAAAAGTTCTACTGGCCAGGCATCCACCAGCAAGTCAAACAGTACTGTAGGGCCTGCCCCATTTGCCAGAAGAACAGCCGGTATCGCCCTCCTAGAGTCCCGCTACAACCCCTTCCTTTGATAGACATCCCCTTCAGTAGGGTAGGGATGGATATTATAGATCCCATGCTCCCATCCCGAAGCGGTTGTCGGTATGCGTTAGTCCTAGTGGATTACGCCACCCGCTTCCCTGAAGCCATACCTCTCCGCCAGCCTACCAGTCAGAACATTGCTAAAGCTCTAATATCCATTTTTTCTCGGGTAGGCTTTCCCAGAGAAACCCTAACTGACCAGGGAACTCCCTTTGTATCCTCCCTCATGAAACAGGTATGCTCCCAACTAGGTGTGAAACAAATCAGAACATCCGCATACCACCCCCAAACCGATGGTCTTGTGGAGCGGTATAACGCCACCCTGAAAACTACCCTGAAGAAGCTCTTGGCCTTGGAAAGTAAGAGGTGGGAGGAAATGCTACCGCTAGCCCTCTTTGCCATCCGCTGCAAGGTTCAAAGCAGCACGGGTTTTTCCCCTTATGAACTTCTGTATGGCAGACCCCCTCGGACCCTACTAGATATGGCCAAAGAGGCCTGGGAGGCAGAACCCGACCGTACCCGACCTCTGCCGGAGTACATACAAAACCTCAGAACCCACCTGGGGCAAATAAGAGACATTGTACGCCAGAATCTAGTAGCAGCCCAAGCCAAACAAAAGCAACAATATGACAAGGGTACCAAACCTCGTTCCTTTCTTACTGGCCAATTGGTCCTCCTTTTAATGCCTTCCTCCGACCATAAACTGTTAGGGCAATGGCAAGGTCCCTATCCGATTCTGAGACAGGTCACTTCCGTGACCTATGAAATCGAGCTCGACCCTGTCCGTCGGACCACACAAATCTTCCATGTAAATCTACTAAAGGAGTGGGTGGGACCCCGTCCTGTCCTCCTGAACAACTGTCCAGAACCGGAACTCCCCTATGAGGTCTGTATAGACTCAGAACTCGGGGAACAACGGAAACAGGAACTTCGGTCCACCCTTCAACCCTTACAGCGGGTATTCTCCTCCTCTCCTGGCCTCACCTCAGTAGTCGAACATGCCATCATCACGGAACCTGGGAAAACGGTCCGTCAGCGGCCTTACCGGCTACCTGAGGCTCGTAGACCCATTATCAAAGATGAGGTAGCCCAGATGCTCCACATGGGGATTATCGAACCTTCCAGTAGCGATTGGAACTCGCCGATTGTATTAGTCCCCAAACCAGACGGATCGGTCCGTTTTTGTATCGATTTCAGAGAAATCAACAAGATCTCCTCCTTCGATACATACCCTCTACCCCGGGTTGATGAGATGATCGAGCGTATTGGTAGGGCCAAATTCATCAGCACGCTAGACCTTTGTAAAGGTTATTGGCAGATCCCCTTACGTCCTGCCGACAAGAAGAAGACGGCCTTCTCTACCCCCGAAGGCCTATACCAATTCACGGTGATGCCCTTTGGGCTCCACGGGGCTCCAGCCACCTTTCAGCGGGCTATGAATTTGGTATTACGGCCCCATGTTTCTTACGCCGGGGCCTATCTGGATGACATAATCATCTATAGTGATGACTGGGACCAACACTTATGTCACCTGAGTAAAGTAATACACTCTCTGGGGTCTTATGGGTTCATGATCAACCCCTTGAAAACCACCTTGGCTGCTCAGACAGTGAAATATTTGGGATTCCTGTTGGGGGAAGGGCTGATCCGCCCCCAAAACAACAAAATTGCCGCTATCCACGCCATTCCATTTCCCCAGACCCAAAAAGAGCTACGAGCCTTCCTAGGCCTTTTAGGGTATTACAGACGCTTTATCCCCCGGTTTTCTCAGATAGCAGCTCCCCTCACAGACCTGTTAAAGAAAACCGTAAAAACCGAAGAAGCCCTGAGGCAACCACACCCCTCCTTGTTGGATGCCTTCCACCGATTGAAAGACATCCTACTATCTAGTCCCGTTCTCATCAGTCCAGACTATGCAAAGCCCTTTATACTCCAGACTGACGCTTCCGAGCAGGGACTGGGAGCAGTTCTCTCCCAGAAAGATCCTAATGGAGACGAACGGCCCATCCTTTTCTTAAGTAGAAAACTGTTTCCCCGGGAGAGAAACTATGCTGTAGTGGAGAAGGAGGCCCTCGCCATCAAATGGGCGGTGGACAGCCTCCGCTACTATCTTGAAGGTAGAGAATTCGTACTGTACACTGACCATGCCCCACTGGAATGGATGGCCCGTAACAAGGGACACAACGAAAGAGTCCTTCGTTGGTTCCTTTCCCTGCAACCCTTCAGGTTCAAGACTCTCCACAGGAAGGGCGCGGATCAAGCCAACGCTGACTATCTTTCTCGATATCCTTGCCAAATTACCCGATCAAGAAAGACAGCTAGGGGAAGGGGATGTGATGGGAGCACGGCCTCTTCAGCACGGATATCACGTCATCCCTCGCGATCACCACCACAATCCCCTGTTGCCCGGACTACCAAAACAACCCGGACTCCACCCCTTTCTCTTTCCCTGCAGGAACCAGTCACAACGCGGGACACAGCGGAAGTACATCCCCATGACCCCGGAAGTCCTTCCCCCTTTCCGGAGGCGGATCACAGAAAAGCCGGAAGAAACAACAACACAGCGTTCAAGCAGGAAGACTCGTGGCAGGAGACGGCGTGCGAAGAACCCCCGGAGAAGAGAGACGACCCGGAACCAGGAGACGAGGTCTGGACGGAGGACTGGTGGAGTCCAGAGGAGGACGCTGGAGAGCGGCCGCAACTCAAGGACGGAGTTGCGGCGGGCCAAGTGAGTACCAGTTCCGTGTGTGTGTAAATATTAGGAGTTACGAGAGTGTGTAAATAAGTAGTCTGTACATAGCTCAGTGTATAAAATAGTTCCCTCCTCACGATTCACCGTGCACTGTGTATAGATTGTATATACGTGTGAGAGTGGCACTATCACGACTGTAGATAAATACCCTTGCACGTCCCGACACCAACGTCACCCTATTCCCTGTCCGCGCTATATCGGCACCCCTCTTACCTTACCCTCCCTTTCCTCACAGTCGTTCTAAACCCCAACACTCCGGTGAAGGAACAGGATCTTATCCTTAGATCCACCGACAGAGCTAACGGCCCTATTTTCTCTCTCCTTTTCCCCCCCTCCGAGGAACCACCGTCCGGGAGCCGAGCCTATTGACACCTCGAGGATCGGCCCGACTACCGTCAAGACCAACAGCTGTCCCTGGAAGACCACACCCGGAATACTCCCTACCTCGGACCCGGAACCCGCAATCCGTTTGGAACACTCTGTTTCTTTGTGTCATCCCATTTGCACCTTTGTACATTAATAAACACCGGCTACGAAATAGCCCACTACATACGGCCTCCACGCCTGTTATTCCGGTCTGCTACCCCCACCAGCCCACATGCCTTTTACTAATTAAAGCTTAGTTCCACCTTCAAGACTTGATTATGACACCTCAAAGGACCTCAGTCGATTTCCGCTTTTGTGGATTCAGATGCTTCTGTGTGTTTTGTCAACTATGACTACCACAAAAGGATGGCATTTTCTTATGTCACGAACAATGATTATGGGACCTGATTGGACTACACTATTATCTGGAGATGTTTCCAAAAAACTGTCCTTTTTTCATGGCTAAACCAGGAAGACAGATTCATTTTGATTTAATCGGTTTGACGTATATCACATTGTACTGGGGACCACTTGGCTGAGAGTGCATAATGCATTAATCAATTTAGATTTGGCTTCAATTCCGTTTGATTGCTCATGTTGCCAAAGGCACTATTTAGTGGCATTTGGAGTCACAGCAGCATTTGAGTTGTTAAACATTACATTCACCTCCAGTAGCCTCAGAAAGAAATTATTAAGATATAATACAGCAAGCATATCAAGATCTCCTGGAAGACTTTAGCCAAAACAGAAGCTGCTATCCTTCCGCCTTACAGGTATTATGATTATGCCATTGAGGTAATTTTTGACAAGCCAATAAAGCATGGGAGGAGTTATTCTTTTACATTAAAAGATTATGTATTAGCCAATACCTGCAATAAAACCTGAAAAAGGGTTTCATAAAACATTCTATGTCTCCAGCAGGATCCCCCATCCATTCTGTACCAGAAGCAAATGATGGGCTCCATCGATGTATTGACTATAGAGAACTCAATTTAATTACCCTGAGAAACATGCCCCCTCTTCCCTCAATTCTGTATTGCTGAACAAGCTAAGACTGCAAAGATATTTACCAAGCTTGACTTAAGGGACACTTACAACCTGGTGAAAATTGGAGAGTGGAATGAGTGGAAAACTGCATTCAATACATGGTAAGCACATTTAGAATATCTGGTCATACTGTTAGGCTTATGCAATGCTTCTGCTACATTTCAGCATTTCGTGACTAACATCCCCAGAATTAGCTAGATGCCTTTATGGTGGTCCACCTTCACACTATCATTGCAGGGCCATAGCCAGTGGTACACTCCATCTGTAACGCCCATGACATCAGGCAATTAGATACACCAATAGTACCTTTGAGGACCTCAGCTAATACTATATTTTGACTGCACGTCCAAGGACTGCTGTCAATGCTACATTCAGACTGTATCATACAGGACCTCAGCCAATGCCATCCTCTTACTGTACCTTCCGCTACTGTGATACCATGCCTGTTCCTTTCAGTTGTGCTTTTATCTTGTTTTGTTGCTGTAATTGTGCGTGAGCTTGTCACAAACAAAGCGAGGTATAGACATTGACATGATGATGGTGAAGCATTTAGTCAGGCAAGTGTGTAAATACCATACAATATCCTAATCTAGGAATACTGCTACAGCTCTGTTAATCATTGTTACACATGTATTGTACCATCCAGGACCTCAGCCAATGACCACCTGACTGTACCTTCAGGACCTCAGCCAATGACCTCCTGACTGCACCTTCCAGGACCTCAGCCAATGACCTCCTGACTGTACCTTCCAGGACCTCAGCCAATGACCTCTTGGCTGTACCATCGAGGATCTCGGCCAATGACCTCCTGACTGTACCTTCAGGACCTCAGCCAATGACCTCCTGACTGTACCTTCCAGGACCTCAGTCAAGGACCTCTTGGCTGTACCATCCAGGACCTCAGCCAATGACCTTCTGACTGTACCTTCAGGACCTCAGCCAATGACCTCCTGACTGTACCTTCCAGGACCTCAGTCAATGACCTCTTGGCTGTACCATCGAGGATCTCGGCCAATGACCTCCTGACTGTACCTTCAGGACCTCAGCCAATGACCTCCTGACTGTACCTTCCAGGACCTCAGCCAATGACCTCCTGACTGTACCTTCAGGACCTCAGCCAATGACCTCCTGACTGTACCTTCCAGGACCTCAGCCAATGACCTCCTGACTGTACCTTCAGGACCTCAGCCAATGACCTCCTGACTGTACCTTCAGGACCTCGGCAGTGTTTCAGTCCAGCTCTACATTGTAAGACCTCATCAATGCGTTACCCTGGCTGCTTCTTCCAGGATCTTAGCCAGTACTACAACCTGACTGTAAGTTGTAGGATCTCATCAATGTGATACCCTGACTGCAGCTTCCAGGACCTCAACCAGTGTTATATTCTGAATGCTATCTTCACTCTGGGCTCATGATATCATTAATCGATCACCCTTGTCGCCTCCTCCTACCCTTGCTCCTCAGAAGCTTTGCAAGCACTATTGAGCCACAAACCTGGCTCAGACAGGGCTGCAGTGAGGAGACCTGGACCATTACCTGAGCAGATGACCTGGGCTCCGTTATTGCTGCTGCACTGTGGCGTACTGCTCTGTGCGCACTGCCAGAGATGGGACTCGTTCTTCGAGCACCGCAGTGAGCTCATCCTCACGGGATCAATCCTCCTCCCAAAGTGAAGCTTCTCCGGGGTTCTCTCATGGTTGCCACAATTCAGCTCTCTGCAGACGACTTCAGCATTCACCTCATTCCAAATGTCGCCACACACGCCTCCCCAGGAACCATCTGAGTACACTTCCACTCGGCCTGCACAGCGGCTCTGTCCGTCTGATAACCGTAGCCTGATGGTCTCTGCCAAACAGATAAAGAGCACACCATTAGAAAGCCTGCCAGCTGCCAGTCATGAAAGGTCTGAAGAGACCAATCACAACAGAGAGTTACAGGAGATCCACCGGTCAGAAAAAAGGACAGTCAAAAGATCATCCAATCAAAGTAGAGTACAGAAAGTAATTTTACTAACCCTAAAACAGGAAAGGATTAAGATATGTTGATCAGAATGGAAAAGGGAAAGACTCCCTACCAATCACACAAGAGGCCAGACAGGCCTGCTGCCTATCACCATAGAGGAAAGACAGAAGATCTGAAAATCACAGAAGAAAGTATGGGTGGTCCAATTAAAAATAAGTTGAAACAGGAATTCAGCTGGAGGACAGGCAGGAGATTAAAAGTGAGCCAGAAGGAGATCTAATAATAAGAATCAAGACAGATAAGTGATCGCTCATTCAGAAGAGAGCAGACTAGATGTCACAGGAGGCACAAGAGGATGACCAATAAGAAAGTGATTAGATCTGCACATCATAATAAATGAAATATGTGAGATCTATCAGTTACAACCAAGGACAGATGGGAGGTCTACTAATTAGAATAAGAGGCAAGAGTAAATGTTCAGATAAGAAATTAACATAGACAGACGATTTACCAATCAGAGTAAAGGATAGAAAGAAGAGATCTATTCATCAGAATTAAGGAAAGGTAGTTGAAATACCCATTAAAATCAAGGACATTAAAGAGATACAACAAATAAAAACCAATGATAGAGAAGAGTCCAACTGGTCAAAATAGGAAATAGGAGATTTAGAAACAGAAAACATTTCAGATGAGAGTTCTAGAGTTAAGAAGAGAGCTCAGGTAGAGTACCTCCTGATCAAAAGAGAAGACAGGCAGTAGATTGACCAGCCAGATGAGACAACATGAAAGACTTGAACCAATCCAACTACAGTGTACAGATGAAAACTACAAATCATATAAGAATGAATGCAGATCTGCTGATCAGAATATTATTTTGAGATATATTAATTAAGACTAAATAACAAATATTAATATAGGAGGCTGGTCACTCAAAAGAGAGAAATGAGATAAGATCTGTCAATCAGAAACGAGAACATATAGGGAATGTGGTACTCAGAAGAAGAGAGAAATAAGGGATCTATCAAAATAAAGGAAAGCCAGGAGACCTGCAGTACAAACAGAGGGACGGAAGAATGTGTGCCAATCAGGAGCAGACAGATAGGAGGTCTGGCAATCAGAACAGAAGGTAAACAGAGATGCATCAATCAGTTAAAAAAGGACAGCTGACAAATCTATGGAGCATACTAGGAGAATAAAAAAGAGTTCTGCTAATTACATAACAATTCGAATAGAGAACAAAAATGAGATGGAACAATGGGTATTTATTTATTTATTTAATTTTGGGGCTTTGTAATACCCTAGGGTATCAGAGCGCTGTGCATACGGTAGGACTCCAGTATGATAAGGCATGTAGTAAATGAGTTATTAATAGACGACCTCCATTAGTCTATGGGACAATGGACTAGGTTCTCCAGGGGAGCTTTTCATGGTTCTGCTTTGCGTCGGTTCCGCTCCAGGAACCCCGGGGACAACGTTTGTGCGGGTTCTACTGGGATTAATGCGCTTCCAACCTGTATTGGGATTGCGGTGTTTGTAGCGACCAATGCGTTCATTAGAGAGTACAGAGAAGATAATTTCTATTTAGAATGGATGTCAGCTAGGAGATCTGGTGGTCAGAACAGAATGCGGCAGGAGATCTAACAAGAACAAAAAAAAGATAGACAGAAGATCTCCTTGTCAGAATGGAGAAAAGTCAGAATCAAGGATACACGGGAGGTCTACCTGGCCAAATGAGAGGCAGGTAGGAGATCTATGGAACCAAAGACAAAAATAAGATCTTGTAATCAAAACAGAATAACAAGCATTGGCAAAGCCATATGACCTTGCTTTGTTGATGTATCACATTTGCCAATGTCTTTGCTGATGCTATGAAGAGTCAGCCAAAAAAGAAAACACAGAAAAACCTATGGCATGACTTCTACTGCCAGTCGCAGCATTCTATAGGTCTGCGCATGCATGGTGATGTATGCATTTCCACCTGTGGAATGAGGAGGGCGATAATGTTACTTTTATTTACAGATTTAAGATGGTGGACACAATTTACATCAGGAAGAAAAAAATGTATTGAGTGAAATCACTTTTAAGATAGCAGGTAGGTCCAGCAGCAAATGGAAGCTTCAAGGCCCACCGAGATATGTAATTTAAAAAAAAAACTGAAATGAGGGGGTGTGAGAGCAACAGAGGAATGGGTGGGTGTGGATGAGGACTGGCCACTGGAGGGGGGGGAGGCAAGAGAGCATCTCGGGTGCCCAAAAGTACTGTTTAGACTGTGGAGTGGCTTGAGTGCAAATGGCAGCTGCTGGGCCATCCCCACCCAAAAAAACACCAGGAGATATACTGGTATTAAGGATGAAGATACAAGATATCGACTGATTGGTAGCGTTCTTGTATAAAATCTCGCGATATGTGAAATTGTCTGCTTGTTGTCTTTTCTGTTTGGTAGATTTACCAATTACAAATGATTGTAAACAGTTTATTCAATAACCAGAAGAGAGTAGAGAGTTTGACCTTCGGATGAGTCCAGAAGATGCAGAAAATGCACATTAGATTGTGCAATCAGAGGAAAGGCTGGACAGAGGACCTGGCAACCATAAGCAAGGACAGCAAGAAATAAAATAAACAGATGAAGTGACAGACAGCAGATCTGACTACCATAATGGAAGATGAAAGAGAGGAGCAGGAAAGCAGGTCCTGCATTCAGGAGAGAGGGAGGCGGGAGATACATCATTCAAGATAGGAAACAAGCAGATCAACCCATCAGAACAGGAAGATGTCTGGAGATGTAAATATCAGACTCCAAGGGTCATGGTGCAGCCGGGAGGAGGAAAATCTGATAGTAGCCTGCTAGCAGTGCTTGCTCTACAAACAAGCGATCTGCAAGACTCACGCCTTCTAGACCTGCACTCATACATGCAAGTGGGGACTAGCAGCTCACACGCGTGGGCGGCAGTACCTATGGGTACCTACTGGACCCCGGGAGATGGTCATGTCAGTCTGCAGCTGTGGGGTTGCTCAGGGTTAGGGGTGGTGCCCAGTATTAGCAGAAACGTTTAAAGATTCATCAGTAGGCTACTCAAGGCATCAGCTTTTAATCAGACCTAGTCTTTCAAGTCGCAAGCTTTGGCGGAGCGGTAGTGCAGCGTAGGCCCTATTACAAGATTCTGGCGAAGCGGTGGCGCAACGGTGTAAATGCTGCACCATCGCTCCATCAAAGCTTGCACTGCCCGCCCACCAGATTATTCCTTGTATGTAGTCTGGCGGGCAGTGCAGCGGTTACCCCTGCGGTGCACTTTAAAAGATGGCGGTGCCTTCTAAAAAGGCACGCAAAGCGAATGCATCACAGGATTCCTGCATGGCATGGACTCGTAAGTCCATACCGTGCAGGAACCTATGTGCCACATGTTATGCCCCCCTGTGTGCTTCCACATATGTCTGCGGTACGGGGAGGTTTCCCTTCCCCCAGGCTTTAAAAGACTGGCTGAGAGGAAACTCGTAATATGCTTGGCGGAACTGTCGCAGTCCCGCCGAGCCTTTTTGCAGCCTCTGACTGCAGCTCCTACGCCGGCCGTCCTAGTGTGCCCCGACGGCTCGAGTCGTAATCGGGCAGTCGGACCGCAGATGCGGCAGTGACTGGATCCACCACCGCCCGCCACCACAAGACTGGCGGTCTGAGGACTGCCAGACTCGTAATCTGGACCTTAGTTTCTTACTCTCAACTTTGAACCAGACTTACCAAGGTATATGTGCCTGACGCAAGACATAAGTGGTATTTTTCAGAGTAAGACACACCTAGTCCAGTAAAAAAGACTTTGTGGGTCAGATTCAGGCACTTAATGAGAGAAAGCCTGATGCCTCAGTGTGTGCTAAAAGCGTCTGCACTTAAACGAGGGTAGAGAAGGAAAGCAGTGTTTTTTTACGATGGACATAAAGGGTTCAATCACACTCTGATCTTGGTAGGTCGCTTACGGTCTGCGGAATGAAAAAGTTAATTTAAAAAAAAGTAACAATTGTAAATATTGCATCAATGCAAGGCAATCTCAATTAGTATCAGATGAGAGAGATCTGCAACGTTGTTACCTGGGGAACAAAACATTGTCTATGTTTTGAGGGAATCAAGTGCATTTGTACCAGATTGTTGTTATGTATCTATGAATATTTTCCTTTGAATGTATGACGATACAATACGTGGTGTTACCACGCGGTAGGTTAGAATGCGTGTGGCTTTACATCGCAAGTCGTTTCTACAACTTGCGCTAGGTGGCGCGCTGGACTTAGGAATAGTATAAATTACTATTCCTACTCCAGGTAGCGCAACAGCAGGGAATGTGTTGGATTTAACACCTTGGCTGCTAGTGATATTTTCATCCTGTGCTGACTATTATGTTTTCCCATTGTTCATGACGAGCTGAGCTCGTCATGAGCAGTGAAGGGGTTAAAATCCAACACATTCCCTGGTGTAGCATGCTACCTAGTGCAAGTCGTAGAAACGACTTGCGATGTAAAGCCACGCGTGATAACAACACAGTCGTTGTAACGATCGCGTTGTTACCTACCTAGGTGGTAACAACAGTGTTATAACCACTGTTTCCCTTTTCCTTTACACAATAAAGTGTGAAACAATATGTATGAATTAACTACATGTAAGAATACTCTGCCAATGGTACACAGACAAAATATCGATTTTTAAATATCGATATGCAAAAATATCGAAGTTTAAATATCGATATACAAAAATATTGAAGGTAAGTAATATCGACAGTCTAAATATCGATATTGGTATGATATCAGTAATATCGAAGTTGTAAATATCGATGTTAATAATATCGAAATTAATAACTTTGATGTTACTAATATACATTTTTAAATAAATTTAGTGTATATTATATTGTATTTATTATGTTTTATTATTTATTTTTAATGTTATTTTATTAAATATTGTCTTTTACTACTGTAGCGGGTTGTGGGTTTATAGGGGAATAGGGTGGGAAGTAATTTAATTATGTTAAATTAATTATTAATTAGTAGGAATTATTAATTAATTAATTGAGAATTAATTTTAAATTATTTTTAATTAATTTATTAATTGATAAATATGTTCTGTAGCGGGTTATGGGTTTATAGGGGAATAGGGTGGGAAGTAATTTAATAATAATTAATTAATTGATATATGTTTGTACATATTTTAATTAATAATTAATTGGTAATTAATTTCTATTAATTAGTTAATTAATTATTATAATTTTTTACATATTTATAATTATTAATTAGTTGGTAATTAAATATTATTAATTATTTAATTACATTAATTATAGTAATTTTTATATATATAATTTATTGTTATTCTTAATTAATTAATTGTGCAAAATAATATTAATTATTAAATTAAATTAATTACAGCAAATGTGCTAATATATTTACTTTATTGTTATTGTTAATTAATAATTAATTGGTAATTAAATAATATTAATTAATTTTGGGTACAGGGGTATTTTTAGGGTTCAAGGTCAGTTTTCAGTTCATGGGTACAGGGGTATTTTTAGGGTTCAGGGTCAGTTTTCAGTTCATGGGTAAAGGGGTATTTTTAGGGTTCAGGGTCAGTTTTCAGTTTTTGGGTAAAGGGGTATTTTTAGGGTTCAGGGTCAGTTTTCAGTTTTTGGGTAAAGGGGTATTTTTAGGGTTCAGGGTCAGTTTTCAGTTTTTGGGTAAAGGGGTATTTTTAGGGTTCTGGGTCAGTTTTCAGTTCATGGGTAAAGGGGTATTTTTAGGGTTCAGGTTCAGTTTTCAGTTTTTGGGTAAAGGTGTATTTTTAGGGTTTAGGGTCAGTTTTCAGTTTTTGGGTAAAGGGGTATTTTTAGGGTTCAGGGTCAGTTTTCAGTTTTTGGGTAAAGGGGTATTTTTAGGGTTATGGGTCAGTTTTCAGTTCATGGGTAAAGGGGTATTTTTAGGGTTCAGGGTCAGTTTTGGGTTTTTGGGGTACAGTCGTACAGGGTAAAATTAAAATAAATTTAAATTAAATCAATTAAATGAAATTAAAAAATATAAAATTACATTAAATTATTACGTTTTTAATTTATTTTAAATGTATATGTTTTAGTTTTAATTTTTTAATTATGTTTTAATATTTTTATTTAATATTTGTAACATTATATGTATTTTATAATTATTTTTACATTATTATTAATACATTTAAAAAAACGATATTTTTAATTTCGATATTTTTGTACTACGATATTATTTTTTCGATATTTTTGTACTTACCTTGTTAGGGATAGGATTCCGATATTTTTGACTTCGATATTTTTGTCCCGATATTTTTGTATGTCGATATTTTTGATTTCGATATTTTGTCAGACATTCCTGCCAACAGGAGCTTATCAAATCTGAATAGAGACATCAAAACCTGAGACTGGATGATTAGATTACAAGACAGACCGGAGGCGTGGAGATGTGAATCAAGAGATCCCCCCATTACAAGGCAGGATGGATGGGCGATCTTCCAAGCGGACACCAGGACAAACAGGAGGTGTAAAAATCATAACGCCGGAGAGGCGAGAGATCCAACGATCTGAAGAGAGCACAAACACGAGACCTACAGAGTAGAATAGAGGAATTCTAGGGATCTATCATCCAGAAGAAGGCGGGCTGGAGATCACCAATCACTAAGGTAGGATAGTGTTCTACCAATCAGGAGGGAAAACCGTCTGCAGATCTGCCAGTCAGGAGGGAAAACAACCAGAAGAATCTCCAATCATAAGGGAAGTTAGGCTAGGGATTTGCCAATCAGCAGCCTAGACTGGCGGGTCATCAGCCACTTAGGAGGGAAGAGGGACTGCAGATGTGACAATCAGGATAGAGGGCAGAAGCAAGAGCTATTTATATGAAAAGAAGAACAGCAGGAGTTCAGAATCATAGATAGAGGGGCGATCTACCAATCAGGAGAGAATATAGAGAGCAGTTCTATAGCTCAAAGTCCAGACAGGTGATCTTTTGATCATCATCAAGGTAAGATAGGAGGTCCACATATTAGAATAAAAGACAGTAGGGAGATCTACCAATTAGAAGAGGGGACAGACAGATTTCACAGGTTTTGGTCCCTCCTAACCTACCTGAGCAGGTGACTGCTACCTCTTCCTGCTTGACACATTTATGCTTCCCAAGACCATCTGATCTGCAAAGCAGGACTGACTCCTCCCTTCCAGTGCAGTTCACCTCATCGAGCACAAATACACCTTCTGGTTTGGTAAAAGATTCAATATTTGGTTTTGTGTTCGACACACCACCACACCGGAGCTCCCGACACACTACGGCAGCATTTTGTTCGGTCCATCCATCATCGCAGACGTTTCCCCACTGGCCACCATGGAGAACCTGCAGAAATCCAGAGCAGGGGTTGCCCCCTCCTGTTAACCTCACTTTTGGGATCTGCTCAGAAGCACCTGGAAGTAAACAGAAGCTACAGTGAGATAGAATCAACTTTCCGTCTCTCCGTTACTCATGGTCCCTCGTGCTCTGACTGATTCTTTCGGCATTCCACCCATTCATCCCCATACACAAATGATCATATCATAGGCTAATGGAATCTCGGTGCTAATCCCGGTAGTCCCGGCTAATCCCAGTTGGTTGGTTTTATAATCCGTGTTTGGAGATATTGAGCCAGATGTACGACCAAGTAAATTGCGCCTCGCAAATTGCAAATCTTTTGCAAAGTAGGGTTTGTACATACCTCATGCTGTTTTTGCATGCGCAAACGGGTTCGCAAACATTGCACCTTACGACAACCTCAGAAGAATGCCGCGTGTGATTTAACACAAGGGCACAGGTGGATACCATGGATGGTCTGAGTGTCCAACGCAAACCGGGAAAAGAGTAGACTGGCTGTGCCTTCGGGTCTTATATTTTTCTATGGTCCATATGAGTACACAAAAGGAATGCTGATCTTTGAGCCGTTTAATCTCTTTGTATATGCGTGGTCTTGTGCGGCTGCCTCATCGGATGTAAAGCAATTTCTGTGTAATTTTGATTGGAGTGGTGTGGCTCACTGGTTAGAGGAGGCAGACCCGGGAGCAGAGGAAGGCCCGGGACCAGGGTTCAATTCCCGTCGCGGCAGGGTCGTGGACCAGGGTCAGCGGACTCGATAATTCTCACCTCGGTGCCTACTCTAACCAGGGATCACACTCGGCAACTCTGGGCATTAGCTTGCCTCATCTCCACAACAGCCCCCAACATACGCCGGGGATGCCTGTTTTCACCTTGGAAATACCCAGTAGGGACCATCTCACAGGGAAAGCCAGGATGGGTTCCCCAGCAGTCTATTGCACAAAGATACTCCGTCTGGAGTCGATTCTAGCGCGTTAGGAACCCGCAATTAATTAATTAATAGGTGGACTCAAATACAGTGGCTGATAGCTAGAAAAGCACTGTTCCGATGGCTGACGCTCTACCTACAATACTAGCATGCATCACAGATAGTACAATAGTGCTGCTGTACCCATGGTTTATTTTGGTGGTATTTGGTTCAACATCTTTTTGGTGACGGTATTTGCAACTACTCCTCAAGCTCACTCAAAATCAGGAACTGGAAAACTGAGGTTAAGTGATTGGGTACCTATAATTTCAACCAATGCTTTGCTTTTAGTAAGATCAGTGCACAAGAACCCTCACATGTAAGCAATATATTTCGAAATACCTGTTTGTAAACATTCCTTTCATTTCCAGAAACAAAACAGGTTTGTGATTCTAATAAAACATCATAGCTCAACTTAAATCCAAACAATCTGGAATAGAGAAGAAGAGGCTAAATGTGGGTTGTTAGAGATGGTTGTATGGTCAAGTATGGTCTACAGTCTACGGGCCACATTGTAATAGGCCGCTCGGTTTCCTTTCCGACAGCCTCATTATGATGGAGGCGGTCGGAAAGGAAACTAGAACGTCATTCCAGCTGGCTTCTGACGGGCTCGGAGTGCTTGTCAGCCAGTCAGAAGCCAGCTAGGAATCTCAGGGGTAGACCTTTCTAGGTGAACCCAAGGGCACCCTTTTGTTCATGGCCTCCGGTTGGAGGCCGGGGAGCACCGAGGGGGCACCTATGGTGCCCCCCATTGATCCCTGAACCTTGAGGTGCCTGCCATGGGGTGCAGGGATGAACCGCACCTCCCATTTCACTATGGGAGCATGCAAGACAGCCGGTTTCCGGACGCAATGCATGCTCCCATAGTCAAATATAGTAATGTGATAGTAATATAGTATTCATAATGTGGCGGTCGGGACCGCCGACCGGATGTCCACGGTCCCAGAACCGAGTCGGTGTCGGGCAGAAGGAATTCCACCCAACATCGAAATCCAGCCCTATATATGTAAACTATCCAAATATTGTGTCAAAAATATTGTGGAATGGAATATTGTAAAAAAAAAAAGAGGTACGTATATCGAAATATACATTATATATAACATTATATTAGCAATATTAATCTACAAAATAATAATATAATTACAAATAAACTTTTAAATATTAATATACATGTACAATATTATTTTAAAATATCATTAAAAAAAAATAATAATAAACATATATAACTAAAACATATATCAGATTTAATCAAAGAATTAAATTCATAGAAAACAAGCAAAATAAATAAAAAATATGTTTTCATAAGTAATACAATAAATAACATATAAAAAATAATCATAAAGTAATAGCAATCAAAAATAAACAATACTAGAGAAAGTAATGGACTTGAAGGATCAGATTTAGGGCCTGCTAAGGAGTAGGGCAGTCCTGAGGCTGCCGTACTTGCTGTGGCGGTCCGACCGCTACCTCTTCGGTGGTCTGACTGCCCAATTACGAGGTTGGCGCTCAGACCGCCATAAGCCAGTCTTAAGACCAATGCCACTGCCAGGATCCTGGATCCCGATGGGGCTGCGACGGGAAAAGCGGTGACCGCCATGCTGATCACGACCTACCTTTCTGCCGACCTGTTCATGCCATGAAATAGTCAGCGGAAAGGCAGGGAAGGGGCCCCACACAGGGCCCCAGTGTGAGTGTGCCCATGAGGGGTTGTGCAGGGGGGCACATGTTGTGCACCCCTCTGCTTGCACTGTTGAGTGTGCACCGAGTGCCATGCATGACATAGTGCATGGTACATAGTGCACCAATGTGCTAGCAGCGCTACCATGGTGGTGGCATATGCTTCAGGCTCTTTCTATGAACCAAAGCATGCCGCCGCCGTGGCACTGCTGACACAACACCGCCAGCCAGGTGGTGTAGTCAGAACACGGCAGTCTGGATGCCGCCAGCTTGGCTGCATTCTCCTGCCCCCTCAACAGCGGCCCTGCGATCAGACCACGATTCTCTGATTCAGGGCCATACTATTCTAACTTCAATGTAAATAGAAGTAGAGGAAGTGTTGAACATGGAAGGGTAAGGTTTACTATTCCACTCTAATCTTAGCAGCAGTAGGGAAAGTGTTGGACTTTGGAGGAGTAAAATGTAATATCCCCACTCCAATGTAAACACAAACAAGGAAGGTCTTTGACGTTGGAGTGCTTAGATTTACTTTACCACGCCAACATAAACAATAGTAGAGAAGGTTTTGGACTTTGGAGGAGTTAATTTACTATTCCCAATCCAACCTAAGCAAAACAGGGAAAGTGTTGGACTTTAGAAGGGTTAAATACAAATTCCCAAGCATTTTATAAACATTTAAATAAATAACAAATATTTAAACATATTTTAAAATAGAAACATATTAATTAAAGTTAAATCAAATTAAATGAAATCAAAAACAAATGTCATATTACAAAACTTAGTTAAAAAGCTAGTAAACAAATTAACAATATTTAAAATAAATACACTACCCCATACTACTTAAACACAGCAATAATTAGAAAAATAAAAAAGTTATAAACAAAACATTTCTATTATTAAATTAACTGTTAAATAAAATAAATTGAATAAAAACAAATAATATATTTAAAACACTTTTTAAAATGTTCTTATTAAATACAGTGATCATCGAATTACCAGTTACAAACAACTCATAATTGATACAACAAATAAATAAATAATTTATGTAATGAATAACTAATTTTATAATAAACATACAAACCAATCATTAAAACTTATAAATAATAATTTGCTATTTCAATAGCTTCCCACCATAATACCCTATAAAACCAAGACCCCACTACTACATTAAAATATATTTATTACATTTTGAAATATTGAAGTTACACATTAAAAATTACAAAGTATTCCGACATTTTTAGAATAATTTATCTAATAATTTTCATAATTAATTACAACTTATTTACTTAATTTTCATAAACATTTATTTTAAAAAACAATAATTTATAAGTTATATTATTACCCACACTAATCTCCTACAAGCCAAGCAACTCGCTATTAAACTAAAAATTACTATTTACATTTAGAAAAAAACAGATTAAAAAAGACAAATAACACTAAAATAATTAAAATGTCAATTAAAGTATTTACAAAATGAATTACTGATGATAGTTAATATAAAAGTGTCCTTATAATTAAAAACAATAATTTATATTTGAAATATTTATTTATTTATTTATTTGAAAGTTTTATATAGCGCGGACAAGATCCTTGCAGATATCAGAGCGCTTTACACAGAGAAGTACATGAGCATGGTTAAAACAGATACATCAATAGGTCAAATGATACAAGTAGGTGGCCGCTAAGCCCAAATAAGTGGCTACAAGGCCACACATGTGAGTAATAGAGCAGTTAATACAAAATCAAAAGGGTCAAACAAGTAGTATAGATCGTGCAGAGTACTAACAGATAGTAGTTCAGGTGTATTTAGCCATGAGGATAGCTTTTACTTCATTTTTAAAGAGTGTGGTGGAAGAGATAAGTCTTGTTTCGGGCGGGAGAGAGTTCCAAATCCTGGGCGCCATTCCCGAGAAGGAGCGCTTATATGTTTTTTCCTTCCGGAATCTTCGAGGTTTCAACAGAAGCTTGTTTGAGCCTCTGGTATTTCTAGTTCCTCCAGATATTGTCAGTTTCTGAGCGAGGTATCTGGGTGAGTTTAGATGTACCGCCTTGTGTGTCAGGCAGGCGATTTTCAGATGAATTCTAGCTTCAAATGGCAGCCAGTTCAGGGATCTCAAGTCCGGGGTAATATGGGAGTATTTTTTTGACCCAGTGATGAGTCTCGCTGCAGCGTTTAGAGAAGCTCTTAGGGGTGCGGTTGTAGTTAGGGGGAGTCCACAGAGGGCGATGCTGCCGTATTCAATTCGAGGTATGACTAGTGCTTGTACTGCGGTTTGGAAGTCCTTGGCTGGGAGGTAGGGTTTAAGTTTCCTCAGAGTGTTGATCTGGAAGTTTGCTCCCTTTGTTGCCTTGCTGATATGTTGCTGCATGTTCAAATTGGTGTCAAGTGTTATGCCTAGTGATTTTGCTGAGTCCACGATGGTGGGTTGGACATTGAGTGCAGTTAGGTCTTTAAGCCAAATTTGAGTGGTGGAGGCCTTCGCTGGAGGTGAGATCAGAAGGAATTCAGTTTTCAGGGCACTGAGTTTGAGATGATTATCGGCCAGCCAGGATTGGGTGCATCTGATCGTTGAGTTCAGGAGCAAGATGTCCTTGGGGGACTGTATTTTGAGATAGAGTTGGGTGTCATCAGCGTACATGTAAAAGTGTACATTGGATGCTTGTAACATGGTGGTGAGAGGTTCGATGACTAGGTTGAATAGAGTTGGGGATAGCGAGGATCCTTGGGGGACACCTAGCGTTACGGGTATTGGCGATGACATCCTGTTGTTGCTCTTGAATTTCTGCGACCTGTTGTGAAGAAAGGAGGTGAACCACTTGAGAACAGTTCCAGATAAGCCCATTCTTGTGTTTAGGAGCTCTAGTAGATTCTCATGTTTAACAGTATCAAATGCTGAGGAGAGATCAAGGAGGATGAGGAGGCAGGTGTCGTTCCGGTCTAGCATTTGAAGTGCGTCGTCAATTATGTGAGTCATAGCCGTTTCTGTACTGTGCCCTGCTCGGAAGCCTGATTGATGCGGGTTGAGAAGATCAAATTGATCAATGTGTTTGGCCAATTGTAGTTGTGCACATTTTTCCAGCAGTTTGGCGAGGGTGGGAATGTTGGTAATGGGACGGTAGTTGTTGAGATCAGAGGGGTCGGCTGTAGGTTTCTTTAGGAGAGGTGTGACCTGACCAACTTTTAGTGAGTCAGGTATGCTCCCCTGTTGGAGAGAGCTGTTGATAATTTTAGTCCAGAGAGGGATAAGCAGGGGGGTAAAGTCTTTTACTGCTGCAGCAGGAAGGGGGTCCGTGAGGTGATTGGATGGTTTCAGGGTGCTGAGCAGTTTGCCAATTTCTTCTTCTGAGTATGTGCCAAAGGTTGACCATGAGGCATTGTTTTTTGGTTCAGTGGCTGCTAGGCGCTGTGGTTTGGAGTAGAGGCTTGCGTCAATAAGGAGGTTGCTCTTTATGTTGTCAGTTTTTTGGGAAAAGAAAGCAGCGAAGTCTTCGCAGGAAGGCGCCTCACGCGCAGTGATGGATGGTTGGGGTGATCCTTGGATTGTGATCTGATTAGCTCAAACAGTTTTCTCGGACGGTTTTTTGCTTGGTCGAGCTGGAGGCTGAAGAAGTCTGATTTTGAGCGTTTTATTTTCCTGAAGTAGGCGTTTCTCTTTTCCTTTAGGTCTTTTAGGTGCATTGCTGATGGAGCTGATCTCCAGGTACGCTCTGCCATTCGCATGTCTCGTCTATCTTCATTGAGTCTCCCGTCGTACCATGGTTTCGAGATTTTAGTAGAGGTTCTTTTTAGCTGCAAAGGTGCAGCCTCATCAATTATGGAGGTCATAGCGTTGAGATACTGGTCAGTCAGTGTTTGAACGTTTGAATCGCCTGCCGGTGGCAGTAGGAGATTGCACCTGTTAGGGGGCAGAGAGTCTGGGTTGAGTTTCTTCATGTCTCTTTTCCAGACTTTTGGCTTGGATACTTGAACCGGGTTAGCTTTAACTTTTTCATTGATGAAGAATGTGACAGTATGATGATCCGACCAGTCACAGGGTTGGATGGAGTCGAGTTGGGTGGATTCCTCTTTGGAGATGACCAGGTCGAGGATAGAGCCTTTCACGTGGGTCGGGCTGTTACATATTTGGGTGAGGTTGAGGGCATCAAGGAAGTTTTTAAGACTATTTACCACCGCGTCCTTGCCATCATTCCAGTGGAGGTTGAAGTCACCCAGGTATATTTGGGTGAGCTGCCGTCCAGAATTGTTTGAGATCATATCCATGATTTGTTGAGAAAAGGTGGAGTTGGAGTTATCCCTGGGTGGGCGGTAGATGCTGTGAAGAGAGCATATCGGTTTGCCCTCACTGATAATGTCAAGGCAGATGTATTCCCAGGTTGTTGGGGATGGTAGGGAAGTAGAATTGACTTTCTGAACAGTGATGTTATTCCTGTAGATGCATGCAATTCCACCACCTGATTTGCCTGTTCTATCTAGCCTGATAATGTGGTAGTTGGGAGGGACCAGAATGTCCATTATAGGTGTCGAGGATTCAGTTAGCCATGTTTCGGTCAGGATGATTAGGTCAAGGTCCGTTAATAATAGTAGATCAGCAATTTCGGCAGAGTGTTTCGAGGCCGATCTACAGTTGAGGAGGGTGCATTTGAGACGAGGTGTGATGCGGGTGGTAGTTTTTTCTAGCGAGAGAGGGACTTTTCTGAGGTTATTGGGGATGGAGAATCTGCTGTTTAGTGTGGGGGGTCTAAGGGGATTTGAGTGTATTGTGGGAATGTTGAGGTGTGGGGTGGTTATGTGATTTTGGGGGGCTGGGTCGTAGGAGCGTAGAAGGGTGAGAGTGTCACGGTCAGAAGTAGAGTTGTGGGTGCGACGGGGGCGGTTGTTGCGATTGCTAGCTGGGTGTGAGTTCAAGTTGGGGGAGAGTTGAGTGGGAGAGTTAGTCGGAAGGGTGGGGGACCCGTTGGGCGGGGAGGTGTAGTTGTGTGAGGGGGGGTTGTAGGGGTGACGAGGGAGACGGGGGCAGTTGCTGCGTCTATGGCCAGTAGTTGACGCCCGGTTTGGGGCGTGTTGAGTGAGGGAGTCAGCTGGAGGGCAAGGGGACAAGTTGGGAGGGGAGGTGGGTGCTGGGTGCATGGGGTGGGTGGCGAGTAGTTCCTTGATGTTGTGTATGTCTTCTTTGATCTGGGTGAGGGTGGCCATGATGATGTCCATCGTGGGGTAGGTGGTGGAGGTGTGGGCGGTAGTCGGAGGTGAATGGTCGACCAGGGAGTTCGTGTGCAGGTGGGAGCCTGGGCTGGTGTATGAGGAGGTATGCGTTGTGTTAGTGTACGGGAAGGTGTTAGGGAGGGGAGATGTTTTGGGTGGGAGGGGTGTGGATGAGGTAGGGAGGAGTTTGGAGGTAAGAGTGAGGGCATTGGTGGTAGGCGGGGGGGTCAGGGTGTATGCTGGGCGACTGAAAGTCGTGGTTGGAGAGCAGGAAGGGTAATGGGGGCTGAGAGTAGGAGGGGAAGTGGGGTAGGGGGTGGTCCTGTTGTGGGGAGGGGGAGTTAAATTAAGAGAGGTGTGTTCTGCGTGGTTGGCTAGGGGGTAATGTGGTCTGAGAGTGGGGAGGGATGAGGGGGGGGATTCGTCGCCTTGTGTGTTGTCCTGGTGCTGGACTAGGTTAGAAGTGTTGTGTGTGAGATCTGTGCTGTTAGGGGTGAGCGGGGTAGTGATGCCCGCTGTAGGTGTGATAGGAGTGTTGATGATATATGTGGAGGTCTGGGGGTTGGTAAAAAGGGTGGGGGTGTGAGCGGAGTATGTGGAGGAGCGCTCTGTGTCTGTGTTTGAGGCGTGTGTTACAACTGCATGGTGCTGAACTGGGATAGAGTGGTTGTGGGTGAGAGATGGGCGATCAGGAGTGGTAGGTGTGACCCTCATTGAGGGGTATGTGGCTGTGAGGTCATGGTCGGTGGGACTGTAGGGGATACGATTGTTGGACCGCGGATGGGAGAGGTGCTCTTTGAAGGTGGGGAACAGGTTGTCTAGCAGTTCCAGGTTCCTGTCTGTGGATTGAGCTAGAATAATCCCGTTATTGTAGATGGTGATGGTGGCTCTGCCTGGAAAGAGTTGGGATGATGTGATGGAGAGAGTTAGGCTGTGGGCGGTTTTCCTGGTGGAGGAGACGGTGAGTAGGGTGAAGAACGCTTTTCTCCATTGCGCTCTACGTCTGGTATGGAATAGGATATCAGTGCACAGGGATCCATTGACCAGTGAGAAGTAGGTGTCAGCAAAGGGCGTTTCAGGGTGTGACCTCAGGAAGTTGTGTTTAAAGCGTTTAGCGGCTTTTTTGGTGAGTGACGGTGGGTAGATGATTTTATATGTGTGATTGCCGATAGGATTGCCGATAGGATCCATGTTGCGAAGATGGTTTAGGAGGGAGTGGGGGAGTATAGTATAGTGGTACACATGTGCGGGAAAACAAGTCCATACATACAGTAGATTACATAGTGCAAGAGTATTACTACTGATCAATCAGCATAGCCCACATGTAATAGTGTGCATAGGAATATATACATACAGTAAGTTATAGAATGCAGGAGTGGCACTAGTGATCAATCAACATAACCAGGATATACGAGTGTGCAGCATAGCAATTACATACGATATAACACATTAGAACACATCTATAAGGCATTACAAAGTACCAAAGCGAAGTAAAATACTGGGAAAGGGTACAGATACATGTATCAAGTTACATGGCTCAAAAGTGACCCTAAGGGGCAGAGGTACACTAGTGATCCACCAGGGATGAATGGCTCAAGAGTGGCCCTAGGGTGCAGAGGTGACACTCGCATGCAACCAGAAATATATGGGCTAGTAGTGGTGCCTTAGCGGGAAGAGTGAAAATTGATGCAGGTTGAGTAGCTGTGCAATAGTGCAGGATTCATTGGTAGTAAATTAAGTATGAGGTAGCAGTCTGTGCAAACAAGAGGGGGGAAGTAGGAATAGTAAGGTTATATAAGGTGAATATTAAGTATGAGGTAGCAATCTGTGCAGAGTAGTGCAGAGTATAAGTGCAAGTGGAATACTGATAGAATATAGAGATAGGGTCCAGATACAACAATTAACGTGCGTCAAAACTCGAGAATCTAAAGTGACAATGGTTGTCAAACCAATAGTATGAGGTAGCAATCTGTGCATTTATAAATGATCAGACATACAGGTAATAGTGGCACTCGTGATGAACCCAAATATATGAATACTGATAGAATATAGAGATAGGGTCCAGATACAACAATTAACGTGCGTCAAAACTCGAGAATCTAAAGTGACAATGGTTGTCAAACCAATAGTATGAGGTAGCAATCTGTGCATTTATAAATGATCAGCCATACAGGTGTAGGAATATCTTCCTTCATTAATTGCTCACAAACCAGACAATGCACTAAATTAAAAAATACTAATTAAATGGAAAAGAAAACAAATTACACAATAAAAAGTACAAGCTACACTTAAAAAATTAGAAAAAATTATTATCGTAATACAAATACCTACAAATAATATAATAACTAACATATTACATTAATTTTAAAAATGCAACTATATTAAAGTAAATTATATTATACATGATATTTAAAAAAAAAAAACTATATACCTAAAATCCTGATTTTCTTACCTGCTATATTTTGTCCTATGTACTTTTAAGTTGACTGGGGCATATCTACAAGAAAGTGCCGCAGCGTGGCATCGCAAGCCCTTTGGCTGCGCCATGCTGCGGCACTTTCAGAGCACAGGAATGCGACATATCTACAATGATATGCCGCATTCCTGTACTCTCCCCAGCGCTGGCGCAGAAACAGCTTCCATGCGCCGGCGCAAGCACCCTGGCACCACGGTGCAAGGATGCCTGCGCCATGGGGAGATTGTTTTTGTGCAGGAAGGGGCCCCTTCCTGCACAAAAGCAATCGCTGCAGGCATTTTCCTCTTTCAATGCGTGCTGTAGAATTCAGCACAAATTGAAAGAGGAAAAAAAAACGAGGAGAACTGAAAACATTTCTCCACGTTTCGCTTGGCTACACCACCCCTAGGGTGGCGTAGCAAACTGACGCATTTCCAGGTTTACGATTTTTCGTAAATCTGGAAATGCGTCAGTTGACATAGGTGTTGCGTTGGAACACCCACAGCAACACCAATGTCCCGCCCCTAACCCCTAACACGCAAAGTGCTGGGTGAAAAGTGGCGATATTTACAAGCACAGGTTAAGTCACGCAGGGTGACATTACCTGTGCTTGTAAATATCCGTTAGCAGGCTGCGCCACCGGTGCGTCACGCAATGTGACGCAATGGCGGCGCATGGGGCTTGTAAATTTGCCCCACTGTTTTTTGACACAATATTTCGGATACTTTTAGCGGCACCAGACAGACAGGAGCTCTGCCTGACATGAGGCTGAAGCAGTCCCAGCCCTACCACCCTTTTAGAGGCACTAACATAGCTATTTCTGGTGTATCAGGACCTCAGCGACTGCCCGCCCTACTTTGAGAGTTTCCCTGAAAACCATTGGACCTGCTGATCACAGCCCTGCACCTTCTCGGGGTCATTCGCCCAAGCGCACGCTACCTAGCACGGTAGTAGTTCACGTGTGCAGTGTCTGGCCAGAGGCAAAGAAGTAGATTAAAAAATGTAAATAAATAAATATGCGCAAACTGTTGTGGTCATTGCAAGTATCAACTATTCTCTTATGAGTCTGCATTGCCCTCTAGTGGTTCTTTTCTGTACTTTTGATACATGGAAGTCCCAAGGCCGGCAGTGTCTGGCTGCTTCTAAGCAAACAGCGGGACGGTGCCCCGTAAGGGTCTTCTTCAACAGGAGTAAAGTCAGTCACGTGGCGTCAGACGAAAAGCTTCCCTCCCAACAGGGAGACGATAATGCAAAAATAGCAAAATATCAAGCTTTCATCACAAAAAAAGCAAGTCGTTTTTAAATTTATTTTCTGTGTTTCTGTTGCACAAGCACAATTCAAGAGGACGTTTGAACTCTTAACAGATCAATTTGTATGTTAACTACTTGTTTTTCAGAGAGATACTAGAAAGTACGGGCAGGTGCAGCATAGTAGTGCATGAAATCAATACATTTGCAGTTTTGTATTTACAGCGGTACTTCTCGATTGCAACATATATGGTCAGCGTCCTGCAGAAGTTCTGTAGCTGTCTCAATAGTCAAAACATACATGTTCAAGATTAAAAATGAGCTGCATTCGTCCTCTCTTGGGGGCATATTAACAAGGGTAGTATCGCCACTTTAGCTGCACTTTTTGCCGCCAAAGCGGCGATATTTTTATCGCCCGATCAACAAGGTGGTGCTAACATGCATTAGCGCATGTTAGCACCCGTTTTCCTGACGCCTCGCTTTGCATCTCTAATGAGATGCAAAGTGGGTGTCACTGGGCGTACCCCTGACGGACTACCTTGTAAAATATCGCTAAATGTTCATCACGATATTTACAAGGTGGCCCACGCATTTTAGCAGACGTTATTTTTTAGCGAAAACAACGGGTTTTGCCAAAAACTAATGTCTGCTAAAATGCTGACTTGCCTATACCTAACAATGGGGGTGGATTTTGCTGATAAGACCACAGGGTCGTATCAGCAAGGTTATCGCTGTTTTCCATGGAACATCGTTGGAAAAGCAGCAATGTTAATGGAAAACACCGCTATCGCTGGAAAATTATCGCCATTGCGCTATGCGTTGTTAATACAGCGATAGTATGGCGATAATAATTGCCAGCGATAGCCTGCGATAAAAAAGTTCACACTAACAACGTCCAGCGATAATTATCCCTGCCGCTTGATAATATGCCCCTTGGGGTGTAAGTGTGTTTGGCGTTAAAGTTTACTTCTGCATTTACGGATGGGTGGATGCTACATTTTACAGAGTTACTGATTGCAGCTGCCACGTAAGTCCATGTCATATGCGACACATTCAACCAATGCTAGCTTTCTGGGTTTAAATCTTGTTTATAGGGCGATACAAAATGTATACAATTGGAAAAAACGCAATTCAGCCACTTGCAAAATCTCGACCAAAGCATTTTGATAGTATGCAACAGAAAAGACCATTCGAGCAGATTTACAAGAAAGTGGCGCATATGTAGAGATGCGTCACTTTCCTGCGCCACCCTGAGAAACGCTTGCGCTACCATGGATGCGCCGTATTTACAATATGGTGCACCATGGCGCAAAGATTGACAGATGTGTCTGAAAATCTGACGCGCCTGTTGGGGGAAAAGTCACTCATTGATGGAGTTGTATCGCAAGCACGACCCAACTCCAGCAACGCATTTTGAGGCCTACTCCCACTACACTGTGTTACTCCTTACGCCTGCATCAAGCAGGTATAAGGTTTTGGCGCGGTGGCGTCCTAGATTTCACTGCATCACTTTTACAAGGCTTCCTGAGTGGGAGCGCCCACCCTGCATACATTATACCTGACGCAGATATAATGTGACGCAGGGCTGTACAACGTGATGCATCTCCCTAGATGCGTCACGTTGTAAATTGGGTGCATTTTTACGTCACCACTGTGTCACAAAAGTGACGCACGGGCAGCGCAAAAGTGTCGCAAGCGGCTTGTAAATATGCCCCCTATATTTTTTTGACCCTTCTGCCATGTGCTATGTGCCCTCCCTGCCCGAAATGGGGTTGCATTTTTTACTCTTTCTCCCCCTCATACTCTGAAATATTGTCCCTTTTTACTGTAAACCAAGGAGTCAAGGTTGTGCTAACTTTGGTAGAGTGCATTACATTTATGACCACTGCCCTTCCATTTTCTAGTGGCTTATCACTTTACGTCTGTGATATCACAGGAATCTAAGAGGCAGATTTACGAGGAACTGACACAAATGCATAGATGCGTCAGTTTCCTTGCATCAGCACTGAATGTCGTTGCGCCACTGTGGATGCGCTGTATTTACAATACAGTGCTCCATGGCGCAAAATTCTGACGCATCTGGGGGTGCAAAAGTGATGGGTTGCTGGAATTGCTCATGAAAGTGACGCAACTCTTGCAAGGCGCCACAACAGATGGGTGAGTCCCATTCAAAAAGCCCTGCGTCATTCCTTATGCCTGGTCTGAGCAGGCATAGGGATTTTGACGCAGTGAAGGCGTAGAGTGACGCAGTGTAATCTTGTAGATTTCACTACGTCAGTTCTACATGGCTTTTTGCGTGGGAAAGCCCACCCTGCAAACATTATACCTGACACAGGTATAATGTGACACGGGGCTTTACAACGTGACACATCTCCCTAGATGTCTCACGTTGTAAATTAGCCGCATTTTTTACGCCACCGCTGCGTCACAACCGTGACGCAACAGGGGCCCAAAAGTGTTGCAAGGGGCTTGTAAATCTGCCCCAAAGTTTGTATTTTGCAGACGAAACTCCACGCCCACTGGGAAATTTGGAAGTTGTTTTTTTAGAAAATAAAATTAAGAAGTAACTAAGAAGGAGATTATACAAAAAAATCAACTATGCAGGTCAGTTCCAGGCACAGAGGCAGTGGTGTACATATGCACATTTCCCTGGAACCTACATAAAGGGGCAGATTTACAAGAACTGGTGCATCCCTGCATACTAGCGGGGATGCACCAGTTAAAATGGGACACGTAAAAAAAACCTTGCGCGACCATGGACGCACCGCATTTACAATGCAGCGCACTGTGGCGCAAGGATAGACAGATGCGTGACGCATCTGTCGGCGTAAAGGTGATGCAATGCTGCAGTTGGGTCACAAGTGTGACGCAAATCCAGCAATGCTCAGGGGCGGCTTATACTTTTGTGCTGTGTCACTCCTTACGGATTTTGAAGCATCGGCGTCGTAAAAGTAACGCCCGCCCTGCATACATTATACCTGACGCAGGTATAATTTAGCGCATGGCTTTACGACGCGACGCATCTAGCTAGTTGTAAATTTGTCGTAACGTGGCGCATTGTTTACGAAGTCGCTGCATCAAAGAAGTGACGCAACAGTGGCGTAAATGTGTCGCAAGGGGCTTGCAAATCTGCCCCCTAGTTTTTAGTGTTGTGTTTTAATTTTCTGTGACTCAAATAGTCTCTTAGAGGCTTTCAGTATTAGAACTGTTGGTTGGTTTTTAAATTTAATTTTTATCCACAATATATTTCCCAAATTTTAAAACGGCACCTTGTCCATGTATTTCATCATGCTCCCTGGAATGTTATTTTATTGTTTCATGTGTGATGTACTTTGTAAAAGTAGTTTTATGTTTTTTCTTAAAATCGGATAACGTTTTACAAACTGAAACAGAAAAGGACTATATTATTTGCTGTAAACCATCAATAAACTATTCACTCGTGTATGCCAATCTTGAGGGGGTCCTCACATATTACGGGTGCTTTCAGAACTGTCAGCTTCCATAACTTTAATTTTGTTTTGGTATTTTTTGTTATTCCTGTTCTTTCATGCATTTTTTCTGAAAGAAGATTTTTCTTAAAAGGCCCAAAACGTCTTGAACATTACATTTTAAATCTTACAAAATATGTGACCTTGTAAAAATTAAAGATTCACAATTTGCCACTCAATGTCTTAGAAATCCTTGCTGAAAACCACATTTTCCCACATTTTTCCACATTTCCATGTCTTTTCACCACTACCCGCAAAATATTTTTCAAATCCTACAGGCTTGGATCAATAACACTGTCCTATTGTGCTTAAAAATGAATATCCCTTGTGGAAAACAAAACTGTACGTAGTGCTGTGTCATATTTTGTTCTTTTAATCTTACACTTACTAGGACTAGTTCCGCTGTTTCTAAATGCTGCATGCATAAGAACATAGCTCATTGAGCCATCTTGCCATATTTAAAATCGTTTATTCATGCATTAAATAACTCAACCTCCTGAAGCAGCATGTTCTATCTATATATAAGTTAACAAAAATAAGGATGGATGGTCACAAGTAAAATAGGTAGGGTGCAAGTGACTGTAACCAGTGCTTAATTTGAGCCAGTGGTTTCCGGTGCTCGGCACCGGCACTTAATTGTCAACACTGGGCTTGTAACACCCTGCCACATGGTGGCACTGTCTGTATAATTTAAAGAAGAGCACAACAGCAGTTGTTTATTAAACTGTGCTGGTCGAATGCAACTCTGACCGACATCGTAATAAGCCCCTTTTTATGTAACTACCAAAATGTCATGCGAAAAATATAGTGGAAGAGAGCATCGAAAAAAAAAATGTGAACCTATCAAAATATAATTACGTTTAGCATTAGATTTCGTTTATTTAATATTACAAAATAATAATATAATTTAAAATAAATGGATTTAATTATTAACTTCAACAAAAACATACATTAAACTGTATTTAAAAAAATAAAAAACAAAAACAATAAAAAGCATTTAAATAAAAATAATTACATTTTTGTTCTAAACTTAAACACAAAACAAAAAAAATAAAAAAAATAAAAAATCCAAAGATAAACAACACTAGAGAAAGTGTTATACTTAGAAAGAGCCAGATTCACTATTTAACTCCGTTGTAAGGAAAAGGGTTGAATTTTAGAGGAGCATTCCTAAGAGATGCTAAGAGGAACGGGGAATCAGTAGACTTTGCTAGAGCATGGGAGAACTCAACAGAAACTATGCATGCGAGAGAGAAAGGGAACGAGGAGGACATTGCCTCTTCACCTTGAATGCTCCCCTCCATCTGCTGGCCCCTGGAACCTGCACTTTTATTGGCGGATCCATGATCTACCCTCACTACCCAGAAGGCTGATTGGGAGATGAGACAGATCACTGACACTGGGTGCACCCTGACCCTGTTGGCCAAGTTCTGCCCGAATGGCTACAAGGATACGCTAACCTCGCACATTTCTTTTTTTACCATTGACCTATTACGCGATGCAAGACACCATAAGGGGACAGGGAAGGGAGTGGGGCAAGAGCGATCATTGTTGGGTTGGGATGCAATTGTTCACCTGTTTGTAGACTGTGAGCTCGAAATGTAACCACTGTTATGCGCTGCTGTACTACCATGGTGGCGGATGTACGGCCACCTTACGACACTTCAATATTCTTTTCTACTATACATTGTTTATCGTTCCTTGTGGAGGGGTCCCCTGAAATGCTGACTTATTAATCATGTACAAGCACGGTGGAAATTAAAAAAATTCAATAAAATATATTTGCCCCAAAAAACGTTTGAATTTTGAAGGGATTAGATTTACTATTCCAGCTTCATTCTGCGCACCAGTAGGGAAAGTGTTGGACTTTGGAGGGGTAAAATGTAATATTCCCACCACAAGGTAAGCAAAAGAAGAAAAAGTGTTGCACTTTAGAGGGGTTAGATACACTCTTACCACTCCAAAATAAGTGACAGTAGGGAAAGTGTTTGGACTTTGGTCAGGTTCGATTTGCTATTCCAGTTCCTGAACTTAAAAAAAAAATGTAATACATAACAAAACAAAAATATTTAAGTATATTTAAAATAAAAAAATATATACATTGTAGATAAAAATAATGTAATAAAAAACAAATTTCAAAAAACAAAATTATATTTAATATAAAAGAAATTATAAATATTTTAAATAAATACACTTCCCAGCATTGGTCAAAAACCCACTAACAAACAATTCTTTTATTTAAAAAGTTATGAATAAAATATTATCAATATTACATTAATAAAATAAATCCAATAATATAAAAACAAATAATAAATATAACTCTTTTTGCAAAATGTTAATAAATACATAGATTAAAGAAATAATTATGAATTTAAAAACAACAAAATAATTAACAATTTGTCCATTAAATGTATTACATAACTAATTACCAATAATATTTTAACATAAAAACATTGAAAATGAAAACAATCATTTCTATTTTCAATAACCCTCCACCCTATTCCCCTAAAAACCCATCAATCCACTACTATCATAAAAATTACGAAAGAAAGCAAAAATATATACATAAAAAATACAAACTATATTAAAATATTTTAAATAACAATTAATTGGTTTAATAATGTACCCAAATAATTACCAATTGTTTAATGTACATAAATATTATTTAAAAATTAAAAAACAATAATTTTTATGTTAAAAAACTTCCCATCGTAATCCCCTCTACTGAATTAAAAATGACTTATTAATTATTAGAAAAACGAATTGCACATTAAAAACCACAATCTAAGCTAAAATAACAATTATTTAAATCATTTACATAATTATCAATCAATTGGGCAATAAATATAAACATTAATAATAATTAAAAAATATCTTACCACCCTAATCATCTGCAAATCCAACCAGCTGCTAAATTAAAAATCACGAATTAAATCTAAACAAAATTTAAATTACACACATTAAAATTACGGACTATGGAAAAGAAATGCAAAACATTTATTATATAACACTAATACAGTGAAATAATATAACTTATCTAAATTAAATTAATTAAAAAGCAATATTGAATATAACTATATTAAAATAAAATCTATTATATTATATACAGCAATATTTGAAAAAGACAATACTAGATACTTAAAAAATAAAATATTACATTAAAATGAAATATTAATATTAAAAAATCTTACCTTCAGTATTCTGCCCCACCATATTTATTAGTTATTTTTGAAAGGATAGTCTTGTTTCATCAATATTTTTTCCACAACATTTTAGTAATTCACCACTGATACAGCGCCCAAGGTGCAGATGAGCGTAGACATCATTCTCAAATCTCTGCAAATTTTCCTAATATTGGGAAAGTGACGCGCGAGGCAGGTCCTGATAGAGATGCATTTTATGAACTTTCTGCATTGGGAGAGCCTTATGAACAGCTCAGTACTCAGACAGCGGTGCAGGTTACTGCAAGCATGTATTGTGAGAGCCCGGTGAATGTCTTAGGTAATAATGGATAAATGTGTTCTGAGCACACCGAGCTTCTTATTCTTATTTCTTATTTCTAATGATCTAACATTTATTTCACTGATACAATTTTATTCCTGTTAATTCACAGTAAATTCTGTAAAATTCTGCATTTGCAAAAAATTGATATTTTGTGCAGAATTTTACACAATTTACTGTGAATTAACAGGAATAAAATTGTATCAGTGAAAGAAATGTTAGATCATTAGAAATGTATTTACGTAATGCGCATCTAAGCCTGAGTCAATGTTTAGTTGACTAGCCACATTTCCTTAGGTAATAATGGGGCAGTGCCGCAGGGTGTGGGGCAGTACAGCGGAATTGTGAGAGCCCTGTGGATGATTTCACTCCTGAATATCAGTGCATGGGGTAGGGAAGGCTAAAAGGGAATTTTCATAGTTCTGCTTACATCTCTGCATTCGAAGGCCAGGGAAAATACAAATCAGTGCATGAGGGTAGTATCAGAGGTCTTTTGATGTCTTAATAAAGAGCCACCAAGGTGAAACATAAATTGATGTAATGGTGCATTGAGAGACATCTGTGATGTCGCAGCCCCTCTATACTAATGTGTAATGCAGCGATGGTAGAGGTGCATTGTGGGAGCTCTCTGAATGGGTCATTAATAATAAAAT
The DNA here is from genome assembly GCF_964263255.1 of Lissotriton vulgaris. Taxonomy (NCBI): domain Eukaryota; kingdom Metazoa; phylum Chordata; class Amphibia; order Caudata; family Salamandridae; genus Lissotriton; species Lissotriton vulgaris. Next base: position 32,165,571 of record NC_141698.1, read on the forward strand.
AATAAATACACATTTGTAAAGCGCACAATCACCCGTAAGGGTCTCTAGGTGCTGGGGGCCGTCAGGAGATTAAGAAAGCGATTGCCCAGAGTCACATGGTGCTGGGCTAATCTCCCGCCGATCGAACCGTGAACCCCAGATTCCGAAGTCAGTCACCCTAGCCGCCGCGCCACACCTCTTCACTCCCACGTTGGACTCAAGACCGGTCTGGATAGAGGTGCATTGTGAGAGCTCTCTGGAAGTCTCATTCCTGTGATAATGGTGCATTTTGAGAAGTCTCTTGGGCAGGATAGAGATGAGGTGATCGTTCTCTGGATGTCAGTCAGATCCTGGTGCAAGAGCACTGTGGGTGCCTAGGTACTGGCACCCGGTGCACCGTGCTAATGAAGTTAGAGGTGCACTGCGAGAGCTCTCTGGGTGTCTGGCTGCTGGTGTGCGGATCCATGACACGTTGGAATAGAGGTGCACTGTGAGAGCTCTCTGGGTGTCTGGCTGCTGGTGTGCTGCTCCATGACACGTTGGAATAGAGGTGCACTGCTAGAGCTCTCTGGGTGTATGGCTGCTGGTGTGCTGATCCATGACACGTTGGAATAGAGGTGCACTGTGAGAGCTCTCTGGGTGTCTGGCTGCTGGTGTGCTGATCCATGACACGTTGGAATAGAGGTGCACTGTGAGAGCTCTCTGGGTGTCTGGCTGCTTGTGTGCTGATCCATGACACGTTGGAATAGAGGTGCACTGTGAGAGCTCTCTGGGTGTCTGGCTGCTGGTGTGCTGATCCATGGCACGTTGGAATAGAGGTGCACTGTGAGAGCTCTCTGGGTGTCTGGCTGCTGGTGTGCTGATCCATGACACGTTGGAATAGAGGTGCACTGTGAGAGCTCTCTGGGTGTCTGGCTGCTTGTGTGCTGATCCATGACACGTTGGAATAGAGGTGCACTGTGAGAGCTCTCTGGGTGTCTGGCTGCTGGTGTGCTGATCCATGGCACGTTGGAATAGAGGTGCACTGCGAGAGCTCTCTGGGTGTCTGGCTGCTGGTGTGCTGATCCATGACACGTTGGAATAGAGGTGCACTGCGGGAGCTCTCTGGGTGTCTGGCTGCTAGTGTGCTGATCCATGACACGTTGTAATAGAGGTGCACTGTGAGAGCTCGCTGGGTGTCTGGCTCCTGGAGTACTGTGTCCAGGGCAGAGCTTCCGCGGGGTGATTGGGGTGTGACACTGCCCAAATAATTGCTTTCTTGTCATGATAGTTGGGTCTGTGGTCACTGAGTGAAGTCTGTTATGTCTATTTCTGTGGAAAACGGTGCTTTACCTGTTGTATGTGTGTGTGTGGGTGTGTGTGTGGATAGCTTTTACTGTGGTAGCCTAAGCTGAACCTGCCATGTGTGAGAGAAGTTTTTACTGTGGTAAGCGGTGCTGAATCTGTCTTGTGCATGTGTGTAGGGGTTGTGCTGTACATGGCGTGGGTCATGTGTGTGTGTGTGAGGGAAGCTTGTACTGAGGTAGGCTCTGCTGAATCTGTCTTGTGCATGTGTGTAGGGGTTGTGCTGTACATGGCGTGGGTCATGTGTGTGTGTGTGAGGGAAGCTTGTACTGAGGTAGGCTGTGCTGAATCTGTCTTGTGCATGTGTGTAGGGGTTGTGCTGTACATGTGCATCATGTGTGTGTGAGGGAAGCTTGTACTGTGGTAGGATGTGCTGAACCTGTCTTGTGCATGTGTGTGGGGGTTGTGCTGTACAAGGTTCAAGCAAGCCGGGCCGTCGACGGCTGAAATGCCAGAAACCGGTCCCCGGAAGCTTGTCTCCTTTCGGGTGAAGAATTGGCTTGGTAGTTTGGTCTGCCCTGTTCCCATGAGGCACTGGGTCAGACTAATTTGCATATAGCCAGGTTCTGAACTGGGGTGATGCAGTGAGCTAAATAACGGTGATGGATCAAGCCCTGATCTTTGGACTGGGTAAGAGTGGTCTGCTTAATTCAGACACTCTGTTCATCACCACCCCCTTTTCTGAATCGTACATGGTGTGGGTCATGTGTGTGTGTGTGAGGGAAGCTTGTACTGTGGTAGGCTGTGCTGATCTGGCTTGTGCATGTGTGTGGAGGCTTGTGCTGTACATGTTGTGCATCATGTGGGTGTGTGAGGGAAGCTTGTACTGTGGTAGGCTGTGCTGAACCTGTCTTGGGAGAGTAAGGGAAGTCTGCACTATGGTAGATTGTGTTGTACTTGTCTTGTGTGTGTACGGATGCCTGCACTGTGGTATACTGTGCTGCACCTGTATTGAGTGTGTGTGTGGTCAGGAAAGGTACTACTGACTGCACTGCCCAGCTCATGTGTATCTATGTGTTTACAATGGTGGGGAAGCGTCCACTACTGCTGGATGGATTATACATGTGTTTGTGTTTGGGGAAAGTATATGAGGGAATTTCCATTGCTACTACCTGCTGTGTGTGTGTCTGTGTGTGAGCTCATATGTGTGGACGTGGGGAAGGTTGCACAGCTGCTGCCTGATTTGCACCTGTTCTGTGTGATTTGGGCTGTACCTTGCACTCATATTCCATGCATACAGACCATGTTTCCTCAAAGCAGACCCTCCCCCATCACTACATCCGATTGGACACTTATTGTTTTTCCCTGTGTTTCTCTGGCCCTATCTTCTCATCCTACACAAAGGTAATGTACCGCGTGATTGGGGGTGGACATCAACCTACAGAAGTACCCTGTAACTCTGAAAATGTGGTCACAGTGGAGTTAATAATAGTAAATATACACTTACCTTGATGATATTTTGGGAGTCAATATTTTGGGGGTCGATAATGTGACATACAAACAACACACACAAATCAGCCTGTGCCCCCATGGCTCATGCGAAAGCCCCCTAACCTGCCCGTCCATCAGCACCCACCCCTCGAGTAGCAAATGAATAATGCTCCCTGTTTTCCGTTTTTACTGATTTTTACAGATAAATACAGACAGAAAACTTTTATTTTCTTGTCTGTATTTATTTTTAGATGTGGATAAAAACGAAAATTGGGTTGCTTTTTGAGTAATTCTAAATATTGTTTGCCATGACTGCCAGTCCAATTCCTGTGTGAACTGATAGGTAAGGGGGCTAAAAAAGAAAGGAATTTTAGTAAAGATGCTTTAACAGCAGTAGATATGCACAAAGTTGATACTGAAAATACAGATAAAATTAGCAAAAAATAAATATGGATGAATACAGATGGAAAAGTCAACAAATAAAGTACCATAAAACCAGGAGCCCTACAAAATGAGTAGATGTCGACAGAAAAGGCTGTCACTTACATAGTAAACCCCAGCACAGCAGGAAAGCGGCCTGAAAACCACCCATGGTCCCTCTCGGCACCTCTGGTGGGGTCCCGCTCTCTCTTGGGGCCCTCCACAGACTGTGCAGCCCTGGCCGTGCAGGATAGGAAGTGGGCTCAGGGGTGAGGCTCTGGCGATATCTCAGAGGCTTCGCACTATGGAGGGCGCAAACTGCACCCTCTGCAGATCTGCAATCAGTGGGAAGTCATCACATCCTGGACTCAGTGCCTGCACACGATCACACATTCAAAGGTGGGTGGGGTGGGTGGAGAGAGAGGTTCCAAAGACCCCTCACTTATTCCATCCTTTCTGTGCACTTGCTCTTCCATGATTGGTGGGGGTTTAATGAATGCCCCCTGGTCCTCCTTCTGGGCGGATGCTCATGTCCCACACTCAGGTCCGAGGAAGCCATGTTGTGAACACCTTGTGTGGCAGCTCACCCTCCATCCCTCCGCCCCCCTGCTTGTGCAGCATACACCTAAGTCCATTACACTCACAAACTTAAACAGCAAGTCAAACAAGCAAACCATTGTGTGATTGTGATGCACGTCCCCACAAACCAATCTCCCAAAAAAGTCCAAATTTGTGAGTCGTATAGCCCAAAAGGTGTGTAATGTCTAATACAGGAATTTTTACAGGCAAACTTTTGTCTGGTTAAGTGTTCTCATTTTTGTTGTTGTTATGTATTATTGTCCATTTGTGGTTATTCATGTTATACTATACACTATATGTTTTTCTATGTTCTAAAGCCCTGATTAAGTCCACTCCACGGTTTTCATAGCGGTTCCTAATCCATGAAACCCGTGGCAGAGAGGAAATAAAGGGGGCCCTACAAGGCTCCCTGTTGCCTCTGAGCCCTAGGGTGCATGCAGGGGGGCACAACATGTGCCCCCCTGTGTGCATGCACCACAGTTCCTGCATGGCATGGACTTTGCAGTCCATGCATGCAGGAACTGTTTTTTGTGTTCCCATTGCGGTGCCCATTTTTAGGTCACTGCTGTGGGAACATTAAAAAAAGCCCACCAGACACTAGAAATACTCGTAATCTGGCATGCGGCCCAAACATGGGTTTGGCTTTGCGGCGGCGGGCAGACCTGGCGTCGCACCGCCAAACGTGTAATCAGGCCCTAAATAATTCCCGATCGTTCTCATTCTGAGAGGCCAACTTTGGTTCCCTCCCATTTTACGGCTCGATTCCAAAGAGCCTTGTGGCAGAGGCTCCGCAGTCACGTTGGGATCTCTGCAATGAGAACCTCAATGCAGAGATTCCACCATGGTGTGAATCTGCCCCATAGTGTCACAAGTAGTTCCGTAACACTACATGTGGAATTACCTCAGGGTTTCTGGGGACATATTCACCTTGGCCAAATTTGGTGAAATATGTCCCTGGAAAATGGCCCATTGGCAAATTAACTCTAGAAATATCCCCTGTAAAGTCCCATTTCTCAGGCTACAGGGTACCCTCACATCCTAAAATTTCCAAGGCCCAGGGTATCAGTAATTCCAGGTGCCAATTTACCACGTCGAATCAGCAATGTCATTTAAATGACGTCCTAGTCGGATAAAGCCAGTGGGCATGGGTCTTACAGCTGATGTAGAGTTTATTGGTACCGGAAAATCCTCCAATTTCTGGAACTCCTGAAACACCTCAGCTTTAAACACTGCACCACAACTACTCCAACACATGCACCCATATGGTATGAAAGGCAATCGTCCTGTCGTGAGAGAGGGGACCAACACATAGAATCCCCATATCTGACTTTGCTTAGTTGGAGAGCCGAAGGCCCACACTCCTGCAACAAAACTATCCACAGAGGAAGCTCATGATGGGGTTGGTTGGCAGCTTCCAAGATCCCCCATCCTGCCCCATGATGACCCACTGCGGGGAAACATCTCAGTTCAAACCAAAACATCCGCTCGCTCAGCCTAAAGGTGGTCGATGGCTACCACAGACAGAGCCATTGGTTGGGTATGTTTCCACTTGCAGACCAGAACCTGCCCTCCTGAAGCATCAAGACACCAACTGAAGGATGAATGCTGTACTATATAAACATGACAGAACATTAAACATTAAATATGTAGGTGCTGGGAACCTTGAGGGGCTTAAGGAGGCCGCCTGACATCCACCATGAATAAGAGAACGCGATTGGCCAACAGATCACAGCTACTGAGATCTATGTACAGCAGGAAAAACACATTTTTTAAAAGCAGCCAAACTAGTCATAAACAGCTGATTTACAGTGAGCTCGAAGGCCACTGTGCATTTAGAAGGAAGAACTTGGTCTGTGAAATGTATTGGTACTATAGACTGAAATATTACACACTTTTATTTCAATATCACTGTGTGAGTAACTTCCCTCAGTATTTGAAATGGAAAATTAAAGCTCTAGATACTTACTGGCTCATTGTTGGTACAGAAAAATCCCTTGCATGGTGATGGACGTGCATCCCTGCCATGGCTTTTCTGGCTGCACGGATAGCTGGATCCAGATTTTTAGGTTATGGGTGAACACAGATCATGCATGGGTGCCTTCGCCTAGATCTGTCTCATGGTAATGCGGTCTGGTTAACCCAGGAGGCGTGCACCAAGCGCTACCCTCATGGTGGTAGTAGGCTACCATGAGTTCGTCACATGAGCATACTCATTTTGTGCTTAGTAGTGATAAGTAATACTGTAAATAGGCCTTTTTACCTGAGGCACTGGAATGGCACCTATTGGTCCACTCGTGTAAGCTTCCGTTGTTGTGAACTTAACTCACCCTTGGCCTACATGGTGAATGTGTGAAGCATCGGACAGTGTGTAATACTTACGTGTGTGTGCTGGGATGCAGGTGTGTCTGTGCATGGTACACAACATAGAGAAATGTAGCCTCCATTTTTTTTTTATCTGGGGCTTGGAAAGGCTGATGGAGGTGAGGTTTGCAACCCCCAGACAGGAGATGTGGATTGCTGACCCTCCTGAGATGTACGGTGGAAACACACACACTGGAGGAATGGGAGCCGAGCATCCTCTGTGCGAATCACGGTTTGATTCCAGGAAGAGTTACTGGTCAGCGGGTCTGAGCTCATTGTCAGGGAGAGGGTGGTCCTGGTAAGGGTGGCACTGTCGAACCAGGGAATCTTGATAGAGAGGAAAGTTTACGCTTCTGGGAGGCACACTCCAGTGGAGGCTGACAGCCAGGTGTGATCCCCCGTTACTACTTTGGCTTGTGTTGCGGGTCAATCAGAACTAGATCTACTCCCACCATGGAAGACTTTCCCTTTGACAAAGGACAGGGCCGAGGAGAGGGCAATTAAATGAGTACACACCCACAACCTGAATTGCAAAGGTCCTGACCAATGTTCCCTCTAATTATTTTCCTCTGTGTGCGGCAGAGTAAGGTCTCTGTGCGCTGCAGCCAAGGCTATGTGCGCCAAGAACCTGACCGCGCTTGTAGACCAGGGCTTTGAGTGGGATGAAAATACTCGGGGATCTTTCAAAGGGGCGTAACCAATGCAATTAAGGGTGTGGCTTCAAAGCAATTAAGCTAAAAATGAGTGCATCATATAGTGTGCCACCCTACTGATATTTTGCTGCTTCTGTCATTTTCTCCGCTCACTCACCCCTTGGATGCAATTGCATCAGAGAAGCCAGCGCGTGAGCAGCGTTCTGAATGTGCTCCGATCTCACCCCAGAGAGGCCAAAGAGTGAATGTGTGGCTCCATTTGCTCCAGTTATCGAGCTCCCGGCAAAATAAGTGGGGGGATGCCGTCCACCCGCGTGGTACCCCGTCTCGAGCCCTGGCCAAGACAATTGGCTTTATCAATAGTTGTTTTTTTAATCAAGTTGTATATATTAATGAAAATGCCTCCGCTCTTGTGGTTGGGGTTGTGGCTTAATGCTTGAGCTGTCGATTTTGGAGATGGGTTTTTAGTCTCAGGTCAGCCTAAAATCCTGTGATTCTGGGCAAATCAATTAATCTCCCCATGCATACAAAAAAATATATAATAATAAATCATGTAAAGCGCTGCAATACTTTTTCGGTTGAGTTCACACTATATAAAAACTTGCTGCATTTCTTTTCTCCATGTTGAGTGGTGCAAACAAGACCCAAAACCCCTTCATAAATATACTCCTAAGTATCTCTCATTACTTTTTCACTCGAGGGCTTACTAGCATAAAAAAATTATGTGAGAGACCAGCGAGCACAGCGCAAGTGATTTCTCCCTTCTTGCATAACTTACCTAAACTTGAATAATATAACATTTTGAAAACTTTAGTAAATGTTGCACAATGTTGGATGAAAAAACTTCAGACATTTTGGCTGGTCTCAATAAAGTTTCACCCTGGACTACTTTTGTTACATTTTTGATAATAACTGCTGCATCTTCTTTCAAAATAATTACTAGAATTACTTGGAGTATGACAAATACCGCTATCTTTGAGTATGATGAGCTTTGCCTCTAGAATTTGTTAATGGGATATACTGTCTTTTACAAATAAATATAAAACATGTTCCTTAAGTACTCTGATACCAAGAGATAAAATACTTTTCAAGAGAAAACAATACAGTACAAATAAAATGTTTCACATAAAGGGAAACTGCCGATAGTAATTCAATTTGAAAGGACAGCTTCTCTGCCAATGTAATTTGGTAACATGTCTAACGGCAGAACGATTCTTAGCCTTCATGGGGATGACAAAGAAATTTCTGCAAATGACTGCCTTGCGGCTTGCATTTACTTATTTCGAGGTGGCCAGTCAGCAATCCTGGCCCGAACTCCCTTCTTAGGAACACCAGGGGTGGCAAACATATGATGGGAACTTTCACTACATGGCGGCCCAACAGGAGACATTGCTGAAGACTCTAAAAGTGCCATTCTGTGACCTGAAACGTCTCATAAAAATCATCGGAGCGGGCTTTGGAAGATACATCTGCACCAATAGCCTGTGCAACACTTGCAACTGCTCTATCAGTCTGGGACCGCTTTGGGCTGGTCATGATGTGAAAACGTGCTTGGTGCTAGTGTGCTGCAGCAGAAAACTGAGTTATTTTGCCTTCCCCAATACCCAATCCCCTTTTGGAGAAAAGCCTCCAGCAAACAAAATGGTAGCATGGGAACTTAGAAGTGTTCATCTAGTATAGATTAAAATATTGCACTCCTGTCTGTGTACGCTAGGTTTGTAAATTGGTACTGCCTAGAAGTCTCTTTAACTTCTTCATGGTTGCTGAAGCGCCACGTTCCAAAGTGCGAGGAAAGGCCTGGCATCACCTGTCCTGTACACATGTTGTTCGATGTATTGCTGGACCTGTTTGGAGATTTAGACAGGAGTCATCCTAGATCTTGTGCAATGGTTGTCCTTCTCTGCAAACTCCTCGAAGTCTCATGTGTGGGCTTTCATATTTATACGCTTGTTGTAACCGTACTGGATGCTCGCCGACGTCTGATGGCAGGCTGCAGATTCCTACACATCATGCCTTGTTTCACTTTGTTTTGCGTGTCAATCCAAACAGTTCCCAGGTGTGACGACGGGTGGCACCGTAGGGCTGGGTTGTTCCTGCGTGTTCCAGTTGGTGTGCGAGGCTGCTCCTGTGTCCCCGAGTTTGGAAGGGTGTGGGTGGTCAGAAGGGGGTTTGGGCTGCAGCTGGAGCCCGTCCAGCCGTAGGGTGTGTTTATGTGTGTGGGGGCTGTAGCATTACTGCTCCATGCATCTCCTCAACACAGCTGCGGTACCGGGGGTCCTCAGCCCCTCTCTCCCCGATGCTCCAGGCCGGTGAACCGGGCCTTGCTGCCCTCAAGTGCCCCCCTACTTTACAAATGCCCTCAATCAGTCCGCAGCCTCTCTCTATTCAGAAAAGCCACGCATCAATTCCAAAAGCATTACGTGTGCTTTACACGTCATGCTTTTGGACTTGCTGCATTTCTTTTTTAAATAGAGCGCAGCTGGGTGTTGATTGCGGGCCGTTGTGAAAGTATTGCTGTTAAATGCAGCACATGAGAGTGCTGCATTTAACAGCAATACTTTCACAACGGCTCGCAATCAGCACCCAGCTGCGCTCTATTTAAAAAAGAAATGCAGCAAGTCCAAAAGCATGACGTGTAAAGCACACGTAATGCTTTTGGAATTGATGCGTGGCTTTTCTGAATAGAGAGAGGCTGTGGACTGAATGAGGGCATTTGTAAGGCCTCAGGCAACCAGTAAATTGCCGTTTTTCGCCGCTCGCGTTCTGAAAGCGGGCGGCGGCCAGAACGTGTGCGCGCTTCACAAGAGGCACTGCGCGCTCGGTGCCTTAAAGCTGCGCGGGCGCCCAGCCGCGCGGGTTAGAGGGAACACTGGTCCTGACACTAAATCACATCTGTGTCTGGATTTTGGACTATAAAGGCGGGAGACTGAGTTCCACAAACTATTGAACAAGGGAGAAGATAACCAAGACTAATGGATGCTGGAACTAGGACTAGATGCCAAGGAAGGCTAGTCTCCCTACTGGGTAAGGGGCCATCACCCAGGAAGTCAGGACCACTTGCATCGAGCTTGGACCACCAGCCTTCTGCATGACTGCCAAGACTAGTAAGCCCTGGGGTGTTTGACGTCCGGTACGGTCTGCACCGAAGAAGTTGGTGACCAGTGTGTGCCAGGAGGAGTCAGTGTGAAGTACGGGCTCTCACCCTTGTGCAGTAGTTGGTGACCACTGTGCGTTGTGAGGAGGTCATAGTGAAGTAAGGGCCATCATCCTTGTGCAGGAAATGTCGGCGACCCTGTATGCCAGATGGGGGCCATTGTGAGAGTAGGGCAGTCGCCTGAGTGAAGGTGAAATTGGCTACCCCGTGTGTCAGGAGGGGGCCACCAAGGAGGCAGGGAGTGGCCCTGGTTCATCTTATCCAGTCTGCTATGAATACCTACTGATTGCAGAAGAGCCTCAAAAAAGGACGTCTGGCACAGAAACGGCCATCTGGAGACTGAGGAGGCCCAACAAGTCATAGAGGTAAGACCATGAAAGGTGGCGGACCCTCAGCATCAGGAGACCTGAGCCAACAGAAATGTTCCCGTCCTCTTGCACTAGCCGGCTGCCATCTTGATGGTTGTGTTCATGGCTGGCAGACCTGTCAGGAACCTGCATGAACTTAGTTCCTAGTGCTACTAAAGTTGACTCTTAAGTCCTAACGTGTGGCATGATTTAGATTTCGGCCATAAGATCCTATGGGACAGAGTAACGCGTCTGCTGAAATGTAAGTCAGCTCCTTAGACTTTGATGCGTGGGAACTAGTGTGGGCTGCACCTGAAAGTCATCTCCAGTATCCAACGGGAGAATAACCAAGAGAGATTCCGGGATACTGCACAGGTGGACCCTCGACTGCTGACCTTAAGAGTGTGGATATTGTTAGACCTGGCATCCTTGGCGTGGGTCTCCTTACATTACTCTGCTAGCCCCCCACATGCTGCCCCACTCCTCAGGCTAGACGCCCCTGTGCCCCCCACAGTAATCCCGTGCGAGGCACCCCTGATGCACCCCGGGACGTTGCCCTCACCGACCCCCAATGACCCCGGGGAAAGAATAGACACCCCAGCGTAGCACCCCTGATCCCCCGGGATCATAAAGCCTTGCCATAGAGCCGAACCGTAGAAGGCCTAGCTTAGGATTCACCTGGTCCTAAGACCCCTGACTCCGTAACCCCCCACGCAGGGCCCCGAACCAAGGAAAACCTGGGCGCCAAACACCCCATGCCAGGCTGAGAGTAGCGAGCCTCTCCCAAATGAGGGGGGTGGAGTAGTTTCAATCACACCTCCTGCCTCCACCAGGGATGGCCCCGCTCCGTGCCGGTAGTCTGTAAACCCGGCGGCAAAACTTCAAAGGGGGCAAGACACCAGCTGGCAGGAAGCCCTCAATCAGCACCGGGGCACAGGGGACCCGCCTGCGACAGCTGCGTACTTCAAAGGAAAAAGGACTATAACTGGCAGCCCGTCTGCTTCGTTGGTAGTTCTGGACTGTCGTCCGAGGGAGCCCTGCTGACATGGTCGCGGCTCGTCCTGTTGTTGAGGGGAATATATCTCTCCTGGAGCCCGGAGTGAGCCCTGCTGATTTTGTCACGGCTCGATCGGTTTGGATCTGAAGACTTGGACTTTTGGCACCTAGAGAGAGTCCTGCTGACTTGGTCGCTGCTCCACTCTCCCCTACGGACCCTCTGTGTCTCCCTACTCGAGCCCTGCTGACCTGGTCGCGGCTCGAGCCTGACCCCGACACGTACCGTTCGCCTGGAAGAATCATCGCAGACCCCGGAGTGCGAGCCGTACATGTGGTACGCCCGCACTGGTCCCACCATCGTGTCCCGCGGCTCGATGAGTGCGAGCCGAACTGGCGGTGCGACACGTACCGTTCACCTGGAAGAATCATCGCAGACCCTGGAGTGCGAGCCGTACACGTAGTACGCCCCGCACTGGTCCCATCATTGTGTCCCGCGGCTCGAGGAGTGCAAGCCGAGCCGGCGGTGCAACACATACTTTTTGCCTGGAAAGATCACTGCAGACCCCGGAGTGCGGGCCATACACCTGGTACGCCACGCACTGGAAGCGTCAGCGTAGCACACGGCTTGAGGATTGAGAGCCATACGCTGGGTGCGCCCTGCATCTGCCATCCAAGGATCTCCTCCGTGACTCGAGGATTGAGAGCCGGCTGCCAGATACGCTTCGTACCCCCCTCTGCCACGTCTCCGCTAACCTTCACGGCTCAGGAGAACCGAGCCTAACGTTGGACACCTCGTGCCCGTGTACTGAGGACCCCCCCCTCCTTTTGGACTGTGAGTACTGCCAACGCTCCTACGGAAAGGACCCGACCGAACTGCCCCTCAGTCCCTACGTACCTGGGGAAATCCCTACCCCCCACCTGAGTGTATAGTAGACTCTTGAATAGTGTGAGCCTGATAATAAGTGTGATATAAAGAACCCGTTTATTCATATCAACTGGTGTGGTGTCCCTTTGTGGTGTGGTGAGACCTTACTGTGCACAACTATAAATGCCTACCCCCCCCTCTGAGGGTCAGACTCCAAGCACTCAGCAATGTTCCTGGAGGAGGTGGGTCCCTGGGTGGTCAGAGGTAGCTACCCCTGCCATCCAGAGAACCTCCCCTTCCAACAGATATTATTCAGTGTGTTGATGTATGTTTTGCGTGCATACATTAAAATACTGTTTTTTTCATAAAAACAAGTATTTGACTGTACAATCAACTTATTGCAGGTACTTTTTGTACTTTAAGTCCTGCCCCGGTAGATGCCTCACATCCTCCCTCCCCTCGAAGAGCCTTGGACTGCTCGGCCTGCGCCTCCACTGAGAGTCAAGTGCTGATAGGGGTAGTCAGGGCTTTAAGTGGGATGAAAAAACTGGGGGGTCTCTCAAAGGGGCGTGGCCAATGTAATTAGGGGCGTGGCTTAACACATAAGCTTAAAAGTCTGTGGTTAGCATAGTGTGCCGCCCGACTTGTATTTTGCTGTTTCTGTCATTACATCTAGATATAAGATACAAGTAACAAAATACCTACAACAAGTCAGGACTATCGCCTTTGTCAATGGTTGTTAGTTCAGTTGCATAAGACAAATAAGCAGCAACTAGGCTTGCATAGAAAGTGAAAAATCTTCCACTTAGAGCCCTGGTGACACCACAACAATGTTGCTATTCCTGACCTTCAAAAATATAAGTGGCAATATGCGCTGTTCAATAGGGCCCCCTCACTCGTACCAGCGCTCGGAGTCGTGTGTTTAAAAAAGCAGACACAAGAGATGGAAAAAGCAAGGATTTCCCTTCCCTTTAGGCGTGCCGTAACTTCTCCACTAGTGAGAAGTGAGCAGTGTGATCAGCGCACATGGTTGTGCCTGCTGTCACTGAAGTCTGAAAAAACAACAGACCGCCTGTGCCAAGGCACAAAACAGAGCCCGATAGAGACCCGTGTCGAGGTCCCTTTTAAAAAACTGCCGGTGCTCAGACCCCTTGAGACCCGGCCCACTTAAAGCCCTGGGGGTAGTACTTGGCCCAGATACTCAGGATTCATAGGAGTGCGGACCCCGTGTCAGTAGGGTTTAAAGGCCGCTGCCCTACGGTTGGGCCCAGTCAAGAGGCGCAACTAGAGAACATTTTCAGGGCGGGGCTGACTCTTCGGGCAATATGCAGAGTGGCGATGCAGGGGCTCTAAAAAGGAGTGAAAAACAACAAAGCCTCGTTAGCAAGTAAATGGTCTTTTAAAGACCTGTGAAGTACTCGGATGCGTCTGTGTGTGCGCCCGGGAAGCTGTCTGAGCCCAGACTGCCACACACAATGGGGGGGGACTGGGGCGGGGGCGTTGAAGCCCTTGAGCCCAATGGGCGTTGCGCGCCTGGGCCTAGTACCTGTTGCTTGTCCCATGGCCTTCTGAAAGGGGTTCTGGCACTCCCACCTGACAGCTGCTGAATATGGGCAGTAACAGTGACCAATGAAAAACGATGACTTTGATACTTTGAAACCGTTAAAGGTTTTAGGCATTTTCGGGAAGCATTAATTTTTTTTCTAGTTTTTCTCTCCTTCTCTCTCCGGGTAAATAAAATGCTGCATTTTGCAGGGCCTCTCGCACACTTCACACTCGATCTACCGGAAAAGGGAGAAGATAACATTTTGACGTGCAAGTAATCTGATCTCAGCAGCTTTGGAAGGCCCCTCTCTGCCAACGCCCCTGGGAAGCGGCGCGCGCAGGGCGGAACCTGCAGCCGCTGCAGATCCGGGGCCCTGATAGGCGGGAAGGCGGGAGCTCCCCACGTGACCAACTCCGAGCCGAAGAGCAGGGCATGAGTGACACTGCGCCTCAAATAGTCCACGAATCATATCCCGTGCCAGGCCTGCGTTGACAAAGACAATAGTTCTAGTGTTCGCAGTAGGGGCCATAGTTCATTTTTGAGTTATTTTTAATGCAGGCATGTGCTTAAAAAAAGCACGCCACCGCCTAAACATGGTAGTCAAATCCAGGCAATAAAAGATTACTTTTTTTGTAAACACCATCACTTGTCAGTTTTAATGCACATCACAGGAAAATATTATTTGTATTAGTCGAAAGAAAAGGTGCAAGTCACTTTGAATTGGTGTAACCTGGAGGCAGTTTTTACAAACAAGGGTGACTAAAAATTGAAAATGGATAAATAACGGAAAGAAAAAAATATAATCAAAGTAAAGTTTTAGCTCACCAGTCCTGGCACTAAAGCACGCTCCCTTTTAGCCAAAATGATGTCACTCAGAGCACAAGGGAGCCAATGACTGGAGCAGGCTGGTGTAAAGCCCCTGTACCTATGCCCTCCTGTACCTATGACCTTATGCAATTCATCCAGTGTCCCAACTAAGGAAGAAGCTATGGTTGTCCGACCCTCCTTGTCCTTATCCCCCCCTCCCCTTTCTGCTCCAATAAACAGAAATTGTTTACAACTACCTATTGCCAGTGGCGTCACTAGGGGGGTGCGGGGAGTGCGGACCGCACCGGGTGTCACCCCATCTGGGGGTGACACCAATTTACTACACTAAGAAGCGCACCACCCCCGTCACCACTCACAGTCACACAACGAAGGGTTTGCAATTGTTTCTTCTGTGAGTGAGTGTGACAATTCAAAACCGAAGAGCCGAACCCTGTTATGAATCATCAGGCAATGGCATGAGCAGCGACGTTGATTGTTGCTCAGACAGACTTTCAGAAAGTTTCAGTTTTATTTGCCCAGCAGTTTGGTCCCAGGGCCGTCAATCAAGCCCTACTACCAATGACGTGACGGCCCTGGGACAGCCCCTGCACGCTGTGCGCAGTGCGCAACTGCACCTGCTACTCTTAGCCTGGTGGTGAGAATAATTAAAGAACAATTAATACCGACGCCACGAGTCACGACCAGTCGGACGACGACATCAGACTCAGAAACCACCACCGGACCGGCACTATCTTTTGCTGTGAGTGTCTGTCTCTCCCCTTCAAATTTGGAACGGTGAGAGACTGCTGGAATAGTATAATTAATTTTAATTTATGTATATATCCTATGCATGCCCATGACGTAAGTAGTAGTAGCAAGTTAAAAATGTGGCAGTGCAGTGGCACACATATGAAAACACGCACACGGCCCTGAGGGCAGGGCCCTGGCCTCAAGCTAGCTTTCTTTTCTTCTGGTAGTACTAGTATAAGTAAACAAGCATTAGAAATGCAATAGGTCTCGCAGCATTAGAGTTAGTGCTTTTAGAATTGTTTATGTTTTTTTTTGTAAATCTTTAGCATGAGGTTGAGGGTGAGTGAGGGTGAGTGAGGGTGAGGGGTTGAGGGTGAGTGAGGGTGAGTGAGGGTGAGTGAGGGTGAGGGGTTGAGGGTGAGTGAGGGTGAGTGAGGGTGAGGGGTTGAGGGTGAGTGAGGGTGAGGCTGAGGTGGTGAGGGTGAGTGAGGGTGAGGCTGAGGTGGTGAGGGTGAGTGAGGGTGAGGCTGAGGTGGTGAGGGTGAGTGAGGGTGAGGCTGAGGTGGTGAGGGTGAGTGAGGGTGAGTGAGGGGTTGAGGGTGAGGGGTTGAGGGTGAGTGAGGGTGAGGGGTTGAGGGTGGGTGAGGGGTTGAGGGTGGGTGAGGGGTTGAGGGTGAGTGAGGGTGAGTGAGGGTGAGTGAGGGTGAGTGAGGGTGAGTGAGGGTGAGTGAGGGTGAGTGAGGGTGAGTGAGGGTGAGTGAGGTGAGGGGTTGAGGGTGAGTGAGGGTGAGTGAGGGTGAGTGAGGGTGAGTGAGGGGTTGAGGGTGAGTGAGGGTGAGGGTGAGTGAGGGTGAGTGAGTGAGGGGTTGAGGGTGAGTGAGTGAGGGGTTGAGGGTGAGTGAGGGTGAGTGAGGGTGTAATGTCGTAGAAGGGGGTTTCAACCTCCGTGGATGGCAACATCAAAAAGAATTTGGGACAAAACTAGACTCTAATAACCCTGAACAG
Organism: Lissotriton vulgaris; assembly: GCF_964263255.1. NCBI lineage: Eukaryota > Metazoa > Chordata > Amphibia > Caudata > Salamandridae > Lissotriton > Lissotriton vulgaris. The sequence goes on from NC_141698.1 coordinate 32,181,808, forward strand.
GTCTATGCCATAAACAAATCAACCACAGGAGAAACAATATGTGACAAGTTCCCTGGTGTTCACAGAAAGCTCAGGATTGCTTAAGGATTTTCAGCATAAAATCAAACCGAAACCTAATGCTGTACCAGTGGTGCATAAAACCAGTGTTACAAAGACACTTGCACACAGGAGAAGAATTGAAGAGCCTTTATTTAGAGTCTCCACTCTCCGCAATTCCAAGCTGCCTCCAAGCCTCACAGAAATACCTTTCACAACATTCTAAGGCAGGCTTCAGCTCCAACTGGTCAACTGGTGGAAAGCAGCACTTGACAGATATTGGATGGGGGTGGGTGGGGTGGGGGGGTGGGGGGGGGAGAGATATACCATATAACAAAATAAGAATAACTGAAAAAGTAGCATTATTTCAGATACATCTATAGATGTGTAAGAGGAAAGATTATACCAGTAACACTAACAAAAGCGACCAGCTGAACGGCATCATGGCAGCAAGGAGGGATCTATCAATTTAATAAATGGAATAAAGCCAACAGATTAACATAACGTAGTGTTGGTACAGATTGTAGAACTCACACAGAATATAATTGCAGCACAAAAAAAATAAGCTTTCTTTCCTTCCCTGCAGTGTCTGACTTAGTGGACAGGGTTTCCCATGGCAGACAACAGAATTTTGAAACCGAAAGATACTCAACTGTACAAAGCAGAGGGAAAAAAATTGAAAGTACTGGTAGAATTAGAACCAAAAACTGAATGCACATACCTCCCTTGCCAGGTAACGAGCATTTGTTCTATCTCCTTTTGCAAACTGGAGGTAAAATCATGTACAAACATTTGTATCGCCACAAGGTCGGTACACGGAAGTAAAATTAGTCGGTAAGAGGAAATGAGGAGACTGCCTGAATGAACGTGACGAGTGTAAAAACTCATAGGAAAAAGTTAACATGGAGGCGACACGGTTAGTGCACTCAATTTGACTAAAGGTGGCGACACCATTCCCGAGCAAACCGGAAACTGCCACACTTACCAGGACAGCTGCATATCTCGAGGAAAGCCATCTGCAAAAGTACTGATGAGCTGGGAAGACGCTATCTTCGAAACAAAACCAATTGCATTTCAAATTGGTGAACGAAGAGAGCTGCGTTACGCCCTGCCCAGGAAAGTCAACAAGGGAGGAGAGGAGGAGGGGGGAGGAGAGTACACCATTCCCGAGCAAACCGGAAACTGCCACACTTACCAGGACAGCTGCATATCTCGAGGAAAGCCATCTGCAAAAGTACTGATGAGCTGGGAAGACGCTATCTTCGAAACAAAACAAATTGCATTTCAAATTGGTGAACGAAGAGAGCTGCGTTACGCCCTGCCCAGGAAAGTCAACAAGGGAGGAGAGGAGGAGGGGGGAGGAGAGTAGGCAAGGCGACACGGCGGGAGGGGGCGGAGCGGGTAAAAAAAAGACGGACATGCACGCGCCCGTGACTTTTAAGGTCAATGCGCATGCGCATAAGCTTAATGCGCATGCGCATTGACCTTAAAAGTCACGGGCACTGCAAGGAATCGCCACGATTCCTTGCAGTGTAGATAAAGAGTGGATAACTCGCAATACTCTCGCCTTGCTCGATGCGCATGCGCATCGACAGGCGAGACCTAAAAATGTGGCAGTGCAGTGGCCAATGAAAAAAACACGGCCCTGAGGGCTCTCTTCGGGCGGGTGCACCACGGCTCCATCTGGCTTTCTTCCTAATGCCCCCACACATGCCCTTTTCGAGACGAGTCAGCGCCCAGCCCCCGCCGCCAAAACTACAAACTTGCTGATTTTTATTGCCCAGGCTGCAGGCAGGCTTGATATAATATGTCCCTAATTCTCTGCCGACACCTGCATATATTCCTTAATTTTTTTGAGACTCATCACAAAGACCCTTGTGTAGCTGCGTTTTGTCACTCTTGTGGGAAGCAAATACTTTTTACCCTGCACCCCCACAAGGTCTAGTGGCATAACTATTGAATCATTTTCTGTCTCCGTACAGTACTAGCTCCACGTAATCTGTGTGCTGTTCTAGTGGTTCTGACGCGGCCTGCATCTCATGGGTCCCAGATTCTAGCCGGAATATCACGGAGGTGTCTGTGGCCTAAAACTGGGTTGGTTTCCTGCAACTTGCAAGCTGGAGATCCACCGAGCAAGCGTCTCCTGCCCTGGTCTCCTGACCCAGCCATGCACATGGCGTACACCGGACCTTCATATACTGCATGGCAGTGGGGGAGGGGGGGGGGGGGGGAGTGAGGTGAGGAGAAAAGAACACCATAGGCATTACTAAAGCACGCAGTAAACTTCACTGCTTACAACTTAATGGAAAGAGAGAGACAAAATAGGGTTCTTCCTGAAGGTACAGTTCTACAGTCTTGTTATCGTTTAAAAATTGACATGCTTGAATTATTTCCTGAGGCCAAGCTGGGAGTCCCATGATTACATTAAAATTGCACCATAAACTTTTAAGTGTGAGTGAAAACCTCCAAACAGAAGTAGCACAATCGCCTCACTGGAAAACACCTACATTTCTACAAATCAGGTGACTGCGCTCCCGGCACCACTCCCCATACAGAAGCCACAATATCTAACATCGCAACAGGCAGAGGGGAGATGGTGCAGGAAGAGGGTGAAATGGTGCAGGCAGAGGACGAGATGGTGCAGGCAGGGAGTGAGATGGTGCAGGCAGAGCGGAGATGGAGCCGACAGAGGGTGAGATGGTGCAGGCGGAGGGGAGATGGTGCAGGCGGAGGGGAGATGGTGCAGGCAGATGGAGAGATGGTGCAGGCAGAGGGAGAGATGGTGTAGGCAGAGGGAGAGATGGTGTAGGCAGAGGGAGAGATGGTGTAGGCAGAGGGAGAGATGATGGTGCAGGGAGAGATGGTGCAGGCAGAGGGGAGATGGTGCAGGCAGAGGGAGAGATGGTGCAGGCGGAGGGGAGATTGTGCGGACAGAGGGAGAGAGGGTGCAGGCAGAGGGGAGATGGTGCAGGAAGAGGGTGAGATGGTGCAGGCAGAGGGCGAGATGGTGTAGGCAGGGAGTGAGATGGTGCAGGCAGACCGGAGATGGAGCCGACAGAGGGAGAGATGGTGCAGGCAGAGGGGAGATGGTGCAGGAAGAGGGTGAGATGGTGCCGACAGAGGGAGAGATGGTGCAGGCGGAGGGGAGATGGTGCAGGCAGAGAGGAGATGGTGCAGGCAGAGGGGAGATGGTGCAAGCAGAGGGGAGATGGTGCAAGCAGAGGGGAGATGGTGCAGGCAGAGGGAGAGATGGCGCAGGCAGAGGGAGAGATGGTGCAGGCAGAGGGAGAGATGGCGCAGGCGGAGGGAGAGATGGCGCAGGCGGAGGGAGAGATGGCGCAGGCGGAGGGAGAGATGGTGCAGGCATAGGGGAGATGGTGCAGGCAGAGGGAAAGATGGTGCAGGCGGAGGGAGAGATGGTGCAGGCGGAGGGAGAGATGGTGCAGGCGGAGGGGAGATGGTGCGGACAGAGGGAGAGAGGTTGCAGGCAGAGTGGAGGTGGTGCAGGAAGAGGGTGAGATGGTGCAGGCAGAGGGAGAGATGGTGCAGGCAGGGGGTGAGATGGTCCAAGCGGAGGGGAGATGGTGCTGACAGAGGGAGAGATAGTGCAGAGGGAGAGATAGTGCAGGCGGAGGGGGGGTGGTGCAGGCGGAGGGGAGATGGTGCATGCAGAGGGAGAGATGGTGCAGGCAGAGGGGGAGATGGTGCAGGCAGAGGGGGAGATGGTGCAGGCAGAGGGGGAGATGGTGCAGGCAGAGGGGGAGATGGTGCAGGCAGAGGGGAGATGGTGCAGGCAGAGGGGAGATGGTGCAGGCAGAGGGGGAGATGGTGCAGGCAGAGGGGAAATGGTGCAGGCAGGGGGAGATGGTGCAGGCAGGGGGAGATGGTGCAGGCAGAGGGAGGGATGGCGCAGGTGGAGGGAGGGATGGTGGAGGCAGAGGGAGACATTTTGCAGGCAGAAGGAGAGGGTGCAGGCAGAGGGAGAGATGGTGCAGGCAGAGGGGAGATGGTGCGGACAGAGGGAGAGACGGTGCAGGCAGAGGGGAGATGGTGCAGGCAGAGGGGAGATGGTGCAGGCAGAGGGGAGATGGTGCAGGCAGAGGGTGAGATGGTGCAGGCTAAGGGAGAGATGGTGCAGGCAGGGGGTGAGATGGTGCAGGTGGAGGGGAGATGGTGCAGGCAGAGGGGACATGGTGCAGAGGGTGAGATGGTCCATCCGGTAAGTTGTGAGGGGGTGACACCCTGAGTTACCCGCACCGGGTGACACCAACCCTAGTGACGCCACTGCCTATTGCAGCACTGCACAGAAACGTTATGATGAACATTTTGTAACAACCTATTACCGATTGTTATACTCAGTTCCTAACACATACGATTCTTTCAATATAAATTGAATTGTATATAACTGCGATACACTTCTTACACACACTTTTGCTATGAAATAAAAATGTAAAAAAACAAATACTAACCACAAACAAGAGAAAGGAAGCAGCCATCAGCCAGGCCAAAAACACTTCTCAGCCTCCACAGCTGTAGATGAACTTGCAAACACAAGGCAATGTATGGACACATGGCCTTAAAAACATGCCAAATAATGTGAGCATCTCATACTCGGCTGACGGATGGAGGTCAGGGAGAGGGCGGAGTCATGGATTGTCATTTTCCAACATACATGTACCAGGGCACATGGTAACGCGGCTTAGGCGCGTTGGCCCAATTGTCTTTGGTAGCTGGATTCCAATATAATGGAAGAATGGAGTCTGCTTCTCATAGTGGCGGTCACTGACACACTGAAGGCCTCTCGGGGTCACTGGAGTGGGGGAGTCTCCTGCTTTTGGTGGGTCTCCAAAACCAAAGGGGGTGCACCGATTGGCTGCTTTTCCTCACTCCATCCTTCCAAAAATTCTCCTGGCCCCTTCTCCTTCCATTTCCACGGCGATCCCTCTTTCACTCCCCCTCACCTTATTCAAACCCTTCTTACAATCTTTCGCATCATTCTTTGTACCTTTTCACATCTGCCGTCACCCCTCATTTACACACCCATGTTGTTGGCTCTCCTCTCCCTTCTCTATATCTACTTGTCGCTGGCCCATTTATCTCTGTCCTTCTCAATACTCTTGCTTTTCTTTCTACCAAAATATTTTACGCACACCTCCACCCCCAACTAACTCCCTTTCTCTCTTCCCTTCCGCACATCTGCCTGTCTCCACGCATTTTAACATTTGAGCACAAGTAAGATCGAGATTTAGGTAAAAAAATATATATCTGGAGAATATATTTCTTCTACAAACATGCAATGTAGGTATGTATGTATGTATGTATTTATTTATGTATTTATGTATGTATGAATGTATGCATGTATGTCTGTCTGTCTGTTTGTCTGTATGTATGTATGTATATATGTATGTGCTATTTCCTTAGAGCAAACCTAGCCAAAGGGCGGTGAAGCTCTGGACAGGGTCAAAGACAAGCATAAAGTGAGCGAGTGGTAGAAGAGGTAACTGGTTTGGGGACTGTTAATCCACTGTGATGTAATGTACCTTTACTAGGTGCATGGTCAACTCTAACCTAAATTGGAGCAGCACTGGGCAATCCCAATCAATATGGGGATGCTGTACCACATCGTGGGTACATAGACGGCAAAAGGCCTGCGGTCGTGTTTTTGCTTTTTTAAACTTCTTAGTCTGCAGTCTGTTGGTGTCCTGGCTACAGATGTGCCGATAACCACCAGATATCCTGAGCTTGTCCCCAAGATACGAGGGGTGCAGTTCGTGAGCGTTTTGTAAACGAGGCGGCTGATTTTGAAGATAGTGCAGGCCGGCAAGGGAAGCCAATTGAGTTCCCCAGGATGGGGGTGATGTGATCATATTTTTCAGGTCATAAATGAGACTTGCGGCGGTGAGCAGGATGCCTGTAAGATGCACCAGTGTGGACTCTGAGAGGCTATGAAGAGGTTGATGGAGCGTTGTGATTGGTTTTGAGCATCCTAGTTTGACGTTCAACAAGGGAATGGGGGACTGGGCATGTTCTCCACGCAGGCTGTAATGCAGCCTGCGTGGAGGAAGGGGAAAGTGCACATGAGTGGTTTGGGCAGCCCGAGAGGGCAGGCCAAACAGTAATTGTGCACTTATGAGTAGACAAACCACTCCTCCCCTGCCCTGCTCTGGCAGCAGAGTAGCCCCGCCAGCCCGCAAAGCAGCCCTTCTCGCACTGCTTGAAAGCAGTCGGGCAATGCTCCTCTACCATAGCAGAGGAGCCGTCACTGGACGGCTTCATCGATGCTGTTGGCAAAGAACGTTTGCTTGGCTGATGTAAAGAGCTGTCTGCGATTGTGCTGAGGGTTTTCAGTATTATGAGTCGATCTGGAGTTCTGTATTTCTTCCATTTTCTTTCCTATCTGTGAATAGATTGTTTATTGTCCTCAAGGTCTTTAGGATACCAAGATAATGAAGGCGCTTGCCCTTGAGTGTTTTAATTTGGGCACTGATGGTCAAATAGTTTCCAAAAAAGTGTTGACGCTGTTTAGAAGGGTGCTGTCATTGGATGCGGGGCTGATAGAGTGAGAGGTGTATTCAAGCATTAGGTTGTCTATGGAGAAGTCGTTGAAGGATCTAAAGGGTTGACCTTCTCCTTTGGGTTGACTTTGGTTTGTTGGTAGGAAACCAAAGAGGGAGATGGGGATAGCGAAGTGGTTAGTCTAGTCCAGGGGTGAGGTTGGTTTTCTTAGGATTGTTGGTGATGTTGAGAAGACAAGGTCTTGGATGTGGCACTTGCAGTGTGTTAGTTGTATGACATGCTGGACCACATTGATTATGTTGATGAGGTTGAGAAGTGCGTCTCTTGTTTTTTTTTTGTTAGCTTGTATAGTTTGAGAGTTGAAGTCACCCAAGAGGGAGGCGTTGGCATGTCGGATGGATGAGGTGGGAAGCTTTAAGCAGGAGAAAACTAAAATGACATTCTGTTTAGCTTTAAAAATAAAGAGATTCCTGCCCAAATATGGACTGCTTGAGAATATTTGTCTCCCACTCACTGTGCCCCATTCACAGAGATATTTGTGTACCTAAGTGCTAATTTGGTGCATAAATAACATTTACGAGTGGAAATTCAACTTTGTTATTCACAAAATGGAAATCTGAACTCCAAAATGTACTTAAGGCACATAAATGACACCATTTTGATGCAATTGTTGACGTAAGCAAGTCTTATAATGAGGTAGGGTGAGTTCTCTCAGGGAGAGAAACTGCCTGAAAAAGTTTCTAACTACCCTTCTGTTTTGGGTATTCCCAAACCTTCTACTAATGCATGTAGTTTACTACCCTGACAATAGCCAGCAATGTACTCCCAGTAAGAGTGGGAATAAATATATTTCTAGGGTGGGGAAAGGAGACACTCCTAATGTGATGGAAGTGTGGATGAATGGGTCTCTGCAAGGGGAAAATAATTTTCCTAATGAGAATATTACAGCCTATGGCACGTATAATTCGCTGAATGCTACAGTTGGCACGATTTGTGAAAGCATCCTGTCCTCCAAACTATAAATAAGGCCCTAAGTTGGTATCTATACCTTTATTCATTTGAGGAGCCCTGGAATAGCAAACAGAATCTGTTATGGACAACTGGTAGCCTGCATTGAAGCTCTGGTATATGTCGACAAAGATAGCATGGATGAGGACCAAAAAAGACAAAATGATATAGTAGAGTCTAGCATATCACTTTGTCTTTTAAAAGTGAACCCAGAAAAGTTCCAACATTGTCAATGCAAGTAACATTTTAATTGTTTTAATACTTTTTGTTTGGGACTTAAACATTTAATAATTTGTGTATTTACTTGATGTATAATTGTTTCTGTATTTTTGTGTGTAGTTTTAAGATTTACATTCTAGGAATCGCTTAGAATGGGGTCCACGGATTCCAGTAGTAATTTAGTGGGAGTCCACAGAAGTCAAGAGGTTACAAACCCCTTATATAGTTTTTCAAGCTCTCTTGATTAGTTAAACTAGAATATATGCAAGCCCTGCATAATATTAGTATTTGAGTTCAAGATGGGTTAACCCATCACCGCGGGGCTAATTCCCCTGTGGTGCAGGGGGGAGGGGGGCCGCGCGTGGCACCGCGATGCTGATGACGAGCTCGGCTCATCATGCAGCACGATGGGGCTGTGCTGATGACGAGCTGAGCTCGTCATGGCCCCGCCCGCTCAATGGAACGCCCAGCACAGCGGGGTAATTATCCCCGCGTGGGCGTTCCGCGGAGGCCATGACGAGCTGAGCTCGTCATCAGCACACGAAGGGTTAATGGGGGACGGCCTCCTGTGAACACGCCAACTTAAGATTTTCAAAATTGATCAGATAGTCAATAAATTGACCAGTTCTGATATATGCAGGTGATGAAATGATATTGCCAAGATGTCCCCCATAGCACTACTCTCCAACCCCATATCTTACGTTATACACAGATAAATGGCACTCATTCTGCCGTTGGTATGGCTTTCCTGCAACAGTCCTGTTAAGAATCGTCTTGGTTTAGCTCTGAGAATTCGTTGAAGACCTGAACCTGGTGTTGTTTATGAATTGTGTTAAGTAACAGGCAATATGAGGACATTTGCTGTTGATGACTAGATGTACTATTCATTAAATGCGTGTGGCTGGAGGTCTAACCATGATGCTTACTAACGTAGAAGAGTATTTGTGACGGAAATGATGAACTAATAATAGGATAAAGAATAATGACCTGGTTATGAGTTTGGCGGTGTGGGAGCGGGCTGTCACTCCAGTGCCCTCTTCCCCTAGTGCCAACCTCCACTGCCGGCCGGCCGCCAGATTACAAGTTTGCTCATGGTCTCAATGGTGGTCCTTTGGTGGTCCCAATTAGAAAGGCACCACAATGAGAACGCCAAAGCCTGTTCCTGCACCGCATGGACTGTGCAGGAAAGGGGGTGCATGCACACAGGAGGGCACACCATGTGCCCCCCTGCACGTATCCCCAGAGGCAACAGGGGGCCATACCCTTAGTTTCCTCACATCAGCATTTTCACTGGCGGTGAGGATACTTGTAATATACTTGGCGGTGCCGCAGCAGCACTGCCAAGTGCAATGTAGCCTCAAACCACCGCACAACCACCAAGGATCGCGGATCCCCGGTGGTTGCGGCAGTGCTATGGCGGCTCGACCATTGTAATACGGCAGTTGGACAGCCGATGCAGTGGTCCCGACTGCCTCCGCACCTCCACCGTGGGTTTGGGAGTCTAATGGACCGCCAAACACGTGATTAGGCCCTAAATGTATATCCTTGGCTAGATTTAAAGCAAATACAGATCATTCTTGAATGGGTAGAGATGGAGTGGGTGAAAGACAACAAATATCCAAATGTCACTTTCTCAAGAAACAGAACGTAGCAGCAGCAGTGGGTGAACCATTGAAAGCTCGCGCCAAGCTCAAGCGTGATGCCTGGCTCTGGCGAAGCTCAAGGTTCTTTGGACCCTTGGGCCCAAAATGAGCCGAACTTTCATGTGCCTTCTACCTGCCAACACACTCTAACCCCATGCAGCAAGAGTTTGGACAAAGCATTAACCTTTGATGTAACACAGGAGTCAGACCTAGACAACATCTAGTGACTGAAAAGCTCAACGTGAAAGAAGAAAACTTGTGAACAATCCCGGAAGCCCTGTTCGCAAATTGTATGGCCTGGACAAATATTTTATTTCACAAAGCCTCCTTTTTCTTCATTATCACATATGAGAGCACTTTCAAAAACATGAGTTTTGGAGATGTGCGCCGTTCGGACACCTCTCATGTTTGATTTAATAGACTATAATGTTGCTCCATCCACAATAAGTGTCTATGCCACATTTAGGGTATATATGACCACTGAGGTGCCTCTTTGCTCACTAATGGCATTGTCATAAGGGTAAGAGCAGGACCGTTTCTATGTTCACATTTAAAAACATTTATTAATACCTGTCAATGCGGTGACATAATCTGATGTAGTTATGCGAAACACTTAAGCGTGCTAAATGAATAAAAACATTATTTTGAAGAGACTTTATCATGTCTTTTACTAGACGTCTGTTGCGTGATGTACATGCAGAATGTTTTCAAGGCTTGGCTTGTACACAGGCTCAGGCTCTTAAAGCCAAGCCAGACCCTTGGCTCAGTTCTCCCTGTTATAGTGTTGACTTGCCTGTCTCTACTTGTCGTGCTCATTGATAAAATGCCAAATATTTTGTGAACAGGTTACATATCAGTTGCAATGATTGTGAAAGATCTTGCAACCTTCAGACCAAGGCTCAACATTACCAGTGTGGCTTAGCTGTGAGATAAACTTGGGATGATGTGCTAGCTGAATGCAAGTTCTGCAATTTGAAGAAGAGAAGGGCTATTCAAAATCCCAATTAGGTGCAGTAAGGACTAGCTGTTATGAGGGCACTCCATTTCCCTTTTACATTCCCTCTCCTACCATCAGCTCTTCAACTTATCAGTTACCCATACCCTGTTAGGGTAGAGGTAAGGGCAACTGCAGGAGTAATAGAAAGATATACAGTTAGGTAAGAGTAAGTGATAGATTTAGAGTAAGTTTAGTGATGACAATGAGAGTAAGGGTAACAAAAATGTTTATCATTAGGGTACAGGTAAGGGGAGAGTAAGGGTAATGGAAAGGTTTAGGGTTATGGAACAAGTTTAAGAAAGGTAATGCATTGGGGAAAAAGTAAGCAATAGATTTAGATTTACAGTAGAGTAAAGGTCTGGGTAAGTAATAAAGAAAGGTTATGGCTAAAAAAAAAGTGTAAGGGAGAGTTTAGGGTAAAGGTAGGGGTCTGAGTGAAGGTAAAAGAACGGTTTAGGGTTAGGGTAGACACAAAAGTAAAGGAATGTTTTTGATTTAGATTAAGAAGAGGGAGGGATAGGTTTAGTACGAGGAAGCGTAAAGGATGGGGTAAGAGATAGATTGGGGGTTGCGGTAATAGTGACAGATAGATTTTGGCTTGCATTCAGGGTAATGTAAGGGAAATGTTAGGAGTTAATGCCAAGGTAAAGATAAGGGAAAGGGTAATTTATGGTAAGAATAAGAGTAAAGGAAAGGTTTATTTTTACTCTAAGAGATATTGTTGTGTTTTGGGGCACAGGATTAGGTGAAGATGTGGACAGTGGTAATGACTGGTGATGAACTCGAAGTAATGGTGAAATACATGTTAAAAATAGGCAGATATGCTACTGACAGGGAGGATGATATTGATTAGGTGGAGGCAGGAAAAGCAGTGGTTGTTAAACAGATCTATTATCAGCAAAACAATAAAAAAAAATTGAATTTCTTGCTTAAAAATGTTTGCAGATGATAACATGCAAACGCACATAGGGGCCGATTACGATGCAGCCCATTAGGGTTCCGACTGTCGGTCGGAGCCTTCGGAGCTGCATTGTCATCGGCTCCGCGGTTTACCTACCGATCGCCTCATTATAACGGAGGTGGTCGGAAGGTAAACCGGCTGGTTATTCCGACTGGCTTCCGAAAGGCTCAGAGAGCCAGTCGGCCAGTTGGAAGCCGGCCAGTAATCTCAAGGGTGGGTCTTTCCGCCCTTGAGAATATGATGCACGGTTTCCGACACAGGTTTTCAATCCGCAAAGTCTGACATGGAAACCATGCCAGAAAGCATGTTTGGGGGCCTCCAGTAGGGCCCCCTTTGGTGTATGGCCTCCCTTGGATGCAAAGGGGGCACCTATGGTGCCCCCCATTGATCCCTGCACCCCATGGCAGGCACCTTGAGGTGCCTGCCACGAGGTGCAGGAATGAACCACACCTCCCATTTCATTATGGGAGCATGCATTACGGCTGGTATGCGTGCTCCCACAGTGAAATGTAGGAATGCGACCTAACAGTATTCAAATTTCGCAATCAGAGAAAGAAAATTACATATAAGAAGATAAACTGAGTTATTGACCTCCGTCTCTGAATGCAAAGCAAATGTGACAAGATAAAAACAAGATTTAAAGGCATCGTTATCACACGATCACTTTGTGATTGAGCAGAGCATCTGTTATTTGTCAATTCCACAGGCCAGTAGGCCCCAAAAAGAGCTTGCCTTGATGAAATCTGACTCGCCATAGCGAGTGGGCGAGCATATTTGTTGAGGCCTGTATCACTGATGACATCACTGATGACATCATCCAAACTTTTGTACAAATTGCTCTATACACCAGTATAACATTAAAAGTCTGAAAGTAAGTGCAAAATAGACCATAATAATATGAAACATCATTAATGCCATAATATATACAACCCCCTTAGGTGTATCAAGGTGGGTTAAGAGCAAACTGACCCTAAACCATACAAGTCATGGGTAGCCAAGTTCATGGTGACTATCTACCACGGATAGAAGGATAACAGGTAAACTGTTCAGAGAAAGCCAAGTTCTTCCAGATATTCAACTTCTGTTACATTACTAATCCCCTACTATGGACAGCCTTCATCTGTATCAAACCCCTCACAGTCACAACACCTACATTGAGAAATAAAGGTGATGTAAGTAGAAAAGGGGGTACTGTAAATAGTGTTTACTCTATGGAGAGAGTTTACTCGGTACCACTCTGTTTATAGACTGTGAAACTGTCATGAGAAATGCACCACAGAGTATTAAAAAGTATCTACTAAGAACAGTGTACGCTCTATGCAAAACTTGTCCAAAGAGACACTATTCCCTCAAGATAACAACGGTCTGAAGATTCTAAAGATCATACTACCTGCCACCTTCTTACTGTGGAGAAAACTTTAAAGAAAGCCCTTCTTCTTAGGCAAAACAAGCACATGTATATGGGTTAGTATCTGGTGCACACAATCTTCCATGTTACATGGAAATGATCATGCGACGACAATTCTGTGTAATAACATAGGCTGCTTATAATACCTACTACATAGATTCTTTGTCCTGGTGGAAACTATTTCTGCAGAACCAAAAAACTGGTGTGGAACATATTGGACACAAGTCGTTAACTGCCATCTGCACACAGAGTTACTCTTCAATACAAAGATTTATAATATATTCAGTAGCGCTACACACCTATGATGCATTAGGTGCCCATGTGTTTTGAAAACAATTATACCCAGTAGCTGGACACAGACTGCGCATAATTAGGTAGACAAGTAATAAGGTAGTTACCCGCCACTATGTAAACTATAAAACAAACTAACACACTCACTGGATGATGTCATTTGAGATATCTTCAGTTATGTAATAGAACATATCATGAGTGATGTAATATGCGAGGTCACAAGTATATACACACACACACATATATATATATATATATATATATATATATATATATATATATATATATATATATATATATATATATATATATATATATATATATATATATATATATATATTCAAACAACGATTCCTCCCACAAGAGGATATCTTGGAGTCGCAAATAACCCAATCTTAATCCACAGGGAAGTTGGTTTCAATTCTTTTATTTTCTCAATCCATGGGGTGTCAAAAAACAAGGCAACAACCAACGCGTTTCGACAGCCTCCGCTGTCTTGGTCAACCGTGATATATATGGTGCTTGGGTCAACGGTGATGCAGGCAGGATCGTGAGCGCCACCCACATGGGCAGGTACTTACCTAAGGCACCCACACCTCTGCTACGCCCACCTGTGAAAATCTGCCAATCGCAGCAAAGCAAGCACTTTTAAAGATTGGACTCAGACAAAACTTTTTGTTGGAGAAAAGCATTTGAAAAAGGAAACTGCTCCGAAACGCGTCATGCAAAATCCAATAAAATTGCTGATCCCTACAAGCTACTGCGTGTGCCCGTCTCTTCATCGCTGTGGGGGGACATGGTTTGTGATATATATATATATATATATATATATATATATATATATATATATATATATATATATATATATATATATATATATATATATATATATATATATATATATATATATATATATATCATGATTCAGGCATACGCAGTCACCACCTATAGTGCCGGTACCATCAAACAGAACAATATGCTGTCACTCAAAGACACCAATAGCGCTTTATTAACATCGATCAATAAAGGGGTACTGGTATCTTGGAGTACCAGTGCATTTCTACTGTATATATACAGTCATAATTTGTATGGAGCATTATTTAAATTCCCTTGCTCCACTGTTTGCTGTGATGGTGTGTCGCAGTATCAGCGATTGGACGTATATGGTGCTTGCTTTATTTTAAGGCTGGGTTGGGGTAAATTTTTTTTTTATTATTTATTTATTATTTTAAAAGTTTTATATAGCGCTGGCTAGACCCAGAGGTATCAGAGCGCTTTACATGATCAGGATAGTATAAGGCAAACATGGTATAAAAAGCATAATAACAAAGTAAAAAACAACATAAATTACAAAATCAAGGAGGAATGAAACAGGATTTGGAGCAATACAATACAGGTGATATAGGTAGAGTGGAGTACAAGAAGAGGGCCATATATTACTGAGACAAATATGGTATAGTGAAAAGAGATCAGGAGTCGGGCGCAGGTTAGGATCCCAAGTAGTAGTTAAGGATGTGGGTTTTGAGGTCTTTTTTGAAGCTGGCGTACGAGGGGTTACAGCACAGGTTTTTCAGGAGGGTATTCCAGATAGTAGGGGCATTGCCAGAGAAGGAGCGAGATTGTGTGGTTTTCTTTTTATGCAGAGGTGGGATTAGGAGGAGGGCGTTGGTGCTTCTCAGAGGACGAGTGGTACCAGCGATGAGGAGTTTCTTGGATAGGTACTGCGGAGTGTTTTGGTGGAGAGCTTTATGAGTAATGCAGGCCGTTTTGTAAGTTGATCTCCTTCGATAGGGAGCCATTTAAGAGATTTGAGAACTGGGGAGATATGATCGAAGCGTTTGCTGTCTGTGATGAGCCTGGCTGCAAGGTTGAGCACAGCTTTAATTGGAGAAAGGTGGACCTTGGGGATTCCGTTGAGGATGGTGTTGCCATAGTCAATACATGAAAGAACCAGTGATTGAACTGCAAGTTTAAAATCATTGATGGGTAAGAATGGTTTGATGTTTTTGAGGTGACGGAGAGTGAAGAGGGCTCCTTTGGCGGAGTTTTTGATGTGAACGTTAAGGGTGAGCCTGTTGTCCTTTGTAATGCCAAGAGATTTGACGGAGTTGGACAGTGTGAGTGAGCAGTTGAGTGCTTTAAGGTCTGAAATCCATGATTGAATCCCCCATTCACAGAACTAACTTAAGACAAAATCCTAAACGTACTACTTTTGGTATTCACAGAAGGCATTTAGTAGTAGTTAAGTTGGGATTTTGTCTTAGTCTGTCTTAAGTCTGTCTTAAGTCTGTCCTACTACTTTTGGTATTCGTTGAAGGCATTTAGTAGTAGTAAAGTTAGGATTTTGTCCTAAGTTTGACTTAAGACAGACTTAAGACAGACTTAAGACAAACTTAAAACAGTCTCAAGACAAACTTAAGACAAACTTAAGGCAAACTTAGGACATACTTAAGACGGACTTAAGACAGACTTAAGACAGACTTAAGACAAACTTAGGACAGACTTAAGACAGACTTAAGACAACATCCTAACTTTACTACTAATAAATGCCTTCTGTGAATACCAAAAGTAGTAAGTTTAGGATTTTGTCTTAAGTTAGTTCTGTGAATCGGGCCCGTAAACCTCTAATCAATTCCATGGCCAGTGCTGTTGGGCTTTCAGATTTGAAGTTGCTCCTGCTGTGACAGACTGCTTTCTGGAGGCAGGGCAGAGGAGAGGGCACTTCAAAAGAAAGGAGATCCGCAACACAAATTTCAAAGACTCCGGGCCCGATTCACAGAACTAACTTAAGACAAAATCCTACAATTACTACTTTTGGTATTCACAGAAGTTAGGATTTTGTCTTAAGTTTGTCTTAAGACAGACTTAAGACAAACTTAAGACAAAATCCTAACTTCTGTGAATAACAAAAGTAGTAAGTTTAGGATTTTGTCTTAAGTTAGTTCTGTGAATCGGGCCCTCCGACCCTAAATTACATTTGGTGTCTGGAAATGGACTATAAGAAGGGAAGCTTGAGGCCCCTAAAAATGTCAACTGTCAAGCAGCCAGATGAGCTGTGCGAGTGTGGGAAACTCTGCAAGACTTCTGCCTGTGACCAGGGCTGGAGGCTAAGACCTGCCAGTCTCCCAGCTGGCTGAAGGGACATCACCCAGGAACATCCAAGACCATCTGCCCCTGGAGCACCAGAACCTGCTTCCTTGCCAAGTCCAGCAAATCCTGTGAGGTAGAGGAGTGCCCTGGAGAAAGCGAGGTCCAGCAGGGGATCCTGTCAAGTGGATCCCTGCGGTAAGATATGAGGAGAGGACTGTTGCACCAATCGGGTTGTTGCCTGGGGGCAGGTTCAATTTGGCAACCCCGTATTTCAGAGGGAGCCAACATGAAGTTAGCTGTGAAGCTTGCCATGCTGATCAGGCCGTTGCTTGTGGTTGGTCAGCACACCTATATGCCAGAGGGGGCCACTGTGAAGTTTGTTGTGATACTCTGGGCGTCGCACGTGTTAGGTATGTAAGTCAGCCACCCTGTATGCCAGAAAGAGTCACTGTGATGTTTGCTGTGCTGATCGGGCCGTCACCTGTGTGCTGTGTGTATGTCGGTGACCCTGTATGCCAGAGAGGGCCGCCATGAAGAGGGTCCTTCTGCCGATTTGATTGAGCTCTCACCTGAGTAAAGAGCAAGTGGGGTGACCCTATATGCCAGAGGGGGCCACCGTAGGAAGATAAGGATTTGAGCCTGGTGGATGCATTCTTTCTGAGGAGAATCTGCTGTGGTAACATGTGCGGGCCTGAGCCCCAAATGAGGATTGGAACCAGAAGCCTCTGACATCACTCCTCCCCTTGTGGGGAAAATCAAAGGAAACTCACTGTTGCATCTGAAAAATACCGAGGACATCCAGCCACAGACCCTGCAGAGCTGTGCGTGTGATACTCGCCTGAAGCAGCCGTCATCCCCGCAAGAGAGATGCTCTTGGAGACTCTGGCCAGACAATCCCTGCTGGTGAGGGTAAGATTGAGGGAAAGGCCTGAAGGCCCAAAGGGAACCTGTCTGCCAGATAGCGCTTCGGATTTGGAACACTTTTGACTTTTTTAACTAGAGTCGGAATGGAACTTCTGAGACTCACACTGCTAGTGGGGCTTAATGAGAACATCACTTGTTATGAATGAGGAATAACCACTACCGCTAGTGAGAGGGAAGAGGAACTCAGAAGACTGCCATTGAAACACTGGAGCCATGACCTCATGAGACTGTGTGTATTGTTTGTGTACCTCGTACTTCACTTTGTGGCCGTATATGAATACTCCTTCTGTCATACAAGAAAGCATTTGACTGGACAATCATTTATTGCTGCTATTGAATGTATTTTGAGCTGTGAACCTGTGTTCACCCCCTGTGTCTGTCTTCCCTGAGAAGCCTTAAACTGCTCGACCTGCGCTAAGATGGAGAGTCAAATGCTGTAAGGGTACTTGGAGCAGTTGCTCACGATCCATAGTAGATTGGGTCCCTGGACATCAGAGGTAAAAGGACTCAACCTCCATGGTTTGGCCCAGTAACTCCTGCTTGCCCCATGGCCCTCTGAACAGGGTTCTGACAGCTTGTTATATTGCCAGATTGCTGCACAAGTACTCTTCTGCAGGTTCATACATGGGTGTCAGTTTGAAAGAGATTCCTTGAACGCCAACCTCCTGGAGTCTGACGATATTTGGTTTGAGAAATTGGCTGAGATAATATTCATTTATGAAAAGGTAGCTCAATGGTTTAAGCACTTGCTGAATTGTATTGTATGGCAACATTTATACAGCGCTTACTCCCCTTATGTTGGGCACTGAAGCTCTTGCCTACGTGGGTAGCACACTGCACTTTTTAGTGTGTGTGGTTGGAAATGTTGCCTGTTTTGATCCTATGTAGGAAGAGTTTCCATGTTATGTGTGATGGACGCCAAGGTACAGCAGTTGTGTTATAGGACATAGCGCTGAGCAGTGTGATGAATGAAGAGGTGTGAGGGACAGATACACAGTTTATTTATTTTATTTTATTTATTTATTGTGATTTTATATAGTGCAAACTTTACCGGAAGGTATCAGAGCGCTTTACAAAAGTATCAGTTACATTACATAAGGACTTCAGAGTACATAAGTTACATAGAAGATACAAACAGAAAAACTCTAAATGCACATAAGAATGGCAGTAAGTACATAAGTCTGCTACAGATACTAGTGGTTAGAGTTGCATATATACAAGTTGCAAAATCACTCAAGATTACATTTTAAGAAGCGATAAGGTTTGGACAATTTATATTACATAGTTACAGAGCATGAACTTCTTGCCGTTGATCAACCAGGCCTTCAGGTGCTGTTGCACTCACGGGCAGTGATCTTGGGCCTGGAGGGATCCCCAAGGTAGTGATGGCCGAAGGGGTAGAGGGCTGGGTGGTCGTGGGTGGAGGCAGCATGCTGGTTCCCCGGGCTGATGTTAATCTCTTGCTGGGCTCCATCTGTGGGCACGGGGGAGGACGCAAAGGGCAGGCGGATCTGTGCCACAAAGTCAGGTCTCCCGCTGGGCTCAAGCACCCACAGTGAGGCCCCGGCAGGTCCAGCCTGCCAACACTGTATTCAGGCCTCAGGGCTGCCGGCCGGGCCTGGCAAGCTTGCTCCACCAAATGTCCCGACAGCAGGCGATCTAGGCTTCCACGGCCACCGGCACTCTTTCAAAGCTTCTGGGTCCTCCGCTGGAGCCTCCGCAACTGGGAGTTTCACTGCAGGGTCGACCCATGGGTGTCAACCCAGGCCATGTAGGCTGCAATGAATGGATGGGCCATGCCCAATAATCAAGGCCCCACTAGGCCCACTAAACTTTCCTCGCTCTCAAGCCCCAGGGTGATGGGGCCAGGACGCCCCACCCAGCTCAGCACCTCGCGGGCTGACAATCGCGATGCCTGCAGGTCGAGACGTCCGCTCCGGCCTCCATCTGGGATCACCTTGGATAATCTTGAATTTATGGTTTTCAGTAAACTGGCAGCTTTTAGCAGTGTTGCAGGTCCCTTTAAGGTATTTCATATGAACATAGTTCACTTAGGTGGTTACTTCACCAAGTTGTCCATTCTGAGGTCTTTTTTTAAAGCTTTCTTGTCCTGCAGTCCTTTTCATCATCACAAAGGACCTTTTGGTCTGACACCTTCAGGAACACCACATGCACTGCGGCCTTCAAGTAATGCTCGGCCCTCTCCTGGCCTCTCTCTATGCAGACAATGTATTATTATTCGTCTGCCACCCTATTGATATTTTCCCTCCATTAATTTGTGGAATCACAAGTTTCGGCCGTCTCTCAGGCCTCCACATAAACTGGGGTAACTCCAAACTTTTCCGGTTGACCAATATCACATCCCCCGTAGATGTTGAATATCCCTTTTCTTGGATAACGGATTCTACTAAATACTTGGGCATCCATTTACACTTAGATAAAGACTAGGTTCTTCATTTTAATTATGGACCAGCCTTTGGTCAGCTGCCGACACAGATGGAACGTTGAATAAATCTTCCACTTTCCATGGCTGGACGAGTGGCAAAAATCAAAATGGTTGTTCCCGCTTTTGTATCTATTTCTAAATATTCCACTCACATAACGATTCTTCAAAACTCTCTGAAACCTTCTTCTACGGCTCGTATGGGCCAGACTAAGTCCAGCATTCGAAGGAACAACATGACTCTCACTTAACAATGCTGTGGTTTTGGAATTCCAGACTTCTGTCTTTACTATCTTCCCGCACAATGGCTGTATGCACACTGCTGGTATCACCTGGATGCCCGCATCCTCTATCTCATATCGGAGAGGGACCAGATTGGACAACTACTGCTCTCCTCTCTTCTGCCGAAGGGCACACCCAGTGGTCCAGCCAAAATTCAGACCCTATCCACTACCTGTTGGGCTCGGCAGAAACTTTGTCTCAGTCTAGGAGGGGGCATTCTTTACTCTCTTGCTATCCTGTTAGCAGACAATCCCTGGCTTCCCCTTACGCATGAAAAGCTGATCCAGCGCACCATACAACCTTACGATCTACATACCATAGGCGATGACTTTCCCGACGGTCATGTCATCACCCATGCTGACAATGTTCACTTTCAGAGTGCCTCCTATATGGATCATTTTGTATTAAGAATACTCCATAATACCCTGAGCTCATGTATACCCACCTTGTACCGGACGAATTCTGGGAAGTAAGCTTCAGTCAGTTCATTTGGACTAAAGAATCATATTAGAAAATGATAAATGAATGTAGTATAAACAAACAAAAAAGGGGAAGAAATTATACATTTAAAACAAATATTTGAGGAGTGTGAAAAGGAAGCAATAAGCTCATTATAAAACTGCCAAATGGTCCTGTGATCATTTTGACCAATACCTTTGCCAGGTCCAACTTATACATAAGATCACTCTGCACAATAGGTTATTTAGGCTGTTTGTGGGCCACTACATTGCCGTAACGGGAGTTCTAATATTTATGTAATTAAATGTGCCAACTGCTTTGTGTATATGCAAAGACGTATCACTCAAAATGTCACATACATGAGATGAAGTGCATATGCCAGTCCTGCCAAGTACAACGCATCAGGCGTTAGACAAACGCATTTCAGTGTGGTGCTCCGCATCACTGCACTGAAATACATTGTCACGCATAACAGTCATAGCACCTCCTGTCAAGCCGTTGCCCTGCCTCCTATATGAAAATAAAATTGAAGTGTCTGGCAGCGCTCTGTGGCATGGGTGCGCTACTACCGCAGGTTTAGCTCAGCTGGCTGCTACAATGTATCCATATAGCAGGGGTTTCATGCTGCGGCGCCGCTCTGACTGATCTGCGTGTGATACAGTCAGAGACTTCTTAGGCGCGCAACAGGGACGTCACCTCCTGCTAGTGCTGCAGTTGTTTACGGGAGGCTGCTAGGTGATTGGAGCACATCATGGCAGCGCTGCTTGCACCACCATGGTTGCAGTCAATTTTAATTGATGACCGTCACCCCACTGCGAATTGAAGAGGGAGTGACGCTGTTGTGGCCAGGACCGGACTGAGGAGGTAGCCGCTTCAACGGCACAGTAAACCCATTGCATGGGCTCGTGGCCTCACAAGTGAGACAGTGAGTGCTTCAGTCAGCCAAGTGTGTACAGTGTGTTAATTTGGTAATGTGAAGATCTGACCACAGCCACATTGGTTTTTGATTGCACTCTCTTCAGTGCTCTTTGGGCAAGATAATCTGCTACTACATGCATATAAACTTCCTGAAAATGTATTTGTTTTAAAAAAGATAGGTGGCAGTAAGTTCATATTGGGCTCCCGAATGAGAGTGTGAATGAACAGGAGGTCTGAAGTGCGCCTTTGCTTTTTTAAATGATTTGTATGCCGCGTGTGTCCCAAGGAATTGCCTACTGCGCGCAGACTGGTCTGTATGGAAACCCGCTCTGCATCACTGCACTGAAATGCATTGTCACGCATATCTGCATATGGCAGCTGTCACTGTGAAGCCTGTGGATGGAACTAGAATGTGTGGCATTCGGCAGCACATGCCTGTGGCTGCCGCGTGCTGTTCCTGCAGGCTTGGAGCACTGCTGGCAGGCTCACAGTGCTACAATGTATCACCAGGTCTGATTCCGCTGTGCCGCACTGCTCTGAGTCAGACAACCTGACTTCAGGGCAGGGCCCAGTAAGGTTGTTTGAATCGATTGGCCGGTGGCACAGTGGGGGTAAGGATACATCTCAGATTTACTATAGGCGCCCAGGGACGGCGGTCGCCACCCATTGAAGCACCCAAACCTTTTGCTAAAACAAAAATTGAAGGCAAAGCTGTGCACTCACCCAAGTGTTTTTTCATACAGTGGGGGTGATGTCATGTCCTGCTGCCAGATCGCCGTGGAAAGTTTGTGAGGAAGGCCGGCACCGTGGGGGCTCACCTCACTGGCTTGCTGGTGGAGCTCGGCTGCTCGCAGGGGCCTAGCCACCCATGCCGTGGGGCTTTTAATGGCTGCTGCCCCTGTGCCGATTTTAATATTACTAGGAAGAGTCAAGTCCAGTGGACCTCGTCAGAGTCTTCTGATCCTTCACTCACTGAACAGTAAAGTTCATGCAGCGGCTGCCAGGACAGACAGGGCTCACAGTAGAGACTAAAGAGCTGAACTAAAGAGGCCCGCTGCATTCTTAACCAAAATGATTGCCGTGGGGATGGGGGCTTGCGGTCTGAGCCAGGCAGCCTGCTGCAGAGTCATCAACGCCAGTCACTGAGCCTCCCTGACCTTTCATATATATCTCTACTCTTTCTCTCAAGTACTCACTGGGGCTTGCCCCTCCCACCTCTTGTGACTAGTAGACAAGAAGTCACAGAGTCTCAAGGAAACACTCATCTCCGGCCCCGCCAACCATGCCTAATGGATCGAAGGGAAAAAGGGGCAAGTCTCACTAAACAAGATGGGGCATATATGCGAAAAAGTGACTCAAAAAGGTAGCACCCAAAAATAAATAATGCCTCGTTTAATTATACGACGGATTGCTGATCAAGCAATCCAGAGCAACAGTAGGAGTAAAAAATGGTTGCAAAAGCCATACAAAATAACTGCCAATGACAGCGCAGCTGCTTGCGTGACTACGGTAAATTATCCCGCGACTAGATTCGACGCTGGTGGCAGAGTGAATCTGTGGATGACCTTGGCCACCACCGGAGTGTTCCTCAGCAGCCCAGAACAGATACAGCTGAGCCAGAATGCTGCATTGTTGCCGTGGGAATCCAAGAGGTGCACTCATCAATCGCAACCGTCTCCCTTCGCAAAGAGTAAGTGCCTGAGGAGTGACAGGTATCCTTTCGTAGGCTAGTTAAATTGCTTAACCTCTTAGCTGCGTCGAACGTTCAGCACCCAGTGCTGAACTTTCGAATAACGAGCGCTGGCCCGTCGGCCAACGGTCGTGCGCAGCACTGGCAAGGTAGTGCTCGCGACGAGCGTTGGCCGACTGCAGCGCTTAAGGGGTTACAGCCAAAATATAGCTTCTTGTTACTCACTTGTAGCCCCCATTCTTTCCATTCACTCTTGTGAATTCATATACATTTACCCACTTCCATGCATACATCAACCAATACAGCCATCATCCGGATTTACCCAGAAATCTATCACCCGATTAAGCGCCTCTTGGCAAGTATTTGATACGGTATACTCTCTGTGTATACGGTTGCATGTACGTATGTTTTCTGGGTCCGCGTGAAGATGTTTCACCCAGCATAAAATATTTACTAGAAAGAACCTTTGCACATGAAATAATTAGCCAACTCTTGTGCCTTTTTCAATGCTTGTTTCTGGGGTAAGGAGATTATGTGCATGAGGGATACAGTGTTCATTTCAATCTACCTGTATACAATACTGTTACTTTCTGTTTGTAAGTTATGCGATTTTATTGTGTCCCACCAGGAAATGGCTGGGGGTAATTTCTGATATTTATATGTTTCCCTCGTCGTCATTGCTTGAATTTGCTTGCAAGAAAGTGTCAATCACAGTGTTCACATCTCACTCATAATTACACTGAAATTATGAAAATGTCATACATGGCAAACTGAAACCTTGGCATCTATGAGTCGCATTTAAAGCCCCGGCTACCGAAACTAAGAAGGCTGCATGTGGCTACAAATGGACACGCCCACGGTTATCAGGACGCTCCTGGATGAGTGAAGCCCTGCTTCCGCCACTCTCAAGATGTCCGCGCAGGCCGCATATTTCGTTCCTGTCCACGTGACAAAAATCAGCCAGTCAAAAGCCCGATCCTTTCAAAGCGTCACACGCAACGTGCAGCGTCCAATCGGCAGAGAGCTGTCAGTGTTTCAAAATGGAGGCGGCAACAGCTACAGAAACAACAACAGTGATGGCGGCTGAAAATGCCCAGCGGTGAGTGCGTCTGCTTGCTCTACAGCTTGCTGTGCCCTCTCTGCTTGATCGAGTTCATGTTATATTGTACTCCACTGTGTAAGCAGCTGTACAAGAAGATTCCGTTTTTCAAACTACCAACTTTTGAACAAGATAGGCTAGAGCTTGGTAGAAGACAAAACATTTGGGAACAGATACAGGGTTGTTTAGAAAAAGGTTGTTACAGTTACCTTTGGATTGTCTTTGCAGTGGGTTATGTTGGGTATAGGGCACGGATCTGTGCCATTCCCCTGGGGCAAAACGTGTCGTGCTCACAGATGTCACCGCCAAATTGGTCAGTCTCAGTCACGAGCAGCTTTTGCAGTTTTGCTGCTTGCACTTTTTTCGAATGTAGGGGGGACTACAAGTCACATAATGGAAATCATATACAAGTTAGAGCTACTTTGATGTCTGCATCAGACACCATGCCGGATAGGCGGATAAAATTAGCAGGTCACCTGGTGATGCAGGATACATTTTTCCCTATTTTGGGCTTTGCATTAAGATACTGCCTTCTGGTAGATGCAGTCTTGGTTTCTTTTCTCTAGGGAAAAATGCATTGGTACACCTGAAACAATGACAAGGGAAAACCCAACACTGGAAAAGTAGTTAAAGTTCAAAAATGTATATAGCGCACTACTCACCCAGAGGGTCTCAAGGCGCTTGAGGAGGCAGAAGTATTTACTTATCGAATATCCAAGTTTTTAATTATTTCTGAAGGAGAGGTGGTTCTGAGTTAGGCGGAGGTGGGTGGGGAGAGAATTCCAGGTCTTGGCCGCTAGGTAGGAGAAGGATCTTCCCCCCCCATGGTGGATCTGTGGATGCGTGGAATGGCGGCGAGGGCTTGGTTGGATGAACGTAGTTGGCGGGTGGGGGTGTAGAAGGACAGTCTCGTGTTGAGGCATTCGGGTCCTAGGTCATAGAGGGCTTTGTGTGCGTGGGTGAGGAGATGGAACGTTACTCTCTTGTTGACGGGGAGCCAGTGGAGATCTTTCAGGTGACCGGAAATGTGAGCTTGACGAGGGATGTCCAATACTAGTGTGGATGATGCGTTTTGGATGCGTTGAAGTTTTTTCTGTAGTTTGGCTGTGGTTCCAGCGTAATGGGTGTTTCCGTAATCCAGTCGGCTGGTGACCAGTGCGTGGGTGCCCGTCTTTCTTGTTTCAGTGGGGATCCAGCGGAAGACTTTTTTGAGCATGCGTAG
Source organism: Lissotriton vulgaris (assembly GCF_964263255.1). Classification (NCBI taxonomy): domain Eukaryota; kingdom Metazoa; phylum Chordata; class Amphibia; order Caudata; family Salamandridae; genus Lissotriton; species Lissotriton vulgaris. The sequence goes on from NC_141698.1 coordinate 32,207,014, forward strand.
GATGTTGAAGCAGGATGATGTGACGGCATTGGCTTGTCTGGTCATCGAGAGGGAGGAGTCCAGGATGAAGCCCAGGTTACGTGCGTGATCCGTTGGTATGGGTGCGGTTCCCAGGGCTGGTGGCCACCAAGAGTCATCCCAGGCCGAGGGGGATGACCCTAAGATGAGGACTTCCGTTTTGTTCGAATTCAGTTTTAAACAACTGTTCTTCATCCACTTGGCTACTTCTTTCATCCCATCGTGTAGGTTGGTTTTGGCTGTGTTCGGGTCTTTGGTGAGGGAGAGGATCAGCTGGGTGTCGTCTGCGTAGGAGGTGATGTTGAGGTTGTGTTGGCGCGCGATGGATGCGAGGGGACTCATGTAGACGTTGAAGAGGGTGGGACTGAGTGATGATCCTTGTGCTACGCCACAGATGACTTCTTTGGCTTCTGATTTGAAGGGGGGAGGCGAACTCTCTGGGTTCTTCTGGCGAGGAATGAGATGATCCAGTCCAAAGCATTTCCTTGTATTCCGATGTTGCTGAGGCGTTGTATTAGGGTGTTATGACAGACTGTGTCGAAGGCTGTGGAGAGGTCAAGTAAGACGAGGGCAACTGTTTCTCCGTTGTCCAGTGGTGTTCGGATGTCGTCTGTTGCTGCGATGAGGGCGGTTTCGGTGCTGTGTTTGGCTCGGAAGCCGGATTGTGAAGGGTCGAGGGATTTGTTGGATTCGAGGAAGCCGGCGAGCTGACTATTGACGGCTTTCTCAATGACTTTGGCCGGGAATGGGAGGAGCGAGATGGGGCGGTAGTTCTTAAGTTCGGTGGGGTCTGCTGTGGGTTTCTTGAGAAGGGCGCTGAGTTCGGCATGTTTCCAGATTTCCGGGAAGGTAGCGAAGTTGAGGGAGCAGTTGATGACATCGCGGAGGTAGGGTGCTATGATGGAGTCTGCTTTGTAGAAAATGTGGTGGGGGCATAGGTCGGTTGGCGATCCTCCGTGGATGGAGTTCATCAGGCGGATGGTGACTTCGGTGGTGATTGTGTTCCAGGCGTAAAGGATGTTAGAGGGCGGTGTTGGTTCGGAAATCGGTGGAGTGGACATGTCTTCGGACTGGTTGTCAAAGCTGTTATGTATTTCGGCGATTTTGTTGTGGAAGAATGAGGATAGAGAGTCGTTGAGGTCTTGGGAGGGAGAAATGTCGTTAGTGCAGGCGGTGGGGTTAGTAAACTCTTTGACGATGTTGAATAGTTCCTTGCTGTTTTGGGCATTGTTGTCAAGTCGATCCTTGAATGCTGATTTTTTGGTGGATCGGTCTCGCATTTACACGAGTTGGAGCTATTGACATTGCAAATAAAAATGCCTTTTATTTTTGTTTTTAAAACATAAATAAAAAGGCATTGTCATTTAGAATGCCAATAGTTTAAACTCTCATAAATGCGAGACCTATTGCATTGCAAATACGTGTAGTGTTGCGGCTCGAGTTTGCGTGACTTTTTTTGGTCACTGGTTTAAATGTATTAAGGATTTTGTTCGCGAACCATCGCTCTGGGTAAGGTAGGCTTATCCCCATTCCTCTGCTTACGGAGATGGATAAAGCCGTAAAGGTAATAAGTGCGATCCATTGCTCGCCTTCAAAAGTAGGTAAGGCGGGTGCCTCACAGATGTCAACATTTTATTGTAATACTCTGATATGAATTGTATAAACCTGGCCTTTGCAAAGGTGGGTGGGAGCATTTTGTCCGTCCAGAGGTCTGTTCTGATCTTTCGAAGTGCCCCCCCACCCCCGGCTGGCATGCTGTGGAAAATTCGCTTCTCCAAAAATGTGCTACTTGTGGTTTGTTTTTTTCAGAAGATGATTGCGTCGTGACATGTTATGTAAGCACCAACACATTGAAAACTTATTTTGTTACTCGCCAGTCTGTTTAAAAGCAGGCCCCTGATTATCCACGAGCTGGTGTCGCTAGGAACAGATTTGGGGGCCATTCCTTTGGGGCGTCTTGCATGAACTCACATTTATTGGGGTCGAATGCAGTATTCGATGGAGTCTTCCAAAAGTACGCCTGAAAACTCACCGCAACAGAAGGACGTGTCTCCAAGCAGTTCTTGAGTTATTGTCAAAGGAGACCCTGGTGATATATTGTAAACACACCATGACTTGTAAAGGAAGGCTTCGCTCAGTTTGTGCGTAGGGGTGCGGCAGCCAAAGTGTCATATTTGGGTGCTTGGAGACTTGGGATCATTTAATTGAAGTGCCGGAATGCTTGTTTGATTTTGCATCCGACAATCCAGGTTACTATTTTCGTTGTATTTCCTCTGGCTATTAGTAAGCGCTGCGATGGGGACGGGGGTAAGATTGGGTTATCCATAGTATTTTACAGATATGTAACATTTTAATGTTCTGACCTGCACAGAGGGTGAACATGCTAATGACGGTGGTCACAACATTCTGGTGTGTCAGTCCGTCAAGTTTGCAATGCCAGCTTGTATCAGGGAAGGACTTGAAAGGCCAGTCGCAGCATGGGTTCTGCCAGTGTTCATGGAATGAGTCTGTGAGGCTCGGACGGCCGACCAGTGTTTGCTCTGGGCTCTCATCTTGTCTTCTTGACTTTTAGTTCACGTGCGTATTGCACCCTCTGTCCCATATTGCAAGTGTCGAGAAACTGGTGTAATTTTTGTATTAGAACTGTGCATATTTACTCGTCAATATTTTTGGCATTGAGTGTGAATTGGCCTTCGTAAAATGATGGGTGGCGATGTTTCACAATCACCATGACACTTTTCACTTCTCGACGCTGCCCTTTTTAATGAGTTTCAGATTAATATACCCATCCGTTTTGTTCTACAGCAGCCTTCAGTGCTCATCGGATTGGGGTTGTAGGCAAAAAAAAAAAAAGAGCACTCGCCACAGCGCAAAGGCAGCCACTTGTTTATATTTGCATCGCACTTTCACTTTTGCATTTAATGTATGTGGAGCATTTATCCCAGCTGGGTCTGATGAGTTTAGTCCCGCCACCTGTTGCCCCCCCATTGTAATTGTGCTGCTAAATAGTAATGTTCTAGGATGGTTACCAATAAACACCCCCTCGGTCCAAAGGCAAGTATTACTTCGTGAGTGCCACTCTGCATCTTGATGTGTTCCAGATTAGTTAACCGAGCGTATGCGCAATTGGCCAGAAGGAGGGTGGTAAGTATAACAGCAGATTGGCAAAATAATAAAGGAGTCTCGGAAGGACCACCATCTTGATGAGTGACACCCTACCTGCTATGGAGAGGGCAAGCGTCTTCAAGAAAGTCATGTGGGACGACAGAGAGGTGAGAGCCTGAGTATGGTTAACATCCAATAGGTTCTGGTCTTCGTGATACACCTTGTTGCCCAGGTAGCAGACCATGATCGGCTACCAATCAACTGGGATACCGTTGACCATGAGCGCTGGGTCAGGAGAGTGGGGGATGAATGGGAAAATACATGATTTCCCCCAGTTAACCCGCAGCCCTGATAAGTGCAAAAAGGGTGAGCGTATTTGATATAGCGTCCAGTACTTTTTCTCGAATCCCTTATGTACAGTAGCAGATCATCTGCATATAGGGAAATTGCATGTACGTCACCTCCCAGTGGGATGCCCATGTTGTAGCAGAGGTCCAAATGGCTATAGCCAGCAGTTCAATAGCTAGGGAAGAGGAGAGGGGAAAAGGGCCATCCCTGTCTGGTACCCCTTCGCAACCCTATGGACTGTGACATTAATCGGCCAGGCTTAACCCTCACAGTTGGATTGTTATATAATAGCTTGACCTGTGTGATAAAGCTGGGTCCCAGTCCGTATTGTGGCAGGACATTAAAGAGAGAGAACCATTCTGCCATGTCAAATGCTTTTTTGAGATCGATCACCACGCAACCAAAGTCGGACCAAATCCTGGGAGCATAGAGCATGACACGAAACAGCCTGCTTAGTTTAAAAGAGGTAGAGCGGTCTGTAAACAACCCGTTCTGATGACTATGTATCAGGTTGGTACCAATGAGTCTAGACACCCTGCGAGTATACTAGCCAGTATTTTATCATCCCCATTTAGCAGCTCCAATGGGCGGTAGGCTCCAATCTGGGTTTTGTTTCGGTCTGGCTTTAGTAGGCTGACCAAAGAGACTTCGCGCATGGAGTTCCGTAGGTGTGATAATTGTGCTGCCTCATCATATACCTTCTGCAGTGCATGGGCTAAGATGTCCTGGTGGGCTTTATAGATTTCGGGTGGGAGGCTGCCCGGGCCTGGTACCTTCTTCGAAGCTAGGGATATAATCGCTCATTGTATCTCAGGGGCTGTGATGGATGCATCTAGTTTCAGACGTTGCTCTGGAGTTAGCCTCTGAAATTGGAGGCCATCTAGAAAACTATTCAGCTCTAGGTCAGAGGCTTCTATTGTTTGTTGGTATAGCGAGATGAAGTGTAGGACCACCTCTTTATGTATTTCATGTTGAATGTATGTCATTAGCCCAATCGGCGATTGTAGTGCAGTAATGGGGCTGCATGGATGTTCCTGCCGGATCATCCATGCGAGTAGGGTGCCCAAATGATCCACTGTAGCACGTATCTTGGCTGAGTGTGCTGCATAATTCAGGCACCTCAGTCTTTCAATCAGCTCTGTGTGCTTCAACCTTGCTATCAACAACTCCGATAAATGTGTGGGTCAGTGGACACCTGTGTCTCCATTGTTAGCAATTCACGTTCCACCTCTTGAAGTTCATCCTCTGCATCCCACAACTCTGAACCAGACATTTTCCTCTCCATGTTACCTTGAAGGCATCCCACTCTATCAGGGCCGATGATGTTGTACCAGTGTTATGGGCGAAATAGTCCTCAGTGGCTGCGCAAATAGATTCCCGAAAGGGTGGATCCTCTAGCATAACAGGCTGTAAGCGCCAACTTGGGATCGGCGGATGCTGCGTATCCCAAGCCAACAATATAAAATGTGGATTATGATCAGTGTGTGCCCCCTAGATATTCAGCCTGTTTCACATAAGGCAGCAAGTTGGATGTGCACAGAATTCGATCAAGGCAGACAGTAAGGTATGTGGGCGGAGTAGAAAGAGTATTCACTTATGTTAGGGTTACAGTGTCTCCATACATCAGCCAACCACCCACCCTGGCCCCCAGCAGCAAGGCTCCCGTAGATGCCATTGTGCCTTGCAGCAGTGGGAGTGAGAGTCCAGAGCCGTGTCCAGGATGCTATTAAAGCCCCCCACCTATTTCCCAGGGTAGTCCACACCATCTAGTGAGCACAGACAACAGTGAGTTCCAGAAGAGTCCCTGATCTGTGTTAGCCACATATATGTTACCTAGTAGGAGGCATCTCTCATCTAGTTTACCTTTGAGGACGCATATCTTCCCTCAGTGTCTGTCACCACCTCTTCTGCCAGGGAGGGGGTGCCTGGGCAAACACAGATCAGCACTCCACAAGCAAATGCTGAGTATTTCGTGGAAAAGATCTGTCCCTTCCACCTACTCTGCAATTTCTTCCTTTTTAGGTCGAGGACCGAAGGCTGCGCTTGCGCAGTCTCCGGGAGGAGATTTAATGATGTTGAGTATGGGGGCTTGAACCCGCCTCTCTCCTCCATTGGCTGGCTTCCTAAACGGAGGCCAGCCATTGGAGGAGAGGGGCGTCACTCCTTTAAAACCCTGTCTCTTTCTTCGGGGGTGTTTTTTTTTGCGTTCTTTCGACTGTGAGGTCATCCGTCACTCAGAACGCCAAAAACACGCCCCCGAATCCAACATTTTCGGACATTTGCGGCCGCCATTGTTGCCCAGAACAGCCTCGCTGCCACTCCAGGTAAGTTTTCTTTTGCCCCTGATTGTGCCTTTTTTCTTGTTTAAACATCTGCAACAATATGTCACTTTCAAATGAAAGAGGCAGAGTTGTTTATACTTGTTGCATCTGTCCCTCGTTAACCTACAATAGGGCTGTGAGGAGAGACGGAGCAGAGGAGGTGTGGCCACTCCCATCTGTTAAAAGATCACTGAATATTTCCCTGCTCTGCTGCTGTTACTATAAACACATTTTACCCTTCTTTGAAATAAACTGACCGGCCCTTGTTTTAAACTGCTGTAAGGTCTGATGTGACTAGCTCACCCTGCATAAAACTGTAAAGAAATGCGAAGTATGTGTGTGTTTCCACAAAGGAGCGCACTTTCGAAGGCCCTTCCGAGGACACGAGTTTCCATACGGTACACACATGCATGCTTGTGCCTTGTACATCCATTAATGTGCAGCCGACAGGCAGTGGTCTCTTTCTATGGGAAAGATGAAGTCACTCGCCTCTCCTGCCCTCATTGGCTTCTCTCGGTGCCCGTGAGCACTATGATTGCCCCAGTTGTCGTAGGTGCGGAGATGTGTTTATTCACTTGCTCTGGCATTCCCCCCCGGCACAACTGAATGAACGATGAACTAAGGAACGTGGCTTTGTGTAACGGAACTGGCGCGCCAATTCCTTCGGGTCGAGTTCCCTCTGTATAAATCTGTGTCGGGGGTCTTGTCAGTCTGCTCAGTCAGGTTGGTAGGCAGGAGCTGTAAGGAGACAGAGCCCTTGATTTTGGGGTGGGGGTGGTAAGGCAAGCGGGTGGCCATTCTGGTCTCGCTGCTTGCTGGTAGCGGCTGTGGGCGTTTAGGAGAAGGCAGAGTATGGGCTATAGCCAACCCTGGGGTAGAAGTACTGTAAAGGGCTCAAGTAAGCACCTCGTTTGTAACATGCACACGTCACTTTTCTCTTGTAACACACTGTTTGCTACCTCTTACATTTTGTTTGCTTTCGATACTTGCACAAGTGCCACCATTGCTTACGTAACGTTTGTTCTTGTGTTTGAGTGTCCTCCATTTATTGCAGTATTATACCTCTACTTGTACTTTGTACACTTTTGTAACCTGCACACATGTCACTTTTTAGGTCTCGCAGAGAGACCTATTGTAGTCAAACCGAAAAGCTGAGTTCACAATGCGGATTTGTAGAAGTGCACGTGCTCGTGAACGCGCTTCTATCACAGCCATCAGCCTCCCTCCCATGGGCAGCTTGGCCTCAGGCATTCACCCCAGCGCGACTTCTCCTCCCCCCTAATTACATCCCTGCTGTTTACTTCTTTCACGGCCGCGAGGCCGTGCTTCAAAGGGATCCGCCATCAGATGCCTGCTCCACTCCCCCGCCCCCCACACCTCGCACCACACTTCATTGGAATGCGCTCCATGCATTCTCCCCTCCCTTTCAGCCTCTTTCCCAGCTCCCAGCCGGACCCTCCTTTCTCACCTCCTCTTTCTTTATTTACAGGGAGAACTTGTATTTTTCCCCGAGGCAACCAGTTCTGACACTGCCCGTCCCAGCACACACCAACTTAGAGCTTGTTTTTGTTTTCACTCTCTCGTGTTTATTCAATACGCTTTTTGAGCACAAATCACGTCTGTACCTTTTAAATCTTTGAAGCTATGCACACAAGTTCCGTATTTAACCACACCCACGGTCCATACATCACACGCCATGGTTCGTCCACTGCGTTTTATCACAGCATGCTACCAGCCTCGTCTCAGTCTGCTTGTGTGAGCGTGAGCACCACCTGCAATTCACCTGTGTGTTTAACAAACACGCTATTAGCATTCTGATATACCCGAACAGATTGTATTTTTGACTGTTTACATTAGTTTCGGCTACTGGGCATTTTACTAACCCACACCAGTATTCGACTCATTTAGTTTTTCTCTGTTACACACGCTTGTTTTAGTAGGCATTGGGAGACCGTGTCCACAGCAATACGGTAGGGACCGACGAGAACGACTGTGAATGCTGACCTCCGCTTCGGCACTATAATTTAGCTTCCCCCTCCTGCTTCGCATTACCAGCCCTCCCCACCCTCAGAGCACAAACGGAGCCTTTCTTAATCAAGTGTCAGCGCTTCCTTGTTCGTCCTCCATTCCCAGGTCTGCCCGATCCTCCCTGACTCCCTACACCACTCCTACACAAGGTACGAGCTCCTCAGCAGCATTTATAGTTTTAAAAAGCAGCGTGTGTAAAAGCATTTCCATTCGGGCTTCGCAGCTGTAGCATTTATATTTTCAAAAGAGTAGTGTGAATACACATTGCCGTCACTAATGGTAAATAAATATTGAAGTGCGTGAACTTTAGCATGATAACTGCCAGAGCCGCGAAGAAATGCTTTCACATTCTTCCTGAATCAACTTGTAAGTGTCACCAGAACTGGCACTCAGTGTCGGCCTCGTGCCATGGTGAAAAGACAACGAGGGACTTGAGCAAAGCTGTCCTTTTAGATAAGTGCTCTTTAATTCATGGGGCAGCGTGCAAACAAACGGTGAGCAGACACATAGACTTGCCATCCTTGCCTGCAACGAGTACTGCCATTTCAGGGCTGGTCTGCTTAACGACGCAAAGTTAACCAAGAGGTCATTGGCTGGACATGAGGTCAATACAACACTGCAATTAAGGAGAAAAAGAATCGCCTACCACAGTATTCAGTCTTCCACCCCTCCACTCATGAATTTTATTTTCACTGACTCTTCCTTATGTTTTTAAACCTTTCAGAGTTACTGGACTGTTTGGAAAACTTTTTATTTCCTTTAAATCTACTCTAGTGTTGCAAACATCTTGTTTCGAGAGCGGCACATGTTCCACATCCCTCCGTGCACAGTGCCTGCCTGCTGGCCAGACAGACTGCTTCATCTTCTGCCACTTTTCTTCAGTCTGCACTCGTTGAAGCAGCCGGCTGTTCACGGAGCATAGCACATGCTGCCTCTGTGCACCGTCTGGCACTGCACTCCTTATTTCACAAGGCATGTTTATTAAGTTTCTGCAGTCCCTAATTCAGCCCTGCCATTGCTGCTTCATCTCTTGTGTTGGTTCCCTTCCTCCGCCACCCTGGCCTCCCAGCTGCTTTCCCACCCCCTACCACACTACTCCGCCCACTGTCCTGCTTTAATTTCCCCAACATATCTCCCTTGTGTTGGTTCTTTACTTTTTTTCTCTAGGCCAGTAGAAAATCAGTGCCTGTTCGGCCTCACACATAAAGGGAGTTTATACATTAAAAATAAGCATTCTTCTCTTTCTGTTTACCTTCTTTTTTTATGCCCAATTAAAACACTAAGTGACAATCACACTCGGAGCCCAGCTTAAGAAAGCAGATGTCAATAATGCAGTGTTGCTGCTCATAACCAGCCCCCACTTTAACACCTCCCTGCTAGGCTCCTAGTGTCTTCAGAGAGTCACTTTGTCTGCCATTTGCAGTTTATGTGTTGTTTGCATGTTCTGTGCATCTGGAATGCTTTCATAAAAATAATTTTCATCATAAATTTTTACACTCGTCCACTCCACACCTCACAATTCCACAAGTAACCATAGCAATTCAACCCACACAATTCTACTCCACTCCTAGCTAAAACATATAGGTAAAATGCATTGTAATTTACAACGCAAATAGCTCTTACAAATGCAAGACCTATTGCATTTGTGCCTTTCTGCCCCGTTAGACTCATTTTTTGTGCCCTTCTGCCCTCTGTTAGACTCGTTTTTTGTGTCTTTCTGCCCTCTGCATCACCACATCATCACTCAGCGCTACCCCAGGAACACTCAGCACCACCACAGCATCACTCAGCACCACCATTATCACTCAGCACCACCACAGCACCACCACATTACCACTCAGCATTACCACTCAGCACCACTACATTACCACTCAGCACCACCACATTACCACTCAGCACCACCACAGCATCACTCAGCACCACCACAGCATCACTCAGCACCACCACAGCATCACTCGGCACCACCACATTACCACTCGGCACCACCACATTACCACTCGGCACCACCACATTACCACTCAGCACCACCACAGCATCACTCAGCACCACTACAGCATCACTCAGCACCACTACAGCATCACTCAGCACCACCACAGCATCACTCGGCACCACCACAGCATCACTCGGCACCACCACAGCATCACTCGGCACCACCACATTACCACTCGGCACCACCACATTACCACTCGGCACCACCACATTACCACTCGGCACCACCACATTACCACTCGGCACCACCACATTACCACTCGGCACCACCACATTACCACTCAGCACCACCACATTACCACTCAGCACCACCACATTACCACTCAGCACTACCACTCAGCACCACCACAGCATCACTCAGCACCACCACATTATCACTCAGCACCACCACATTATCACTCAGCACCACCACATTACCACTCAGCATTACCACTCAGCACCACTACATTACCACTCAGCACCACCACATTACCACTCAGCACCACCACAGCATCACTCAGCACCACCACAGCATCACTCAGCACCACCACAGCATCACTCGGCACCACCACATTACCACTCGGCACCACCACATTACCACTCGGCACCACCACATTACCACTCAGCATTACCACTCAGCACCACCACATTACCACTCAGCACCACCACAGCATCACTCAGCACCACTACAGCATCACTCAGCACCACTACAGCATCACTCAGCACCACCACAGCATCACTCAGCACCACCACAGCACCGCCACATTACCACTCAGCACCACTACATTACCACTCAGCACCACTACATTACCACTCAGCACCACCACATTACCACTCAGCACCACCACATTACCACTCAGCACCACCACATTACCACTCAGCACCACCACAGCATCACTCAGCACCACCACAGCATCACTCGGCACCACCACATTACCACTCAGCACCACCACATTACCACTCAGCACTACCACATTATCACTCTGCACCACCACATTATCACTCTGCACCACCACATTATCACTCTGCACCACCACATTATCACTCTGCACCACCACATTATCACTCTGCACCACCACATTATCACTCTGCACCACCACATTATCACTCTGCACCACCACATTATCACTCTGCACCACCACATTATCACTCTGCACCACCACATTATCACTCTGCACCACCACATTATCACTCTGCACCACCACATTATCACTCTGCACCACCACATTATCACTCTGCACCACCACATTATCACTCTGCACCACCACATTATCACTCTGCACCACCACATTATCACTCTGCACCACCACATTATCACTCTGCACCACCACATTATCACTCTGCACCACCACATTACCACTCTGCACCACCACATTACCACTCTGCACCACCACATTACCACTCTGCACCACCACATTACCACTCTGCACCACCACATTATCACTCTGCACCACCACATTACCACTCTGCACCACCACATTACCACTCTGCACCACCACATTACCACTCTGCACCACCACATTACCACTCTGCACCACCACATTACCACTCAGCACCACCACATTACCACTCAGCACCACCACATTACCACTCAGCACCACCACATTACCACTCAGCACTACCACTCAGCACCACCACAGCATCACTCAGCACCACCACATTATCACTCAGCACCACCACATTATCACTCAGCACCACCACAGCACCACCACATTACCACTCAGCACCACCACATTACCACTCAGCACCACTACATTACCACTCAGCACTACCACTCTGCACCACCACAGCACCACTCTGCACCACCACAGCACCACTCAGCACCACCACATTACCACTCAGCACCACCACATTACCACTCAGCACCACCACAGCATCACTCAGCACCACCACAGCATCACTCGGCACCACCACATTACCACTCAGCACCACCACATTACCACTCAGCACTACCACATTATCACTCTGCACCACCACATTATCACTCTGCACCACCACATTATCACTCTGCACCACCACATTATCACTCTGCACCACCACATTATCACTCTGCACCACCACATTATCACTCTGCACCACCACATTATCACTCTGCACCACCACATTATCACTCTGCACCACCACATTATCACTCTGCACCACCACATTATCACTCTGCACCACCACATTATCACTCTGCACCACCACATTATCACTCTGCACCACCACATTATCACTCTGCACCACCACATTATCACTCTGCACCACCACATTATCACTCTGCACCACCACATTATCACTCTGCACCACCACATTATCACTCTGCACCACCACATTATCACTCTGCACCACCACATTATCACTCTGCACCACCACATTATCACTCTGCACCACCACATTACCACTCTGCACCACCACATTACCACTCTGCACCACCACATTACCACTCTGCACCACCACATTACCACTCTGCACCACCACATTACCACTCTGCACCACCACATTACCACTCTGCACCACCACATTACCACTCTGCACCACCACATTACCACTCTGCACCACCACATTACCACTCTGCACCACCACATTACCACTCTGCACCACCACATTACCACTCTGCACCACCACATTACCACTCAGCACCACCACATTACCACTCAGCACCACCACATTACCACTCAGCACCACCACATTACCACTCAGCACCACCACATTACCACTCAGCACTACCACTCAGCACCACCACAGCATCACTCAGCACCACCACATTATCACTCAGCACCACCACATTATCACTCAGCACCACCACAGCACCACCACATTACCACTCAGCACCACCACATTACCACTCAGCACCACTACATTACCACTCAGCACTACCACTCTGCACCACCACAGCACCACTCTGCACCACCACAGCACCACTCAGCACCACCACAGCATCACTCAGCGGCACCCCAGCATCATTCAGCACCACCACAGCATCACCACATCATCACTTAGCGCTACCCCAGCATCACCCAGCACCAACACATTATCACTCGGCACCACCACTCAGCACCACCACTCAGCACCACCACTCAGCACCACCACTCAGCACCACCACAGCACCACCACTCAGCACCACCACTCAGCGCCACCACTCAGCGCCACCACTCAGCGCCACCACTCAGCACCACCACTCAGCACCACCACTCAGCACCACCACTCAGCACCACCACTCAGCACCACCACTCAGCGCCACCACAGCATCACTCAGCGGCACCCCAGCATCATTCAGCACCACCACAGCATCACCACATCATCACTTAGCGCTACCCCAGCATCACTCAGCACCAACACATTATCACTCAGCAGCACCACTCGGCACCACCACAGCACCACTCGGCACCACCACAGCAACACTAGGCACCACCACAGCACCACTACACCACCACTCAGCACCACCACTCAGCACCACCACTCAGCGCCACCCAGCACCACCACAGCATCACTCAGCACAACCCCAGGTTATAGATGTCGCATTTGCGAAAGTTATAACTATTGGCATTGTAAATGACAAAGCTATTAATTTAGCTATTTTCTTAACCAACACATAAATAAAAAAATTGTCATTTACAAGACCAATAGCTCAAACTTTCCTAATGCGAGACCTATTGCATTGCAAATGCTTGTTCCTCTTGTAATGCACCGTTTGCTACCTCTTGTGTTTTGTTGGCTCACGATTGTCTCATGTAATGTAACGTTTGCTTTTGTAATTTGTTCGCTTGTAATGTTCTCATGTATCAGTTCTGTTCCTACTGTGAAGCGCTCTGACACCTTAGGGTAAAGTCCGCGCTATATAAAAACGCATAAACAATCAACCCTGTATTGCATCTGTCCCTCGTTAACCTATGATAGGGCTGCGAGAAGAGACGGAGCAGAGGAGGTGTGGCCACGCCCATCTGTTAAAAGATCACGGAATATTTCTCTGCTCTGCTCCTGTTACCATAAACACATTGTACCCTTCTTTGAAAGAAACTGAGCTGCACACATTATTAGTTTGAGGAACACAAACGCAACAGAAAGGATGTTTCATCTCTGTCCATGGTGACATTTCAGACTCCTTTCCAACAAATGAAAGATTATGCAGGGTTAAAGGTTAGGCAGGGCTGTGTCCTGGCTGAACACGGTTTACCCTTTCGCTTGATGGCATCAGTGTCGAAGTGCTTAAGATTAAGGCTGATATCTTAATGATGAGGTAAGTATGCAGCGAGGGCAAGGAATATTGTAGTCACTTCCTTTGTGAGGCAATGACACTGTCTCAGTGACCCAAAGAAAACACCCCTTCTGAGACTGCAGGAATGCTCTGTGATATGTTGCATGACAAACAGCAGATCATGAACAGAGGCTGGAATGGAGGTAATTACAAAGGGTAATTAACAGTTTGTCTAAAAGGTTGAAATCAGCCAGGTTGAAAAACGATTGTCTATGCGCAAGGGACATTTCCAGGAATATACGGATGAGATGAAGAAGAACAAAAGTGCTGTCCTGAAAGTATTCATGATTGCTAAGTTTAGTTAACCACAACATTTCTGAGAGTTTTGAAAATACACTTCATTTGCAATCTAGGAACCGAATTTATCTGGCAAACACACCACTGAAAGCGTCCGAGGTTCAAGTCATGGGCCTTGGCGACAGAGAGTGTCGTAGGGAGAGCTTGATCACAGAGTGAAGGAGTGGCCAACCTCCTTGCCAGAGGCTGTGTAATTGAGGAGTGAATGTGTAGGCACTAAATGAAATTGAGTTCCAGTGTAACTCATACAATTGGGGAAACCTCTCCTGGAAAACAGAAATGCAATTGTCAAATAAATACATGGCACACTACATTACTTGATGTTCTTAACTACCCCGTCTTTTACATTCCTTTGTGACGCTCCCTCTGTGGATCCCCCAAACTATATTCTGTGAATTGTACTCTGATTATAGAGCTCATTGGGGGTCAGGGGCATAGGAGGATGGTACTTGTAGCGTTGAGGCATCCAACATAAGTGGGAGGCCTGGGGGTCCCAGACTTCAAGTCTTATTATCTGGCAGCCCTATGACAGTGGTTTGTTCAGTGGTTTGCACGCCGACAGACACCAGAGATGGTTCCCGGGCACGAGGAACTTCCTAGGATAGTGTTGTGGGTGTGACGCCCCATTACGGAGGACTCCCAAGAATTTCAAGTGATTATAAGATGCTGGCCTCGATGCTTGCAGAAAACTGATGTTGAGCTTCTGTACTCCCCAGTTTAACCCATAGAGATGCTGCGGGAGTCACCACATGGAGCGGCGTGAAGACAGTCTGCCACAAAGTCACTGTCCTGTCTATGGGGCAGTCACGACCACCCTTTGAAAAAAATGGCCCATGGTCGCAGCGAACTTCCCACACATCACTGATGCCATTATATGGCAATTTCCTCCGGCACAGTTAAGGCTGTCTCTTGCCTCTAAAGGGCTATTGGGGAGGATGCTATAGGTCCAAAAGAAAAATCAAGCTTTACCTGGGAAGAGGATATGAGTGTTTTTCCGCCGACAGCTTGGGAGAAAATACTAGCTGGCATTCCCTAAGTATCCTGTAATGCTCTATTCAAATGAATCAACTTTTATGTCCTCCGTACGCATACCTTATGCCCGAGCAAATACAATGATATTTTCATGTAGCGGGAGGAACTTGCCCTAGATGTGCCACCCAAGGTGCCAACCTGATGCATCTGCTTTTGGCCTGCCCTTCTGTTGGTGAATTTTGGGAGAAGGTTACTGACGTGATTGCTACACTTATTGATGGGGAGGTCCCTTGCACCCCGGGACATTGTCTACTTACTTCTAAAAAAAAAAAAAAAAAAAAGAGAACTAGTAGATTCAAATTTGGCTTTTGTGCTGGTAAAGCGAAAGATCACCTTAAACCGGAAGTCACCACAGGGTCCTTAGTTTTCCTCTTGGCATAGAGAAATGGAAAATGGGCAAACTGAAGGACGTGTCCGGTTGAGGGAAGCAAATCAGGGCATCTGCAGTATGGAAGAAGCTCGAGCGTGGGAGTCATTGGTGGGCCACCTTAGGGCCCCAGAGGAGTCTTCCCCCATGACTTCCCCTCTTGCATCACCAGAACACCCAGAACAGTAACACCTTTCATTCCTATTGAGTAGCCACTTTACCACATAAAACAGCTATTGCGACTTTAATCCTTCTATATATACCTCTCCTCCTACATACATGCATTTTCTTTTTCTGTAGATGGTGGGGCACATCTGTAGACATCTTCCCATACTGTGCATTGATTCAACTCTTGGGGTGGGGAGGGTAGTTTGACTGGGGAGGGGATGGTAAATCATAAGTTTGTGTGTGACAATTTTCGTGTCTTCCTCTTATTATTCTCCTGTGTTACTATTTGTAGAGATGATTCAACACACTGTCATCACTATGAGGCAGTGATTGTTATGTACTATGTTGTATAAAAAATTTAAAAACTGTGTTCTGAAAAAAATAAAAACATTACTTGAAGTTCCTAATTTTAGAGGACCGACTCCTCCATTATAGATACATGTATACACAACTTCCAAGATTTTCCCATGCTAATTGCCACCGGCAACCCCAGAACACGGCCTATCCCTGCTGACGAGGGGTGATACCCCGAAACACGTGTCCAGGGATGGCAAAGACCGCGAAGATAGCAGAAGATCGAAAGATGATTCATCGCAAACACGTTACTACATTAACCAGAGTCCTTAGGGGCGACACCGCCGGTGTGTGAGTAGTGTGCGACCCCACCCCCCATTTCTAATTGCCAGAGTAGATCAATTTCAATTGATGATTTACATTTTTGAAGAATGTTGTATAGAGGTTCTTAAATGATTTGAGATTTCATGAAGCACTTGAGGACTTTATTTAGAGTTTAGAGGACAGAGTAGTGTTTCAGAAACCTAGCTAATGTTTTGTCCACCGCATTGCAAGTGCTTTATAGTCAATGGGATTCTAACTACAACCGACAGTAGACACCAAACTCTATATAAGGCTCTAAATCTTTACAGTCCTAGGGATCAAACTTGTGCAACAGGTTTACATGGGTAAAATATTTACAATGCAGACATAATTCAGATGTGGGAGAGTATATGATGGTGTCTGCCATTGCTAAATTTGTGGTTTTCTTCTTGCTTTGGTCAATGACCATTGGCAGTTTTAAACCTTGGATTCAGTCTGCAGTTCACCGGTCACCGTGCTTCAAAGACAAAGGCCACCTTTTAATCAAGTTAGTTTTTGTTGATTAAATACGGTGTTTCCTCTTTTGCTTTGTGATGGTCTCTCTCTCGCTCTCTCTCATCTGCTAGAGAATGTTAGATGTTGGTCACTGAGCCCTTCCTGTGCCTTTTATGCTGTGCTCATGCAGCACTTCTGGTACGGACCGATGATGTTTCCTTATCCTGGTTGTTCCTCCCTATGGTCCTATCAAAGCATGACCACAATTTTGTCACAGTCTGCTAAGCCTACCTTTTATGGTCTTTGAGCCCCCTTACATTACCTTACTCACACCCCCATTGTTGCTGGATCTTTTTCCTTTTTTTCTTTTTAAGTTCACAAAGTTAGAGAAAATTACATTCAATACAGTCATGATTCAGGATCGACAATCACACAACTATGAATGTGTGTGTGTGGGGCTCTGTGTGTGTGTGTGTGTGTGTGTGTGGGGGGCTCTGTTTGTGTGTGTGTGGGGGGGGGGGCTCTCTGTGTGTCTCTGTGTGTGTGTCTTTGGCTCTGTGTGGGTGGCTCTGTATGTGTGCGTGTGGGTGGCTTTGTGTGTGTGGCTCTGTGTGGGTGTAAATGCAATAGGTCATGCATTTGCGAGTGATTAAGCTATTGGCATTGTAAATGACACTGCCATTTATTTAACGATGAAGCTATTGGTAATGTAAATGACAATGCCATTTATTCATGAGCGATGCCAATAGCTCTACCTTGAATAATGCCGAGACCATTGCATTGTAAATGCTTGTTTTAATGTGTTAGGTGAGACTCTTGAAGGAGAGCTATCTGCATGTCATTATGTCTTTTGAGGTATGCGTATCTGCGAGACATTCCAGGTCATAATGTGTTGTGCCGCCATGTACTGGTTATGTTCAGACACCCGAATTGTGAGGGGCAGGGTGTGTGCCAGTAGCCCTGTTTAAAAGCGTGACGTCCAGGGTTAGTATAAATTGAGTACAGTGATGCCTGGGTGAACTTAACTTAAAACTCAACGCCACCTTGGCTGATATACAGTACGAAAAGAGTGGATCTCACAACCGTGAGGGACTGCCCAAACTAGAAGCTGCACAAGAGGGGAACAAAATATCCTCTTAGATTGTGTGGGAGTGAGGGCTTCTAGCTTTACAAAGCTTAGAATGCAACAAAATCACTCCGTAGGTAGGAGAAGCAGTACCCTTCATGATACCCCAACTGCGTGTTAGTGTAATAATTTCCCTAGAGAGGCAGCTACTCTCCCTTGCCCTCTCCATTCTCCGCCCCCACCTCCCAGCATCCTCAGTTCGAATAAAGACAACCTAGTGATCTACAAACAAGCATTGGTTATTACAGTGGAAGGCATGTAGCTAAATAAAGTATTCGTCATTTATTAAATGAGTCCATCCAAAGACTGTGGAGTGACATCTGGCAGAGTTAGAGAGTTAGTGTCGGAGGGACAGGTAATCGATGATTCCTCGTCGTCAGACACGTCTGAAACCGCTTCTCTAACGGAGTCTCTGGTCAGTTCCGATATCCGCTCCACCTCCCGAGCAGCCTGCTGATGTGTTCTGATTATTTTCTCTAAGTTTGGCACCACAGTCAACTTTGGTACTCCGGCTCTTTTCCGTTGTCTTTGCCGTTCCTGTATTTTCGCTGAGTCTCCTTGCGTACCTCTTACCAGCCTGCCTGGGACCAGAGAATTTTCCTGATGTCTCCAGCCAGTCCCATGTCTCTTGCGGTGTGTAAGAAAAAAATGGTTTTGCCATCAGCAACTATACGCGGTCTCGGTGGGAAGAGCGGGGAATATTGAATGTCAAGTTGCCGAAGTTGTTGCTTTACAGCTAAGAAGGACCTACGTTTACGTTGTACTCCAACAGTGTAATCCAGAAAAAACATCCCTTTGGTGTTCTCCACATGGATCTTCTGCAGCTTTCGTGTCTCTCACAATATTGAGTCTGTCGCAGTAATGAAGTACTTTGAAGAGGCAAGGGCCGGGGTTGGATCCTTGGAGCTGGCTTCCTGAGTGGTACTCCATGTGCCCTTTCAACTTAATACAGTTTCCGCTTGCTGCCTCGTTCCAAGTTGTTAGTATGTTGTTTTTCCAACCGTCGGCTTTTCTGTTGCGAATCCTTATCCGGTGTGTTAGTCCAATTGTTTCACTAATTACAGTATATCATACTACCAATAGGGTGTGAAATAAAGCTCAAGCCTGAAGACAAGGTGTCCTGATGATATGAACTGCAGCGACAAACTTTATCATATAGGTTTTCCGTGCTGTTATTGTTTGGCTCTTCACTCATTCCTCTGCTTTCTGTAGCTGAATATTGTTGTGCCACCAGCACACACTCATGCATTGCTTGTTTCTCAGTTATTGTTTTGACACCAGTATCCCCCTGGTTTCCCTTCAGGGCCGCTTTCAAATGAGGCAATATGGTCCTCTCATTTGGATTATCTCGATAAAGAGCAACTTCCAAAAATTGGTGCACTACGTGCTTGAAACGTTATGCAGCAGCAAGTGGGTTTAATAGTTGTTCAGTGTAAAAGTTCTGCATCTATTCCTTTTCGCACAGGGTCTTAGGATATTTGTGTGCTCCAAACCAGAGAGAAAGTATCATACAAGTGGGGTTCTTAATCACGGGACCTCTTCGGTTCTTACTCACAACCATTCGATCATCAGGGACCATAAGTCTGCTTTCCTCTTGCTCTTTTGATTCCCTAAATCCAATCAATAAACCTTTACTTATGCCAACCAGTCCTCTAAATTGGGAGAATCCGAATCAATCCATTGTGGTGTGTGTGTTTTTTCCTTATTTTTATTTTTATTTTTTAGAAATATGTATATCTATTGTTATCAAATACAAAAACAAATAGGTTCCTTCCTTTCCAGATAGTAGGTTCCTTCTCTGTCTCTTCATTTATACCAAGCAGAACCAGGTGGGTGCTTACCTTAAATTCTGTAATAATTTCTGAAATGGCTGAACTCCCATTTCTCATCCCCTGCCCCCCAACCCACCGACTACCTTCAATCCCAGGCATTCCAAGAACATGAGAGGATCATCGGCCTTGGCCAAGTTGCACTTCTTGCAGCACCTTTTCCAGTTCCCCTTACTACCTGAAACCAAACACTGTGTAGCACAGCTCATGATTGTGCTGTCACTTTGCTGGGGGGTTGTTAGCACCATAACCAGGCTCCTTCCAGCTGCTCCTCCTTAAGGCTGCAGCTCTTTCTCCCATCTTTGTCCCCCGCTGCTTTGCTTCATTCCATGAGTCCAGTACCTCTGTGGGGTACAGAATGGTCTGGAAGGATTCTGTGGTCAGCCAGTGATGCATGCAACACCTGCGAAACAGATCAGGGCAGCTTGTGCAGGGCCACCATCATGCCTGCTTCTGAAGCTCTACTCCCCGTGTCTGTTTGGTTTTTCCAAACTTAAATTCGATGCCAGAGTACCCAGAAGAGCAAGCGCTACTCATTATACCACAACCTGTCGATAGCTAGCTCTGCATAGACTACCACCCATGCTTCATGGACCCAAAGTGAGGGATTCACCAGAGCTCAGGAGAAATTCGTCTCTTTGACTTTCATCAAGCCCTGCTCTGAAAGATGCATTTTTAAATAATTATGTTCAAAGAATTGTAAATATATTGAAGCATTAGTCTGAAATTCTTAATTAAGTGGTGTGGAAAAACGTTGATTGTATGTGTGTAACCATTTTTTATGGCAAATCTGTCTGGAGGTATGATTTTAATTATTTTTCTTCAACCGTGGTTGAGCGTTTTCCCCTCTGTTACAGAAATGTTTGTGTAGTGCATACCTAGCTGAAAGGCAGTAGCGGAGCTACGGTCATAGAATCTAGGTTCTGAGAGGGGGAGTTGGACTATTTGAGGCATGTGGTCCTATAGTCTTAAAGACGTGTATCTTCAGTGCTTTGGTTAACTGGAGAAGGGTAGAGACGGGCCTGGAGGGATAGCTGGTCCGGATCCTGAGTTCACAGAGGGAGAAGGTCTGTTGCCCACTTCATTCTGTCTTGCACTTCTCCTTTCTGATGGTGTCCTGGCTTTTGTGCATCGAGAGCCGCCGTAGATGGAGCTTGTCAATGCTGCTCGTTGTGGCTTTGGCAATAATTCATCTGGTTTCTAAAGATGAAATGAGCCACAATATGTTTAGGTGTTTTACAGCCAAGTGGAAACATTTTGAGATCTACTTCACCTGCCAGTAAATGAAACCTGCTTTGAGTTCTTTGCAAAAACATGGATTTTAAAACGCCCATCGGCTGTCTGCAGGAACTTGGAAATTGTACCCCAGACTTTAAGGGTTGCACTGACCGCTCTGCCACAAAAGATAATTTTGCATGTGGGTTCTGAACAACAATACATGCATCTGCATGCTTCGTGGCTGGTACTTGGATTTCTTGTGATCTGCACCTGTTGTAGCGCATTACTGCACTGGGAAATGCTCTCAATGGCTCCATTTTGAGACAAGATGCTGGTTTCAAACTCGTTTTAACACATACGAAGTGGTCCACCTAAACACACAAATACCTCTCAATGTCAAATTATCTGGATGTGCCTCACCTCAAAGGGGGAAGGGGGAAGGGGTAGAGGCAGGTTGTGATTT